>NC_134939.1:4315202-5565202 GCF_051020765.1 Lasioglossum baleicum | reverse complement strand
ACTGTATTTTCATTTCAGCAAAATTGGGTTAGCTACCCTGCAGACACTTATACACACATACACGTACACAAAATATAAAATATTTTTGAGTTACAAAATACATGGGGATATGATAAAAAATCACAGTGTAAAGTAAAATGAAAGTAAATATGAAAAACTTTGTGATTTTTTATGTAATTCCTGTGCATTTTCTGCTCAACAAAGGATTAAACAAAATTAACATTTTTATGTATATACGACAAAATCACTAAAAGTGAAAAAATGAATAAAAAATATGCACAAAGCTTATATATAAGAAAATCAGAAAATAAATAAATTAAATGAAATAAATATATAAAATAAATAAATAAAGAGAAAATAAATTAAAAAATGAAGACGATTTAGGGGGTCGGACGGGTAGGCTCGTAATCAGGCTCTTCTTACTACATATTCGTGTGTACAGTGGTCAAAAATAGAACCCTGTCAAATGTGTATTAGGAAAGGGTATATATGTATACACAAATAGTGATTTTTTTTATATTTTGTAATTTTGGAAACTTTTAATTTTCCGTCGGGTGGGCCGATAAAGCCGCACTTCGCAGTGGCTCCGATATCGGCCGATTTGTTCGACGTGTTCGACGCATCTGTCTCTTTTTTCGAGCGCGCGAAAAAGACACACGTCGGACGTCGGCCGAATCGTGCGACATCGGAGCTACTGTGAACGCGGCCTAAAGAAATACTAACACTAAACCTACCATCACCGGTCAAAATGACCGGTTCCAGAATTTTTTATTTTTATTTTTTATTTTACGACTATCTAAAATCTAAATAAATTTTAAGGCTTGGTAGGTTTAGTGTTAAGTGGGTGGGTGGGTCTCCTTCGCAGCAACCTCCACGTGGTGAGACCCGGGCAATCGGTGTGATTCTAGATTTATAATATTTTGTTTTGTAGAGATATAACACCAATTTCTCTATGAAATATTAATAATCGACAATCACATCGAGCTAATGCTGCGGAAATAGAATAATTTTTCGACATTATTTCGAACTTTTTCTTTTAGACGTTATGGTTCTATTTCGTAGTTAAAAAATTTAATCGAGTCATTATTGTTCGAGCTGACGATGGAATTCTATTATTTTTTCCATGTGCTCTCGTGTTCCTTTTGAATTAAAGTGGTCCTGGTAGGTCCATCTGGTAGTTTTTCAGTAATTTCTTTTTTAGTGTACCATTATTAATTTAATACCAGGTCGTTGCCATTTCTTTAATAGACTGGTATGCAGCCAATACGTGGCTCATAGTAATAAGCTAATAAGCACAATTAGTGATGGTTATATGACTTATTCATTCAAATCCCAGATTCAAGAGACCGCATCGTGAAGTCCCGGTGCCGAAGGGTCAGATAGTAACAGAGAGGAAATGTTCTGGTAGTAAGTAAGCAATACACGCTGCCCAGTCATCCCTATGCATGGGGAGGACCCAAAAATATGGTCAGTAGACTTAAGTTAACGAGCATAAGTCACAGATTGCGCTTTTCGATTTTTCAATTTGATCTAATATTTCTGTCCAAGACAAAGCGTCTCCATGGAGTCTATACATATTTAATTGTCCGTGCCTTTGACGGGTGCTTAAAACAGACAATGATTTAAAATCCAGCTTCCTCGTTTAGGTAGAAAACGTGGAACCACCGAAGTCGGTGGTGGAACTTATAGCGATGTGGTATTTCAGATCACTGTAAGTTCCACGTTATCCCCGCGCCCACCTGTGTCCACTTGCCACTTGCTCATGTCGCTGAATAGCACAGGGGCTATGACAGTCTTTAAATCTCGTCGGTGCCATCGTGTGCTTACTTGATTTGTTCGATAACAAAATGAAGTTTCAAGGTTTCAATTAGTCCAAAAAAAAAACTCTCAGTCTAACAGTTTTTTATAATGTCATGTTTCTTAAAGCGCAGCCGCGTACAGTTATATGTATAATTTCGCTATTTGATGACGAGCTGAAGAAATTTTTCGAAAAAAACACCGGCTAATCTCACCGACGACAACCGCGTATTACCACCAGATAATTGTATACAGTGAACTGCTCGCGAGAATGGACCATCATTATCACTATACTTCGTTCTTGAGCAACCGTTAAATCGTCTTTGAACGTCTTCTTTTTTTCTGTTTCCTGGACGGAATGAAATGCATGATAAGAATCAGTGATGTGGCTGTATAATTTCTTATGTGCCATTTACGCGATAATGACCGTCTACCGTTTTGTGAGATTGATTTCTAGGTCGTTCCCAATTATTTTCTTGATGCGCGAGTATTAACAGCTATGTAGTAAACTGAACATTATTCCGTACGATAATAGAGGCAAGAGAGGAAACTGTGGCATCGACGTTTCTTTCCGTCAAGCATGGAGCGAGTCGCCATCTTTTTAACCAGTAATTTCGCGACAACTCTCGTTTGGTAAAATCGTTCGGAAAAATATATAACAAATAAACTTTTTTAGTCGTACAATAAATTTCTGAAAAAATACAAATATTTCATATTGCTACATTAATCGAAGGCTGTACGTTGAACGAATTTAATTATGACCGAAATAGCTTTCCGTTCACGAATAATGAATGCAACAAATAAAACAGCATGTTTTTAATGGTTTGTCAATCGCCCGTTTAACGGCATTCGTGTAATACAGCAGCGTATAATTTTCTGCTATTTTTATAAGCCAAAAGGAACATGTTGAATTTATTGTTTACTCGCTACTGACTAGTCACCCTGTAGAATGTTTTTAATCATCGCCGAAATGCGAATGGTCTGCTCGGCTATTCTTGCGCGTTTTACACGCGTTTCCAGTCTATTTACTCTATTCTTCG
Organism: Lasioglossum baleicum; assembly: GCF_051020765.1. NCBI lineage: Eukaryota > Metazoa > Arthropoda > Insecta > Hymenoptera > Halictidae > Lasioglossum > Lasioglossum baleicum. Next base: position 5,562,365 of record NC_134939.1, on the reverse strand, counting down.
CCCATTTACTTTAATTGCACCGTACTATTGAGAAGACCAACGTCGCCATGGGCGGTACACGATAATCGGTCCTTCGATTACTCCCACGAAGAAACCTTTTAAGATAATTACAGAGATCGTTAATCGTCTGTAAACTCGAAGAAAATATTGCCTGGTTTATCATGTGGCTCGCAAATACGTGCACCAGCAAATACATGCTATCGAAACGATAGCAGCTAGAAACCGAGTCGATTTGAAAAGAAGTGTTATCTGGATTACTGCAAACCGACTATGCTCCGATACCTTCACGCGAAGATTATCTTTTTATCTTTTATTTTACGAACGTCGGAGGTAGATAGTGTCTCTCTCGGGTGGTGTATAAGAGTGTACGTCACGTTTCATAATAATCGAAAGCGTAACGCGTCTCTTAATCTAGAAATATACGAATCCTCCCGCAGTAAATGTGCCAACACTGGCACATTTGATACGAGAACTCACGACGTTACCGAGATAGTAAAAGTGAAGTTACGATGGAGTTATTACATACTTTATAGACTAAAACATCATAACCGGTGTACCATTATTGTATGATAGAGGGAAGTAGCAAATACGAAAATATTCGCAAAACACCTGCTGCATTGAATCACACAGAATTTTCGTGCAATACATAATCAGCGGACTACGAATTTTATGACAAAAATTAGTAACTGCAATTTGAAACAGTATTATCAGAAGAATTGTAGATAGTACTAATCTATTATTACTTTCTAACTACTGCAAATTATTAGAAAAAGGAAAACATGTGGCCCTTGTAGCTTACAACAGATGCAACACAAAGATTTTGCGGAACTGTGAAGACAAGTACTTCTTCTTTTAATAATATTGACAAATTATAAATAATAGGATCGAATTCTATATTCGCGTTTGCCTTTCGGCGGAGTTACAAATAATATAATCGTGTTCTTAAGGTCGTGAAATATTTTTACTGTTTCGTGATGTACCTACTAATTCCTTTGAGAATAAAACGCTTGCTAAAAAAGATAACATCTTGCATTCTAATTTGTTACTGAACTGTCGATAAGACGAGAAAAATATTATAGTATATTAAGTAAATAAGAGTTCTTTAAATGTATTGGAACAAGGAAAAATCCATTGGAGGAAATAGTTATATATACCACAGAAAAACGAACGTCACATATTCATGTTATGTAAAATCGTAGCAGAAGATACGTAAAAATTTCCTTATATAATAATTTGAAATTGTCCAAAATAATGTAACTTTTTAGAATAAATGCATAAAATCCGCAGTCCGATCATGAAATGTAAAAACAAAAGATTTATGTTATTGAAGTAAAGTTGCGTTCCATGGTATCGCTTATCTTTATGTACACCTCGTGGATTGAACCTGTTTCGAATATGGGAAAATGGAAGAAAAATGTCGATACGACGTTAATTAGCAAGCTAATAGTGGCAATCGTAGTGCAGAAGTAATCGGAAAGTAATTTTGCGAATGACTGTTTCTAGGTTTCTCGCCTCCGGTTGAAAACGATGCCATTTTCTCGAAATTGCCTGGTAAATCGAAGTCCCTGGATAGTTGTGTTGCCGGGAGCAGAAGCTAGAGTAGCGTCGCTGAACCGCGCGAGAAGTCTGCGCCTACGCGTGTGTAGGGTCCACCGGCCAATCGATGGAATCAATTTGCATAATGTATACATGCGAAAGTATATATTCCACAATGCTCTTCGATACTGCTGTTGGATTGCTTTGCCGGGTGATATCGTTGGCCAGAGGCCGGGGGGGGGGGGGGGGCGGCTTATGCGTTCGTACGCGACGCCATTAGAATTCTTGATAGGATTTTTTCGGTACCAAGGAAGCCTAGCTGTCTAATGACAGCCATTATATATTACGCTTATAGTGCGCTGTTGAATGTTTCATGAAATTGTAAAATTAGAACGTGCTCATCGATCATGCACACGTAGACTTGTCAATTAGTTGATACGTGAGTTTCGGCTGCCTTTTTAGGAACGGTCTGGAGGAACGAAATGCTTAAACAGTTATTCTTTTGTGCTGACACGTTGAGCAATGGTTCCAATAGTCAGTCATTTTCTTGACTACAAGTTTTATTAAAGTCTACAATCTAAATTTTTAGAGTCTGTTCATTATTGTTTATTCATTACATATGTGCCCTGGCGTTCCATGAGCTTTCAGTATTCAGTCACCTCAAGTATTATTATTATTATTATTAATACAATATTTTTAATTTAGCTTTCAGGAGAACGCTGACTATTAAAATAATGAACTTTACCCTTGCCAGGCATGGATATTCTGAGAATTTTAAGAACCGCTAGAAAAATGATAAAAGTATTTTCTAGATCTCGCGTGACCGAGTAAGAGTTAATAATTCTGTAGTTCGGTGTTCACGTTACGCGTACAAGTTCGCGTCACAACTTGCTACAAGTCTTGATTCACGTAGCGCAAGGATGTATTGGTAAAGTGACACACAACTTGGAGGTTTCGACAAGCTTGTAGCATTTGGACGGCAACATTCATGCAAAGGACACCAGCATTCTTTACTGTCGTTCCCGATTCCCTTCCACTCCGCGCTTCTACGCCTGGCACCTGCCTATGATGCATTGTTTCCACTGTGCCGCGCAAGGGCTTTTCAATCTTGGCTGGGTAATGAAATCGCTGCGAACCGTTCCCGTAGATTGGACAAAGAAACCGATAAAGACCTGTCTTCCAGCGGTTCGATCAGTTGCATATGTAGTTCGTTCTAGAGTAGCTGGCATTTCCATAGTTTCTCTGATCCCGCGCTAAAGTATTCAATTCTTAGGAAGATCTTCAGATTGAACAGATACTAGAATAACATCACAAGGTTACCAATGCGTGCATATTATTGTAACTATTCTTCTGCATTAAAAAAAATCGTTTATAAGTACAGTGACATCGCAAAATTTGCAACGTCACAGTACCTAACATTTAAAGTTAATTTCTTGTAATTTATTTGGACGTGGACACAATAGCCATGATTATAATACGTAAATTGAAATTTGTTTTTTCGATTTTCAAGTATAAGCATGACGGTTTAAAATCTTTTTAATAATATATTTTTTATATAAGATGTACGCATGCTTTAACACCAAACCTGCCAAGAGGGATCAAATGACCCATTTTAGATTTTTTATTTGACCAGTCTCCAGTATATATTATACTCCCTCTGTCCCATAATAATAGTAACAAGTGAATATTTCAACGGGAATTATTGGCGAATGCAGCTGTAAGTTATGTTGTAGCGCAAAATTGCAAAGCCTTCAATCAAAATCAATGTTTGATGACATCTGTCATTTGTTTTGACATATCTTTCAATTTTTAGGTTAACCTAATTATTACGAATTATAAATATTTTTCTAATTTCATCCGCTGATCGAAATCAATTGTTTTATTTCAGTTGATTACAACCCATTGTAAAAGTAAGATGAAAGAAACAAGTTATGTTGGAAGCAATGAAGAACGATGGCACCAATAATTTTAAGCTCACGCATATAGGAAAAGCAAAAGCTTCGCAGCCAAAGGGATCCTGCCTACAAGATTAAAATGCAGTAACGAAATAATTGAAAAATTCAGAAACTATCTGAACACTCAAAATAAAAATTAGGAGTAATATATTTAATTTATTGTTCAATGCAATCTAGTTTTTTGATAATAAATGTTGCGTTCTATATTTATTTTCTTTTGCTACTATTATTATGGGACAAATTAAATTCATCAACTGCTACTATTATTATGGGACAGAGTAGTAAAAAATCGCACAAAATATAAATAAATTTGATCTTGTTATTTTTATAATTCTATACACATCAGTCACTTTTGATGGGCGGTAGGTTTAGTGTTAAAAAATAAATAGGATTATTTACTATTTTCTATTTAAAGTACTATTTTACCTATAAAGTACACCCTGTATATCAATGAAAAATTATTAAACCGTCCCTGGTAGATAAGGTATATATTAGATAGAATAGCGTGTAGTAGAAGCGACGAAGATTAGTCTGAGCCGGCTAACACGGGATTAGTTTCTTAAGGTTAATTCGAATTACGCCAATGCGGGAGGGGGGTTTGAACATTGCACCGTACACGGGAGGAAGAGCGGTTTCTCGCGACCCGGTAGTGAGCAGCGTAGAAAACGGCGAAACGGAAAATGAAACGATTTCAGTAAACACGGATCGCGGTGCATCGTCCCTGGCAAGGTAATTTGCAATCGAGCGAGGGCGCGAGTTTCGTTCGCGGTCGGCCGGGCATCGTGGTTGGCTCGTGCGTAGAGCGCGAGCGCGTCCGATCGGCGGCGACGGTGGCCGAGCGGGGCCGAACGCGCGAAGCGCCAGCACTGGCCGAGCCTGAACGGAGCGCTCGGGTCAAAATGTATTCAGTATATTCTAAACAAGCGCGCGACGTGCTGTCACGTTTTGTTTGTGCGCGCGAACCTGTGTCTCGCCGGGACGATATGCTGAAATATCGAGGAGGTGACATTGCGACAGTGTTTTAATCGCGTGAAGCAAAACCACAGTGCACGTATACAGAGAGATCAGTTCGAGACGCGTCGTGCTACACTCGGACAGACTCGAACTCGTGTGTGTCTTTCCGGCGCGATTTAATTTTGTGTCGAGAGTAACAACACGGCAGAAGATCCACCGAAAGGAGAGAGAGAAAGATCTGAAGAGAGAGAGAAAGAGGAGAGATAGAGCGTGAGCAACTGTGTGAGTCCGTGTGTATAATACGGGAGAGCCCGTTGCGTCCGAGAGAGGCTCTCTTTCTTTTCCAATCACGGCTCTTTCGCTCTCTATCCATTTCCTCTATCTCTTTCACCGATTCTTTCTCTCTTTCGTTTCCCCTTCCCGCTTTTCTTCGTTCGTCTTTCGTACGCTCCCTCCGGTCATTTGCTCTCTCCCTTCGGGAACGAGACACGTTCTTTCTCTTTCTCTACTCCGGTCCGACGTCGTCGTCTCGTGGGGTCAGTGGCTGCTCGATCGGATCCTGAGCAGGAACACACGACGGAGGAAGAGGACGGTCTCTCCCTCGTCGTCGTGAGACTCGGAGCCACTACACGCGCGCGCTACGCACGCAGCCACGCATCCAAAGGAGCAGAAACGAACGGGAAATAAAAAGATCTCGTTTCTCTTCTTCTTCTTCTTCTTTCTCTGGGAAAAAGATTTCCGCGAGCGAGTGACGTTCGGGAAACTCCGAAAACCAGAGTGAGATACGTAGCTCGCGCACGCGGTCTGGAGAGACGGTTCGAAAAAGCCGCGGGGAAAGGTGGATTTGCCGTGTGCGGATGATGACGGGACATCGACGAACCGGCTAGGTGGCGAAATCGTCAGGCCAGATCGACGGTATTTCCCGTGCGCGCCTGATGTTCGTTTATACATGTACGCGCGTGCGTGCGTGCTGCGTGCGTGTTGCGCGTGTGTGTGCGCCTCTGTGGTGATTGACGCGTGAGACTCCCGTATCACGTACACTCTTCCAGTGCAGGAAACTCGTGCTCGTTATCTGGCCACTTTTCTCGTGTCTCGTTTTTCTGTTCCTTTCCACTTGGTTTCTCTCTGTCCGGCTCCCTCCCTCCCTTCCACCCTCCCGCCCCCAGTCTTTCTGGTTCCCGTGCTCTGCCGCGTAGTATCGCCTCTTCTCTGTTTCGATCCAGCCACTTCCTTTTTTACCGCGTTTCCAACTGTCTGTTACCCGAACGCGCAACTATAATATGTTTTTCTGGTTCCGTCGTTCCGTTCTCGCGGCCTCAGTGCGAGATCACACGATCGAAAGAGAGAACCGCTTCGTAAAAAGCAAGTGGATGTGCCGCTGCAACTTCTACCCCTCTTGCCCCGCCGTCACCGGAGAATGAGAGGAACATTCGTGGAAATTCGACGGACGATTTGAAGTTTCTCTCCCTCTCCCACTACGCGTGTGTTTTTGTTTACATAGAGACGCGGACTGCGCCCACGCGACCCCGGTACCCTCCAACAGGAGACGTTAAAATACATCCCGTTCGAGGAATACACCGGCACCGTGACGTTTTCACACGAGAGGTGAGTAACGCTCGTCTCTATCCATTCACGCTACCGTTCGGCAACTCGCGGCTCGCGGTCGCGCACGCGCGGACACCTCGCCAATTGTTCAGCCGGAACTACATTTTGTTCCTCGTAGCTCCGCTGCTTCAAACTTATGGGTCAAATTAATTCATTTCCACTGTTTTTAAGTCTGTCTTTTACGGTGTCTGTTTGGTAATTTTTGTTTTGACTATTCCCGATTAAATTGTCGCACAGTGGTCCGGGCGGTCGATCTAGCAGTTTATTAAGATTTTAAACGTCCATTCAGAATTACTTATTTAATAAATGACGAACTGTAATTCTAAGTTTGAGGTATGCATTTTCAAGGTAAAATGCTCTTCGTTAAAAAAAATGTCAGAAACATTAAATAGGTTCGGCAGGGTTCACAAAAGAAAATTAGTGATTTTTTTCGATCAAAAATCATGTTCACAAGCTATTCACAAAATTTTTACAAGCTTGTTCTAATTATAATTTTTATTAAGTTTCATTAATATCGACATTTTCGGCATTGCTAAACATTTACAAAGTAATGTAGATGCATTGAATTAAATACCGATATGAGAAAGTCATTTTTTACCAAATGAACTGCTAGATCGACCGCCTGGACCACTGTGCGTCGTGTTGTTAACTTAGTCAGAGCTTGCGAATTTAATTTAATTTTCAATGCGAACTGAAATTGTAAAGATGCTTCCGTAAGAATTGATTTAATAAATAACCTTAATTGGAGCACATTTTACACAATAAAAACCGCGCAAAGTCTAAATAAATTAGATCTTGTTATTTTATTCATTTTAAGCTTGCAAACTCGATAGAGCCCTCGGATTTAAAGTTAAGCCTGCTTGCTTTCCGCGCAACTTCGATTTTGCTAGAATAAACAGACGATTTAATGACGAGATTGTAAGGTGAATTAGAGTGGAATTTGCTACAGCGTAATTTTTTATAAAACATCATCCTCTCTAGCTTATACATATGTTGAAATCCATGTATTTCGGAGTAATCTGTTGCGAGATCTCATAATTCAACGATTTAAAGAGCAATATTAACAAACATTAAATATTGATTGTGAAAGATGAGAAACGAGAAATTCAGTAAATTAATGTATATATTCACATGAAATGGAGTAGGTAAACTAATTTATATATTATATGAAATGTATTGGGTTGGCAAATAAGTCCGTTCGGTTTTTTAGAGTGGAATAAATCACAAAAACCGAACGGATTTATTTGCCAACCCAGTAATAAACTAATCTATAATTTTACATGTAAACTAATTTCAACTTGAAAAAATAAAGTAAGATTAATTTGGTTTTATATAGGGTGGACCATATAAATGGAAACACCTAAATATCTTCCGTATTTACTGTCCTATGGAAAGACTCGTCAAGATGAAGTTACACTGGTAACGGTGATAAACGTGTAACTTCGTCTTTGAGGAATTTTTTCGTAGGAAAATAAATACGGAAGATGTTTAGGTGTTTTCATTTACATATATGGTCCACCCGATTTATATTCTCAATTTCGAACATCCAAATATCGAGGTCAAATGTTTAACAAAGCATTTATTGCAATATCTTAGATTGTCGTGACATTTTATTGATTAAAATATTCGTTTTATTGCGTTTTATCTTTATAACGATAAAAACGAATTTAAAACACCGTGTGCATATTCCTTCTAAAATCGTCCTGCTCTGAAATTGTTTCACTGAAAATTAGTCTTTTGGAGTACATCTCGGTTTGCTGCTATATTCGGTTGTTAGGCAACTTGTGTTCACCTCAAATTTGATTATAAATGTATATGCAAAATCCTGCGTCTATTAGTTCACAATCGCGACAATTATATCAGTGATAAATAATTAGGTCGAATACAAGATAGAGAAAACTGTAATTACGGAAGTTTTGCTTATTTCAGTGATAATGTACCCTGTAATAATGTAATACCCTTTATTTATGATTCACAAATACTAATTACGAGTCATCGTGGGTTTGTATATCGTGCAAAATATGTTTAATTATAAAACAAATCAAGTTGGATTCTTTGAAGTCTGAAGATACCATTTTTATTAAAATGCTACTTCAAACCAATATTGTTAACGATGATAAAAAACATCGCTGTCTAAAATATACCGGTTGTAAAATATGAAGAATATTTAGATAAATATTTCAGTCCATTCTAGCCTTAAGTGTGAAACATTTTACAAGAATAGTGATGATAAAAGGTGTTAATGTTTGTAATGCAATTGAGAATTATTCTGTTAGAATTTTGTAACGATTATTGTCTGCATTGTGTTGTTGCTGAATGTTTGGAATGTTCCGGAAATTTGTCACAGGACACCCCGCACTCAACTTTTCCCACAAAAAGGAATCTGCTGATTTATAAGCACCGCAAAAGTTTTCGATGCTCTTCAGAAGTTCCTTTGTCGAAATACATTGTCAAAGTGAAAGTTTTAATTACAGTATCTCCGCACAGGGGAGTAATATCACCGCGCGACACACTGCAATGGCAATTATTACATTCGCTATTATACCATTTAGCATTGTTCGTCAAGAAACGAACAGGATTTCACATGTACATATTATACATATGTATTTAACCCGGACTGTGGTTGCATCGGTCATAAATGCCAAACGTACGCGGGGGATTCATTTGTTTAATGAGGTGGAAAATATGATTCTGGTAACATTTTATTTCCGTAATTCTACGATTATTCTACATTTAATTGGGAATAATTAAATTTAATGATGATTCGTCAGAGTATAATGGCGAGTTTAAAATTTAAAATAGCAAAATGCAATATGCATGTGTAGTAACAATGCTTCGTTAACGGTGAATTCTATGTATATGAATATAAACTGATAATTTGATCAATTCATTGAGAAGAAGGAATTTTTGGTTGTGAGATACGAATTACTGAAAAAGTGGACTCTAATGCAACGTGGTCGATTTTCCGGCGTGCAGATATCAACAAGTGCCCGCCAAGTAACAATAGCATTACACGTCCGAGCGAGCATAAAATCGCGAGTCTGGCTTGACCCAAGCGCGATTAACGACAAAATTCCCGGGCAACCATCCGTGCAACAACGCTTGTTGCACGGAAAGCAAATCCACATTTCCGCAAGTCGTCGATTTATAACCATGGTTTTTATCATTGGACAAACAAACGGAGGCGCTGCTATCATCGCTGTCTCGTTCATTCGCTCGTTTATATTTGTGACAATTAATTATCGCAATGGGTCATGGTTCGTGCACCGAAAAATGAGTTTCTTCCGCGAGTGTTGCTCTTATCAATGTTGTCTAACCAACAATAGAGCAGACCTTCTTAGATAATCGCGTAGTGGAACTGAAATATTATTGATTTTCGAAAAACTATGTAAATACGTTTCAAGTGTGCACGATCTTCCACATTTGTAATCTTGTCATTCTTTATTTCTTTATTATTTCAATTGTTATATAAAGAAATATATTATGTACTTTACTATGATGACCAGATTGATCTCATTCAGACCTTGCACGATTTTTTCTTACAATATTTAACCCCCTGACGCCTGCGTGTTCTAGAGCTTTGCCGAAGTCATTTCTGACCCACGCTGAAATTTCACCAATACATATTGACGGTCACTCGAGCTTATCCTCACGACTACCCTGTGTCGCCAGATTAAGTCCCACACTACTTTATCCCTTCTACAACGCCATTCCCCCACTCCTCGGTGGTGACCATCCCCAAATCTTCGCCGTGGCCCGCTCACGTGACACGTTTCGTCTTTGTCGTACATGCATTGCAATGTCACGTAACTAATCCGGTAATGACACAGAAAGGGTAACTATATTCCCCTAAAAACCCCTATGACTCTGGCATAACATACAGAGGGTTGAAGTAGTTTTATTTATATAAATATATTCGAATTTAGATGTAAAAATAAGTCGGAAACGGGGAATAAAATCTTGTTATTCGAGGCTTTGTTTTCGAGGGAATGGAATGTTAAGATACATCAAGTACCGCATGCTGTTGAGGAGGCTGATGCGTCTGGTCAGGACTTGCCGATTCTACTTTTTGCAAGTTGTACTAGTCTAAGAGCCTAAGTATGTAGTACTCTAAGCTTATTTTCTCGAAATCAAAGTGTTGTGTGGGTAAATTTTATTCTATACTTCCGACTTACTGTAGAATCTCCTGCAGAATATTTCTTTTCTGGCTTGCGCCATCAGATCGAAAATAGCTCGCATACATAATCGAAGAGATGTTTAAAAGTGTCCGGGTTTCGGGCTAAAATGTCCGCAGTTTTCTTGCTCCCATTTCTAAATTAAAGATTATACAAATAGCACCTAACCCAACCCTTCTTTCGCTTCATCTTGTCTTACATCTAGAGGGTATCCAAAAAATGTTGCATATCCTTGAGAAGGGAGATTCCTAAGGTCATTTGAAATAACTTTTTCTTTTACTGAAATATTCTCCGCAGCTTCGTTAACGTGTTATTAACGAAAAACACGGACCTATCAGAACACGGTTGCAGTGGAACCTGTCGCAGAGGCGGAGTCTGTCTGCTGTAGTCGCGCTCTGATTGGTCCGCGTTTTTCGTTGATAACTACTTAACAAAGCCGCGAAGAATATTTTCGCAAAGGAAAATATTACTTCAAATGAGCTCAGGAATCATCTCTTTCAAGGAAGGACAATATTTTTGGGACACCCTGTAGGTTTAGATTGTATCAGGTTACTTAACAATCTACTTAACAATTAATTACTATTTGTAAGACAGTGAATAGAAAAAGGTGGAGCTTATTTTGGAAAGTAGAATGTATATTTGGACTGTTTGTGACGGATCCTAGCAAAAGAGGGGGCTATCGATTAACAATATAATAAATATCGCACAAAATTTAAATAAATCCATTTTTGTTATTTTGGTAAGGCAATATATATCGGCTAATTTTAATGCTCGGTAGGTTTAGTGTCAAGTCATTACACTCGATCACTCGCTTTTCATCGACTTGTATCGACGTCGGATCTAAAAAAGAAGACTTGGAACATTCGTTCTACATGAACGAACTGGATTAACCTGATATCGTTAGCAACTGCAACATAGTCTAATAATCTATTGGAAGGTTTTATGAAATATAATTTATCCTTAAATGTGTGAGGAACATAATCATTGTTATACGTTTTACAATCTGCGTGGTACTAGCATACTGACATTGTCTAACATCCATTAGATGGTTACAGTCATAGTTATACATAAACATTACACCATTTCATTTATGCAAAAGTTTTAATCTCCTTTCTGTTTTTTAAAATATTTTTACATGTCATATGAGGCGTGTTACCAACACTAGTTTGTTACCAACTACTAACTTGACTATTTAGACACATCAGCAGCGAACAAACAATTGCACAAAATTGCGGGCGATTATAACTATTATAATTATAAATAGATAACGAATTTTTAGTTGCAACAAACTGGAGTGAAATTAATAGGTTGAAAATAATATAAAAGACTGTTTTAAATTACACCTACTTGTTTTTGCCATAAATGCATAAAATCCGCTGACTGATTAGAAGTAATTCAGCATTAACGATTGAAAGAGACTAAACTTGTACACACACTTACGAACGTCTACCAATTGTTCGCTGATTGGTGGTTTATATAATTACCTTGTTAACAGTTGCTTTGTTTTACTTACTGAAAAATTTCCGGATTTATCTCGACGTCCCTTGTACATGGTTCTCACCTCGTTTATATGTATAAAAGAGGTTATTAGTAGAGCTGTTTGCGGCTAATCCGATTTCCCGGGATACAGAGGCGCGCGGGAGGAATTCGATTTGATGCTGTGAGAGGAGAATGGCTGTAGAACTCTCTCGCCGCACGGATTGCATCACACGTGCCGCGCCAATGCGAGAAAGGTGTTAAACTCCTCTCTCCGTAATCTTCTATTTACTTCGTGACTCGGGTGTCAGCGTGTCAGACACGTGGTCTAGAACCGCAGGACACTCGCTGAGAAAAGGCTTATTACGGGAAATTATGTAATTAGCCCGGGTATATGGTTCAGCTCTCGCAAACAGATGAGTGCACGCGGTGCGGCGAGGAATTGAAAACCGGGGCCACCGATTATGCGTGCATTGTGCGTGCTTAGTGCGTGCTTGCACGCGTAATGCGGCTGATCAACGTAATGCGGTTTCTTTGACCATGGTGTCTTTCGGTCGCTTCAACACGTCAAGCTTTCCAGATGAAAGGGTTGCGGCCATTTTTTCTTTTTGGTACACGGGAGCTTTCTTCGCGAAGAAAGTTATACATAATTTGATGAATCTACGTCAAAAATGAACAAGATTGAACGCAACACAGTAAAGACATTTAAGGAATGTAAGAATACATAATAAGAACGCTAAGCTTTCGTATTTTGGAATTAATAGAGAATTTTTTTGTTTTGCATAAAAATCCAGTCCAGTCAATTGTTGTAAGTATTCGAGAAGCGAAGCCACGTATTCAAATTCAGAACTGGGAAATTGTCGATTGAATGTACTAAAACAAGAAAAACATAACAGAAATACGTGTCTATATCACTTTAGTATTTTGGAATTAATTCAGACAATTTTGTTTTGCATACAAATCTCCAGTCCAGTCAATTGTTGTAAGTATTGGGGAAGCGAAGCTACATATTCAAATTCAGAGCTGGAAAATCGCCGATTGAATGTCTCGAGAAATAGACTTCCTAGTTTGCAAACTTCGCTGCTTCTTGAGACTCGGGTCACCCGAAACTTTCGATATAACTGTAACTATCTTTACATTTGGGTTTGTGGGTAAAATTGCTGTCTCTTTGTTTTGGTGTTCTGCCGTGAAATTACATTAGGTTACATTAGGGTGTATTCCCCTCGAAATGCTTCCCCTCTACCATTAAACGTGGTTCATATATAAATATTTAGTTCGCCCGCGCTTTTTAATCATTTTAACTAGTTCAAAATAATGCAAAGATATTTTTAAATCCTTTAAATGTCTTTACTGTTTTGCATGGGATCTATCCATTTTTACCACGCTTATATTAACTTGCCGTGTTGTTGTTGTATGTGTCAAATCTTGTAATCGAATTTTAAACCTCTTCCTGTCGTCCAATCTTGCTGAAATTTTGTATACATACATACTTGCTTCCGATGACAGTAAAAGTAGAAAATAAAATATATAAAAAAACTTTTTAAAAACCACGCTTACATTAAAATGCACTAAAAAGGGGAAAATAATTTATTTCCTGGTTCTCCATAAAATACCGAATGTAGTTAAGTGATTAATGATGTTTTTCCCAAAATTTTAAGCAATTAGTTCAAAATGTCTTCTATTATAAAATTAGTGTCGCGACAGATAGAAAAATTTACATTTACATTAGTGTGATTATAAAAATAAAAGCGTGGAGCGCTAAACTATATTGATGTAATCTTCGTGGGCGCTCCACGCTTTTATTTTTATAATCACTAATGTCATGATTTTATTTAAATTTATATTAAATTTTTCTATCTATTCCGACACAAATAAGAGAAGACATTTTGAACTAATTGCTTAAAATTTTTGGGAAAAATATTATTAATCGTTTAACTGGATTTGGTATTTTATGGAGAACCAGGAAAAAATTATTTTTCCCTTTTTAGTGAATTTTAATATAAGCGTGGTTTTTAAAAAGTTTTTTTTATATACAGGGGCCGAAATTTCTATAAAGTCACTGTGTTTTGTGCCCGTGCGAAATCAATGCGGGCCGGTTTATGTACTTCTTTAAGGCCTGGTTTACGTTGTATTTTTGTCCAGCAGAATTTAAAAGTTGTTGGACACGTCTTGTTGTTGTTACTGGGAGCTCCACTTCAGCTCGAAATTGTGCTGCATTTTTCCTTTCCTTAGCTGCAGACCTCATTAATATTGAATGTTGTCTCTTTGACTACTTTTTATTACTAACTTTAAGATGATTTTTTCCGTAATTTTCACGTAAATTGATATAATTATTAATCACAGTATATGACCGATTAGTTTTCTTAGCAATTGCACGATTAGAGCAGCCCATATCTTATAAGCATCGATTGATGCTTTTTCTTCACTTGTTAGTACTTTTCCTCTCGGCATTCTTATACACGTGAATCAAATTATACAGGATTTCTGTGAGTTCTAAAAATTTTCCATAGTTCTCTGCTCAGAATACAGAGAAACACGAAGTGACTTTATAGAAACTTCGCACTTGTGTTCTGCACCACACAGAAAAAAATCAAAACAAACGTAAATAGTAAACATAGCGGTCTAGAGTACGCAGTCCCTCTTTCCGAGTGTCTACAAGGCACAAGACCAGATACGATAAATCAACAAAAATGTTATTTTTAAAATATCTATGAAAAAGAATATGACTTTATAGAAATTTTGATCACTGTATTTTATCGTAAATGCATAAAATCCGCAGTCTAGTGATAACAGATACCACTAACTATCCCCAAAAAGGTCGACACTTAAGACTGTCGACTCCGACCACCTCGGCCGTCAGAATTCGCGCGTAAATTTTCGAGGAGATCGTCGATCGTGCTCGAGAATTTCGTTGCACTATTTGTGAATCGGGCTCGCGCGCAAAGTTCGAAGTCATCCGCACGCACATCGCGAAAGTTCCCAGGGTCGCGTTAGGTCAGCAGGGTCGAGTCCCGAAAGCACTCGGAATGCATGGGATCGTTAAAGTTACATCGAGACGGCGTCGATTCCCCGGAGCCGTTCGGCTGGCTTGTCGAAGATCGAAGGCGAGTAGCATCAGCAGAGAGCGCGTAAGCTGAAAGTTCGCCGGCGCTAGACGAACATCGCCGTAGCGTGGCCGTATTAGTCAGTCGCATCTGTCAATAATTATTATCGTCGAGCACGTAGCCGCCGCTGCCGCCATGGTGGCGTATGCAGCAGCAGCAGCAGCAGACGACAACGACGACGACGATGACGACGACGGGTACTATATAACGTTATCCGAGAAAACACGAGGCAAAGCGATATCAACGACCCGTAGATATACAGAGGCGATCGAGATGGACGGAGCACGTTGGATTCCAGCGTGGTCAAGTGCAACGAAGAAGGGAACCGCGACTCGCCGCGGAGTGGGACAGACCAGCCGAAGAATGGAAGGATACAGAATGATAGAGAGGTGCCATCGGCGGACAGAGACGGAAAAGTGGAGGCGAAAAAGGGACGACAAGCCGCAGAGAGAAAGAGAGAGAGAGAGAGGGAGAGATCTTCGACTGCTTATTTGTCTGCGGTGACTTATAGACTCGTCACGCTAATTTTCCGCGCGACCTCGGAATTGCAATACTGCACGGTTATATTTACGTCGGTTCGGGAGCCACCGGTAAAATTCTCGCGAGCAGATCTTTCCTTCAGGAACCGATTCGAGCACGGCTCCGCAAAGTGAGAGAAAAGATAGCACGCTCTGCATTTCTTCATGTTTCTACATGAAATAATTTGTTTTTTATTGCGTCTTATGGACGCAAAAGATAAAAGGATAAACAGTGCAAAAGAAACCATGGATATAAATCATATTTCAAGGTACCCAACTATAAGGTCTTATCTTCAGTTTTTATTTACTTTTTAGTTAGTTTTCTTCTTATACGAGCGTAAGAAGAACACGTTGACGATAGCGTTATGTGATGTTTGGTCGAAACGTTGCTCCATCAGTGCATTATTCTTTGATAGCAAAAAGAACTGCAAAATGTAGATGACCACCTTATAAATGGAGATTATGAACGATCATTAAATTCTATTTTTATCGCAATACAAGCGGGAAACACGTAATTCATTGACAGAATACGTAGAGTAAAATGATGTTTACTTTCATCGATGAGGTTAGTGACAACAGAGTTGTATTTGTTTAACGTTATTGTTAAAAATTGGACTAATATGTACTATTTTAAATAGTATTTTACCCAGCACTGGGTCGACTCGTGTAAACTTATCCGTGCCGATTTTACCCGTGCACTACTGTACTGGCATCCGACGAGGATTTCGGGGAAACGTTTCCGCGGATCGTGTCAACTGATAGATCGATAGGTGCAATGTGTCGTTCGAAACCGGATGTTGAATTATTGAAGCATCGACGCTTTGAATATTGATGGGATGCGTGCGCCGCGATCGAAAGCTGTGCCGGTTGATTCGTGCCGGGATCGATAGAGCGCAGAGAAGCAGCAGGTTGGAAGGAATCGGTTGACAAATTGGATCTCTGGAAGATCCGCTCGGAAACGGGATCAGTGATTGTGTGTTGGCACGTTTCCCGCCGAAAGATGCAATAAAAGCGGTTTTACACCGGTTCCGCGATATCAATTTTTCTGTCGCGCGCGACAGTGCACTGCTGATGAGTTCGGCTAATCCATTTATCGAAGAATTACCTACCGGAGGGAAAAAATCTCTTTCTACCA
Source organism: Lasioglossum baleicum (assembly GCF_051020765.1). Classification (NCBI taxonomy): domain Eukaryota; kingdom Metazoa; phylum Arthropoda; class Insecta; order Hymenoptera; family Halictidae; genus Lasioglossum; species Lasioglossum baleicum. The sequence goes on along the minus strand of NC_134939.1, from coordinate 5,545,907 downwards.
AAAGAGCCGGTCTCGAGTCTTTGAACCGCATCGGCTGAATGAAGCGATTAACAAGAAACGGCGCACTTTGTGCGACTTGTCCACCTTTGGTACTGGTCTCGCTCTACTTAGTTCTTCCACTGCAGGTGCACACTAATCGCCTCGAGTACTCCCCAGAATGAATGCACTCGGAAAAGCTGCCGTGATTCTTTTCACTGCGATAGAGTAGGTATTAATAGTAATAGGAGAGCGGCCCGGAACAAAAGCAGAACTCAGCTCGTCACGCGGTAATCGTAGCATTCATAATGATTAGACTCCGGATTTTTATGTGAAATACAAAGTTCGCGCATCAATTGCAAGACACAGGAGTTCGATATAAATTTATATTTTTCACTAATAATTTTAATGTAGTTGAGATCATCGGGGCTGAGAGGTTCCGATTTCGAAGAATCATACAGTTAAAAGCATAACTGATCACACACTTTAAATCAGAATAACTTTTTCATGAATGGACCAAACGACTTCAATTTCTCTGTTAGGCTAGAAAAATTAGTTTAGTAAATGACGTCTAGTCAATGTATGTATGTAGAAAAAATGCATTTGGTCGGAATCGTGAAAAACAATAGTAAACATTGATTTTTAAGACTTATTTAGCTGGGCCAATGACGAAGATTTAAAAGACGTGTTCAGTTAACTCGTATAAACTATATACGTTCTGAAAATTTCATTGAAATTGGTTAATTGGTTTACGAGTTGTAAACGATCAAAAGTGGCAAAAAGGCCGATAATCTTGAAAAATTGCAATTTTTACCACTTTTGATCGTTTATAACTCGTAAACCAATTAACCAATTTCAATGAAATTTTCAGAACAAATGCATTTTTTCAACATATTTTATAGACGTCTTTAGTAAACTAATTTTTCTAGACTTACAGAGAAATTGAAGTCGTCTGGTCCAGTCGTAAGGAAGTTATTCTGATTTAAAGTGTGTGTGATCAGTTATGTCCCTAACTGTATAAAATAAAATTAAAATTAGATCGAACCAGTGTGCCGAGAGCATTAGTACATCTTTTATGTATAAAATGACGTAGAAATACTATATTCTCATCTTTAACGAGTAATTTATTGTGAAATTTATTATATTTTAAAATTCTAAGCTTAAAATTAAAATATTGACTACAGTGACTATAGACATGAAATTACATAGTGACTGCAGACTCGAAATTACTGTTCGCTATGTATAAAATACATTAATACAGACAAATGCTGACGAGCTAACCGGAACAATGAATCAATAGTGGCTGCAAACTGTCGGTTGCAAAAGTACGCGTCGATACATGTAAAATTATTCGACAAGTAGTAAAATTCTCCCGTCGATGCACAGTAAATGCATGCGAAAAGGACATTCTAGAAGATTATCGTGGACAAAACCACATTGCATGAAAAACCCAATGCTAAAAATCGTCGGAAAGATACATAATAGAAACGTTGGTAAACAGCTCCAAAAACCTGCAGAAGAGTGGCACATAAAATATAAACAAACGTAAGCACTTGCAGAAGAATTTCAACGCGTTTGTCATCAAAATTACGTAAAAATTGTATGTCTTAAAATAGGGTAATTTCGGGAGAGATGCACCAGTTTTTATTATGGCAATGCTGGACGATTTTAAACTGTATTTCGTGTGTTCTTTACATCGTTTTAACCTATGCAAATAACCTCGTTTCGAAGAACACGCGTAATAGAAGCATAAAAATTCTTAGTGCTCCGAACTCCTGACGAAATATTTTTGTAAGTGGCAAGTACAAATGTTATTATGTTCTTATTGTATGGTTTTAACTATCAGTATCGACTTAAATAGTGACAATGGTTTGTCCTTTACGATTTTTCATCGTGTTATGACAAAATTTTTTGTACTTGTTCTTGTTTTTGTATAGGTGCGTCTCTCCCTCAATTTAGGGATAGACGCTCCAGTAATTTATGTAACTATACTAGGCAGTCGTTTTCGTCAGAAGCATCCCTTTTTCAATTAATTACAAAGCGATAAATTGAAACTGAGACTTGTTGTTTGACACACTATTTGTTAACATCATACACTTTAATTAATTAATATTGGTAATTATTTAGAAAGAGGTACTCCTCTCCGATTTTGATTTTAAATTTGTTATAGATTTCGAGATTTTGAACAACTTTTTCCTGTTCATATATGAGGGAATCTCGTTTAATTTTCGAGATATTCGCAAAAAACTATTGCTGATACTGAATTGAATTCTTCGTATTCGTGCATGCTCCATGAAACGTGTACAATGTATACTACTTTATGTAACATGGTAGAGAAAAAAAGAACATGGAAATAAGGAGAAGAGGCTATAAATAAAGGAGTGCGTCCATTCCCAATTAGGAGTGCATCTAACCCCAGGCCCTAAGGAGAGATGCACTCTTTCGACCTTTATTAAACAGTATATTAACATATTAATAGAAAAGTTTGTCATGTAACGTTATATTTTATCAAAGAGATTTAAATCAAGAATTCAACTATGCCTGTCTACACTTCGAATTCTTTTTAATAAAATTTTTATAAACAGAAAACAAAATGTGGTGCATCCCTCCTGAAATTACCCTACTACATAAGCGGCTGTGTAACTCTTACATCTTGCAACTGAAGCAGACAATTTCCACTGTGCATAAAAATCCACAGTAATCATAATTCTGTATTTGCTGTATTGACTGCGGTCTAACAATCGCGAATGGGCGAACACGGTAAAATGTGAATGAAGCGTCGACACGTTCTCACACCGGGACGAAACGAAATCAATCGGAAGACTTGGATATTACCACCTGTTCTACGCTCACGTTTCTCACTGATTATAGATCCTTATGTAACTAGGAATTGCGTTCTTCCACCGAGGTATCTGTTTTTCCATCAACACGCTGGAACGTTGATTGTGCGACGCGTATATGGAGAGATAGGGATTTTCGAAGTAAATGGGCTTCGATGAAGTTGAACGCTTCGACGACGTTCTTGGAAGATCAAGCAGAAAAACTGTAGAAAAATCGCCGATCGACGAGAAACGTGGCAATTATTGTTTTACAAGTGACTTAACAAATGCCGACTGTGGAATTTTGAGTGTTGATAAAGAACTCGAGTGTGCTGCTCGATATCTTGTGTACACAAGAACCGGCAACCGTGTGGAGAGATACGAACTCTATGTGTGTGAGCGAGATGTTTTAATCCGTGTTTATTCCGCTACCGTTTTAATCGTGAATCTTTCGCACAATGGGAAATTAATACCCCGCCATAAAAACGGCTCAGCGCAACACTTAAATGCACATTATCGTATTTGAAATTTTCAGATTGCCGCGCTCGGTTAATACGACTCATCAAAGCAGTTTATAATATTCGATTATTTATGAGTATTTCGAATGCGTTTGGAAATCGTGCGGCGATTTCTGTTGGTTTTATTAAAACATTATCACAACAGGTTTGGGATTTTATGTATGCACAATATACATATACAGTGGAAAAACGTAGCGAAATGAATGACGGAATGATCGAATCAATTGATGAAATATCTTTTTATGATATGGTTGTTACTCTTATTCTTCGTCTGATTTTTCCGATGGAAACATTGCTGCTTTTACCTGTTTCACTTCCGTTTCAAAACCTACAAAAGATATAGACGAGGTGTGTGTCGTTAACCTAGTTCGAACAGGTGTGCTTTGGTAATGATAATATCAGGATTGTAATTGCTATCAGTGGTTGAGCAACACGACATAACGCGGAACGAGGGAAAATTATCATTTTATTCAGATGTTTTATACATTCTGACAAGTTCACATGTCAAAGTTGATTTTACTTGAAAATTTAGTGGAAGAGATAAAATTAATTGTACTGAAACTACGAACTTATCTTAGTTACAACTTACGTTTCATTTATATGTACAGACCTGTGGAATTTGCCCCCCCCCCATTTCTTCCGCTAAAGTGGGAGGTGACAAATTCTGGATTGGATATCATTAAGAAAATTAATGAAAAATGAAAAAAGGAGATGCAAATTTTTAATTCTACCGATCTTGGTTTATTTTGTCTGAAGGGTTGTATGGGTGCTAAATGGATCTATTATATGAAAATTCCCCTACGTGAAGCCTTCGTCTCCCATTCAGTTTATATAATGAAAATTCTACCGTAACGCGAACAAAGCAAATGGGAATATTTACTGCAGCTGGAAATTGAGAAAATATCGTTTTAATAGAAAAGTGACAAGTTCCACAGAGCGACGTGGTTGCATCTGTTTCTTCCTGATTCGATAACTCTCCTCGATTAGACAAACTGACCAGCGGCTGTTGTGCATGCGCGGCGCACTTCCTTTAACAACGTCGCCATCGAAAAATAGTAACACGTGTTCGGATTTTATAGATGCCTATAGATTCACAGATTTATCGTTGGCCTTCGAAAAAAGGACCACGACAAAGGCCGCCATTGCTCGAATGCCTTCGATCGGGACAAGTATTAAAACCTTCTGGCGCTTGTCTGCTGGTCGCAGAACTCGTTCGATGAATCACTGCTGCGTTTTCTCGTCGCTTCGGTAGGTAGCTACATGAAAATGCTAATCGCTGGGAATTGCAGCCCGCGTGCTCACGATAATGAGCCCTCGCCTTCGCGTTTCGGAGTCGCCGGGTCGCATATCGCGCGGGATCTCTCAGTTGCTAACGATGCTACCAATGATTATCGATAAGATATCAATGGCTTATCGAGAGGCTTTGGTCCACTGATTACATCGCCGGCGATATAGGCGCCAAAGTCCAAGCGAAATGTTTTATTAGGCGTACACACCGGTGCTACACTGTTCTTTTTGCAAGCTTCTGTACTTGCTTTGGAATAACTTGAAGACCTATAAGATGTATAGTCAGCGAAATGTCCATAGTTCCACTAGAAATTTTATGTTTCGCGACTAGAAAATAAATGTGACACTTTGCACAGAAGTCTTTATGAGGCTAATAATAATTTCTTTTTTGACACCTCGTCAAGGAAATCTCAACTTTCACATTATCATCAATATGTAGGAAATTGTTCAAAAAGAACCAGGAAAAATGTCAACTTGAAAGTTGTAGTGTCTTTTTTGTACTCTACATTGCAAAATTCAGATTCATAAAACTTGTAGGGAGTAAGTTTTAAAATAAATTCTCAAGTTAACTTGTATAAGTTGTAGTGTTTTATATACTCTTCATTGCAAACATTCAGCTCCAATAAAACTGTAGGTGGTGGGAGAAAGTTCCAAAATAAATTCTTAAGTTAACTTGCAGGTTGTAGTGTTTTTATACTCTACATTGCAAAATTCAGAAAATTGTAGGTGATGGAAGTAAGTTTTGAAACAAATTCTTTTCCAATTTTTTCACGCCCACAGTGCACGCCATAATATTTTTGTTGGAACTGTGGATCATTCATCTGACTACAGCTTCGATCAGGACTTTATTTACATAATATTGAAATCATAAATAAATACAGGAAAAAGCCTTGAAATGTTTGCAACGCGTGATAACAAATATGAGGAACGACTCGTTTTACCAATTTGTTTTCCGCGGTACATTATACGTTATATGAATCTATCAACTCATCAAATAACGGAATTTTACGGAATTCTTTTGATAAAAAAATTTTTAACAAAGGAGTATCATTCATCTCTTCCGGTATCGCGTATAATGGAACTCTTTCTATGCATAATTTCGAGTCGTGTAGACTGATAACGAGCTTGTTAGTTCTTAAAAATCGAAAGGCTAGGCTGAAAGACTGACTCTGGGGCCTCACGCTCGTACTAAAGTAAATGAAGGGTTTCGCTCTAGGATGTATGTACAACTTGAACGTGACGCATGACTGTATTGCGAGTAGCTAAGTTTTTATTATTTCTCGAAAATTGTGCTGTGTAGAAAGAAACAATAAAAACACTTAATAACATACCTACTATGTCATATTGTATTACATCGTTGCAGATAATATACAGCGTCATATTACATTACGCCATTGAAGATAATATACAGCCCCATATTATATTGCATCATTACAGCATTATCTATTAATACGAAGTATCAACATTTATTGCATTGGAGGAAAAGTTTCTACTTGGTGTTATATGGCGAAACACGGAAAGAATAATTCTCTTGTGAACTTTTTGCTCTTATGGAATAATAGCAACGAATGAATAAATGCTTGGCGCGATCATATGTGAGCATTATCTACGAATTAAAATAGAATTAAAGACATAACTCTATATGTATAACATAAATTCTACTGATTCAGCACTCTCGAATAATCAGTCGTTCAGGTGGTTAAAAGTTATCGAAGTGGAAAAAGCTCCGAAACTTATGAAGAAGACAAAACCGGTGTTGAAGAATATTCCTCATTAAAATTGCAAAAAATTTTCCGAAGACGTGCGTACATTAAGAAGCTCGTAGAACGGTAGGTGGAAGTAGTAGATGAATTTTCAGATATCATTTTCATTTGAACCGACATAGCGCAATTTATTTGAACTTCTGTTCAACCCAATATATAGATGTATTGTAAAAATTAAATAAAAACATGTTTCTAACAAAAGTTGAACAATATTTAAACATCCACAAACCTCTACATAAAAAATGTCGAAAAAAATTTTTCGACAAACAATAAGAATAATTTTGGTTATTTAAATGCATTTTTGTTTTCATAATGTTATAGCTGACATTCAGAAGAATTCAACGATCTACTATATTTATGACCTCTTGAGCTCATACAACTGTGGTCCTCGGGAAGAACGCCGCATGTCACATAATTTCACTTTCGAGATATTGCCGTTTAAAGTTTTGATCACTAATGCTTTGATATAGGACATCGGTTAAATTGCATTATTTTTTTCAGCCTTTCGAATTTATTTTCATGACATTTTTTCTGGTAAATACATAAATCCTATACTATAGAGCTCAGTTAATGTATAAACTCTAATTTCTCGAAATTGTGACATGCGGCGTTGTTCCTTGCAACCACAGAAATAATGCTAAAATAGATTTTTCCAACTTTTCGGGCCAAATACCCCAGTGTGTGCCGCGTCGGATGACCAAGAGTTCCTAGACTGTACCTGTAGATTGCGTACAATCGAATCCCCAGAAGCGTTGACACCGCTGTACACAGAACTCGTCAGCGTGTTAAGCAAAGTCGAGAAGACGAGTTTTTGCCAGCCGGAGCTAAGGGAAACGAACATTTCATGTGTTGTAATCTCTAATAGCTCTTCGACTTTCCTCTCTCTTGTGCAAAAAGTAGTTGGCGCTAATCGGCGCCGGCAACCGTTAGGCGCAGAACCGAGAGAGCAAACGAGTAAGCGAGTAAGCGTGTAAGAGAGTAAGCGAGCGAGTGAGCGCAAGGAGATCTGGCCGGATTCCAGGAGCGTCTGGCGGAGGCGCCGGTTTTATTGTTTCCCGATGGCTTTGCCCACGCGATTCGCGGCGCTTAATCGCCGCGCCTTGGACGATGCCTTCGCCAGACACGCGTTGTTCGCGTCCAGACTCCGCAACGAGCGGTTCCACGATCCCGACAAATGTTAATCGGCAGATCGTCGGCTACGGTGCGCCACCTGTAAACTCCCACGTAACTCGTAGAACCGAATCCTTTGACCGTGGCGCCGAATCCTTTGACAGTAGTCCCGAAAACCTGGCCAAAATTTGGCTATTTTCAAAGTACTTATTAAGACACAGACTCAAAATCTAGTAACAAACATGCCAAAACAATTTCCATCTATCAGGGTAGTCCAAGGTTTATAAACAAAATATTAACCTTGGGACTCCTGCGAGTTTCTAGGCCCATGCGGATTTTATGCAATTATGGAAAGAATGAGTAGGTGTAATTTATACCAGTTATTTATTTATTGTATATTATTTTCAACCTATGAAACATATAAGAAAGATCCACAATATTGTGATTACTAGAGAGCCAATCTTTATGCAAAATAGAAATTGTCTGTATCAATTGCAAGAGGCAGAAGCTAAATATAAGGATCCTTTCTGTAATCATCTCCATAAGTTGAAGATGTATTATTGATATTCGAAAAATTGTGTTAATCTTTCTGATTTGATATGAATTACGTTTAGTCAATTTTGAGAGATTACTGGACTGCGGATCTTTATGCAAAATAAAAATGTTCTTCATTGATTGTGGGAATGAAATAAAAATTGATTTCATCCCTTAATGACTTTACGTTAAAAACAACATTACGACATTCTTAAAGTTTTCTAATCCTTTACTGTTTCATATTTCTTCCAACCAATTTCTTCATAAATGCATAAAGGTCCGCAGTCTAGTGATTACAAATCCACCATGTCTTTCTCATGGAATTATACGAGAGAAAGCGGGAACAATGCCTCCCTTTACACGGGAGGAATCGATGATCCGATTGTGTACGCGAGCCACGCGAAATTCTAATGCGATTTGCATTATAGATAGAGTGTTCGGAGCCCTTTGCTACCCGATCCCACAATAGGGACGCCTATTTAAGATTGCAGCGAGCGGCGCGATGTGTTCGCGATTTTTCGGTCGAATGACCCACTTAGACGTTCGTCGATTTCAATGCGCACGATTGTGAATCTTTCTATGATATCTGCGACCAAACATGAGAAACGTCGGCACTTCGAAAGTACACGGAGTCTTCTATAATCAGGTGGAACAATTTGGACGGTCTTCCAAAGCGGTCGTTTCGAATAATACTATATCTACCGAGCACTAAAAGTTACTGGCAAGTGTTGTTTTATAAGAATGACAAGATTGAAGTTATTCAGATTTTACATTATTGTTATTATTAGACTGCGGATTTTTATGCGAAATAAAAATTGTCTGCTCCATTTGCAAGAGACTGGAGCCAGATAGACATTTAATTCTTAGTTTAATCATTTTAACAAGCTGAAAACATTAGATAGGCATTATTAGATCATTGTAACTTTTTCACTGTTTTAAATGGCACCTACTTGTTTTTCCATGAATGCATAAAATCCGCAGTCTTTTTATTGTAATAGATACTGGGATTATAAAATTTATTCAATCATTTCCACCGAACAGTGTTTTAACCCGAATAGTTTAAACCCCTCATGAAGTTACAAACATATAATTTATTTATGTAAACAACTAAAGTGCATATTGTTCATTCTTACAGTTATTTGACTTTGATACATAATCTAGTGCTATGATTCTCAGCATTTTGAATTGTCTGTATTTATGATCAAGTGGGAATGTATAATAATATACGATGATGAGACGTATCCAGCGAACTCAATTTCTCGTTTCTCAAAAGAATAATTAGTCGATCGAAACGCCTCTATCTCCAGCAGAGTACTTTAAATATTGCGGCTAGTTCGATTAATTTAAATTAATTTCAGATTCACGAGCTCCAAGCTCTGCCGTAAGTGTTCGCGCATAGAAAAGGTTGACAGGCAGCGGCCATTAGATTTTTTCGATGGTATTCATCACCCTTAAAGCCTTAATCGCGGAACATTTAGGAAATTTATTGCGGCCACAGTGGCTTCAGTTGTCCTTCTATTTTCTTGATTTCTGTAGAACAGGTATAATTAGAGGCGCCGAGAAACGTTAGAGTCTTTTACAATATAGCATTCTTTAGTGCGATGGACGTTGGTGGCAGCCCGCGTGGCGATAGTAGGATCTCTGTTGTAAAATAAAGCGGCCGGATACGTATCTGTTCTAACATCGATAATTCATGCCCGGAGGCTGGAACCAATTACTAATTATACGCGCGTGTAAACTATTACGAAAGCTCCGCCACTATCTTTCGTACGGATCGACCGCGGAAGAGCACCGGCGCGGCGGAGAAAACTCGCGACCGTTATAATCAGCAGGTACGAGCACGAAACTACGTCGTTTAAGCATAATGCAAACGTATAGCGTTAATATCGAGTCCGCCGTCGCGTTTAATTATGTACCAAAGTGCGCGGGCAAGTTTAATCCTCGTATCAAGAAACATTTTATGCCTTTTAGAACTTCTTCCAACGAACTTAAATCAAGTTTCAGGTAGCTCAAGATCATCTCCTTTTTATCGTGCTATTTCTATAGGTGAAAAAAGGCGGCAGCCACTCGAACGAAATTATACGTCTCAAATCACACGGCTTATTTTAGATACGTAAATAAGCCAACTAAATACCTGTGCGTATTCTTTTTCGTAAAGATGTCGGAAATCTTGGAACATCATTTATGATTGTTCATGTTTTTCAGATACAGTAATGTGTTTGAATCTGAAGGGTTTAGTTACATCCAGAGTAGCCGAATTAAAGATTTGTCTCCCACTCTATCCTTCCCCTTCTACGACGCTATTCCCCCACGCTTCTATAGTCATTCACGTAACTAATCCAGTACTGGGAGAGAGAGGGTAACTGTATTCCCCTCAATTCGAGCCTTTTTCCCTGATCTGGCGACTCTGTCTACGTAGGCCCTGTAACTTCAAACGTGGTAATTAAATGCATACATCGAATTTGGTTACAGGGAAACAAGTAATACATATTTACGATCCATAGTATAATCATTCTTTTAAGTTACTTTAGCAAAATCTGGAAATGTAGGTTACGAGACAATGCTGTTTTCATTAAAGAAAGACGCAGGATTGCTTTGAATAATTTCACTGTTAAAGCTCGACTCAAGTGAAAAATGGGAAAGAAGAACTGAATATTGTATGAAATTGTTTCCCGACGTCGAGTAGTTCTATTTGTTAGTTTAATATACAACTACGAAAAAGATAAGCGCCATAAACGAAATCGATATCTGAGTACACGAACTCGCGGACGGAAAAATTGCTTCTGATAAAACTCTGAATTGCCACACTTATCAAGCTCCACTTGACCGTCGATCCGAGATGATTTATTATCAATGGTAAATTCGCCGGTGCAAAGACGCAACATACACAGCTTAATAGTTCCTTCGATTAAACCTACTTTACATTTATGAAATAAGCATCGTATCGATTGCCACTTGTCACTATTGCCAGACGTCATGAATAGACTGCGGATCTTTATGCAAAATATAAAATTGTTTGCATCGATTGCAAGTCGTAAGCAGGAACCAAGTAGGAATTTATTTCTCTCTTCAGCGGTTTTATCAAGCCGTAAGAGATATATCGATATTCTTAAATTCATTTCATTCTTCCATTGTATGAAATTACTAAAATGCGAATTTTATATAACACATTAACAGTAACAACTAATAGGTCAAATTACAAAACTGAAAACACATTAGAAGAATCTAAGGTTATTTTGATATTATTTCCGACTTTTTAAGATGATTTAGAAAAAATATACATTTTCATTTAACTCCAGTTTCTTACAATTGACTTGGACAATTTTTATTTTGCATAAAGATCCGAAGTCTAGAAATTACACCAATCTATTTTTGCTATAAATGCATAAAATCCACAGCCTAGCGATGGATGTTCCTTAATTTCAAGACGAAATAATATTGCATTCTTTTGTGAACAATATTTAAAGCAAATGTTGGCATATACAACAAATATAAATTTATTGCTCCAATCATTCCAGCCATCAAGAAAAATGATCTAGTTGTATGTACAGAATCTCAATAATTTTCTTCTAATTAACAATTCCAGAAGATGTTGTTATATTGTGTTCTAGTACGAAGTTGAAAAATCAACTGCTGATCTTTGGTTTTTGTGGAAGGTTTGAAATATAGTTTAAATCAAGCAACCCAAAAATCATTTAACAAAAAATAATTTATTATGAACACAATTGTAACGATGAAACAGAACACAAAATGTACGTCCGAACAGAACCGTGTTTATCGGAAGAGTGAGTGAATCGGGTCTAATAAATCAATATCATGTCGCGAAGAAACGATTCGCCATTTCTTCTTTGTAAACAACTTGATCTATATACTGGATAATTAAACCCAAATGGAGCAAATCAATCCACAGTTTTAAAATGAGTATAGAAAATTGGTTAGCAAAGTTTCACGTTATTAGAAAATATAGGAAAGATCAGAACAGAGGTAAAATGTCGATATGTGCTAACTTTTGTGGATTGTCTTTTCGTTGCTAGTGTCCTTGCATCAGCGGACACGGTCATGCAAGGCGTCACCCACACGCCAGCGGACGATTCTTCAGGTTCGCATGATCATGGTCCAGACTGTCTCACGATCGGTTTGAGCCGATGCCCCGAAGCAGGTGTGTGCCGGATGCATTCTTGCATTCCTCTTGGCTCTCGTCCTCATCCAGCATCACGTGTCGACCTCCTCCGCCGTGTCCTTCTTCCCGTCCTTCTCCGCGACGACTTGTTCTCTTTCTTGTCCGTCTCTCTTTTAGCTTCGTCTCTTCTTATTGCTTTCTATCCTTCTACCGGTATTTTCTTTTCCACTGCTTCGTCGTACCGACCAATTCTCTTCTCGTTTCGTTTTACCTTCAGCCTCTCCGCCATTCAGCAGAACTTGCTAAAAGTTTCATCGTAGTAACTACAGTAACGCCTCGATACATGTGAAAGAGTGTGCGCGAAATTCGTGAAAAATATATCCCCACTACTGACGGGATGTACCTCTTCAGGGTCTATATCGCTATATTCATTTAAAAAATCCAACAATATTTAGAAGACAAAAATTCATAAATAATAATAAATCAAATTATTTACTTACCGCTGGTAATTGAAAATTCTTATTTCCTCCGACATTTCTTGTCATGATGACACATTAAATGACGACCCAGTTAGTCGTTCATATATTTCAATATTGCGAATAAATGCACCATCTACGGCTCGATATAATTAAAGACAATTAGTCAACTATCCTCATTAATCAGCTAACCCCCGCTCTTCTAGCCGCGAGGCAGTAATAACAAAATTCTCTGAAATTTGTGGTACAATCAAAGTTTCAACATTCCAACTTCGAACGGTTCAAACTTTACTGACTTGGTCTGCCCATTAGTGACTGTTTCTACTTGCACTCGACATTATGCACGGTATCTTCGAGCTGGCGCCAACTATTAGTTCAAGCTAGGATGGTAGTTTGAAAATGTTCGCACCCCACGTGAAGAAATATTCACGAAGATTTATTGTTTAATAAATTGGTGTTGGAGAGGACCTCACTCAAAACACATATGGAAGTTAGCTTCAAACTCTGCAGCCTAGTTCTGCCAGTTTTTGACGTCGTCTTCGTGTACTTACTTCTTTGCTTGGCTTCGAGTTCGAAAAGAGGAGGGTAATAAAAGTTCTTACTTTGTGAGACCTATCGAATGCTGTAACTGTTCATCAAAATAAGATGTCGACTTGTAAAATTGCACTAAACAATCAGGATAACAATGTATGGTAAACGATATTTTCTTTCAATGTGTGGTAGACAATATCACAATCAGTAGACACCCTAAGTGACAACTATAGTCTACGGATTTTATACATTTATAACAAAAAGTGGTACGTAGAATTTAAAGGAGGACATATTTAAAAAAATTTAGAAACCACCGTATCATTTCAGCTTAATAAAATAATTAATAGAAGAAAGATATTTTTATTTAGCTTCTGTATCTTGGAATCGACGCGTAAATATTTTTTACTTTATTTTGAGTGTGATTTAAAACAGTCATTTATTTATTATATATTATTTTCAACCTGTTAAACATATTAAGAAAGAAAATAAATTTCTATTTCACTCCAGTTTGTTGTAAATCAGGTAGAAAATATTTATTTTGCATAAGAGTCCGCTGTGGTGACGTTCTTTGAAAATGTCTAACGAAAAAATTGTACTCTCTATTTTCCATTAATTCTTTTTATGTAAATTTCCCCTTTTCGAGTTCTTTGAACAATTCGAGTGTCCCTTTGCAACTTCCGACAACCGATCAACCGTCACGAAACGGCAACAATACCCTCGTAGTTTCCGCCTAAAGACAATTTAACACGACCACTGCCATATTGGAAGTAGTATTATTAGAAGCTAGCATACAGAGAAACCGCGTTACGAGCAAAGTGTTTGCCCGAGTTTGCTTTTGCCGTATGATCGCGTCGTGAATAAACTCTGGGCACAGGTTCGGAGCACGTTTGTGGAATAAACCTGGATTGTTAGTCTCCGGTTACGACCAAACACAGTTCGGTTATGGTCCTTTACGGTACACGCTACATAGAAATGCCCGATATCCAGGGAGTCGAGAATTATTCGTGGCAAACCAGTTATCATGAACTGTCACCATAATATCCTGAATGCTAAGAACTAATTTTATATTGCCAATGTTAATTAAATCATCTTTGAACTATTTATTCTGTGTCTGGTACTGTTCTCACGAAAGATGCTTGTGTGCAATGTTCTCATTAGACTGCGGATTTTTATGCAACATTAAAATTGAGAAAACCAAATTGAAATTCTTTTCTTCCTTTGATGATTTTAATAAGCTGTGATTAATACATTGATATTCTTAAAAATTCTTTTCAATTCATAAATGGTCAGAACAAAAATATTTGATCTGGTTAATACCTAAAAAAATTAATACATATTGGTATTCTTAAATTCTTTTAATCTGTTTGCTGTTTTAAATGTTTATTGGACAAAAATTCATAAATGGTCAACGCTGATAATTTTAAAGTGCAGCTGCTCATTTTTGTCATAAATGGGTAAAACCGCAGTCTGTTCCTACACATGTACTATTTTGTTAAGGGGCAGCGATCTGTAACAAGTTCCTTATTTACTATCGATTTATGCTGGCAGTATATCGATCGAGATGCCGTCAGATATAACACTCCTGTCTATAAAAGGACGAGTATGAAACAGAGCGGTGGACAGAGAGGATCGGGGAGCGGTGAGGGGAGAAAGACGTGTCCTGACCTTATCTAGCAACGTTCGAGTACCTTGTAACGCCGGTGCAACGTCGCGTAATTATGGTAGACAGGAGTAATTGCTCTCAGGAACTGGGAAGCAGTCTGAGTTCCACGTATATCGGGACACGAGTAAACTCCGCAAACTCGATACGTCGTGTTACACGAGGTCTCCAGTCGCGATACATAGATACACGCTATAGACACTCTGTTGCCCGGCATTTCCATAACAGTATTTCTAATGTTTACCTTGGGAAGGTTTCGTCGTTCGAGTTGTTTATCCAATGGATACTGGGAGATGAACGTGCCGCCGCGATATTAATCGAGATTCACGTTTTCGGGGCTCGCTAATCGCATATCATAATTGTTATAAGACAAAATGTAAAAGTTCATTCAATTAACAAATTTTGGTTCTGAATGAATAAAATGATTTCGAATTGATTATCAGTACACCAGAATTGTAGACATCGGATAGAATCAGTAGACAGTGAAAAATATAAAAAATCTAAGAATATTGTTATGTTATTTTCAACGTAAAAAAAAGACTATTAAGGGATAAAATGAATCTTTATTTAACCACTGCTTTCCACAATCGATGGAGTATATTTTTAGTTTACATACAAATCCGCAGTCTAATTATCAGTAACTATTATCGAGGACCGGATTGATTGACCTATTCATTTTTGTCAAAATCCATAGTCTAGGTATGATACATTCGAACGCATTGGATTTTATTAAGATTCCCAGCATGCGTAATAATTAAAGAACTAATTAGCCTGATCGATTTGGATCCTCTAGTTTCAGTTTCCATAACTGAACTGTTTCGAAATTGTGAAATTTCTGAGGAATGTACATACATACAGGGTGTTCCACGCAACTGGAACAGGCTGAACCTGCTAAGCGGTTGGGAATAGAAGATGTTATAAGTAAAAGTTGAATGGTATCAGGCGGTGCATAACATGCTACTAATTTTATGTACTTTTGTGCGTCGGTGAATCAGAAAATGCAACTGCACTTTTTTTTTAAATGGCAGGTTGGCAACTAAGTTCGTGACCTCCACAAAGTCATTTATATTTAAAAAAATATTTATATCAAATTAATTCAGTGCTTTCCAACGATATACAGTTCAGAGGAATGGTCACTGATTGAGGTTATAATGACACAATAAAAGAATTACGAAACAAAAGGTCGCGGATTTAATTGCCAACCTAATATATATTTTCATTACTGTAACGTTACAGCTAATAAAAACATGAATTCAATCCTGACAAATGAAAATGCACAATCACGACCAACAATTAATTTAAAAAAAAGAAAGTGAAACGTTACGGTTTAATTAATGCGTAAACGATGATGTTGTAGCACACTTTGATAGGGTGCGGGCAACAAAGTACGCGCACCGGTGTGTTGCAGTCATTAATAACATTTAATCTCTTGTGTAAAAGCTGCGGGAAGACGAGAAGGTGTGGTAGGGATTGCTCGGTTTCCGAGGGGGCCATTATCTGTCCATGGCCAGCCTCTAATTCGCATAATTCGGTTTAGGCCCACATTAGGAGCCACGTTTATCCGACACTTCTATGCTCGTAAAAACGTGCCCATCGCTGGCAGCCCTGAAATTTACGAGCACCATGGCCACATGCTGGCTCGAACCTTTCTACCTCTCTTTCCTTCCTTCTTCCTCCCTCGCCTTCCTCAACCCTGACGTTCGCAAAAATTACCTGCACGAAATGAAAGAGGCCGGAATAGTGTGGCTGCGATACGTAATTCGCCACCAGAATTACGATACCATTTCACCGGGTCAGATATTACAAATTTCTCGTTTGACAACCACTTTCGAACCAGAGTTGGGCAAAAATTTAATCAACGATTGACTACTAAATTTCTACTTCAATCGGTAATAGCAATTAACAATTAATCTCCTCGTTTAGTCGTTAAAATTGTGGTTAACGATTAAATACTTATTAATCGTTAATTGCGATTAACGATTATTAATCGTCAATCGGATAATTGATTAATGATTAACTGCTTAAATTTCGAAATGAAATACGTAATCAGAGCTGTATGAATACTGAAAAAAATGTAAACTGAGCTTAGGTGTATTGTCATTTGGTCCATAATACAAATTCTGTTTACGTGCTTTTATGTTTTTTTTTCGATGATTCCTTTTTTTAATCAATGATTGACGATTAAATCAATCGATTGAATCAATCGCCGATTTTTCGACGATTTCTTCATTTAATCAACGATTGACGATTAAATCAATCGATTGAATCAATCGCCGATTTTTCGACGATTTCTTCATTTAATCAACGATTGACGATTAACTTCATCAATCGATTGAATCAATCGCCGATTTTTCGACGATTTCTTTTTTTAATCGTATACATTGATCAATCAATCATGATTAAAATTTTAATCGATTAATCCCCAACTCTGTTTCTAACGCGGTTGGGACACCGTATAAGTTGGGACAATGCTTTTTTCCACATTAACGCACTCTGGAAACGCCATTTATTTCTGTTTATAAACAAATTTTTCATTAAGTACAAAAAATCGTGTTCAGTGTAGCTGTGCCAAGCAAAGGTACACTTAAATTTTTTTGCATAATTCTCATCATATGAAATTCTATAGCTAAAAAACAAAACGTGTCCCAACCTTTACGACAGTCCCTTACATGCTTAGGGAAGTGCTTTGAGGGGACACACACTAGGAGGTCGAAAAGTAAGCTTGACTTGGAGGATTTTTTTGCATATTACCAGTTACCGATCACCCTGTAGATTTAGCAAATTGAAGCGAGCACTACCGTGCTCGGTGTGTACCTGATGCGACACGATATACATATGTGTTCGTAAAGGATTAATGAAACGACGCCCTGTAACAGCAAGTACATTAATATTTAATCGCGGCACGAAATTCCTAATAGTCTGCGTGGCATTAAGCGGCTCGAACAGACACTTACGTTTCGTTTTCAATTAATTCCCAGTGGTCCAACAAACCGTGTATTAACTATTCTCGTTCGAGAGTTGCCTGCACGGACAAGGATTGTTTAGCTAACTACATATACATATAGACTCCTCTGTTTCCATTAACGGCAGACTCGCACGCGCCAAGACATAAAGTGCTTGCGCCACGCACGAACACTATCTGTGGCGTTACCGCCAAGAGAGCAAAGGGAAAATCCAAGTTCTCTGAGCTAACAGAGCATCCATTATCATTATCTAGTTACTTATAATTCAAAAGTGTGAGACTATAGATATCTCGCGCGACCTTGCATTATACAAGACAGGCCGGTGCTATTACCTCTTAATTATAGGAGTGCTTCGAATACTTGCGCCACTATTCATTGAATTACAAGAATCGCGTATACAAGCTGATTTGATAGCTATATGTGCCTCACTTATCTCGTACATTGTAACACAGTGCTGCACAAAATAATAAGAGACTTCCAGTGTGTCCCAGTTTAATCAATAAATGCCATTATCTCCAGAACTGTTCGTTATTCGATAAAGTGTTTTATACGAAACTTTTTCTGTTTCGAGGGCGATGTAATCTAGAATCGCTGTGTTAAGGACACATGGAGGTCATCCCTATTTTTTCGAATGGAATCATATAATTTTTATGCACTACTCGACGTATTTCGAAGAACTATTCATTTGGGAGATGTTTTAATTTTAATATTGCGAGAATCCCTGTTATCAGAGTACACAATACTCCTCTTGAATACATTGTTCAAAAACAAGTAATACCATGGACAATGTATTTCGACCAGTTTTTATTGCAATATTTTAAACAATGCAAGTTGTGCTATCTCTTTGCGTGTATGTCAAGACATTACTGTATTTAAATATTTGTGCAGATATGGCTTCCATATCTGTTTTTGGAGTGATGCTAAATCCGTCAAGTATTATTCAACATGATGAGCTTCGGTCGATTATATTTAGATTGTGCTTCGAACTATTTAAATTCTGGACAGACTGTTGCATTGTGTTTCTGACGTAAAAGCGCAAGGTCCCAAACATCCACACGCAATATATGCCGACGGTGGATCGTGCTGGGCCACCGCTTATGCGCAACGTGCGTCAGAGGGTGCGTATAATTGGCAATGGAATATTATTATTGCACGACGTGACATGACGCTGACGAAGGGAATTAACAATCAGAGAGACAAAGAGAAGAAGGAAGACAGAGAAGCTGACAGGAATGATTGTCCGAGGGTGCATTCGTGAAACGAGATTTGCGTGATTACCTACTAGGAGTGTACGCGTACAGTCGAGTCGAGCCGGAAAAAGTCCGGCATCTGAATATTCGGATAGCTTGATCTTGTAGGGTAGCTTGTTCGTGTCGGCTGCTTGATCGTCACGGGTAATGTGTAAATAATTTTTTCCAAGTCGCGATGAAAGAAAAGTAAAGGTCACGATTTTAAGTTTTCTTATCTGTGCCTATAATGAAAATTTTTGAAACACGTCTTTTATAAATCTGAAACGTTATATTACATACACCTACAAAGTATCATCGAAATCGGTTAACGCATAAAAAAGTTATAGGCGTTGTACGACGCAAAAATCAAGTAAAAGCGGAAAATATTTTTTAATTACTATTTTAAATTTCACTTTCCCATTCTTGTAATTAAATGAATTAAATGGACTCGACGAACGGACAAGTAACAGTATTTGGTAGAAATTTGTAGCAGTTTGATGACAAGATAACGGCAGTTGTAGATGTGAAATGAAGGTCGAAGAAAGAATTACTCTTGCAGGAATAGCAACGCCATTGCGCCTCGAAAAGCGGCACGTCGATGCACCTGCGGGCTCACCGTACATCTCGTTCCTCGATGATCAATATCTTGAACCATTCTCGTCCGTCGCTATCAACTTGTCGAATCTTAGGTTAGTTTCCTCCATCTCCTGCGTCCAATCTAGAGAAATTCTATTCCGACCTTCTCCTCCTACAGTAAATACACCGATGCTCGCTTATCACGTAAACATCTACCATTATTTGCCATGATTATTTGTACTGTTTGGCATTCGGTTTCCATCTATCTAGAGCAATCCACATAGTTAAAAATTATAGCTAAACTTTTTTGACCAAGCATTCTTCAGCATGTACTTTCAATTTGATTGTCAACACCTAAGCTCTCATTCTGTTAATTAGGACTGAACTTGTTGCACTGGAAAATAGTTCTACAGTAAATCTTCTATTGTCGTAAATAGGTCGTACACGATGAATGCAAAAAGAATATCCCCTCCACTGTAGTAATCTGATCTCGGCTCGGGTATATCGGTGTGAACTACTACTAATGCGACGCGGAGAGTCGCAGTCGCCGACACAGTTCAAAGGCCCGTGCATTCTCACAATGTAATACCAATATGAAAAGTTTTTTATTATTACTCATTTTTTTATGACACTTTCACCAATATATTTGTGGCACTTTTCTGATTAAAATAATACCAAACACGATATAATTTCAACTGTATTTAGTGGTTTAATTGACGATGAAAGTTTCGGGCGCAAGGAAGGACAGCTTTTTATGGTGTTCAGTACATCACGTTCTCAGCATCTGCTAGCGTCATTAGCTCAAACACGATTAATATCAAGCGTTGATATTCTTACTTTCGATCGACTGATCCCGACATTCCCAACGTCCGTTTGCTCGCCTTCGCACACATCGCATATTCCGCTATTACGCCGATACTTTTCCGTTCACTTATCAACTACCATTTTCATTATTGCTGTATTTCTTGTGTAATTATTTCGTTTATAATATACCTTGTTGTCAAGTACTCTATTCACTCTTTTCAACTCCTCCATCTCCGATTCCAACGAGAATAATCCATTCTCACTCCGTTCAACCCAAAACATTTGGTGTTTTTACAAAAATAGTGTCCGCGTCTACGAACTTTGCAAAAGAACCTCCCCGAGGCTTTTGCGACTATAGAGGATTTGTTGTACTGTGCCGAGAATGAGTTAAAGTTAATACATAATTTTGTATCGTCGTATTGGCTATTTTTTTCTTTAAATCTGTCACACTATGTTACGGAGCGTAGATTAAGATTTGTGTCCTTTCTCAACCTTTCCCTTCCTCGACACTATTCCCCACCCTTCCGCCGCGGCTAGGTCACGTGACGAATTTCGTCTGTGTCGTGCGCGTGATTCCGATACTAGCAGAGAGAGAGAGAGGGGGGTAACTTTTTCCCCTAAATTCGTGCTTCATCCCCTCATCTGGCGACTCTAACAAGGAGAGGACCACAAGTGTCCGACTTCGATTTTGATAATTTCTTGTGAGACGATGGTATATGGATCCCTAATGACGTCTGCAAAACATTAGGTGTAGTTTACTCAATAGTTTTAAAGATATAAACAATTAAACTTTCATACCTTGTTGATATACCATCAACTGAAGTTCAATTAGCCGTGTAAGCAGGTTGCGTGAAAGTTCAATTGTTTATATCTTTAAAACTATTGTGTAACTACACCTAATATTTTGTAGACATCATTAGGGATCCATACATGTACCATCATCTCACAAAAGATTATCAAAATCGAAGTCATACACTTGGGATCCTTCCCTTGTGACTGGAGCTCGTTTTCTCTGCGTAACACGGTTCCAGTTGAGCTTGTTCACGTGGAAATAGAAACTTCCATTTCGTGTTACCTACAGTAGTTTGATCCTTCGTTTCTCTAGCATCGCTCGTTTCCACTTGGAAAACTACCACCGGAACTTCTTCATCATTATCGGGATACTCGAGAGCGTGTATTAAAATGTCGCGCTCGAAATTTACTGTCGTGTCAAGATTTTATGCGTTATCGGTGTCTCGGTCGCTATCTGGGATTAATTAATAGACGTCATTAGCAAACACTTTGCGTATATTCGAAAGATATACATATTAAAAATACGGTATACCACCTTAAAACTCTTATACAACGGTTGTTTTAACCAGGTTGTGGATTTTATGCGTTTGCGATGTAATGAGTAGACACATCTAAAAACCACGCTTATATTAAAATGTACTAAAAAGGAGAAAATAATTTTTTTGCTGGTTCTCCATAAAATACCGAAACAAGTTAAATAATTAATAGTTCTCCCCAGAATTTTAAGCAATTAGTTCAGAATTTCTTCTGTTATAAAATTAGTGTCGGAATAGATAGAAAAATTTAATATAATTTTAAATAAAATCATGACATTAGTGGCTATAAATAAAAGCGAGGAGCGCTAAACTATATTCACGTAATCTTCGTGGACACTCCACGCTTTTATTTATAGTCACTAATGTCATGATTTTATTTAAATTTATATTAAATTTTTCTATCTATTCCGAAACGAATAAGAGAAGAAATTTTGAACTAATTGCTTAAAATTTTAGGGAAAAATATTATTAATCGTTTAACTGGATTCGGTATTTTATGGAGAACAAGGAAAAAAATTATTTTCTCCTTTTTAATGCATTTTAATATAAGCGTGGTTTTTAAAGTTTTTTTTATATATTTTATTTTCTACATTTATTGTTATTGGGAGCAAGTGTGCATACAAAATTTCAGCAAGATTGCACTATGGAAAGAGGTTTAAAATTCGATTACAAGATTTGACGCATACAACAACAACACGGCAAGTTAATATAAGCGTGGTAAAAAGAGTGTAATATAAGTAGATAAACTAAAAGAATACAAAAATATAGACTTGTTAAATTTACGAAGGAAAGAAAAACGGATCGTATGCAAAAAGAGATATTAAAAGAATTTAAAAAGAGACTAAAATAGAGAGAAAAAAACTAGAATAATATATTAGTCTATTAGTATGTTGGAATAAAAAAAACTTACAAAATTAAAATAATATTTTATAAAAATATTTTGTGCTATCGAAACAATGTCATGCAGAATAATTTAGTGATTCTTCAACGACAGACACGTCATAAATTTGGAATTCAACGAGAAATTCATAACAGTTTATTTACCCATGTATGTATGCCGTTTACCTCGCAAACTGATTTTCAATTTTGCTTTAATATTCAAGGGATTGTATAGCATTATCGTGTTGCCTAACGCGAAACGCATAATGAAATAAGCACTCTATGCTCAGAGTAATGCGTTATCGCCTCGTTAAATGAAACATCGGAGTTCGTCAGATAACAAATCTGACATATTAATACGATCTAAATAATCTAGGATAACGTGAAATGTTTATGAGATAAACGCACGGCCGATGTTGGATGAATTCCGCATCACGTCGAATTTTAATCAATACATAGCTGTCTATAATGGTCATTGATTTGCCGTATTATTTCTTCGGCAAACTAAATTTCCGAGCTGTAGTTAAACGAACATTAGCTTTAAAATCGCTGTTGCAGGCAATTATTAAACAAATTGATCTCTTTATGGGCATACTACAATACATAACAATGAATCACAGTAATATTCGGACACTTTTAAAAGGACGATAACTTTAATTATTGGGCCATACGACTTTATTACAAGACGAGAAAAAGAAATTTGGAAAAAAATATTTTTACGTGGGCCTGTATTGAAAATTTAAAAAAATACAAACTAAAAAATCTGTATTTTTTGTGTTCGAAATTTCCATCATGAGTCAGACATCATAAGGCAAATGGTTAAATGCACAGTATTTATAAATGGCACAGTGTCCAATTCTGCTAAAATGACATTTTAAACTGATTTATTATAACGCAAAGAATTGTTGAAAAGGCGGATTTCCCCTCGACAACGAAAAACTAACCAACGAGTGAAAGGTGTGCACCGCGTTGCGCTTTTTTCGCATTGAATCGAAGCTCTTTCAAAACCGAGCGTCAATTCACTCTTAGCTTGACGTTAACGTTCTTTTTTTCACGAGGGGTCGCTGGTTTAATTTTCTGGGACGTAACGCTGTGTAATGTTCGCTACACAATATAGAAAAGTACGTCGCTCAAATGTCAATGTAAATGCATGCTATTCAGTCAGCTCGTCGACGGAAATATAAAGTCTACCCAAGACTGGATGCGACCGTTTCCGGTCTCAATGTGTTCCATTCAAACGGAGACCGCGTTTTCATGCTGCTGGTGATATAACACCACCACTGTTAAAAATGTTCCAGAACTGTGTGTGGCAAATAACAACACTGGATATTGAGCGTGCCACTGCTTGTTCTTTATGGTTACGGATGTTTATGAAATTTTTAATTTCTGCAAACAAATTTCAAGAAAGTGTTATTAAGTAGGATTAATAGAACTTCAGTGGCAATAAGCTTTGTAGATACAAAATTAATCTTCAGTTACTCTGTACTTGGAAGCCACTTTCTACACAACTGGTTACATGGCACTTTATACGACTCCAACATAAATAAATTTTTATTCAACAAAATAACTGCTCCAATACAAAATAAATATTTGTTAGTGTGGATGACACCTTTGTTTATGCATGAAACACTAAGTTTCAAGTTTTGAGATTGGAAGTAATATGCGAGTAATTAAAAGTTAATAAAAATAGTACCAAATTCTATTGTATTTCGTATTCTAATATTTTTTGAAAATTTATGTACGCCATAAATGCACAGAGATCCGCAGTCTATTTATGACATTGCAATTATTATGTTATATTATTCAGTCAGCCCTCTTAACATACACATTCAATGAAATTCGATGTGATCAATTATTTATTTTGTAACACACGGCGCATTAATACCCGCAAAAGTCGGACGAAATCAAAACAATTAATTTATCGTAACACTTTATCCCAGTGCAGAGTACGCGTTTCATAATGCGAGATTTAGATAACAATTGATGATTGATTTGATGGAAATATACGAAAAAGTACGTTAACTTTTAGGCAATTGTAAAGGAGAAATTGCAATCTTCAAATTCATAGTAACTTCAGTTATGAAAAAAATTTTCTAATGTTTTTAGACATTCGAATTTGTAGAATTTTTGTGATAAAATCTGTCTTCATTTACCCGCCTTTGCATCATGTAGTCTCGAATTACCCGCTGAAGGGATTGATGTGACGATAAATAATTGATTGAAAAAAGTGTTTCGAAAATTGGAAATTTAATGTAGAATGTAGATTGTCTTTGTAAATATTTTATAAGTAACCTCGGACGTCCTACCTTGAATAACCTTATTTATTGTATAAATTATTTTACAAAATTTATTACTATTATTCGATAGCGTCGTTAAGCCGAAGAGTTAGTCGAAGAGGCCCAAAAGTAATGCTAGATGCGTGTCTGTCGACCGCCACGTTGGAATGTAATTAAGACAGAAGGCGAATCGTGTGTGCCATCATTGTGTGTCAATTAGATTTTGAGCAGCTATTCGTAAGACTTCCGGCAGGCTTAATTGTCTCGTTGCTCGTTTGGCGATCGTCTGTATTTAGGTTACATGCATGGAGGTTTCATTCGGTACGAAGGTCAGTGATACACGCCGCTAATGTTTTCATCTGTACGCCAAGTCGAGATCGATCGTTAAAGCGCCATTAGACGCTCTCGGAATTTTCATGGGTGGCGAGCGACCAGTCACCTCGGCGAAAATTTAAGTAGCCGGGAACACTTGGAATTTTTCTCACCACTTAACCCTCTCGACCCGAGTTCATTCTGTTTCGATCTTCTTCCTTCTTCCTTTAGAAATCGATAGTACGTCCATTCGGTGACGATACATACGACACTATACGAAACCGTACAAATCTCTGTTATGAAAAGTAATTCGTCTGCTATCCCTCATAACTTTGTTATTTATATAAAAATCAAATGTTTAGGTGGGTATACAGTTATGTTTTTTTTAATCACCTACCTTTTGTGTCGTGAAGTGATAAGAAAATCTGTATATGATTCCTAAAGTTACAAACAAATAATTGAATAAAATTTTGAACTAGAAAGTTTGATACAATGCCTATCCAGATTCCCGAGGAAAATATTTCCAATATTTTAAAAAATCCTTGTCCGTAACAGGTGAAGGAGTCATTCCATGTCAAATCGATCACTTTCTGCAGGCACCATCGTCGATTTTGTT
Organism: Lasioglossum baleicum; assembly: GCF_051020765.1. Taxonomy (NCBI): domain Eukaryota; kingdom Metazoa; phylum Arthropoda; class Insecta; order Hymenoptera; family Halictidae; genus Lasioglossum; species Lasioglossum baleicum. The sequence continues at coordinate 5,520,130 of NC_134939.1, read as the reverse complement.
CTAAATGAAATAGTCCATGTCTATGTGAAATTAGGGGCGTTTAAGTCATCATTTTGCCGGTTTCGAATTGTTTTAGAAATGGCAGGCCGTCAAAGTTTTCAATTTTTGCCCATTTTGGCGAAAACGTGCCTCATTTACGAATTTTTATCTCGGGAACTGTTTGTCCGATTGAGCTACATTTTTGTTGTTTTATTCGGAAAGGATTGGGCTATCACTAAATAATTTTTTCAACCTCGAAAATCAACTTTGTAATGTCGAAAAATTAAAAAAAATTCTTTTTTCACGTTTTTTCCGATGAGGGGCCAGAGTGATTTAAATTTTGAAAAAAATATGGTTATATTCCTTGAAGTTTCCCCTTTAAAATGAGCCCTTGAAAAAGATGCAGCCATAAAAATTGGCGTCACAGTGAGCTGGGAAAGGACGCCGTGTACCCCCGTTTCTGATAGAGACGAGTCGAGCGCTCGGCTATTATGGTCAGTTGTCTATGTATACCGCTGGTCTCGAGAAAATACCAGGAGACTGTATACGACTAAATAACCCTATTTATACCTCGAGAACAATATTAGTAACCACTCTTGCCCAACAACACCTTTTTAATCATGACTTCATTTATCGATATTACTTTTTATACGAATTTTATATGTTCTACAAAAAAGGTGTTGTTGCGCAATGGAAGCCACGAGAAGGTGGTCGTTTTCTTCCATCGGGGAGGGATATGGAGAGTTTATGGTAAGAAGTATGGATAGGATCATTGTGTGAAGTAAACTTAAGGATTATGGAAAAAAATGTAAGAAAAATTATTTCATGACACTAAAAACAGAGCCATCACTATCGCGCGAGCAAGTTTTGCATAGCAGTTCTTTATTCGATAATAGGGTAAAGCTATGAAAGCTTCTATGCCTCTAATTGGCAATGATGTTGCAAAGCGAGCTTGTAAACAATCATCATGCTTGTTATTGTAACCAAGAGTGGTTACTAATGATGTTCTTGAGGTATAAATAGAGTTATTTAGTCGTATACAGTCTGCTGGTATTTTCTTGAGAGACCAGCGGTATAGACAACGGACCATAATAGCCGTGCGCTCGACTCGTCACTACCTGAAACGGGGATACATGGCGAACTTTACCAGCTCATTGTGACGCCAATTTTTATGGTTCCATCTTTTCCAAGGGCTCATTTTAAAGGCGAAACTTCAAGGAATATAACCATATTTTTTCAAAATTTAAATCACTCTGACCCCACATCGGGAAAAACGTAAAAAAAGAATTTCTATAAATTTTTCGACATTACAAAGTTGATTTTCGAGGTTGAAAAAATTATTTAGTAATAGCCCAATCCTTTCCGAATAAAACTACGAAAATGTAGCTCAATCGGACAAACAGTTCCTGAGATAAAAATTCGTAAGTTCGCCAAAATGGGCAAAAATTGAAAACTTTGAAGGCCAGCCATTTCTAAAAAAATTCGAAACCGGCAAAATGATGCCGACTTAAACCCCCCTAATTTCACATGGACAGGGACTATTTCATTTAGAACAGAATCGACGATGGTGCCTGCAAAAAGTGATCGATTTGGCATGGAATGACCTTAAGTAATTTGAAGACCAGCGGGAGAGAAAATTAAAATCTACTTTAAGAATTTCACATACCCAATCCGTACACTGGAGGTTTAAATTATTCATGTTGGAATCGGATTTCCGTAGAATTTGTTCTTCAGAATTTCTTTTCTTCTTCGAGAGCACCAATATCCAAATCCGACTCGCTCTGGCTGCCAGTAAGCTCGCAGTTCCCTAAAAGAGATAACGCGGTCGGAGCTTTGTTATTGCGGGCAGACAGGAAACTGCCTACTGTTTTTATACGCGACCGGTTCAGTAGATTAAACGCTTTCGAATATCTTTATTCTTAGACGCGTATTATACGTTTCGTAGTGGAATACATTATGCAAAGCGACGTGCAACGCCGCCCATAAACGTCTTCGCAGTCCTCTTAGTAGAAAATTCAACGATCGAACCACTCTACGAGCTTCCGTCTAGTGATAAAGATGATATACCGGTCAAAATTGGTCTCGCCTTCTAGGAAAATGTTAACATCATAATTCTACTCACGCCACATAGCGGAGCGAATAAGGGAAATAACTGGACTATCCAACTATCGCCATTTTTGTCGATTTTATGGAAGAATTGTTTCGGACCAATTTAAGTACAGTGGATAACTGAAGTAAGTAATCACTCATATTTTCAGTAATGAAATCACGATAACATTAATATTTATTTACTTATAAAAATAAACAAGTTGGTTACATATTTAATGGTAATGTTGAAAACAAAATTTAATACGATTATCACAGTAATCTGAAGATTTATCAAGATATTGATTTTTCTGTATTAAATGTACAAAATTTGGTGTGACGAAGTTTCACAATTACATTGTAAATGCGGTTCTTATAGAGTTGCATGCGCTGATTCCGAATCTGCCCTTAATTTTCCTCCTAGACGAATATTTTTTGAGAAACATGACTTTGAAAAAAAAACATATTTTTCAACTTTAAACAAATATTGCGATGTTATTATAAAAGATATTAAATTGTTCTTTGCAGCAAAAGATTCTGTAGACTTTCCAGAATACAGTGATATCCAATATTAATATATTATGAATGTTTAAACAATCATTAAAGACGGAGGGACGCCACGTTTGCACCAATTTTTGAGGATATTTTTGAATTTATCTCAAAAAATAAGGGTCCAGCAGAAAATCGAATTATATTACGCGATAGAGCAGACTTTTATCTGGAGAAATCACCCTTTGAAGTTTTTTTTTCAAACCAGAAAGCAAAATATCTTCGCCAATAGATAAAAGTCTGCTCTATCGCGTGATATAGTTCGATTTTCTGCTGGACCCTTCTTTTGGAGATAAATTAAAAAATATCCTCAAAAATTGGTGCAAAAGTGGTGTCTCCTCTGTGTTTAATGATTGTTTAAACATGTTTATTGTATTCGGGAAAGTCTACAGAATCTTTTGATGCAAGAAACAATTCAATATCTTTTATAATAACATCACAATATTGGTTTAAAGTCGAAAAATATGTTTTTTTTTCAGTCATGGTTCTCAAAAACTGTTCGTATAGGAGAAAAATTAAGGGCAGATTCGGAATCAGCGCATGGAACTCTATAAGATCCACAATCACAATGTAATTTTGAAACAAATTTGGTGTTGGACAGTGTTTTATTAAACGATACTTTTACTTACTTTTGTCACACCAAATTTTCTGTATTTAGTATAGAAAAATCAATATCTTGATAATAAATATGTGTCTTTTCGTCGCCAGCTCTTTCAGAGACAGGTCGACGACACAATCAATATCTTGATAAAACTTCAGATCAGTGTGATAATGGTAATAAATTTTGTTTTCAACATTACCATTAAATATGTAATCGACTTGTTTATTTTTATAAGTGAATAAATATTACTGTTATCGTGATTGCATTATAGAAAATATTATTATTATATAATAAGTAATAGATTACTTCTACTTCTGCTATTTTTCATGAGATTTCAAAATCTCGTTTTTCAAATGAAATATTTTTTCGTTGTCCAAGAAATAGATGTGTCGTAATCTAACGTGACAGTTAGTGAGTGTATAAATCATAAGGAACTAAAATCGTGCACATTTTCTTTGACTTCCAAAGGAAATGAATTATGAATCTAATTTCCAACAAATGGCATATCAACAATTTTTTCTACCGTCGTACTTGAAGGGGATGTATAGTGATCATTATGGTGGACTACCTTGCATGAAATTAATGTGACAGAAAAATGGATCTGTTAATATTTAACCCTATTACGTAAGTAGAAAGACGTCACGGATGTATCATCGTTCCTTGTGCAATTGTACAGATTGAAGTAAAATATTGTTCAACATTAACTTCAATTAGATATTAAAGTTAACGGTAAATATTATCAGTAACATCTCTACTTCATAATAAATGTGTACCTTTGATCACATCGAGTTTCATTCAATTTGCACGTCAACTGAATTCATTTCCGAGGTTTCATGTTTTAATGTATGTATATCCTTCATTACTGTTATGAAAATTAATTGCCAAAGCATTCATTGTTCTTGGACGTTTTGTCACTGTACTATCATCGTTGTGGATCATTAACGAAGACATTCGAAACTAAATGTCTAACAATAGGTAAACGGAGTTGCAGAAGAATCAGGAAATTGGGATTGCTGTGAAATTTCTAAGGTCTCCTCGAGCATTCGTTGCCGCTCATCAAGGTGAACGAATACATATTGAAAGCGAGCGTAATTGTCATTGAAATAAAACGTAGTTGTCAGTCCCTATAAAGACCGAGCGAATGCACAATGATTCATTTATGAGGATCGCATGAATAAGCGATTGTATGTGAAATCAGTCATTCATTTACCGAAAGTACCAGCGAGGAATGTGAAAGAATCGCGAAATGCGAAGAAAATGGAATGGCATTTCATCGACCGCATGGACGATTCAAGGACGCGAGTAATACCCGACGAAGGAGCGTTCAGGGCGAACGAATCGCGCCGATAACTCCACAAAAAACTGAAATATAGGTAGTCACGTTCATGCGTGCAGAATCGAAACTTGTTCGGTTCACCAATTACTACACGAAAATTGCCAGACCAAGCTCGCTCGAGCACGCAATAAACTCTCCACATGATCTTTTGTTACTTTCTGTGTGCATTGTCTCGGATAGGTGTTTCCAGAAAATGTTCCATTCAATTTCTCGTGCAGAATGTTTGAAACATTAAAAACAAACATGAAATATCACGTTGTACCATATGAATTTTGTTAGTAGAGATGAAAACAATGCATTTCCAGAGGAATAACTTTCATTTGTTCAAAAGCGGTGTCGCATGAACCGAATTCATCTTTGCGAATATTCGCGTTTTTCGCTCGATTACTGATATTGATTTTATGCGTTTATGACAAAAATGATCAAACGCAAAGCAGTGAAGACAAAGCATGCTTTTTTTGAAAATTTTTCGTTGAAATTTGTTTGAAAATTATGATATTCGTCCTGCATTTTACGAGGCAACTTGCATTCCGTAAAGCACGTAATATCAGCCTAAATTTGCTTTTTGTTACACTTTCTAAAACGACGGAAGCGTTCTAGGGTGTCCGCCAAGCGTCTACGAAGTAGTGTTTGCGGTTTCCAAGGAATTTAGACGTCTGCGGCCGGAAATAGAGATGCGGACACAGGATTCTGGGAATCCCAGGAATCCTTGCTGTGATCATTCACTCGCGTGAATTCCAGGCACACACACATACACATATACAGACGCGTGGCTAGACAATATCCATACGCCGTGAAAGATATACGGCTCTTCTCGAGGAGTAGAAAGCCGCCCTTCAAGAGCCAGCGAAGCTAGTTATCGAGCTCGGAATCGAATTTGAATAAGCATTCTACCGGAATGTCGCGATGGAAGAAGTATAATCGCATGAAAGGCTGCCGGACTTTTCAGATTCCGACGTTTGACGTTCACCTTCCACCCGTTAACCATTTTCGAGTGTGCAGTGCGATAAGCTTTTGAGATTATATTTTTAAATAAAATCTCCCGGTCAAAAGTATCCATTTTTCAGAATTCAGCGCTGCTTAGCTAAGCTTGTGCTTATTCAATTCGTGTAAGCGATCGAGGTCATTAATAATTACTATTAGTAGACTGCGGATTTTATGCATTTATGGCAAAAATGGATAAGCACAATTTAAAGCAGTGGACATATTAAAAAGATTAAATGACATCAGCGTATTGGTTTCAGCTTAATAAGATAATTAAGTAATATAATTAATTAAAAAATGTGAATTTTGCCTGGAAAAGAGAAGGCAAAATTAAAAAAATGATTTATGCTACAAGAATCTTTTCGATATGCTTTATGTATAATACTGTTGTGGCGCTAAACCGCTGAAAATTCACTGTAATATTACGAGCATACACGCATAATACGCTTAATTCTAATCCGCCTTACAATTAGCCGTAAATGGCTTTGAATTGCTAGCTCTGTTAGCTTAAAATGGGTTCTCGCACAAAAGATTAATACATCAGTCCTCGAGAATTCTCAAGACGCCAGGTATCCTCGAAACCTTAGGATCGAGAAAATCCTAGGTATAAGCATACGTATGAACGTATATGAGAACGCTTTAGAAATCTGAGCTGTAGTTTTTGCACTAATCTTTTATTAATGAAATTATAATATTAATTCAAAGTTTATCCACTTGTTGTGTCAGGTTGTTTGATTGACACTGTCAAAGTAGAAATTAAAAATACCGGCGATTTTACTCCAACCAACAATTTCGCCAGATCATGAATAAAGATACAACGTTAGCGGTTCGAAGAATTGGAATATATATCATTCAGAAAGGACCTTTGCTTTTTCGTAAGAACGCTCGACTGCATATCACGCAAATCGCTCTGCTGAAATTGAACGAACTGAGCTATGCGACTTCATTTCGCGCAGCTTATGCCACAGACGTTTTTCCAGCTGACTACTACCTTCCGCAGCATTTCGAAAAGTCCTTACGGAAAATATTCAATAACCAGAAGCAGCTATAAACGCCTTTGAAAATTTCATTTGCTTTGGGACTGTACGTTTCCTGAATTAATTGACTTATGCTTCGTTAAATGAAACGTGCACTGATTCTATTAATCACACTAATATGATTTTAATGATTCTTATTATTTATTACTTGAATTAAATTACATGTTCTCGAGAACCGAACAAAATCAACGGTATTTCGTTAAGAGAACCAAAACTGCAAAGATAAAATTTATCGTATTGACCTAATAAAAGTTAAGTTCCTCTAAAGCAGCGAGAGAAAAAAGTAATTCCTAAATCTGCTGAAAAAATAGGGTCTCCTATGTATGACTGACAGAGAGTCGCTAGATTGAGATTGAGACTTGTCTCCCACTCTACCCTTCCCCTTCTACGATGCTGTTGCTCCACGTGTCACGTGACAAATCCGGTATTGGCAGAGAGAGGGTAACTGTATTCTCCCCTCAATTCGCGCGCGAGTTAATTCCCCTGATTGGCGACTCTGGACCTACGTGGCAGTCAGTGTGTTAAACAATTTGCTTTGATTTTATCTAATATTTGAAAATCCAAAAATATTGTTATGTTTATTTAACAACTGCTTCCCACAATTGATGCGGAATATTTTTTATTTTGCATAAAGATCCGCGGTTTAGTAATTACTGAGTTAAACGTCCTAGAACTGCAATTACTTGTACATTCTGGGCTTTAATAAACTTGCAGAGCCAATTACATCAAAGTCTCAAACTTCAAGGTTGCTTGGTCCTACGAGTTTCGAACTATCCGATAGTGAGTTCCATCTCTATCAAGTTTGTCGCGTCTGCGGTTATCTCTCGATCAATTTGCTTAAATCTGTAACCTTCTTTATCAAGCTTCACGAACCCATAGTTGTCTACATCGGGTTCTATTAGCCAGGGGATTGCCTACATTAATTTTGTCGAGCCTGGAGCAGCTTCCTTCAGATCCCAAGAGACCGGGTATGTATTCAGCACGCAAACTTTAAGTGATTCAGGTCTAGACATGAAACTAGGGTTTCCGATATCGTATCGTATGAGTTCGATATAACTATCTCATATTTCACTAGACTGGCACTATCCGTATCGGACTTTTTAAATACCAGACATACCAATAGTTTCTACCGTGTCCACTGTCCGATTTTCTCTTTGAAATCTCTGCTCTCAGTCACATGGCTGTCATTTTACAAAAATTTCATTTTTATTCTTTCTAAATGCAGGGACACTGATGGCGACAGTTTTTTCTATGAAAATCATTTTGCTCACAGGTTTCTGAAAAATCGAATTCAGAGAACACAAGTCGACTTTTCAATTGCACGAGTTTGTTCTACTTTAATCATGAAAGCTATATAGAAATGATGCATACAGTCAGTCACATAATTGATAGCAAACATTTGAACAGAGAATAACTTTTTTATGAATGGACCAATCGACTTCGTAACAAAAAATTTTGTTACAATAAATTTACGAGTTATAAACGATTAAAAATATGTAACTTAGACGAATCAACAAAGTATTATACATTTCCTAAATTTTCATTACACGTCATCTAGTATCTCTCTAGCTTGGCAGAAAAAAGTGATGTTGATATTTGTAACTGGACTGTGGATCTTAACAGATCTACAGAACAGAAATGAAACGAAAATCTATAAACAATGAAAAATCAGCCTGAGGATCCTCGTATAAATTAGAATTTTTACAGACTGCTTTTATATACAGGGTGTCCCAGTTTTTTCCGGCCAAACTTTGCCAGCGTGTTCTACACTCAAAAGTAAGAAAAAAATTTTATATGAACATATGCTCTTAAATGTTTTATTAACGAGTTAACATTTCAAAATGACGTGCACTATTACGAATACAGGATTGGCATCTAAGAAATATTGACCCTATCGTATTACTGATTTCTTCTTCATTTTCTCTAATCGCAGCAAATCTGTAATTCTCTGTATGTACTAACCGCTCACGAGTATTAATTTGTGCTTCATAAACTTTTGCTTTTACAACTCCCCACACGTAAAAATCCATTGGCGTGAGATCTGGTGATCTTGGAGGCCCTGAGATTGGCCTTTAAATGTATCCATTGAAATGTATTCATAATACGTTCGTACGTTGTGTCAACGAAATGCCAGTTCATTATCATTTTGTATTATTAGTTATAACTCCTTAATAAAACATTTAAAAGCATATGTTCATACAACATTTTTTTCTTACTTTTTCATGTAGAACACGCTGGCAAAGATTTGGCCGGAAAAAACTGGGACACCCTGTATGTAAAATTAATTTATTTTGATCACGAGTTTTATTTGACTGGATTTATTCAGAATATGTATAATTGACACAGGTCTACAAAATTGAATTCTTAATTTGTTAAAACTTTTGGTATATTCCCATCATGTAGTAAACTAATTATTCCAACTTCTAAAAAAAAGAAATCCAAGTTGATTCAATATTAAAAAAGTTATGGTCCTGTAAAATGTAGTGGAATATTACTGTGAGTCGTTGTATATGCTTGCCGGTATACAATTCACAATTCCGTGATATGTGTTGGTCCTCCCGCAGCCCGGAAGCCCGGTTCAGCGGAATTTCAGGGAACCGAACAATACAGCGGTCCCTCGTGTGGCGATAAGAATGAGCAATTAAGACTGCGAGGCAAAAGGAAGCTCTTATCACGGCCACGTTTCCACGTTGCTGCTCTCGATCCATAACATTTGTCTCGGCTGGCAATATCCTTCGTGGGGGCGATATGCAAAACGTTAACCCACATTCGGTGATGTGTAAATATTTATCGGTGGAGCACCTAGTTCGGGGAGCTAACGAACTGAAGTCCCGGGCAAATAAGCCGCATTCAATGGACAATTCGTGTCAGTCACTCGTGTTCCCCGACCGTTGTTCCTTCGTCAAACTTATTTTACCGGTCGACGAAAGTAGGGGTTCCGCGAATTTACACGTGCTCCTCGTTGACGTCACGCGTTCGAGTCACCACGAATTTGTATCCATGCAAATAAACCAAAAACAAATAACCATGGTATCGCGTAATCGTCGGAAACGTGATTCGACACGGAAAATAGTTCGGACATAAAGTAGTCGCTCCATCATGGATGTTGAACTTCCCTGACAGAATATGCGGTTTCGGTTAATTTTCGGCTTTCGGCGGGGCAAATGGGAAGCAACAGATTTCAGTGATTTCGCTTGTGCGTGCAGCGGTGAACGCTGCTCCTGTTCGTGGACCCTTTGAAGTCCGTTGTGGCAACGCAATGCGATGTTTAACTGGAACACTTGCTCGGCTCTTTGTGTATCCCCGGCGTAAACACGTTCGAAAATTATCCAAGGTATGGCTGACACAAAGACTCTCCCCAGTTTGTATTTTAACATGCATCTTTATCATCATTATGGACGTACATTGTTGCTTTGTGTGTCCAATTCCATATAAATAACATTCCCGTTCTCGGAAATTTGTCGATATTTGTGCTAATTTCGTTAAAAAGGACAGTACAACAATACAATTAGACTCATTTTAAAGATTGAAGCCTCTACTTTCGCCATCCATCCTTCGTTTAAGATATTTTTTTAATTTTAATGTATTGTATACATTTGGTATATTGATATAACAGGATGAGAATGAGAAAATGTATCACGCAGATGCTTATCTCTTTGGATCAGTGATGGCATTATTTGCAACTTTTCTCGCGCATGCGCGGCCAAAACAGTAACATATCTATGATGAGGTAGCAGAGCCCTGTGGCTGTTATATTTTGGCGGGAATATACCGAAACAATCTGTTCCGGACAAAAAGACTCCACAAATACACATGTTATACATTAATTTTTCAGAATTTTACTTTACCGAGGCTGAAATCGCCGCGCATGCGCGAGAAAAGTTGCACATAATACCATCGCTGCTTTGGATGGGCTATAGACCCACTATAGTCCCATACCCACGTCATTGTGGTTGTAGAAGATCACTAGAACGTTCTCGGCGCATCTTCAGATTCGCAACTCGCGATCCTGCTTGGCCGCATGATCGGTGATTTAAGGCAGGTAGTTTGTTTTTGTAATAAATTTCCCCGCGTAGTTCCCCGGGCCGTTGTCACCGAGCGGTGTTAATCTCTCGGGGATAAAGAGCAATAAATTTGGAGGAATCTCGGAGAAAGCCGGGGTACAAAGTTGTCGGTTCTTTTTGAAAATACTTCTCGACCGCGCTGATCCTGTACGCTACCGCTGCTTTGGACGCTTATCCGCGGCTTCCTTCTTTTGTCTGTGCTTCGGCGGATAAAGAATAAAACGAAAAACACAATACGTACCAGCGGACCACCGACGATACCCTAGAATGCTTCGGCAATAAGAAGAGTCGCTTCCACGAAACGTCTTCGGTCTGGACGTCCCTGGAAAACTTCAACTGTACAGTCGATATGAGCCACTTCAATTTTATACTTACTTGCATCTTCCATTATTTAAAGTTTTGTAGTGGAAACTGATGAAAATACATTTTCCATATTTCCTATTGGACTTCTTGGCATGCCCGTACACGTATGACATGCTCAATATTGTCCAGAATATTCACTTCAAAATACACACGTTACCGAATACCAAATGGCGGACGTGGAACATAATAACATATATAATAACTAGACTGAGGATCTTTATGCACTTATGATATGTACACATTTTTAAAATACTAGAAAGCATACATGCTAACGAACATTAATGACATGTGTACTCTACGCTTATCATAATGAATTTTTTAGGTGGTAAAGTGATCTTGTTTCCCATCTTTTGCTTTTTATGAAATAAGTCATTTAGAATTTGCATGAAGATCCGCAGTCTAATAATTAGACCGAATGAAATCCACGAACGCGTAAAATAAAGCTCTGTTATACCGAATGCAGTTCAGGTTTCATTTACAAAGTAGTTTCATTGGTTCGCAGCCTTCCACCATCTGTTTGCTTCGTTTCGCTGGCTTTGCTCTCTCAGGATCCACGTGTTTACAATATACGCGATTCAAATCCTTTCATCACTAAGCGCAGCCTCTTCCAATTTCTTTCCTTACAGCCCTGAGCTACCTTTCGTAACTGTCTGTTGATAGTTCTTCCAACGCGCACAGGATAATTACAACGAAAGACAAGCATCCGCTATTTTACGACGATAATTGAATCCGCCGGAGGAGTCAAGCTCACCGTTTCTTTCACGGAGAATCGCGAGTTACGCGGAGGCACGTAATGCTCGACGAGAGAATCGGCATTCGCGTGTCTTCTTGGCACGTCTCCATCGGACGCTGCGAAACATCGGTGGAAACAGAGGGATGCTTCTGGGTGGTCCTTAATTAACTTGTTCCTTTGCGTATTAGAGTACGTTCGAGTTACTCTGTGACTGCATTCTGCAAGTTCGCTGGTACTTATACATTTCTGTCCAGAAATATTTTTGTCACTTATACTCTAAAAAGTATTTGAACACTAAATTTTTAGTAACATTATAAACATATTTTACGGAATGAATCATCTTAATTTTAAGGAACTTGTTCCTTATTATTCCTCTTTTAATTCTTGGTATTCCTTTACTACGGAGTATTTGAAGCGTGTACTTCATTAATTAAAACACGAGCTAACAAACGGGACGTCTTTAACGAAGTGGGGGCGGCAAATATATAACATTAATAAGACCTCACGATTTAAGAATAAGGTGGAGTGGGGTAAGTCCGCCCTAGTTTTTGCAAAGTTGAACTTTAAACTGATGTATTTTCAGTCTGGTATGTAAAAACTTAACGTTCTTGGTATCAAACTCTTGCCACAGTTATTACTGATGAATTAGTATTATGTAGGATCCTAATTTTTGCTTGAAAATTATGATTTTGATAGGATGTTGTATAAAGTGTCAACTAGGACGCACTTGCACCGAAAATGGGGCAAGTCTGTGTCTGAGAGATAATAATGCTTTCGAACCTTGTTTCAAGTGCTACGGGACAAGAAAAGAATGATCAACAAGCCAGCTTTAAAATGCTTCTTGTTACATTCAATATATTGTTTAGTTTTATAGTTATACATACAGTACGCACTTACCCTACCGTGATAGTACGGACTTGCCCTGTGTAGTAATATTTACGGGGCAAGATCATCTTAGTGTTTTCTCAATAAATTAAAAAAATACAATAAAAACGGTTTATTTAATGTAAATCTACATCAATATTTGTTGTACTTACCTAAAATAGCAACACAGAATATATTAATAACTTGTAAACTATTGCACGTTCAGGGTAACCTCAAAGTTGTACGTGTACCTCGCACGTGACTGTTTGGCATTGGTTGATTTAAGCGAGGAAAACACCTTTATTCTTGGGCAACATCTATGTCGAATAGTTCATACTAACTTATACTACACCAATAAATACAAGCTAGAGAAATTTCGTTCATATTATAATAAAAATAACCAATTAACGGACTTGCCCCGTAGACGGACTTACCCCACTCCACTTTATACAGTTATTAAACAATTCGTTTGAGGTCACCAGTATTGCAACACAACTCGAATTGTACCGATAAAAAATCTAATTCGGATTTATGCTTATATTTGTGATAAAAATAAGCAGACAAAAAATTTAAAGCGGTAAACAGATTAATAGAATTTGAGGACGCCAATCTATTAAATTCAGCTTATTAAAATTATAAATTACAAGAAAGAAACTTTCATTCTCTTTTTTTTATTTTGTTCCCTACATTAGTCTTGTATGACGAGTCTCTGTCACTCTTCCACAATGTATTTCTGCTTTTCCTCAGCCGCTATACATATATTTTCCAACGCATAGTCTCAGCGCTACAATTCTCATCTGCATATTGTAGACTTTGTTCTCTTCTTCTAAACTGGCGCGCAGCTATTCTTATTTTCTCTGCACTTCTTCTCCTTTACGGTCCTGGGAAATGCTCACCTCACCGTACCATTTATCCCAATTACCCGTAGTAATTCTATTTCCTACCCCTTGGTCTCTCATTGCTTTAATCGTTTGTTGCAGCATTCCACTTCGCCCACTGTACATATATTCCACTTTTCCCACTTCCAATGCCTGCCGCGAAAAATCTCTCTATTCGAGCAATTTTCTCCTTTCCTGCACTTCGGATCTACTTCTGCACCCTCTTCCTTTTTAATTCTGGCAAGCACTTCTTCGAAATTGACCCAGCATTCTTTCCATTTCTCGCTCCCTTTTTCATTCTTAATGCTCTTTTACCTGTTCTCGCTCTCTCACTCCGTTCGCTTCATTCAGATCTATGTTGCTTAGGGTGCAGGGAGCTCTAGCCTCCAGCATTCACCTTACTTATCTCTCTTATGCTGTCTCCATTTCCATCCTTTCCGTCTATCCCCACACCGCCGCCTCTGTGTTGCGAGTAGCCGCACCGAGTTTCCATGAAATCCTCTCGGGACTCCACTGAGTCCTACACATGTTCCGAAATAATTCTACAAGGAGAAAATAAGTCTGACGGTAAACTACTTTGAAATGTGTGGATATGTGTGGTGAGGTGTTGGTATTACTATGACGTTCACTTGATGTTCGGTAAAAAGAATTCACAAAAGTTGGGCAATCGATAAAAATAGTGAAGTCGTTTCTTCCCTTATGAACAGACTGCGGATCTTTATGCATTTATAGCAAAATTGAGTAGATGAAATTGAAAGTTGTAGGAAAATTTTACAAATTGAAGATGTCAATATATGATGTCTCATCTATTAAAATTATTGAGGGAAGAAATAACATTCTGTTTGGTTTCTATTCCTTGCAATCGATACAGACAATTTTTATTTTGCATAAAGATCCGCAGTCTACTTATGAAATATTAAAACTCAGAAATGAATGTATTATTATAGTATTACAAACTAAACCTGAAAGAAGCAGAACGGATAGGACTCTTTGAATACTATGTTGTGTACTACACCTTTAACTATCAAAGTGTACAAAATAAATTTCACTGTCTACGTACACTGCAAGGGTGCTAAGTAAACTTTAATGATTGCTTTTTAAGGTTGCCTTGACCATAAAATTATTTTTCTTCCTCCGACACAACTACGAAATGACAAAGAAAAAGCTGCACAATGGCGGAACTTTGTCGTGAGATTGTTTCGTTAGATTCGCCGTAGACTGTAGACGATATGGGGAGAGGGTAGGGTGAAGATGGAACTTCTAATTAGATGGAAACGTCCCATCGGATATCCCGAAATATCTTCATAGTGGACGATTATGTAAGCTAATACAGCCCCGAAAGATTGGAGAAGCTCGAGGAGCTGGAAGCTGTGGAGGCGTCTTCCAGTTTTATAGCAGCTATCGTGACTCTTGCACGAAATTGCCCTCTTTGTGTTTACACAAGTTTTCTTCTGCGTCCGATTTCCGCAGATACTCACGTACATTCTCGCAAGGATTTTTCTCTTCGTGGGGTGAATAAACAGTGGATGTCTGGCCTCGGCTGTTTATAGAGCAAATTAATGTTTCTTAAAGATCGTCCCCTGTTTGCCCAAGAAAATCCGTTGATTGGAAATCGAACGCCTATCTTGGACGGTACAGTGTTGGCTCTGTATCGAAGACGAAACCGTAGAATCCAATCTGAACTGAATCGCTAATCTTTTGTACTCCGAATCTTTTTTTTTTTAATTTTATTCCGAACAACTTCCTATCATCTTATCGTCTTGTCGTACAATATTGGGTCAGCGGCGATGATTACAAATAAAGTTTGTTAGGTACGAACGTTATTCTCTTATTTTAAGCTGAAATAAAAAAAAGCAACGGAATAAATATAGACATTCAATAACTTTGCTTCGTCTTCGAAGAAATTATTGGAGAGAAAGAACTTTTAATCATTGGAGAAAATCACAGGGAAAGGGATCAAGTGTATTATTTAAAATCTATATAAAAAACTGGATTAATAGTTTTCTGTTAAAATGTACTTTGGGAGACACTTCCTTGATTGGTATTAATTTCAAACTATTTTGTGTTGCTAATTATGTTGAAAGTAACCAAATACATGTCTCTTATCTAAATTAAAAGAATGTTAATATTATAATGTATTTTGAATTTATTGAAGCTAACAATTTATTAATGAACTTAGAGGTTGATGCAAAACTCTAACAATAAGTAAAGAAAAAGTTAACATTGTAATAAAATGTAGTGCACACATATCCTAACTGGCAATTTATTAATAAACGTAGAGGTTCTTGCAAAATTTGAAGTAAAGAAAATTGAATCTCGAGAAATACGAGATGCTAGCAAGTATAAAAATATTTTTTGGTAACAAAGCAATGATGAATATCTGCAGAGTAGTAAGTTAAGTAAAGAAAGAGCTAATATTCTAATAGAATGTAATGCACATAATAAACGTAGAGGATCTTGCAAAATTTGAAATAAAGAAAATTGAATCTCGAAAAATACGAGATGCTAACAAGTATAAACGGTAATATTATATGAATAATAAGCAATGCACGTATAAGAGAGCGTCGAGCAAGCGATTCTTTTCTCGCTGGAGTATCTAAACAAGTTTTTGACCAAATACGTTACGCAATGTGCTGGAGGCATTGTGCCTAATCTAATCTAATCATATATTAAACCTTGTTCTCTCCGCAGGTCGTCAAAACATTCGGGAACCATGGCCTTCGATTCCACGGGAAATAAAATTCTACACGTCGTCGTCTGAGATCCCGGGCAGCTTTCCGACAGAAGAGTGCGCTAATTCTTCGAACTCATCGCTCTCTTTTAAAGTTGCTCGAGTGGAGAATAAAGAACAAGAAGAGGATCCCAGAACGTTGGTCGATAAGTAAACAGAAAGGGAAGAACGCGGAAAGGAAGGACACCGCCAATTACGTTCGCCCTGAAATAAGGTTAGTTGCAACGTCCTCGAGGAAATCTTCAATTTCGATCATATTGTTATAGGAATTTATAAATTGATTTCTAATAATATCAACAGTACATGCAGAAGAATACTGCACTGGGGTCTCATGAAATTTCATGATGAACCATGAAATATCATAACATAATTACATTTATCAAGGAATGCAAATCATCTTTTCATTTTTAAGAAATCGGTCTAGTCGTAATGTTTGATTTAATTTAATTAGTATGATGGTGGGGATTACTTAAATATTTTCCGAACCATTTTAATTCAAATCCTTCGTTGTTATAGGTTGAAATTCTTACTTGGTACTTTATTTGCATTTTCAATCTTTTTACTTGTTTAGTGTCATTATTTTATTCAATCAATTATAGGATGTTTTTCACAATCTCCTTCTGCCTCTGTTCCCTTTCAATTCTCAATTAATTAGGTTACGTAATGAATCTGTTTGCGAGAAATTATATTTATTACTGTCGTTCAAAGCTTTTTGTTATTTTTAAAAGAATGTCTTAAAGAATTGGGGAAAATATTCAGTGGTGAATTGAAAGGTTGAACAATGAGGATTTCAAGCTGGAAGATAAAAATATAATACAAAAGATAGGCCAATAAAAATTGATATCGATGAAATGGCAAGATTAATCAAATTCCAGATATGTAACAAAAATGTTTCGATTAAATCATAATTTATTGGGATGTTCTACTTCGTCAATATTCAAGTTTTATACGAAACTAATGGTACTTACTTTTTGCGTGAAGAGACGTAAACGATTTGATCACAAAATACAATATTGACATAGAAGTGACCTAAGTTTATGGACGGAGTTGTTTTTCCTGCGCCTCAGCTTTCATTCAGTTTAATTTTCAAGATTTTAATGCGACAATCATGTGAATGCTGCACGAGCGTTAATTACGCCTACGTGGACAGCCATGGCTGAGGAATCAGCTAGTTAACAGGTTAAGGTCCGCGAGGTTTAAGGTCGCGTACACGAGAGAACCGCTCGAAATAATAGCGGAGAACGATCTCGTCCCCTTGCATTTCTACCGTCGACAACAAGTGAGTCGATTTGTCTCCCCTATTGTCCCGTGTATCTTACTTTATGCTAACGTTGCGCGCGTGGTGCACTGCCGACGATGGCCGATGCGAGTTGCATCTAGATACGAACGCAATTTTAATTGCAGGTCCTTGCAAATTGGTTGATGTGAGACATGTTCCAGGAACCAAATAGCTTCAATTTCCTTGTGAGGCTAGAAGAATTAGTTTAGTAAATAACGTCTAAAAAATATGTTGAAAAAATGCATTCGGTCAGAATTTGTGAAAAACAATAGTAAAAATTGATTTTTACGACTTTTTTAGCTGGGCCAATAACGAAACAATATAAAAATTTGTGTTTGCTCAACTTGTATAACTTATATGTATTCGCTTCGAAAATTTCATTGAAATTGTTAATTGGTTTACGAGTTATAAACGATCAAAAGTGGTAAAAAGGCCGAAAATCTTATAACTCGTAAACCAATTAACCAATTTCAATGAAATTTTCAGAACGTACATAATTAATACGGGTTGTCCAAACACATCTTTTTAATTTTCGTTATTAGCCCAGCTAAAGAAGTCGTAAAAATTAATTTTTATTATTGTTTTTCACAATTCCGACTAAATGCATTTTTTCTTGTTTTTTGTTAGACGTCATTTACTAAACTAATTCTTCTAGCCTAACAGAGAAATTGAAGTCGTTTGGTCCATCCTTAAAAAAGTTATTCTGATTTAAAGTCTATGGTCAGTTTTGTGCTCCTAACTGTAGTATATTCCAGTTCTAGTATATTCCACTATATTCCACGATATTGTAATATATTCATGTATATTCCAGTGCATCTTACTACATTCTAGTATATTTTACTATTTTGTAATACATTCCAGTATATTTTACTATATTCTAGTACATTGCAGTACAATATTCTAGTATATTATAGTATATTCCAGTACGTTTTACTATATTCTAACCTACCTTTTTTATCTATCTGATTTATGGATCGATTTAGACGAAAAGTACCTACGCACGTGGCCATTTTCTCCCAAGAATTCTTGTCTTATTTTTTGGAGACGCCCGGCATCTTTCCCCCATAAAGTACGACGCCCGTAGAACGCGTCCAGATTCCTCTCTCGGGATTTACCCAGGAATTTTGCGGTGTCGGACCGGTATTCCGGTTGTTAGGTCTCTCTTAGTTCGCGTAGAAGCGCCAGGCGTAATGGAGAACTCTCGACGATTTAAAAATGGTTTCCACTCGCCAGGAAATGGTCTGTGTTGCCTCGTACTGCACAGAACAGAAGGGTCTTTACCGGAAAAATCGATTGAGAAACGGTCCCGCAGTGTTATGAAATTTTATTCAGTCCGTTCTGCGCATAAACAGAGTTTAACTGAACAGATTGATTGATTGGCTCAATTCAAACTTGAGTGTTAATCAATCACCCTTCCTCCCCCCGTCGTACGATCAATGAGTTCACTGCGACCCGGCTGCATAAAAGGCTAACGCATAAATTTCAAATCGGCATTTAACGACAGTAGCAATTACTTCATTGCACGGTCGATGTACGTGTGCTTCTGAAATACTCATTGTTAGACTGCGGATTTTATGCATGTATGAGGGGAATAAGTAGATCGAATGCAGAACAGTGAAAACATTTCGAAAATTTAAAGATATACTGTTGTATTAGTTTCAACTACCTTCGAATTATTCAGAAATAAATGTCTATGTCGCTTCTGTGTCAAACTATCTTTATTTTGCATATCAGTTCGCAGTCAAGTCATTTCCGTTTCTTTGACACTGAACCTATCGCCATAGTTGAATCATCGGTTACAATGTTTTTTCGTTTCCCAGACTTAGGTCACAGGGTGTTGGTCGAATTCTTTTCAGAGTAAAAAATTGAATCTCATTGTATGGTTTAAGTTGTTAACCTTCACTGTGCGTATAAGGATGTAAACGCACCTCAGACTACTTCCAAAATTCTCTCAAGAGAATACTATCTCTGACATATTTGACACGGAAATTATTAAATTGATTATTTATACTTATAGGGAATTTTTGTACAGGGTGAGTCACCTAAAACAGGCCACCTGAACGACTCGGCTGCCATTGGTGTTAGGGAAAAATGCATCAGATGGAACTTGCTTGGTTTCGAGGGGGCATTAATCGGATGTTGGTAGCTTTCTTGTACGTGGACGCGTAAAGGACATATAAAGGTCACCTTTAGTTTTTTTTTTTTAATAGAATGCCCAATAGTTTTGCTCGGACTCAGATGAAGCACCAAATTCTGCGTAGAAAGTATTTACGTTTGTATATCATAAATCTAATAGATGTTATCGAAATAATTTTCCATTTGTACTTATTCAACTTGAGGAATAATATGAGCATACATATGGGAAATTATGTCGATAATATTTCGTTATTAGGTTTATAATATATGAATATAATACCTTTTTACGCAGAATTTTGTGCTTCATCCGTGTTCGATCAAAAATAATGGGTATTATATTTAAAAAAATGAAGTTGTCCTTTACGCGTCCACCTACAAAAATACTACTAACACCAGATTAATTCCTTCTCAAAACCAAGCAAGTTCCATCCGATGCATTTTTTCCTAACACCAATAGCAGCCGAGTTATTCAGATGGCTTGATTTAGGTGCCTAAGCCTGTATATTCAATTCAATTTTTAAAAAAATCAATATAGAATTTCCCAAATAGTTACGCAGTCAAAGTTGTTTCGTTGCACTTTGCACTGAAACATGCGTGGGGTGTAATTACACCCCAGTACAGGGTTAATATTAGAATATATGTACGCAGAGTGAAGGTTAAGCAAAGAAAAATTTGCCACATCACTGTATTATCGCGCCTTTATTGTGTAATTGAAATGCAATGCAGTTGACAGTCTCCTTTTGCTTCCTTCAAGGTTCGCAGATACGGAAACGCAAAAGCGCACCACGATGAAAAATACTTTCTGCGTCCACGAAAGATACCGCAGGGTAAACTTTACTCGTCGCGAACTTTCTGCGATCGTTTCTTCCCTGTTGTATCCTCATCGATTGAACACACTCTTCCGAGCAGAACGGACTCCTGCATTCTTCTAGTTCGCCGCTCCGAATTTCTTAGGAAAAGCAATCCAATAATATCTCGGGGATCAAAGACTTTACTTACCTCAAGCTCTGTATTTTTCTTTCCCCTTCGGAAAATTCATTCGCGGCAAGTCGGTTTTGTCATGGTATTCCGGAAATTTATAAAAACCTGACGATCGTGAAATGTTTGAAACTATGTCAGCCAGCGTGCGCGTTATTACACTAAGCGGTACCGAAAGACGATTCTTCAAAGAATTTCCGTTTGAAGTTTCTGAATTTTGCTTCAAACAATTTCCTTATTAAGCTTTCCAGTCTTCTTTGAGAACAACTTTCCTATTAAGTTTTCCAATTTTCTTCAAACTCGTGCTCGTTTGAGAGCAAAGTCACTAACAATCAAAGCAGTGACATGAATTTGGCCTGGAAAATTTCACTTAAATGCGTGGTACGGTTTTTCTTTTATGCTTGACATTTGGTTCAGCTATGTATGCGAACAGATGTGAGCGAAGTAAAGGTACTGATCGTCCATCAGGAGATGGGCAGTGAGAAAGTTTTAGGGATCACGTGACACCCCACTCTAAATTTAAGCAATCAGCAGTGAGAAATTTTCAGTTGAAAACGAATCAATAAGAAACACAATCAAACTTTTTAGGACATATTTTTTGCCTTTTCGTGGCATCGCTACACTTGTTGCTTCTAATGCTCATGAAAAGTTTCTTTATAAACAAAAATCAAGTTGACCACCATGACATTGGTGTTTCCCAACGACACTCCTTTGCAAATAAACTTGAGAGTAAAAAAAGAAATAGTAACTGAACCGTGATGGTTCAAATAAATTGATACGATGAAATTGCACTTACACTGATTGGTTTCTGAGCCTTTCGTTCATCGAGTGTAACTCGAAATCTTCTCCGAGAGTCTGAATAAGGCGAGAGGTTAATTCGCGTTCAATGATAATAAAATAATGCAGTAAATCTCTTAATCGTGAGTGTAAATTGCCGTGTAATTTGTCCTGTGAAGGTTTCTCCCATGTCTGCTGTTCCTGTCGACCACTATTCAGGGCAATCTGAATGAAACGCTCCGCTATAAGCACATATTATAGTCACACGACGATACGGTAGCGTGTTTACGTTGAAAATGGCGTTAAGTAATCGTCAAGGCAATTCGCCGCGTAAGTTAATGCGAGCACTCGAACGAGCGGCGCACACTGTGCAAGCAAACAAGCATGCTATTAAGATAACCAGGGAAACAAGAAGCAGAATCCACGAAACTCCGACCGACTCGCAAACGTTCGCTGGATTCGAAGCGCGGCACAAAGTTCACCTCTTTCGCCGGCGCTCGGCGGGTCTTTTTTGACCCGTTGTGAAAAAACAGCAAGCTAAATCTCTTGAGGTACACTTGTCGAGGTGTTACCTCCTCACCAAGTTCAATGAGCTTTAAATATGTTGTCAAGGTCACCTTTTTCGCCATTCTCAACAACTTTTTCGCTATAAATTTGACCCAAAGAAAAATGCAAAGGTTTTATGGCCAACCTACTAAAAAATAATATTAATTAGTTCTGATTATCTGGAGCTCTGGTGGCTCACGTATGATCGATAATGCATGCTTAAAGTAAGTATTATAGTTTTTATGAAGGTGATTGAACAGTATGAATGACCCCTTCTGGGGCAAACAGAAAGTGCCTGCATCATGATTAGTGTTGTCAACGTGACCACAATGTTAATGGCACTTCGAGTGTAGTCAGGTTTACTATAATAGTAAAATATTATGCCAATAATATTGGCGACGTTATGGTATTGTATTATCGACATAATGATACCTCCTTATCCTTCTATAGGTCATATATGCAGCTTTATTGCATTTTCACTGCTCTATGAATCGACATTCAAGCATTAATCGACCATCGTCGAATATAATAACAAGAAAATGATTCAAGAGGTTGTTACATTGAATTAATCTATACCAATCAGTATTTACCACACAAAGAGATACCACTGTCAAAGGGAATATTCATTCTTCCTTTTCTTATTGATAACAGTCTATTTCTTGACTCGATATTACCAATATAAATCATTGCACGTTTAAGGAGCAATGTATTTTTCCTCTGAATATGGAGTAGTGCTATCGCTTTGTTTTTATTCATGAGAAGTCTTTCTTGCTTTTAATACGTTCGTACATTTATTCATGAAAGAATTCGAACGTTACACTACTAATTTTTTACATGTAAAATGTAATGTGTTCAGCTGGAGTCAACGATACTGGAGTAACAATGTTGTATCGATACCAACGAGGAAATATCAAGACTACACGAAATGTGTAATTTCTTCGTAATTTTAATTCAGATTTAAAAAACAAATACGATTTAATTATTTCTGTTTGTATTGGATTGATTAAAACCATATCTGGATAGTCCCGAAACAAAATATTTTTCCTTTCAAGTGATCAATTCAAAAAATATTTAGCAATTGTCGTAATAATTAGACTGCGGATCTTTTTCCAAAATGAAAATTGTCCAAGTCAATTGTAAGAAAGAAAAGTTAGAGAAACATGCATTTCCTGCTTTAATAATTTTTACAAATCGAAAATTTAATTCTTGTAATGTCTTTGTAGATTCATGTTTGACTAGTCCATTTTTGTTACAAATGCATCAAATCCACAGTCTAGTAATAATCAAAATCGTGCGAAACAATTAGAAATACTAATAACGAGAGCAATTGTAATCAAGGAAGCAAAAACACGTATTACAACTACAAATTCAATCAATGTCGATCAAAAACCCATGACATTTTTATTGGAGCTATGGAAATTTCGCTGATTGTAAAAGATCACATTGGATATGATCGAGTACGTACAAACACGATTGAAAGATCAACCAAATTAAATTTAACGAACTTTATCCTCAAATATTTTTGTAAATGATCGTGTGATATATTGTTAAATACTACAAGCGAAATATTAAAAACTACAAGCTAATCGGAATATTTCGTCCAAGACAATAGTCCCGATAAAAATAAACGTTCTTCAACCGCTTCTTCCTAAAATTAAATGGACGAGAACGCTAAATCGCATGAATCTACGAAGCCTGCTGGCCATTGTGCTGTCATTTCCCGGCTGTCGCGTGAGAACATTCGCAGCACGTAATATAAATCGATTCGTTCCGAGGGCATCGATTATTATCACAGCCGATTTATAGCCGGGAGAACGCCGCCCCGTTGCTCTTTGTTGGCGCCAGGCTCCTGCCAGCCTGGTGCTCGTCGCATTCATATTTTCGCGAGCTTGCTGGCTGATTACTGCCAAAGAAATATACCCGCAACGAGGAAGCGCGCTACAAGAAAAGAAAGAAAAGAACCTGGGCGTAATTACCCGCGAGAATTTCATTCAGAAACCAGCGTCGAGTTTTATCGCGACAGCTTTTATTGGCGTGCGCGATAGGAAATTTCAGCAATTCGTATCCCCCTTCGACTATCTACTCGACTTTGACGCTGTCAGTACTCCTCACGTGACCGTAGGAGGAAAAGCTAGAGTGGGGACACAAGTCTTGATCTGACAGCATTGCTTGCGCCTCGCGAGCTGCAGACGTCCCCTTTCTCTACTTCTGAGTCCGTCCCACGGAGGGTTGCCACCTATAAAATCGTAAACCCAAACA
The DNA here is from genome assembly GCF_051020765.1 of Lasioglossum baleicum. NCBI lineage: Eukaryota > Metazoa > Arthropoda > Insecta > Hymenoptera > Halictidae > Lasioglossum > Lasioglossum baleicum. Next base: position 5,495,951 of record NC_134939.1, on the reverse strand, counting down.
CTTTTAACTACTTTTTAAGTCAGATATGATACCGTAAAGCAGTGGTCGGCAACGACAGACGCTTTTCAGCCAGTTCTCGACTCGCTAGGCCTCCCTTCGCGGCCGCGCGTCTCGCTCCCCTTGATGGCCCTAGTTCTCAGGTGCGTACGTAAGTGGGAACCCATTGATATGGGTGTCGCTCTAAAGCACCACGCGCAGTTCATACGGTCCGGGTTAGGCTGGGTTAGGTACGCGTCTGAGCTGCCTGAAGGACTAAAAGCGGCTGTCGTTACCGACCATTGCCGTAAAGAATAGTTTCGGACAGGAAATTCGGGGAAAAAAGATGTATTTATTACGATATTTATCAGTAGATAGGAATAATTTTTTAATGAATTATAGTGCAAAAAAATCTCAATATCTCTTATGGTTCAAGATTTATAGTAAAATGTCACCTAACTTCCCGATCCAGCCCAATATGCGGCCGTCCGACGCTGTGTAATAAAAGAAATCGTTAAAGCGTCAACTCGAATCCCAACAAAAACATTCTGTAAACAGGAGCCAAGTTCTTATGGCCGTAAAAAGTTGTGAGATCAAACAAAATACGGCCAAGTTCGTTAGCTTAGAAAAATAAAAATAAAAATTAGTTAAAAAGAACGCTATTTAATTTTTAAAGAGTCACATGGAGGGCTAAATTATTCAAACTTGGCCGTTACTTTTTAAACCAATGGCCCTAAAACGTGTTAGGTAGCGGCCAAGTTTGAATAATTTAGCCCTCCTTGTGACTCTTTAAAAATTAAATAGCGTTCTTTTTAACTAATTTTTTTTATTTTTATTTTTCTAAGCTAACGAACTTGGCCGTATTTTGTTTGATCTCACAACTTTTTACGGCCATAAGAACTTGGCTCCTGTTTACAGAATGTTTTTGTTGGGATTTCATCAATTTTTGTTGAAATTTCATCAATTATCAAGTAGGTATCAAAGATTAACACTCCGCCGGCGAATTAGAACCCAACTTTACCTAGATTTTTTTTGTTATAATTTTAGTGTCATTTTCTACCTTATTGTAATGTACCAGTTTGAGCTTTTTGCCACTACCTCGAATGGCGCTATACGAACGTTTGAAGAGAGCAGATGATTCTTTCCGGAATTTACACGGTTCCTTATGGGAAAAGCGGCATATTTCATTTTCTCCATACATAACCTATTTCGTTTTTTTTTTTAATACAACCCCTTTAAGGTGTAAAATTTCAAACTTTGATAATTATTCCTTTGAGTGTTTGTTATGGTGGACCTATGTACCAAATTTCAAGCTTGTAGGTCAATGGGAAGTACCCAAAGGGTTTGATGATCTGTCAGTCAGTCAGTCAGTCAGTCAGTGACAAATTTAGCGATTTTTGAGGTCCTATATCTCGGAACCTACTAATGTTGGAAGATTAATGTTTTGTCAATATTGAGACATGATAGCATTTAACAAGTGTACGAAATTACATCTCTCCATCTGCCTCCAGTGTCGAGTTATAAGCCTCTAAAAAACGGCTAAGTTGTTTCGTGTAAAAGGAGGTAGTGCACGAACTTGGCTGGTGCACTACCGTGCACCTAGATGTTACGAGGACGTTTAAAAAGCATCATTTTATTCTTCGCTCTTCTCTGCGATGTTGCCAGGTAGATCGGGGGCTGGCAGATTACCAGCAACCTGCATTTGCAGGAATGAAAAATCGCCGGATGTAATCCGCAGTGATGTATATTCGGCGAATCTTAGCGGATAAGTAGGTGCCTCTTCTCCGAGCTGTCTTCTTCTTTCTGCTTTCAAAAGATCCGAGTTTCGAATGTACCAACATGGAGATCCTTCCGACACTTATTTCGCGTTGTCACAGACGTTCTCGGTTACCGGTGTGAGTAATGGACCATGGCAATCTTTGTGCCAAGGATCTAACGAAGATTTGTTCGTGGCAGACCACCGACGACGACGTCGACGACATCTATTTTCGTGATGTTTCATAGTTAAGCCCTTATATTTCACTTATATAGGTCGTACAATAGTAACGTCGGAAAACGTAAGAAAACGATTGATTATTCTCTCTTAATTCCGTCAAATCTTTTATTCATGTTGATGCAAATTATTGAACAATCGGTTAGCACTTTAACAATCTGAATTCCTTCGCCTCATTAAATTCTAGTCAGCAATTAGAAACTGCAAGGATCGGAACCAGTACATAATAAATACACTGCGGATGTTTATGCATTTATGGGGTATGTAAATTTTCAATAAATGTTAGAATATGAAATACAATAGAGTATGGTACGATTTTTATTAATTTTATATAACTTACATTGTACATACACTATGCATTATTGAATTAATTTGTTAACACTCTGTAAACTTTCAGAATATTATTCGGTCTTTGTTCGAATACCCTGCGTTGGATATTTTCATTTGCCAGCTTTATAAAAGAAGGTAATTAAGAATTCCATGTTGTAAATTAGTTCATTACTTCGTTATTGTTCTTTTTCATCAGGAATTTCCATTCAATATCCACAAAGCTCATAGTACAGAACACTTTTAGGTTTTATGTTTGTTCCTACTCAATTTAGTTTCTACCTTCAGATTACCCTTTCGAGGTGAAAGTTTACCGTCAGGTTGTTTAAGAATAAAGCCCGAGATTTCGAAGCGCTGCTGCGGACAGGTAATTAAGCAGTTTCTTTCTTAGTTTCACGTTTTAGCTGGCGCGCAGTCTTTGTGTGTCCTACAGTTCCCTCGTGCTACATTTAAGGAACTGATTCCTCTGTAGCTCTACCTCTATCTCTGCAAAGAAAATATATCAAAACAACATATATGTATAAACTAACAAGAACATTCAGTACACATTTTTTTACTTTTTTTTTTAATAATTAATTTACCCTTTGTATTCTTATGTCGAGTGTAACTTGACAACAATTTCATTCACTCATACATTTCTGAGTCACAAAGAATTTTGTGTGATTTTCGGGGTTGATACAGTGAGCGAAACATACGAAAATAAGGATTTTGGGGCTAAAGGTTCAAAATTTTAATAAGAAACGTTTAACAATAACTGAGGATTATAAATACATTTATATACTATAATATTTGTACATATATATTTACCAAAACATTTATGTAAGAATTTTTACAAACAAAACCATATTTTACGTGCGAAATTCGTTTAAACGCACATGTAAAGAAAACAATTTAAAATTAAAAATACATGAACATTACAAATTTAATATTTTGTATGGCCACCATTGCTTTGAATTAAAGCGAAAATTCGATTGTTCATTGAATTTACTAGATTGGTAATAGCGGTATTAGGAATTTCTTCCCAGCAGCGTTCAATTTCTTCTTTTGAACTGTCTATATTGGCGAACTGACAACCATCGGCATACACTTTTCTTACCAGTATAGCCCATAAATTTTCTATTGGGTTCATGTCAGTGCTATGTACATGCTGGCCATTCCATTATACGAATGTTTCGTGCTTCGAAAGATTCACAGGAATATCTTGACACGTGAACCGTTGCGTTATTCTGCTGAAATATAAATTCGTTTTCTCCAACTACATCTTCTAAAAAGTGGTACTAACACACCATCGAGCATGTCTATACATATATTTTTCTGAATTCATCTTGGGGAAAACGAAACAAAGTTTCAGTTTCCCAAATGATGGAAAAGCTTCCGAAATCATAACACTACCGCCTGGAAATTTTGGCTTAATCTATAATGCCAATACGATGAGCATCCGTCTGGTCCGTCCAAATTAAACTTCTTTTCATCGGAAAAAATGACTTTATGCCATTCCTCGGGCCAGTGCATATGATTTTCTGCGAATTGTGTAACCGGGTAGCTTTATGATGTTGTTTTAACATTGGCTTTCTCATAGATTTTCTGAAAACAACATTCGGTGCGTTGTGCAAAATTGTTGCACATGTCTGGACGTTATTGGTAATTGTAACTGCGCAACAATTTAACGTGCAACTAATTCTTCTTTTTTCTAGCTTCACTTATTATATTATTTTTTTTCTCGTTTTGTGATTTTTGTATTTACTTTTGTAGCACGTTTTTTGCCGTAATCTTGACGTAATCTAATCATCTTTCAAAAAGTTTCGTACTACGGACTCGGAAGTTTAATTTCTTTGGTAATCTTCCTATTCAATTTCCCCCATTTTTTAAAAGAAGATATTATTGCCTTTTCAGCTTCATTTAAATATTTTCCTTTCGCCATTCTGTTCTGTTACATAAAATGAAAAATATGACTTGTTCAGGAACACGGGTCAACAATACCTGTACGATCACTCTTTAAATCAACCACTTTCCTTTATAATTTCTCGCAATGTCTGGGAAAAAAGCACTGCGTATAATTTCGCACTTGTAGACGCTGTTGTAACACGTTTCGCTCTGCGACATATTCTTCAAATTTCGAAAGTTTCGAAGCAAAGATGTTGAAAGTAAAGGTTTAAAGTAAACAATCCCATTTTGACATCATCTGCCCTTTTCTTCTAAATCACCATGAAAATTTGTCAATGTTAAAGTTCGTTTAAACGAGTTTCGCTCACTGTATATATCACTCAATGTGATAGTACCAATTCTATCAGATCAATTTGTTATTGACAATAATCTAGTACAGGTTGGCATTATTAATAACTGCAAATGCAAATGTAAACGCGACCCTAAACCACGTAATTTTGAATTGTTCAATTCAAAGACCCCTAAACTAATTAAGTCTGTACTTAATCTAGGTTTTCAACTACCTCTAAACATAGACGTGTTCATCAAACATAATTGTATACTTTTAATGCTGGATAGACCCACAAAAGTTTGAGTCGGTTAATAAAGAAAAAGCAAAAATTTTGCACATGTTGCAGTGTTTCCTATGGAAATACTCTTGTAGTCTTTTTGTCACAGCTTCCGAGCGAGTGCTCGCAATCATGGATCATGTATGTAAACGAATGCTATGCAGGGTTAAAGCACTGCTTGGCAGACTTCGAGGCACAGCTTTTCGCATAGGTTGGCGCACAGTGGTCGGAACGTATAGGGAAAATGGAAAAAACTTCATAACTTCGGCAATTCTCAATATTTTTGAATAATTCTTTTTTTTATTGCTTCTCAATCTTCAAACTTCTCATATTATCAAACGAAATATTAAACAATGAACTTAATATAATTGTTTATACATAATATTGTTTATTACATTACGAACTCTTATTTCAGCATACTAAAATTGAATACTTGAAATAGTATTAAGCAAACAGACTAGAAATAGAATTAAACAAACAAACTTCAAATAGTATTAAACAAACAAACTTTAAATAGTATTAGACAAACAAACTTGAAATAGTATTAATCAAAAAGCTTAATATCATTTTGTATACATAATATTACGAATAATATTATTAACGAATAGTATTATATTAGTATAATAATATTTACATAATATACATGAACACTATTTCAATAGAGACTGCGCTTGTTCAGTAAGTGGCAGTGATTTGGTCTTCGGTTCTGGTCTTAAAAGATTAATGTATGGATCCGAAGTTATTAAAAGCATGTGTAACATGTCCTCATTTGTTGCTAAACGAGATCACTTTCTGGTGTGGTGTATTCTATAGTATCTGTAATGTTTATTCCTACCCTCCTGGGCCTCTTCCGACAGCGAACCCCTATGGGATCCGTGCCTATGCATGGATATCTCTATCCATCGTATTTAGAAAAAAATACTTCCAATGAAATTTGTATGGTTTTCAAACAGCTAAGACGCAGAAAGTTAAACATCTTAGACTTGTAGAACCGGCAAGAAAATATTTAAACATATTCTAAGAATATGCTAAGAAAATTGGTATCCCATAAAACTCGTTTATTGTTAGAACATTAAAACATCAGATTCTTCTCTAATACACTAGATGATTACATTTTTTGTAATCGCAGTGGTTTTCAAATTAAATTTTGTATCTATTTTATATACCCATACTTTGCTTTCGAAAATTAGTAACTGTATCCTAAAAATTAATTCGAATTAAAAAGTGGATACATACAGTATTTACATATTTACAAAGTATTTACATACACGTGAAATAATCATGGCGATTGATCATTTTGTTGGAATTTATTCCTATGAGAATAACAATTCGGTACAGGGATCATAATCCTTCGAACCGTCTAGCGAAGTGCCGCCCACTTATTCAGGAATCCTGCTTCGTTGCTGAAACTTCATGCGCTCTCAAACTTTAAACGTTAATATCAGCTAAACGTGGAAAAACGTGGCGCTGATTTTTGCAGGACTATTGTGTGATGGTGTCTTCTTTCAAAAGATGCCACTCAGAGAATGTAGGAACGTGTAGCTTTTTTTGTAGAGCTACAGAAAGCAGCTGTAATATGAAATTATACGTATCCTACTTTCGGGCTTTATATTGTTATTTTGGTTGTGAGTTTTCGAAAATTATTAACATCGGGCATAAGCTGAGACTATATACATTTATAATATATAGCATATATGGTTATAAATGTCCTCAAAAATGAAAGAATAACGTCGAGCGTGTGGTTAGAAATCTATAAGAATCCAACTAGAATCTGAGAGGTCTACTTTAGATCTATTTTTCTCCGTTATTAAAGAGAAAAACATAGATCCATTTTCATAGCAAGATACATTGGTTTATGGCCTATCAGGAAATAGTGGTCAATATTTGAAATAACGACTTTCATAATTTAGGGTTTTTTCCTGCTTCCGACCACTGTGTGGCGTTAAGTCGCGGCTAGGACTTAGAACTCCGCCGCATCAATCATTCAGAACTCTTCCTGCCTACGTGCCTCTCTCCCGGCTGAATAACTGCTCGAAAATAATTTATAAGCCCTGGGGGAACGGTTCGGGGTAACTGTAGTACTATTTGATTTTACGCGGAGAAATATTGATTTCGGGTTAACCGATGCGCCGTTGCCGATTAAATGATACATTAGGTGCGGATTATTTAACGCAGGTTATTAACACTTTTAGAGCTGGGTAAAATAATATTTTAAACAGCAAATAATCCTATCTTTTTTACAGTAGGGAGACCGGGGCTTTATGCTCCAATTTTGAAGAAACATAAAATGACGTTGAAATAGTATAAATATTGTTAAATTTATGAGAATTCTAACCTCAAAATTAAAATATACGCCTTTGAAAATAAAATATTTTACTCGAATACGTCCTGAAATATTTCATTTATTTCAAATATTTTTGCTAAAAATAATGGTTCGCATTGAATGTGTAGAGCTGCTAAAGCAGGCATGTCAAACTCCATTTATCACCAAGGGCATCATTAAGTATTATAAATTAATTGGAGGGCCGCAATAAAAAAAAGCAGACTCGAAATAAAGAAGAAACACCTTTTTTATGTTATAAATAACATAGTACAAACACAACAATATTACAAAAATACATATAAAGTATAAAAGTTGTTTTTTTCCAGTTTACTTTATTTGAATAAAACTATTTTCATTTTTTTGTTTCGAAGAAACTTGGCAACGGTTTTCAGTAATAAAATTTTCAAAATTCGGTTGAATTTGTTGAGCTGTAATTATTTTTGAAATTGATTGCACACGCTGGTCTGTTAATCTTGACCTTTCCTCAGTTTTATTATTTTTCAACGTTGAGAATAGTGGGTCGCACATATGTGTGCTACCACTGCTACCGAACATAGCTGAAATACACCTAATTGGCAGTAATTGCACATAACGTATTGGGAAATCGATCGACAGATAAATAACTGTAGATACATATCTGGAATCTCAACATCCATATATTTTCGTTTCAATACGGAATCACACTGCATTTCGATTAATTCTAGTTGTAAATTGTCAGCAACAGTTTCAAAGTTTTTGATCGGGCCGCGGAGTACTTGTCAACGGGCCGCGTGTTTGACATGCCTGTGCTAAAGATACACGGGAGATATTTCGATGCAGGAGAAAAATTGATATTTTCGGTGTACCGAATGTCGGCACAGGAACAGTATGACTAAATATAATAGTTGCATAGACTCGTATCTCTTACTGACGCCGGTGACTTGAAAAACGCGAGATAGGCGGTTGGCGTCAAGAGGTTAATGAGTATATGACGGTACATAATGTCTGTATATGGTAATATACAAGATTAAATATCCCGTGGATATTAATGTGATACAAATGTGCAGAAACAGTCATCAATCAGGCATTTATCTCTTCCAGTACGAGTTTCGAGAATATTTTAGACTCCATGGTCATCACGTTAGATTAGATTGCTCACATTGTGCATATATCGCATATCATAATTTTAAAAAGTTCTGCTTCGGAATGCAGTCTTGAAAGTGCATACGAATTTCAGAGCTTTAATTTCGATATAAATATAACACTAACTGTATATCTTTATTTTACATTAGATGTTTGTACTTGTTCTTGAAATCTGAATTTGCACGAACACACCAACAGTTTAATTATTAAATTCTCCAAACTATAATATACTTCATACTTCAAATTTCAGCATTGCTAAAAGCTTTCAGACTTTAATCGTGTTTAATACACACGTACTTAATTCCTCACACACAGATTATTTAATAAACGAAAAATCTGTACTCAGTTTTCCTCCAGTAGTTAAAACATTGGCATGTAAGCCCTCAAAGAGAAATGTTTAACAAACTCCTCGTTAACGAAGGATTAAACCAAGTCTCAAATATTGCGAGGAAACTTGAAACAACAAACTTAAAACAGTAGAAAGACTAAAAGAATTTAAGACATTTTTCAATAGACTGCTGGATCTTGCAATCGATTCAAATGATTTTTACGCGAAGTGTTGTGTTTCATTTATGTGTGTTGGATGATTGTAAAAGTTCGTGCGGGATTTTCAGAAAAAATTGCCTCCGTTGCAGGAAACCAATCGTTTCTATACTATTCATAGTTGTTAGTGTTCAGCTAAATATTATCACACGCGTATGAAGAAAAAACAAAACTAATACATATATGTGGGATTAGTGATCCGATTCAATGTATCTTAACGCTCGACGCTCTGTCGTGCAAAGTCACAATGTCAGATGACTAATCAGAGAGAGGGTGAATGTATTCCCCTCAATTCGAGTTAGTTCCCCTGATCTGGCGATATTGGTTCGATTCCCACTGGCGGTTCCCTCCTTTTTCTGAAATCCGCCATATGTTTTAGGGATTAAGAGGTTAAGTTTAACATTACAACATTTAAATTCGATTAAAACCGAGATTACTGATGGTGACTATACCGATATAAATAAAACTCTTTAATATAATTCTATATAAACTACTTCCATTGTTATCATGTGTTTTGGAAAGGCTTCCGCGTGATTTGTGTCATCAAATAAGTTCAGTTAATAATAATGAAATAGCTGTTGGGCTTCAAAGGAAACAGGCAACATCGGCGTTAACATGGCCCTGTCGTAGCTATAAATTCACGTCCTCCCGCACACTCACCCATAAGTTTGCAGACGTCGTGAACCTACATACGTCAGTCGCATGCAAAGCTCTGAGTACTTGAAATTACAACCTATTGTCACGAAATTGTTCGCTCGAATTCGTTCAACCTTCGGCTGTCGTGACTTCATTGAACCTGCCCGGCCAAATAACTCTCTTCCATTTATACTTTCTGTGTTACCTAAACAGCTTGTCACTATCCGCCGCAATAAATAACGACGATTAACAATGTAGTTCAAATTCCACACTGCAATTCATACTAACCCCTACGACTCAGCCTCGTAACGAAGATTCCAAACAAAATTTATTAGGACGAGTAATGAGTTCGTTTACACTTCTTTGCAAGAATTAAATGAATGTTGCTATAAACTCATTTATCAATAGACTACGGATCCTTATACATTTATGGCGTATGGAAATTTTCAAAAAATATTAGTAACACGAGCATATTAATCCATTTCTCACTTACAGTAACACCTTTTTGTAAAATTGACGTGGGTCTACTTTTAGAAAACACGTCAAAGGACATTTCTGCGCGTTTTTCTCGGAAAGTATTGAAATACTTCTAGCTACTTTGCGAACGTAAACCGTACTCCGCCAGTCTCACATAAAAATACAACATAAACATGAAACATTTAATTTCATCCCCGGGGAGAAAAATAACTGCACGCGGAACGCGGAGGCAGAATAAACATTTACTCGTGTTCAAATTTCATTTGTGTGTACAGTTTTGTTCTTCGCTCTATTTCCGTAACCTTGGTATCTCTAGCAAAGAGGCTCTGTTCGAACGCGGCGCGTAATCCTAGACGATTCCAACAATAACACGCGTAGCCGTGCTGCATTTTCTTCGTTCATCCGTGGCATAGCACGATGAAATTTTAAACTGGCAAACACCGTCGGCCGGGCCGAAATTCTCCGCGAAAGTACGACGATATTACGTTTCGCTGTTGCGGGGGGAAGTTTTTTTTCCGTGGGTTCCGGGATAAATGAAAGTTCTTCGTGAATAATTTGATCGTCGGTCGGGTTGGGAGAAAAAATCATCCGGCGCAGGTAGAGAATCTGCCGTGAAATTGGCGGAAGAGGCGTCGATGGTAATTGCATTATGCCGTAATGCGTTTTGTAGTTGGCGCGCACCGGGCGAAGTCAAAACGATACGCTGCGCCACTCCGTTTTGCGATCCGCTCCGGTCCGCTCGGCTCCGCTCCATTGCGCTCCGCGTGGACGTCGAGTAACGAGTTCATCCGTTCGTTTGTTCGATCGCTATTCAACCCCCACAAGCGGCCCGTGTCTGTGCGTTGGGCGTGCAACTTTAATTAAACTTGCGCGCAAAAGAATGCCTTTAAATTAATCTAACTCGAGCTTGCTTGCGAGGATTCACATTGATCGGATCTGTTTCACCGCCTGCCTGCCTACACGGTGTCTTGTCTGTTTAATTACTGTCAATTGGATTGTGTTTGACCCCTGTTCTTCCCCTTGCCCCGTCCCCTCCCGCGATGTTTCCAACGCGCTTTAAGCCGAGCATCCGACAAGAATTTCCATTTAACGCAGAACTCTCGTTTAGCGATAGCAACCGATCTAATAAATCTCTTCTCAAGAGGAAGAGTAAACTGCAATATATCTGGTCGTTCGAAAATTTTACTTATCTGTATACATACTAACTGTAACTGTATATCATAAATATTAAAAAATCTATTAAATAACCGCCAGTTAGTAATATGTTAAGAACAAATATGGTTAAACAATAAAATATTTCTTGTGTTCTAGTGTACATAAACTAAATAAGTCACAACTTCAGGTTATTGTTATCTCACTTGAATAATTCAATTAATACAAAACTTATTATTAGTCGGCGGATCTTTATGCATTTATAGGAAAATTGAGTAGATGAAATTCAAAATTGCAGGAAAATTTTGATAATTGAAGATGTCAATATATTTCAATAGATTTCTCATCTATTAAAATTATTAAGAGAGGAAATAACATTCTATTTGATTTTTATTTCTTGCAATCGACGCAGACAATTTTTATTTTGCATAAAGATCCGCAGTCTATTTATTATATATCATTTAAGGTGTAAAGCTGATTTGTAATACTAGGCTGATGGGACTTGGGTCCATTTGGACCTAGTTTTATAAACGTTCCATCTAAATTGTCTATTAGATTTCGAAACACAAGAATCTACAATATGTATGTTATTAATTTCCTTAAAACCGAAATAAAATTTGATTTTGTTCGTCGTCGATATATGTATACTTATTAACAATACCAAGGCATACAATCAGTACAAACTTCCTGCGAAGAAATGATGAATAACAAAGAAGTTATAATCACTATAACAGTGAAATAGACTGTAGAGCAAGAGAGGTATACTGCTAAAAGTCGGACATATGTAACAACGTAATAGAGAATCACGTATGGGAATTGTAGACGATCACGTACACCGCGTGTATCATTCAAGACGGCCGATTATGGGGTTCCCCTAATTATTGACCCTCGGTAGACCAAGATGCCCGCCACGTCCATAGGTACAAGGCTATCGTACTGTGGTTGCGTTTGATCGTTACCTTGGGAATTGTTGGTGTCGTGAAAGCTCGACTCTCCGATGACCACGGTCACGTTTTGGTACCGTTATTATAAGATTAATCTAACTTCACGTCGTAAACAATATTAACCCATCCCGGCCCATTCCGGCCCGGTCCTGCACAGCCACGATCGAGAAACGCCGGTCTACTTATACATGGGCCAGCTAAATTTATTAGCCGCTCGGAATAATTGCCAGGGTTCCCTTGGCTTCTCTCTGATTCGTATACTTAATGGAGACCCATAATTGCTTGTTGGGGACGTCGCTATGTTAAGTGGTCGGCCCTAGTAAAATGTCGAGGCGAAGAAGGAACGGTTGCTTCGTAATTGAATCAAGACGCGATGCTTAATTAAGATCACTTTGCGCTGCGGTTTCTAAATTTCGATATTCTCCGTTTATCAGCCCTCTCTTCACGTCTCGATAGTTGATTTTTATATTTTTTTACCTTTCGTAAGTCTTGGTTTAACACGGTATTTATTTTAACGATAGCCTTCACAGTTAAAGTATTCTATTAATATTTATGTATAAATAGATTGTGGGTTTTATGTGTGGGTTTTATGCAGTGTAGCCAGATCAGGGGGATTGACTTAAAACGAGGGGGAAAAGCCCCTACCCCTTGTCTGCCGGTAGTGGAGTAGTCACGTGACATTGTTACGCATGCACGACAGAGTTGGGCATTAGTCGATTACAATTTTAATCATGATTGATTGATTAATATGTGCGATTAAAAAAAACAAATCATCTAAAAATCGACGATTGATTCAATCGATTGATGAAGTCAATCGTTAATCGTTGATTAAAAGAAGAAATCATCGAAAAATCGACGATTGGATCAATCGATTGATGAAGTCAATCGTTAATCGTTGATTAAAAGAAGAAATCATCGAAAAAAACATAAAAGGACGTAAACAGAGGTTGTATTACATATAGACCAAATGACAATACACCTAAACTCAGTTTACATATTTTTCAGCATTCGTACAGTTTTGATTCCGTATTTCATTTCAAAATTTCAGCAGTTAAGCATTAATCAATTATCTTAATCGCAATAAAATTAATAAGTGTTTAATTGTTAACCGCAACTCTAACGATTAATAAGTATTTAATCGTTAGCTTAAATTAACGACAAAACTAGGAGATTAATTGTTAATTGCGATTAACGATTGAAGTAGAAATTTAGTCATCGTTGATTAAATTTTTGCCCAACTATGATGCACGGGGGAGACGAAACGCGTCACGTGACCGGGCCGAGGCGGAAGCGTGGGGGAAGAGCGTTGTAGAAGGGGAAGAGTAGAGTGGGAGACGTTATGCCACTTATGACAGAAATGAATGCATGTACCTCGGTATACGACCTTAATCTGTTCCTGAAGTTTGGACTTATACCGAATACAACGTATACCAAACCAATCTTTCCCATAAGAAGTAATGTAAAAATGATTAATCCGTTCGCATGTAAAAAAAACTCCTATTGATATTATACCTATTTTATTATCGATTTTGAAATCTATCTTTGTATTTATATCGTAGCATCTGCCATCGCACCAGACATACTCGCTTTCTGTATGAAGCAGTTGATACCGATACACTCGATCGACTGATCATTTTCTTTAATGTCTCCGTGTTGTGTCTTCGCGGGCTTCGCGATCATACGCCGACCTCATCAGCAATTCCATTACTGATCCTTACTTGTATTGTCAGTCAGTTAATAATACATCAACTCCGAATATAATTGATTATTACTTTCATTTTTCCTCTGAGATAATTATTTAAAAATGACGCAAAATTCACACAAAAAATTTATGTTGTATACCGAACAAAAGTCGTATGCCGAGCGAAATTTGTCACGTCCAAACGGGGCGTATTCCGAATTGAATGTACTTTAAAGCAGACGTATACCGAGGTATCAGTGTATACACGACGTGCGAGGTATGTTAATGAAGTTGGTTCTTAAAATACATCGATGATAAATAAAAAATTGTACAAAAGTACGGAAGATTCTAACCATTATAAGTATAAATCATATAAGAATCAGCGATTGAAGAAGACTTGTGCGTACACTAATTAAAATAATTATAAAAAGAAATATCCATATAAAAATCCGTAGTCTACCTATTATTAACATATCGCATTAATATGAAAAGCGTTCATGGCACATTCGGAATCACAAATTGACTTCAAAACGAATCTTCTTTGTGCAAACTGGATCGCGCAGTCGATGTTTACATGCAAATAGAGGAACGCGGAAAACGCTCGCGCTTTTAGTTTACAGTCTGCCGAGGTTCAGTTAAATTATGGCATCTAATATGGAGTTCACCTTGCGCACTAAGGCGGAAGGCTGCGCGCAAATCCTTTTTAATATGATACGAAGTCGGCGGGACGAAGATTATATGCGCCGTCGCGATCGACCGAGCAATTCCATCGTAATGAAAATTTGGTTACGTCGCTGGGATATCTAATACGTAAGCGATTTAATTCATCTTTTTATTCATGTAATCTTGAAATTAAATCCCACGAAAAATTCTTGCATTCCCCGCATGGTATAATGAAGCAACCTTCGATCCGAATGAATCCATTCGACGAAATTCTTTCCATTCTATTTGAACGTTTCCTCTGAATGTAATCTGTCTAATCCCACCGACAAATGTTCTCATAACTCAATTTATACTGAATAATGTTTTGAATTCTAATTTAAACCAACCTTTTTATGACAGTCCCCTTATGATTATTCGATTTATACTGAGTAATGAATAATAAAATACTCCAATCTATAATATTTATATTGAAAAAATATGCGTAGGTATTATAATCACAATAAAAAAAAATTCTGTCATAGAGAATTACATATTCATTGCTTTCGGGATTACATTTTTATTCTAAATGTTGACTCGGAAGTTACCTTTGTGCAATCTTTTACGACTGCAATGGCGGATTGCCCGGTTTATTGCAAACCGTGCTTTTCATTCAAATTACGCGGAATATGGAAATGTCGCGTTGCTCCACAAAACATGTTATTCCCCATTTTGCGCACCAGAGAGACACGTTGTGGCCGCTGAAAAATTTTACAGATAGTTTGACAAGTTTCTGTAAAATAGTTGCACTGTTTTTACGCATTGTTTCCTAAATAATTTGGTTACGTTTCATCGTATTCAAGGATACCTGTATGGAACATTTCAAACAAGAAATATAAATTGTATCACACATAAAAATTTCTGTGAACAGCGAGTGCTGCAAAAATTAAAAGTGTAAAAAGAATATGGGAAAAGAGAACTTGCAGAGGATGTTCAAGCCACAGTGAAGTATAATGAAAATTGACTTTTTCTTTCCTGTGCTTCGTACTGGCTTCCG
Source organism: Lasioglossum baleicum (assembly GCF_051020765.1). NCBI lineage: Eukaryota > Metazoa > Arthropoda > Insecta > Hymenoptera > Halictidae > Lasioglossum > Lasioglossum baleicum. Next base: position 5,480,589 of record NC_134939.1, on the reverse strand, counting down.
GATGGTGTTCTTTTCATCCCAGGGGCAATTAGGGTCTCTCTTAGTTCGTAGTGTTCTAAATTTTACATTCATACGGATGGACACAATTTAACAAATAATTAAAATGTTCATCTTTGTGATGAACTATTATTAAATTCTTTTACTATTTTTACCATATTAAATATTATCATAAACGCATAAAAAGCACAGTCTACTGGTAATAATAGTAAACACTCGAAGAATAATTGTTCAATATGTATGCAATTTTAAATATTTATATGTCTATCAAAATTGTATCATCTTCGTCAGTCAACATGTAAGGTAGCATAAACTTTAATTTAAGGGGAGAAGGATGGGTCGTAACTGCCGGCACAAGCGAGAAGATCGCGAAAGCCGAAAAGTGGTAATCCTAAGATGGGAAAATAAGAAAAAGGAAATATGGAATAAAATTGTTTCGTAAATTGCTTCGTCTTCGAGAAAATTGAGTTTCAACTTCGACCGGGTACATGTGCAGCAAAGTGTGGTTGATGGTGCTCGAGGAGTATGCAGGGGCCGGGGGGTAAGCTCCTACTGCGAGCGATGAACATTCCCCATACTTCAATGTACCTCATGAACGCGTGTAACTGCATCTCGGTGCACGCGTAGCTTGTCGAAAATCAAACTTAATTTTCTCGGGAAGAAAGCAACTCCAACAACATTTTGCCTGGAACTTTTGATTTTTTGTTCCGTGTTTCCCATTATCCTCCACATATTGATTTAATACAACCCCATTATAATCCTTAGGCTCTCTTACTTTTATGCAATGAAGAATATATTTGTCAAATATCAATATTGTTGCGTAAGAATACTGAAATCAGATAAAGCCTGGAAAAATTAAGATATGATTAAGGAATGAAATAATAATAAATAATGAGTATTGTCAAAAACGCTCGGACATGGGTCTGTACTTACTTTTGCTCTAGATCAGGCCTGGCCAACCCAAATGTGTTTTCACGGGCCACTTTGATGACGCGTAACGTTACAGCGGGCCAAACTTGAGAACATGCTGTGAAGTGAACATGCTTTTAAAAAATGTAATATGTACAAATACAAAATGAATAAACCTTTATTGTTATACTATGATTCAATATAATTAACTCTCGAGTCTTAATTAATGAGATATTTGTTTACCCTTTCTTTCATTTAATTTTTGTAAATCTATACTTATGTTCGACGTTGCACATCTTAGCTGGTTTTCTAAATTGGCATCAGTTAATGGAGCACGTGATGAACTCTTCGTAAATTGCATCTTCGACCAAAATGTTTCACAAATATATCTCTCGAATGTAATATAAGTATTGTATTTTCATTTATCTAATATTCTTTTTTGAAACAAAAGTTTCAATAGAAATATAAAATCGCCCGGTGCGGCGCGGCGGGTGTTGGCCAGGCCTGCTCTAGATTCATCAGAGAAAAAGTTTAATTAAAAGTGACGACCCCATGACTGTAGCCTCTCCTTATTAGACGAAAATAAACGATGGGTGATAAAAGTAGAAGGTTATTTTGTTAAAGAAAACATATTTTTTGGACAAACTGCGTTTCTAAAATTACTCGAGCGTCCCCGAAAGACAAAATGGAGACGCAGCAGCCGCCGCGATCCACGTGATGCTAATAACTCCGGCCCGTTTATTCATTGGAAATGCAGAACGCCGTGCTACTTCGCAGAGATTCCTTGGTCCGGTTGCGCAGGCCGTTTCCTTTTTTTTCCATGCGGAGCACCGTCATCGTAAGTTCACCTAGTCGCGGTGATCTCACGCTGTGTTTGATCACGAATTCTCCGTAACTGCCCAGATGTTCAGCGCGAGCGTTCTAGCTTCGGCTACCATGCGAAAGCCTTTACGATCGCAATAATGCTCGCGGATCGCCGGTATTTTTTCCGTCACGTTATTTCGGACATTCATTAAAAAAGAGACTGACAGCGAATGCGGAGCGTAGCTCCTGCGTTTTATGGTGCACGGACTGTTCCACGACGGACCGTCTTCAACGGTTACGTTGAAACTTTACGACCGCCGAATAGCTTAAATCATCTTTTTACATTCAACTTTGCACACTGCTTGTTCTTGAAGAATCTCTCCGAGTATCCACTGTTGGTTCCTATGAGATTCAAAGAGCTTCGTCTGTTCTTTTTTCTTATATTGACATTTGACCTCCGGCTTCTTCTTAAGAAACAGTCCTTCGTTCTCTTTTATTTCATTTTGCGTCATTAGTGACTGTTCCTTCTTCTTTCTGGCTTGAATGCCTGTCTGAGCACTTTGGGAATAAATCATTTAGCTGCAGTTGCTCCAAAGAGTATTCAAATACTTCTTATTTTTGAAGAACTATCAATATTTAAACATTTTCGTAAAGAAGAGTCGTTCTCAAATGCCACTTATAGCATATGAATATAATATTTAATTAAAATATAAATAATATTGGCAGATTGTTTAGAAGCAATATGGTGCAGAGTGCACCAAATCATAGAGAAAAGTTAAATTCGAGCATGTTTCGCATGCGAATATAAATTAGGACAGCGGAAACTGCACGTATTATTAATTACGTATAATTACGTGGAGTTAATTGCATAATAGTAATTAAATGGTATTAATTAATGGCGAAACAAGATAGGTGCACTTATTTCACGGTGAATAAATGCTTGAATAATAGCGGACCTAATTTCAATTAATAAACATTATATGGACAAAATATGGTCGGTGTTTTCACGCTTTCGTGGAAAGAATACCAAGATGTATAATATTAAGAGGTGCAGTAAAAAATATATATTTCCATTTTAAAAAAGTACATGTAATTATTTACTTACACCTGCTAAATGAGAACACTACAATAATTTGAATTCAATACTTGAAGAGTATTAATAAACACATTTTTATGTTAATACATGCTGATAAAACTAACCCCATAAATAGCCCTATTAGTAAACTGCGGATCTTTATGCATTTATGGCTTATGGAAATTTAAAAAAAATGCTAGAGATAGAATTCAGTACTATTTTTATTTGTTTTGAATCTACAAAGAGTGTGCCTATTAAAAATAGGATTTTATTTCGTTGCACTTTCTTAAAATTTGTCTATAAAAATTGGAAATTGCATATAAACATCCACAGTCTACCTATTAGGTTTTATTTGTTTTTACTGGCAGCCACAGCTAGTTAAACTATTAAAGGACTTTGAAGCGCTCTTCTGTAAAGTTAGTATTTTTATATTTGCGACGTTTTTCTTGTGCATGAGCGATATCATCAATCGTTAACTTACTTTCCGACTCAACTGTATTTAGATCATTAACCGTATCACCAGTTTTCCTCGATTTCCATACGGAAGGAGTTCAAGAGAATTTTTGACCAGTTGCGCATAATGCCCGGCCGATTATGGTTCATCTATTGAAAGGGCCAATATCGTCGATCCAAAAGCATCCGTTCGATTGTAAACTGAACACACGCGAACTATTCGTGGATCGTTCGAGGTAGACCGAGAACATGACCTGAAATTGGCCATGGGGTTTACGCGTAATGAAATTCTGATGGGACTTGTACGCGATGGTTGCGCGATCGATTCAATCGACATTTTGCGGTCGTCGCGGACGGTCAGACGGAAATTCATATTTCGTCAGCTGCGAAGGGTGCCACGCGGTCGACGAAGATTACCTTCTTTTTGCGACGCAGAATCATTCGCAGAACCGGAAGCAGAGATATTTAATTATACAATCCCATTGCTTTCTGCACTTGAAAGTCGGGAACTGGCAGTTTCAGGAAATATTACGAGACAACGTTAGACGTTAGGGTTTAGGTTTTCTCAAGTTTATATTATCCGAGGTCATTCTTGATTTTTAAAGGTCAATATATTATATATTTGCTGAATTCATTCATTTATTAGCTGTGACATTATGACAATCAAAATACAGCATTCTACCTAAAAAGGACAACACTGATCTTGATATTTCGGAAAAGATGGCCTAGAGGAAAAATCTTTTCTATTAAAATAATTCAAATAACGCAGATATTGTAGGTAAAAATCTGAGGTGACCTAGATGACGTTTTAGGGAGGTCGTTTTGTTTGGAGGTTGACGTGTTAAACAATTGCATTCTCTACTAAGCGAAGTACAGTAGTTACCATTAGCCTAAACACAGCCTATTTCTCCCCCGATCTCCCTTTTACAGTTAAAAATATTCCAACACACGCAAAACTTTCCAGCCCGGCCTCGTCTATCAAACGAAATGAGATTCGCGCAACTTTTCGCAATACCGAAGCTGTAATTCTTGATTCTCGTCCGCGTCCCCGATGATTCACGTCCACCTCCGTGTCCCTTGTTCTCCGTTCTATTCTTTAATTACATTCTCTGCTTATCCAATTCCATTTCCCGACGACCCGACAAATGTATTCCTTGGCATTGAGCCTCTCGTAGAATCGAAGCACCGCTGGAAATTCATTAAATCCCGAATTGATGAGCGCGGCCGGGTCAAAAACGCCTCCGACGGGATCTGTGCAGAGTTCTCGTAGGATCGCGGGGAAACCAAAGAAATCCCGATAAGAAGAGCGAAATTACCGTGCAGAAATTGCATCTCGTCGCCTGGAAATTGGCCGCAACACCGGTACAGTAGGAGCGGTCCTTTGGGGAAAGAACTTTCTCTCTTTCTTACCTGCTGCAGGTCCTCCGTGCTGATACTAGTGATGGGCGTGATCCGATTCTTTCTTGTGATTTTCAATTAATTCAGTCATCGCGTACAGGATGTTTCAAAAGTATATATCGTGATCACCACAGCGTGACTCATGGATAGGTGGAGGTATGTTAAAAAAATGGACCGCAAAATTGACCTCGACCCTTCTTTCAAGGTCAAAATTGTATTTTATCGCATCCTATACTACTTATCGCGATGAACAAAAGCTTCGAAGGGACTATGGGTAGGGATGGGATCAAGTTCAATATGTACTCACGAATCCGAGTCAGTTTCAATAACCAAGTTTCATTTCATGGTTTCCGATTACTATTTAGAAGCAATAATGTTTCAATGATTGTATTTGGAAAGTATTCATTTTACACAAACTGATATCGAACCTCGGAATGAGCACTTAAAAGTTTCGAAAAGATACTTATAAGCACTTCGATGTTGAAAGGAATCGAATCTTTCGCAAGTAGTACTCGAATCTTGGAAATCAGAACTGCATAGTAGGTTTTAAGCACTTTATTAAATTCGTAACTATTTCAGAATAATACTTCCGATAGATTATGAAATTGTAGCTATACATGTTGAATTAAATTATGCCTTAGAGGACAACATAATTGATTTTAAAGGTAAAAAAAATAATGATTAGAAAAATCAGAGAATTTCCGGTACGTTATTCATAAAAGTTTCGAATCTGTTCGACCAAGATTCGAATATTACTTGCAAGTATTATTTCCGTTTACCAAAGTACTTGTAAAAGGTTCGAAACTGTCTGACATAGGTTAGGTTAAGTTAGTCAAAGTTCGAACCTGTTTGCGAGGTACTTGATCCCATCTCTAACTATGGGTCTCAAGTCAACCGCTCTCTTAGAAAACAACTAGTGTGCTATTTGCTACATGCATGCACAAAGTTTCATCAAAGTCGATTAATGTTGCTATGAGCTATCAATAATCAGACTGCGGATTTTATGCATTTATGACAATGGGTGGGTGTAATTTCAAACAATCAAGAGATTACAAGAATATGAGATTATCAACACATTTCTTACAACTTAATAAAACCACTAAAGACAGAAATGAATTCCGACTTGGTTCCTATGCTTTACAATAAATGCATACAATTTTTATTTTGCATAAAGATCCGCAATCTAATAATCAAAATTCAAAGATTCGTCAACCGATTTCAATGTAACTTTGTTCATGTATACAATTTATTTAGACATATTTCAATAATCAATACAAAGGTCTTGTAAAGAGAACTACGTTTCGAAAAGCTCTCTTAAAATCAATCGTTAAATAAATATGAATGTTTAAGGGCCATGGGGCACGTTTTCTCGTTATCCGATCGAACTCAAAGATTGCACAGATTTTTTTAATTAATCGGAACAATCCCGAGGCGTACCGTAAAAGAAATTTCGAAGAAAATATTAGTCAAGAATAAATGAGAGCTACCTTAATGTACACTGAGAAAAAAGTAGTTACTTCAATAACACGCGTGTTATTGTAATTTTTTTACTTCGATGAGAATATCAATGTATTCTTTTCAATAGTATGAAATTTAGAAGCAAATCGTGATGTATTTGAATTGTCTATCATGAAATGATTGAAAATATTATTCGATTCAATACCGTACATTATTATTCGTAATATTTCTCTTTTTTCTTCAATCAGATATGTTGTTAAAAAAATTTGAGAAATGTATTGATTTATACTGGAATTGGTTTGAGGCCATATCTTATTTTTTTGAAAACATTGATGTCAAGCTATTCGCTTACATGATTGGCGGAAATGAGTTTTGCTATTGAAATTCAATAGTATTAAATATTAAAATAAGTTCATATGATATTGGCACTATTCAATAGTACATCTTATTGAATCAACATATATTTTTTTTGTTTCGACTGGATTTTTTTCTCAGTGTACACTTAATATTGGCCCCAACGGTATGTATTCATACGTGCCTTGAATACAATCATATTTTGCTATTGGGAATCGCTGTTAATTGGGGAAAGGACTACGCTCATTATTAGCCGGTGCCCGCTATAACGCGACGAGAGAAAGAAAGACATAGAGAGGGAGAGAGAGAGGGTGGCGTGCGCATTCATAAGAGTTTGAATTTCATCTCGCGCGGGTCGCGCTGGGACGTGCCGAATGCCTGGTGCGGATTAAATTATGAGACGGAGGTCTACACCCGAGCGCAACTTCGGAACTGATTTAATTGAACGTCGCTGCCAGATTACACGATTATTCCGTAAGGAATAAACTTCGGTTAAATGGATTTACGGGGGTCGATGAGTTTCATAGCACGGCTCGTTACACCGTGTCGCCTCGCCACGCCCCGGCCCGACTCGTCTCGGCCCGTTCTCTCTTTCTCTCTCTCTCTCTCTCTTTCGCAGACTCTCGGCGAGTGAAAATATCGCGCGCGTTAATTAATTACGTACCGCCTGTGTCTGGCGTGTACCCCGACCCGCTTCGTTCAGCTCGGATCGGCTCGGCTTGAAGTGGAGCGGGTATCTACTCTCTAGCGTTTGCGAATCACCACACCACGCTACGCCACGCCACGCCACGACACGCCGCCGGCGAACAATATAAATTTTCATTCATAAAAACGGTCGACTGACCTCGCGAATACAACACGCTTTTATCAGCCGTAATCTCGTAGTGCATTCGCCTGGCAAGTGGAACGATTACGTAATCGCTTGGCGCAGCTGAATGGACGTGGCCGTCGCAGCAGAACGATTGTTACGTTGAACCGTAGGCCGGGCTTTGCGTTAATCTTTTCCTGATCGTGACTCTGACTACCATGGTCTTCTGCTTCTTCTTTCGACATGCTGGTTTCGTTGTTCAGGAATCGTGGTACTGTGATCCAGTCAGACGAAAAGATAGGAGACTCTAAGTTTCTTTGTGCTTCTATATGATATCAGGAAACAATGTACACTTTTAGTAAATCAATTATATTTTACATTTACGTAGCTGTAAATATCTGTACCTTATGATGTGTTATCTGAGGTGAAATGTTAGACTTTATTAAAGTAGTGGAATCCTACAATACCGCGTGTGTACAGTGTTAAAGATACAGTCTTAAAGTACATATTACTTTATGACTAAAATACAGCAAAATGGTTCTTTATAAAATGTGACTACGTGCGAGGTTAGATGGTTTCCTTGCGACTGAATTCGGTCCTCGCTTTTTCCTTACTGCAAGGGTCGCTTATACCTAAAGACTGTAAACCGCCCCTTAAACCTACAGTTATGAAAGTGGCGATCGTTGCACACCAACAGAAATAAAAATTTAATTTCTTTCTTAATATATTTAATAGATTGAAAATAATGTAATCGTACCTCTTTAGTTTCTTCTATTTAATATTTTTGCTGCTTTAAGTTACACCTACTCATTTTTATCATAAATGCATATAAATCGAATGCATGATGTAAAACTTTCGGACGTAACATTCCATTTCAGATATTAAACTTGTTCGACGTTTGGCCACAACGGATCGTTTATTCTACGCAATATTTTATAAGGGACTGATGTGCCCTGTACAAAGTCTAAAAAGTTTGTTGATGTTAACTTTCCCTACCTTTTTCACCCTACTTGTTTTAGTTAGGTAAATTTGAGGCAGCCGATACAGCGGAAGTAGCTAAAGTAGGGTGGCCGTTGCGACCCTTAGGGAGATGTACGTTGTCTTTCTGGAGTTGAAACTCTCGGAGAAAGTTTGCAGGAAAACCGTTTTTGAGAGTTTTGGGGTTTTAACTTTTTTCTTCGAGAGAGGGTCAGAAGTATTCATATATCAAATTTAACAGATGGTGAGCTATTTAACAGTTAATTGAGAAAACATATTATATCAAGCTTCAAATTCTTATTTTGATTCGAGCACAGTTCTTATAAAAATCACAATATCAGTTTTTATTCTATTTCACCTTTTTATTTATCTAGCCACATTATTAGAATATCTTTTTCCAATTTTTCGGCTGAAAATCGCAGTTGTAGTCAGTTAGGTGCATGCTGTTGAGTAAGAATCGACCAATAGGTCTGCACGAGACTTGCTGCATCTACTGATTACGACTAACCAGATCATTTTCTACGATCGATTTGACTTTCGTTTAAAGCGAATATTGTACGTAAAATTTCAGGAAGTTAAAGTCATTATTCCGTTGCTTTCCATTTTGTTTATAAAATACGAATTCATGAATTTTGCAGATTTTTTTTATTCGGTAAAAAAAAAGAGGCAACAGGTTGCACGATGTTGCTTCAATGTGGATATACCCTTGGCGTATTCTTGGACATATCCAAGAAACAGCCTTAGCGTGATGGCGGAATATAGCAGTGGTCGCGTGATTTTGTCGGGCCTGTAGCAGGCCTCGGTATCGTAAACGGCAGCGTCAATGCTCGCGAGCGATCCTACGATCGCGCGTAATCAGCGACGCGACGTGAATGGTAACATCGCGATGCTTCCTTCCGACTAGTGCGACGGTTATCGCTAGACTGCGCATCTTTATGCATTTATGGCTTCTGAAAATTTTCAAAAAATACTGGAATACAACATTATATTTAATCTTACACATGCTCAATATAAGCAGTACAAACTACCACTTATTTGATTCCAATTTCTTAAAATGCGTTTACAATCTCGTCATAAATGCATCAAATCTGCAGTCTAATAATGATCGAAGCTTTGACATAATTTTTGCAGAACAGTTGAGTTTCGATTGATGATGCTCATTCTTTCTGCAAAATTATTCCCACGATGTGTAGAATAAAATGGAATAAAAACGTTGACCTTGATAAACGATAAAATTTCGCGAACGTGGAATCACGATATGGTGGTCTTTACCAACGATGTTTGTACACATTCTACAGTCGTAGAAATTATGTGGAATGACTAATTGATTTGGTCAAGACTGTAAATATGGGATCACTCACAGGTTGGAAACGCGAGCATGTTGGCAGACGAGTTTCTTATGTGCCGCGCGCGTAGATAACGGGGAGCACGCGTGCTACCAGAAGAAAAGAGAAAGAACGCGAGTCGGTCGAGTGATAAGGAAGTAATAAATTGTCTACGTAGACGAGATCATGGCTGCGTCAGACCGTAGACAGGTTACATACTATTGAGGAACCTGTTGCGAACAAGAAATGATTAATTGCATGCATTCGGTAGTATAAAGATCTACTGCACTTTAGAATCCCATAAATCTTCAACGCACAGGAAACTTGTAATATTATAGCTGCTCAGGAAAAAATTTGTGATTATCGCATATCTCCATGGAAAACTTTGCATGAACAAATTTCTTTGATTTCTTTTCTATTGCATTTTGATCTCCTCTACTTTCAAAAATATAATTTGACATCGCTGCAGTGCAGATCGCGAACGTATTCCAACCACTAATAAGATATTCAGCGTGTGTCACATGCGATCGAAAATTACATCCTATACCTAGAACCTGAAAGACCACCAGTTACTTGTCGTTCAGCAATTACTTGGTGGAAAAAGATTCACCGCGGAGACGAGAAGTCGGCGAAAAGCGCGTGGGATTTGCAAGACCCTTGAAGTTCTAGGACTTTGATGTTCTCGTCGGAGATTCGTCGTCGACCATGATGGGAATAATCGCTGTTCCGTAAAAAAATCTTGGAGATGCAGATGGTAATGGCGACGGTGGAATAGATGAGAAAATAATTGGCAGCGAGGAAGCATGGTAGACGATGCACATCGCGATCCCGTCAACAAGTTATGGATAAATGACGTGTTTCCAAGAAAGTCGTCAGGATTGCGTTCCTCGCGTCGAGATCGATTAATTCGTACTGTTGACCTCGTTCCACTTATAAATATAAATATATCTCTCGTTCGAATTTTCGAAAAGTTTATTTTCCCCGGTTAACATCTCCGTATGCTATAATCTCTGAAATGAACCTCCTTGATATGTGTAGTGGCCTTTGCAATGTTATTTTTTACTTCGCGATATAAATGAGACAAGGAATTTTATCATATCCTTCGTAGTCTGGTCTTGCCTTCGTGCCATCGTCATTTTTGCTTTTATTTGTATCTTCTCAGCAGACACGCGCTTGAAAAAGAGAAATGTTATTTCTGTAATGATACGGCAGGTTTTATAATTAATTAGATTGTTTAAGCTTGTAAGCTTGTATCCTGTGGAATGTAAGGGAGGATGCTATAAATGAAGTTATAATTATGGATACATTAATGTTTCTGCAGCTGTCTCTATTTTTGTTGATATCAAGGATCATGAATGTTTATTTACGCCGAAGTCTATTCCAAAAACGTTTGAGAATATTTATTAATCATTTTTTCGCGGTGAAATTTATTGCTGGCATGGATATACGAATTTTTATTTAAATTGGTCGCCGTACGAATAGTTCCCATAACCACTGTATAGTTACAAATCGAAAAATTATTTAAATCCACGATGTCTGCCCGTCGTAAATCATAAAACACTTTTGTATGAATATGTCACAATTTAAAGTCGAGTGGCGGTGACGTACAGTGCAAAATATTTATACATATAGGCATATACAAGTCGTGTAAATTATCTTTATCATTAGTGGACCTGAATTATCGAATACGACATTGATTTGTCATTAATAATCGGATTTAAATTACCATTACATTATTCTCAACTAATTTAAATAATTATCTAAACAAATCTATGTAGTTTCTGCATCCTGCAATGAATGCAGACAATTTCCATTTTGCATCCAAATCTACCAGTCGAGTCATTAAGTTCCATTTCGAGATATGCGCACCCAACACGACCAGCAGGTTTCGAGAGATCATGGAAACTGTTCAAGTAACGTTTTCGAATGGAACGTTCCCTTGCAGTTGGACCAGTTTCAGCGCAGATTATTGTAATTGGAAAACATCGTGGCTGGCTTGGTTTCTTTACGGCGAGAGGATGCCCGACGTCTTTGATGTTCACGCTCATGTGAACGTAAATAGCAGCTGTGAACGGTACACGGATGTATTTAACGAGAAACAGTGCCACGTACCGGGCATCGGGAAATTATTGCTCACGGTAATAAACAGTCAGAAAAACGAAACGTTTCGCGATACCTTATTAAAGACTACAATGTGCCCGAGCTAAACCAAGCCGTGATACCGAACGTAATTATTGTCTGCCGCCGCACGTTGCATATTAACATTTGAACATAATATGTATGTTCTACTTCGCGTAGTTCGCGTTACACTTCGTTATACGCGGATATCTGCTGGGATAATGATTGCAAAAATAGTTCCGCGGTTAAGGCGCGTAGGGACGATAGTTGTCGTAATAATGGCTTCCATTACTTCCAGAGTAATGAAACGGTAAAGTAAGGGAAAACAGAAGTTCGGGTTCGGCTCTTGCTGCGAAATTAATTAACGTTTACACAAACTGACGTGCATTATTTTCAAAATGGTATAGCGATGCAGTGTGATGGGGATCTATGTTAGTTATACACATGTTGAAAGATGTATGATTCTGTGGATTTTAAGCAAAAACTGATCAAAAGTCGTGTAAAACTACGATTTACACCATTTTTAACCGCTTGTGGCTCGTGTGTATGTTAATCGATTTAACCATATATTTTTTTCTTTAAGGGCCCTAATCAAAAAGTTAAAAAAATGCCTTTTATATTTTTGCATGTAACTTTGTAAATTATAATTTTTTGGAAAATTGATTATAAAAAATCAGGTCGTTTGTTACAATTATAATATAAAAAAGTTATTCTGTTTTAAAGGGCGTTCGAATACTTTCGTGAGCCACTGTATATGTCGAATAGTTCATATTAACTTATACTACATTAATAAATACAAGCTACAGAAATTTCGTTCATATTATAATAAAAATAACCAATTAACGCACTTACCCCACTGCATCTTATATAATTTGTGTGTTGTGATCAATTTTTTTTATCGCTGCTTATAAGCAGGCTGCGGATTGTTACACAAAAATTGGCTGCTTTAATTGCAAGGCACAGAGGCGATATACAACATTTCAGAAGCGTACTACACCAATCAGTCTGTGATCTTGAATGACCTCGAGTACTTACAGTCACTGAATTCCTCATGAAAAGGACTATCATCGTAGGTGTTTAAAAGGAGGTGGTCCCGTTTAAGAGAATGGAGGTGACCTTGACATCTCAAAAAAATATAGCATAAATTTTTGGAGAGCCAGGAAGTCACAGAAGGGCCAGAGGGTCCTGAAGGAAGGCGATCAGGACTTTCTCACGTGTGGGCAGCCTCCCTTGTACCCCGTTTTACTTGATCTGTCTACGGTTGTGCCACCTTTCCACCCTAGGACAAACTCGTTCTCCCTCGTTTTAGTAAAGTGTTAGTGCGTGTATACATATACTCGCGCCATGACGGACATAATAATAGCGCATACTTTATGGCGGTATATGCACAGTATCGGCCGGCGGTGTAACACGGCCCGAGTGCCGGCCTCTGCCGACAGGATTCCGTTTAAGTGTTCCGCAAATACTGTTACCACGAATAGCGAGGAAACAATCCGCTCGCTTTCGCGGCTATCCGTTTGATAATTCGTTCCGCGACGGGATTCTATACGACATCGATAGCGCCGTTCCCTATCGGTTTTATATCGGATGTAACGATCTCCGTTGGTGGGAGGATCACCTCGCCGTTCATTCGAGAACCAGTCGAGGTTTACGATCTATCCTTTGTAATTTCGTGGTGTTACACGAACCGCGGTTCCTTTTCCCTTACGTCACTTCGCCACCGCACTGACCGTTTGTAGATACGATACCTTCTCCCTTTGATAACGTTTTATGACAGTTGCTGGTATCCTTCGTTACCGGTATCCTTCAGGGAGCGTTTCTTCCTCGTAACGCTGGGATTCGGGAGGATAAGGGAGAATAGGGTAATCGCGATCGGCGGGCAATTATGGTCAGTATTATTATTACAAAATAACACGCCTAGTTTTTAACAACGAAGGAAAAGAAGCTCCATTTGAATATAAATCATTAGCACTAACAAGGAGAGGTCACAGTGATGGGGTCGTCGATTTTAATTAAACTTTCTCTGGCGAATCTAGAGCAAAAATGAGCAGCATTATTTATAAAGATAATTAACATTTAATTTTACGATATCTAGAAAAATTCGTACAGAAAAGGTAATACTGTACACCATCAAAACGAAATCGCTAGGTCTACAAATTTTGTTTTATTACTGCGTCAGATTGTTCAAGCTCGCATCGATAATTAATTAATACACGAAATATCAATATCATACGTGAAATATGATATTCCAGTATAAAGTAGAGCGTTTCATCGTGGAAATAAGGCAATATGACAAGACACTCAAGCGTTTACGAAATCGTTGGAGCGCTATAGTATCGAGATAATTCGTCTGTTGTCACGTTGCCTTGCTAATTAATTGCGCTATCCACGGTTGCTGCTAATTCTTGATAACGGTTGGATCGTTCGTGCAGCCAATTTCATTGAAGAGTTGGAATTAGGTCTGTCGATAATTGAACGTTCTTTACCGTCGAACTATTGATAATTACACCGCTACCTGTAAGTAGCTTCTGCCTCTTGGGACATTAAATTGGCGAGGTATTGCAGCGTCGTTAATGTAGCAACTATTCCATCTTTCATATTGCTCTGCTACTTTGAAGTTCCACATATGCTTAACTTGCAAAAAAATGTCTACAAAGTCAAAGTAATTACGTAGCAAGCCTTTATGTAGGTTTAGAAGTTTACTAGGATTTTTGGGATGTGAACGGATCGAAGTAGCATCCACAATGATTAATTTTAACTTTCTAGTTTCGGCTCCACTTTGATGTAAGCACTACGCTACATTATAGTGTAATAATAATTATATCAAAGTAATTAATGAAACCGGAACTAGAACGTTAAAATTAATCCTAAAAATCCTAGTAAAATTTTAAACCAGAATAAAATGAATTTTTAAACCTAATCAAAGATTTATGTTAGCCACACATGGTCGACGTAGCAATTAAAAGAAGGCGCTCTCGAGTCCGATTCCGATTCCGAATGAAAGGACTCTGGCCTCTCCTACAGCTGCTCAACAAGAAAAGGTTCATTCCGTCGACGCATGTCGCCCTTATCCCTTCACTCCATCGTAAACCGTCCCTTCCGCATGAAATGATTTCACGCGTCGAAACAAAAACCGTGCCGGTCAGCTGAAAATAGTGATAAAGACGATGACCTGCATGTCAGCGATATTGCTCACGGTAGATCCATATTATCGTATTTTCTCGACTTCGACTCAAGTGCTTTCTGCCACAACAGAAGCCCAAAGCCTTTCTCTCCCCCTGTGACGTCCTATTGGATGGACAACTCCCGACTACACTTTGTGCCCGAGATCCTTTGTGTGTAGGTGTCCAAGGTCCTCTCTGTGTATGCGCAGCTTTGCGCCTCTGTACGCTGCCATGCCACGGGGGATGGAAACAGGGTCGGTGAAATTCATTGTAGTGCAGAGTGCAGGCGAATGATCGAATTAGTACAGTGCGGAAGTATCCGCGATTCGATTATATTCTTGAATTTCCTGCTAATAAACAGCGGCACGTATACGAATATTTTCGTGGCAAACGCAATTTCACGTCGTCAGCCTGGCTGGAGCAAGAGAGAAGTGGGACGATGCCTTTGAACATTTCAAACCAATCTTCAAACTTCACTCAGCACTTTTACGACGCGATCTTTCGCTCTCTGCGAGCCCGACAAAGCCACGGAGACGCATTCACGGTCGGCATCGAACATCTCACCGTGTGACGTTTCCGAAGTCGATGAAAGCACCCTCATGTTCCAAATGTGCGAGACCTACGATCGACTCGACACGTTCTATTACCTCTTCGACTTCGGATGCTCGAGCTACCACGTTGCAGATGGATGAGAGGTCGTTTCTGTGGTTGGTCAATAACATGTAAAAAAGATATTAACAAACTATTCGAAATAATCTTGAACAAAATAGAAGTCTCTTTTCACCACGTGCTCTTTCGTTTTACAACGGTCTACCTCGCGAATCTCACACTCTCGTGGTCTACTTGGACGTGGTCAATCAGTCACAGAACATTCCGACTCTCTTAGAATGTCATCTTATATTCAAAACAAACATACCGATGTCCACGCCATCATCCATGCGTAGACATGACTTTCAAGTGACTTTGAACTCCGAAGATAACGCGTTTCGTCTGTTCATACATGTGTCACAACGTCACATGACTAATTAGGTACCGGCAAAGAGAAGGTAACGTGTTCCCCTCAGTTCGAGTCAATTCTCCTGATTTGGCGACACCGGGCAAGGAGACAAGCTTCCTTACTCCCAATGTTAGTCTTTGACAACACACACTACGTAGTATGTGTGGCCACTTGGTCAATGTTTCGCTAGAACCGAAAAGACTCATTCCTTCCAAGTCACTTCTTTTTAGCTCCCAACAATACCTACTGTAGCAAACAATTGTCATGAATAACGCTGATCACTCAAAATTCTTGCGACATTCAACACACTAAAATAGAGTAGCCTCAACTCTGAACAACAGATTCGTTTCTGAACTTGTGACCAGGTTCCTTGATCCTTGATCCATTCCTTGATCCATGATCACAGTGAGCCAGGTCACCGTCGCTCGTAATCTGCGGCTCAGCGTCAACCAAACTCAGCTGATTCGCTCCAATCGAGTATTCAATCGGGGATCAAAGTGATCTCCTAAGATACACTTGATTACAAGCGGACCGTCAGCGAATCCCATCAAGTCATCTTTCCTTTGACCCTGGATCGGAGCCATCGAAATCCTAGCATGACCTAATATACATTTAAATTACTCCTGGTCCGTCTTGATATCTGGGAGGCGGTCGATGGCGAGTTCTCCTCGCGATCATCTGGCAATTCCGTTGGACTTGTGAAGGACTCGAGGAGCACCCAGGGTGCATCGATCGAGCAATTTTCCCGTCCATCGGCGCCATTGTCAGCTGGTGAGTGTACACGAAGCCACCGGTGGTACCCGCCGACACCTTGTTCGCCAGGGAATGGGAACGGGTATTTCCATTCACCTGGCTCTGCTATTCAGACTTCTGATTCGCGGCGTCTGGCCGGGTCAGCCTCTTGCCAGGAAGGTCTGAAGTGCAACGGAGCACCAGGAACATCGAGATCGATATTCCTGTATTCTGTGGCGAAATCGGCTTTCGTTGCTGTCGACGCGAGCTGCTTTAAAGCCGGTTTCCATGACCACCGGCATGAACGAGGCTTTACGTATCACCAGCCACTTCGCCGCATCGTTTTCCGCTTCTCGCTCTTTCTCTTTCTCTCTCTCCCTCTCTCTCTCTCTCTCTCTCTCTCTCTTTCGAGACACGTTGCTCTAACGAGTCCCGGACATTCTTGCGATAGGATCTCGCGGTGTTTAGGGGTGGTCGTGATGCTTGATATTTATGTCGAGTGGTTTTTCTTGCGCCATAACAGCATTCAATATGGACATTTCAGTCCATCGGGCTGCCGCCGCTTTCAAATGGCTCCCAGTCTCGGAACTGTTTAAACGTGTTTCTGTAATTGCTCGCCATTTGTACGAGTTCGCAGGAGACTATTGTTCTTTTGTGCTAGTGCTTTGTCCGTTGCGAATTGGCTCAGTCCGGAATGAACGATTTTGTTACTTGTTACATACATGGTAGTTTATTGATTGATGCTGCCGTTCCGGATCGAGCATTTTAACGTTGCCCAGGCTGCCTTGTGTCTGATCATTGAATTTTCTACAACGTCAAATTGGTTTCTCTTTAATCTTAGCGTGGTTCACTGGGTACACGACCATTTGCGTGACTATTTCGATATCTGATTTTACCATTTATCGTGTTCCTGTGGAATTATTACTGAACTGTTTCGGGTTATCAATCTTTAGACCCTTTCACCTCCATTTGCATTCTGAAAATAAAACATTATTCAGCGCGTTTCACATGTGAAAGCTTCGGACTTATTCGTACCCATTGAATTGACGAATATCAATGGAGGAATGGCTGCAATTTGATGGGTTGGAAACGGAAGTTTTGCGATTTTACTGAACTGCAAGTTTAATGGTTGCTCGTCAGTAAGGATAATGTTTCTATTCTATTTAAAACCGTGGAACTCAAATGCTTCTAATGTCTTCGCAATTCGTACAAATGTTCTTCAACACTGTTTAATTTATTCTGTAAATTGAGGAGCATAAACATTTCTACATTATTTGCTTTAACGTAGAACTCTTTCGGATTCTCCGGACCCTTTTACCTGAATTTACATTTTGTAAATGGAAGTTAATTCAGCATGTAAAAGCTTCGAACTCATTCATACGCATTTCAATTGCCGGGATTCTCGAATACCAAAGTAAGTATGTACGTACTACGTAAATATAAACACGATAGTTTTGCAAAAGAATTATGTTGAACTATACTTTTAATCAATATTGACAATACGTAGAATGCAAATTTTGGTTTGTGATTATTAGTAGAATTATTTTTGTAGAATGATTTTAAAGGATATTAATACTAGAATATAGTTTCCAATAACAAGATTAAACGCAATAAGTGCGCGAATAAAGAAGTTGTGTAATTAATAAATTCTATCAACGAATTATAAGTTTCTCGTTTGTATTTCGGTATTAATTCAATAATATAATATACTCCCTCTGTCCCATAATAATAGTAGCAGTTGATGAATTTAATTTGTCCCATAATAATAGTAGCAAAAGAAAATAAATATAGAACGCAACATTTATTATCAAAAAACTAGATTACATTAAACAATAAATTAAAAATATTACTCCTAATTTTTTTATTTTGAGTGTTCAGATAGTTTTTTTCTGGATTTTTCAATAATTTCGTTACTGCATTTTAAACTTATAGGTAGGATTCCTTGGCTGCGAAGCTTTGCTTTTCTTATATGCGTGAGCTTAAAATTATTGGATCCATCGTTCTTCATTGCTTCCATCTTAACTTGTTCTTTTTCCATTTTACTTTTACAATGGGTTGATATTCAACTGAAATAAAACAATTGATTTCGATCAGCAGATGAAATTAGAAAAATAGTTGTACTTTGTAACAATTAGGTCAACCTAAACATTGAAAGATGTGTCAAAAGAAATGACAGGTGTCATGAAACATTGATTTTGATTGAAGGCTTCAACATAATTTACAGCCGCATTCGCCAATAATTCCCGTTTAAATATTCACTTGCTACTATTATTATGGGACAGAGGGAGTATATATTTTTATGATAGAAAATATGGATAATCCATCTACTTAGTATTACGTTATTTCTTCCTTTCGCATTGGTGGACAAAATATCCTGCCACGTAATATCGTATATGACATGCTGTAGGTAAGATACACATCTCGCAACACAATATCTCTTGATACATATTCTTTATAAATAAATAACGTATTCAGAATATCAATTTAAAATGTATAACTAGAGTAACCATTTAATATTGTGGTAATTTCATTTATTAAATAGTACTTAGCATTTGTTACAATTAAACTGCGAATACAAATTCAAAATGTCATTATTTTTCTATGTTACTAGTAAGTTTTAATAAAGTGTAATAAATTGGATTTTTGAGGAGATACAATCGCGAAACAATTCGTTCACATAATGGTGTTCACTTCCGATCAATATGCTTTATTTTGAAAACGGTTATGTTTGTTATTGTTAAAAATCGGACATTCATATGCCTAATATCTAGTGTTATTTGTCGATCAAAATGCTTCGCAGCGCTCGCACATTAAAATCGAATATTCCACGCATGTAACAAGTGAATACATCATAGCCGGAAGCACGCTGTCAGACAAATTCATTGTACGCTTCGTTACAAAAGCAGCCGTGCTGCCGGTATCGAGAGGGATCATCGGATCGCGGTGGCTCGACGAGAATGCTATCAAAGTCGGAAGAACAATTTCATTTCGGCGGAGCTGCAAACGAACAGACTTTTATCCGGTTTCTCGTTTGGCCTCGAAACGGATTCTAAATTGCGTCGCATTCGTTGGGTATGGCAGCGTTTCCATGGCGACTTTGAACCGTAGGTGTGCGTGTCTGCAAACTCAACGTCTCACCCCGTAATCACTGGTTGCGTCGAGAATCCTTTTTACCCTATAGTTGACTTCTTGATATCCTCTATCTTTGTGTGACATTCATCTGTGTTTGATCTAAAAGCGAAAGTCATACGAGGTTCGAAGAGGATCGTGGATCTTTTTGATTCAGGAATTATTTTAAGCAATCCTTCTTCAGATCGCAGGATTTCTAAGATACTCTGCACGATGGGAAACAGCAAAATAAATTTGTGTCGATGGCTGACTTTTAATAATAGGACCACTATTGTTTTCGAAACGTACAATGAATCCAACAACTTTCGAATAGTAAATTTCCAATCCTCGAGAAATTGTTGATATTTGAATAATAAATTTGGACTCATTTTAAGGGGGGAACCTTGTGTTAACTGAAATTTTTTAGCATTTTTTCTAAAGATCGGCACCCTCAAATCAAAACTGGGTCACCCACAATTTTTATTGATATTGTGTGGAAAACAATGGTTTTAGGTTGAAACCCCTAAAATTTTAAGTCGCTAACCCTTCATATAAGAATATTAGGGTAAATACTCTTAACTGTATCATTTTTTTTCTCGGTTGTTAATTAAGATATTCAGATTAAAAAAACGAAAATACTCGAACTTACTTCCTTCATATCATATATTTTTATCACAATTGTGATCAAATTATTAAGGGTATAAGAAAATCATTTAATTTTTTAGGGGTGGGAATTGCAAGCAACCCTTTGAGTGACCACTTCCAAAAAATTCAAGAACAATGTTGTATTACCTATATAATATATACAAAAGTTTCAAGATGATCGGATTGATGGAACATAATAATAATAATAATAATAATTGCCATAATAATATAATGCCATTTTCAAGCCGCCATTGCACCATTGTTACCAACAATTAAAATTTATAAGAAATATTTTCTTTTACATTATAAAATTAATAAATGGTACCTCAAATTTTAGATCAATCTACGCATTACATTTTTCAATAAAAATTCTTGAAAAACAGGCCATTTACATAAGGTTCTCCCCTTAAACCTTAACCCACGGAGTTACACTAATACATACAGCTTTATTCCGGTATAAGACGATGACTCAGAACCGGCTTTTGTCGTATTTCCGGTGAGGGTACCTATGCGCCTTGACTTCGTTCTTATAAGTCATATCGTCGAAGTTAGAATCCTAGATCTTTTTGATTCAGGAAGTATTTGTATGTTTGCAAATTATTTCATCATTTGCAGGATTTCTACGACACCCTGTACGTTGGGAATATAAAAATAAATTTATATCGATGGCTGACTTTAAATAACAGGTCGAATATTATTTTCGAAACACAGGAATGCGAAAAAACGGAACGAAACTATTTTGTTGAACACTAAAAGGACTAATCGATTGTGCAATGCAATTCCGATACGTGTAACTGACTATATTAGCCTCATGCACTGTGTTTGGTCCTAGCGGTAAAGCAATTTTCGAGAGTTGATGGCAGAGGTAGATTTTTTGTAATTAGGTAACTCCGTTTCCATGAAATTGCACAGGACAACGAGATATTTCGCTTTTTTTCTTCCATCATTCTGCATCGGTACAATCGATTTCGACGAACGTTGCGTCGCATCAATATTAGATGACACGTGGTGTTAGCTGGACTAGTGCGATATAAGAGTTTATGTAGAAACAAGTTTAAACCTCCAGAGCGTATTTTATTTCTGTTGAAGAAGTTTTTTTTATATATTTCTTATAGAAATAGTTTAACACTTTCCGTGAATGCACCTAATAATAACAACTCACGCTAAATGCATTATTGTTAACAACTTTCTAGTAATTTTATACTTATGCAGATTCTCGTAGAGGGGTCTGTATCAATTTCATGTGGCAGTGAATATACAAGAAATTGTTTAAATTGTCTGTACCCTTGCTGCCACATAAAATGTATATTACAGGGTGTCCCATTTAACTCTGCCATGACACTGTTCGAACAACTCGACGACTTAGTTACATGCTATTCATTGGTAATGAACGTGTATAAATCTGTTTAAAAGATGATGCAATATGTATCAGATGATTGCATAAGTTCGTGCCCGATTTGAAAATAAGATTCAATGGTTAAATTTTAAAGAATAGAGCTTTATTAATCAATTATATAGTCACCATTCATTTCTAGAATTAGAAAAGAATTCTTTTTTACAATTTCAAAAGAACTGGTGACTGTAAGTATATTTTTCTTTTACTATACAATACTCCGCCGTGCAGTACAGTTTGCGAAATCTATGAAAATCGGGCACGAACTTATGCAATCATCTAATATAAATAACAAAGTTATACTGTTAAACTTATATACAGTTAGACGGTATACAGTCTTCTTCAAACAGTGTTTTGATCTACTGTACGAGAAATAAAAAGTAGCCCTGCCATTTTCGAACAGAAACGTAAGCTTCTAGTTACAGTAACTCCCATTAATATTCGGACGCTCTCAAAAAAACGATAACTTTGTTAATATTGGATTATGCGATTTGAACTTTTTTGGGAAGCTTGAACAATTAGTTTACTACAGGATGTGAAAAGAAATTTTTTCAAAAATTGCATTTGATCGGAATTGTAGGGAAAATACTAAAAGTTGCATTTTTACAGAAAATGCAATTTTCACCATCTTTAAACATTTGTAGCTCGTTACAACGTCGACCGACTTCGATGAAATTTTCAGAATATGTTTAATCGATACAGATCTACGACACTTGTTTTCTAAATTTTCCATATAAACCCACATAAAAACGTTGGAAAATACAACTTTCAGTATTTTCTCTGCAATTCCGACAACTTGCAGTTGTTTCCAAAAAATTTTGTCACGTTGTGTAGCAAACCAATTGTTCTAACTTGTCAAAAAATTCGTAATTCAAATCGTATATTGGAATTTTAAAAAATTTATGGTCTTTTTAAGACTGTCCGAATATTAGTGGGAGTCACTGTAGGTTCGTGATGTGAGGGATGGGCATATTTCCACGCTCTATTCTAGAAGAAATGCAACAATCGACTCGTGGTGAGTCGTCGAAAAGAAACTTGCACGGTCGACACGCGTGTATGTTGACACACATACGCGCGAACAGAAAGTCCCGGTGACTCGGTCTTCTAACGCAATTGTAGAACGTTTAATTCGATAAATTAACCTCTGGTCCCAGTCGTCGTCGAGGTCCATGGGGCAGGAGAGAGAAAGAGAGAAGGAGCGAGTCGCTCGGCTAAACTGCGGCAGGAAATCTCTTCAATCTGCCCTGATGCGCCTCGTTAACGAGCGTTTGTTTTCTTACGCTACGGCCGCACCGCTGCCGCCGCCGTTTGTTATCCTCCGGTTCCTTTCCTTCTCCAACTGCGCACACTTGTTTCCCGGTTCCTTCAATTGTCGTATATACTGTGGAGCCAAAAACTATTTCAACTTCAACACTAAAGTTCCCCTTCACGAGAAATCGTCGATGTTTAAGCCGTGAGCGTTTCGTAAAAAACTATTGTACGACAACACAGGGCGGTTAAAAAATGTTGTACTTTTTTGAAAGGGGTGATTCCTGGGGTCATTTCAAGTAACTTTTTCCTTTGCAAAAATGTTCTCCGCGACTTTGTTGCGGAGTTTTTAAGGAAAAAGGCGGACCAATCAGAGCGCAGCTACAACGGGACGGACTCGGGCTCAACCAATGCCAACGTCACGCTCAGCGGGATCTATAGCCGCGATCTGATTGGTCCGTGTTTCTCATTAATAACATCTAAACGAAACGGCGGAGAACATTTTCGCAAAGGAAAAAGTTACTCAAGAATCACCCCTGCCAAGGAATAACATTTTTGGGACACCCTGTACATTTACACTCGTTTTTTAAAGCTAAAAGCGTCTAGTTTCGTAAAACATTGTCCATTTTATCTTACGATTTTTTTTATAATGTAGGGATACTTTTTAGACCCACTATACTTTCTTTCATTCAACGTGATCATCGCTTCATTGTGTTAGCGCATCGAAATCATTTTATAACGTGGAAGGAAATTATATAATGTCGTTCGAATATCAAATGTCCGACGTATCTATAATTAATGAGAGCTCTCCGTCAACAATTTGTGTATTGATTTTATCAGATCCGATACAATCAGCTGCGTGAAATACTGCGTGATTATACCGACGTTGTTAATTACGTTGGATAAACTCTTGGTTTGACGCGTTCCCTGTCAGTATTTATTTTAACGATAGCCTTCATAGTTACAATATTCTATTACATATAATGATCCCTTTCACAAAGACCTCTTGTCAAATATGAGCAACAACATCGCCACAGGAAACTTATAAATTCTTCGAATATTGTTCTACGGTTTATGGTATGGGCGAAATTGATTTTTCGTTGTACATATAAAATAGTATAAATCGTAGTTGGCACACATGTATGACACTCGTAGCGAACTTTTGAACCTCTACATGAATACCTTCTACACATACATATACATCCCCTATAAAACAATTTCAGCGCACAGTGCCTGAAATATATAAGTTTAATTTTCAATTATCCAAGAAAGTAGATATAGTGGATAAAGTGGATTTATCAACAAGAACGTACAGAAAATTTTTAGCTTAATGTACAAAGTCGTTGTGTACATAATCGTATGATGCAATTTTTATAATCATTTAATAGTTGGTATAGTGTTTCCAATTTTGAAGAAGTTACAAAACTAAAAATGTTATGCTTCGTAGTAGAAAATATAAAAATTAAAACTTTCACACACCTCTTGCAAACAACTTGTTTCTGTTTGTTAAAGAATGGAGCCACTCGAATCACTGTGTTAAAATTGATTAAAATTTTTTTACGATCATTAGAGAGTTCACATGTTTCTTCAACGTTTGTAGAATTTATTTATTTATTATATTCTCTCCCGAGGAAGTTTGCAATCTTGAAACTCTCAAATGAGATAAGGTATAATAAATGACTGATAGAAAAATATACACCCCGTAAATTGAGGGGTGAGTACACACAGATGTATCAGTAGTTGAATTCATTTGTGTGATGTTTACTATTTTACCTTCTTTCTCATGGGACCGCTAATGACTATGAAATGCACTTGACTCCGTTGATCATAACATTCTAATCACTAAATTGCGTTCACTTGGCGTGCCGGATCGTTTATTAAACTGGATGTATAGCAATCTTTTAGGGCGCAGACTAGCTGTTCGAGTAAACAATTTCTTCTCACGCTCTATTGCCATTAATTCTGCTGTTCCGCGAGATTTCCAACTAACTCTGCAATGTACATTCTTATTTATTAATACCGGAATTCCTAGAATTCATATCCGATTTATTATTTTAGGATTATTGGAAGGATTATTGAATCTTTGAATGTTCGACACTTCTGTTAATAATTTTAACACAGTGAAGAGAATATAATTTATAAATTTATTGTTAGCCACAGTTTCGTATTGGCATATTCAAAATTATATTTTATATTCCGTCGTACCTATGTTTGAATCACTTCACATTTTATAAAAATTTACTTTTCAATCGATTTGTGATATACTGACAACTGAAGAAGTTTAAATTATTACAGATTATTTTCTGAAAACTAGAATGATAGTATTTAGTATACTAGATATTGATAGTATTTTACAAAATATGCTCAGTATTTCAAATGAAAATGAAATAAAAATGTTTTCAAACTTTATGTTCACGTTGATTAATTTTCAGTAATTATTCATTTTCGTCCTACCAGAAACACAATTTGAAATATTTATCTGATTTCACTATGTATGTTTATCAACACGAATAATTGTAATAAATATTCCTGTTTACATTCGTGTAAACTTCGCGTGTTATTTTCGTAACAAATAAAATTCTCCTTACCTCCCATTTATATAAAAGTACTTTTATCGCTATTTCCAGTATATTTTGTTTCGAGTCCACGCAATTCTGCATACGCCATACTCGCATAAAGGTTCACAGATTAGCGATAAATATTAATGGATCAAAACACGTGGGTTGATTCCCGATAATTAAATTCTCCACAGCTCACGCATTTTCAAAGAAATCTTTTGAATATTTGACGACAAGCTCATTCGGCAAAGTGAAATATTAAAACGAAGGGTTGCGCGTAATATGCACACCTACACTGATCAGTGCAGGCAGGTGGCCGGAATCCTTCCTTTAGGTTTCCGGCTTTTCAGATGTTAAGAAGTCAATAAATTCTAGTAGCATCGTATGAAACGCAGCCGAGAAATGCACATTCGATGAATCAAAGAACATTATTCTCGATTGAAAACGTTCTTCCCGACCGATCGCTTTCCTTTAGACCCCCTTTGGAACATCGAGCATATCTCCGCCGACATGAAATACACCTTATATGTGATACGGATGTGTCCGACGATATATTGAGAATAGAAGAGAGGAACGCTCCATCAGGATCACGTGTCGTTCTCAGGGCGCAATAAAACTGAGAAGCTTTTTCTATTGTAGAAACGGACATCTTACCCTTTATCAGCAGTTTTGTGCATTAGCAAAATTAATTTCTGTGTTTTCTTCTTTGTAACAGAAATAATACTGCAGTTTCTTTCATGTACAGGGTGCTCCACAATCACCGATACAGACAGAGTGCTGAATAATTCCGTGTGAAACAGGAAATAGTTAAACCTTTGCACTAGAAGCTATTTTAACTCGAAAATTAAACATTTCTTCCGCGATCTAGAGTAATTCCATTCTGTATTAATTTTTTTCTTTGTACGAGTATGGAATTGATGTAATACCTCATGCAATACTTAAATGTTTAGTATTTGATTAGATACCACAATATATTTAATAATATAAACAATATTTTGAATAATGGTACAGCAATTTTTACTGGTGATATTCTGAGTCACTACTATAGCGCTAACAAGTTTTCACTGTCGTGTAGTTTGTAAAATAAATATTTAACAAAATATACTTGAACTGTGAAGAAGTTTTAGAATTGCATATAAACAGATTGATAGGAAATAGTAGGAGACCTGAGAAAATCCCATCAAAGCGCCTTACCGCCTGGGTGCAGTGCAAGTAGAAAAGACGAGCAATAGTCAGACACGTTATTCAGACATTCCGAATACAGCACGCTATGGAGTTTCGAAGTAAATGCTTTCAAAGACGAACGAGCATGTGCGAGAATTTCATTTTGCATTTCCATATACTCTCACGCAAATTCAGTTTCTTCACTTATCAATAGACTGCAAATCTTTATGCAAAATAACAATTTTTCAAAGAAACAAGAGCCAGTTAGGAATGTCCATCTTTCCTCAATGATTATATTTAGCAAACCGACATTTATATTTTAATAGCAATAATCTTTATACTATCATATTTTAAAAAGAATGCAGAAAATCTGCGATCTACATATCACTAGACTTTGGATCTTTATGCAAAATAAAAACATTCTGCGTCGATTGTGGGAAACGGTAGTTAAATAAAAATTCATTTCACCCCTTAATAGTAATTCTACGTTGAAAACAACATAACAATATTTTTAGATTTCTTATGTTTCACCCAGTTAATTTCTTTATAAATGCATGAAATCTGCAATCTACGTATTATATTCATCTTTAATTGCATATTGAAGAAATTTTCTGAAAGTCAAGCTGCAATATTTTCTATAACTCTGATGGTTAATTAAATTATGTAGATACTCTGTTCTCTCAGCGTCATTAAATGTAATTGATGTTATTCGATTGAAACGCTTCCATAATTATTAATATTTGATTGTCATTAATTGTATTCCTGTCCCCTCTGATGGATGTTATTCAGATTTATCAGACCTGGCCTGTGAATACAGGACACGCAGAAACGAGCACATTTGTATGTCACGCAAACACAAAACGAAGTCTCTCTACATTTTGGAAGTCGAGACTTCATTTATCTTCTCCAGTTTTTCTGACAAGACACTTGTCCCGAGGCATTAAACCTGTTTCTGCCGTGGACTCCAGCAAACTACGACTTTGAAATATTATCTCTCTCAGTAACAGTAGAAATAATAAAATGATGACTTTCACAGTGAACATCTGAAATCGCAACCTATTGTTTCAGCAGCGTTTCTGGAGATACATAATTTTAAGCTGTCATGATTTGCTGCTTCTCAGTGTCTTGTTTAATTGGTCATTTTCATGTGACTACGAATTTAGAAGTTTAAAAAGAATCATTGTTTGCATTACCTTGAAAAATAAGATTTTGAAACTATAATAATATTCGTAGAATTGTAATCGCTTCGGTGGAAAAATATATTGCTAAAATAATGTTACTCGTTTCTCTACGTTAACTTTTCCAACAAACTTCGTAACAAATCAAGTTCAACCATTAAGTTTCTGAGTAAAATTAATAAAATTGTAAATATTATTGCTATCTGTGGACGAGACCGTGAACTTCTTAAATGAGCCACATATTGTATAGAATCCTCCAATAGATTATATTGCATTATGTTGCATTTGCTAATATTAGGTTAATCGTTCGTGTAGAACGAATGTTCCTTCTTTTTTAATAAATTTTCTGGAGTTACTTCGACGACCCTGTATATCGGTTGGTAGATAAACAAAAACCGGGGGAATGTTAAAAATCGCGAAGATTAAGGTTCAATGATATCCGCATTCTCAAACGCGTTTAATATTCCGAAAAAAACGTACGAGACATCATTAAGGAATAAAACGAAACGAGAATGAAGGTGCGTGTCATTTTCACAGCGGGTAATTATAATGCAATCGAGACGTAATAAGTAGTTGCGTTCAAACGAATACATTTCATCTTAGGCTCGGCGCAGTCCTATTACATACACATGGTGTATAATTCGAATATGTCAACGTCATGAGCTGGTATTTGTGGGCTAACAATCGAACGGCAGACTGTGCCGGCAACCCATCATTACGGACGTTGCAAACTATCCTACAAGTAGTAATCCAATATTTAATTATTCCCCGTAATAAAAACTTTTATAACCATTAGACGCATCAAACATAACTTGAATTGAATAGCCGTCATATTTTCACCGTCTGATGAAATTAGCGATGATAAATCTGCAGGGAATAGGAAATATTTTCCTTTCATATTAATTATTATTCTTACTATTATTCTTCTTTTAATTACTCCTTTAATTGCCAATGGAACAGAATAGGAACAATAATAAATAATAGTAAAGGAACAGAATAAAAACAATTATAAATCAGCGCAGGTATTGTAAATCAGTGCAGGTTTAGATATAAAAAATTATTT
Organism: Lasioglossum baleicum; assembly: GCF_051020765.1. Lineage (NCBI taxonomy): Eukaryota > Metazoa > Arthropoda > Insecta > Hymenoptera > Halictidae > Lasioglossum > Lasioglossum baleicum. The sequence goes on along the minus strand of NC_134939.1, from coordinate 5,451,662 downwards.
ATATTTGCCTTGCTCACATCTTCCCAGTCAGCCAGGCCTGCCTTGAACAGACATCGAGCACAGTCTGCAATCGTACGATGCCAGCAGATGGCGAGCATTATACTGTCAGAACGCGCTCGAAGCTGAGGATGCTCGGAATCTGCTCGATTTTACAGCACACCCTGCCAGTATAAAGCGATACTTATTCGGACGCAGAAGTATCGCTTTATGCTGGCCGGGTGTGCCAACACAAGCTGAGGGCAGAATGAAGGCAGCTCGGTCCTTCGTTTAAGAGGGCAGCACGGTCGAACTAATATGGCGGATGTCGATCATTTATATCCCAGTATATCCCTTGTGTAGTAAACCGGGTACCCACGTTTGCATTTACTGTATTTCTTTCAACAATTTGGTAATGTTACTCTAAAATAATATATTACAACATTTCTCGGAATGTCTATACTTTACTCGCTAATATATTAATTTATAGTCTTATAATGAGAATTTGTGCAAACACATGTTAAATATAGAAAGGTTTTAAATAATTTATACATTTTGGTAAACTATACAAGGGATATTATCCGACATCCGCCACATTAGTGCGACCGTGCTGCCCTCCTTAAACGAAGGACCGGGCTGCCCTCCTTAAACGAAGGACCGGGCTGCCTTCATTCTGCCTTCAGCTTGTGCCGGCACACCGTGCTAGCATAAAGCTATACTTATTTGGACGCAGAAGTAATATGTTGTTCTGCTGGAACAGCCTACTGTCCAAAATCGAGCATGTTTGTTTACTGGGTTATTTATGGGACTGTTCGAAAACATTCCGGATTTATCTCGGCGACATTGTTCAATATCCGCTGTTCGATGTAAGTACCGAGGAAATCTTTACAACCTTTGTCTTTTTAATTACGAGAAAATTTCAAGGAAGCAGCTTCTCGATTCGGTAACGACGTAAAATGAAGTAAAGGCACGGGAACGGAGTCGTGGAGGAGAGATAAAGTGCAATTTCAGTGATGATGCGTTCGAACTCATTTCGAATGTCTGCAAGATATTCGTCCCTTGCGATTCACTTTTCTTCTTTCGCTGAAAAACATATATCGCAAAAGTCGAAAGAGTGGAAGAAGCAGGTCGGAAATTTTCTTTGAATCCCATCAATAAGTCGGAAAGAGTGTTTTCCGCAGTATCGACGGTTTCATTAAAAGTCGTTTGTGGCTTACTTTAATATTTCATTGTACATGTAAAATTGCAACCTACTTGCAGCGGATAAGAGGCTGGAAAGAGTGGATAAAGAAATAATACGTCGCCGGAGACGGAACGCGGAGAAAATTCTTCTTTCCGCATTAATAAAAACATTACGGAATGAAACTTACATGAGAGAAACGACATGAATAAATCGCCCGATATTCTGTTAGTAATTATTCGAACGATCTTACGGGTTTAAATTGTCGATCTTCTTACGTTTATTGACATTGTTATTAACGGTATTTTCTTGGGCGCATTTGCAAACCAACGTCTGTGTTTATTATAATGGTCTCTTTAGACTGAATATATTTGATTCACTGGTGATGTATTCGCTTTCTCTTCAATTGCAAATGGTTTTATTAGGTGAGTCCAGAAGTACAGTAAGTTTGAGAAGTTCTTCGATGAATCATTAATAGGCTGCATTTTCTTACAAGAACTAATTAGTAGACATTGTTTTCAAAATCCACTGAAAAACTTAATTTTACTAACAAGTTTTTTAATAATGTCCTTTACCAGTTCCTTTATGGAGTTCAGTATTGATAATCTTCAATATGAATTTATCAATTTATAGGTATGAATGTTTTTTATTAAAATCATTTTTTTTAATCTTGCAATGTCTGCTCATTCTGTAAATGAACACTAATTTTCTTCATTTTACGCGTATTTTCCAGTGTCGTTAAATTATCCATTCTGTTGTTTATACATATTCAATAATACTTTTCATTAGCTCCACAATTCTCTGCTTTTCATTGAAGTTTTCCAAGTCACTTGAATATCCACAAATGTCTACTCATTCTGTAAATGAACACTAATTTTCTTCATTTTACGCGTATTTTCCAGTGTCGTTAAATTATCCATTTTGTTGTTTATACATATTCAATAATACTTTTCATTACCTCCACATTTCTGCTTTTCATTGAAGTTTTCCAAGTCACTTGAATATCCAAGAACTTGAAATTATCGATCCATATTTTCAGGATTTCATTAACCGCAGGCCAATGGAATAAGTAAAAAATCGTGTGATTCTCTAACTTCGAGTGCTGCGTTCGAGTCACCATGAACGAATAAGTTTTATTCCCGCTCGAAAAAGTCGGAAAGTAATCTGGTCATGCTCGAATTATACTCAACTTTTGTTCACATCCGATTGCTTTGTTCGTTCTAAAAGATTATAATTTCAAACTTGCGTTCTCTTTGGCCCTTAAAGCCACTTTTTTTCTCAATCATCTACATTTATTCGTGATTACTTTTCGTTGGTTTCGGCTAATGCATGGATATTCTCCAGTGAACTTTTCTACAGTAATGTACAATTTTCCGTCGGTCTCGCTTCGGTTCCAGGGAAAACTGTACATCGACAACTCATTTGATGCAACATGCATCGGACGGTGATGCTATTACGTTTTGCAGAGCATCATTCAATTGATATTGCAGCAGCGAAAAGAGCTCCTGCATGAAAAAATAAATCGGAAAGAAGAGATAAAATTTTGTCCATATGAAATTTCGTTTTCCAGATAATTGACATCGAATATTTCTCTGATTTCTGATTGAACTGAGAATTTAAATATTTATTACATTTTCAAGAATAATGATTAGAATAATAATATAGTCGTGACTCTGGAAAATTTTTAATCGAATCTTCATGTCCATCTTTATATCAAATATCTACAATTTCTCAAGAATCGGTAATTAGTGTTCTGTTATAATGTCGCGATGTTTCATTAAAAACGAAAAATCGTGAACAAACATATTAATCAGTTCTTATCCGATACAGGGATTTGAAGTGGATCTTATCAGAATGGTAGACTGACATAAAGAGTACATACTAGTTTTCCTTTGTTACTCGACTTATTTTTGATCTGGAATTACATCGTGTGTACTGATATATTGGAAGTAAAGCTGATTGTGGTACAACATAAAAATATTTTTAATAATCTCTTGCGTACATATCGGAAAGTATAGGAAGAAGATCGATGTATCATTTTTGCTATTTGTTAATCCTACAGCTCGATAAAGTACGGACGCAATAATGCACGGTAAGATATGTATAATGCGATATTTCCAGTTATCAACATTTTTTCATTTTCATGCCGATAGTTCTTGTTACACGTGTTCAGGGAATTTCGTTGCTGTAAGTTTCCACTTCATTTTCAAAATTGATCTGAAATTGATTGAACTGAATAAATGCACAACTAATTTGAGTTTTCTCTTTTTTCTTCTGTAAATGGCCTTTCCGTCCTGTTAGTTAAACAGTTCAGTTGTCGGATATAGTGTCTCAAAAGAATAATTTCACTCGATTCAAAGGATTGCTAACAATAGCATAATGTCTTACAATTAGTAAACGCACAAAGGAATTATCCTTATATGAATACAGTTTTAACAATGAATATTATTACTAGACAACGTATAAGTTGAGACAGTGCTATTTTTCCACATTAAAGTACTGAAAACACTAATGTCACGGTTGTCAACTTTATTTCTGTTATAAAACCAATATGTTTAATGAGCATTCGATTCAACAAGTCGTGTTCAGTACAGCTGTACCAAGCAAAGGCTAAAAATACGTCCTAACAAGTTTTATCGTGTTTCTTATTGATTTGTTCTCCACTGAAAATTTTGTTGAAAACGATATTCTCATCCTACGAAATTTTATAGCTATTGGGTTGGCAAGAAAGTAATTTCGGTATTTTAAGACGAGATATAAAACCGAATTTCTTTATTCAAGCGATGAACTTTAATCAATAAAATATTTTCTTGTTTGTTCTTTTTGAACACGAGGGAAAATATGTTATTCAAGAAATTACTTTCTTGCCAACCCAATAAAAACGAAACGTATTTCAATCTTTGCAACAGTCCGTTACGTCTATCGTTGTAGTTTGACAGTTTAATTAGACATTTCTCAGTCGTATCGGACTTTTTTTTGATCACCCTGTGATTGATTTACTGGAATAGATATTCCGACGCAGAAACCAACGTACGGCGTCCTATCTTTTTGCCACCGACTGTAGCTCTTAAGAACCGTGGAGCTTTAACAGACGGAATCGATAGTAATCGACGAGTCGTTTTCACAACGACGAGCATGGGGTGGAACGCGCGACAGGCGGCTCGGCATTATGATTAGTCGGGCACGCGGAATTTGTCGCTCGAAATGCGTGGGCGTAAAATATGGCTCGTAATTGGCGGTGGCGTTCGCCGGTAGCCGGCTTGTAAAACGATCCCCGATGTTGAGGATGGCCGATCGATACCGAAGATACCGCAGTTACAAGGAGCGAGGCACCGCACCGCTTCGAAACAACGCGCGAGGAGAGGCGGGAGAGCCATCCTATGCGATACGCGGACGGGAAACGTTTGAATAATGCATATGACTCGCGTAATAAACTGGTAGACACGCAGCCGGGCGTGCGCAACAGTCACGTCTACCCCGGTGCACATAGGCTTGGACGAAAATTATGGGACAGCGGAACCATAGGTGAGAAAATAAATTAAACTGCTGTCGTTGTTGTGTATCGCGCGTGCGCTCACAACTTTAGCCTCCCGTTTGTTCTGGTCGGGTCAAATTGATAGAACGCGAAAATTCAACATTTAACCCGCCGGTGCATGGTGAAAGAGAATTTACATTATAAGCGAGGACCGTTGGTCGATATACTCCGACAGTTTACATACGACGATAAAATTTGATGGCTTTGCTAGTCACTGCCCTGTACCCTTGTGCATCAATCTGCCAATTTTCATCCAACAGCGGATATTCTAACGCGTGCTACGTGCAATTTATGATCGCGTGGCTCGACGGTTTGACAATGTACTCGAAAATGGAAAGAAAAGTCTAAATTAAAAAGGGCTCATCAATTAACCAACAAATTTGACTTCCACTTCCTTTGCGACAGTTACTTTTGTTCATAAGCTTTTCAATCATTTTAAGTAGCTTAAAAATCTTCTTTTACAAAATCATACGAAACAAAATTATGAAATTACGTCAGCACATTTGTCTTAGTTGAGGAAACGCCGTTCCCACCAGCGAAGAAAGGTTGGTGGGGAAAGCAAGCGTGTTTGAGGGGCCCCAACCGAGCACTAGGTTACATCATGGCCGGGGAACTCTTCTTCCCAGCCGTCACTGCGCGTCCCCTATTTACCATTAATGTTCCGGGTTTCCCACTCTTCAGCACCAGTCCTAGCTTGAATTTATTATATCCAGAGCCAGGGAACCCTATTTCTTGCATGGGATACCAATCGAATGGTGGAAGACTAGGCACTGAGAACAGGGGAAAGAAACAGTGTGCAGCTCATGGGCCACTAGTTTCCCAGCTCTGGATTACGTTACTGAGAAGGAGTTAGCTTATCATTGAAGTTTCCGTAGCTATAGGCCATAGACTTCCAAAAATTCTTCTGATGTTTTCATTATTTTTGCTTTCCAGCTAGCCATTTTTGTCATAAATGCATAAAATTTACAGTCTAACGTTGACTGAACACACTCACAAGACTCAACACACAAACTACAAATCATTGTTGTCACAATTAAATGATCTAAGGGAAAGATGCAAAAGGTAGATGAAGGTAGCAAAATTTTGAACTGTGTGTGAGAAATAATATCAGTAGAGGGAAGTAGAACATTTGATAAAGCAATTCGACGATGTACTAGAACTAATAATCGGCTTCTTGAATGTGAAACTCATTTTCATTAACGGCGCGAGAAGAATGACGTTCCCAGAAATACTCTACTGGGAACGAGCAACGAACGCGAATTCATTTCAATAATTCGCTGTCAACCATTCCTTCACCCACCTAGAAGTAAGTAAAAGTGCTAATAACAAGTTTCCCGTAGACCGAACAATCTTGAATAGTACAAATGGAATCCGGGTTACAAGGAACGGCACAAAGTTCATTTCATGCGCTCCTCTTTATTTAACTTTACCTTGCAACTATTCTATTTCTGCCTGTGAGCTGTTCATTATCGTTACCGTTCCACTGGGCGGAAAACGTTCCTGAATAGAAACCGCATAAGATCGAACTTTACTGTGTTCTACAGGGTGGGTACTAAAATTTCCGAGAAACTATCGAATATTTGACCATAATATGCATTTAATGTTTCGCTTAGATGGAGATTCCCGAATATTTCGTGACCCGATGAAAATACGAACAAATTTTTGTTAGTATGATGACTATATGATGTGAACGCCATAATATTTACTTATTAAACTGATTATTTTCCGTAACATTTCCCAAATTTTTCCTGTATCAACAGTTATGTTATATGTTACAGATCAATGAAACTTTGATAACTCACGAGGAAACTCATAAATATCAATAGATTGAAAATTTGATTCAACAAAAGTTACTCTGTGGAATATAAAATAATACAGATATATTTTAGAAATCTGTATGTGTGCTTAATGATTTTAAATTGGCATGTTCCACTCGCCAATTTCACAATTTTTAAACGAATTTTTGAAGCTTTCATTTATATGCAGAAAATATACATGATCGATTTTTTCACGATGGACAAGTATATTTTGTTTGCACTCCTCTGTAGCAGTAGCTGGAATCTGTGTTGCTAGATTGTTCACGTAGTTTGTTGATATTGTTACCGCAGCTTGTTCTATATGTATAAAGTTGCGGTAATGCAAAATGGCCTGCGATGAACAACCCCTACGGAAACAATGGGTGAGAGGGGTTGTCAGGAAATTGTTAACCAACTGACAGTTGAGGAGTCAATGTTTGACCGGGGCACGACTCGGACACAAAATCGATAGACCAAATACAGGTGTACATATACATATAACTCTGAATAACTGTATACACTGGTGGTCGAAATGATAAGGCACCTCGAGGTTTTTAGCAATGAACATTCATTTGTACATAAATACACGTAGAAAGTGAATATACGACAAAACATGGTTGTACCAACATTTATATAATATACAAACATCCATTTTTATATATTAAGATACTAAAAATGAAATAACTCGTTCAAACTATTTATTATTTCTACAAAAATTTACTTTTAGCGTGGGCAAAATGATAAGGCGCTTTGAATATAAAATAAGAAAAGTATTAGAATTCAACAAAATTACACAATTTTTGGCAGTTTTAATCATGCGTGGACTGCCCTTCAGGTTGTACCACTTCAATCATCCTTCTTGGTAAACTTTCTATATAGATTTTCTATATCATTTTGATGTATGCTTCCCCAAGCTTCTAAAATTGCTGATTTCAATTCGGTTACTGTACTGTACTGCTTTCCACCTTCGTATAATATTCTTGACAGTCTTCCCCAAACGTTTTCGATAATTTAGGTCAGGAGACCTTGCAGGCCAATTCAAAACCTTTATATTCTCCGCGCTTTAAAATAATTTTTTACTATGCGAGCAGTACAAACAGCTACACAAATATACAGGGTGTCCCAAAATTCCTGCACATCCGGGAAATGGGAGGTTTCTGAGACCATTTGAATTTGTTTAGGTTTTATTAACGAAAAATACGGACCAATCACAGCGCGACCTAGACGCGAGTTGGCACAGTCGGCCCGGCGCACAGTGGTCCAAACGGCCGATTTAGGAGTGCAAAAGTATAAACGCTTCTAATAATCGATAATTCTGTGTTACATGTATTCTATACACAATAGGTAAGTATAAAGAAGGCTAATAGAGTTCCGTAAGTTTATTGAAATATTTTTTTTTCTTAAAATATAGCAGAGAAGTAACATATTTCAATTTATAATGCCAGTTTTAATGTATAGTGATAGAAAAGAGAAACTTGTACACAATTCTTCGTTTTTTACAAAAGTATAATTTTCAGAAATGAAATTTACGTCAACAACAATAATAATAATAATAATGTGCATTCATTGCACATTATTGCCTAATACGTCTATTAATCGTCTATTATATATTATTTATTATAATAATACGTCTATTATATATGTAAGTCCCACGCGTACTCGTCATCGAACTGTACCAGAAAAAATAAAATAATTTGCTAATCTGCATTTTTCTACAAATAAATTTGATGAAACCATAAACTACATATTTCATTCCTAATATTTATGCAAAAATTAACGCGAATACGGGCGAGCATCGTTAGTATTTCCTACTAATTTAAGAAATGAATTTCTTAAAACCTCTTCGTTCCACGCGTACTCGTCATCGAACTGTACCAGAAAAAATAAAATAACTTGCTAATCTGCAATTTTCTGTAAATAAATTTGATGAAACCACAAACTACATATTCCATTCCTAATATTCATGCAAAAATTAACGCGAATACGGGCGAATATCATTAGTATTTCCTACAACAAACTTAAAAAATAAATTTCTTAATACTTCCTTGAGGAACATTATTTAAACATTTCCGAAAAATTGTTTTATATTTTTTTTCATATCTTCCTAATGCTTCTGAACACGGCTGTTATAATTAGAAATCAATATTAATGTTCCAAACAAAAAAATAATAGGTGAAAAGGATGTCCTTTATATCGATGTACTTTTCATACTGCTACTTTCAACCTATGCCACACTTAACAATAATTGATTTGAGAAGTAAAATTGTTGATTTCAGCTTCTACAGACATGTGTGTTGATGTAAGAAACAGTATTAAATGCCTACTTCATGTTTGGTTTTTTGACTTTTGCACTCCTAAATCGGCCGTTTGGACCACTGTGCGGCGGCGAGCCAACTGTCGATTGGCCGACTGTGGCAACTCGCGTGTAGGTCGCGCTCTGATTGGTCCGTGTTTTTCGTTAATAAAACCTAAACAAAGCCGCGGATAACATTGTTGAAAAGGAAAATGTTGCTTCAAATGATCTCAGGAACCTCCAATTTCCGGCTGTTGAAGGAATTTTGGGACACCCTGTATATTTTCTCCCAGCAATTCTGCGAGCATATATTCCAATTTGCTCTTCAATTAAATTTAAGTAGCCAGCACTATTTATACGGCTTTGAATAAATTTTATTTTCATTTTTCCTCTATAGCCGATTCTTCCCCATATCATTACTGTACCGCCACCACATTGTCGACGACTCAAAACCCTTTGTTCCTTTCTGAAATCATGGAAATAGTACTTGCATCCATCTGAACCATCCAAATTTAGTTTCTTTTCATCCTTGAATATAATTCGTTTCCACTGAGGTTTCACGACATATAATATGAAAATTTGTGTGTGCACAACGGTGACTTATCATTTTGTCCACCAATGTATGTACAACTTGTGGCATAATGTTTCCGATCGGAGGCATTGATACGGATTTTAGAGAAAACATTCACAATTTAGAAGTATCAAATTTTACTTTATGAAGTTAAAACTGATGGGTAATGAAAAGGGGCTTATTGAAGAATGAAAAACAACAAAACACCATAAGCTTCCATTTATTATAACAAAGAAACGCAAAAATAAACAAAATGTTACACAGAAAAATGTTCTCGATTGATAGAACAGCTGAAAGAAAGTTTCCGATTCGATTTACACTGTCCAACACTAATTTAAAGTTCGAAAATTGCTGTTGGATGATTCTTATAGAGTTTTTTGCACTGATTCCGAATCTGCCTTTAATTTTTCCCCTAGACTCACAGTTTTTGAGAAACTTGATTTTGAAAAAAAAAACATTTTTCAACTTTGAACAAATATTGTGATGTTATTATAAAATATATTGGATTGTTCTTTTTAGCAAAAGATTCTGTAGACTTTTCCGAATACAGTGATATCCAATATTAATACATTATGAATGTTTAAACGTGTTTAAGCAATCGTTAAAGATGGAGAGACACCACTTTTGCACCAATTTTTGAGGATATTTTTCAGTTTATCTTAAAAAATAAGGGTCCAGCGGAAATCGAACTATACCACGCGATAGAGCAAACTTTTATCTTTTGAGAAACAACCCTTTGAAGTTTGCAACGTCGACGTCTTTTCGAACCAAAAAGCAAAATATCTTCGCCCGACATGAGTTGCCGTCAGTGGCGCTCACCACTAGAACGGCTGTTTACCGTGCCGCGCCGCACAGTGGGACCTTTCGTCCTAATCGGAGACTAAATCAAAGAACTTTCGATAGAAATGAGGTAGAGCGATGAAATTTTGTTTAAATTAAAGCTGAAACTTTGCAGAATATGGGAAAAATAGGGAGATTATGGTAAGAACGTTTTTTAACGTTGAGAAAATTCGTTAAACTTGCACAATTTCGAGAAAATTGTGGTTTCTCCAATACCACGCGCGGAAAAAATTTTTTTTGAACATGCTGTACTTCATTTCCCGTAGATTTTTTCACGCTGATTTCAAATCTGGTCTCAAAATTTGTCTACGACCTCAGGATATTGCAAAATCGATTTCTTGAAATTCTACACGTTTTACGAATTTTCTCAAGGTTAAAAAACGTTCGTACCATAATCTCCCTATTTTTCCCATATTCTGCAAAGTTTCTGCTTTAATTTTAAAAAAATGTCATCGCTCTACCTCATTTCTATCGAAAGTTCTTTGATTTTGTCTCCGATTTGGACGAAAGGTCCCACTGTGCGCCGTATACCGCCACTGACGGCAACTCATGTCGGGCGAAGATATTTTGCTTTTTGGTTCGAAAAGACGTCGACGTTGCAAACTTCAAAGGGTTGTTTCTCAAAAGATAAAAGTCTGCTCTATCGCGTGGTATAGTTCGATTTTCCGCTGGACCCTTATTTTTTAAGATAAACTGAAAAATATCCCCAAAAATTGGTGCAAAAGTGGTGTCTCTCCATCTTTAACGATTGTTTAAACATGTTCTTAAAAGTAAAGGAAAGTCTACAGAATCTTTTGCTGCAGAGAACAATCCAATATCTTTTATAATAATACACAATATTTGTTTAAAGTTGAAAAATATGTTTTCTTTCAAAATCATCCAACAGTAATTGTTAAACAAATTTGGCATTGGACAGTGTAAGTTGAGTCGGAAACTTTCCGATCGGAATCTTTTTCCGTGTAACATTTTCTTTATTTTCTCGTTTCTTTGTTATAATAAATGGAAACTTATGTTATTTTAATGTTTTTCATTCTTCAATAAGCCCCTTTCCATTTCCCATCAGTTTTAACTCCATACAGTAATATTTCTAAATTGTGAATGTTTTCTCTAAAATCCGTATCAATGCCTCCGATCGGAAACCATTATGCCACGGGTTGTATTCGTACTCTTCGTATAACATTGAATTCTTCTAAAATAATGTGTAATATTTTACTTTGCGGTCCGGAAGAATATTGAACACCGAATTAACCCTTTGCACTCGGAGCTATTTTAACTGGAAAATTAAACATTTCTTCCGATCTAGAATGCTTCCATTCCCTATGATTTTTAAAATTTTATGGATATGAAATTGGTATAACAACTCGTACAATACCGAAATGTTTAGTAATTGGATTAGATAGCGATATATTTAATAATGTAAACTATATTTTGAATAATGATACAACAATTTTTAGTGGTGCCTCAGAGGGGACAACGGGAGTGCAAAGGGTTAATAAGTACTAAGAGGTATAAGGTATACAATAATAATAATTATCGAGATATTCTTTACTTGAGTTTTAATTAAACATACTCAATTAATTGTATACGGTCTGTTGTTTCAAGTTATAGTCGCAGCATGATATTCCGAGAGTTCATTATTTTCCTCTGCAAAATTATTTCGACATTTCATAAATACCTCGGTAATTATATTAATTTGCCAATATACTCTAATACCTTTTTATTCAGCATTTAATATTCGATATCAAGCAACTTTCGTTCGAAACATTCTTTTATACAGCAAGGGTAAATTTAGATTGTACAGTTAAGTGACTCGCTCTGTACATGAGATGGCTGGGCTATCACGTTGCGCCGAGGTAGCCTCATGAGGGGAGGGAGCACGAATTGAGGGGAAAAGTTACCCTCTCTCTGCTAGTATCGGATTAGTCACGTGACATTGTGACACATGCACGGCCAAGCCGAAATGCGTCACGTATGTCGTCGCAGAAGGGGTAAAGTAGAGTGGGGGCACAAGTCTTAATCTGGCGACTCTTTAGCACAGTATAACCTGCAAATATCGTACTAATTTCAAGAACCAACAAATGTCCCATACATTCATTTCGACTCGTATCTGTGTCGTTGGAGTGCCGATAAAAGCGCGGTACAGCTAATAAATTTGATTACAATTTGCAGTCTTTTCAATTGAAAGATTGCCGAACATAATAAACGGTAACGCGGTAGCCCGGTAATTGCCGATAAATTTTTGGAAAATCCTCTGGCAGACTGATCGTCGGATAGCATAATGATCAAGCGAACGGCCGCGGCACGATTTTTAATGGACGGAACAATTTACTGTCGACAATATCGGGCCATCGCGACTGATTTGGCTGAAGTTCGCTGGTAAATCCGACAAGAGACCGTCCGGTCGGTGGCTCGTTTCCACGGGCGATATAATGAACATCGAAGGCAGCTTCGCCGATGCAATATTTCATCGCGGCAAAGCGGAGAGAAACACAGCCGCCCGGCGTTTTCGTTTAATTGCACCGCGGCAGATTGCGTACCGGGGGAATATTATTATAACTGTCAGCGGACAGGTTTTAATTGGACAGCGAACGGCGCCGGTTATCCTGAAATTTCGTCGTGTGTTCGACTTCCTGATTTCGGATATTAAGCCGGGCTTCGGTCTCTCTTTCGCCTAAAACCGTAGGATCCGATAACCGTATCGTTGCGAGTCGCTCCGCTCGTTTCCCTTGGGTAACTGGTGTCTCATCGGAGCACAATGCGGCCTCAGTTCCGCGGTTTACGATGGATCGCTCCTCGCAAAAGAGTAATTAAATTGCGAAGTCACGGTTCAAGTTGTAACGTTCGCTGTAAGCTCAAAATTCATTTACGAACAGAACATGAAACTTTTACGGAAGCTTCGCCGTCCGACGTCTCTCTGATTAATCGTCGATGCAGATTGTTTCATATCCGCACGAACACCGTGAATTTTTAACAGCTCTCCTATTTTACGCGGCGCCCTCTGTCCATCAAAAATTGCAGTAACGCGGGACGCAGTGGACTCGTGAGGAGACTCGTTAATGACGCCACGTTCGATTGTTTTAACGAACAGTGCGAAGCATTTTCAAATTTACCTCTTTGAATTCCATTCTTCTTTCTTTTCGAATGCGTCTAATATTAAGTAACTAAATATTTCATATTTATCTTTATATATCAACAAGTGTTTCAAGTAAAAACTTCTTTAGTCGTACCGCGTACACAATTTTTGCTGGGCAGTGAATGAATCTAATCCGTCACGCTCCCAGGAGAAACAGACAGGTGTGCGTCGCGCCATGGAAGGTTTCACTTCAGTCGTGCGGTCTTATACGCACAGTATTGATCCGTTTCTTTTTTTAAATGTTTGTATGATAGAATTTGCAAATTTTAATTTCTCTAAACAGTCCATATACTTATGGTATAAATGAAACTATTCGAGAATTCTGACAATGATCCTAATAGTGAAAACCAGTATTTTCTCCACCTAACGCTTGTTCGCTCTGTTATCTATACGAATTTGACTAACTTTCAGTAACACTTCACGCTGCATTACCCCCTTAAATACCGAGCTGCATGCTGTTGACGAAAGAGTACATTTCAGGGCATAAGCTGTGAACTAAATGTTACGCGAGATCAATAACCGTGCCCTATAAGCGTCACCATGGAAAAGAACTTCAGCTTACGTCACGTTTCATTAGGCCATCAATAAATCGTGATGATTGCGAGCAATTTATAGGTGCTTTACCGATTACAAAGGGAGCATTCTTTCACCGCATACGTCACAGAAGTCAATTTGAACTGTTGTGTACCGAAACAATTGTGTACAATAATTTCCTGCAGCAGCAATAAATTATTCGATCCCCCTCTGTCGATAAAGTTCTTAACATAATGGTTGCCCATACCGGCAAGCAACGATTCATTATAAAATAACTAATTCAATTTTCACACGTATGAAGAAATTCATGTTTTAATCTAGTTTAATATATCGATACAAATAATTATATAAACGATATCAATTTATGAATAACTAATTGTACAAATAAATCATATTTATTGGTTGCCTTACACATAAACAATTATGGGTTGGAAATATGTTGTCAATCGAAATTAAGTAATGTTTTATACAAAAGTTTTATACAAAATATACAAAAGAAATATAAGTTAATCCACAGTCTACTGATGAAATACGATAACTTGTTCCTTAATTATAACATGAAAAATAGGAACGAAAATTGAAAAACTTCACAATTTTTTAATATTTCTCATGAAAAGTCTCCTGAGAAAGTTCACACAGAATTTTAAAAAGGTGGTATGTACAGTCATTCAGAAAGTTCGCAGCCTAACAATGAAATGACATAAAATAATGAGTCAAAATACATTTATTCTTCAGCATATTCTTCCTTAACCTCAATACATTTCTTCCAGCGATTTTCTAATTCATTTATCCCTTCTCTGAAATGATTTTCCTCGATTACCTCTAAAATACTCATCTACGGCTGCTGTGACTTCTTCATTTGATGAAAAACGCCTGCCACGTAGGAATTTTTTGAGGTTAGGGAACAAATGGAAATCAGAGGGGGCCAGGTCTGGTGAATATGGTGGATGCTCCAACAATTCATAGCGTAATTCCTTCAATTTAGCCATTGCAAGACATTTCACGCGAATGCGTTTTTGATCCGAATTTAACGAATGCGGCACCCATCTTGTCAATAGTTTTCTCATACCTAATTAATTAGTTAAGATCTCATGAACTGATCCAGTTCAGATGCCTGTGGCCTCAGCTAAACCAACCACAGTTAATCGGCGATCTTCCAAAAGCAAATCATGGACATGATCAATGATTTCTGAAGTTGTTGCAGTTCTTGGACGTCCTGAACGTGGATCATCATTAATGCCTGTATGACCATGTTTAAATAGAGCAATCGAATTTTGTAACATTGCATATGAAGGAGCATTGTCCCCTAACACAGTCACCATATCAACAAAAATTTCCTTTCCGCTAATTCCTTTTTTATATAAATATTCAATGACTGCACGATTTTTCAAGTTGTTCAGTTTTCTGACCAACCAAAGCAAACACGTCTACTCTAATCAGCTGCCTGAAGAAAGCTGTTTGTCAGATCGATTTGGAATGTATGGTATGTTCACATCAAGGACGGATGTTTTCAACAACGATAAGTTTTCGCTGCTACCAATATCATCTACGTGTCAGGCCGTTAACTTTCTGAATGACCTATAATACTTAATCTGAGTGAACGCAGTACCACTTCAGGGTTAACATCGAAGTCAGACAATTCCTTCTTAGTTGCGTAAACAATATTCCGGAGGAAGAATCCCCAGCGAACATCAACACTGGTTCATCGCAGGGCGATCGCTAGCATGCAAGAACATTCGACGAAAGGTTCCTAGATCGGCCGTGTATTTCGCCAATAAAATTTATCGGAGTGTATTGCTTGTCTCAGTTTTATCGGCGCGTGTGCAATAAAGCGAGATTGTAAAACGCGAATCCTCGGAGGAGGGCGAGAGGGATCTGGACTACTTGTCCTGTACCCGCATGCGACGCGATCCGTCGTGCGTGGAATTTAATGTCGACTCGTACTTGTGTGTCCTGAATGAGAGTGCTACTGCCTCGTAAACGGCTTAATGCACTTAAAATCGTGGCCCGACATGACGCGATTCCACGTGGAAATTCGTCGGAGCCCCGGATAACGTGGCGGACGCCATCGGCCTGACTGATCGACAACGGCCGTGCAATCGCGTTAACATGTTGTCAGGACGCGGTCTGCTCTGAACAGCTTCAATGTCCTATGAAGATTGGGTCGTCAACGAGCCTGCGAGCTGTATCAACTCGTTTAATTGACGTCCTATCGCCGGGCAGTGATTCAATCTGCGTTGATATTTTCCTCTTCCTTCGGTTTGCCCCAGATAGACTCGTTGATCGCTTCAGGTATAGCTTCTTCCTGTTACTGTCAACACAGCTTGGAGATTCCGGAATCCCATTGGCTCTGTGAATACGGAATTGTCTATCACCGATAGCGGAAAAGTCTCTTTTCTTAGATAAGGACCTCGCTGTACAACTGCGGATGCTAGACTCCGGATTTTGTGCGCTTATAACAAAAATGAGTACCTGGAATTTGAAATATCAGGAAGACTAAATGAATTTAAACAAAGGAAATTTCTTTTTCTGGTCCCTAGTACTTGCAATTGATGCAGACAATCTTTATTTTACAGACAGATCCGCAGTATGATGATTGCTTTTACATGCATTAGAATAAATTGGAAGAGTTGGAATTACTGTTTTGCAAAATTGCTTTGTATAAATAACAAGTGATCGAACCTTCGCGCCGAAAGCATTACATGTTCAATGTCACATGCATTAGGTTGGTGCAGAAATAATTGCTGCTTTTAACCTTGAATTTTAAAGCTAGAATTACGAACAAGAAAGTAGTGGCAAACCTGGCGTTTAATTATACAAATCCACATAAATTAAAGAAAAAACACAATAATGTTAGGTTGATTTTTTGTATAAAACATTACTACTAGATTTATAATTGCAGAATATTACAACCAATTTTATATTGTTTAATTATACAATATAAAAGCAACATTGAAAGCAGTTTTCACTGAAACAAAAGTATTAATGAAGTGAAAACATTTAATGAATCTAAAAATATCCTTTGTATTGTTTCCAACTCGGTAATTAAGGGAAAAAATGTGTGTCTAGGCAGAGCTTGCAATTAATCTAGACAATGTTTATTCCGCAACAAAAAACCGTCACCAAATAATGATATTACGGTGTCCAGTCGGGAGATGGTTAGCAAAATATACAATAGGGTGTCTAAAGTGTGTATTTTAAATATACGAAATATAAGGAAAATAGCTTTGTTATGTTGTCCAGCACTGTATACCAGGTGTGGCAATTAAATAACGAGACTGGGCACTTTCCACCACGCAACAGCATCGGGCGAGGTTGTCACTAGTAGGTCGTTGATTTTGATGCTTCCGGAGCAACGATTCGTAGTTTTGTCTATCTGTCTGCTTTTGTTTCTTGTCTAGCGTTAATTGTCTACCTGTTGAACATGTAAAAGCAAAAACGGTAGAGTTGCTGAAGAGGCTGTTTTGAACAATGGAGAACAAGTATGCAGCGATGTATAGGTAGGGGAGGAGAGTACGTTGAAAAGGTGATAAAAGTTAAATGTAACTTTATTTTCACTAAATCACATTTCTCGCACCAGTCTCGTTATTTAATTTGCCACACCTCGTATCGGTGTCCGATAGAACACCAGCTGATGGCTCGTTGTCAGAGTGTTAAATATCAATCGCTGTGTCTAGCGTATCGCGGAATCTGCCGTGCCATTCTCCGCGAACGACAGTTATAAAAACGGTTTACTGTCTAGTAGGAGTACCCTGATTCGAAAACAGGGAAGTGTAGGGATACCGTACGCGATAGCACGGAGATTTTCATAAAACAGCGGAATAGGTCGTAGGAGTGGGAATAGGGTGCAATAAATGAACACGGTGTCTCGTCTCGTTTCCTCCGCGAGATAACTGGCTCGTATTTTCATCGGACCGGATTCTCCAGCTTGTACCTTTGTCGGTGTTACGTGGTTTTAAAAACAGCGTTAAAGACATCGGGCCGGATAGTCAGAGAACGGAACCGGGAGGATAGGGCCTTTAGCCAGCGGGCCGCGTGGGCGTTGAGGTCGTCTTCGCAGCTTCCTTCGTTTCAGAGCCGAAGAGATCGTGCGACGGAAGTGGTCCGCCACCGCCAGGAGGATGTTACAATTAATGCTGACCGGGGCTCGTTAGCACGTTTCCTTTTTCCCTGAGTCATCGTAGTGGAAGTAATCGCCGAGGAGACGACGACACTCGACAGGAAGAGTCTTCGGACGCATTCAGAGTCGGCTGAACGATTGTCGTCGTCGTCGACGTCATCTCGACTGATGACGAGACCGAGTTCAATAACAGTCGCATTAGTACTCATAAAAAGAAACGGTTCGGTTCTCGTGCACGCTCGCCCATCGAAATCGAGCACGCATGATTTTTCAAAGCTATGGCAGACGCAGGGGGGAATAGGTTAATCGCGATGCGAAAAATTCTATTGAAACCAAAACTTTTAATCCGAACAACTTCTTTGTCTCTATTCTTATCGAAACTCGTGACTCGTTCATTCATAAGAAAAGTGACGCAACTCAAAGTGCATTTCTAAAAAAAGTATAACAATAAATATATAAATTGTGGTGTACTTTATAACTAAAATGTACATGTCAATTAACTTTTCTAAGTTGGTGATATACAATTAAAAGAATTGACAATTTCATGTAATTTTCAAATGTCTCCCCTGTAAAATTTCCTCTTTTTGACTTATGTTACTTTTCTTATGAATGAACGATATAAGAATGCTTTTTAAAAATGTCTCACGGTGCTTATTTTGACCAGCACCTATGGACGACCTCCATAGCTCCTCCGGCCGCCGACGGGTAGGAGAAAATTGGCGAAAGCTCTCCGAAAATGGATGCGGAACGAAGATGTAACATTTTTAGCAGGAACTTGCGCGGGAACACTTAAAACTTGTAATACCATAAACTCCGTGAACGCTGAAGGGAAACAAACAAAGGGAGTTAGCTTATTTCGTGGTTAATTAGGTTTTGGAAAATAGGTCGTGGTGAAAAGCAACAGGGAAACGGATCTTCGCGTCGTTGTTCCAAGTGTTTTTCTTGTCTCGTTTCTAGAGATAATACCGGCACGGCGCACGCAACTCGCATTCAACGGAACAACCTGAACCCATTTTCTGAATAACGTTACACTTGTCTGATATTTCATTTTGTGGCCGTTTCATTACGCAAAGATTCCAATTACTACCACCTTTCCAAGGTACCGTTTACCGCGATGCTGATCGACGAAGAATAAAACGATCCCTATTTTCTTTCTCATAGAACGCATTGATTCGCTGTTTATAGAAAACATTCTGAATAACGTAGACTCTATCGTCCCTTTTACGAGCATGTTTGTCATGGTAATGTCCTGGCTTGACAATTTTACGAAGTCCTTTTTTATGGAACAGTTATAGCTGCTGGAACGGTGCGAATATCGTCGATCACGAACAACGAACTGCGATACGTGTCTCTACGTTTTACAGATTATGTAAACGTAAACATGCTCCGCAGATCTAGAGAGGGAGGTAGAGAGAGGGTAACTTCTCCCCTCAATTCGTGCTCTCGCCCCTCATCTGGCCACTCCGGGTCCTGTAGTGGCGTTTCAGTTCAGGAATTCCGACACGGAAAGTATACAGAGGCTGCTTCCCTTACTTTAAAAGCTGGAATGCTTTTACTACACTATTCAAATTTCATAAAAACGGTCTCCACAAAAGCTGCATAGCTTGCGGCGGATAGCGAATTGTAATATTAGTTTTAACTCTCACTATGCCGGATCTGTGGACACTCATTATACTTTCTCTAATGTGATTATCTCCAGCAGGGTTTCCAGCGTTATTAATTTTTCATTTTCCGTGGTTTACGCATATTGTGCCTTGATTTCTCTAATACATATAAATGTCAAACAAACGGTCAAGAATAGGACTTGAAAATTGTTTCGATATTTACTTTGATTTTTGAGATACAATTAATTAGTAAATTATTATTCTATATAAATTATTAATTTGGTTTTATTTTACAACTTTCTTATTCTAACTTCTATAAAAGAATATCCAAGTCGTATGATACAATATTAAAAAAGTTATCATCTTTGCAAGATTGTGTATATGGATATACAAAAATATAATAAAATAAAATATACTCTACGTAGAACAAAATAAAAAGAACTAAAATGACAAGATTAAAATTTGAATTTTCGTGGAAATCATTCATCATTCTTCGTGGAAAGATGTTAATAATTTTAGTAATTGCAAGTAAAACATATAAAACCTGTCATTTAACCAGCACTGTTAATATAGAATTTTAATAAAGGAATGATCGAATTTTTAATTAGATTTTTAATTGAGAACAGTTACGAGGGAAACGAATGTGATGAATAAAGAAGATTTAAACGTCACGTTTTCTGTGCAAAACTGCTGGAACAAAGGCACTGCGATTGATTGGTGACGTATCCATTTTGATCGGCCCGGAAACGTTGACTTGCATCTTCCCGTCGATGCATCTGACGCAGTTTATTCGATTGCATCCATCACAGCGGATGTCTTGTCATGTTATCAAGTGCGAACGTCCCAAACCAATTAAAACCATAGCTCTGTACTTCGCGACGGTGACGTGACGGCTCCGTTGCAGCGTCAATTTTCATCCAGATTTCATACGAGACGAATTGGCAACCATTAAGCAGAGAGCCACGGGGCAATTCGCTTTCGTACTGGATACTGATCCGCAACAGGTTTCCTATAAATCTCGGCGTGACGTGCGCGGCATCTGAAGGGCTAAATTAAATAATAAGAAGAATTTACGGAAATATCCATTTACGAGCACAGATAATATCTCCTGCACTAACGTAGTTTATTCGACATAAATAGGTGAACACTTTTTTTATAAAAAATAAAAAACTGCATCGATTGGTGCATAAGAATATACACGTTCCTTTTCAAAAATCAAAGTTGACCTTCGCAAGCCCTTCATCTCTTAGAAATATTTAATCTCCATGCAAATATTTTTCGCTGTGAAAAATAATAATAATTATGTAAATCAAGGTGGTAATGGTGACCCACCCGGTATAAGAAAAATATCAATATTAACAATTAAAATTAAGCTTTTTGTTTTGATATTGATAGAAGAGAGTGTTTAATCACCTCAAGCATTCAAAACATTTTTCTGGCAATGTCTAAAACAATATATCATTTTATTAATATTTTTTGAAAATATATCTCATTACCTTTGTATTACATATACGTCCATATCATTTGTTTAACAATTACATTCACGACTTCAATCGAATATTTCCTGCCAAATATTATTTTTGACCTCCTAAAATGATTAAAGGAAAAAATTTGTGTCTTTTATTTTTTGCAACGAATGCAGACAATTTTTCTTTTTTATATTAGGGTTTAACGTCGCATCAATATCTAGGTCATTAGCGACGATCTTCTATTGTGTTTTTTAGATTTTGTTGACGTGGTTAATATCTTTAAGGAATTCAATGGTGTTTGTTATATGATTTTCGGATGTGAGGGCCGAGAAACAATTCTTATTTCAAGCCAATATCCGCGGTCTATTCATGAACATCTACGTAACACATAGGCAACAGTAAATTCGAAACGGTGTGGTGGGACGACTCAAAATGCCGACATTAGTGTTAATTCAATGAGTGCGATTCAATGCCGCGTACAAATATTCTCTGAATATTCATGTCGGTATCTATATCGGTCGCGGAGAGACTGTTTATTATTGTTAGTGTTGCCGGCGATGTTATTATTATTGTTATTATTCATGTAATCTGGTTCCGTTGAAAGCTTTTGTGGTGACAGCTGCGGGGGCGTTTATGGCAGTTTGCGGCCGCGGATGTCGCTGGCTGGTCGAGATTTTCCATCGATTAAAAGTTATGCTCGCGGTGGCCATGCGGCGATAAATTCTGCGGAATTGCACCACAGTCTGCCAGCAATTCATTTAGCCATAATCCTGGCTCCGTAATACCAGTCCGTAGTCCGCACCAGATACTCTTTGATAGATAACGCTTGTTTTGATACCTCAGGTAACTTAAATAAAACGGTGGGTTGATCGCTGTACTGCGAACATGTTTCATCCATTTTGACACTGATCTACCAAGTGTGAAACATTTAATAAATGATAGGGTAAACTGTACAATGAATGGTACCTTAAGCCAAAATCGTACTAAAAATCTTTTTATCATTTTTCGAAATGTTTAAGCGAGCTTTAACTTGCTCTTATTATAAGCTAATATAAAAATTTTATAGCAAAATCAAACAGTTTTACGAGCCATAAATCTTTTATTATAAAATATATTCAGTGAATAACAATCGTAAGACAAATAGTACAGTCATTGGCACAGTGAGAAGTAAACGTTAAACAGGTTATTTGTTTTATAATTAAACATTTACGCAGTTATTACATCTGTAGTACAGTCCGAAATTAAGTTATAAAGCGATAAAGTATATTTACTCCTAACGAAAATTTTAACAAAACACTATTTACACTGCACTGTGGTCATCGGTCGGTCTTACTGGGTGTACCAGCGTTGCTAACAGTCATATGTGGGACTCTGTTATGAAAACTTACAACGTTGCTTTGAAACATAAATAAGAAGCAATATAAAATGATTTTCTATACCAGGGAATTGTTAATATTTGCCGTTTAAATCAAAAGTGCCAGCTATAGTACAGTTTACCCTACTTCGGGAAAAAAGTAGATTTACAAGTGTTTCCACAAACTTGTGAAAAGTAAATTTCGAGTCACATATACAGGAGTGTCTTAAAAATGTCGGAAAACCTTGAGAGGGGTGGTTCCTGAGGTCATTCACTATTGCTTTAAACCAAGTGGTTTATTTAGCAAGTACGATCAGTCGAATTTATTGTTTAATTCTTATTTTAAGAACTCAGTTTATTACTTACTTATTATTACTCAACTTACTAGTTATTACTCAAGCAAAATGATCTGGAAATAATTAATATTTCTATTTTAAATTGTCAATAAAGATTTACTTACATTTTGAGCAAATATTTTTAGGTTATCTAAGACACTATTCACAATCAATGTATGTTACACAAACTTTACTATATCAGAGGAAAACATTGGATTTCTGCCCAGAGGATTGATCACAATAGGTTCAATCAAAAGATTCGAGTCCTCTTTCAGTTGTGTAACAAAGGGAAACGAAGTTCTTCTTGATCTGAAAATTTAATTTTTGTTTATAATTGTCCTTGTTGTTTTAAATGTATTCTCTCTTTTCTTGTTTCTTCCGAATTTGTACGACATCTGAAAAACAGAAAACACATTTTATATAATCATAATGCATACGCAAAGTATTTAATTACAATTTGTACAATTTATATGTTCTCCAATAGCTCTACATGAATAGCACAAAAATAGAATTTTATTTCGGTTTGAAGGAAATATTAATAACATACATATATATTCACTGTTCAGAATCTTCATCAAGAGTCTGACTCGATATTGTAGGACAAGGGGTGAAATACTTTTTGGACCCTCTGTACACATGTACAGAAATCTGAGGCACGCTATGTCTTTGTCAGCCACGATTTATACGGCTAATGTGTTTAGAGTTTCGTCATAGTGTCGCGAAGATGGTTGTTACGTCTCGTGAGTGGAACAGGGTGTTTCAAAGCGGAACACAATTTAACGAGAACATCATAAATATACGTCAACGCTCGTACATCTCTGTCGTCTGACGCAAGGCGTTGTTTGAGGTCATGGGTTAAGGGTGAGCCACACTATGTCGGGGTGTTTAATTTCCGCCGACGACCTTGAGCAAAGAAATCGTAAATTTCCTCCGCATGTGCCTCACCTGGGCGTAGCCCTTTCAGAAAGTGAGAAAACAAATAGAGGATACATACGTCCGAGCTCCATCGCTTTTCCATTTATCAAATCGAATTTCATTCTAGAATGGCACTCTTTCATCTTCCAGCGTCGGGAACACCGTGGGGCAACAAACAAAAATCATTATACCTTAAATATTATTTAATCCTCTTGAAAAATTCTCTTCTCATTCTTCTTCGAGTATGTTCAGAATCGATACTGCACCATGTAATTTTTAAAGAAAATCATTGTACATGAATTTTATATGAATATTAAATAACATTGACTTTTTGTGGAAAAGTGTTTTGTACATAAAAATGTTCTACCTTAATTGCAACAACAAAGAGTTATTTTTATAACAAACACTTTTGCTTAGAATCATTTTCTACAATCATTTTTAACAGTTGATAAGCTGTTTATGTCCATAAGTAGGTTTTCTCGATCTATAATTGGCAATTTTACAATCACCGTACTAAAATTAAATTTTTTACGTCCGTTCAGATGGTAACTCTCTTTAAAATCCCCTAAAGCAGTAGCTAAGTTAGTTGAGTGTTACATGGTGATTAAAAAAGTGATTAAACAGCCGAGTACACAGGTGTCTAGGGCTTATGTGTACCACGATGCGACCCTTGTGACCAGTCAAGGGTTAACATTTAAACCCCTATAATTTACTGTAATATTATGAAGCTATTTACAAAGTTCCTTTATACATAGATAGAACACTAGACAGCCTGGAGATATCGTGCTGTTGTAAACTTCCTTCTTTTAACTGAACATTTTCTTTGATCGTCATTATTTTAATATATTTAATATGCACTGCTCCCTCCATTAGCAGCTCTTTATATCTCAAATCATTAACGCGAAACCCGGCTTCTTGTTCAAAGGCTTTTCGCTTATCACAAGTAGGCTCGAACTCGACGCGTTTCGAGCTCATTATGCTCTACTCTTTGCACCACAAAACTTCCGCAAACTGCATTCTACATTCTCTTTTTGCAACCCTGTGCCCGTTATTTCTGAAATTCTTCAGTTGCTCGACGCATTCTCTGCTGGACTTGTTATTATTAGACTGCGGATTTTTCTGGGAAATGAAAATTTTCTGAATCCATTGCAAGAAACAGGAGCCGAATAAACATTTATTTTCATTCGTGACAAAAGTGAAACATGAAACGGTAGAAATAAAGAAAAGAATAAAGAAATAAAGAAATAAATAGTGACAATGGTTTCTCCCTTACGATTTTTCATCGTGTTTTGTCAAAATTTTTTATACCAGTCCTTGTTTTTGTATAGGTGCGTCTCTCCCTCAATTTAGAGATAGACGCACCAGTAATTTATGTAAGTACATACTAGCCAGTCGTTTTCGTCAGGAGCATCCCTTTTTCAATTAATTACAAAGCGATAAATTAAAACTGAGATCATAAACAGTCCTGAAAATTCTGATAATCATTGTATCGAATGTTTGGAAAATTATTATTCAACCACATCTAAAGAAGATTGTATTCGTTGTACCGAATGCCTCAAATGGCTCCATGAAACATGTACAATGTATACTAATTTATGTAACATGTGTGGTAGAGAAAAAGAAAGAATAATAAAAGTAGGGAGAAGAGATTATAAACAAAGGAGTGCGTCTATCCCTAATTAGGAGTGCATCTAACCCCACGCCCTAGGGAGAGATGCACTTTTTCGACCTTTTTTTTAAACAGTATATTAACATATTAATATAAAAGTTTTACTCATTTAACGTTATATTTTATTAAAGAGATTTAAACAAACAATTCAACTATGCCTGTCTACACTTTCAATTCTTATAATAAAATTTTTATAAGCAGAAAACAAAATGTGGTGCATATATCCCGAAAGTACCCTAAAAACTTGTTGCTCATGCTCAGTCGGCCGACAGTTTGCATCTATTCGCCGAGAAAGAAGTTCAGTTAGCTGATAACCTGTAATCAGCTTCCCCTCGGTCGACATTCAAAAGTAGCAAATATTGTTTCTTTCGTTGAGCAGTCGGCTGTCAAGAAACCTCGAATACTTGGCTGGGCGTATACTTACACGAAAATTTCAAATACAAGGAACGACGGGAACCCTGACATTTGCGGGACGAAATGATCGTGAGGTATTCCGAGGCCTACAATTGATAATCAAGAACTCAGGTGTATCTCGCGCGCGATCTGTTCTAACCGCCGAGCCAGTTATTTCTCGGGCTTGTGTCCGAAAATTAAATTCCTAGTGTTCTACGAACGAGACACGAGGATTGCAGAGTCCTTTGACGTATCAGAGAGGCACGTCATTAAACGCCGCCGTCCTTTGATCATTACGGGTACCAAGAAAGAGGAAATTGAAAATGATGTTGCCGATCCCAGTGGAACAGATATGGTCGGAAGCGAGGAGATTGATCTTGCTGTAGTAATTTGATCTTGACTATATTACAGAGGGAAACTCTTTCCGCAAAAGACCAGCATGTATTTCGATCGTGGTTAATTTACTCGTAATTATTCGTGCCGCAGAGGTTTTAGCAAACTTTCTGCTAAATTTGATAACCTCAAATTATTGTTGACGTAATTGAATTTTTAATATAACAATTATCGCTCACCTAATTGCGGAATTGTTGCATACGCACATACATTGCGTATCGCGAATGTGCCAACTCGTCGACGTTTTAATATTGTGCTGGTTTAGAAAATATTATGATGAGTAATTTTATTCTAATTTTTTATGTATTTATAAGGTACTCTGAGTATTTATGAGTACCTCTCTAGCAGACTAAGAATGGTCCAGCGGCACCACCCACAATTTTTATTGATATTGTGTAGAAAACAATGGTTTTAGGTTGACAGATCCCACTAAAATTTGAAGTCGCTAACCCTACATATAAGGATGATATGAGGGTAAATACCCTTAACTGTATCATTTTTTTTCTCGGTCGTTAATTATGATATTAATTGGCCGACAGCCAGCAGCCGCTGCTGAGTGGTGTCAAATTGGCCGTCGCACGTCGGTCGATGAAGAACGTAAGCTAACGATTTACCTTTAATCAACTCAGAATAATATCATATAGCACCTTTTTGGATTTTTCTCAGTACCTGCTATTATTTTCTGAAGAAAAAAATATAGCATCCCATTTCAAAATTATTATTATTATGTTCTACCAATCCGATCATCTTGAAACTTTTTTATATATTACATAGGTAACAGAACATTGTTCTTGAATTTTTTGGAAGTGGTCACTCGAAGGGTTGCTTGCAATTCCCACCTCTAAAAAATTAAATGATTTTCTTCTACCCTTAATAATTTGATCACAATTGTGATAAAAATATATGATATGAAGGAAGTAAGTTCGAATATCTTCGTTTTTTTTATCTGAATATCTTAATTAACAACCGAGAAATGATACAGTTAAGGGTATTTACCTTCATATCATCCTTATATGAAGGGTTAGCGATTTGAAATTTTAGGGGGTTATCTGTTAACCTAAAACCATTGTTTTCCACACAATATCAATAAAAATTGTGGGTGGGGCCGCTGGACCCAAATTTAAGTGGTACCAACATTAGAGAAGGTAATGATCACTATCCTATTATTTTTTATCTACCACGATTGCTAAGGGTGGAAATAAATTTCTGTATATTCTCTGCATCTAACAATCGATGTAAGCAGAAAATATTGTAATATAAGACCTGCAGGTCAATTGATTAACTCGGTTGTATAATTCCAATGTTAATAGTTTTGTTTTTAAGTGGAAGCATGGAGGACATATGAAGGTCAACTCCGTTTTTCGAATTAGAATAGTATACTTTTCTATGTACTTATGTGCCCTATGGGCGTTTTAAGACACGTATAGTGACCTACGATTCAAGGTCGTCGAAGGTCAACTGCAATGAAAAATATTTTACTTTGTCGCAGACTGTAATACGTTTCAAGGGTTGCATACGATGATTGAATGAAGAAAATATCGTTTGTTTTCAGAATGGACCATGAAGGAGCGTATGGCGAGCTGGTAGTAGACGAGCGGTCGTCCTCTCCGTTGGTGTCACGACCGTCGTCGACGGGCTTCTGCAACGTTCGATCATTCATCCTGCAGGTGTTGCGCACGGCAGGCACGAGGTCGACAGGTGCAATAATCGGGGGTGACCCGGTTGCTGCCGCCGGGGCGGCGATGCGACGATGAGCTCGCCGAGGATACTGCTATCCCTCTATACCCGACCAGAGGTTAGTAATTCACATTTAAAAATACATATATTCCCTGCTACTTGTTCGAAATGCATTTCACGTTTAACCCTTGCACGACAGACCTTCTCGCATCATCAATGTTGCCTAGGATCATACACGGGTTGTATTTATCAACTTTTTTGAACATGTCTTTCAAGTTTTTTCGGAGAAACAATCTTTCTGTTGTTCTCAATGTTACATATATCATTCGTTCAATTTGACACTAAACCTACCGACCATCAAAAGTGACTGATGTGTAGAGTATTATAAAAATAACAAGATTAAATTTATTTATATTTTGTGCGATTTTTACCATAATCTATACTGGAGTCAAAAAATATATTCAATAAATTCACATGAAAACACCGTTACAATTTCAATGATTGTCAAATAAAAAATTTAAAATGGGTCATTTGACCACACGTGGTAGGTTTAGTGTTAAAAGCTAGACGTTACGCAATTGAATGACGATTTTAGTACCGTGGATTAAGATGGACCCGGCCCTCGTCATCGAAGTCCGAAGTGAAGAAACACGAAAATTGAGTGATTTAAGTAATCAATTAAAACTTATTTAACCCCTCGCCGTAACGAGTCAGACTTGTGATGAATACTATTGCATACAAAATACCATATAAGATAAAGTAATATGTATAGTATAGCTTTTATTGGGTTGGAAAGCAAGTTCGTAGCGTTTTCAAATTAAGAATCGGAGATACAATTAAGATATTTATTCATCTGTTTATTCAATAAGACGAGAAGCTACCTAAAGATGGCAAAAAGTAATAGAACAGAATGGAAAATATGTTATTGAATAAATCTATGAATAAATATCTGAATTTTAGCTTTCAATTTTAATTTACAAACGCTACGAACTTGCGTTCCAACCAAATACATTACCGTATAATATAACGTAATAAATAGTATTTAATTGTTATTAAAAAATGTTATATAATACCAAGCAAAATCTACTATCATCTATTTTTTTATGAATAATAATGAATCGTTTTCTGGTATTTATTTGTTTTTAAACGCACAAATCGTACTTACTAAAAAATGCAGTAATTGTTTGGTTAAAATGAAATACAATGTGTAAGATATATGTAATTGATTGCATCTAACAGGTAATTTGAGAAAAGTATGTTAGTATTATCTATAAAACATATTCAAGCATC
The DNA here is from genome assembly GCF_051020765.1 of Lasioglossum baleicum. Classification (NCBI taxonomy): domain Eukaryota; kingdom Metazoa; phylum Arthropoda; class Insecta; order Hymenoptera; family Halictidae; genus Lasioglossum; species Lasioglossum baleicum. Next base: position 5,422,585 of record NC_134939.1, on the reverse strand, counting down.
TAGGACCGAAAGAGAGAAAAATTTTTGGAAAAATAAAGCCCCGATACACTGGCTGCAACCGAAAGTTGAGGTATTGATTTCTGGCTATGGAATCGTTTATTTTTCGCCTGTAAAACGTAAACTAAGCTCGGGGAAAAAAGTGCCTCCGTTGTATCCCCGGATTTTCAACTCGGAAACATGCCTGCAGAGTTTGAAATAAATGAACCCATGTAGGTTTCGGGATATCGAGTCATGGCTTTTGAAAATGTGGGTTTAAACTTTAAACCAGGGGTGAGCACGGTAGGGGCACCTCAAACTCCTGCTTCCCCCATCAACCTCAATTTCATGCAGCTTGCGTCTTCGTCGCGATTCGCAAGGCCTGTGCACGTGGCGCTTCTCGCCACGAAGACGAAGCGCGTCCTTCTCCATGGTAACGACCGATGCTCGTGGGAGACACTGGGCGCTATGGAGAGCACGGTCTTGTCACAATTGAGACAAATTCCCACCCCTGATTTAAACAATACTCGCTGACAGTACAAAAAGTATCGTGAAATACTCGTAGCTGGTTTTAGTTAATATAACTAGTAATAAAACAATAAAAATATGATCGTTTTTGATTTTTTAGCAAAAGTATAAATTCTCTATTGTTCCAATGTTCCATTAACAATATTATTAACCCTCGGACACGGACGATTTTTATAGGTATACAATTGGAAATGTTTATGACCGTTCACAGCTCTAATTAATAATTTTAAAAAATTTACTTTTGATGATATCTCGTGTAGACACATTAATCTTTTCGATATTCTCAATGAAACAGCTATTCAGTTAGTTTAATTGCCACTAATTGAGTACTCAAATGACAATTTGGATGTTCCCGGTCAAAATAGACTTCGGCACAGTATACAGGGGTTAAACAATCAGGAGAACGTGCATTCTTGTAAAGCTTCAGATAATACTTTCGGGAATATTAATAATTTTTTATTATTATCGCTATTATGCTAACAGTAAAACTTCATTGAAGATCGACGCGATTGGGAAAGTATAAAGTTTTAATCAAGAAGGCTGTCTACACCAATAGATAGAAAAAAAGTGATTGGAAGTATTGAAAGAATTAACAATGTTTTTAAAAACTTTTAAAATATTGGAAAAGTTACAGTGAAACAAAGCTGAAACGGAAAACAGAATAAAATTCGCTTTACCCGATGTTTTTATATTACAAACTTTTTATTATTCATTTAAACATTTAAACGAGGAACAGAGAAGATATTTTGTTGCGTACAACATTGAAAATTGCAAAAAACTCTATGAAATGTAATATTGAAGCTTGATTCGAGTTTGCGCGGATATCCACGAGTTGAAACCAATCGATAGTATAATATAATTTTCTCAGATGAACAAGAATTTAATTTAGGCGGACCGGACGATTGCACGTTTGATTATCACAATTTACGGAGTGAGAAATGAATTCTCTTTTCATCATTCATCTCTTGATTCAATCGTGATATTGGCTACCGTGTCCTTCCTTCTGAAATTTCGAATCCAGTAATCAGGCAAGGAAAGCATGGTTTGAAAAATTCAGAATATTCCTAAATTCAGAAATGCTCAAGAACACCAATCATTAAATTCGTTGCTAAGTCATATAACATTTTAATAATTGTCTTTAGAAGATCACGTACCTACTTTTGAAATTTGCATTTCACTGTTCTTGAATTTCCTATATTTAAATACATCAGTCCACAGAAAGTACGTAGCATCTAATTTGCAGAAAATAATTAGTTCTCTGGCCATGACTCCAATTAAAACATTCGAGTACTTTGTGATCAAATTTGATCTTTAGATCCTGACGTAGAATTATCTAGGACGTAGTATTAGCTACCCCCACCCTGTCGGTCAGCGCAACCGCGGGGATAGTCGATTCTACGTCATCGACTCCTGGAGCACAACTTGGCCAGGCCTGCAGTAGGTAATTCTCAGGGTCCAACTGGCCAAAATTTTGCCAGTCAAGGATCAATATTGGACATTTCACATTTTCTATTTACTTTGTTCCAAAGTCGAATTTTTCAAATTACAAAACACAATGGTAAATGAACAAGAAAAGGCCTACATATTTATAAATGAATATTTAATGGAAAAAAGTAATTCCATTCACTCTCCTTCTCTCTTCAGACTAAGACCATTCATTTAAAACCTAATTCATCATTTACACAGTGGAACGAATCCAGAAACACTCATGGGAATGAAAACTGTTTAAAACTGAAAACTGCCGGTATGAAAACGCGGAAGAATGGTGCCCCTATAGAAACTGTTAATTATAATTGAAATATCCTGTTAGAGAGAACGTAATTCAAACATCACCGCCATTTAAATCGTATTAAATGATAATAATATGATAAAAGTTGAACTAGAAAAGAGTTACGTGCACACTCGAAACGGATTTCTTCGTCTTTCGCATACAATTTCGTATTTTCCAATAAATTGTATACGTTTCTTTATAACTTTTCTTTTTAACGTTCTATATAATTTATTGAAACACAAGTCAAGCTATTGAAATGATGAGTAGCCTGCGCTATTGGAGTTAGCATTTTGTCACGTTTTACACGCGCAGTATATTCATGGCGTCGACGCGCGTCGGCTCAAACGGAAATGGGAAATGGCTTTGGTTAGCTTCGATCAACCCTTTATATTCGAATTTCGAGCTTTATTTGCGCTGCATCCCATTTCAGTAACGCGAACGGGAACTGCACTCGACGGAAATATTTCGAGTGGTACTTTGCTTTGAGTTTTCCCGTAACCAGTACTATTTGGAATCACGAAAATAAATACTTATAATGAACAATTTGTGGGTTTCTGACAAAACATTTTCGTGCCTCTCTTAATTCAATAAAATGCGCTATAATCAGGGTAAAATACTATTGCCAATAGTAAACTGAAATTAGTCTACTTTATTTGAAAACCGAAATTTTTAGAATAGTATATTTAGAAGAAAAACTTCTTAGAGAACATAATTTAAAATAATATATACATATATTTCGTTTGGGGGCATCATTGGAAATTAAATATTTTATTTGTGAGACAAACTTCTTAAGATAAAGTTTGAAATAGTGTTTTATTTGAAAACCAGTGGAAATCAAATATCGTATTTATAAGATCAGATTCTTGAAATATATATAATATTTTATTCGAGGATCAAAGGAAATATAATATTTTATTTATAAATAACATATTTAAAAATAGAACACTATTTTCGTGGGCCACAATTTGTTTTAGATTTTGGCAATGGAGAATAGCAAAATAGTATTTCAAACATTGTTTCTGAAATAATTTACTCAGTGCTGGCTATAATACACTTGGTTCTCATTTTCATAGGTCCGACTACAATAGTGAGATTTTAAGCACCACAGTGCAGCATTAAACTATTCACGGTAAGCTAATGTAGGAAAACGAAATATTAGAGGTACACGATATTTCATGAAAAAAGAAATTCTGAAAATAATGGCCGCAATTACGGGATTGGCCAGTAATATTGGAGCTATAAATTTTGCACCTGATGGTTCTGCTAGTTAGAAGCTCGACATGAATTGCTCCCAAACCGTTTTCTGGGAGATATTAATAATGGTCTGTACTATGCGTGCTACGAAGTCAATTAACAGCAATAGTTCCTAATGGAACGTAACCCCTTAATCCCTAATGTTTCTTCTGTTATTCATTCTATACATATACAGTATCGGAGGTATAGTGTCATCGTAATTATAAGTCTCATTAATATACGAAGGTTGAGTATTAATTATTTTTACATCATCTAAAATCGATATTTCATCAAATTAATGTTTGACATTTCGTGTGAACTTTGAACGAAATTGTGAAGAACAGTGAACAGAAATTCAAGTAGAAACAACATCTTCTTAGAACGAGAAGAAATATTCTCACCCACTTGGGCCAGTATCAAAGCGTCACACTAAACAATCAGCATGACAGTGTCTAATATTGAAATCCCAGACGTAACCCTATAAATTAGTAGTATTATACATATGTATACTGTGTATACTATGGCACCTAGTAAACTGCATATTCGGCAATGTACGCTATTTACATTCAATCTCGGAGAAACCGTGACTGAAGCCACCCAAATGGTCGTGCTGCTTATAGTGAAGGGACTCTGACTGATAGCTTGTTCGCCTGACATAGTTCCATTTGATTACCATTTCTTAGGTCACTATACAACATCATTTAGCAGACACGCGTCTTAAATCAGTCGACGTCCGAAAATGTCCCAACGAATTTAATAGTTCAATGTTGCCGAGTTTTTGATCGCGACTGTGTACGACTATGTCTCAATTATTTTTCAACCCCTTCCCGTACCGTAACGAATTAGACTTGACGTGAAGATTTCAAACGGATTATACTAAATATGAATTCGTTTTTTTTTTTGAGATTGTACAATGCAATTTGAAATCTGAAAGTACAATGCATATGTACAATAGACACAAAACGAATGTAAATTTTCTGGGTTCTTCTGTTGCAAATGTAGACACGCAATACATATGTATAGGTTCTCGGTGTTATTCTATTAACAGTATTTCAGTATTAACCCGGCGTTAGTTAGGTGGGGTCTCACAGACCCCAGAGATTTTAGATTGATTGTAACATTGTAACAACGCGTGACAGTTGTTAACTATTTTTGAATAATAAAAATTTAATTTCGTGGATCTGCGTTTTTACTCTGATAAATTACAAGCCTCTTAAGCAATACCTAATCTTATATTTATGAAAACGGTATTTATTTCTTTAATACAATATATTATTTCGGTGGGTCTGTGAGACCCCACCTTACCACTTACGATACATTTTCCCACATTACCAACGCCGGGTTAATGCAAATGTAGTAAATTTGTTTATTCCACCAGAAATTTATTAGGGACAAAGACAAAGACTTGTAGTAGTGAAGACTTGACCTTGTGTAACCTTGAAGCTCATTATAGGAATGAATGAGATAAAATAAGTTACAGATACAGTAGGACCTCGATCAACCGGCTTGGTCGGGAGAAAAACAGCCCGGATAAATTAAGGCCCGATGGATAATCGAGACCCGAGGGACATAATTAAAGTGTACATTATATTCCAAAATAAATTTTTTATGTTTTAAAATTTATTTCCCTCGATAACAATCATTTTTATACGCATATTTGTTTATAATCGGGATCCGATTAATCGAGGTCCTACTGTACCATTATATTGCTTGCAAAGAACAGTATGTATAACTTTTGCATCCTTCAGTTTTTTCTAATGTTTACTATATAAAACGGTGGTTAGTGTTAGCGTGGACACTCTGTAGAGTAGTTCACTGTAGCTTAGTCAACTATAACTGAGCTATAAGGTTTACTAACTTTCATATTGACTGTGTGTGTGTGAGAGAGACATGCCTGCACTGGTCGGTGGTTAGATGGAAGCAGTATTAGTGCTGATGCGTTGCAAGTTTGAACACGATTACATCATTTAGTGGCAAACTAAAGTAACCAAGGGTCGTTTTATAATAAATGCGGCCAAGTTCGAAATTCGTGGTGTTATACGATATTCATAGGCAGAAGGTGATTCTAATGGCGAAGATAGTAGAACACGTAGTAATATACGAGTAATTAACATTTCTGCACCTGATGGTAATCGAACTTCATGATTATGTGATCAACACATTAATTTCGAATTTCATTACCATATTCACACTTTGGATCGTTAACGATTCCTATATCAGCGAACGCTGCATTAATGATTATAAGGAACTGTTCTACATCCATGAATAGTTACTATACAATTTTACGATAGACTCTTATACCCTAACTAATCCTTTGTGGTCCTATATACAGTGGCTCACGAAAGTATTCGAACGCCCTTTAAAACAGAATAATTTTTTTATAATTGTAACAAACGCGCGCGTGCGCGCGACCTGATTTTTTATAATCAATTAGAAGCACTGGTTTATGAAATGATATGCAAAAAATTATAATTTACAAAGTTACATGCAAAAATAAAAAAGGCATTTTTAAAACTTTTTTATTAGGGTCCTTAATGAAAATTTAAAATATATGTTTTGTAGATCTATGTTAGTTATACACATGCTGAAAATTTCGTCAAAATCGATTCACATACACACGAGCTACAAGCGATTAAAAATCTTGAAAATCGCAGTTTTACACGATTTTTGATCAGTTTCTCCTTTAAAATCCACAAAATCGTACATCTTTCGATGCGTTTCGTTTTTTCCTGCGTCAACCGATTTCGATGAAATTTTCAGCATGTGTACAACTAACATAGATCTATAAAACATATATTTTAAATTTTCATTAAGGACCCTAATAAAAAAGTTTTAAAAATGCCTTTTTTATTTTTGCATGTAACTTTGTAAATTATAATTTTTTGGAAAATCTTTTTTGCATGTCATTTCATAAACCAGTGCTTCTAATTGATTATAAATAGTCAGGTCGTTTGTTACAATTATAAAACAGTTATTCTGTTTTAAAGGGCGTTCGAATACTTTCGTGAGCCACTGTATGTACATTCTGACTCGACATGGAGTTCTTGTATCTTTCTAATCGGTGTCCACGATTCCAAAGATATCTTTTACAGTGTAATGATTAAAAATTTTCAACACAATATACAATTCTTCATAGTTTTTAACTGTATTTTAATAATTATTAAATAGGATATCTGTATACTTCAATTAATAATTAATCAATTAATAATTTTTTTATATTGAATCAATCAATTAATAATTCTATGAAGAATTGAATATGGATCGCTTTAAATTGAACTATTTACATGCGCAAAACATATTCCGGTAATGGAGACATCGTTCGGATAATTGAGGGTCCACTACATCATCAATCAAATAGTCTCCTTTTAAATAGCATAAAAAATTATTTTAACTTTAAATCTGCGATGGTTTTAGTCACGATACATCATTCTATGAGCTCTTTACATATATTTCAATTTGTAACATTTTGAACCAAGAAAGCCTTGTTAGTTTCCCAGTCGCAGAATCATGAAAAAATCTCTGAGATAGAAATGAACGATGGCTTTCGAAAGTGGAGGCTTCAAGCTTTAAAATGGGTGCAGGTATATTGGTGTACTAGTGCAGAAATAGTTTTTGGATCAACTGTAGCTCGTGCAAAATGACCCTTCATGTAGTCGTGACACCGTTATCGGCGATGCAGACAAAGAGAGACGAATCGAGTTCTGAAAAGTCCATCGATCTCCGTGTGCGCACATGATGCAAGAATCGAAAACTTAAATTACACGAAGATAGATAGAGGAAGTAACTTGGACCTCTCGCACCGTCGACTCATCTACAGTCATAGGACACCCTACGTTTTATTGTTTCCACATGTTGTCGGAATATTAAAGCGATAGACTCGTTTCCAGGATTGCAAGGGTGCGGGATTTTTCTTGGTCGTATCTATCGTATAGAAATTGTTGCGTCTATAGAGGATGTACTGTATTATCTTGCGCTCCACGTTTTTCGATTTAAATCTTACAAGTATTTTCATAGCTGCTACAACTTCACAATCACAATTTTCAGGACTATCTGTACGAGGTTAGGAATCTGTATGGGGCTAGGAAAAATTATTTTATACTTTTTAGTCCGTCTTAAAAACGTGGTATATTAAAAATTTTTTAAATTTAAATAATTATTTTCTGCTTTTTAGTCTTGTGAATGTAAAATTTTTCAATCAATTTTAAACATTTTGATAAGATCATAACAGAGACATATGGTAAATTTCAGGTTTATTTCAGTTTCTCCTCACCTGATCATATCTGAAATAGGAAATTGTTATACCTACCTACCAATAATATATCAATCTGTTTAATTTTTATTCTCCTGAAGAAACTGACACAGATTCCTAATCGAGATTCCTAATCCGGACTGAACCTTACGGTGCAAAAGATACAACCTTTTAAAGGTAGGACAGACAGACGGACGGACAGATAGCGTGAGCTTAGTAATAGGGTTCCGTGCGGAACCTTAACCCTAACGAACAGACAGACAAGAAAGCGAGTTAATAAAAACGTGGTAATAGAATAGGACTTTTGAGGGCGATAGCGCGCTAGATCGATCTTTTATTTATTTTTGACTACTGAAAACCTCCACTTTTGTATTATCGAGAAATGAGAATGCGAATCCCGCACCCTTGCAAACCTGGAGAAAGGAGTCTACTCCCTTAAACGAAACTGGTGAATTCTTTTTGTTCATTTCATTTTTGATACATACATCTAGTCCTATCATATTGTCAACATTTTAATGTTCGCGTGACCTCGTATGCTTCTCTTTCATCCTGTCTTCGGCCAATGGTATCCGTGAAAAGCGAATGACGATAGCAACTTGACTAACATCGTGGTTGGATTTTCTGTTTCACAGCCCCGAATAGTAGCAAGGCCGGGTCGCTTCGCAAGCTGTCGCAAGGTCGAGCAGAGAGAAGCGGAAGCCGGTTCAAGGCCAAAATTATTCGCCTGGCCATGGACCTCGAGGCGAGGAACGGAACCGGCGGGAATAACGACGACGAATATACGAATATTTACTTCATCGTTGGCGATCGCAGGAAGATGGCCACCTACAAAGCGGATCAGGTCACGGACATGGAGCTTAAGGGTAAGTTCATTTAATTGATTATCACGTTGATAGAAGTTGAATGACGGAGCAGCGGCAAGGAACTCGTGCGGGCCTCCTTGTGGAAAATTTTGTAAGAGACTGTCGTAAATTTAGCTGTACAATTTCATAGAGAATTACGCAAAAGAATTTAATCCGTTGGAAAGGTATAGTTCCAGCTACATTTTCTCTGCAGAAAGTATTATATAATGATTGCGTTAACGGATAAACAACAATCATGACATTACGACAGTCTCTTATCACCGCCATCGCTGTATTCCTTATTGTACAATCTGATAATGCCGATAGAATTGGGCACGCGGAGAGTGTAAGAGCTTCTACAAATATATATACCTAGAGAGCTGGATTTATTGCGTTAAACATTCGTGACGTAAATCGTACGACACGAATTATCAAACACCACTTGCTCTCCATTTGGATCAGTCACTCTAAATTAATTTAGCGGGCGGCAGTCCGTGTATACGTAGGGGAGAGAGATCAAGATAGAGGCCTAATTCATAATTCAATCAATTTTGAGAAAATTGCGAAGATAAAATTGAGAAAAATAAAATTTTCTCAAAATTTCGTTTATCCGTTACTTACAAGGGAAGGACCCCAAGTGTCCGACTTCGATTTTGATAATCTTTTTTGAGACGATGGTATATGGATCCCTAATGATGTCTGCAAAATATTAGGCGTAGTTACTCAATAGTTTTAAACATATAAACAATTGAACTTTCACGCAACTTGCTTACACGGCTAATGGAACTCCGAAAACTTGAGCTGCAAATCATGGTATATCAACAAGGTATGAAAGTTTAATTGTTTATATCTTTAAAACTATTGAGTAACTACACCTAATATTTTGCAGACATCATTAGGGATCCATATATGTACATACCATCGTCTCACAAAAAATTATCAAAATCGAAGTCGGACACTTGGGTCCCTCCCTTGTTAGTAAACTAACAAGGAGAGGTCACAGTGGTGGAGTCGCGGATTTTAATTAAACTTGAAGTATATAAATTATCTTGAAAATATAACTATTGTCAAAAACGCTCGGACATGGTTTAGCCTAATTTTTTCTCTAGATTCGCCAGAGAAACTTTAATCAAAATCGACGACCCTATCATCCTTGGTTCCCCTTGAAGAAAATTATGCGATTTTAAACTGCGATCGAAAACTTTTTGTTGTGAAACGTTCAAAAGTATCTCGAAGCGGAGGAATATTTCAAGAAGAGAGTTGGTAGCCATCTGTTTGCCCACCGATCGAATCTTTTCACTCGAGCCCGACGACAGCTATCGAGGCATTTAGCTATCCATGAAAGATTGAGATTGCTCGGATGCGCAATGCAATTTGAAGAATATTCAATACTCGTACAATCCACTCAATTATTGATCGGCGCTTTCAGTCAATAAACTCGAGTAATCTCCAACGAAATCTTTCCCGCAGCATTCACCTTCTACCCCCGGCTAGGCTGCCGATATGAAAGAGCTCGTAAGCACTACCGAAATTATGTTTACACATACTTGGAGTCGCGACCTATCGATCGAACGTGGTCTCCCGAAAGCGGCCATATGGGACTTGAATTGCCAATCAACTGTGTTTCATTTTCCCGTTTCTAACGAGCGGCTGGATAAACATAGATTTAGCACATAATTACTTCCACTTGGCTATCTTATAGACTAGACAATCATGTAAAATATCATGATATTAGGCTACGTCAGTCTCATTATTGTCAAGAATGGTCGGTTTCGTACATTGACAGTACTCTGCTTAATTAGAAACACAAATCTACGTTACAAATGGAGGGTTGCCTTTTTATTTCCATCGCTTTTTCCACGACAAATTAAAAGTACGATTATGCGCTCGTAAGAAGCTTTTACGTCGCCAGATAAATACTTAATCTTCACTTTTCCTCATTGAGAATGCGTTTCTTTTACGACCAAGGGACGGTCTTTATATATGAAACTCATTTAGTCGGTTAATAAGACGAATGGAGTTTTTCATAGTGATATGAGAAATTTTACGTACTACGAGACTCGTTAATTTCATCGTATGTGTTATACTACATATGTGTTTATTAGATATCATATAGTTTTGAATTTCCCATACAGTCACTTATTAAAAGAAGTGCATGTCAAACAGAATGTGCACTGCGAAAGTAATTAACAGATATGTGAGTTGACATGAAATTGTTCTGTAGTTGGATTCGTCTATTCTTTTTTGTCATAAATGCATGAAATATTAATATACAGGATGTTATGTAACTTGTTGTTCGTTTAAAAAAAAAAAAATCAACTTTGACAACCTCCTCGATACATGTACAGTCAATTAACTGACTCACAACTTAATGGTTTTCAGACGTCACTAACTTTGCTCATGCTAATGAACGTCCTTCATACATATTCGTATACAATTTCAAATGTCTTGAATAACGAGAACATTGGATTTAAAAAGTGGAAAAACGATTTGATTAAATAATTTTGATATTATCTATGTATTCACCATCAATGTGTATTCGAATGTACCTCTTTGACGGCTCTTCAGAGATTCGTTTCGAAAAATGGTAAACCACTTGAACACGTCTGCGGTTGCGTGATATAACCCTTTTATAGCTGTCCGGGACGGTCTCTTTTGTGCGAAGCTAAACGGTCCGCGTGAATCGAGCGCGTCGGCGCGTTTCATTTCGCTTTCAGTGAATTATGACAACCAGGACTGGCCTGTCGGTGCATCGGCGGAATTGATTTTCTGCTTGTTTGCTCGTTACCGTTTGTGCTCCCCTTAATCCCAGATCATGACTGCGTTTCCATATTTTGGTCTTGAACGCAACAGTGTGTTTAGCGTAATTAGTCGTGGCTCCTCTATCATCATTGCACTTGCAAGCTCTAAGACGCTCCCCTGATCTCGTCATTAACGCTTTCACCCATTTCGATCACGTGGACCAGCAGATTATAAGCTAATATTAGTTTAAGCTTCTTTGACCACGTGCCAAAGGCAATGTCGAATGTTAGAACTATTTCGTAGGGGCACCATTATTCAAATAACTGACTTTAATGCATTGCAAATATCTACAGGGTGTTCCGTTTAAGTGAGAATAGCAGGATATCTCGGAAGGCGTTGTCGTTATCAAAAAAGTGTTCCTACAAAAGTTGTTTGGCATGACGGGCTACATTGCGTAGTATTAATTGTTTTCTTGTGGGTGGAATGGTGGAGATCTGAAGATCAACCAATTCTTTTTACCATGTTTTTATTAGCTTGCTTTCTTGTCTGTCTGTCTGTTCGGTACTTTTGCAATTGATTTTATACTAACTTTCCGATGAGCTAGAGACTTGTTTTAAATGGAATACTATATTTTGTTCTTCAGAAAATAATAGCAGGTACTGAGACAAGTCCAAAAAGAGTTGATTAAAGGTACATAAATCGTTAGCTTACGTTCTGCATCGACCGACGGCTGACAGCCAGCAGCCGCTGCTGAGTAGCGTCAGATCGGCCGTCGATCGATGCAGAACGTAAGCTAACGATTTACCTTTAATCAACCCAGGATAATCTCATATAGCACCTTTTTGGATTTGTCTCAGCACCTGCTATTATTTTCTGAAGAAAAAATATAGTATTCCATTTTTAAAAAATAGATTGATCTTCAGATCTCCTCCACCACTCCACCCACAAGAAAACAATGAATACTACATAACGTAGCACGTCATACCAAACAACTTTTGTGCGAACACTTTTTTGATAACGACAACGTCTTCCGAGATATCCTGCTGGTCTCACTTAAACGGGACACCCTGTAAGGTGGAGTGGGGTAAGTGCGTCTCAACGGGGCAAGTGCGTTAATTGGTTATTTTTATTATAATATGAACGAAATTTCTGTAGCTTGTATTTATTAATGTAGTATAAGTTAGTATGAACTATTCGCAATAGATGTCGGCCGAGAATAAAGGTGTTTTCCTCGCTTAAATCAACCAATGGCAAACAGTCGCGTGCGAGGTACACGTACAACTTTGAGGTTACCCTGAACGTGCAATAGTTTACAAAGTTATTAATATATTCTGTGTTGTTAACTATTTTGGGTAATTTCCACAAATATTGACGTAGGTTTACATTAAATAAACCGTTTTCATTGTATTTTTTAAAATTTATTGAGAAAAACGCTAAGATGCACTTGCCCCGTAAATATTACTACACGGGGCAAGTGCGTACTATCACGGTGGGGTAAGTGCGTACTGTATGGGTAACTATAAAACTAAACAATATATTTAATGCAACAAAGAGCATTTTGTAGCAGGCTTGATAATAATCCTTTTCATGCCCCGTAGCACTTGAAACAAGGTTTGAAAGCATTTTTAACTCTCAGAGACGCTTTTTTTCGGGGCAAATGCGTCCTAGTTGACACTTTGTACAATATCCTATCAAAATGATAATTTTCAAGCAAAATTAGAATCCTACATAATACTAATTCATCAGTAATAACTGTGGCAAGAGTTTGATACCAAGAGCGTTAAGTTTTTACATACCAGACTGAAAATACACCAGTTTAAAGTCCAACTTTGCAAAAACTAGGGCGCACTTACCCACTCCACCTTATATTTATTTCGATGCAACTGTACAAAGTATGTGATTTATTTTGTTAAGGGACATTCCGCACTGACCATCGATTAAAAACATCGATTACATTTGAATTCGAAATCGTACATAATAGTTTGAAAATGAAAGTAAATTAATCCCTTTCAGATTCGCTTCAGAACTTTCCAACAGCTTCCAATTATGTCTGAATTATGACGCAAATATTAACCTTTCACAAGATCGATAAATCCATCAACATCAGTTACAGAACTGCGCGAAAATGATCCTAGAATATTCAATTTACATGTTCCATGTCCATACCGTGATGTAAATATGTAATATTAGTCATATAGTTAACGCTTTGAAATTTCTCTTACCACTTAACTTAATAATTAATAAATCTCGTACTGCCTCTGACGCGCTTAGTTGCGGAACTTATTTCGAAATTCTATATTGAATTCAGTGCTTTTTTTTAACACGGGAATCGCAAACTTTCTAATCGCCGGTAATGTTGCCTTTTGTGGCTACATAAACATAATACTTATTTATGATATTTCTACTGGGATCCTGTGTCTTGCACTTAAACTATATTATTTTGCACAAAGATCGCACTCATAATTATTTAATGAACGACTGTAACAATGTAATAACTAATATTACATTTCTTTTTCTGTCTTATCAACGTAACACCGAGCATAGCTAATTCAACCGACCTCCGCTACGCTCGTAAATCAAACGTAGAGCCGAAAGCTCTTGGCTCGAGATCTGAATGGATCCTTCACTTAGCTCTCAAGTGCTTTCCCTTCGACCAATAGCACATTTTTACAAGTTTTGCTTGAGTATTTGCACTGCGGTGCCCTAACGTTTAGCCCGTTTTTAACCCGTATCGATCATTAAAGGGTTTCATACCTTTGAACGGTTGAAATATTATAAACGAAATTAGATAATTATTTTTATATATGAAATTGCGTTTCTTTAAATAATCAATATACACGTCTTATTGCATTATATTTCAGTAGTATAGTCTGAAAAATTTTCAGGATTGCAAGGGTGCAGGATGCGCGTTCTCAAAACTCCTAATTTTATGTTTGTGAGGCGTAATTTGCATTATTCGGCAGCATGTAGCTGTCGCAGCTTCATGAAAATAGCTACATGCGCAACTGTATGCTTCCGAATAATGCAAATTACGCCGTTTTAACATAAAAATAGGACTTTTGAGGGCGATAGGGTCCTAGATCGATCTTTTATCTAACGTTTTTCACTACTGAAAAACCTCATCTTTGTATTATCGAGAAATGAGAAGACACATCCCGCACCCTTGCAATCCTGGTAAACGGGTCTACTCCCCTAACTAGATGATTAAATTTGCAGTCCTGGAAAAACGAGTCTACTTCCTTAAATATCATTAACTGGAAGCACGTGGTAGCCATTTTCCGAAAGCCATTTCTGCAACAACATATCATTTGTGGTAACATTTGTGGTTAAAATATGTATAAACGAATTTCGATAATTATTTTTATATCCTACACATCTCTTAAATATATTTTTATATCACTTAAAGTTAAATAGAAAATTAGATCTCAGTGTTTTTTAAACGTTCGTGTTTCGTTGTATTATTCATTATTCCTGTTAAATTCTGTTAAATTAAATTCCAACACAAATTGTCGAATTACATTTCACACTTTTCGTTTAACAATTATTGATATTATAAAGTGCTCAGCGAGTTAGTTTGACCGATTTGGTAATTCTACTGAACGATAGAAATGAGCATTTCATCGGACGTCAGATACTGTGCAATTTGCTGCATTGTGGACACACAAACGATTTTGTGCTGAAGTGCGTCACGTAATTAGGTTAATAACACCATTCCAATTTGCGCAGGTTTGTTGCCGGCCAGTTAACGGGAATTGCTTTGCTACAAATGTAGTTGCAGGGGATTCGGAACACTGCAAAAACATCGTGAACAACAATATGGATTCTAGTAAATTGTCGTTATGGCGCGATTCAGACTTGTCACTTTGAGATTAATAGTTAAATTAAAAATGATTTTCAACTGGGTTCTATCCAAAATAAACATTCAAAGTGATTAGTGAACAAAGTACGATCAGTTTCTGCTTCTGATGAATTGATTGGTCGATCCACCCACAATGCAACAGTGAAACGGTAATGGCAAGTCTAAACCGATGATTTTCGTCGTTTTTCTACATTTCGGAAAAATAATACAACCATAAGCCCGCGCTCATTTTGGAGCTTGAAGCCTCTACTTTCGCAAAACAGTGTTCAGTTCTTCCTAAATATTGTTGGAAATACAAATGTCTCCAAAAAGTTTGAAAAATGTATCTTCTGACTAAAACTGCCATAGCATTGAATATTGAAGGTTCTTCTTTGTATCGACTCTTTAAAAATTTATGTACAATTTTTTTTCACTGTCTTATGGAACAAAAATGGGGAACAAGTTCTATGGTAGTTTCATTCAGGAAAAAATTTGTTTAAAGCTTTCACAGACGAACATCTTAGAATAAAGTGAAGGACGTGTTACGAAAATAGAGGTTTATTTCTTTGAAATGAGTGCGAATTGATTGTAGTACGATAATTGTTTTACGAAATGATCATAGTTTAACTGTAGGCAATTTCTCCAATTAGTATTCCAACACTTCTTCGATTCACTGTTATGCCAGCGGTATAAATTCGCCTTTACTTTGTTGCCTTCCGCTTTACAATTTCCTTTTTGGTTCGGCTTCGCCGGTTCTCGAACTCGCGTCAGCCAATCGCAAAAGGAGTCCGGGAGGAAAACATGCATAGAGTTTTTCTCATGCCAGCGTTCCGCGCACATTCTGAAGATGCGCGACTTGTTGACTGTCGTTAATCAATACATTCTTGGCGTCGTGAAAAATTCAAAGATTGCCAACGTCGAATGCACGCAGATGGGCGAAAAATTTCCGGGCAATTTTCTAGCCTTGCCAAAGGAGGACAACAAGAAGCGGGTTGCTTGTGGAATTGGAAGCGCTTCTCTGTGATTTATGATAGATACTTCATTGGCCGATGATGCTTTTAGTAATTTAAGATAGGGCACTCTGTGGCGCGACGTTAAGCGCGAGGCTGTTTTATTCGTTTTACGTACGGTGGCCGACAAAAGACCTCGTACGCAAAAAAAGTGGAAGTGGCAAAAATTACCTGCTTACAAGATTAGTATTATACGTTGATTGCAACGATAATTTTCGACGTTTCTTACAGGTAGAGTTCCTCACGGGAATAATAATTTCTAGAAGAATCTAAGAACTAAGAACTTAAATTTTATTCGAGTTATGGAGTCCATAATTTATGCCACTTATTTATAGTTATACATATATTCAATCAATACAATAATACCTAAATTGTGGATTTTTATGTATTCATGCAGAAATTGGCCGAGTATAAAACAGTAAGAAATTAGTCAAATTTAAGAATATCGGTACGTTTTTCTCAGCGAATTAAAACTATGAAGTGATGAAATCAATTTTTATTTTATTGCTTTCCACAATCGATGCAGAACATTTTCATTCTGCATAAAGATTCGCAATCTAGTGATAGCGGACGGACTTACCGAAACGTGTGTAGCCGGCTCTCATTCGGTAACGAGAGATTGCGATGGAAAAGGCAAACCAATAATACGGCCAACAAAACCGAAATATAAAAACGTTCAGACAAAAATAAACCACAATAACGCAATTTATAATTCATTTCTGCGTACAAAAGAGAAACAATTAACCCGTGTTTGCAAGCGAACTGGTTCAACACTGGCAAATACTTAACGAATATCAGCCCTCGGGCTTCGCGGAGACAAGTCGAAATCCCTTTTACCTTTTCCCTGGTTTCTCCATTCAATTCCACGGAGATTCCGCCTAATTGCTATCTCATTTCCATCCTGAGAAAAGTGTCTCGGGCAGAGGGTAATCGTTTTTCGTTTCGTGGCTCTTTTATAGTCCAATAAGTACGCGAATGAAACCATACATAGACTCACAGACAAAAAAGATAGAATGCTAGAACCACAAAAGTGCGATTCTGCATCTCTGGATCAGCGGAGATCTGTAAAAAAGTGGATCGCAAAATTGACCTTAGCCTTGAATCTCAAGGTCAAAATTGGTTTTTTTATTGCATCGAATTACGAAAGATGTAGACCCATCTCGTCCACGTTTATACCATTTTGGGACACCCTGTAGAAATATAGAATGAAATATTTTATACGAAACATTATAATCGTTTTCTAAGAGAACGGTTGACTGAGACGCATGGTTCCTTTGAGACATTTGTTCTCCGCGATGAGTGAGTGGCTACAGGATGCAATCAAATCAATTTTTACCTTGATGAAAGGGTCAAGGTGAATTTTGCCATTTTTTTGGAATTGGTCCATTTTTATAAACTGATTTCCATCTATCCAGAGGTGTAGAATCACGCTATAGTGGTCGCGACATATAAGTTCGAAGCACCGCGTACATTTTCTTCTGATATCATGTAGAAACACAAAGAAACGTAATCCTACGTTTCTATCTCTGACTTTTGTACAATCTGACGAATGTATCGACATTTTTCAGGAATTTGAAAGGTTTTTCTTCATCCAATGACTTTGCCGAACTTACCCCGACGATCCTGTATAGGGACGATCCACGAATACCTCCTACCGTTTAGTCGCAAAACTTTCGAGCCTCCGGACGTAATAAACTCGTCGTTTGTCAGTATCGCAACCCCTTTCGCAACCCTGTAACCCCCGCAGCGATACGACCGTTTCGCGAGCGAAGCGTGTCGCCGCCGCGCCGGTACATTCTTCTCTTCTACTTAATTAGAAAGCTTTTTAACGAGGCCGGTCGCCGAGTCGAGCCGCAAAAAACATGCCGACGGTGTCCCGCCGTGAATCGATAACGTTTGCAGGCTAAATTGACCCTTATATTGGCCAGCCAGCATTGCGAAATTTCCTCTCTGCGGAATACCAAGCCGGAAATGGGGCCGCGCAGCTCGAAAGTATTTTCGGGTTTGTCGATTACCCTGCAAGTCATTATGTCCGTGTGGTTAACCGAAAATTTTCGTGCTGCTCTTGCCGGCTATTCGCGGCGCAATTGGATTGCGATTCCAAATATTGCCTTGTGATGAACTTTCTTCGTATCATCGGTTTCATAGAACCTATAACTTCGGGTGTACGTTTTAACTGTGGTATTTTTTCGCAATGAGATTAAAATACGTAAAAATAAATATTTTGCCCTGAATAAATTTGTATAACTCTATGAGAATGTATTCTCATTGGCGAGGCAAAGAAAATTATCAATCATTCTCATATTTTTATAATCTCAGGATTTGAAAAAAACATTCTTCATAAAAGGTTGAAATAAGACCATTTTTCTTTTATCTCGATCACCAAGGGACTGTTATTCGCATGATTGTACATTCTTTATACAGTAAATTCTCTATAGTCGCAAAAGCCGTGGTGAGGTTTTTTTGCAAAGTTCGTAGACGGACACTATTTTTTTGAGCTTCAAAGACCGAGCTGAACGTAGAGAAGGACAGCGCGTGTAAAGAGAAACTGCGGGCGGCCGAAGCGACTGCGACTCTTCGTGTCTCTCTCTTTCCCATACGCTGTCCTTCGTTGCGCCCGAAACTTTCATCGTCAATTAAACCACTAAATACAGTCGAAATTATATCGTGTTTGGTATTATTGTAATCAGAAAAATGCCACAAATATATTGGTGAAAGTTTCATAAAAAAATGGTATATTATATTGGTATTGCATTGTGAGGACGCGCGAGCCTTTGAACTGTGCCGGCGACTGCGAGTCTCCGCGTCGCATTAGTAGTGGTTCACACCGATATACCCGAGCCGAGATCAGATTACTACAGTGGAGGGGTTATTTTTTTTGCATTTATCGTGTACGGCCTTTTTGCGACAATAGAGGATTTACTGTATTGCTTTAAATTGCATAGAGGAAAGTTTTATTATTATTTAGATACCTATTTCGATATAATAAAATACAAAAAGAAACTTCTCTTGCCTTTTTAATAAAAAAAATAAGCCCTCGGTATTGCGTACATAAAAGTGAAGGAGCTCATTACTACGGCACAAAACCATTAGGACTGTCCCTAATACTGCGGTGTGAATTGCAACTAGGATGAGAAACGATACGATTCTACTTAAAAAGTATTATACAATAGGAGCAAAACTGATCACACACACTTTAAATCAGAATAATTTTTTTTATAAATGGCTTTTTATAAATGACTTCAATTTCTCTGTAAAGCTATAGCTCGTAAACCAATTAACCAATTTCAATGAAATTTTCGGAGCGTATATAATCTATACAAGTGGACCAAACACATCTTTTAAATTTTCGTTATTGGCCCAGCTAAAAAAGTTGTAAAAATCAATTTCTACTATTGTTTTTCACAATTCCGATCAAATGCATTTTTCAACATATTTTTTAGACGTCATTTACTAAACTCATTCATCTATCTTTACAGAGAAAGTGAAATCGTTTGGTCCATTCACAAAAAAGTTATTCTGATTTAAAGTGTGTGTGATCAGTTGTGCTCCTAACTATAGATAACATAAGAAGATATGACAAAAATTAAATAGAAAAGCAGACAAAAAAAAACAGTAACAAAAATAGAAACTTATGGAACTGAAAACTTGAGAAAAACAAAACATTAAACTTTATCACACTCATCACGTTATTAAAAGCTGTATCAGAATTCAATAATATTTCTCCTCCCAGTGATAATTATCATATAATTTCGTATTTGTTTGGAGTGCATTATCAATAAAGAGGATTACCCTAATTAACTTACAGCAAATATCGGCCGATCGTAATTAGCCACGAATCCTGTGCAGAATTAGCAAGCAGTATTAAAATTTGAAACCATCCGTTAACAATATGCGCATTTAAATCACCGACAACAACACGGAAAATTGTATTTTCCTTATTAGCTCCTTGCGTGTCGCTTATCGTTCCAATATCGCACGATGCCACAACTTTATGATCCCCCACGTTTAATTGGGGCTAACGAATCGTTAATTATACATACGGTTGCCAGTGTCGTTGTGTCAGTTGTAGAAATTGGTAACTGCTCGGCCAATATCGTGGTATCGATTTCACAGCAATTACCAGACCACTAAATTGTGGCACCTAAAATGTCATGCTACTGCCATTGAATATTAACAAGCGATTTCATATACGTGATTGCTTCGTTATTTTTTGTTTCTGATGTAATAGAACTTGGTTGCCACAGTGTATTTTTCTATGTGCTGCCTTAAACAAAACATTTTTTACACAAGCTTTCACCCCAAAAATGTTTTCAAGCTGCTAACAACGGTTTTTATTAACGAGATCTACAAGCCCTTTTTAATTTGTCAATCCTCGACACGTTGATGATTCTGGAGATATTGTAGGCGAAAATTTCTGACTCTACCATGGCTGACTCCTAATTGTGTGAACAAAAGTGAGCTTTTGTTATCGCTACTGTTCCGAAATTTTTTTCGAAAAATTCGTTACGGAAGTATAATAGAGGTATAGTTTCGTTTGTGTGTTAATTAGTGACATCGTTAGACTTTTTCTTGTTCAGTGAGATTCCAAATGCTAAATGATTTTTTACAACGAATTTCAGTAAATGTTACATTCGTGCAATGACATTTTCATATTAGTTAAATCGGAAACATGATTTGTTGTATTTAATTGGCAATTAAACCTGTTTGGTTAATCAATTCGTGGTCTACGAAATTCTAAACGTTCATTGCAAATTCTATCTAGCTAGAACTAAATCATTCTAGTGGGTAGTTAAATGATTTTATGTAAACGAAGTACATACAATTTTTAGTGCTGTGAGAAACGATTAACCCTAATATTTTTTTCTCCCAGTATGTCAAAGGTTAATTTTGAACACAAAGCAACAAATTATATCGTCGATTGAAATATTTGACCAGAGGTGATTACTAGTCGATCAAAATTGACGAGTCGAAATTAATCTGCGATAGCTACAAACGTCTATCTAAACATTGATTTCTAATTAAGGCAATACATTTACTCTTTAATAGATCGTAATACATACGAACTGATCAAATTAAATTAATCAATATCTTTCCATTGAATGCAAATATAATTAAAATCGAAAACGCGAGAGTTCGTTAGTAATCACTCTCTAAATAAACTACTCCACAAAATTAGAAGTTTATTGAATTTTAATTCATTTATAACATTAATTTAAAAGATTGCAGTTTTAACTTACGTGCACTCGAATTTCAACGTGACCCTATTATATTATACTTCGTTTGAATTTGTAAAATTTCATTGAGTTGTTTTGAAATTATACAAATTCAAATAGTTGAAATTATAATTTTATCTTTAATAGTCTCCGTTATGGCTAAGGGGTGCTAATATTTCTTTAATTATCTTTAAAAATATTTATTTGTAATTCCTGAGTAACATTTGAACAAAAGTATTAAACAGAAATTCACTTTAGAACATCACCGTTTCGATGAGAGAATTTGTGAATTGCACAGTTTTTTGCAGGAAATACATACCATTAAAAGGCGTATCTAGATTATGAAGATAGCAATTTCCATGAAATTAGAACTCAAGTGCATCTCAGTTTGTACGATCTTGGGATTTCTACGCTGTTCTCAACGTGCGCGGAACACGGATAATGCTGCATAATTAGCGGTGTAAACTTCTATTCTGTTCTGGAAGACACTCAAAGAATTTTAATTGCTATCACTTATCCGATTATGACCTCGCCTATTAAATTTGAGCATCAGGAGTTTGTACAATTGCGCGTAGAATGAAACAAATCTTAGTGAAATACATAATGCTGTTTAGGAATTGTTCGCAAATTAATTTCAACTTGATCTTCAGTTTATACTACGTCATTTATAATTAGACGGCGGATTTTATGAATTATGTATGACAAAAATAGTTAATTAAATAATTCAATTAAAAGTAACTGGTGGGTACATGTTCCCTTATAAAAAATTACACGACTAATTTCATTTAGACTTTGTGCACCTCCTATTGCAATACGTGCTCCACTAAAGATATCTACAGTGAGCCACGAAAGTATTCGAACGCCGTAACTTTTTTATAATTGTAACAAACGACCTGATTTTTTATAATCAATTAGAAGCATTGGTTTATAAAAAGATATGCAAAAAGATTTTCCAGAAATTATAATTTACAAGGTCACATGCAAAAATAAAAAAGGCATTTTTTAAAACGTTTTTATTTGGGCCCTTAAAGAAAATTAAAAAATTTTTGTAGATCTATGTCAGTTACAATTATATGCTGAAAATTTCATCGAAATCGATTGACGTAGGAAAAAACGACACGATTTTAAACGATTTTAAGCAGAAACTGATGAAAAGTCGTGTAAAAGTAAGATTTTTTCAGCATTTTTAACCGCTTGTAGCTCGTTTGTATGTTAATCGATTTCGATGAAATTTTCAGAGCATGTGTATAACTAACATAGATCTACAAAACATATATTTTAAATTTTCATTAAGGACCCTAATAAAGAAGTTAAAAAAAATGCCGTCTTTATTTTTGCATGTAACCATGTAAATTATAATTGTTGGAGAATCTTTTTAGCATATCGTTTCATAAACCAATGCTTCTAATTGATTATAAAAAATCAGGTCGCGTTTGGTACAATTATAAAAAGATTATTCTATTTTAAAGGACGTTCGAATACTTCCGTGGCTCACTGTATATGTAGAATCATCTCTTACATAGACATAAGTTTCATCCCAATACTTCAATGCTCGTTTTGAAGTATTTGAAGTATGCCGTGCGCGTTGTCCGTACGTGTTTATGGGCCTACCTGGTGCAATGAACCAACTATTCAGGTACAAATGTATCGATTAGGGAGGTGAGGTTAGCTTCGTGTAACCCCGCCTGCAAATCAATCCGAGCGTTCTGCGAACATCCCTTACTTCGACCTCGGGCCTTCGATACATGTCGACAGTAGCAAGATTGAACACAGTCTTTCTATCTCGCCGGAAACACGAATGGCCTGCCACGCAGCATGTTTTTCCCAAAAGGATCCTCTGGGAATTGCATAAAAGAGATTCATTTACATCCAGCTGTGTCCCTTCAGATCTTCAGATCCTTTTTATTCAAAGATTATCATTATAATAGATAAGCTATCATACGATAATTCGTATTTACTATATTATATATTGGCCAAGTGATATATCCACATATGGCCTGTAGAATAAATTAATATTCGGACTCTCTTTGCAATATAGTTACTTTTAAAAATAATAAAGCAACTCCTCTCTTATGTCCTACTCTTCTTTATGTAAAAGAGAATTCTATTAAAAATATATAATATTGTAAATACTAAATATGCTTCTTCTATCGATCGTATTTGCTGTTAATAAATTGTTAAATGCTTTCGGTGGTTTCAAATACGTTCGTACATCAGTATCTTGACAACGAGCATGTCCGACGCACGTAACACACGTGTCACACATTTATCATAAATTTATTTTCCCCAAAGCAAGAGTGAGTGTGTGTCTTTATGAACAATATTCCTTATATTCAATCATTCAATAGTTCTGTTTTTTAAAATTATTATAACATATTTACTTTACAGATGCGATTCAAATAAATCTTGAAAAAGATCCAAACTAGGATCTAAATGTTGATTTTGTTTGACAATTAGCAAATTTGCTTTATAATTCGTAATAAACGATCGAACCGTTGCGCCGAAAGCATTTAAAAATTTATTGTAAATACTGCTTGTAGCACAATATTGAGACTCCCATTGATTAAAAATCTCACACTTCTATCAACCTTCTGGTTTAACATATATGTTTTCTCTATGAAAGATTATAAATGTAATTATTCCAGTACATTCGTGAGCTATTATGCTATTGCTATTTTTATTTACATCAGAATTTTTTAACTGTTTGTCTTAAATTTTATGCCACCGCTTAGTAACAGGATGAAAGACAGGAGAGAAAAAAGTTACAAGAGTGTTCTGTGATCAGGTTCGTGTGCTCGCAGCTTATGGTCAAATTTAACGCGCATACATTGAAAGTAAACAACTCGGTGCTATTTTTACCAAATTGGAACAAATATTTGTAGCAGTTATCGCTCACATTCTGTCCGTACGAGACTGTTTTAACAGCCTGGAAAATTATATTTTGTATACTTGGATTTATATTATAATAGATTGAAGCCGAAATTCATCGGCTTATAGGAAAATATAAACAGACAATAATGGAAAACAAACAAAACCAAAATGCAAATTTCTATAGTAACACAGAGATTTTTTATTTTACTAGTCTTGAAATGGCAATTGTATTTTGTGAGCATTTTATTAACACCATTACTATACACACATTTATTAAATTAACAATTATATGAATACTTAATTTCGTGCATAGAAAAGTGAACGCATTTACTTCCGCATACCTCAATTTTTTGAGAAAAAAAAAAATTTATTAATACAGAAGTTGGTTTGAATTCTACATTTAAACTTTAAACATTTGCACCGTACCTACAATACTTCAGCAGTTAATGATCCGTTCACATTTAAGCGCGCGAGCATTATAATAAAAAACGGTGCCGCGATGTCGTACTAGCAATTACACAAATGATAATATCCCCATTGTAGAATCTCGTGGTGTCCGTGTTATACGAATCTAAATAACATGCTTTCCTATTCCGGAAAGCACGGACATTAAAATTTCAAACTGTTCTTGAGAACCTTGTTTCGAGACTCCGAGCGGCGAGAAGTATTTAGCACAGTGGAAATATTTTTCCGTTGAATAAATAATATTTCTATAACCGGGCACGGAGTTGGCTTTTGTTATTCAGAACTCCCTAATTGTTTCCGACAGCGCATTAATGCTACTAATTATTCCGAACGGTGTAGTGCATCTAACGTTTGGAACGTGTTTCACAGAAACAAAGGCTCATGGCTCCCGATTGGCAAATTGGCTCGCGTAAGTTCATTACGGCATTTCGCGATAACAATATATTTCTCTCTAATATAGAAATATATCGATATAAATATAGAAAGTACACAGTGGCCCACAAAAGCGTAACTTTTTTATAATTGTACCAAAGGACCTGATGTTTTGTAAGCAATTAGAAGCATTGGTTTACTAAATGATGAGCAAAAGAAAATTAGTAAACCAATGCTTCTAATTGTTTATAAAAAATCAGGTCGATTGGTAGAATTATAAAAAAGTTATTCTGTTTTAAAGGGGGTGCGAACACTTTTGTGGGCCACTGTATGTCGCGACCATCTTAGCAAAACTCCGCCATCGGTCATAACTCAATCGTACTTTTAAAAAATTATGATAAATATTTTTTATTATCCACAACTGATTTTATTTATATTTTATTTTCATTTTTCAGTGAGATATAGTTCATATGTATAGCGTGCTGTTGTTGAAGCCGTTGGAAATTATTTCGTTGCGCGTGAAATATATCGAAAGTATAATATAAATAAAATCAGTTTGATAATGAAAAAGTTTATTCTCATTTTTTAAGAGAATGGTTGAGTTTTGACCCATGGTTTCTGTTTCACTTTTTATCCTAGTGATGAGTAGGATAAGACGCAATGAGAAAATATTGTTGACCTTTCGACCTTGAAATTAATTAGTCGAGACAATTAATTTCTATACTTCCTGTACCTGTACAGTGGACGACATTTCTGTATAAGGACTATTATATGTACGATGTATGAAGACGATATACTTCAGTCGATATACTTCAGTCGAAATTCGGACATTTTTAAAAGCACGATAACTATGTTAAAACTCTTAAAACATGGTTTCCACGAATAAAAATGACGTCTATATGCAAAACAAAGTAAAAAGGTTTGTGTGACCCATCCTTTACCACAGTCCCTTACCCAAAAAAGGAAAAATCGATTTTATTTTTAAAATGGAAAACCCAGATATCCCCTTAAAATTTTCCATTGAAAACACTACTGTGTTACAGAAATGTCGTCCACCGTATTTTTGACTAGGCTCAGTGAAAATTCCGCGTGCGCACGAAGGGCGCAGCCGTACCGAAATGAAACCAGTCCTGCGTAAGTTTCCGTTGCGCGCAATCAGCGTCGATTTTTCCGTAACACCGAACCAGGCGAGACCGAATGAACTTTCGACGGGGACGGCGAATCCGAACGGAAATCGAGCGGATCGAAATTGACGGTGGTCGAACGGCCGTTTCCGGAACATTCCGATGGATTCGGAATGGTCGCCCCGCGAGATAGACTGCGCCGGTTACTTCACTTTTTAAAGGGAGAGGCCGCAGAGGGCCGGAGTATTGGAAAAGCATCGGTTTCGTAGTAACGAATCCCTTGGTGACTGCTGAAAATAGTCGTTTCGCGGAACTCGAAGTGACATCGATTAACTTCGTTGTAGTTATTGATTTTCCGACTACGTCGAACGTATAAACTGTCTGTCGCGTAGAACATTTCCACGGTGAGTCAAGAAATAAAATATAACTGGTGTGTCTCTACCTGCATTAACGTCACCAACTATGAAATATGTTTTTTATGCCATGGCTTTAATAATTTCATCGCGCACTGTATCTTTGGAAACAAAAAATTAATGCTAATTATCATCATTCATTTTGATTTCGCGTCACCCTCATGTTCGAACCGGCGATATTCAGGTTGACGAATTTGTCAAAGAAATTACCACAATCCTAGCTAAACAAAAACATATAATTCCATTCGAGCAGCAAGAAATGACCTTGAATGACCTTGAGACACCAACAATATCCAGATCGACGAATTCGTCAAGGAACTGACCATAATCCTAGCTGAACGAGAACATACAATTCCATTCGAAAAACCAAAAGATAACCTTGAGATCACGAAAGCGTCTGCACTTAAGTCTGGTGGCCATCATGAGACATCCTCCATGATACAGAACGAGTTTGATTTGAAACACTTTTTCGAATAATTTAGAAGAACAGTAGTGAGTTGAAGAGAAGTGGAGAATAATGATACCTTGTGATCAAAAAGTATCCGGAATTTCTCATTTAAACGAACCGCGCTTGAGATATTG
Source organism: Lasioglossum baleicum (assembly GCF_051020765.1). Taxonomy (NCBI): domain Eukaryota; kingdom Metazoa; phylum Arthropoda; class Insecta; order Hymenoptera; family Halictidae; genus Lasioglossum; species Lasioglossum baleicum. The sequence continues at coordinate 5,395,353 of NC_134939.1, read as the reverse complement.
TCAAAATCATTTTTTTTCTAAGTTGGTACATCTGTCAGATGTTTACATGTCACTTTTAAACGCCATCTGTCAGATAGTTTATGCGTAATAGCTTTGCAAACAAGTCATTGTTTGGTGTACTCTGCGAATTTCGCTACAACTCGTGGTTTCTTCACCACGACAATGCACCGGCTCACACATCTCATCTTGTACGCGACTATTTGACCGAAAACAACGTTAATACCGTTCCGCAAGCTCCGTATTCACCTGACATGGCCCCGTGTGACTTTTTCCTGTTCCCACGACTCAAGTTACCACTTCGCGAGAAGCGTTCTGAGACGATTGAGGCGATAAAGGAGAATTCGCAGAAGGGGCTGAAGGCGATTCCAAAATCGGCCTTTGAAAAGTGTTCTGAAGATTGGAAGAAGCGTTGGAATATGTGTATTGCTTGCGATGGAGATTACTTTGAAGGGAATCAAATAAATATCGATGAATAATTGAACAGTTTTCGTTTTATTGACAAATTCCGGGTACTTTTTGATCACAAGGTACATTACCTTCGACCTCTACTAAAATAATTGAGAAAGAAAGACATTCCTAATTTTATTTTCCATAAAGATCCACACTTTGCCGATGACCGTAAAGTACGTCACCCTCGAAACGGAGTGGCTTTGATTCGCCACGCTTTTCCGAATAACGTTTCGAACGCTGAACGCGACACGCTGTATAGAGTTTGATTTTCTAATTCGAGGGGCGCGCAATGAAAATAATAATAATAGTACGGGTTCGTATCCCGTAGGAACTCTCGAGCGATGCTTTCCGACCAGCAATGGCTTCCTACACCTCGTACCAATGATATTGGCCTCAACAAAATAATGAATAAATTGAGCGTGGGTCACAATAAAAATATAATCGTCCGCCGTACATCCATGATTCACGTTTCATTATCCTATTAGAGCCAATGGATGGTCGGAAGATAGCCTCTCCCCCTTCTTTCGGCTCTCTGTATATGTGCCACCACGTTCGTTTCGTTTCGTACGGAGCCGCGCGTCGCGTCGTCGTGTGAGCCAGGACGACGAACACGTCGCGTCGTCGCCCGTAAAAGCCACAGCCGCCAAGACACACTGCTCTCTCTCTTCTCGCTTACGCGAACCTCACGTGTTCACAGCTCTCGTGTAAGCAGACGAACGATACGATAGAAGGTAGGAACAAGACCACACTTTGATTTCTCCAACCGGCTAACTTTACTTTCGGTACGACCACGACACCTATCAACTCGGCTGGGGGCGTGGGAGAAACCGAATCGGTGGTGGCATGGGGGGGGGAGTGGGAGTGGTAGGGGTACTTTGCCCAGAGTTAGGTGGGGGGTGATCAAAGAGAGTACAGCAGGTACAGAGGAAACCCTTAATATCGAAGTGGCCGAAGTGGTATCCACCGGGTGTGACCTGTGGCCGGACCGAAAGCGTTCACCGTTTTACGGCAATTTAACCCCGTTTTAGGTGAATCACCGACGACTACCATGCTTCGCATTGGCTCCTGTCGAGCCATGTTGGGAGCACGTTGTCGACAACTCTGCGAGAACAGAGATCTCTGTACTGACATTGTTGGAGGACGTGCACGGGAACCCTTGTTACCTAAACGTCCTCTGGTTAGGGTCGGGCTACTTTGAAAGGGACAATTTGTTCTAGCGTCCATTAGAGTACAGTAGTGCACGATTAACCCTCAACTAGAGGGTAATTGTTTCTGTAGTCATCCATCTCTTACGCGTTGCTATTGTTATACACTATTTTCTAAATATTTTATATGAGCACGTGAAGCTGGAAGTGAGGAATAGGATAATTGATGGCGCACATTTTCAATCAGAATATGTTTTTTGTTCATGCATAATGTGTGTGACTTGTAATTACAATAGTTATAGTCTTCCGCCTGTTTGTGCGATTGTTTGTTTGCTATCGATATGTTTAAATAACCATCTTCATTATCCATTATTAACATACCTCGCATATCTTTATGCAAAATAAAAAATGTTTACATTGATTGCAAGACACAGGAAGTTTTGTTCATTGTTTAATTGTCTTATTAAACTGAAACTAATACGCTCTCTCTGATGTCCTTAAATCTTTTTAATACAACCACTGTTCCACATTTTTATCATAAACGCACAAAATCCGCAGTGTAGTTGTCATAAATGTTTTCTTGTATTTTAAAGATATGCACACACAAGATTTAAAAATTTTAAACAAGTAGATGTTTCTTTCACGACTTACTTGATTGATTACCCTTCATTATTTTTTGGAGATTGCAAACATTTATAATTGAACCTGTTGTTTTAGTGCATAACGAAGCATTAAATCATTACATTAATATGCTACTTCTTCATATCCAAAAAACTGCGTGCAAATACGTTTTTGATTCATTGTATTGATATCGACGTCTAGTTCAAATTGACAGAGCTATCCCGACGGTATTAGCACGTTGTCACCTCCATGTCATCAGAATCCAGGTGACATGTAGTCCCCAATTGTGCGCATCGAGCGAATATGGATGACAGTCATATTGGTGGGTTATGAATGATCTAAATAGGTACTTATACGGGTAGTCCATAGAGTATAGCATACCTAACAACTAGACAACTGATCTTTATGCAAAATAGGAATGTTCTGTCTCAATCATAGCAAACTGGAGTATAACAGAAAGCTCTTTCCTGATGGGTTTAAGCCGGAGCTATTTTAACTCTAAACTGAAACATTTCTTCTGACCTAGAATAATTTTATTCATTTAATGGATGTGTGAAATTGATATAATACCTCATACAATACTTAAATGTTTAGTAATTGGTTAGATCCCAACATGTTTAATAGTGTAAACAATATTTTGAATAATGGTCCAGCAATTTTTAGTGGTGACTCTCTCTCTCTCCGAGTTGACACGCGAGTGCCTTAACACAAAACCTACCGAGTCTTAAAAGTAACTGGTACATGTTCCCTTATAAAAATGACAAGATTGATTTTATTTAGATATTGTGCAGCTCCTATTGTATTATAATATATGCTCCACTAAAGATATCAATACAGGTATTTCTTATGAAATTATTTTTATTATATCAATAATCGGAAAATAAAAAATCTGGAACCGGTCATTTTTGACAACAACACTTTCTGCTTGCATTAATTTCTTCTAATGTTTTTACTGTTTTGCCTTTCTTCTACTTACTCTTGTGATAAAAGCATAAAATCATGAAACATGATGAAGACAGTATAATAATGTACAATTATAAATTGTGTAATTTAAAAAATTATTTAGAAGACAATATTGTGAAACATTGATTACATTATTACTATCGCTGCTAAAAATACTGTTTTGTGCAAACATATAAAAATAATAAATATTAATCGTGAGAAATATAGAAATCCAAATAAATTAGTAGAAATTTAGACACATGAAATACTATATTTCAAATACCTATTACATCTTAAGGAAACATTATTTCAATGAATAATTTTCTCTACCACAACCTAAATAACTATTTTCAAAACACACGTACTTATCTCTATGACGTCAAATAAATCTTGAAATACTATTTCATACAAGCAAGAATATTTCATTCACTATTTTCAACACTTTTTCAAATATTTTCACCCAGGTTTGCATGAAATCGACGCACAAATATTTGATTTTGCACAAAAATCCCAACTCTATTACCCCACCGCGATACTCACTGAAATTGTTGGTATACCATTGTATTGTGGGAGATTGTAACAACGAACAGTAACAGAAAAGCATTTCGATTGGCTTCCTCGAGGCCTCGACATAACCACCCCTCGAGTCAATTAAAAAAGTTTACTCGGCAAACGATTGCGCACGGCGCGCTTGAATTTTATAGCTTGTAAACTACGGCCTGCACCTTTTGACCTCCGCTCACGTCCCCGATTCTAATTCAAGACCCCATTGTTCTCTATGCTTTCGCACGGGTCTCTCTCTCTCTCTCTCTCGCCAGTTTTTTCCGCCATTCGAAATTGGCGTAACTCGCCGGAACCCATTTCGTAGGCAATTGAAACGGCGGCTAATCGATGCGCTAATATTTGATTTAGTAATTTGAAAGAGGCATTATTGACGGCGGAAAATAATCTCTCGTCGCGACCGGCGCGGCGCGGCGCGACGATCGTTCTTGTTCTTGCTCGGAAAGTTTTGCGGTGAATAAGCATCATCGTGTCCTCTGACGCAGTGGCGCGGTAGGGGTCCCAGCGACAGAGACGCTCGAAGGGTTGTAATTAACCCGTTGATGCAATTATTGTCTCGGAACTTGTTCCGTTGCGTCCCGTCGAATCAAAGTTTTCCCTTACGTGTAAAAATAGAAAATCATTGTCGTGGGGAATTTTATTAGAAAACCAGGTTCAGACTAAATGTCATAGAAAAAAACGTGGTAAAAAGGACAGCGTTAAAAATAACCGATTTTTTTTGCACGGAGCAAGTTTTACAGCATGATATTGCACACTCTCGGAAATATAAAATAAAAACCAAATTATAATAATGAAACTTCAATTATTTATATCTTTAAAACTATTGAGTAACTACACCTAATATTTTGCATACGTGATCAGCGATCCATATACCATCATCTCAAAAAAAATTATCAAAATCGAAGTCGGACACTTGTGGTCCATCCCTTGTTAGTGTTTTTCTCAATAAATCTTCAAAAATACGATAAAAACGGTTTATTTAATGTAAACCTCCATCAATATTTGTTTTACTTACCTAAAATAACAACACAGAATATATGAATAATTTGTAAACTATTGCACGTTCAGAGTAACCTCAAAGTTGTACGTGTACCTCGCACGTGACCGTTTGGCATTGGTTGATTTAAGCGAGGAAAACACCTTTATTGTTGGGCGACATCTATGTCGTATAGTTCATACTATCTTATACTACATTAATAAATCATCAATCAATTAACGCACTTACCCCACTGCACCTTACTTACCCCACTATTAATATATCATTATAGATTATATTCTGCAATAATTTTTATATTTCCTTGCTAAATGGACATTCTACTATCGAATTCTAAAATTGAATTTTGTCCAGCTAGATCGTTTAACTAATCCACTGTGCGACGGTTTGCATAGATTTACAACAATGGGAGACGAATTTACGGCCGTGAAGCGCATACGCGGCTGCTGCGTAATTTTCTAAATTAACGTGCAATGGGGCGAGGTGAAAAAAAATGCGAATGAAAGTGTTTTTCATCGAATTTTCCGCACTTCCGTCAATCCGCTTTTCTTCGATTTCAATTCGGTTTGAGCCGGCGAAACAGGTCACCGGAGGATTTCGCCAACAAAAGAGCGGAGTTTCCTATATTTTATTGTATATTTGCCGGTGAACAAATTGAGAGGGGCGTGTCGAAGAAGAAATCTGTTCGCGCAGTCGTCCCCCATCGTTCACAGATCGATGGTAGATATATAGCAACGGTATAAACTGTGTGTATACACACGTATATTCCGTAACGTAAAATTGTTTATTCCAGGAACGAGCGCGCGCGTTCGTTCTCGAAATCAAGCAAAGGAAATTTAATTAAAACCGCCTCGGCCCGCGTTACGTGCGCGCGTCCTGTCTCATCGTAAATGCACGAGCGCAAAAACTGTTGGACGCGCGGAAAAATGAAAAAGCAACAGCTGAATTTTATAAATGGTCCTTGTATGACGTCCGCGGGGAAACTCATTTTTCACTCGGAACCATGAATCTTCCTGATATAAGGGAGAATCACAGCCGACATTCCATCGCGTCGAATCGATAATTAATATGTTATTCAAGTTGCTACTGCGGAGTCGCCATGAAATACCCACGGGAAAAAGAATTCCGTGATTTCAAACAGACGCAATTTAATATCGCACTTCTGGTGACAAGCATGCGTGTATGAACAGTAGTTGAAACAAATCTTTATGCAAAATGAAAATTGTTTGTATTGACGCCGAAACAAAATTTACAAGAGAAATAGGAATTGATTTTTCTTTGGTTTCATTGTGCCCTAACAATAGTGTTGATACTCTTAAATTCTGTTAATCTTTCTACTGTTGGGAATTACCCATTTTTGTAATAAATGTATAAAATACGCAGTCTAATTATAACAAACTGTATAACATTTGTATAATTTGCTTTAAGGATGTAAAGAATATAGTATATGTATTGTACACGCGAGCGTTTGAATTCACACGCTAACGTGTCTGCCTATTGTTCTCTGTTTCTACTTGCAAGGATCACTAGTGAACACTAGACTGCAGATTTTTATGGAAAATAAAAATGCTGCGCATCGATTGCTGGGAACAGGAGCTAACATATATTTGCAGTATTTTGTGATTCATAATATTGCTTGTCGAAAATAATTGGACAAATGAATGATGTCATTTCTTTTCAAAGCATTAGAACAAGTGGAAGTAACCAGCAGTAGTCAGACCAATGAACAGAATATTATTCAAGTATACATACATATATGTACATCAAGTCTTGTATGTTTGTATTCATGAATAAAAATCAATTTCGATGCAAATGTTTCTTCGTCACACTTTTTACTCTTCGTAACAGCTAATATTTTATTATTGAATCTGCACCTTAATTATAGATATTTCCTTCTTTTTTATAAATGAAATTTTCTCATTTCTTTTCAATCGCTCTATTAGTAACTTGGAAATTACTATAATACTTACAATTAAAGATTCAAGTTTACTTAAAAGTGCGTCTAATTCAATGTCCATAAAGTAAAAAATCTTTAAAAAATAGTGTACGAGAAAATATAATATTGAAACCGAACGTGGTAGACGGTTAGAAATATGAATAGTTTTTAGCAGACATTAAAATTTTGAACTAATTATTTGTGTCACATTCATTCGTGTAAATAAATGAATTGCCTCATAAACTTTTCAAAATAATTATATATACACACGAATTATATACTCGTAAGCTAAATTTTACTTTTTGTCGGCAATGATAAATCTGTTTAATAAATAAACGAAACGCGTATTTGTGGTACAGCTTTAAGCTTTAACCTGCCTCGACAAATTTCATTACGGAAGCAGTATTATTATCAACAGTGGAAATGCTGGGACCATTTTAGCAGAATTAAATTTAATGAAAATTCTTGAAAAGGCTTTGAATCGTGATAATGCAAAATAAATTATGTAAAAGACAAAGGATGAGCGGCAAAGCAGATAGAATATTGTTCCGAAAGCATCAGTCTTAATATAAACTTACTCTTTCCTACGATTTGATAATTTTCACGATGGAATAGCTCCGCGAATAAACGCGGGAGAATGATCACGTTCACGACAGCTGCAACTATTATTTAGTAACCTGCAGTGTTCACTAATTTCTCGTTTATTATTTGCAGCTCGGGCATAGCAACATGTATCGGTTTATTGCGAGAATAAATCTACATTATAAACCGTGCATCTACGAACTGATGATTAATTGTTGCCAGAGCGGCCGCGTTCGCGCTACCATTACTCATTGAGGAACGTGTTAATCCTCTATAATATAGCGCCAAGAATATTTTTCGCTCCCCGTCTACACGCGGCATTCATCAGCGCTTCGCCAACCTGCGTTACCCTCCAAATGGGATAGCTTGCGTGGCTTGGTTGTTAAATGGTAATCTTATTTTTCCCGAGATTTATACGGTTGTCCTTAATTCACGTTGTTAGATCATTATGCCCTGCAAGTTTGTTCAACGTTCAATTTATAGACTTTAGTCTACCGATCATCATTCAATGGAATCATTTCATTGAGCGGGTACCTTTTTTCGCCTGCGTCGTGGAGTCTCCGAGACTCTGGCCTTAACAAGTGTAAGAGACTGATACCGAGATTAACGAGACTCTGGAGAATGCGTTTCGATTTATTTGGTACAGGGTGATTGTACCAGTAAGTGACCGAGCACCATGACCATTTTCAAAGAAATACTAACAGAAAAAGACTTCAATTAATCTCTAGCAACTGTATACAGAGTGTCCCAAAAATGACGTCCAACCTTAAAAGTATTATTGTATCAGTAAAGTGAACTGTATGTACATTGTGATTTATTCCACTCTAAAAAACCGAACGAACTTATTTGCCAACCCAATATATAGAATGAGTTCCCTGAATTGTATGTTCAACGGATGGTTTATCCGTGGTATAGTAAATGTTAGTATAGTAAGTTTTAATTTTAAAAAAAAGTAAAACAATATCAACTACTGCTAGAAGATTTGCCAGAAATTTGATAGAATACGTCAAATTCTTATACTAGTACATGAAGAAAATAACAAATATTACACCATACTATTAACTATAGTATACTAATAAACACCACACCTTAGTACGAAACTGAGAAATTACAAAACATATGAATTATAACCTCGTAATTCTCAATCACAAATAATTATATGATAGAAAGAATCTTCAGGCTAGAGCTACAGTTATTTGAAGTGACATTTTCATTTGCAAAAATGTCTCCCTCGGCTTTCTTAAGGAGTTATTAACGCGCCGGGGTACAGCAGTGAACAAGAGAAGGAGCAGAAATTGATTTAAATAAAACTCGAACTGCACAGCTAGTGATAGATAGTAGGAATACGATACCGTAAGGGAAGTGCTGTTAGATCAACGATTCGGAATTATTGCACTTTCACTTTCTGATCCATAAATCCTATCTTTATTTCACGCCGTGAAATTTTTCTACACTTGCGATCATTATTCTCACTTGTCAAAACACAGCTGTGCACAAATCTGTGGTTGCAAGGAAAAACGCCGCATGTCACAATTTCAAAAAATTACAGTTTATGCATTAATTGAGCTCTATAGTATAGGATTTATGTATTTACCAGAAGAAAAGTCGTGAGAACAAATTCGAAAGGCACAAAAAACAATGCAATTTAACCGATATCCTATGTCAAAGCATTAGTGATCAATACTTCAAACGACAATATCTCGAAAGTGAAAGTATGTGACATGCGGCGTTCTTCCTGACAACCACAGAAATAACAGTTGCAATATCAACTGTATTGAAGCACAAATCACAACAATTTGGTAATATGATCGCTAGACTGCGGAAGAAAAAACACAAACTAATCAGAGCGAGGCCTCGGCGGGGAGAGTCCGGCTCGGCAACAGGTTCCGCTGTGCGTAGCGTTGGTGTCGCGTCGCGGTGAAGCAGTAAACAAGAGAAGGGGCAGAAAATGAAAAAAAGGATACGGAAGAACCGCTGTAAGACTAGAATTTATGACAATCAGATTGGTACGCATGGTCGATGGTTAAAAGGACCTATTCACGATCAAGCATATTGCGCAATAATTATTGTGCAGTATGATGTTTACGCAAATACACATTGTACTATATTAATTAGTCGATCACTATCATTCACGATCAATCATGTTACGCAATAAGCATTGTTGCGCAAAATGCTTGATCCCCTTAACTGTTCGAGAAAAAGGTCTGTCCTTTTACCCAGCAAAAAGTAGAAATGTCAGGTACGTGTGACGTTTATGAGTCTCTATTGTCTTATACCTCCCTTAAGAAACTTTCTAAAAGGACAGACTTTTTTCGAACAGGTACCCATCGCCTCAGTATCTGCAGAAAAGCTGAAACATGTGATTGCCATAAATTCTAGTTTTACAGCGGTCTCTCGTGTCCTTGTTTTTGTCAGATCACCCTATCGTTCGATATGCATAATACCCACCCTAAACTCCTCAGAAAAAGCTTACGTAAAATCAGTGTCGTGCGAACCGCGGTAGAGAGTACATCCCTGAAGACGTGTCGATTCCAAATTTGCGGTTATTAATTCGTGTGTTTTTAATAGTGATATTTAGACTGGTTAGTTTAGTTTAGAGTGATTAATAGACTGCGGATTTTTATGCAAAATAAAAGTTGGCTGCTGCTATTGCAAGGGATAGAAGCCAAAGAAATATTTGATTCCTACTTTAATCATTTTACCAAATTGAAAATAATACATAGGCGTTTTAAAATTATTTTAATATATCTACTATTTTAAAAAATGCATCTCTCTAATAATTTCTGATACAAATGCATGAAATCCGCAGTCTAGTGATCACATTACGAGATAGTTGCATTGCTATCTTTTGACAAATGTGAACAATGATCGCGAGTGTAGAAAAATTTCACGGTGTGAAATAAAGATAGGATTAATTTATCGATCAGAAAGTGAAAGTGCAAGTGCAATTCCGAATCGTTGACCTGACAGTACATCCCTTAGGTGAGACCTGGGCGACGCAGGCTCGAAAAACACATGTTGTTCTTTCTCTCCTTCTCTTGCTCGGTAAGACAGTCTCAGAGTAGCAGCAACGTGTGTTTCTTGAGCCTGCGTCGCCCAGGTCTGCCTTAGGTTGTCGTATTCCTACTATCTATCACTAGCTGTGCAGTTCGTTGACTTGACTGCATTTACAGCTGAATAGGTGAGTTTTATTTAAATCAGTTTCTGCTCCTTCTCTTGTTCACTGCTTTATCCCGGCGCGATAACAATGCTGCGCTCAGTGGAATCTACCGTCGTGGCCGCGCTCTGATTAGTTCGTGTTTTTCGTTAATAACTCCTTAACAAAGCCGAGGCGGAAATTTTTGCAAATGAAAATGTCACTTCAAATGACTATAGTTCTAGCCTGAACATTCTTTCTATCATATAATTATCTGTGATTGAGGATGACGAGGTTATAATTCATGTTTTGTAATTTCTCAGTTTCGCACTAAGGTATGGTCTTTATTAGTATACTATAGTTAATAGTATGGTGTAATATTTGTTATTTTCTTCACGTACTAGTTATTCTGTCAAATTTTTGACAAATCTCCTTGATATTATTTTACTTTTTGTTACATTAATAATAGATTAACTCGTGTTAAAGTAAGATCAGAATACTAACACTTACTATACCACGAATAAACCATCCGTTGGACATACAATTCAGGGAGCTCATTCTATGTACAGTTCACTTCACTGATACAATGACACTTCCGTCTACAATCCAGGAACTGTGTTGAAATCAGTCAATGACGCAGAGTTTGCTCCTCCGGGTACCGGGTAGCAGTACTAAATGACGCAACAATTGCGTCACTGGTCTCGAATGTGTTCAAGAGTCTCGTGTAACAATTTAAAGGGTGAGCCTGACTTAAATCGTCGAAAATTAACAAATTTTGGGGAATTTATTGTAACTAACGACTTGAACTAATTTTTTCGACATTTTAGGGCTGGTTTGCTGTTGAAGTAATTAGTAGACTGCGGATTTCATGCATTTATGAAAAAAAAATGAGTAGGTGTAATTTGAAACAGCAGAAACATTAGACGAGCTTAAAGCTATTGTTATACTATTTCACATCTATTAAACATATTAAGGAGGAAACCAAATTTTTATTTCAGCTCAGTTTGTTGCAATTCAGAAAGAAAGCTACACATAATGGAATTATTAAGAAGGTGTATCCTTCCATGAATAGGTTAACAAGATTACAAATTTCCCAATAAATAAACAAACAAAAGCATCTAAAGAAAATATTTTTATTAAATTAAGGATGTATCCAGGGACCAAAAATAACAGTTATTCTAAAATTTAAGATAATGTATACAAAATATAAAGAAAAAAAATTTGAAGAACAAAGTAATTTTTGGTTACAAATAACAGTTATTATATTAGTGTTGAAAAAATTGGATCCTCCTCGATAACTGTTATCGACGAAGAAAAACTGTTTCGATTGCTCAAAGCAGTTATCGATGAGAGAAGTTCATTTCGATCGCTCATAACAATTATCGTTGATCGAATTGTATTTCACTTGTTCATAATAATTATTGATGAGAAAATTCATTTTGATTGCTTATTTAATTGTTATTGAGTTGTCTAGTATTTTTCGGACGGAGCAAGCCTGTGAAATTCATTGAGAAGGTTTCGTACAACAAGACAAATCAACAGACCATAAGAATAACACAAAATCTGTTTGTTTGTCACATTAAATTTTCATTGTACCACTTAATTTTACGAATAAAAAATGTATGACATAATTGATTGTCTACCATTTGGAAGTTGTACTATTTAATAATAACTATTACAAATTTCCTTCATCAATAACTGTTATGAGCGATCGAAATGAACTCCTCTCATTTATACCTGTTATGAGCGATGGAAATAAATTTATCTCATCGTTAACTGTTATGAGTGATCGAAATAAATTTCTCTCATCGACAACTGTTATGAACGATCGAAATAAATTTCTCTCATCGACAACTGTTATGAACGATCGAAATAAATTTCTCTCATTGATAACTGTTATAGATGATCGAAATGAATTTCTCTCAACGATAACATTTACCAACAAGAGAAAATATTTTCTGTTACTTATAATCCTTATTTGTAACCAATACCAAAATTTAATCGATGAAATACTTGTTATTCTATGATGTTTTTCTTTTTGGTTATAACAGTTATGGTCCCTGGATGTATCTATACGTCCCAAGAAAGCTTGCTCCCATATTATCATTAGTTTTAAGAAAAATAATTTTAAAAAATCACTTATTTACGTACGAATACTTTCGTGAGTCGCTACAAGTGGAACATGTTTTTGTATCCGGATCACTTGACAGATTTCAGGCAGTTGAAAGATTAAACTGCCAGGCGGAAAAGGAAGCGTGAGGTATACTGTCCTCTCCTCGCTACTTTAAATTCCATGTCGCGCATTGTACGGGGGTTCCAGCGATTCGTCGCGCTAAATCATTTAGCCATCCACTGAAAGCGAAGGGAAACGAACGTTATGCCTGTCGTTTCGGAGTTGTGTCCCCGTGTGACTGTAATTTCGCCGGCATAATACACACGTTAACCCGAGTTGCACGTAACTGGACAGTCTGTTTCGATTATGAATAAAACATGCACTTATAAAATGCTGTTCTCGCGCGTTACGCTCGATATAATAGAAAGAGTACTGCGCAGCGACATTTAAATAATGTATTCGGATGGCGGATATCGGGTGAATGCTTCCCCGTTGATTTTCAACGTGATGTGTCGTTTGTTATGGCGCGAGCCTCATTTCGTATACGCCCATTACGTAACAAATGAATCACGTGTCCAACGCGATAGGCGCCACGAACATTTCCGAAACTACGCGATCCACAATGGTCCGGGCGGCCGATCTAGCAGTTCATTTAGTGAAAAATGACTTTCTAAATGTTTAGTGATGCTGAAAATGTCGATATTAACGAAATTTAATGAAAATTATAATTGGAACAAGCAATTATAAAAATGAACATTTTGTGAATATGATCTTCGATCGAAAAAATTACTAATTTTCTTTTGCGACTCCTGCCGAACCTATTTAATGTTTCTAAAAAATTTTTGTTTATAATTGGAGAGCATTCTTTTATCTGGAAAATCTATACTTCAAATTTAGAAGTACAGTTCGTCATTTATTAAATAAGTAATTTTCGAATTGGAATATTTTTACCACGCTTATATTTTTAGTATACTTTTCCTTGTATGATGCCGCAAGAATCATTTCAACCTTCGTCCTTCTTCAGGAATTATTATTGTTTAAAGTGTCGCAAATACCTCGGTGGATATTGACGTTTATCGAATGTATATTGCTTTCTCTAAATGTCCATCACCACCTTCAAAAACGATTAAATTAATAAGATTTATTAAATATTGTACAAGCATTTTTAATAATGCTCGTTTAAGAATTCTTCAGAAATTAAAGATACTTATTGGTTTCATGAGAAAGTAATTTGTAACTGTTCATTGAATTTTTGTCAGAGCAATTAAATTTTCGATTTCCTGGTAATATGTGTCACAGGAATTCTGACGACGGAGTGAAAACGATTAAAGCGCAATTTGAATTACATATTTAAATGAACACTGTAGAATGTATCTTTGCATGTGCAACTTTTATATGCATAAAAAATACTAACACATTCCAAACAGTTTTTTTAAAGAGAAGCATAATTGCGATGATGAAAATGTTAAGATTGTGAAAACGGAATGAAATTAAATACTTGACAGACACACGTACGTCACGATTTTACGCAACGAAATCGCATGACCTTTCCAGATGAAAAATATGATTAAATTCAATTTAAATTATAAAAATTATATTATTTTTCCTACAGTGCTTCGTATTTTAGATAATTGAATTCGAAGGTTCATCCGACATGTCCGCTAATTAACTGAAATATAATAACAGAACATGACGTATCCACTTCAAAAATTTTCCAAATCAATTATCTCAAAAATGAAGACCTGTATCAGACAAATACGTTTTATATTTTTGTCGTGTTTCGTCAAAAGTAACGAACAAAACCTCTCCCATTTTGTAAAAATTGTTATGTCCACGGATATAATGGTTAAGTTTTTGTATTTATATTAATCTGTTGAATAATTATATTTAACATCGCTAAACGACAAAATTTTCTAGAGAAGCCCAATAATCAATAATTTAGCTCGGAACCCAACGCAAATTTTATACTACAAATTAATATGTTAAAATAATGAAGTTTAAATACACGATGCTTACAAGAGATTAATTTTATGTATCGATCTTTGTAAAACATTGTTCATTGTTCTGGGTTTTATCGAGGTTGGCTTTTCCATTCTCGAAGCTTTTTTATCAGGCTGTATTATTACTGAAGAATATAATTACAACGTATCGTTTATACAAATAATTAAGTATTTTTTCCAAACATAACTGAAATGTAATTAATAATTGTTTGCATTATTTTCTGGATAATTTCTGGACATAAGGAATGTTTTTGAAAAATTGTTGTATTCAAAAATAATGTATACGGAATGTATTACAAAAATTGTAAAAATACTTGTTTACTTCCATTTCAACAAACAGGAGCCAAATGAAAAGTTTAACAATTCCTTTGACAATTTTAATAATCGTAGTATGAATGGGGATGACAATAAACTTTTTATAAAAAATATAATTAATGCTTATTTTGTAAGAGTACCATAAAACTACATGTCAATAAGAAAGTCGTTGCTACATTAATTCATAATCGAATTTTTACAATGTCTCGTATCGCAGTTTATAACCAATTTATAAGAACTCCACAATTTTTCACACACACAAGTAGTACATTAATATTCTTAAATTCATTCGTAGTAGTTGATGGGGATAATAATAATAGTACCTTCATCACATCAGCTGGTAATGACACTTGACACGCGTCAACATGCCACATTGTTTACAAGAAAACAAGTGTGTGCCTCGCGTTAGGAATGTATGACCATTGCTACTCTATACTACTGAAATATTGGAAATTTAGTAACTGGGTCTTTGACAACGATCCTGGATGAGTTTCAGCGTGATCGGGTTACTTTTGCAATCAATAATAAATGTGGAGTGTGTACTAGCACATGACATTTCACGAGATAAAGATAAAATTAAAATGACACAATATTTTCGTCAGACAAATTACAGATTTGTGTACTATCGATAAAATACTAGAATTAAAATAATAAAAAATTGTGTACGATATATCGCTGCAACGTTGTAAATGTATTTTGTTGGATTCGAATTTATAGAAAATTTTAGTGTTATTATTAATTCTTTCCACTCTGCTACAATACGGCCTGCGAGTTACTGCTAATCATAGTAATAATATACTAGCTATTATTTCCCAAAACTTTAGCTACCCGTTCCAGTCGAAAGTTAGTGTTAGGGTATTTTTCCGAAACCGTTCTTCGGTTCATTTGTTACTTAAAAAATGTTTTTTGTTACAGAACTCTTTAGAAATGCGGCAGAGGCTGGTCCTCTGGACATCCTGAAGCTTTGCAAGGGGGACAAGCTCTTAAACATTTCAAGTAATTTGCCGGGGAACACGCCGGAAGCACCCTATGTTCTCCAGGTAATGGTCCGGAAATCGTGTTTTCCCTATTTCTTTTTTCGCTTAGAAAATCTCGACAGAGTTTTGTGCTTTACATTACACCGATAACAAGTCTATTTATTTCAGTTACTTATGTTTGTTAATTTAACAAGCGTACATTGTTGTATATACTCGCGCAGAAATCACATTTTAATTGTTAATTAATATTTTCCTAAGATTGTTCGGAACTTACCGAAATTATATTTTCATAAAATTTTTGTTATTTGCTAACATAATCCATTTTCATTTACGAGTTCGAGTAGTACGAAACAATTTTCATTTTAATAAGTTGGAATAGTATATCGACATTATCTTTGTGAAAATTTGTCTATTGTTTTATATTTCAACATATTTTATATTTCGCCATAAATGCATAAAATCCGCAGTCTTATCATTACCTATAAAAAGCACTGGGATTGTAATACAATATTCGTCGGAAAATGAGATTGCAAAAAACAGACTATCTAATTGTGGGAAAGTATATTGATTACCTGAAACAAATAAATTGATGATCCAAACTGCGATTTCGTATGAATAATTGTAAAAACTACTTGAAACTCTACTCAACATCGATTAAGTAACTTCAGTTCAGTATAGTTAAATTTGTTCGGCACAAAACTCGGCAAGCTGGAAATACTTTTGCAAAAGTTCGTGCAAATTGGTTTCAATGGAACGCTGAAAAATTAAATCCTGTATAAAACTGTTATCCGAGAATAATGGCATAAAGAAACATAATTAAGAAAGTTTCAGAGGACCGAAAGTATACTTGGCTTCGATAATAAAGTTATCTGAGGTTGTATCAGTAAAAAATTGGATCTTTTAATGAAAGTATTTCTCACGAAGCTGTATTTTGTATTTAATCAAACGCATAAAATAAAAGCTCATTGATAATTTCGAATGTTGCATCTGTAGGTTAAAATGGAGTAATCTGTATAATACAATATTATATTGTTTATTTAAAAAATGAAGTTTACGTAGATGTTATAACGGCGTCAGAAAACTTGCGGCAATAAATTCGAAAAGCATATTTCAATATAAATGCAGTCACTTATTCACCACCTACGGAAGTGTATTGAAACAGGCTGACACCGTAGTATATTTTGTAAGGTATGACCCTAATATCTTTTCCAACTTCGCTATTCTCCCTTTTTAGTATTCTCCCTTCTAATAATAGACAGACAAAAAATAATTTGTAAGTTTTTGAAATTTTTTCGAACTCCAAAGCCTGTTTTTCTGTCGTTGAAAAACATACCTGCCAAATATTTTTGGCTAAACTACAAATGTGCAAAGTTTCATCAAAATGTTCCTTGCAATATTGACAATTAAATTAAATTTCTGACAAAAATGCAACTAAAAGCAAAATGTACTTAAATAGTCATTATCTATACACTGCTTAAAAACAAATGGGGAGAAGCTTGTAATTCGATAATATATTTGTAACATTTATCATGAAGTATAACAAAATTCCATTGACCATTCAACATTTTTTCTGTTCGTTCTCGAATTTACCAGAACCATAACATTGTGTATTGTGCACATTAGGAAAAGTCGTGAAATAGAGACGCTGGAATGCAGATTAAAAAGGAAAGAAAGTTCACCAAGTATTTAATATTGAATGCCTCTGCAATAAATAATGCTGCAAAATGTAACATTTTTACAGTGGATCTTTGTGCAATTTAAAATGTTTATACATCATTTCCCTGGAAATATATATGAAGCCAAATAAGGATTTATTTCTTATGTAAATAATTTTAATTGATTGGAAATAACAAGTTCATATTTGTACATTTTTAGAATGTTTTTACTGTTTCATGTTTCCCTGATTTTTGTCAATAAATGCATAAAATCCGCTGTCTAAACATTACAATGGGATCGGCCCACTGTGAGACCCGGCACTCAGAGTGTTAAGTGATTCAGCCTGTATTTGTTGATTACTATTTCTCCAAGCTGGCGACATGCTCTCTGTACACGCGGAGATTTAAACGTAAAACATGTTTCGTCTCTTGAAGATCGTCGGATCGCATCCGGCCTCGTCGGGGGTGATCGAGGCGGAAGTGCTGTGGGCTCTCGAGAGACGTGTGGCGGCCTTGGAACGGCAACTTCGGGAGCAACAAGAAGCTCTGTACGCGTCACCATCGCTCGCTCTTCGTGAACTCAAGCGGCAAGTCGATAGCTTCAAGAACAAGTTGGAACACAACGACCAGCTCAATTGGTTGAGTAAGTTTTCCACCAAGTATCCACATTTACGCGCGGAACACTTTATCGAGGGCGTCGTACGATCGAGTAGAACGCCCGCCGAATCAAAATATGCATTCGATTGCGGATCGTATTTGTGAAAATTTTTCTATTTCGATTATAACAAACTAGAATCGAATCAAAATTCTTCTCTCAGGTTTTGTAAAGTAGCATTGACTTTTCGGGATTTATATAATTTTTGTCAGTAATTTTGGTTTACTTAAAAACTTGCTGAAGTCTTCCATTTTGCTTTTCTCGATTTGTTTTCCTAATATGCTTACAACTTGAAAATAATGTAACAATATTTTACGATGCTTTTGATCTTTTTACTTTTTCGTGTCTCTGACTCATTTCTGCTGTAAATGTAGGAACAATATGCATATTAATAACATTGTTTAATCAATTTTTACTTCTTTTTTGCGCTTCAGTAATTGGTGAGCAATTTTGATAAATTTTGATACGCTGAACACGAATCGACAAAAATTGTAAATTTTCAGATTTAAACAGTTTCTTAATTCTTACGTAGAAAATATTAGAATCTCTTGCATAAATTGACGACTTTACATCAAAACAATCAACGGTTATTTTGCTTTTAAATGATCTTCGTAATTCAGTATTTTTCTCAAGCAGTATATGTATTGCTTTCTAGAAATGACAAGATTGAATTTGTTTAAATTGTGCACGATTTGTATTACAATGTATGTGCGCATAGAGAAACTTCTTCAATAATTTCTTCGTGACAACAATAATTGTAGAAGAAAAATCTGAACATTTGACCGGCGCGGCGCACGAGACGTCTATTTTCTTTAAGAACAATAAAATATTTCGTTTGAAAGAGATACTTGATAAATCTCAGTTGAAATAATATTCTTCTAAAATCTTCCATCCCTGAAAATGTGACTTTGTCCAATCAAGTTTCTCATAAAATCGAGAACGGAGGAGGCAATTGGCAAATGGTTAATAAATGTGTCAAATAAAAACATGCGAAGTTAATTTCGCTTTGTCCACCTATGCTACGATTGAACGTAAAAATTGTCGTGAGAGCAGAAAACGCTGAAGCTTCGATAAGCCGATCTATTGCTTCACCCCGATTCCAAAAATCGAGATATCATCCGCGACGGACATGTTTCTACGGCTTCGGATTTCATCTCGAAAGCTGATTTCCCGAGTTGTTCATGTTTGTTTTCCCCTCGATTTTTCGGCGAACGCGATCGTAGAACGTTGCCACGATCAACGAACGTCGAAAGCCGATCCTACTTCTTTTTTTTTTTTGTTAATTCAGCGCGTTTCGCAAAATTCGCGGACTTTCGGAACGAATCGAAAAATCAATCTGCCCGTGGACGATCTGACGGGGACGATGGATATACGCGCGGATAAACACCGGCCAGGCTGAATACGCCTACCGCTGAATAAATATTTGCCCTTGCAAGGAACCGTCCCAGCTATTCCTATCTTCGGTTTCTAGCCAAACGCATATATACTGTGTGTCCTCGGCGAAGTGTAAACGTACCATTATCTCTTGAAGTTTCGTAGCTGCGAGAAAGATGTTTTTGTGGAAGATGCCATTGTGCGAAATACTTTTGGCCTAGGCGAAGTTCCTTTGCATTATTTCGTCGACAGATACGATGGTCTTTCATACTTTTATCCGTCCACTTGTCCATTGGTTTCTGAATGAATGTTCTACATTTCCTTTTATGCGTTGTGAACGATCGTAAAGTCTTATTTTAACACTTCACCTACCGAAAGCCTATTAATAGGATTTTCAATAATTGTGCTGTACCAAAAGAAAGCATAGAAATTTTCTTTTACGTTACATTCTTAAATGAAAGTATTAGATGACGTTATTGATGGTGAAAAGTTAGTTCACAATGACAATTGCCGTCACTGTTGAAGGTTCCATTAAAAAGTGTTTAGCCATGAACCATAGATTTTTAAAAAATTATGCAATAATCACAGGTCGGTAATGTGTTAATATCTTACCATGTAGGGTAACTGTACCAATTACTGCGGTATCGTGCTTCGATCGTACTTTAATGTAATATTATTATTGTATATACTATTATACATATATAGTACTCCCTCTGTCCCATAATAATAGTAGCAGTTGATAAATTTAATTTGTCCCATAATAATAGTAGCAAAAGGAAATAAATATAGAACGCAACATTTTTATTATCAAAAAACTAGATTACATTAAACAATAAATTAAAAATATAACTCTTAATTTTTATTTTGAGTGTTCAGATAGTTTCTGGATTTTTCAATAATTTCGTTACTGCATTTTAAACTTGTAGGTAGGATTCCTTGGCTGCGAAGCTTTGTTTTTTCGATATGCGTGAACTTAAAATTATTGGAGCCATCGTTCTTTATTGCTGCCAGCATAACTTGTTCTTTTTCATCTTACTTTTACAATGGGGTGATATGCAACTGAAATAAAACAATTGATTTCGATCAGCGGATGAAATTAGAAAAATAGTTATAATTCGTAATAATTAGGTTAACCTAAAGATTGAAAGATGTGTCAAAACAAATGACAGATGTCACGAAACATTGATTTTGATTGAAGGCTTCGCAACTTTGCGCTACAATATAACTTACACAGATGCATTCGCCAATAATTCCCGTTTAAATATTCACTTGCTACTATTATTATGGTTTATGCTATGGTTTAAGCTGTTTTAAATTAACTTCTCATAATTACATTTACGATGTAAACTCCTTTGTCTATCTCAATTCTTCTTCCCTTTTATTTCTTAAAGTCTCCTTTCTTTCTGTTTTCAGTTCCAAAAGTAAAATTTAAAATAATGGAGAGGATTAAAACATTTATGAATACCTATATGTTATTTTCAACTCACTAAAATGATTAAACACGGGAATAAATTTCTAGCTCTTGTTTGTTACAGTGGATGATAGTTTTTATTTTGCACAAAGACTCGCAGTTGAATGATTCCAATAAATTCTTTTGAAATATCGTTTCATGAATCGTGATACTTGGTCACCCAATCTAAACGAGCGCTGTAAATCAAATTTCGATCTATGAGAAGTGAGATAGATTCGATTGATAAAATATGATCGATGTTTCGGGTTCAATCACCGGATCGCTGTCGCTTTCAGGTTACTACAAACAGCTTCCAGAGCCTATCTACGCGGATTCTTGTCGCAGATTGCAGTATCGTCGGAAGAGCGACAGCATGAAGCGGAAGGTGCGGGAAAAGTTCCTCAATATCTGGTGAGTCTATAAAAATTGCCATTTCCACCCCTTTGCTATTCTTCTTTCGAACCCCCGCCCCGTGTCAAACCACCTTTCCTTTCAATTCGTATTTCGATTGTAGTCCGATACAGAAAATGTGAAACAGAAATACAGTCGCGAACAAAAATATTATCACAGCTTTACAGATTTCCATCGATTTGTCCAAATTGTGTATGCAGAACTTCAAACGTTGGGTTAAAATTTGTAACAGAAGTATGGATCTAAACATTGATTTGAACAGGGAACTTTATTTAGATAATATTTAAATCATAAATTAATGTGCAAGGAGGCGTCTCGTCAAGTTTGCAGCGCGCGATATCAAATATTTTTCGCGCTACATTATGGTGCGTTTAAACCAGGTCTGGGCAACATGCGGCTCGCGAGCTGACTTCTCTCTCTACTCCTGGGTCCTCCCCACCAAACTCCTGTGGAGTGTAGGAGGGGGTTGCAGCCACACGATGCAAAGCACACGATGGGCAATATGAAATAGTTGATAGTGGGGAAACTGGTACACTGGGAGTGGGGGAAAGAAGTTACCCGGGTCTGGTGTAGACCAATATGTAGGTACTTGTACTGAACTGTTCCCACTATCCTCTTTTTCCTGCAGCGCGCACCTTCGCTGAACAGTGGTGCCCAGGCTTGCCATATTCCGCGCGTGCCAGGCCCCTTACCACTGTGCCCCTCGCCACGGTACTACGCTGAGCCCGCCCCACTCTTCCCACTAACACTGACGCGTACCGCGTGGAGCAAGCTAAGTTAGCGGTACGCGTCAGTGTTAGTGGGAAGAGTGGGGCGGGCTCAGCGTAGTACCGTGGCGAGGGGCACAGCGGTAAGGGGCCTGGCACGCGCGGAATATGGCAAGCCTGGTGGTGCCTCGCTCTTTCGTTTCCCTCCTCGTACTTTCCTACGTAGACGACCACGAAGGTATATAGGAGGCACTGCTGCACAGCGAAGGTGCGCGCTGCATGAAAGACAGATTGGTAATTAAAGCTCGACGCATCCTTCTTGTCCGCGGCGGACAAACTCACCCACCACTGTATTACATACATGATTCTACGTTATATAAATCGACCAACTTATCGATTAATGACTAACCGCATACTGAATCGCATTTTTTAAAAATTGGTATAAATGCGCGAAGTATTATGTTTATATATTGATATAAGCAGACTGCGGATCTTTATGCAAAATAAAAATGTTCTGCATTTATTGTGGGAAGCGGGAATAAAGTAAAGATTGATTTCATCCCTTAATGACTTCGTTATATTAAAAACAATATTACAGTATTCTGAAATGTTTCTAATCTTTTACTGTTTCATATCTTACCCAACCAACTTCGCAGTCTAGATATAAGTATTTTTTACATTGAGTGAGGAATTTTTCGTGAGGAAAAATATGCCTACGTTCCTTATTTGCGTGAAAATATATGGAATAAAGTTTCAATTGATTCACTGCGTTTTACAACAGTTTCCGTCGAACAGAAAATTACCACATAATTAATTGAATTATGCGCGTCCTACATGTACGCGCTCCATATAATTTTCAACATTCCGTGTAGTCTAATAAACGTGACATTTTCCAAGGACGCATTATCAGTTAATTGAGATTCACTTATCGCATTAAATTAGGATCGAATATTCACATCGTGCGTCCGGGGACTATCAATGAGGCACCAGGAGCCCGTTAACCTGCACAGGCCATCTGGCCAGGAGGTTTCGAGATGATTAACTACCGCTGATAACCTAATCTATTAAGCTGTTGTTTCCAACTACAATGTTGAATGGACATTGATGGCTTCGTTAATCCTAAGGTTCTTATCAGAAAGGATTACGATCGGTTCTGACAAGTCGTCGCGTTCGAAGCGATTAACAATTTCGTCATCGGGTCCAGTCTTCCTCGCTCATCGTTCGAGAACTACTTAATTAAATATTTACAACATGTCGCTGAAGGCAAGACTAATTAGTAGATCTTTATGCAAAACAATAATGTTTTGCAACGATTGTGGGCTACAGAAGCTAAATAAAAATTCATTTTATCCTTTGATCAATTTTTCACATTAAAAACGTCATGAAAATATTTTTAGATTTTTCTAATATGTTACTGTCGTATATTTCATCCAACCAATTGCAGTCTACTATTATAATGAGAAATTGTATGATAGTTGTGAAATAGCTGATCTTTACGAATTTATAATCAGAGGTGATAGTACACACTTACAATGGTTTCAAAAACTATTTGAAATTATCGACATTTGAACTATAATAATTTTGCTAATTTGTGGAAGCTGAGGACATGTCTTTGATCGCAGTCTAGTGATAAGTGATTGAGTGAATGTGATCACTCAACAGTAATCACTGATAGAGTAAGAAAGATGATCACAGAAAAATAATCCCAAGTAGTGCAACACAAAAATAATATACATACATTTAATATCTGATGAAATTAATTATTGAGTGCCGTTAAAGTATATAAATTTCACTAAAAACATGAAAAATTGTGGGTAGTCCTAATATTTTTAGCAGAATAATTAAAGTGCAAGACACTTTCAATTTTACGCAGCTTGAGGTTCATTTAATTTCTTACTGATTTAACTTACATTCATTACTGATTTAAGTATGTGTGCAGTTAGGAGAATATGAAATGTTGTCAAATATTTGCCATACACAAGTACGATCATGGAAAAAATTGTACGATGTGCGGAACGTTTTAATTAGCATTTCTAAATTGAATTCAAATTACCGTCGTTGATGCCACAGAATAATGTTTTTCATGAAACGTTACTTTAACCTACAGGAGAGTTTTGTTTGTTTGTGAAATTATAACACACTCGAAACTTTCGAGCAACGGTGCACCTGCATGAAATCCAGTGAATTTTACGCTTTCGTGCGAGATATGGACTTTTTAACTTTTTTTTTTTGTTGAACTTGTACTGCTGCGTTTGCGATGACATTTTCAGTGTTTGAATATGGCAACAAATTGAACGCAAATAATTGAACTCGCTGGTACGCTTGCAGCGTCCATTTGCAACATTTCAGAGAGTAAAAACCATCTCCATTTTTATTTGAGTACATACGTATATAAATTCATTAAGCGCAATCAATCGAGACGGAAACAAATTCTTTTTTAATGGAAAATTAACGAACAGTAATTTTCACTTTAAAGTGTTTTACACGAATCACACGCTACGAAACCGAACAAAAATTAAATAAAGGAAAATGAAAAAGCAATTGAACAAGAAAGCAAGCTAATAAAAACGTAGTAAAATACAAATGTTAAATTAAAGAGCCCCGAGAGAGAAAATAAATAATGGAAAACTAAATAATCTTTACACGACGAATGACTATTGTCCCCTGGGACGAGACACAGTAGTATAAGTCAACGTTTAGTCAGACGTAAATATTACGTACCTATACGTACACTTTTAAAATGTAAATATACCTTACTTTTATGTTTGTAATATAACATTGACGTTCTCATTTCACATATCATCGACCTAAAATTACGCACATTGCCAAAAAAAAACGTTAAATGTCGATATATTATTCTGAACTTATTAAGATCATTAAAGAAAGCAAGAAACTGTATGTGAATATAGCTAACTAGGTAATTTTTTGCAATTGACACATATACTTTTTATTTTCGATAAAGACCCGCCGTCTACTCATCAAGAGTTGCTGACGGAGATGATATATTATTTATTTTTCCTTACAATTTCATATAAATTGATAAACGGAATTATCTTTCTTAATGTTAAGAGTAAATAGAATGATCCGGCGAAAAAAAATTGCTGCACGCAAAAAGTGCATGAATTCCAGCATTTATTTTGCCCGATATTTCAGTGGAATGGTACTGTTTTGAATATTTATTGGGGCGAAACAAATTAGTACCACAAATGAAAAAGAATTTTTTTAAAACGGATTATAAATGTTTCTTACAAAGCCTGTATAAAACTTTCTTGATACTGACAAGGGGAGGTCACACTGGTGAGGTCGTTGATCTTAATTAAACTTTTTCTGGTGAATCTAAATAAACTATAAGCATAGTTTTCCACAGTACTCATTATTTATAAAGATAATTTACATTTAATTTTATGATATTTAGAAAATTCATTGACCTACTTCATTTCTTAATCATATCGCAACAGCTATGGTAGCGAGGACGGAAAAGATTACGTGTTCAAATCCCTCTTACGATTAGTCATTTTTTTCATTTCTGTTCTTTTTACTTTCAATTTCAAGTTTTAAGTCCTTTTTTCCTTCTCTTTTCTTTAAAAATGCTTTCTTTCCTCTTTTCTTTAAAAATGTTTTCTTTCCTCTTTTCTTTAAAAATGTTTTCTTTTCTCTTTCCTTTAAAAATGTTTTCTTTTCTCTTTCTTTCTAATTTTGCTATTTATTTATTGATGCGGTTGTCAATAGTGCATCTATATTTTGTGCAGGGAATGGACAGTCCGTAGAGTGGTAAGCTTCGTGAACACATTTGAAACAAATATCTTCGGCAGTAAGAACATGTCATGAATGCTAATGAATAGACTGCGGATCTTTGTGCATTTATGGCAAAATTGAGTAGATGAAATTAAAAATTGTTGGAAAATTTGAGAAATTGAAGATGCCAATTTATGATTTCTCTATTAAAATCATTAAGGGAAGAAATAACATTCAATGTAATTTCTATTTCTTTCTATCGATGCAGACAATTTTTATTTTGCATAAAGATCCGCAATCTACTAATGAATTACATAGGCACTTTGCAGTTTTGATATCATTCGAAATCAAACCTGGTTCACGTTGGAAAAGCTAGATCTGTCTGAAATTCGATAAAGCCCGGATAAATTAAGATATGAATGAGGAATGAAGTATGTAAATTATCTTTAGAAATAATGAGTATTATCAAAATCGCCCGGACATGGGTCTGCTTAGTTTTGCTCTAAAGAGAGAGAGAGAGAGAGAGATTCACCAGAAAAAGTTTAATTAAAATCAACGACTCCACCACTGTGACCTCTCCTTGTCAGTGATCATACTCGAGAGCCTGATTGTTATTCCCATTTTTGGAAACGAGTTTCGTCTTCGTCGGTCACGATCTGCGAACTGGAAGTTTGACGAGATCAAGCCCGCGAATCATATGCGTCGAATTCTTTTTCACAGTGGCCGCCGATATGAATTATTCAAGCCGTTTATGGTTGTACGCTGCCACGCTCGGTGCGGTGTTTAGAACGAAACAATATCGCGCAACTATTGCTTCGGACGAGCTCCACCGTCACTCACGAGGGACACTATCCGAGTGTAACACGTCGATTTGAATGAAATTCTAGTGTGATGTAGTTCGTTGAAAAATATTTGAAACGAATTTTTGTTATCTGTGATAGTCCATATATAGGGGATGAAAACAGTCCTCGAAATTGAGGGTAGAAATCATATTTTTCAAATATCTCGTGAACTAAAGGGTGTAGGACAATTAAATTGTTTTTCAGAATATTTCACAAAAAGTTATTTCTTTGAACAAGATTTGAAAAATAAAAATTTTCGCAGTTTTATTACTTCTTTATCTATTTTTATGTGAAATCGTAGGTATGTCTACGGACCAAAATAGATGCTATTCGTTCATTCATAAGAAAAGTGACGCAACTCGAAATATATTTATAAAAAATGTATAATAATAAATACATAAATTTTGTGGTGTACCTCATAACTAATGTACACGACAATTAACCCAGTATCTAAATTACAACAAATTATTTTACATTTCTAAGTTGGTGATGTACGATAAAAAAAATTAGCAATTTTAGGTAATTTTCAAATGGCTCTTCTATTAAATTCCTTTTTTATTTAATTAAGTCACTTTTCTTATGAATTAACGAATATGTATGTTTGTAATTTTTGGTTTTCGTTTTTTAACAATAATTACTACATATATAAAATTTTCCGAGTGGAGAAGGGAACTAATCTGTGTTTTGTAACGAATGACGTAAATATCTACAACTGGAATTACAAATACTGTGTTAGTTGTTGTTAGTGATTGTTCCGGGGCCGTTTCGTGTGTTTCATTCATTAACAGATGATCGCTATAGACTTCAGCTTCACCAATTAGACGTTATGTTCTTATCAACTTTGACTCTGTCTCTGTGAATGCAATGGTAGTGCTCCCGTGCTATATTTTTTCTGTTGAACGGACGAATGCGTTTGAAACGAAATCGATGGGTCCGTGTACGACCTCTGAACCGTGGCTAGCAGTTTTCTGCAAAAAATATGAACTGATGGATTTTTTTTTCCTCCAAATTGATATATCTCTCTGATTCGATTTGCCAGCCATTTTTTTCGCCTCGAGGAAGCTTGATGGACATAAATCGAAGCGAGAGCATTCTATGAAATTGCGACTCCGTCTGATATATAGACTCCATCTGAATAGTCGGATTTTATTCCGACAGCACGCGAAAAGTCTACATTTTGTTAATGGCGAAACACACGAGAACGATTGAAACATGTGTGTTTTAATTTGTGTAACTTTTAATGCACTTTTACTGACGTGTCTTTTAATTCTTAACTACTACGTTCTCGAAACAATTTCAACGATGTACAGTAAACTCGCGATTCTTGTCAAACAGCCTGTGTTCTGCACGGACAACTGTCGCATACCGACATCATTTTTTTATGACTGCGTCTACCGCGCCGAGAGATCAAACGAAAGCCGAACGTAGAGAAGGACAGCATGAAATACTGTGAAGTAGTGTGAATCACTACTAATCCAATGTACAAAAACTTCTGTATTTTTCATTATTTTTTTATGGAACCTCCACTAACTTATTTCTGGCATTTTTCTGATTAAAATGACACCAAACACGCTAATTTCAACTGTATTTAGTGGTTTAATCGACGATGAAACTTTCGGGCGCAAGAAAGGACAGCGAACTCGCGGGCGTTTGAACTGGGCCGACGACGGTAACTGTCCGCGTCTCTTTCTTTTCCATACGCTATCCTTCCTTGTGCCCGAAACTTTCATCGTCAATTGAACCACTAAATACAGTTCAAATTATATCGTGTTTGGTGTTATTTGATTCAGAGAAATGCCAGAAATAAGTTAGTGAAAGTCCCATAAAAAAATAATGAAAAATAAAGAAGTCTTAACCGAGATATACCCGAGCTAAGATCAATAATTGCCGCCCTGCGGCATTAGCCACCAATGGAGTGGGTAGGAACCTGACAACTATCGCGGCTTTACTGTAGTCATTCAAAGTTATTTGAGGTCATAAACGTAAAAAGGATGAAAAATGTAAATTTGAACGGAAATATGCTTTGAACGAGAAT
The DNA here is from genome assembly GCF_051020765.1 of Lasioglossum baleicum. Classification (NCBI taxonomy): domain Eukaryota; kingdom Metazoa; phylum Arthropoda; class Insecta; order Hymenoptera; family Halictidae; genus Lasioglossum; species Lasioglossum baleicum. Next base: position 5,366,717 of record NC_134939.1, on the reverse strand, counting down.
ACTTTGCATTCGTTAACAATTTCTTGTTGCGATGATTGCTTGGAAGATTAATTTGACACATTATTCAATAAAAATGGTGCGAACAACATAAAAAGGAGCGAGTACCTTCAAGCTACCATTACAATACAGTAGTATAATACAGGGTGTCCCAAAATTCCTTTAACAGCCGGAAATGGGAGGTTCCTGACGTCATTTGAAGCGACATTTTCTTTGGCAAAAATGTTATCCACGGCTTTGTTTAGGAGTTATTAACGAAACACACGGACCAATCATATTTTGATGGCCCGGCGCGCCAACTGTCTATTGGCCGACTGTGCCAACTCGCGTCTAGGTCGCGCTGTGATTGGTCCGTGTGTTTCGTTAATAACTCCTAGACAAAGCCGCGGATAACGTTTTTGTAAAGGAAAATGTTGCTGTAAATGATTTCACGAACATCCCATTTCCGGCTGTTGAAGGAATTTTGTGACACCCTGTATAATGTATTACTTACTAGAAGAGTTTATAGTGTTCGTTTAGAAATGAAAAATAATTATTGTGAATAAAGTGAAATACTAAAAAAGGTGAATATATTCGTAAAATATGGATAAGTAAGGTCACATGTTTTGTTCTACATTTGGACTACCATCGAGATTGACATGTTTTCCACCATCGATAAAACATCATGCTGTGCAACCCAATAAAAGGTGGCGGAAGAGTGGATTTTTGCAGAAATAATTGAAAACCGGCAATGGAATGTCACCGGTGACAAATTCGCTGGATCAACCGAACGGTAGAGATTGACTGGAGAGAAGGAACGGCGCGGAGGAAAGATTCGTTTCCTGTCCTGGTCGACCACGTTCGGGGAGATTATAAATCAGCCGGTTTTATTTGAACGCGCGGCACACGCGAAGTGAGGCAAACACGAAGTTTCATAATAAATCAAGTCGTCACCCCGGCGTATTAATGTCCTTCGTTGATCGCTGATAGTACGCGCAGTTTATTTAAGGACTTTGGGTGGCGAAAACGGAAGGGCCGGGAAGGTTGCAGCGGAATTATTTATCCATTTATCTGCGCGAGTGCATCGCAGCGATCCCGCGCGGCAGGATGTGATCGGCACCGGTCTGTGCCGCGAGTAAGATGCGCCTGGAATTTTCAATGATTTCGGAAAGAGGGAAGACACTTCGTCCTCGTTGAATACGCGGCAAATAGAAGGAACTTCCGTCCTTGCGAATTCAGTATTCGGTGAGCAAAGTTGGCCGAATTTTTTCGGTAGAGGAAATCTAGAGATAACAGAGGGTGAGCCTACCAGTGAATGGACACCTTCCTGGTCGCTAGAGGTCTTCTCTTTTTCTTACCCATTTGGCAGTACATTAATTTATTTAGCAGTTGTTTGAAAAGAAACATGTAACGTTTGAAAAGAAATACATTTGCAAGATAAAATATCGATGACCTTGAAAACTCCGGAAATATAACCTTGAGAAACAAATAAACTTTGCAAAGCATTCACCTTGTGATAGCATTTACATCGCATTAAAAATATTTGTTATGTGATTATAAAGAAAGGAGATATTTAGGTGATTGATAAATTGAGATTTTAAATAAAATAAGAAAATTGAGAAACTTACTGGTAAATATCAGTAAATAAAGGGTGTCTCAAAATGACCTGACATTTTACCACGTGTTTTTATTAGCTCGCTTTCTTGTTTGTCTGTTTGTTTGTCTGTTCGGTGACAAATTTTGCAATTGATTTTAAACTAACTTCCTGATGAGCTAGAGACTTGAAATCGGTTATTAAATTGCGCGCCATTTGTTTTGCAGCGAACATAGAATGTGCTAATCTTTGACAATTGGCATCAGGAAGTATTGGGGTTTAGTCATGGAGAATTACACGGTCGAGCAACGCATAGAAATTGTGAAAATTCACTACAAAAATGGTGAAAATTTTGCAGAGACTGTTCGAAAAGACCCGCACGTCTTTTGGTCATCATAACGAACCATCTCGCAACACTGTGATGCATTTAATCACAAAATTCGACAGTTTTGTTTACCTATTGTACGTAGCCACTGAGTTGAAATTGCGCCACATCACAGAAGATGATTTTCCTCGGAAAATCACCATCAATTTGTTGATGCTCCAATATCCAATTGGCGAATGTATGGCGCTGCGCATGGTCTGCTGGCTGCAGTTCTTGTGTCAATTGGATCTTGTAAACATGCAAATGCAGATCTTTCGTCCAAATTCGCTGCTTAGAGCATCTTGAAATGCTCAATTGCTGAGCACGATGGCGAATCGAGGTGGAAGGACTTTCGTCAACACTCGCATTCACTGCGGCTATGTTTTCATTCGACCGACCGGTACGAGGACGGCCACTGCTTTCCGCGTTCAGAATTGACCCACCTTCCACAAATTTTGTGATTAAATGCACCACAATGTTGCGGGAGCGTGCGTTATGATAACCAAAAGACGTGCGAACTTTTCGAACCGTCTCTGCACAATTTTCACCATTTTTTGTAGTGAATTTTCACAATTTCTATGCGTCGCTCGACCGCATAATTCTCCAGGACTAAACCTCGATACTTCCTGATGCCAGTTGCCAAAGATTAGTACTGTATGTTCGCCATAAAAAAAATGGTGCGCAATTTAAAACGTCAGGTCATTTCGAGACACCCTTTATATTGGTATTTTCATGTAGCGCTATGACGTCATACCGGTATTTCGGTTTCTATGAAGGTTACGAAGGTACAACCGAAAAATACCGGTATGAATATACCTGCCCGTGTGAATCGTTCACTGTGAATCGCCCTAATAACTTGAGCACCCACTGTATTTGGCATGTTCCCCCGAATTACAGAAACGCGTTGACCTCTGACGCGGCAATATTCACGGAACAGGCCGGCTGTGTTTGAAATAAGAAGATCTCGACATTTCGCTTTTCTCGGTTGAACCCGTTTCTGGTTCGCGTCACAGCGCGATGACGTGTGTGCACGTGAAGCACGCTTTGAAATGTAGAACGACACCGGCACGTGATTCAACGTCTTTGACCATGGTCACGGCAGAGAAGTTCAAAGTATACGTGGCGGTGCAAACGATTTTTTCAGCGAATTATTATAAAAAGCATTTTCCGGTCGAAGAACAGAAAGAAAATTATGAAATGGTACACGGGACGGAGGAGGAGGGAAAATTGTGGGAGTGCACGCGATCCATCGGACAAAGAGGAATTGCGCGCATGCAATCAAATTTTATTCGACTGATATTGCGATTAATAAAATAGCATCGGTGCTTTAATGAAATCGCTCTCAAACATATTAGTCCGCGGGGGCGTTTTCAATGACTGATTGATAAACAAGAACCATCTAGCTCTATGTTTGAATGCTTTTGAAAAATGTATATCGAGGCTTCTCCTTTCTTTTAATTTCAATTATTTATTGATCTCTGTACAACGTGAAGGAATTTTCGCGTGAATAACTAATGGTGATTCTCTCCGAAGTTATATGTATAGTGGTTTTATCGCGAGGTGCAGTAAAGAAAAACTTATCTTCAAGGCGGGCATAAAATCAGCCACTTTTCTTGAACTGGAAAATTCAGAAAGTATTTTATGTGGCGCGAGTGTGGCCATCGTTTACAGTAGAATGAATAAAATATAACGAACGATAAAAAAAATAGTGCTATCCGAGGAAAACAATCCCGAAATGCGGAGAAGTTAGTTTGTAATAATAAATGAGCCACGCGTTAAGTTTAATGTAAACTGGGTGGCTATGAATAAACTGAAAATATTTGTGCATCTGTGTGAAAAAATTTAAAGATATGTGCAGTTTATTCTTGCCATAGAAAATGTTTTAGTGAGAAGATCAGGTATCCTGATATTTTTGTAGAATAACATATGGAAATGAATATTTGCATAAAAATGCGAGATCTAGCAGGTTGAAAAACATTATTGCAAGAACAGTGAGCTTGAAACTTTGCGTACCGTTTTAGACTGTGCCTGAGGTGCTCAATTACAGTTGTTATATGTATATAATGAAAATATTGTAGAAATGTTATTCAGGTTGATATACATATAATGAATTAATATAAACAACATTGTTTATGTGCAACTGATTTGCAAATGTAATGCCTGTGAAGTTGTTTATTTACAATAATAACACAAACACTAAAAAGTTATAATCTACAATCAGAGTTGGGCAAAAATTATTGCTTTCTTAACCTTCACATTTCATGATCATATAACTAGGTTTTAAGTATTCATGGCAAAAGATAAATTATATTAAAAAAACTATTTAAAAGCCACGCTTATATTGAAATGCACTAATAAGGAGAAAATAATTTTTTTCCTGGTTCTCCTTAAAATACCGAATTAATAATATTTTTCCCCAAAATTTCTCCGGTTATAAAATTAGTGTCGGAATAGATAGAAAAATTTAATATAAATTTAAATAAAATCATGATATTAGCAACTATAAATGAAAGCGTGGAGCGCCCACGAAGATTACGTTAATATAGTTTAGCGTTCCACGCTTTTATTTTTATAGTCAGTATGTCATGATTTTATTTAAATTTATATTAAATTTTTCTATCTATTCCGACACTAATTTAATAACAGAAGAAATTTTGAACTAATTGCTTAAAATTTTGGGGAAAGATATTATTAATCATTTAACTGGATTCGGTATTTTATGAAGAATCAGGAAAAAAATTATTTTCTTCTTTTTAGTGCATTCTAATATAAGCGAGGTTTTCGAAAAGTTTTTTTATATATTTAATTTTCTACTTTTATTGTCATCAGAAGCAAGTACATATACAAAATTTCAGCAAGATTGGACTATGGGAAGAGGTTTAAAATTCGATTACAAGATTTGACCCATACAACAACACGGCAAGTTAATATAAGTGTGGTAAAAAATACGTCGCTAAAATTGAAAGCAGTAGAAAAATTAAAAAGATGTACTGTCAACTTGTTAAAATTGTTAAAAGAAGAAATCTCTAGTTTTTTCCCGTTTCATGCAATTGACACTGACGATTTCGCATAAAAATCCATAGTGTTGTAATTATAATAAAATTTCTCTTGTTCAGCGTATCAGATAAAATTTTTTAATTGGATAGAAATATAAATAGTAAATATTTTTATGGGTATCTCTTTAGTATGAAACCTTAATATTTGCGAAAGTAGCAATTTGTAAAGGTGAATTCCTCAGAGAACGTCTCTTTTACGTAACATCCCTTTGACCGCATCTTCAACGACAGCTGACAGACATTAAAGAACTAGATACACCGTAACCAAGAAATTTTCGAAAAATTTCAATTTTCTTGATGACGTCATCGCTGGTTCGTAAAGAATCTTGCTAAAAGTGTACTTGCCATCAAGCAATTTAGTTGCCGCGTGGTTCAACTTCTTCTATAAAATAAATTGTTACAGCAAAAGTTTGAGATATGATTTATGACTTTCGAAGTTTTACAATTTTTCATATCGTTTTCATTTCATTGAAAAGTTTGATATCGAAATTAAATTTCACGTGTAACTTTCCTACGGCGAAGATCTATCGATAAAAACTTTCAGCATGCTTCTATTAAAACACATTGCTCTGTGTTGCTTCAGTTTTCACGCACTTGGATCGCGAATTTGTGTGCAGATGTATGTACATACAGTGGACGACATATACTTCAGTACACTTAACGAAATCTGCACTTGAACATTGTACATTTATACAAAAATGAAGTACATTATTATAAGTTTAAGGTATATGGAATTAAAACACAAAGTACTAATATTGTCGTATAAATAAAGAGTTATTCACATATTTTTGTTCGGAGGTTTAGTCATCCACGGTCACATACTTACGTACATAGTAAAATATTTGTTTTTTTACAGCTTCTTGATAGTGATAGTTATGAAATTGTAATATTTAGTACATAAGCCTTTATTTCTAAGAACTGCTGCACACCTACGTGGCATCGATTCAATAAGTCGCATCGACTAACAGGTATTGATTTCCATGCTTCTTTTATTATGGTGTGCAATTCGTCAATGTTTCTCGGATTTTTGTTTCTTACATATTTGTCTACATCAATCCATAACATTTCTACCAGATTTAAGTTCTTTGATTGCGCCGGCCATTTCATTACATTAATATTCTGATCACTATCGGATCATTATCCGCTTGATAGATCCAATTTTCTGGCATACGTTCTTCGGCAAATGGAAGTAACAGATTTTTAACAATATCCAAATACATATATAAATCTGTGCATGATACCTGTTAATCGACGAATCGGACCCGTACCGTTCATAGTCATGGAACCCCAAACCAGCACAGATCCTCCACCGCCTTTCATCGTCGGTTTTATGCAATTTTTCTTAAATTCTTCTTCTACTCGGCGTCTAACATATACTTTCCCGTCAGATCGAAAGTGATTAAACTTAGATTTGTCGCTAAAAATGACTGTTAACCATTGTTGTGGTATCCAGTTAATGTGTTCTTTCGCGAATGCAATCCTAGCTCGGTGATTCTTTTCGGATATGAAAGGTTTTTTCCTAGCAACGCGTCTATTCAGATGAAATTCATTTAATCTTCGTTGCACAGTCCTTACGCTAATGTTTACATCCGAATTTGCTAATATTTTCTTGTGTATGTCAACTGCGGTTTTAAAACGGTCAGCCTCAGATAAACGATGAATCTTTCGACCAGTTCCTTCATCAGATTTTCGGGGTCTTGCCTTACGAGGGATGTTTTTTAGTGTTCCATGTTGTTTAACCCTTAGTACTTGAGTGGCGACTCTGAGGCGCCACTAAAAATTGCTGTACCATTATTCAAAATATTGTTTACATTACTAAATATATGTTAGTATCTGATCATTTACTAAACACTTAAGTATTGGGTGAGGTATTATATCAATTTCATATTTATACAATGAAAAGAATTAATATAGAATGAAATTATTCTAGGTAGAAAGAAATGTTTAATTTTCCAGTTAAAGTAGGTCCGAGAGTGCAAAGGGTTAATATACCTTATATAGCTTGATGGCAAGTCATAACGGATATCTCAAGTTCAGAAGCGATCTTTCGATATGACATTCTTTTCTTGCGAAGATGCTGCACTAATTGCCGTTGTTCTGGCGTGATATTTTTCCCTTGCTCATTACCGTAATATTGTACGACGTGTAACTACTCACAGAGTTCACCAGATAGCTATTGTTTATATCGCAAGCATTTCGACTTTGCTGCAAATAATTTCACTGTAAGTACATATCCGGCACAAAAATCATAGGTCGAAACAAAATATTTATAAACAGCAGCATTTCTTGGAGTAACTAAAATCCATAATCCTGGTATATACATCAGGTTACCTATTTCTTAAAAATAATATATAAACAGTCATCACAGGTATCTCAAAAAATACACGAAGCATTAAAGTTCAAATATAAAGTGTACGTAAGTAATATGGCCGCCACTGTATGTATGTACGTGCGTATGGTATCGTTTCGTGGCTGATCAGACTCGTAGTTGCAGGGCTTTTTGTAAATGTAATTTCAAGGAAATTTAATTTGAACGTATGTGAATTGCCGGTTGAAGTGTAATTCGATAGAAATGTTGCAGAAGACAGCAGACATTTTTTATTCATTTATGTTATCCTGGTTACACCATCACTAAAACGATTCATTTCTTTATGCAGTGGTACCTTTTACATTAAATAATCATTATTTCTAGACAGCGAATTTATGCATTTATAACATTAATTTAAAACGGTAAAAACATTAGAATAATTTAAACACACTGTTATATTATTTTTAACCTATTAAACACATTAACAAAGATAATGAATTTCTTTTTCACTTCAGTTTGTTGCAATTCAATAATACCGAGTTTCATGTTATTTATACTAAATATACTGATTCCTTTGAAATTGCGGATAATGATGTACGCTGAAGCATGTAACGTGGTTTTATAATCATATTGATTCTACACAAATAAGGTAAAATTGAATTTCTGAATTACATACAGCAACCTATTGTCAATATTAATCATAGTAATAATGATGAATATTATACTCTTTATTGTAAATGTACGATGGACTTATTCGTATTTACTTCATGCCTTTTGATATAAATCATATTTCTCCATAATAACTCGAAAACACAAAACATAAAATATCGTTTTTGTTTAAACAATTTTTCTACACAAGTTGTGCGAACGTTCCGCGAGAAAGGAAATTCTACGTTCTTTTCAAGGGGTGATTTCGGAAGGGCGATTTTATCATGATGTTCGGAACCGTATTGTGGCAGGTAGAAAAGTTAGGTTTTTATCAGAGCACGAAAGAGTTCCGGAACTTTTTAACAAGCTATAGTGAAATGTATTATATGTGGAACTTTTTTGGAAAAGTTCTGCTATTAGAAGTTCCGATGGAAGCAGATAACGAAATATTATTGAAGATAAAAGGTTTGGTTTAAATAGAACTAATAAAAAATATTAAATAATAGTTAGGGAACATTATAACTAGACTGCGGATCTTTATGTAAAATCAAAAATGTTTACATTGATTGCAGGATACGGGAGCCAAATAAAAATTGTATTCTTCATTTAATTATCCTATTAAGCTGAAACTAATAGTTTGATGTCCTTAAATCTTTTTAACATGTCCACTGCTTTAAATTACATGTACCCATTTTTGTCATAAAAGCATAAAATCCGCAGTCTTATTATAGCAAATACCGAATACTATTCAATAAGTAGAATTACAAGAATATTAAATGAGTTTTCTAGATTTTCATATTGATATTCTGAATGTTATTTATTTATAATATGTACAGGATATTTCATTTAAATTATTAATTAGCAGTATTGATGATTTTCATACTATTTATTCAATAAATTTACGAATTATAGATAATATGGCTTTTTTACTTATTTGATGAAAACTTGATTGATTAACCTTCCAAAATTACTTGTTTCCATGGAATTTTTATTATGCTGCTTCTAAAATACCTGTTCAAAGAGCGCTCTTTCTAAAGAAGCTTCGAAACAACATTCCTTTTCATAAAAAATCCATGGGAACAAATACTTTGTGAAACGAAACGAATAAGTTCGAACAGAATGTTTGAAAAACAAAATATAAACCGTTTATTTTGAACTCTGATTTTTATATATACAGGGTCATCCGTGTTTAAACGGCCAAACGTTAACCAGCTGTAGAGGACCCCAAATGGAACAACTTTTACCCCTATCACCTTTTTTGTTTCGGCCTTGATTTCCAGATAATTGCAAAAAACCATCATTTTATGAGTTTACATAAAATGAAATATCTCAGGACTCCAATGATGAATCTCGATGATTTTTCCTTTGTTTAGTTTAAAATAAGTAGGGGCATCTTTTTTATTGAATAAACTTTTTTGTATGACCTTCGGATCATGGTTTTTTTGGCGTGGGGCACACCGCCACTTTCCAACTTATTTCGCCAAAAAAACCATGATCCGAAGGTCATACAAAAAAGTTTATTCAATAAAAAAGATGCCCCTACTTATTTTAAACTAAACAAAGGGAAAACCATTAAGATTCATCATTGGAGTCCTGAGATATTTCATTTTATGTAAACTCATAAAATGATGGGTTTTTGCAATTATCTGGAAATCAAGGCCGAAACAAAAAAAGTGATAGGGGTAAAAGTTGTTCCATTTGGGGTCCTCTACAGCTGGTTAACGTTTGGCCGTTTAAAAACGGATGACCCTGTAGAATGAATATCGGATTTTGTGCACTGATGACAAAACTAAGTAGATCAAATGTAAAACAGTGGAAATATCCAAAAAATTAAGAAATAGTTTTATTATTTTCGACTGATTAGAAGTATTAAGAAAAGAAGTGAATGTATTGCGTAACTCTAATATGCTGCAATTAATCTAGACAATTTTTATTTTGCATAAAAATCGCAGTGTAGTTATGATCTTCTAGAGAGAATTCCGTGATGTTCTATGTTACCAAATTTCCCGCGAGAAATGCAAAGGGCTGACAGGTTCCAAGAGCAAGCATAATTGCGAAAACGAATGAATGTGAATCAAGTACGCTTGGCACGCGGATTAAACCATTAAACCGATTCTGTTTCAAATGAATTTTCCCGTGAGCTGCATATATTCTGGCACGCCTCTAATGATGTGTAATAATGCATTGGTTCTGTAACAATATACGACTTCGCGATCAAGTCGGTTATTCAACATGAGAATATCCTACGGCGCTGTAAAGGGAGATCTAATCAGCTCGGAGGGGCAGGATCATGTCACGATGGCTGGGGCTGTCTTCGCATCTCCGGTATGCATTGCCAAAGAGATTAATTTAATACCAGCATGAGTCGCCTGGTGAACACACATAATTCTCACTCGTACGGCCAGACATCAAGCCTGGCAAGTTCTAATGAAGATAAAATACAAAGATTCTCACTCACTTAATTTCACGAGCTTAATAAAAATTAGCCACCTGAATAATTTTTACATTTTTCCAGATAGAAAGAAACATTTCAGACAGAAGTTGTTTGGTTTCGAGAGGCCCGTTAGTTCAATTGCAAAAATGTTTTTGAGACTGAGGAAACAGCACGTGCAAAATGCGGTGTCATTTCTGATAAAAAATGTCGAACAGTGTTTGAAGACAAACTGAATCAGCTGTTGCAAGAAAATTGAAGACTGGGATTAAAGCCATGTAAAACTCGTAAGAATGCAATTTATTTCAGAGACACGTAAAGAAAATTACAATTTGTAGTTAATACAGCTTGAAAACAATATGACTTTAAAAGATAGAAAAAAATAGCAAAGAGAGCAATAAAAGATTATAGAACATCAGAAGAATCGAAAGAATGAACGTCCACTTGTCGTTTTCTTGAAAAAGAAACAACAAACTGTTTCGTTATCTTCAACGTGATTTTATCAATACGTACGCTGAAATAATCGAACGTAATCTGTATCTTTTTTTCGTGAGGAGGTTCACCAGTTTAATGAAAAATGGAGTAACTATGATAAAAAGTGATAGGGATTACTTTCAAGACAAGACTGACAAAGGGTCACGAATTAATTAGCACATCTTGTACAGTACAGGCAAATGGCTACAATGGCATTCGCAAAGATACACCGTACAAATGAAAAATGCACCCTAAAGCAAAGATGTCCTCTAGAAGCCATCTCCGAGCACACGGCAGATTTTATGCATTTATGAAAAAAGTGAATAGGCTATATATTAGTACATACTACGTGTCATTTTCAGCTTATTGAAATTATTGAGAGATGATATACGTATTTATTTAAACCCCACTTCTCGTAATCGATGCAGACTATTTTTGCATGAAGAACCGCAATCTGTCTATGAGAAATTGATGTTACGTCAATTGGTAATACCATTTAATAATTCAGCAGGCTACAGCTTAGCGTGGATTACGTAGAGTAAGCGGCCAACGCAAATATCTAGTATAACTGCGATAGCTAACGTTACCACATTGAATTTTACTATTTATGGTTAAATATCTAGTGATGGAGAGGATTACAGTCGGAAACTTCCGAGCTATTTATAGACTAGCAATCGAGATCAACAAACATCCACTATTAATGAGAAAATTGACTTTGTATATGTATACATTCATACATGCAGTAGCATCAAGAAGGGCCTCGCACAGGTCCGCTCTATTTACTAACTACACAGATTCATCTGTTGATTTATCCATACAGTCGGAACATACTTTGAAGGCATTGGACACTGATATAGTCGATTTGTCGAACGAGGGATTCACTCGTGCAGAAAACATGATCGTCTGCTGCATACATGAAGCATTGTGGACACACAGAGTACGTGATATCAGGAAATATCATTAGGCACAATAATAACATTATTTTGTCGTACAGTTACACAACTGATATAAATGTTTAACCCTTTAGTTACAAAGTTTAGTCTGTAGTACTTAGGAAAAAATTGATATATACAATTATTTCTGTAAAAATAAAATATACACAAGTGACAGATTGCAAATTTTTATGCAAAATAAATATTGGCATTAATTTTAAGTTACAGGAGCTACATAGATACTCTGTGATTTTCTTAATATTGTAACAAACTGTTTAAAGGCCACGACAGAAACAAATAGTAGAACTAAATTATAACAAGGCTTTACTATACCTTGATAAAGAAAATAATTGCAGAGTTATTAGTAGTGTAAAGTGAGTATAAATTATACGTTAGATCTAATCTACGAGTCGCATTCAATTAAATTGCTTTCCCTGTTGTCTTCATCACAATTCTAAAGAATTCATTCGTTAAACATCAGAATTATTAGAAACAGAATACGTGTGTTGTACAAAATCAAGGTGACGTCATCCACCGGAGCGTTGTTTTCCATTTCGTCGCGAAATCTGCTCCAGAGAAGACGAAAACTGTCTTCTCACAACATCTACGACAATAAAAGTGTGACGCAAGCAATCCCATAGCTATTACCACAAGAAACAACAGCGGACGTACGTTTCTTAGTTTTACGATTTATTTTCGCGACGATTCGTAAAACATATCACGCGGAGGGCGTAACAGCTTTAAAGACGAGCATTCAACGTGTTTCTTCGCCGTGAGCTCGCTGCGAGAAAAACAAATCGCGAATGTTGTTTGCGAACGCTTCTTTTCCGCGGAAAAAAACAGCGCGTGAAAACAGAAGCGAATTGATTCCCGCGTTGAAACCAACCAAATAAACTGGAGCGAACGTGTTGTGTATACCAAACCGGAGACATACAGAGTACATTGATCCGGACATAATGCAAATGTTGCGAGCTGACGCGACATTCGAGAAAAACAGGGAAATGTGGCCACGCGAATTTCACTTTCTGCTGGAAACAAAACGCAAAGAACGGAATTTACAATTTTTCGTACGGCCCTCTTTAAAACGTGGTACCATTTTCGGCGACATCCCCAGGCGAATTATCAAAATTCTTTATCATAATTTTATCACTTTATATTTGCACGCGGCTTTATGTTTGGTATCGTGAATTCGTTTGTTAATTTCTTTCTCCGACAATTTTCTAGATCGCGATTTACTATAATTTTCTCTTCGGATTCTAGCGCATCTTTCAAATTGTCAAGTACTTTGCCACGTTGACGCACACCGTACAATAATACGCTCGGGCATTCGTTCGTTGTCTCAGAGTTAGAATTGTTACATGCGAACTCCGCATCTTCTAGAACTTCGCTCCAGCTCACATTTCGTTCATCCGCTAATTTCGTAATCATTGACAGAATCGCAGATTCATTCTTCAGACGCAGTAGAAATCTTAATGTGCTGCACATTGTTAGTTATCATAAATTCTTCGAACTCTGGAGACGTGAAACAGCTAATCCCTTAAACAAATGAACTATTTTTCGCTTTTGTTCCTCTCCTCCTTTCCACGTTGTTCTGATGGATTTAATTTACGTTCGCATGATGTTTCGCACCGTGTAACATAATCCGCGTTACATTTAATCAAATACGTTTCTCCCGTCAGTATAAATAAAATCTCCGACCAATAATTTTATTTTACCTCGTACCATATTAAATTTTTTATTGTGCAACGCGAGAAAAATGAAAAAAACAAGAGTTTTATTCCGCCGGTGTTATTTTCCGGTGCACGCAACCGTCATTGTTGAAGCGACAAACTCTACTATAAAAGCTCGCCTGCGATTCAGTAATACCGAGGCAGTTTCAAAGCACAACTTCTCGTTGTTGCCGGTTATGTTTTTTATATGTCTAAATTCCCCTTTTCGACGGGAACAATACCTATACATATATATGTTTTAAACAATAACTCGCTCCTAGGAAGATACAAGGCAAACGAAAAACAATGTTTGTGCGAATGAAGTCGAGGCTAAATGGCGCAACACTTTCGTCAATTTCGCGTAAAATGATCTGTGATCTATAAAATAATTTAGTGCAAATTAAATGTTATACAAATCTTTTTGTTAATCTGAAGTTCGTGTGGACTATGTCAATTTTTAATGTGTCCTTGCAAAGAAGACACTCCAATCTTTAAATCTATTACAGTTTCAGTGCCGGGAAACTGTTTTCAATTTTTTCACAGACGTCAGAATGCACAGCAAAAAATCTTAAAATAATACATAGCTTACCCCACTATATTCGAAATACGACGAAAGGCGATCCCAAGCTATCCTCTAAATCCTCCACAGTCGCAAAAAAGTCGTACACGATTAATGCAAAATAAATATCCCCTCCATTGTAGTATATCATTGTGGTATATCGGTGTGAACCAGTACTACTGCGACGCAGAGAGTCGCAGTCGCCGGCACAGTTCAAAGTCTCGCGTCTCTTCACAATGTAATACCAATATAAAAATCTTTTAATTACTACTTATTTTTTTATAAAACTTTCACCAATATATTTGTGGCATTTTTCTGATTAAAATAATACCAAACCCGACATACTTTCACCTCTATTTAGTGATTTAATTGACGATGAAAGTGTCGGACGCACGGAAGGACGGCGTATGGGAAAGAAAGAGACGCGGAGAGTCGGCCGCGCCCTTTCTCTCTTTATACACGCTGTCTTTTTCTACGTTCGGCTCGGTTTTGAAGCTCAAAAAAATAGTGTTCGTCATCGAACTTTGCAAACGAACCTCCCCGAGGCTTTTACGACTATAGAGGATTTACTGTAGTGAAATATCGGTGTTAGTCCGATATTTGTTGTCCAAATATTTTTTGGATCCAACTGTAAATCTGATGAACGCCGTAATTAATCGTTGTGTTAAAGTGATCATTTTTGAGGCCGTTTGACTGATAATAATTTATAATGCATAAGCATGAATCCTATTTTAATGTGGTCGATCGTGTTGCAGCGATGTGTCAGTGTCAACGAGTGTCCGAGAGTGGCTCCGTTCGCCTGCGTTCGACGCGCGACAGTGGGAAGACGAGGAGCTTCTGTTGATGCTGCAGACGATGTTCGTCGAGCTCGACCTACCTCAAAAGTTTAACATTCCTTTACCAATCCTGAGGAACTTCCTCTACGAAGTCTACAACAACTATAACGAGGTGCCATTTCATAACTTCAGGCACTGTTTCTGCGTGGCGCAAATGGCAAGTACACATCATGCGCATCTATGCCGTTCAGAAACGAACGAAATTAGTTTCCTAGGAAGAATCCTCCGTCTCTGTTCAATGGCGACGCTTGCGTCTTGATGAACCGACTTCATATCATACGCTTCTTACGGAAATTATGATCGATATCTGAAATTATAATTTCCGAGCACTGCTCGCATTTAAATATCACTTGAACAGAAAGATTGATACTTCCCTTCTCCTCTCGGAGAGGATTTTTTATTATAGAGAATGTTTAAGGGACAGTTCTCCGTGACAATATAATACGGAAATAAAGAATAAAAAAATTGCGATTCCAGTTTCGTTTTTTAGTTATTAACAATTAAATTTTGTCCCACCTGTAGTCGAATAGCCTTTACAGTTGTGTCACTCGAGAAGAAGTTGTTCTTTTCTTCAAACAATTGTTTCTATAGATGGCATTTATGGAATATACAATCATTTAACTGTATCAAATGAAAACCCATTCAAAGAAACTTTTACATTACTAAAGTTGATTGTATTTATTAAATTGCTAAAAATTCAAGTGTACTGTGAATGAATGCACTGTATCTCATTTTTAATCAGTCGAAACATGCTCTTTGATATAAAAGACGAAATGAAAACTTATTTGAATTTGAAGAATATTATTTGGCTGTCGCAGAATGAGAACATTTTAAATGACATGTATCCATTAATGAGTATTTGTCAAATAATTTATTTCGATAATGCCCAAGCCTGTTTTAGTCCTGAAGTTTAGATAAATTAGACTTTAGTTTTGATAATGATATTAATCAATCTTGTGACTTTGTAGATGTACGCGATAATATGGGCAGTGGATCTGCCGTCACGGATCGGTGATCTTGAGGTTTTTATACTCATTGTCTCCTGCATCTGCCACGATCTAGATCACCCGGGATACAACAATATTTATCAAATAAACGCCCGTACCGAGTTGGCGCTCCGGTACAATGATATCTCGCCTCTCGAGAACCATCATTGCTCCGTGGCCTTTCGCGTTCTAGAGGCGCCTGAATGCAACATATTGGCGTCCTTGGATAACGCAACGTATCGAATAGTGCGCGAAGGGATCATCAGATGCATCCTTGCAACAGATATGGCCAGGCATAACGAGATCCTTTTGCAATTCACCGACACCACCCCGGAATTCGATTACTCCAGCAAAGCCCATATCAATCTAGTAAGTTACCTTTTCGGAACATGTGTCCGCGACACATCTCGAAATAGTTACAGAAATGCTCACAGAACTCCGTTGAAAGATCGTACATGAAAGAGAAAAATGTTCTGCACTGAACACGTCTCAGCAGGGTGTGAACGTTGCAAAAATTAACCATTTTTGTGAACTTATTTTCAATGTCTCGGTACATCTAACGTTATAATTATTTTGTGGTTTACTCGATCACTTGTTTGTCATACAATACAATTGTTTACAAAGCCATAATTTATCGTTTCTTGGTTTTAGTTCGCCTAATTATTTCAATTAAAGTAGAAGTTTCTAATAATTTTTAAACTCACAAAAATAATCATGAATACAAACACACTATTGCAGATTTTATGCATTTATTCTAAGAATGAATAGGTGAAATATGAAGCGCCATAAACAATAGGAGAACTTAAAAATGTTGGGAAAGGATTATATATAAAGAACTATATAATTGTAAGGTGTACCTTCAAGTATTGATTTGCATCAGGATAAGTTAAAAATTTTGTATTATTATAATCCGTTTATTAAAATGATTAAGAAAAAAATTGTTATAAAGAACTAGGTGTAAGGTTGTAGCTTCGAATATTGATTTGCATCAGGTGAACATAAAAATGTTGCTGTATTATCGTAAATTTATTAAAATTATAAGAAAAGAATTGTATATAAAGAACTAGTCGTAGGGTGTAGCTTCGAATATTGATTTGCATCAGGAGAACTTACAAATGTTGCTGTATTATTGTCAATTTATTAAAATGATTAAGAAAAAAATTGTATATAAAGAAGTAATTGTAGGGTGCAGGTTCAAATATTGATTTGCATCAGGATAACTTAAAAATGTTGCTGTATTATCGCCAATTTATTAAAATTATTAGAAAAAAATTGTATATAAAGAACTAATTGTAGGGTGCAGATTTAAATATTGATTTGCTGTTCCAGTTATCGATGATTCTCATCAAGGTAGCCGACATTAGTAACGAAGCCCGGCCAATGGAAGTTGCCGAGCCGTGGCTGGATATGCTGTTGCAAGAATTCTTTAAGCAGAGCGACGCGGAAAAGCTCGAAGGACTTCCGGTGACGCCTTTCATGGATCGTGACAAAGTAACCAAACCTTCGTCGCAGGTTAGCTTCATCGGCCTGGTACTACTTCCTTTGTTTGAGTCCCTTGGGGAGTTGCTTCCAGAGCTGCAGGTATGTTTACCGATACTTCCGTTACTGAGAGAAACGAAATTGGTTTCTGTGATACAGACTGACTCTTGTTTCCGATCAAACTAGATAGAGAACAGTAAGCACGTTCATTGTTTAGACATTAATATAATTTCGTGAAAGTACTGAGAGAGTGGAAATATATTTTTTATAATTCCTTTTTTCTTGTAACGGATGCAGAAAATTCTTATTTTGCACGAAGATCCGCAGGCTATTTGTATTATACTTTATTATGCATCTGCCTGCTTTTTTCTCACATTCATTAGCATAAATTTCAATGCTAACCTTAACAGATTTAAACTAATTCAGAATGAGCTGCTTCTTACCGATTTTGCTGACTTTGGAAAATGTTATCATTCCGAATCATTTTTTAATTGCAAATTCCCTAAGAATCTTTCAGATTATTTACAAAAATGGTAGCAATATACCACATTAGCACGAATCATTAACACACATTTTGAGTTTATAAAGTAAATAAACTACTATTTATTAACTGGACCTGTAGAAATACATATATTTTAAATTAATCACTTGGAAGAAAAAATATTTTATTTGGCAACTATTCAGATATATTTGTAGTCAACTTAATACAACAGGGATAATTAGATCGTATTCGTAATCGTATCTTGTAATCGGTGCAAACAATTAACCATAAACGTTTTCCATAAGAATCCACTGTCCAATTATTACGAATCGATTAAGTTTCGGGACAGGTAATAACGTGGAGAAACATCTTCGTTGCAGAGTCTAATAGTCCAACCAGCGAGAGAGGCACTGGAGTACTATCGCAGACTGAACGAGGCGGCGAAGGACGAGCGCCACCATCGAAAGAGCGTAGCAGATGTAGGCGAATCGACACCTATGGCCACAACACCTGGTGGTACGAGTTCGTCAACCGTGGTAAAATCAGTTTCATCGCACAGCATGCGCTCGAAGCGTTCGGTCGGCACGGCTCATTCGAGGTCACGATCCACCGACGAGGACTTCACGGAGAATCTGACAGGGGAGGATGCCGAGAACATCGAGAGCTCTGATCCGGAGACAGCGACGGAGGTAGAGATCAGCGAGCAGACGTTAAAGTTCAAGATCTCGACGGAGGGCACCTTATCAGGCTCGGGAACAGGTAGGAAAAGCTACCCTGGTAGCCGGAAGGGTAGTCGCGAGAAATCTTCACTGGATTATCATAATCACGACCTGGTCAGGGCTGTCAGAGAGCACGAAAGAAGACGGAGTAGAGGAGAGAATCTTGGTAGCAACCTGAGTTCCCCGGTAAGCGCGAGGTCAGCGGAGGGAACGAGGATCCAAGAGGAGCTGGGCAAGGAGGAGGACATGGTCCAGCAGGACGCGAAGATACGCGAGGGAAGATTGGTCGAGGGGAACGGGAACGTGGTGGCCAAGCCGCAACGAAACAACTTAAAGAAACCGAGTGGTTCGATGGAGAATGATCAGGAAGTCAGGTCTAGTCGCAAAGAAGTTCAAAGAGAATCGATGGTATTGCGATGCTGCTGCGATGACAAAACCGGATCGAATAATCACAAGTCTATCCTCTCCCGGCTGAGGAACTTCACGGACAAGCTGAACATCAGCTTCGAGTCGAGAGACTCTCTTTCGCCGAAACCGACGAAACACGTGACGAAGACGCTGAACAAAAGCAACTCGGTAAGCAACGCGTCCGCGCCGACCACATCGTCTAGACACAATAATTTGTTATCGGTGTGCAAGCGGTGCAATCTCGCGAAACTCCCGGCCAAAGAACCGAAGGCTATCGCAACGGTGGTCGAGCTGCGATCGGTGGACAAGAGAGCGATGACTCTACCGAAGGTCCGGAAGTCCGCGGATTGCAAGAACAAGAGCTGGAGGACGGTGTTCGCGAAGGAGAAAAGATCGTCGACCTCGTTGGAGGCGTTGCCGAGCGAGCTGGCGGAGATCTCATTGGCGAAACACAGGCGAAACTTTTCGAATCCTGAAGGTAAATCGCAGAGCATGAAGGAAGTAAAGGAGCAGAAGAGCGTGGACATTGAGTTCAGTGAGATCAATGTGCGCGCGAAGAACCAGCCGAAGCCAGAGATCGTTGTCAAGACTGAGCACGGGTCCGGGGAGGAGTTGCAGAGCGACATAGCCAAGGTGGAGATACGAAGGAGCTCGGCGAGCATGGAGGACATATCAAAGATGGCGAAACAGACTGAAGCGGTGATGCTCGGATCGTTGGAGCCAAAGAAATCGGAGCAGCGTCCTCTCGCTGGTAGCCTCGACTCGATGCTGTGCAAGGACTCAACCAAGTCCCGAAAAAAGCCAATCTTCTCTTCGCCGGCGTCCACGAAGAAGGCGTCCCCGGGCCTGCTGTCGCGGTTCAAGTCCGGCATGAGCGTGGACAGCACGAGGAGCAACAGCAACAGCGACTCCTTGCACGATCAAAGTTCACAGTCGACGAGTGGTTGGATATCCACTCTGACAGCGAGCTTCCGGCCGAAGAGACAGGTGACAGAGGCTCCGCTGTCTTCGCATCCACCGCGTTCGCTCAGCCGGGAGGAGATCAAGTGATACGGCCTGGCCGCCGGGGACTCATCCGAGAAACAATTGTCGGGCCTGCACAGGTGGCTGGCTGAGAATTTCCTTTGTTGCAGTGGTTAACGCGTTCATATCGGTCGTCAGTCCTCGATCAAGCTACTGTTTCTTTTCCATGTTAATTCCGAGGGAAAGTCGCAGCAGATCGGAGGAGGCAGACGGAGCCAAAGAGAGAGAGAGAGAGAGCGAGAGAGCGAGAGAGCGAGAGAGAGAGAGAGAGAGAGAGAGAGAACGAAAGAGAGAACGAAAGAGAGAACGAAAGAGAGAGAGAGAGAAGTAGTTAAGACACCCGGTGATCGGACGAGCCAAAAGATCGACATTCGAGGATTCCTGGTCTTCCGGCAGTTCACTCGCGACGCGGATCGACTGCGTTCCAGACGATCTCTGTTAGTTTCAGAATTTGTTATTTAGCTCGATCTCGCACGGTAGACGTTCTTTCGAAAAAAGGGAGTTCCGACGAAGCTCTCACGAATTCTTCACGGGTTTATGCATCACGACCCGACCGGCCAAGCCCGTCAAGGATTACGGAACCGTGACAATCCTCTGTCCAATAGAATCTGCATTCCGTTAAGAAACACGTCCTCGCGGCAGACTTCGTTGCGGATTCTCCTGCGTTACCGGTCGAGTGTTCTCTTTTCGCCAGACTGAGGAAGACTCGATCGCCTTGCGCAAGAAAAGTTGAAGAACACGTATGAAAAATTCGCGCGAAGCGTTCGATTGCTTCGCCACGTCGAGGACGGCCTGTAACATAATAACAGAAGAAGAGGATAGCGAGAGATAGGAAGAGCGTATGATGCTGTGTGCATGCGAGCGTGAAAGTGACAAAGAGAGTGAGGGAGAAACGAAATGATTCGGTGTAATTGTGTATGTGTATGGATGCAAGAGAGATTAAGAGGAGGAGGAGACGGCGACGCAAAATAACACGTTGTAAACGAGGATCAAACGCAATTTCAAAAAATGTCTTAGTACGTTCGTGTAGTAGGTCGATTAGCTGTTTCCAAATGTAGCCAGAGAAGTGTGTGAATCTAATTAGCATTCGTGTCGAAGCCAAACTGTCGAACAGGTGGCAAATACCAAATATACATGTATATTGCTCCTAAATATCGATCTCCGTTTTGAAAGCATAGGGTGGGAAAAGTCGGCAGGAGAGCGAAATAACGAAGGAGGAAAACGTGACCGGATAAGTCGGAGAGAAAAATGCACTTGGCTTGTGGGGGATGTCAAGGAGGGAGAGAGAGAGAGAGCGAGAGAGAGAGAGAGGAAGTGAGAAAGAGATAGAGAGAGAATGATGCGCGGTATATAAACTATTTTATTTATTGTCCAATTAAAAGAATAGCCTAATCATTAATGTTGTTCGTTATTATACATATATACATAAAGAAAAAGCTATATATGTACATATGTATATACATATACATATATATTGTTCTATATGCGTATATCTATATACATATATATATAAAAATATATGCAAGATGCAATGTATACAAAGACATGAAAAAAAAATATGCAACTCTGATCGGATGCGTACGTATATAAATATATAGACATATAAGAAAAAGAAAATATAAAGAAGATCGAATCTATACGATACAGGAGGAGAGTTAAGCGCGTAGATAGATAGGAAATGGAATGGATTTCGAGACGGACACCTCGTGTCTAATTGCAATTGAACATCTAAAACAACATAAAAGGATCAAAAGTAATGAGAACAGTACGGGTGAAATTCGTTCGTATATCGTGAACACCGCGACGAAAGAGACGAATTAAACCGTGAACACCGATGGAGAACGTGTTGGACAACGATTTCGTTGATCTGTCAGAAATTTAGATGCATGTTTAAATAAATGGTGTTTGCTCGTGACAATGTGTCTTCCTCTGATCAAGAGTCAATAGTAATTCGTGTGACACGCGTCGATGGAACGATTCTACCTTCTAGTAACGATGCTTACGGCTTTTTCTTAACGGGGTATTCTCACTCGGGAAGTTAAGCAATTTTCAAATATACACATCCGTTGTTTGAACCTTTGAATTTATTTGTATCGAATTTTTTAAATTCCTCTCTGAAATAGTCGAATGGAATCAAATGCATCTGTGGAGAACGCTGGATTCTTTTTAAATATGTTTATATTAAATTTTTATATATGTATTTTACTTCATAACCTTAAAATGAATTACAGCTAGTCGGATTCAATTTACGAATCTGGGATAAACATATCAGTGCCAAAAATGGATACTATGAACAAACAGTCATCCATTTTTGTAGAAAGTAAATAGCAGCGCTGCGAGGGCTTGCCTTGCGAGTTACATTTTATCGATGGCTAGCTCTATTTTTGCTTAGAATTTAAAAAGCCTGAATTGTATAATTTTAAGTATCTGAACATAACAAATGAAAGTAACATTAGGGTGGTCGTGATAGTGTTGAATATTGCCCAAAGTTGGGGAATGCCCCCTTAAGTTCCATTCACAACATTTTCCGAGTCTTCGTTCGTTCTATTCGTTTGTTTCCGAAAAAGCTAAATTTTTAATAGATCGACAAAGTCAGCTCCAAGTCCGGGTCACGTGACTACGTTTCAGAGGAGAGATCGACCGCGAAAATACACACGTGCACAGCCTAACAGGGTCTTCCCTCGTGGAGAACGGAACCCACGTGACTAGTTCGTCCACAGCGCGCCATTACGCATGTGTATCTCAGTCTTGAACACGATTAGTTCTCTAACGGCGTCTCGCTTTCATTTATCATTTTTAGATGTTTATATTTTTATACTCCAACCAGTGTGTCTGTACGGCGATTAAAAACCGCATGTATTGTTGAACTCTAGTCTTACGTTATTGTCTTCAGCACCCAAAAAACTCGTTTTTTGGGCACTCTCTTCGGTTTCTACGGCGATCGTAGAGCGGAAAGAAGGAAACCGCGCGCACGTCTGCAATTCGCGATTCGCAATTCGCGCGAACTGAGCGACCCTCTGCGTTCTGCGTAAACAGTTGTTCGATATTTCACTTTGAGTCTGCGGGAAGAGATTCGAGCGAATTGGCGAGCGCGAAACGAGAACGATCCGAACACAATAGTTAGCGTACACAAACAGCGAGCCAAGGGAATTCCGGCAGCGATAAAAAGCAGTGGTAGCGAAAAAAAAACTCGAAAATGTCCACTGCATTTTTCGAAATTGTTATCGATTTTAGCTAGCACTCGAATTCACCTCTGCGCGACGTTGCACCACCTTGCGGGAATTGTCTGCAGGGAGAGATAATTAATGTTCGCGCTAGATGTTGAACTGTCTACAATATATTTTATTCGAATCGCGGAATCAATGTTTCTTCGTGAGTTTTAATTCGTCACATTTCTGGATAACGTTGTAACAAAGCGTTAAACGGCCGAGCAGTTTCATTTACAGTCAGTGCTGCAAAGTTTTAAATAGAGGAAGACTCCACGCTATCTTAGGTTCAAGTGTGTTCAATAACAATTTCGTCTGCCTGCTCAAAATTAGTCATAATTTATTTTATTTTTACATTTATCATGTCCATGTAATAAAAGTGAATGTTTCCAAACTGTTCGTTTATTATACTTTTATTTTATGCGATTACTGAGAGACTGTCACTAAACTGTATGTAAAATGTTCCGCGTTCCATTAATTAACACTGTTATTCGAGACACCGTTCATCGCGTAACTCATTCTTTATTATCTACATTAACTTTCCACTCACGGAACGTTCAAACTCTAACATTATTTAAACGTTCAAGGATGTTTCCATTACAAATCTCTTCCCGCGGCGCTCAAGATTTGTGCAAATGATTTTCACCGCGACCCCTTCCTGCGTTGGATACGTAATCTCGCCGCGCCATCCGTAACAATAAATCGAAGTGAATAAAAAGAAAGAAGAAGGTAAGGAGAAACGAACGTTCCGCTCGTGCAAGCTCCACGGCAATTTCGAAACGTGTGGAGGATCAAAGAAAGGCTCGACGAATACGAGAGAATCAACGACGTCTTCGAGCGAGTGAGCTACGTCGAACCATAATAACGTTGTATACACGCTATAATATAAATTATTAAACTTCCGGCGGTACGAAAGAAAAAAGTGTTTGGTCGTACGTCGATGGGTCAGCGCGACGTTGAAACGGGGTAGTCCGATCAACTTGAAAAATAAGAAGCGGACGTACTCGACGACCGAATCGAGTCCGGGTATCTCGAAGTCGTCGATCCAAGTCAAACACTCTTTTTGTTCTATCGCTCGCTGTCTGTGCCTGACCTTTGTCAATATTTATTTGTCTCCTCCTAGACAGTAAAACCGATTATCCGTCAGATGTATTACTGAGGCGATTTTCCTAAATCTTTCGGACCAGCTGTGCCGACAATCGTACTTTCCAATCACCGACATAACACAACCGAGCAACACGTTGATCGTCGCAAGTCCCACGATGGACAAGTCCCGATCAAGTCACTCGGTTCTCGAAGGAGCCAAGATCGCAGATGATACGGAACTCGAACGGTCCAACGGTGCCGCAGCGTGGTGCGTTTCTACTCGTCAATTTCGTCGTTTATCTGCGCCCGGGGTAGTCCTCGTGTCCCAATTATTCTCGTCAATTACGTGGAACCGTAATAGATCATCCCTATTCTCCTAGGAACGTAAAGCAAACGTCCACACTGAAGAAACGTCGAGCTTCGTCGCCTCTTGTTGCCTTCTTCTACTTTTATCCGGTAAAAGCGGCGACTTTTTCAAGACACATGCGAAGTCAACTAAAAATTGCTCGCTGTTGCTTCAGTGTGGACATAGCTTAAGAACGCGACCATGAACGCCGTGGCAGCGTCTGGACTCGAGACATTCACGCGAACGACAGTAGTGCACGGTTAAGCGTCCGCAGTCGGAACCGAATGCGGAAGTGAGTAGATGGCTTCTGGAAAAGCAAGGAATGTGTGCGAGAGAGATATCGATATATCAAGTTTCAATCGGCCCGCTCGAAGCTTATTCCGAGGTCCCATTTTTTCTTTTTTTGGAATTAGCGGGGTACTCACGGACACTTAAACGTGCGGAGGTTCAAGTGTGCACTACTCTGTTCACCTTCGGTTCGAGTTCCTTTTCCGCGTGATCGTCATGTTTCCGGTCTCATCGTCCATTCGATCCACTTTTTTAAGAGATCAACTAAGAAAAACTAACGACCTATAGTTACTGTAATAAGAGGAACAAGTTGTGATGTACGAATCGCACGAGCAAAACAACTAGTTTACGTATAATGTATATTTGTCTGACGGGAAAAAGAATCGTGAAACGATGGACGCAGAATGCTTGCTGAGCTCGCGGGCGAGTTACTACCACGACATTGTATAGTTATTATATGCGTGAAAACAAAAGTGGTCCATGTATATGGTCAAGGATGTATGTCAGCTGTCGTTCTCGTGTAATCACTAGACTGCGGATCTTTATGGATTTATTGTACAAGAAAATGTGCAAAATACAAAAAAATAAAAATTTGAATTAAATCCACTGTGGTTCGTCGTTTCTGCTTCAACCGGATCGAACTACGGATGTGGAAGGACGCTTTCATGGTACGAGTGGAAATAAGTAAAAACTCTATGAAACAAACCCCCCCCCCCCATAACGTGAACTACAGTAAATCCTCAATCGCTGTCCGGGGTCGCCTGTGCGAACGCTGTCCAGTGAATACCCACTCCACTGCCGGCCAACGCCGCACTATGTGCCAAACCGACGAAATCTGTGTAAAAATCAAAGAACTTCGAAGAACAAATCAAAGAGACTCACTAACTTATTTCGGGCATTTTTCTGATTGAAATGACACCAAACACGGTATAATTTCAATTGTATTTAGTGATTTAATCGACGATGAAAGTTTCGAACGCAACGAAAAACAGCGTATGGGACATTCTTTGAACTGCGACTATCCGCGTCTCTTTCTTTCCCATACGCTGTCCTTCCCTGCGACCGAAACTTTCATCGTCAATTAAACCACTAAATACAGTTCAAATCATATCGTGTTTGGTCTTTCTTGAATTAGAAAAATGCCAGAAATAAGTTAGTGAAAGTCCCATAAAAAAAACATGTAATTAAAAATAAAGCATTTTTAATTGTCATTACATACATTGTGCCGGCGTCGGCAACACGCTTCGACCACGCGATCCGTGTTTCATTCTGTCCTTCATAAAAAATCTGTCAGTCATAAAAAAATAATGTCCGTATGCGACCGCCGTCCGTGCAGAACACAGCTGTTGGACAGCGATTGAGGATTTACTGTATAACGGACAGCTGTATGACACGCAGTTACTGCGATACAATGTAGAAACAAACTAGGAATATTTACATTTAGCCTGCTTATGCAGGCAGTGTTTACTGTCTTCATAATTTCTACATTTATTGTACAGAAGTGGGTTAACGAACTCCTGTAACGATTTTCCGAATATTCACGTGCACTCCCATCAGCGACGCCGTAGTGGTTGCTCTTGGGTCTAAAATCAACTTGTCCGTTGTTTTTTCACAACGTGAGACCTCGCATTTGCTTATAATCTTGAACAGTCCGAGTTTCGATTGCATAAGACCCATTCGAAGTCCTGAAACATGAATTAATCATGAAACAATGATACAATTACAGAAAATTGTGTTCATCTCGTTTTCACCAGAGATCGAAAAATGATGGGATCTTCAAAAATTCCTACATTGTACGTATGAGTGAACTTGTATACATAAAAGGGTCCTCCCGTCAGATTTCAATGACCTTTAAATACGTTGTCGAGGTCACCATTCTGAACAACATTTCGCTGTAACGTTTTTGTCGGTCGGCTTTAGTTTACGGAGGTAATTGCAAAACAGCTTCATTGGTTTACTTTATCACGGTGACCTTGACAACATACTTCGGGGTCATTAAAATCAGACGGAAGTACCCTTTTCTACAAGATCATCTATGTATGTTCCAATGGGAATGGATACAGAAAAATTCTAGAAACTAATATTCGGTTGTAAAGAAAGAAATGCAGGATATTTGTTCCTTTGTTTTAATTGCAATTTTATACCAATAAATATTTATCTTAATTTAGTGAGTTATACGTCATTTTAAAGCTTGTTTTACGCTGTATTTAATTATGCTTTTGATATTTGATTTTATTCAAATTTTTATTAAATTATTTGGCTTTTATTTCAGGATGTCAAAACGCGATTTTCGTATTATTTTTTTTCTACGAGTTAAAACTAGGCCGAAGTGCCGCTCAAGCGGCTCGGAATATCAACGAAGTACAGGGCGAAGGTAATATTATAGTTTGAACTCTCGTAGAAATAAATAATACGAAAATCGCGTTTTGACATCCTGAAATAAAATATAATTTAATAAAAATTTGAATAAAATTAAATATCAAAAGCATAATTAAACAGAGCGTAAAACAAGCTTTAAAATGACATATAACTCATTAAATTAAGGTAAATATTTATTGGTATAAAATTGCAATTAAAACAAAGGAACAAAAATCCTGTATTTCTTTCTTTGCAACCTGATAGTTCTAGTTCAAATAGAACTTGTAAAATATAAAAATATAAATTTTTCTATTGCAGCGTCTAGTAGCCTAGAACTCGGAGGAGTCCAAGGATTGAAAACAAAAAATAACTATTTATTTCGATAGCTGTTACGAAGTGTTACTAACCGATACAATTTCGAGGTCCCTCGCCGAAGGGGAAATAAGTGAAAGACGGTCTGTTCTGTTTATTCTCGTCGGTAAATCGGCTGGGATCGAATTTTTCCGGGTCAGGAAAATATTCTGGATCGTAGTGCATCCCGAACATGGAGATATACACCGGAGTACCTTTCTCCAGGATCAAATCGGAATTAGGGACTTTGTAGTTGGTGTTTACGACGCGTTCCAGAAATCCTAGTGGTGGATGCTTGCGGAGGGTTTCCGAGACGACCATATCAAGGTATGGCAGTGTCATTATCTGTAAAGAAATTACATTTTATGTTAGCTTCAATTGATGTAACAAAGAAATGTTCTAGATAAAGAACAGACGAAGTTTTTCAAATTCTAATTATATTTTTATAACGACATTTGGTCATTCTGCATACAACAAATATGCATTAACGGTGAACGTATTGAACACTAAAACTATATGTCGTATTACAACAGTTACACGATATAATATACAGGGTGACTCACTTAACGTTAACTCCTCAAATATCTTTGTTGTTTTCAAAGATAAATAAATGTCTGGAGGAGTTGAATGTTACAAGTTGAATGGTAAAATGGGGCTCATACGAAACCAAAAAAATCGTTGTTTTTATGTCATTTGTTTTAGAGATTTTATCAACATTTTTTTTAGAGAAGTTACCTTCATTTTTAAAAATGGAATTACCCTTTTTTAAACAACTACAATGATAGTCACTTTCATTACGAATTCAGTGACTGTAATTACTCAAGGTCATTCAAGGTCACGGACAGAAAAAACCTGACGAATTCCGGATGTAGCGATATGTGAAACGGATGAAATTTATGTCGGGCCAGAACTCGCTTGCTTCTCGAGCAATTTCTCTCTCGTACTCACATGTGGATTGACAGCTATAGCTGCTAAAATATTAATTTCATTGTCTTCAGTAGTCATGGGATTCTTTCGTTTACGCTTTCTTACATCTACACTTCCAGCATTTCTAAATAACTTGTAGATATTAGTAAAAGTCAGCCTTGAAGGAGTGTTTCGCTCAGGGTTATCATGTCACACCTTTCAATCATTGGATAAGGCATAGCGGAATCGCGTTTGGAAACATACTGTTAGTAAATAAATCGCAGCGTCATCGGCTAGTGGATATTTGAAAACATTCCATAGTCTCACTGGTGATAAACCTATTCTGCTTCCATATTTCAGTTTTATACATTTTTTCTGTCCGTTACCTTGAACGACCTTGAGTAATTATAGTAACTGAATTCATCAAGAAAAGAGACTATCATTGTGGATGTTTAAAAACACAACGGGTGATTCCATTAAAAAAATGAAGATGACCTTGACATCCCTAAAAAATTACATGAAACCATAAAATTGTTTGGTATCGTATGTGTGAGCCTCATTTTACCATTCAACTTTGTCCTGAAAACATTTAATGTATCTTTGAAAACAACAAAGATGTTTGAGGTGATAACGTTAGGTGACTTACCCTATATATAACACTAGATTGCCTAAGGAGGTCATTTTGACGGCTTCCCAATTTCAATTAGAAAAACAATTATGTATATAATGACACAGCTTCTTAGGATTTTGTGACTTTTTGTACAACATATAAATGCGTTTATTAATAATTGTAGTTATACCTATATTGCCCAAAAGCAGTCATTTTGACTGCTTGGGAAATTTTAAATAATCAAATGACTCTTATTATTGAATTGAGTAAATTTCTTATATGACCAGTTCGGCTCTGTATCGAAATAACAGTACATAATAAATTGTCGATTTGGGCGTATATTTGATAAGTTGCAGTTGCTCAATAAGTATTAGTATGGTCGCGGACAAGTTACAGCGCGCGGCCGGGCAGCGGAGTGGGGATTCGGCGGCTCGGCGCTACATAATGAATAAATTATTTTTTTTCCTAGTGAAGTAAATTTTTTTGTGTTGTTAATATTTATTAATAACTTATTATATAACTGTAAATAATATAAAAAATAATAAAAACTAATTTTAAACCAATTTCTTTACACATTAGTAATTCTTTCACAATGCAGTCATTTTGACTGCTTTTGGGCAATACAGGTATATGTATACTAAGTTTCAGTCTTTCTAGTGTTAATAATGTACATAAAAGAAGAAAATTCAATAATGTCTTCGTAATTTCAATAATTGTGAAGTAAAAAATGTGGAACCGGTTATTTCGCAAACATTTCGGATATGAAACTTTAGGGATGCAATCCCTATTTACACTAATATTAATGAAAATATGAAACTCGATTTTCATTCTAATTTATTTTTAAATAGTTAGAATAGTTAGATCCCCTGGAGAGTTGAGAAAATCATTTAATTGCGCATCGGTTATCAATTTTACAAGCTTGTCCGTTTTGATGAAGTTCAATACGACAACCTTTCTTATCGCATATATTACGATAAATTTACGCAATAGATTATTATACATATCATTCTGTTGGATGCTGTAAATCCGGCCTGGGCAGTTTCGTATCAATTGAGGGGCGTTTGAAGCGCCCCTACACAGGTTTCCCGAGCGAAAGAAATTTATAATCATAATTGAATCTACATACCATATCGTATGTAATTTTTCCGTCATTTTTTTCGAGTGCGTCGAGGATCTCATTTCTCAGAGTTGTTTGTACGTCCATGTGTAACGCGAGTTCATGGAGACAGAAGGCTATGACAGAGGAAGTAGTTTCAAAGCCGGCAGTGAAGAAAGTAGCTGCTTGTGCCACTAAATCGTCCCCGCTGAACTCTGCAATAAAAAATCAATCGAAATTGTACACTGTGCAGAAAGAGAGACGAAAAAAGCGTTGATTACGTAATGTAAATAGATTGTGGATTTTCTGTATTTGTTGCAAAATCGAATAGGTGAAATTTCAAGTAGCAAGGAGATTGAATTATTTTAAAAGTGTCAATATATTATTTTTTTAAAATTAAACAAATTTGCAAATGTCAATATATAATTTTCAATTCATTATAATTATTAAAGAAAGAATTAATTTTCTAATGGTTTCTAGTTCTTTTACAATTGACTCGCGACATTTTCATTTTGCATAATGATGAATAATGAGACTACAGTGTGGATCTTTATGCAAAATAAACATTTCGAAAGTCAATTGGAAGAAACAGCAGTGGAATGAAAATGTATTTCCGCCTCCAATATTTTAATTAAGTCAAAAGTAGTATAACAACTGCATGAAAGGGCAATTATAGATAATTATCAGTTGCAATATGTCGAACAATTATTATTTTCTTGTTGATATGTTCATCTCTCATTCCTTCATTTCACTCACGCAACACGTATGTATATCTAGACTCTTAATTCTTACATAATATTCTCAAATTCTTCCAGTATCTTCACTGCTTCGAATTTTGCTTATTCATTTCCGTTATAAATGCATGAAATTTGCAGTCTATTGATGACCTATTGTACCTCGTGAATTAGTATGTTATCATTATTCTATGCAGCATGATAAATGTAGTTTGTAGCAACATTCTGCTTTGCCTGCAATACAACCATTTCATCGTATCAAGGCATTATCTTGCCTTGACACTTGAAAGGCATTATCTGCCTTTCAAATGAAAATAGAAAAGTCAATTAGTACTCGATGTAACTTTTATCTGTTACATTTGTCACTTTTCTATATTTATTACTTTTATCATCTTTTAATTGCTCGTACATTTATCAAATCACTTCTACTTTGTATCAATTATTCACTCCTTGTATAATACATTAACATTTAATTTGATGTTTAAACGTTTAGCACAGTGTCAGCACCTTTGCAAAATTACATATAAAATATCTTTATTATTATTATTAATGACTAGACTGCGGATTTCATGCATTTATGACAAAAATGAGTAGGTATAACTCAAAACAATAAAAAGATTAAAAGAGTTTAACAATGTCGAATTACGATTTTGACCATATAAAAATTATTAATGAACAAAATTAATTTTTACTTGGCTCCTGTAGATTGCAGTTGATGTATAAAAATTTTATTTTGCATAAAGATCCGCGGTCTATTGATCACACAAGAAGATTTATAAAGAAAATAATATTATATTTGTTTCAGTGAGTCTCCCTCTCTCTCTCAATTATCGCGATAGAGGAGATTTTTGGTAATTATGGGGGAAAGGGGATTCCTTACATGACCGAAATTGATGACCTTGAAAGGTATTGTCGAGATCATTATTTACTTGTCACAGTTGTCACTGCCTCCCGACCTTAGTTTCCGAGATATTAGATAAAAAACTGTTGTAGCTAACACTGATAGCTTTTTTGAGGAGTGAGTGTAGTTGACCTTTACCACATATTTCATGGTCATCCAAATCGGTCAGGCAAGTATGTAATCTTCTTTTCTGTATAATTGCCTTTGTTTCGCAAGGTCATATTCGCCGATATTTATGGACTATCGTTGTGGTATCGTGTAATTTAATTAGTGTAACGTTAACGGAAAGATAAATGTAACCACATATGTCAACTAGAGATATGTGGGAGCGGGACGGGACGGGATCTTGAATCGAAAACGTGTCTTGTTTTCTTGAATATGACCACAGTGTTAGATTTATCTAAATAAAACATCAAGTTTTATTGATGATTTTGATGAACTTGATAATTTATAACTAGACAGCGGATGTTTATGCAAATGCATATTTTTATAGAAAGTAAGTAAAGTTATGGGACCTGGACAGAAATTTACGTTGTCTGTAGAGGATTTTGAAAGTATAGTTTGTAATAAATAACTATTAACATTACGTTTACTGTTTTTGCGATGGCAACTGGAAGTACGCGTGACTTCTCTTTACACGATATTTCGAAAAACGAAATTATATAGAAGACTCTTGTAGCATAGATAAAGACTAAAAAACAATGTTAAAAGATTCGGTGCAGTGTTAGAAATATCGAAAAAATTCACGGCAAAACCCGAACACCCCCGGGAATCCCGAATATTCTCGGGAAATCCCGGAATTTTCGGGATCCCATTTCGAAATGATACGAGGCTTCCCATTCCGTTCCCGGTATCGGAATTCGGGAATTCTCGGGTTCCCGCACACCTCTAATATCAACTAGAGATAGCGGTTTTGAACGCGTACTAAAATGCACGTGTACATGCAGCACATGAACCGTGTAGTACGAAATTAAAGACCCATGAATACGGATCCGTGTACTGTCCGTCCAACGAGAGTTGGCACAGAGAAACTCGTAGGTACCACGTGGTGTCCCTACTCCGCGCTACACGCCCTCCGCGATTGGCCGAATCGCTTGACGAAGACAGCAAACGAGCGTCTTGAGTGCAAGTGCAATAAAGCGATGTGGTGACGTCGAGCTCCTTTCACGACCGTTCCCGCCAGAACCTAATGGAACCTAAGCGCAAGAGTCGGGCCCGCAACCGAACGTCAGGAGTGGGGTCTCGCAGATCCCCCTGCACCTCACTAGCAAAATCTGTGCCAACTCTCGTTGGACGGACAGTACACGGATCTGTGATTTCTATCGAATTCTTTTCTACTCTCTTCAACGAAAAACATAAATGCAACAGGAACGAATTCTTAACACGTGTCGCAATTTGATTGATGAATTGAGATCCAGATTCGTTTGCTACACATGTCCACGTGCATTTACATACACGTGAAATAGGGATCTCTAATATCAACCTTGAAACGGCCTTCGGAGGAAGTATTTTTCAAAAAGCTTCCATTCTGTGCTTGCCTTGCTCTGGTACGGTTCCATTTGTGTTGTTAAAATTCATTCGAAAACTTTAGAACTGTACCAGTAAATAGTAAAAGTTATTGCCCTTAATCCATTTTCATCAAGACTAAGAATTAATAATATACCGAAGAAATAACTTACGAACTCCATCAATACTGCCCTCGTTCTCGTGTGTCTGTTTCAGTTCGATTAGTATGTCGATTAAATCGTTCCTTTTTTCTCCTGTCTGGATTCGTCGATTCATCACTTCCCAGAATACGGTCCGTAGATATTCGCTGGTTTCTTTGCCAAAAAATTTCGCGCGTGTTGGCTTGGCTAAATATGGCAGGAAAAATATAACAAGAAACTCCAGACCACGGAGCACGTTGAACTCGAAGATTTTACTGCCGAACTCCCGGAACGGGTCCTTGGGATTATGCAACGAATTCACCTGAAGCCCGAAAACCGTAGTTGCAATCAAATCCGTGGTGAATTTCGCGGCAAGGTCTTTCATCTCCATCATTGTTGGAGTAGCTGAAACAGAGACATTGTTATTATTAAACTTCGTATTTAATCCATTTATGACAACAATATTTAGGCGAAATATGTAAAATTCAGCTTACTGAAATTATTAAAGGAGTGGACAAATTTTTAGAGGATTCTTACGGCTTGCAATTATTGATGATATCGAGAAACATTTCAAACAAAGGTTACACTTTTTTTGTATAGGTGGAGAACCTCTACTCGAGGTGACTTTTTATTTTTTTAATAGAACCGTGTATTTTCACCAATCGACGTGGTTCATTATTCCCCTAAAAATTGTTAACCTTCTTACACACTGAAACACCATATTGATATTTTACATAATTTCATATAAAAAGAGAATTGTTGAATTTCTCTCATTATTTAATCCTTGAAAAGTGTGGAACTCCTCAAGTGGTACGATTTTGGCAACTTTGCCTTGTACTAACCCGAAGTTGATTCTTCCAGTAACCGATCTAGCTCATCAGCAACTGGAATCATCAAGTTGACCATTTTCTTCAGCTTCCCGGATGTGAAAACCGGTGTCAGCTTCGATCTAAGAGTTTTCCAGCCCGGATTCTTCATTATAAAGAGGTTCGAATATCCAAGTCGGTCACTCACATCTGCCGCAACGTATCTATCAACGAACAGACTAAAGTCCTTGACCAACACATGTTTCACGAGTTCAGGATCTCGTACGAGGAAGAACGGTTTGTCGAAGATGTAGAATCCCACGTAAGGCTCTCCTTTGAATTGCTCATACAGATCTCTTGTGAACATTGACGCTGATTTCTTCTGCGTAATACAGTCTCCAAAATTTCCAACGAACGGCGTTGGAGGAAGTTCTTTGACACCTCTTTTCAACCAGTATCTAAACTTTCGAGTCGCGTACATATACGCGCCGATGATTAGGGACGCGAAAATTAGAATGCTGTCTAGGGCCCAGTGTGGTGTGAGGAGGGCCATGTTGCAGAAATCTGGAAAATGAGAACGATTATTATTTTCACCTGCTTTATACTCGGAAACACAGATCCTATCTTAACTTGTACACTTGGACACTTGTGACTTAAAATATAAAAACGTATTGTTTTTGTAATGAACTACTTAATACATTACCGACTGGTGATTATTGCATAATTTTGAAAAATCTATGGTACATGGCTAAACACTTTTTAATGGAATCTTCAATAGCAATAGCAATTTTCATTGTGAAGTCACAAATCACCCTCAATGACGTCATCTAATAGTTTCATTTAAGATCGCAATGTAAAAGAAAATTTCTATGCTTTTTTTTGGTACAGAGCACAATTATTGAAAATCCTATTGTGGGATAAAAATAACTGACTACGTGCAGGGAAATAAATAAAACAGTATATATATATTTAAAAATAAAGAAAAGACAAAACAGTCACACACAACGCGATTGACTGCACCTCGCAGGTAAAAACTCAACGTAATACCCGTTACATACTCTTAACTCTGACCGCAACTAGCAGGCCGAAGTTGTCTCACGTGCGCTTTTCTCTCGACTGCCTCGTTGTTTTAAGAAAACGCGTCAATGGCTCGCACTCTACGCACACACGCACATACACACAAACACACACACACACACATACAGTTCCTTAAAGCTAAACAGTCGAATGCTGTATCTTAACCTAAACAGCCGAAGAGTATCGGTCCTCGACGGCGCCGAAATCCAATGGAAAAAAGTCGGAAAATCAAAGTGTAAGATCGGCAAATTTATGTATCCTAAAATGTTCGTAACATTTTCTATGTTCTAAAACTGCCTTAAATTTTAACTGAATAAATCAATTTATTATTAAAATTGAGGCTGAAACTTTACTGTCAAATTCCGTGCATTTTCGACACGGTCCCGACGCACAGTGTGTCGAGTATATGGGAATTCGGGAAAAAAGTCATAACTCTTAAACTATGCAATTTTCGAGTAAGGTACCTTAATACTCTTTGAAATAAAATGCAAAGACGAATCGATTGGTATATAAAAAAAAATTTTTTCTAATTATTTAAAAAAAAAATTTTTTTTCCAAATTCGACAACTTTGTTTTTTATGTTTTTTTTATTGAGTTATTTTCGATGGACTTGTTGAAGTCGTCATTGTTCCACGACGGAACATATTATATAAATAATACGCATAAACTAAATGATATACATATAATACAACACACAATAACAAAAATACTATTACAGAATATTGTAAATATAATATGTAGAGTAAAAATAAATACTGTAGGAAATGAATTTACAGATTATTAATAACTTGGACGCGTTTGCGATTGACTATGTTCGGCTTCAGTTTCACATCTGATACTTTTGACCACGACGGCTATCGTATAAACAATTGAAAATAATGGACTGTATATTTAGAATAACATAATGAGTAAACATATTGTCTTTTCGTTTCGCGCGGACTCAAGTAGGAACTCGATAGACTACGTAAAAGGCGTGGACGGCGAACGCACGCGTCTCAACGTCAACATAAATTTCTACTATTGTTAACATTTGTGTATATTTATGCACTTAAGGTCGACCGGCATATCAAGTCTAATGTGCTTTAAATTAATATAATACAAAATCTCAAAGGAACCTATTGGTACTTTCTTTAATACTCAATTGAAAGATTGTAAATATTTAAACAATTTTAAAACTAAATATATAATTTATAAGAATGAAATTGAACACATATGTAAGTACTTATGAGTGTGGGGCGCAATATTATATTATTCTAACATATACCTACACAGCGACTCCCATTAATATTCGGACACTTTATTCTATACGATGCAAACTTTTTTCGGAAGCTAGAGCACTTCACTACATGATGTGAAAAGAAATTTTTTCGGAAATTTCAATTGGTCGGAATTGTAGAGAAAATACTAAAAGATCCATTTTACAACTTTTTTATGTGGGCCTATATTGAAAATTTTAAAATTACGTTTTGTAGATCTGTTTCAATTAAACATATCCTGAAAATTTCGTCAAAATCGGTCGACGTTGCAATGAGCTACAAGCGTTTAAAGATGGTAAAAATTGCAGATTTTCACGATTTTCGGCCTATAACAGCAGTAAATCTAACAATTCTTACATCTTTCAATGACTGTCATTTTTCCCCGCATCAATCGATTTCGATGAAACTTTCACAATGCATATAACCCACATATATCTACAAAACATATTTTTCAAAATTTCAATATAGGCCCGCATAAAAAAGTTGTAAAATGCAACATTTAGTATTTCCTCTACAATTCCGGTCAAATGCAATTTTTGAAAAAATTTCTTTTCACATCCTGTAGTAAACTAATTGCTCTAGCTTTCCAAAAAAGTTCAAATCGCATAGTCCAATATTTGAAAAGTTACGGTGTTTTTAAGAGTGACCGAATATTAGTGGGAGTCACTGTATGGTTTGTATTTCTTTTATTTTGTCGTCATTGAATATGAATAAAAATTTGTTCGTATTTAGGTTGTAGATTATTTATTAATACAAATACCTTGACAAATACGTTATTGTATATACAGGCAACTCATTTTGATGAGGTTAATAGTATTTAATATATTGCATTCAGTAAAATTTAACTTGTTACATTACAATTTTTTATTTTTTTGTCATTATTGGGTTATGAGGAAGCCCAAGTTGGACACTTTTGCCACAGGCACTTCATACCCTCGTTACGGCACTGACTTTTAGAACTCGGTAGGTTTAGTGTTAATAAATTGCCTTACATTGGACGTTCCAAAGATTAGAACTGTATTAAAAAATGTATCTGAATCTTTTTATACAGGATTGAGGAGATGAAGTTTATATTTTTCCAACAATATTTTTTTTATTAGAAAGAATAAATAAAATTAGGACGAACAACACATACTTATTTTGTTGCAGGTCCCCACTATCGACACAGTAAAAACTCAATCCCGTGGCCCGATACAAAACAACAAACACATTCCCAAAGTCTTCTACTGTGTTTTCTGGTCACTTTTAGAACCGTAAATGCGACTTATGTACTCGTAAGTGAATTTATATATGTACGATTATCCCCTCTTTCAAGGAGATTGTTTCATGCTTCATCATTGTTGGTTACTGGAGTATCTCTTATTACGTAGCACACAATTTTTAATTTTATATGAAGAGCAAACCTCTGAGTCATCGCATGAGCCACGTGCGTAGAGAAAGAGTCAAGACTGTCAGAGGCCTACAAAATTGAATTATAATGAAATTATATAAGTGGACCACGAGAGTATTCGGACGCCCTTTAAGACAGAACATCTTTTTAAAAAATGAACCAAACGACTTCACTTTTTTGAGCAATTAGAACCATTGATTTGAAAAATTTGCAATTCGTAGGAATTACATGGAAAAATAAAAAAAGTTATTCTTTAATGTTACGTCCCGGAGTCTGACTTTCGCGAAAACTATCGTTCCGCGACCCATTCCCCTTACTGGACGCTCTCAAATGCGATACAACCTTTTGTCCACGCGGCACGTTACGTCCGACGTCTGACTAGGAACCACGACTTTCGCGAACATGCGTATTCTACTTAACGCTTACAGTAGTTTCGCCCAAAGCGGCGGACGAGAGCAGAGATAACTGAGAGGCGCGAATCTTCGCAGGGAAATATTTAGCGACTTATCGGACAGTTGAGTATGACAATCGATGAGAGAATACAGGCAGGCTTCGTTTATGCGAACTGCTTTCGTTGCTCGTTGACGGCTGCAGTCGAATCAGGCTGGATCGTCGTAGGGAGGACGACGATCCTCACTCGTCCTGGGAAGATCACGTCGTCGGTGATCCTCGGTTGGCGGGAGATACCCCGCTGTTGTCCTCCGTCCCGCGTTCGTTGATGCGCACGAGCTTTCGTAATTGATAACGACGAATGCGAATTGAATAGGAAAGTATCGCCAGCGCGAGGATGTAGAGAGAAGAACTAAGTGAGACTCACTTATTAAATTAATAACGGGGAATATATTTGTAACGTATGAAATGAAATTATAATGAACTAGAAGCGCGTGTTATAGCAGGACCGCTCAAAGGCGGATGAGAGCGAGGACTCGTCGGAGTCCGGACCGGGACATCCAGGAGGCGACGAGCCTCGCTGGAGTCTTGAACGAACGTGACAGACTGGCTGTCCGAATTGAACTGAATTAACTGCACTCTTTTTAGGATCGTGAGGTCGAATACATAGGTGTCTTATCTTCTACCGGATGTCTCGTTAGACATAACGCTATGGATGTTATGAGAAGCGCGCGATTAATGATTACGGTAAATGCTACGTGATACTGCTACGGGGAATACATTAAGATATGATTATTATACAAGGGTTAAGATAAGAATGGGTATATGGTATGAGGTGAGAATCGGATCTGATGAACGGAGCGAGGTATGACTACTTATAACTAATCAATATTCTTAATAATTACGGTTACAATATCCTACTCTTATTGGCTATGCTTATAACCTATGGCAACACGTCGGCAGACGTGACATTAAAACTTTTTTATTTCAGCCTAATATTTTGGACTGTAGTTTTTTGCAGGGTTTTCTGCGACATCACGGCCGCGATAAGCGCCACGTGCATAGGCCTCGCACATCGCACATCGCGACGAAGACGCGTGCTGCATGAAAAAGAAATCAGTACTCGCGGAAGCACCACCCACATAGTGCAGTGGTTCGAAGTGGTCAAATTGTGGACTAAATTCATTATACCTTTCAAGTGTACACAAATCACAAACACTCGAAAATCATTCATTTTTAACAAAGTTGAAAATTGAACCCCAGTACACATTTTGGCCATTTCAAATCGTGCAACGTGTCTTGTGCTCGATCCTCCTCAGACACGTATCATATCAACTGCACGTGACGCATTAAGGCGGTACTCGTATTAATACGTTTCCACATTACTCATCAGGTACTATTATCAAAGAGCTTTTTGTATCGGTAGTATCAGTGGTATGATAACTTCAAGAAAATAAATTTAGAAAATATATTCGGAAGAGAGACGAAGGGTAAAGTTTCCCCGAACAAAAGTTAACTTGCGATGGGGGGCATTCGATAGATTAACAAAACAGAAGAATTTCTGGTAAGTTTCAAATTTGTATGTTGATTTGGGAATAGTTTGCAAGTTGTTGTTGCAAGGAATAGTTGGCAAGTTTGCTATTATTAGCTATCTACCCTATCGGGAGATATGCCTCTTTCAAAGAAGCAAAACAAATATGATTACATAATCTATTGAGTGAATCTCGTGGATATCATCGATAAATTGTATAATATCTCTAGAACTAATCGAATTATTTATCGGAAGCAAACAGATTTAAGAAATGTGTTATACGCTACTCCACAAAATTAAAAGAATACTGAATTACAACTCAAATATTATAGCCCTTCGAACTCTTACAGTTTTGTGTGAAAACATTTTAAATATTCCGGCTCCGCTCATTTTAAAGGGTAAATTTTCTACCTCCGTGTCTCCGAAATAAATGTTTTCAAAGTCTCCATTTTATTATAAGACGATGACGCGACGTGAGAAACTGCAGTAGATTTGTTTTTCTTCTGAAATGTTGCAAATTCAAACGACTCAACAAAGGTTAAACCATTTCTTTTTTGTCACAGTCATTTGAACGTGGCTCTTTAAAGGGCAGTCTCGTTTCGACAATGGCCTCACAAAAGTTGAACTGCGATTTTTTACCGATTTGTCACAAGAGTTCCAAGGTGAACAATTTTTGGTTGTAATTCAGCGTTCCTTGAATGTTGTGTATAATGTTAAGTGGCTCCCCTACATGATCAATAATATCGTCAATATTATCGGAGGACCATATTGATGGAAATATTGATCGTATAGGAGCGCATTGAAGCGTCCTATCAATATTTAAGAACCGTTTGAACGTCTAGGAGGTTTATTGTCTGTTTTGTCGCGGAACTGTCGGTTCGAGAATGTTCCGGATCACTGCCCGCCAAGTTAATCTTGGGCAGCTAATTCAATGATATAATGAGCGCAAAAGACAATGATTGGTTTGGAAGAATTGAAATCGCATGGAAACGTTAATGGAAGCGTTTCGTCCCGGACCTGCTAGTGGACTCGTCAGTAAGGCTGATCTAGCAGGTCCTGCCTTATACGCGCACAGATGATGATATGATTCGCGTTGATGATTTGAACGCACGCGAGGAATCTCGATTGACGTGATTCGGTACGCGAGGGATCTTGACCGATGAGATCCCGTTTTGTCGGGTGTCCTGACCGCTGGACAACAAACTACCGTGACGCTAACCTCACACGTATGATTGACAAGACTCGGCTCGTGCGTTGTACTTGTCTACCCGAGGACTGGAGAATGTCACGGCGTTAGAGCGTAAAACTCAACTGAGCGACTTCGTCTTCCAGTCCTAGCGCGATGCCAGTTGGATTCTCGAATATGAAATAAGATGCACTGATTGGTTCCTGCAGAAAGTTGCATTTCCCAATCAGTACACTTTTGACTTCTAGGACCTCCTTCCCGTACCTCTGAATGAGGCCCTGGGAAGGAGGAGTGGGGCGAGATCTTACTCGGTCGACGACGCGACGGGTCCAGGTAAAGGTCGCTGCCCACTAGACCGCCGCACACCTCTACCGACCAGCGTTTTCACTGGCGCTCACCACTAGCGCGGCCGTTCCCCGCGCCGCACAGTGGGTAAAATCGACGTTCTAGCTGTTCACGGGCTAAAAACTCAAAGTCCTCATATCGATTTTTAACGAATGCACAATGTTTCTTAAATGTCTATTACATTCGACAACGATAATATTAATTAAAGTTATTAAAAACTCTTGTTACAATAAGCCTTCAAAGATCAAACTTTTTCAGATACGATTTATCACCGAAAAAATTCCGTTTCTTCATAACGATGTCCTGGAGAACCTACTGAAGATTAAGTGCCCAAATTTTTTTTTATGAATAATGTATATCTATGTTAAGAACGCCCCAGGAACTAAACGTTAATGTTCATAATTTATTATTTTAAAAAATGCTTAGTCAAATAAGGAAAATCGTCAAAGTTTTTCACCTTTGACAAGGGATAAGTTAAAATGTAGGGAGAGGGGCAGGAGCTCTAACAAAGTGGAACATTTTCAGTAAAGTCTCCTTTAAAAGATCCTGTAAAGATCTCGTCCCACTTCGTCCCGGTTTGGAAATTATGATGGTTTAAAGCGTCGCGTGACACGTAATTCCGCGGCGATTCGCGTTGCACGAGACGCATTGACGACCACTGATGACCACTCAGCGGCTCTTACGAGTCTAAAGACCTAACCCAGACCTATCTTATGAATTTTTTTGATTATACGGCCATTGACAAACATTCGAACTTCTTGCTAGCTTAGTTGAATCATTTGTATTTGAGAGACTACATATACAGTACCGGACAAATGAATTCGGACAGAAATGTTTTTGTTTCCCTACACTGTGACATTGTTGGTAGGAGAAGGCCACTCTGTGTTTTGTTTTCTATTAGTTGAAAGCTAGCTCACGAGGAAGTTAGACGTAGATATTTACTCTATGTATATTTTTAAAATAAAGGTACATATTTTTTATCTTCAATAAAAATCAAATCATTTTATTTAAATTTTAATAAAAGCAAATTTTCTATTAATTGGGTATTTAACACGTCAATATTTTTCTCACACTTACAGCCAAAATGGCGCCCCTAAATTTTCGCACCCCGGACAAATGTCCGCGTTGCTCCCCCCTAGAGTGGGCCCTGCGCCATGTTACTAGCGTGTTCACTACATACCTCGTTTTAATGCACTCCTAAGGGAGTAGACTCTCGTTTCCAGGGTTAAAGGGTGCGGAATACGCACGCTATAATGCAAAGATGGGGTCTTTAAGCAGTCAAAGGCGCTAGATAAAAGATCGATCTAGGCCGCCATCATTATTCGTCTTATTCCATAAGACTTAAAAAATAGATGTCCCTGGATGTTCCGAAATTTAGGTCCCAACGACGCGACGTTCATAGGACGTGCAAAACGGCCGTAGGACGTGTGGACGTAAACTGAACATAAAACGGACGTCCTACAGACGTACAGTGCTATCTGGGTACATAACTTTCAAGGAAACATTGAATGAATCCGTTTGTGTGTATAAGAACATCGTCTTCTTTACATTGAACTACGAAATACTACTTTGTCTCTATTAAACAAATATATCTTATTTAATTCAGGATCTTATTATAACCATTATAATTACAATTATACGAGCAGAAAAGAATCTATATTTAATAGCAATGATTATATTTATTACGTTCCTTGTACAGTGACTCCCACTAATATTCAGACACTCTTAAAAACACCGCAACTTTTCAAATCTCGATTTTCGACTCTGCGATTTGAACTTTTTTGGAAAGCTAGAGCAATTAGTTTACTACAGGATGTGAAAAGAAATTTTTTCAAAAATTGCATTTGACCGGAATTGTAGAGGAAATACTAAATGTTGCATTTTACAACTTTTTTGTGCGGACCTATATTGAAATTTTGAAAAATATGTTTTGTAGATCTGTGTGGGTTATATCCAGTGTGAAAGTTTCATCGAAATCGGTTGATGCGGGGAAAAATGACAGTTATTGAAAGATGTAAGAATTCTTAGATTTACTGCTGTTATAGGCCGAAAATCGTGAAAATCTGCAATTTTTACCATCTTTAAACGCTTGTAGCTCATTGCAACGTCGACCGATTTTGACGAAATTTTCAGGATATGTTTAATTGAAACAGATCTACAAAACGTACTTTTTAAATTTTCAATATAGGCCCACATAAAAAAGTTGTAAAATGGACCTTTTAGTATTTTCTCTACAATTCCGACCAATTGCAATTTTCGAAAAAATTGCTTTTCACATCCTGTACTGAACCTAGTGCTCTAGCTTCCGAAAAAAAGTTTGAATCGTATAGTACAATATTAAAAAGATTATCGAGTTTTTTCGAGCGTCCGAATATTAATGGGAGTCACTGTATGTTATGTAACATCTCACACTACTTATCCTGTTTCAGCTTGTCAAGCTATTAATTATCACTGAACAAATACGATGGTTTTATCGATTTCACACAATTAAAGTAACTCACATATAAACTTTATAATCTGATAATACACTGCGCAGTGAATTTTTAATTTTTATTTTATTTTTAACTTTTAGTAGCTGTATCTCATAAAACTTCATCTGCTAAATCAGTGGTCGGCACGGAGGAGACTCTGCAGGCCGCTCTCGGCTCGCGCCGCCTCCTTTTCTCACCGCACGTCTCGCTCTCCGTAACGGCCCTAGTCCTCAGGCCCGTACATATCC
The DNA here is from genome assembly GCF_051020765.1 of Lasioglossum baleicum. Taxonomy (NCBI): domain Eukaryota; kingdom Metazoa; phylum Arthropoda; class Insecta; order Hymenoptera; family Halictidae; genus Lasioglossum; species Lasioglossum baleicum. The sequence goes on along the minus strand of NC_134939.1, from coordinate 5,322,506 downwards.
CAGACTGTATGAACTGCGCGTGGCGCATTAGGGCGACACCCGTATCAATAGGTTTCCACATTACCGTTGAGGTACTATTGTCAATGCGTTTTTTTTATGTGGTTTCCCCTGTAGGCCTATTCCACTCTGCTGCATGACAATTTCTGAAACTAACTTTGAACAATAAATGCGGAAGAGAGAGAGGTGGAACTTGGAGCGCACCGGTTTGCCGGAACAGCTGTAAATTACAATTCAATGTCTTTTATAATAACATCATAATATTTGTTTAAAGTTGAAAAATATGTTTTTTTCAAAGTCATGTTTCTCGAGAACTGTACGTCTAGGAGGAAAATTAAGGGCAGATTTGGAATCGGCACAAAAAAACTCTATAAGAATCACCCAACATTGCGGAGCAAATTTGGTGTTGGACAGTGTTACATTTGCAGACATCTTCAAATACAGCATTTTGCACAGTATGTTTATTCTTGGTGCTCTATCGAATGGCACATCGTCGATAAAATTCGGTTCAAGGGCATTTTTGACTATCTTATCCGGCTATACCCTTTCAGGAAAATCCGTTTCCCGTCGATCGCGCCGTCTCCTTTGAGACTATGAAATTCAAATGGCCACATACCACATACCTGAGAGGACTTTCTGAGAGTTGACTCTCACGTCAATCTCCGAGAGCAAAAAAGTTCTGAACCTCTAGATCAAGACTTTACTGTGTAATGGTTATCGTTATAAAGCAGAGGTCGAGAAGTTATGCTCGTTTTGGCCGTTTTTCGAGTAACCAAACACCCTGCATAGCGACGGGCCACCCGGGGTTGGTGCAATAAATTTGGGAAACCGGACGCATCACTTGAGGTTCGATACTTGGGGATGCCCAAGTGCCAGAGTGCGTGCGTCTGGTTCATGTCTTCGATGGCTCGGAAAGGGCAGTTGCCTAATCGCGGGCGGGCCCGTCTGGAAATCCTCAAAACCTATCCTCATTTCCATTTTTCCTTTCCCATGCATTTTTCCACCACCCCGAAGACAGGAGAGGGAAGCTTCCCTTTAAAACCGAGAGATCTCTAGCGGGGGTGGTCAGTTCTCTAAAAATCTTTGTACCGAGCAATACTACAGAAGTTTCCGTCGTTAATAAACGTGTGTGTGTGTAATTCACATTTGTGGTCACTATCATCATAACCCTTATCCCAGGTAAATTCCTTAAATGGATTGACCAAAAATTAGGCACTCTCAGCACGTAACATCCCTATAAAATCGCGAAGTTAAAAATCAGTGATTTTTATCTCTGCGAAATACTCTTCACGAATAAAACAATTAAATAGAATCATATTGCTACATCGAGCTTCGAATAAATCTCAAGGTTAAAATGAAATTGTTCCATTGAAATCTCACAAATAAACTTCCGTAACCAAAATCTGGCGAATACAACGCAAGATACATGGTGCCGCTGCCTTCCACTCTCAAATAATGGCTAGAGATGAACTAAAAATTCCCAGGTTAGGAAGACCGTGTGACCTTGTGAGACCTTAAAGGTCATTATGTCGTATACAAACGAATTCATTTTGGCACGCGCTTTCTTACGATATAAAAATATACATAGTAGTCAATTGACGGTCACCTCCATTTCTAAAAAAATGAGAGATACTATTATTTCATTGCTTTGGTATATAAATAATTTCAAACCCATTTTAAATAATTAATTTATTATAAAAATAGAGAATACAGTGATTTTTTACAAAAGTGGTTAAATAATGTAATACTTTCTTTGTCGAATTTGGAAACCTGCTCGGGGTAGTTTAACCAGCTACTGTTTCGACCTTCCGCACATTTAAATATAATCCTCCTTTTGCCGCAGTGGTCAATGCCTTTGTATCTATAACTATAGGCACAGGTGTTTGCTCGCAAGGTGTCACCTCGTATTTCCTTAAAAGCTGTACCAGCCCAACCTTCACTTGCTGAAGACCCCATCGAAGTGCTGCAATATGGTACGTCATGCAAAACAAACTGATATTGAATTGTATACAAAATGATTAGTAACATAAAATCTTTATCTCGTAAAGCGTGGAACTTCGATTATCTTTGATTAATTCGAAATAACATAATTATCTAGTAAGCAATTTGCTCTTGATATGGTATAAATGTGGCACCAATCTCTGTCGCCAAACACCAATCCATCCGTTTCCACATTAGGCTCGCTATTTGACGATAAAGTTTGGTGCTGAAATCCCATGCAAATAGAGACCAAATCCAAACCAGACCTTGGCCTCGTTATAGAGGGCAGGTTGGTCGGACGAAGAGCGAACCTAACCTTGTTTTCAGAATAAATATCGGGAAAAATCGTTATTATCTTTATTTTAAGCATACAACTTAAAATTATATAATCTAGAAATTTAAATAAAATTCGATTTTCTCTCCTACAGCAAGGTTTACTCCGATTGTGTTCGATATTTACTCTTAAAAGACTAGGACCGCTCTCAGTGAGACCGACCTGCCCTCTATGACGAGATCAAGGTTTGGTCTCCATTTAGCATGGAATTATGGCACCAAACTTTGTATTTCCGCATTAGGCTCGGTATTTGGCGACAGGTTTTGGTCTGTAGATTCAGACCAGGTAAGGACCAAATCTTGTTTCAAACATGTCTTGGCACCAAACTGGCCGCCTTTGTTTGCAAAGTATAATTACAGGCATTTGGTCTTAACTGCACGAACAGATTTTGCTGACTGGATAGTCATTCTGACGTCAATCTATAGTTCAGTAATTCATGACAAATACGAGTTTCCTAGTTTTAGCAGATAGGGTAGACCGACATTTCAAACTGTTACTAACCTATACAAATGCGAGGTCCTTCGCCGAAAGGCATATAAGTGAAAGGTCGAATCTTATGCTCGTTCTGCTTACTAAATCTCATGGGATCGAATTTCTCCGGGTTAGGGAAGTACTCCGGATCGTGATGCAATGCGGCTACGGGAATGTACACAGGAGTATCTTTCTTCAATACCAAATCGGAATTTGGAATCTTGTAGTCTTTGGTTGGTAGACGATCCAGAAATCCCAGTGGTGGGTACATGCGTAGAGTTTCTGCAACCACCATATCGAGGTAGGGCAGTGTCTGAATCTGTAATGGAAACACATGTGTTCAGGCTGAATCATCTAACATCTTCATCTGAAATGTCTCCGTTGGTTTAAGTGATATGAAAAGTTTGCTTCCGTGAAACAATTATCCCGATAGAAAAGATTTTTTTGTATGTATTTTTTAAACTGGATCAAGCATTTTGAGTAGTGTAACGATATAGCTAATGAAAAGAAAACCTCAATCATGTTAATCTTCAGAGGAATTATTCTTTGAAAAGCATAACTGGACGTAGGAAGACAATGTTTGTGCGTCCCGTACTCTAGCAGAGCTCCATTATATATAAAGGGGTATTTTCACTTGGAGGATTGAAAAATAGAAAGAAAAATAGCTGGAATGATTGAAATAGTTGAAGCATTGAAGTGGGGATCAAATATGTCATATATGTAGGACACATTACGTCATCCTTTTTTAAGCAGCAGACGACCTTTCGACCGTCTTGCAGTAGACTATACGAATTTCTGTAATCGCAATTTAATATACATACCATTTCGTACGTCATTTTTCCATTAGTTTCTTCCAGTGCATTGAGAATCTCCGTCCTCAATTTTTCCTGGACATCCAAGTTCATTGCGAGTTCGTAAAGAGTGAAGGCCGTAACGCTAGAACCAGTTTCAAAGCCGGCAACATAGGCGCCGACTGCTTGTGCCACTAGATCGTCGCCTGTAAAATCTGTAAAGCGAATCAATCGAATTAACGATTGTCAACTCCTACATAGTTCGTGGAATAGGACGCATAACAAATTAAAGGAAAACGTGGCAATATCCGTCACCTTAAATGTAGTAGTAGAGTCTAGAATAACAAATTAAAATAGGACTGATCTTCCATCAGGAGATGGCAGTAATTTCGACAGTGGGGCGCAGGGGGATCTGCGAGACCCTACACTTGACGTCAGTTTGTGGACTCCATCCTTACCCAGTCAGCAAAATCTGTTCGAACAGATTAAGACCAACTATCTGCAATCATACTTTGCAAGCTAAAGGCGGTCATTTGAGTGCCGAGATTTGTTTGGAACAGGATTTGGTTCTTATTTGGTCTGAATCTGCAGACCAAAACCTGTCGCCAAATACCGAGCCTAATGCGGGCACAGATGGTTCGGTATTTGGCTACAAAGTTTGGTGCCAAATTCATACCAAATCAAGAGCAAATTGTTTACCGGGTAGATTCTGACGGGAACGGTTGACATAGGAGCTCAGCGTCACCACAAGTGATTCGACCAATTGCGGAAGGATTGTAGGGCGTCGTAGGGATATCCGATGGTCCCCCACAAGTTTCTCCCTGCCATTTCCCGATGGACGATCAGTACATTGAAATAATAACTTACTTAATCCACAGATGTCACCCTCGTCCTTATACTGTTCCTTCAATTCCATTAAATAACCAAGGAAGTCACTCCTTTCTTCGCCTGATTTCACCCGTCGATCTACCGTTCCCCAGAAAATAGACCGGAAATAATTGCAGCTCTCCGTGTCCGAAAATCTAGCACCAGTAATTTTAACTAGCTGTGGTATGAAATATATGATAAGGTAGCGGATAGATCGAAGTGTGGTGAAGCTGAACATTTTCTTGCCGAACAGGCGGAACGGTGCATTCTCGTTTTGCAATGAGTTCACACGCAGGCCAAAAATTGTGTTCCCCACCATATCGGTGTGAAGGCACGCGCAGAGGTTCTTCATTTCCATCACCTTACCGTTAGCTGAAACGGATATTCATATACTTTAGTAACAGTCCAAATACTTAGGGTTAAGTTACACCAATGTATACATCTGAAGCTAGGAAGCCACTAACTCAAGTCATCAAATTCAGTCAAGTGACTAACTGAAGTAGTGAGACTGAGTCCCAACACAGTGTTCAACCGCGAGAAATACTATCCGAGAGGATGTGAGAGTGCTCACGCCTGCTGGGGTCTTTCCTGCCACCACTTTTGTCAGTACTACTTGTCAGTAATTCTTCAATCGGTGTCCTGGGTCGCCTGTGCAATCGCAGTCAAGTGCCTACGCACTCCACTGTCGGCCAACGATGCGCCGCGCCGCATAGTGGGAACTTTCGACCAAACGCGATTCAAAATCAAAGAACTTTCGATAGAAATAAGGTAGAGCGATGAAATTTTTTTAAAATTAAAGCTGAAACTTGGCAGAATATGGGAAAAATAGGGAGATTATGGTAAGAACGTTTTTTGACCTTGAGAAAATTCGTTAAACTTGCACAATTTCAAGAAAATTGTGGGTTTTCCTATACCCCGCGCGGAAAAAATTTTTTTGTGAACATGCTATACATCATTTCTCGTAAATTTTGTCACGCTGATTCCAAATCGGGTCTCAAAATTTGTCTACGACCTCAAAATTTCATCGCTCTACTTCATTTCTATCGAAAGTTCTTTGATTTTGAATCGAGTTTCGACCAAATTGCCCACTGTGCGCCGCAGGACGGCGATGATTGATCTCGGTTCGGCTATATCGGCGTGAACACCACTACATTGACTCGAATGAATCGAATTTTCAAACTTCTTCATTTTCATTATTTTTTTATGGGACTTTCACTAACTTATTTCTGGCATTTCTCTGATTAAAATGACACCAAACACGATACAATTTCAACTGTATTTAGTGGTTTAATCGACGGTGAAAGTTGCGAACGCAACGAAGAACAGCGACAACGCGGGCCTTTGAACTGTGCCGGCGACAGCGACTGTCCGCGTCTCTTTCTTTCCAATACGCTGTTATTCGTTGCGTTCGAAACTTTCGTCGTCAATTAAACCACTAAATACAGTTGAACTTATATCGTGTTTGGTGTCATTCATACAGAAAAATTCCAGAAATAAGGTAGTGAAAGTTCCATAAAAAATAATGAAAAATAAACAATTCTATCATTGCCATTACATTGTGAGAAGTCGAGGGGCTTTAAACAGTGCCGGCGTATTTTATTCTGTCCTTCTCTATGTTCGGCTTTTCGATTGAAGTCTCGACGCGGTCGGCGTGGTAGACGCAGTCATAAAAAAATAGTGTCTCCTAACCCATCGCCGTCCGTGCAAAACACGGCTGTTGGACACCGTTTGAAGAATTACTGTACTGGGGTTGTGTGTGCCATCCGTCCGGTTTTCCCAGATTTGTCATACTTTTTAGTGCGTGCGGGGACGTCCAGGGGGATTTTCTTTAAGGATCTGGGGTTTTCGATGTAACTCGCTCACACTTGCTCTGAATACGTTGCAGTCTTTAATGACCTATCAACGAATCTCAAAGGATTTTTCGATATCCTATCGGAAGCCTATTAATAGGATTTTCAATAATTGCGATATAACAAAAGAAGGCATAGAAATTTTCTTTTACATTGCAACTTTTAATGAAACTATTAGATGACGTTATTGAGGATGACTTGTTAGTTAACAATGAAAATTGCTGTTGCTATTGAATGTTCCATTAAAAACTGTTTAGCCATGTTCCGTAGATTTTTCAAAATTATGCGATAATCACCTGTCGGTAATGTGTTGACAATTGTTAATTTTGCAGATGTGTAAAACAAAATGTCACCCCTTTTTCATAAAATTATACGACTAAAACTAACAAACCGATGTGAACGAGTGTTTAGGAATTTATAGAGAAAACATAAGAGTACCTACTAAGAATGTTGTCAATTGTAAACAATGTTTTCCCTGCATTTATTTTAAACATAAGGAATGTTTTCATGGCAGAGAACTTTTTAAAAATTTGAAGAAATAAAGATATTGTCCCAAGTGTCCCCAACAGCCTCTGACGACCGCACACAGTGGGCTAGATCGAAAAGTTTGGTAAAATTAAACTATAACTCTTGAATCATAAGGAACAATATAAAATAGTTGATAGTGGGGGAACCAGTACAGTGGTAGTGGGAGTCGTGAAGCGACGGCGGGGAAGAGGTTGCCCGGGCTTGACGTATAAGAACTGACATACTAACTCAAATTTAATCCTTCCAGGTACTTATCCAAATCTTCTGCAACCATGATCATCAAATCGAACAGTCTCTTCAGTTTCATGGATGTTCCCATAGGCGACAGCCGCGATCTAAGGATTTTCCAGGCCGCATCCCTTACCGCGAAGATGTTCGTGTATTCGATCCGATCGATCTTAGCCGGATGAGCATTTCTATTGCAAAACACGTTAAAGTCCTTCGCCAATACGTGCTTCACAATTTCGGGATCTCGTATTAGAAGGCACGGTCGATCAAAAACATAAAATCCCACGTAACGTAATCCTTTGGACTGCTCATAGAAATCTGATAGCAACTGTGCAGGTGCCTTCTTCAGTAAAACGCAGTCTGCGAAATTTCCAAGGAATGGCATCGGAGAGATTTCGGCGACGCCTTTTTTAATCCAGTATTTAAATTGCCGCGTCATGTATATGTATGCCGCGACGATGAGGGATGCAAGGATTAGAATACCATCTAGAATCCAATGGGACGTGACGAATGCCATTTTGCTGAAACCTGAAAATAAAAACGATTAATTAGTGTTTGTTCAAGCAAAGTGTATGCCGCTTTTGAATCCATGGGGTCGAAAGGTACTACGTCCTTAAGGTCACCATTCTAACAGAAGTTTGAAAATCCAGCGAGTTCGAGTGCCATTAGGTAGGAATCGTCGGACGTGTCTGATCATGGCCAGCTAATTCTACTTCCAGCATGTACTGAAGCACGCAAACTCGACGGAACTTTCAACTCAATTTTCTCGAAAACGCGGCGTCAAACGAAAAAATATTATTCTTTGTGTCGACTGCTTTTTCACATAGATTCACCTCCTTGCGGCTTATACAAACCAGATCGATGACACACTGTATACCATATAGAAACGCGTATACTACCACCATGTAAAAGTACATTAACACTAGGTTTACGGAACCCGTGAAAATGACGGCTTCTAATATTCTTAATTTATAATTCTTTGGATAGACATCTATGATTGGAAAAATGGTAGAAAATTTGGATAGACACATTCCTGTTATGTTTATAAAATAATGTGAAATAGTTATTTCTAGATCTCCGTAAGCCTAGCCTTAAATTCGAAGGTCCTACCCCTGTGAGTGAAACCATCAGGGCTTTACGCAACCGCAATTGTTTCTCATCTTGTTCCATAAAACCGTGAAAAAACGTACACCAATTTTTAAGGGATTTTGTCTTCCCAAATCTCTGGCAGTTTCATTTACGAGAAAAATTTTCGAATGTTCTTCTAGACGTTTAAATCTGTTGCAGTTTTTAAGGAAAATTAAATATATCTTAGAGGAAAATGACTATTGCCTTGCGAAGGCAGTGTCCAGGTTTATTGTTCTACTATTTGTTTTTACGAAATTATCACAATTTATATGTCGACAATTTTTCAAGAATCAGAAATACAGTGTTTAGATACCTTTTGTGTATCTCTATTAAAATGGAACAGTAGTATTTGGCCTCGTGCAGACTAGAACATTTCGACGAACGCCGCGCCGCTACGCGCATTTCGGCGTGCATTTCGTGCGCGCTGTCGTTCGCAGAGCTGATGGATCGACCGCGCGCACGAATGCGCGCCGAAATGCACGCCAAAATGCGCGCGGCACCGTTCGTCGAAATGTTCGTCGAAACGTTCGTCGAAATGTCATAACATCTCCAAAAATTCTAGTCATTTAATCTCTGAATCTGATGTCTTTAATGCTTCGTACAGACCTAAGCATTTCACTTTGAAACTTTAATTCACTCAATAAACTGCCAACATTTTCTGTATTAAAATAATCCCGATTATCGATCGTAAATGTTAAATATTTAATTTAATGAGATGCTTTCGGCGTCTATCTAGCAATTTTGCAATAAACTTTTCTTCTTTCCTAACGTTTCGGTTCAGTTTCGAACCTTTTTCAAAAGGTGTGTGAGTGTTTCGCCATCCATGATAAAATTATCTGTATTTCTTTGTGTAGTATACGCTGCTGCAGCTACCATAGTTGTTCGCAAGAAAATCTGTTCGCCGTCCGGCGCGCAGAAATGTTCGTCGATATGTTCGTCGAAATGCGCGGTTCGCCGCACTGTTCGTCGAAATGTTCTAGTCTGTGCGAGGCATTTCGTAAACTATAATTTGGATATGCCTTTAAAGTTACGAAAAAAGTAAAATCACGGTAAGTTGAAGTTCTCTACATCATCCTGTCTGCTTAGAATTTCCAACAATTTCGAATTGATTACATGGCAAAATGATAAGTCGATGAAACATACCAGACGTTACAAGAAAATATGCACTTGTTCCTATAAAACCTCCTCTTGCACTGTATTTCACAGCTAATGACAGATTGGAGAACTTCCACCGATTACAGGAAAGCTGTATGCTTAAGTGTATATATCGAATTATCCCCTCCATTTGGTAAATTCCATTTCGTGGGTGTTGAAATTTTAGTGCTAGAATTAACAATAACCAATCCGGAAACAATGTGAATAGCCTGGGCACACACACTTATACAGACACAGGGGTGTCTAATATATTTAAATTAAAATTCAAAGATAAAATAAAGATATGGAAAATTGACGTTCACGCCGGCCTATTACGCGCCTATTTACACTGAAAATTACAGTTCGAAAACGAACTTTACACATTTAAATTCACACATTTATTTCCACGTAAAATAAAAGTAATGAATGTTGAAAAACATAAAAATTCATGAAAATGACAGATGTTGCTGATTATGATTTCATTGGAATATGGTGGGCTTGGAAATCAGTAGGTGGGAAGAGAAGATACATTAATATGTAGAACAATTTAAGGATTTTCGTAATTTCCAGTGTCGAAAATTTTCAATTTTGCGCCGCCTCCGAATTCACATAAATTAAATGGAAATTATTTTATACTTTTTAGTGCGTTTTTTCGAAGTCGGTTTAATTTTTTTTTATAAAATTTTTTTTATTTCACACCTTTTTACATACAGAAACAAGAAATTTAAGGATCTTATATTAAAACTTCATCAAAAATTTAATTAGTGTTATCATTTATGAAAGAATAGTCTATGAAGACTATTAATCTTTTCTTCTTCATTGGTATGATGTCATTTTCATCACTCGATAGTACTTGATACGATTTTGGTTTGATGGTTGATAAATTAGGGACAATTTCATTGGTAATGAAATCCGTAAGTAACAATTGTTAATTAATATGTCGCTGGAATCGGAGGTCTTGTTCAATATTCGGGTTATTTAGATACCGTAGCGACCATAAATATTTCCAAGCAACTATAAATATTTACCGATTCTTGAAATTAAATTCTCGACCTTCAAGCCTTCGAGGTCTTCGAAGCATATCTTCTACACGATATTCGCGGAAACATTTGTAACCTACATAGAGAATGTTCCAAATATAGTTATTTGAATAGGTATGTAATACGGACTTTAAATATGTACAACATTTTGTCACTCAAGGTTTCGGAAAGGAACTAACTTTATGTATAAGAAATGCAGCTATGCGTAAATTACACTGTCCAACAAATTTCAACTTTTTTTATGATTTCAATATACTGTTGGGTCCTTCTTATAGAGTTTTTTGCGCTGATTCCGAATCTGTCCTTAATTTTTCTCCTATACGCACAGTTTTTGAAAAACATGGCTTTGAAAAAAAAAACATTGTCACGTCTGCCGACGTGTTGCCATAGGTTATAAGCATAGCCAATAAGAGTAGGATATTGTAACCGTAATTATTAAGAATATTGATTAGTTATAAGTAGTCATACTTCGCTCCGTTCATCAGATCCGATTCTCACCTCATACCATATACCCATTCTTATCTTAACCCTTGTATAGTAATCATATCTTAATGTATTCCCCGTAGCAGTATCACGTAGCATTCACCGTAATCATTAATCGCGCGCTTCTCATAACATCCATAGCGTTATGTCTAACGAGACATCCGGTAGAAAATAAGACACCTATGTATTCGACCTCACGATCCTAAAAAGAGTTCAGTTAGTCAGTTCAATTCGGACAGCCAGTCTGACACGTTCGTTCAAGACTCCAGCGAGGCTCGTCGCCTCCTGGATGTCCCGGTCCAGACTCCGACGAGTCCTCGCTCTCATCCGCCTTTGAGCGGTCCTGATATAACACGCGCTTCTAGTTCATTATAATTTCATTTCATACGTTACAAATATATTCCCAGTTATTAATTTAATAAGTGAGTCTCGCTTAGTTCTTCTCCCTACATCCTCGCGCTTGCAATACTCTCCTATTCAATTCGCGTTCGTCGCTATCAATTACGAAAGCTCGTGCGCGTCAACGAACGCGAGACGGAGGACAACAGCGGGGTATCTCCCGCCAACCGAGGATCACCGACGACGTGATCTTCCCAGGACGAGTGAGGATCATCGTCCTTCCTACGACGATCCTGCCTGATTCGACTGCAGCCGTCAGCGAGCAACGGAAGCAGTTCGCATAAAGAAGCCTGCCTGTCTTCACCGATCGCTATACTCAACTGTCCGATAAGTTGCTAGACATTTCCCTGCGAAGATTCGTGCCGTCTCAGTTATCTCTGTTCTCGTCCGCCGCTTTGGGGCGAATCTACTGTAAGCGTTAAGTAGAATACGCATGTTCGCGAAAGTCGTGGTTCCCAGTCAGACGTCGGACGTAACGTGCCGCGTGGACAAAAGGTTGTATCGCATTTGAGAGCGTCCAGTAAGGGGAATGGGTCGCGGAACGATAGTTTTCGCGAAAGTCAGACTCCGGGACGTAACAACATATTTTTCAACTTTAAACAAATATTGCGATGTTATTATAAAAGATATTGAATTGTTCTTTACAGCAAAAGATTCTGTAGACTTTCCCGAATACAGTGATATCCAATATTAATACATTATGATTGTTTAAACATGTTTAAACATGTTTAAACAATCATTAAAGACGGAGAGACGCAACTTTTGCACCAATTTTTGAGGATATTTTTCAATTTATCTCAAAAAATTAGGGTCCAGCGGAAAATCGAACTATACCACGCGATAGAGCAGACTTTTATCTTGAGAAACCACCCTTTCAAGTTTGTAACGTCGACGTTTTTTTCGAACCAGAAAACAAAATATCTTCGCCCGACATGAGTTGTCACCAGTGGCGCTCACCACCAGAACGGTCGTTCGCCGGTCCGTATCTCGTCGCTACGCCGCACAGTGGTGCCAAATGGCCAAAAAGCGGAAAAAAATCTATAAAAACCAAACCATCCAACACATTTGCTTGAAAATTTGTGGAAAGCATGCCACAGGTACAACGGTTATGTGGCAAGAAAATAAATATTTATTTATTTATTAATTAATTTATTTTTTCATTAAATTTTTTTTTACTTGTTTTACTGTTCTCCGATTTTGATGAAATTTAAATATGTTATAGATTTCAACATTTTGAACAACTTTTTCCTTTTCCAATATAGGGGGGTCGCTTTTAGTTTTCGAGATACTCGCATTTTCGTATGCAGGAACTGACCAGGAGCCGTAAGAGCTGTGTACATACATATGTGTACATACCAAAATTTTCACCACTTTTAACCACTTATACCTCGTGTGTATGTTAATCAATTTCGATGAAATTTTCAGTATATATATAACTAAGATAGATCTACTAAACGTATATTTTAAATTTTCTATACGGGGACAAATAAAAGAAATTTTTAAACTGCCTTTCTTTTACGTAATTGCTATTCTTTCAAAAAAAATTTTGCACGTTATTTAGTAAACAACTGCATTTAATTGATCACAAAAAATCAGATCGTTTGGTAAAAGTTTAGAAAAGTTATTCCGTTTTAAAGAGCGTACACGGATACATGCGTCTGACTATAGTTAGAAAAAATTGGTCGCAGAGCCAGGTTCGCAGGAGTTCGCAGCCAAAACCTGGTTGGATATGTACTTGAAAGTGTGTTGCATTATTTGCAACAAGTTTTGTCAAATTGAACTTTAATTCTACTATTCAAAATAGCTCTTTTTCAATTTGTGTTTTAGATAAATAAATGACACTTACATTAATTAAAGCTACGTTAAATAAATCATCTATTATAAACACAATCAAATTATAATATTGTTCAAGTGTTATAATGTTTTAGATTCTTGTGGCTGCGTTTATACGTAGACGCATTTATAAGCCAAAATCGCAGGTTTCCTTTTTCCAAACTTTCATGTCATATTATTCCTAGAAATAAGTAATACTTATAAAAAATTTTTATTGGTTTAAATACTCCAACTATATAGTAAACGAAATTGCAATGAAAAATCTATGTACCCAACATTCGAAAAATTGATTTTTTTCCCTGCTCGCACCACTGTGCGCCGCCGCGCCGTATCCCGTCCCGAGCACCACTGGCGGAAACTCATGTCGGGCGAAGATATTTTGCTTTCTGGTTCGAAAAAAACGTCGACCATGCAAACTTCACAGGGGGGTTTTTCAAGATAAATGTCTGCTCTATCGCGTGGTATAGTTCGATTTTCCGCTGGACCCTAATTTTTTGAGATAAATTGAAAAATATCCTCAAAAATTGGTGCAAAAGTGGCGTCTCTCCGTCTTTAATCATTGTTTAAACATGTTTAAACAGTCATAAAGTATTAATATTGGATATCACTGTATTCGGGAAAGTCTACAGAAACTTTTGCTGTAAAGTACAATTCAATGTCTTTTATAATAACATCATAATATTTGTTTAAAGTTGAAAAATATGTTTTGTTCAAAGTCATGTTTCTCGAAAACTGTACGTCTAGGAGGAAAATTAAGGGCAGATTTGGAATCGGCACAAAAAAACTCTATAAGAATCACCCAACATTGCGGAGCAAAGGGCATAGCCGGATAAGGTAGTCAAAAATGCCCTTGAGCCGAATTTTATCGACGATGTGCCATTCGATAGAGCACCAAGAAAAAACATACTGTGCAAAATTTCAACCCTGTATCTCCATCGGGAAGGTAGTTATGGGGTAAAAACGAAAAATCAGTTTTTGGCCTATTTTCCCTAGTTAATGACGCTTAAAAATTCTGAAAAAAATCTGACACATCTCAAAACCCCAAATACATACTTTGCAATTGGTTGCAGATTTTTAAAATGGAAATCCTGCTTGTAAAAAATCAAAAACCTCAAAAAAATCGAAAAAATGCAGATTTCACATGGAAGTTTTAGAGTGACAACATTTATATTTTTACAGTAGCAGTATATTGTTATAAGTATTGTTCATGAATTTTTTCAGATTTTTCGGTTTGGTGCGCCGTTGTTAAAAAAAATAAAAACCGATTTTTTCGACGTTTTTTCCGCGAAGAACTAAGCTAACTTTAAAATTGTTACGTTCTATTTATTCTGTAAGTCTATCAGGCTCTGATAAACCTTGAGCATTCTACAGAAGTAATTAAAAAATGAAATCAACTTAATTAATATTTCTACAGTAGGAACATTACATCTAGAAATATCACTCACGTTTACAACAGTTCAGTTGGCTCAGTGTGTTAGGCATTCAATTGTGGACGGGCCTATACTAGGTTCGCGCCCGTCGTAGGTCTATTTTCTTTATTTCATCAATTCTCTTCCTTTTTTATTTCTAACTTCACACTAGTCAAGGATATTTTTGTAGAATTCTTTTAAAAGCAATATTGAAATATTTAAAAAGTATTTTAAGGTAAAATACACCAAATACAGTAGTTGTGTCTAACAGAGTCGTAAGGCGAGTAAAGAAAAGAAAAGGTAAACGTATAAAGGTAAACAAAGGTAAAAGTTAATGAAACATCAAAAGTTTGTCATTCTAAATATGCTTTTATAGATCCGTTAGTTTACTTTGACAAGTATCGGAACATCTGCTTTCACTGTGAAATATTTCATTAGCAACCCTGAGTGGTACATACACAACAATTGCTGTTCCGCATAAGAGACGAGGTTCCAAATTGAATGCCTCAAAAGAAGTAAACAACAATAGAGCCATTTCTACAACTTGAATTTCTTTCTTTTCTCTATAACAAAGTATTTAAAACTCGAAGACACATAAATGGAATTACTGCTGAAAATGTCGAGTACTGCCAGAAGTTCCTCAACATAAATCAATCCTTCAATTCATCGATAAAATAAAATATGCCTTGCAGAAAACACGATAAAATGAAACTGAGATAATTAAGATCCGCACAACCTATGTATTATAATTTTTCAGATGATGCATTATCGTATGCAACTCAAATGAGTTTCCGAGCATCTTCTTGTGCTTTGTGGTCGCAATACGTACGATACACCTCGGAATACCAATTTTTGAACAGAAGTAACAATTTTTTAACGTATGCGTTCGCCATATTGGATCCGCCATTTTGTTTTTCGAATTTTGAGTCCAGATTTGTACTCAGCGGACCCGAAAACCATAGTATACTAATTTTTGAACAGAACTAACAATTTTTTAACGTATGCGTTCGCCATATTGGATCCGCCATTTTGTTTTTTCGAATTTTGAGTTCAGATTCGTAATCAGCGGACCCGAAAACCATGGGATACCAATTATTGGAAAAATTGAAGTACGTTTAGGGGTTTTGGCCAGCTTTTGGGGATTTGGAACCACTGTGAGGCGTCCAGGTATTATCGCCGTACTCTCTTGCCGGGGTGCTAGTGCTAACCAAGAGCGGCCGTGGTCCTTACCTCGCCTCTCTCTGGAAATAGCAAATAGGCCGAGTCCCTCCGTGAACCCTCTATTTATATAAATTCGTTACTATCCGCGAACGTGAAATCAACAACGGTCATTAAGCGCGATTCGTCTTTTCGCGCGCTCCCCTTACGTCGCTACCTCACGTCGGTCCGTCTACAAACTATGCTTCTATGTAGAAGCTTTTAGAAGCTTGTCGATCTGAATTTCTTCTAGAATTTTCTATACATGCTACACTTTAAATTTTTTGACTTTGTCTTTAGAACGCTGTATCTCATCACAGAATTATCTAAAATGAATAATATGTTGGATTTTGCAGCTTTGAAGGGTTGTTACTTTATGGGAAAAAAAATTTTTTCAATGTATTAAAGTCGAAAAATTGAATTTTGGTCACGAAAACAGGGTCTCCAGACCACTGTGCGGCGCCTCGTGCCATGATGATTTGCATATGAGAAACGGAGACATGAGGCACCGCTGCACGAAAGAGAAGATGGTGGGAGAAGCAGACAACTCAGGGACTCCTACAGTGCCCACTGCAATAGGTTTCCACAATACTTACCGTCGAGGTACTATCGTTAATGCGTTTTCTTTGTCAGCAGGGCAATAATCAACTAATATTTAAACATGACTAATAGTCATTATCAATGTGAGTCATAGCAAAATACTAATATTCAGGAAGACTATTAGTCATGTTTAAATATTAGTCGATTATTGTCCTACTCTGCCCCTGTAGACCTATTCCAAATCCTATGTCGCATGATAATTTCAGAAATTGAATTTGAAAAAAATATAGCCGAATTTTACCATTTTTCCTCCTCAACATTACGTTCTCGAATTTGCGGACATTCACAAGATTACGGTCAGGCTTGGAAAAACTGTTGTACTCTGTATTATGGATAGTATTGACTAAGACGATTAAGATTAAGTTGTAAGGAATTGTTGTCGGCAAAAAAACACTATTGGTTTCTCTAAAATTTTATTATTTTACTATTTTTCTTTTTTGTGTTTTGTTTCCGTCCAAGCAGTCCGACAGGCTTGTTGTAAATTCTTATATCGTAATGCTTCTTTCGCCGATTTAATTGACCTTTCATCGAGGATATATTCTATATATTCTGTTCCGTCTTGACCTTCTATGACGTCTTCTATTCCTTCTAAATGCATTGCATAAAAAAACGCTGCTTCCACACAACCAGGTTCCCCATCTTCTAATTTATTTTTATCGACGCGCAGTGTGGAGCTTTTAAAAATACTTTTTTAACAGTAGATATTAATTTATTAAGAGAAGGGAATTGCAGTCGCACTTCCTCAGTTATCCGGTTTAGTCCATGTACCAAACAAGTTATGTGCAACAAATTTGGATAAAATATTTTCAAATGCTTCCCAGCTTTCAACATATATGTATAAGTCGCTGCATCTGTGACGAGCAATAGTACTTTATCTTCGCCCCTCCACCTGGCCATAATACTCTCCTTGCTGAATTCACAAATCGAGCAATAGTTGCATAATTTGTTTCTGTTAATTGTGGATCGTAGCTGCTCAATCTTTTAGGCACATCTATCTTATTTATTCTGGCGTAGCATTAAATAGTCGAATATTTATGCAATATCTATGCAAGAAATATGCACTTATGCAAGAAATATGCACTCATGCAAAACATACGCAATATGCAAAATATGCAATATGTGCAAAATAAAAATTATACTTTTAAAATCCTCTAACGACTGTTACGTATGCAGACGCTACCGTTTGTGACTCTTGACCGTTCCGAAGATATGTGTCAAAACAAAGGGCCTATTTAAGAACAAAGGGCTCACTCAAAATCGGATCATAGAGGGGCTTCTTGCAAGCGATATAACTTCTAAGAATTAATTTCTAATCAGAAGTAGCACGTGGCCCCCACCATCGCTAGGTCCGATTTTGGGTACTATATAAGGGCGTGGATCCCTCCTATTAGTTGGGTTGATTCAAGTGAACACGCGCAGTACGTATCGTTCCACGTCGAAAGTCACGTGAAGCAAGATCGGGTGCTAAAGTCTTTGTCGAGCACTCTGTGGTAGATCGCCCCCGCATTTCTCGGTGCGTGAAAACTGAGAGCGTTTAGTCCGCGAGTCCGCGACACTTTACACTGAACATTTGTATCCTCAATTACTATCAACAATATATTACTTGTATTAATCTATTCGAAGTTCATTTCCATTAGGCATATTCCTTTTCGATCTTCCAGTAGCTAGTTTTCTATGACGATACACCTTTGCCGCTCGAGGTGTATCTATTTCAATCAATAAGTTACGAGACAGCGGAACCACGACCTTATCCTTTATAGTGGCGACCCGGTGGTGAGATAGACATCAGCTAGTCCACTCCCTTGTTCCCTCGAGGCGACCCGGTGGTGAAATAGACATCGGCTAGTCCTCGTGTATCATACAGTGGCGACCCGGTGGTGAAATAGACATCGGCTAGTCCACTTTTCCATATTCCACACACGAGGCGACCCGGTGGTGAGATAGACACCGGCTAGTCCACTCCCTTGTTCCACACGAGGCGACCCAGTGGTGAAATAGACATTGGCTAGTCCTACGTGTACCCTTCCTACCTAGACCCAAAATATCTCTAAATCCTAATTCCCCTCGGTTCCCGCATCGCTGCCTGAACCTTGGCTCGTAACACGACAAAACAAATTTCTGTTTTGGTCCCAGTTTTTTTTTTACCTATTTTCGATAAAAATATACATTTGCATAAACATCCGCAGTCTAGTCATTACGCATGTGGTGGCATGTAAGGACGAGCCTAGGAATTTGTATACCTGGGACGGCGGTTAAAGTAAACAATAACAAGCAATTTTGCTCTAGCCCTTCTCGACGAATCTCAAGTAGTTCATAAGAGTATGGGACAGTATAAATGTCGAGAGAGCAACCATTTACGCTCTGTCGGGAGAAAGACACCAAAAGTTCTTGTTCACAATATGTTAAAACTTAATATTCAATGAAGTAAAGAATGTTTTACAACCTAAAAGTCCAAGCTTTCTAACGAATTGTAACGGTTTCAGAATGTTTTCCCATTTGTAATACATGCTCTACTTGCCTGACTTTCCGATATTCTAGTTCGAAATTATAATTTTGTAGCGTTACTTCCTTTTATTATTATAATAATAGTGGCCGTCATTGCGTTGTACTCAGATACTAACTTCAAATTAATTCCAAGGAGATAGACAAGAAAATATAGTCCACGAAATTACCATGTGTAAATGTTTCATGTGTAATTACCTCTGTTATAATTAAGTGTACTACAAACGTACCGAATGGAAAACAATACACGTATTTCTGATAAAGGGATGTGCGAAATTTCTATAGTTAATCCAGTTAACAAATAATAGTTTATTTACTCTATAAATCAGAATGTTTTTAATTACATACATGTTAATATGGTATATTGCTACAATTTTAAAAAATTCAGTTCTTTATACTTTTCAAAGATAACATAATAATTTTGTTGCACATTAACAATTCCCTGTTTAGTTTTAATACATGAACGGCCGCGTTATCCTGTTGAAATAACGTGTCGCGCTCAATGTTACCCATAATTGCGGGTTCAGACGTTAACACGTCTAATGTAACGTGCTAATGCAAGAATTGAATATTCTATATACTCCATTTGTACGAGTGAAATATTATCAAGAACGTATTAAAAGAATATATATATATATATATATACTAAATATAGAAATAGAGATAAGAATAGAACTTCGTACGGAATTTTGCAAACACTGTACGTAACATTAAGAACTGCAATGTATGTATATGGTAATAAATAAAGTATATTTCTACAAGAAGTTAATGTGTTCTTATTTCGCAACCTGTACAAAATTCCCAAAAATTCCGAAACTTTCTCAAAATGTTAGAGGATTGAATTCCGTATTAGGAGAATATGATATCGAAGGAAGTGGTACCAAATATTTTCCTACCACCTCTTCGATATCATATTCTCTTAATACAAAGTTTAATTTTCGAGTTTTTCGAAAATTTTCGAAAGTCTGACTTGTCGTCGAGTTGTACTACTGAAATTCGTGCCACCTACTTGGATATCATGTTCTCCTAATACGAACCTCAATTTTCGAGATTTTCGAAAATTTTCGAAAATTTTCGATCGTCTGACTTGTCGTTGACATGTACTACTGAAATTCGTGCCACCTCCTTGGATATCATGTTCTCCTAATACGAACATCAATTTTCGAGATTTTCGAAAATTTTCGCCAATTTTCGACCGTCTGACTTGTCGTTGGCTTACACTACTGAAATTAGTGCCACCTCCTTCCATATCACATGTTCTCCTAATACAAAGTTCATTTTTCGGAGTTTTCGAACGCCAATTTTCGGCCGTCTGACTCGTCGTTGGGTTGTACTACTAAAATTCGTGCCACCTCCTTCGATATCATGTTCTCCTAATACAAAAGTTCATTTTCGAGAATTTTGAAAAATTTTCGACCGTCTGGCTTGTCATCGAGTTATAGTACTGAATTTTCGAAAATTTTCGGCCGTCTGACTTGTCGTTGAGTTGTACTACTGAAATTCGTGCCACCTCCTTCGATATCATGTTCTCCTAATACAAAAGTTCATTTTCGAGATTTTTGAAAAATTTTCGACCGTCTGACTTGTCGTTGACATGTACTACTGAAATTCGTGCCACCTTCTTGGATATCATGTTCTCCTAACACGAACATCAATTTTCGAGATTTTCGCCAATTTTCGACCGTCTGGCTTGTCGTTGGCTTGTACTACTGAAATTAGTGCCACCTCCTTCCATATCATGTTCTCCTAATACAAAGTTCATTTTTCGAAGTTTTCGAACGCCAATTTTCGGCCGTCTGACTCATCGTTGAGTTGTACTACTAAAATTCGTGCCACCTTCTTCGATATCATGTTCTCCTAATACAAAAGTTCATTTTCGAGAATTTTGAAAAATTTTCGACCGTCTGGCTTGTCATCGAGTTATAGTACTGAATTTTCGAAAATTTTCGGCCGTCTGACTTGTCGTTGAGTTGTACTACTGAAATTCGTGCCACCTCCTTCGATATCATGTTCTCCTAATACAAAAGTTCATTTTCGAGATTTTTGAAAAATTTTCGACCGTCTGACTTGTCGTTGACATGTACTACTGAAATTCGTGCCACCTTCTTGGATATCATGTTCTCCTAACACGAACATCAATTTTCGAGATTTTCGCCAATTTTCGACCGTCTGGCTTGTCGTTGGCTTGTACTACTGAAATTAGTGCCACCTCCTTCCATATCATGTTCTCCTAATACAAAGTTCATTTTTCGAAGTTTTCGAACGCCAATTTTCGGCCGTCTGACTCATCGTTGAGTTGTACTACTAAAATTCGTGCCACCTTCTTCGATATCATGTTCTCCTAATACAAAAGTTCATTTTCGAGAATTTTGAAAAATTTTCGACCGTCTGGCTTGTCATCGAGTTATAGTACTGAATTTTCGAAAATTTTCGGCCGTCTGACTTGTCGTTGAGTTGTACTACTGAAATTCGTGCCACCTCCTTCGATATCATGTTCTCCTAATACAAAAGTTCATTTTCGAGATTTTTGAAAAATTTTCGACCGTCTGACTTGTCGTTGACATGTACTACTGAAATTCGTGCCACCTTCTTGGATATCATGTTCTCCTAACACGAACATCAATTTTCGAGATTTTCGCCAATTTTCGACCGTCTGGCTTGTCGTTGGCTTATACTACTGAAATTAGTGCCACCTCCTTCCATATCACATGTTCTCCTAATACAAAGTTCATTTTTCGGAGTTTTCGAACGCCAATTTTCGGCCGTCTGACTCATCGTTGAGTTGTACTACTAAAATTCGTGCCACCTCCTTCGATATCATGTTCTCCTAATACAAAAGTTCATTTTCGAGAATTTTGAAAAATTTTCGACCGTCTGGCTTGTCATCGAGTTATAGTACTGAATTTTCGAAAATTTTCGGCCGTCTGACTTGTCGTTGAGTTGTACTACTGAAATTCGTGCCACCTCCTTCGATATCATGTTCTCCTAATACAAAAGTTCATTTTCGAGATTTTTGAAAAATTTTCGACCGTCTGACTTGTCGTTGACATGTACTACTGAAATTCGTGCCACCTTCTTGGATATCATGTTCTCCTAACACGAACATCAATTTTCGAGATTTTCGCCAATTTTCGACCGTCTGGCTTGTCGTTGGCTTGTACTACTGAAATTAGTGCCACCTCCTTCCATATCATGTTCTCCTAATACAAAGTTCATTTTTCGAAGTTTTCGAACGCCAATTTTCGGCCGTCTGACTCATCGTTGAGTTGTACTACTAAAATTCGTGCCACCTTCTTCGATATCATGTTCTCCTAATACAAAAGTTCATTTTCGAGAATTTTGAAAAATTTTCGACCGTCTGGCTTGTCATCGAGTTATAGTACTGAATTTTCGAAAATTTTCGGCCGTCTGACTTGTCGTTGAGTTGTACTACTGAAATTCGTGCCACCTCCTTCGATATCATGTTCTCCTAATACAAAAGTTCATTTTCGAGATTTTTGAAAAATTTTCGACCGTCTGACTTGTCGTTGACATGTACTACTGAAATTCGTGCCACCTTCTTGGATATCATGTTCTCCTAACACGAACATCAATTTTCGAGATTTTCGCCAATTTTCGACCGTCTGGCTTGTCGTTGGCTTATACTACTGAAATTAGTGCCACCTCCTTCCATATCACATGTTCTCCTAATACAAAGTTCATTTTTCGGAGTTTTCGAACGCCAATTTTCGGCCGTCTGACTCATCGTTGAGTTGTACTACTAAAATTCGTGCCACCTCCTTCGATATCATGTTCTCCTAATACAAAAGTTCATTTTCGAGAATTTTGAAAAATTTTCGACCGTCTGGCTTGTCATCGAGTTATAGTACTGAATTTTCGAAAATTTTCGGCCGTCTGACTTGTCGTTGAGTTGTACTACTGAAATTCGTGCCACCTCCTTCGATATCATGTTCTCCTAATACAAAAGTTCATTTTCGAGATTTTTGAAAAATTTTCGACCGTCTGACTTGTCGTTGACATGTACTACTGAAATTCGTGCCACCTTCTTGGATATCATGTTCTCCTAACACGAACATCAATTTTCGAGATTTTCGCCAATTTTCGACCGTCTGGCTTGTCGTTGGCTTGTACTACTGAAATTAGTGCCACCTCCTTCCATATCATGTTCTCCTAATACAAAGTTCATTTTTCGAAGTTTTCGAACGCCAATTTTCGGCCGTCTGACTCATCGTTGAGTTGTACTACTAAAATTCGTGCCACCTTCTTCGATATCATGTTCTCCTAATACAAAAGTTCATTTTCGAGAATTTTGAAAAATTTTCGACCGTCTGGCTTGTCATCGAGTTATAGTACTGAATTTTCGAAAATTTTCGGCCGTCTGACTTGTCGTTGAGTTGTACTACTGAAATTCGTGCCACCTCCTTCGATATCATGTTCTCCTAATACAAAAGTTCATTTTCGAGATTTTTGAAAAATTTTCGACCGTCTGACTTGTCGTTGACATGTACTACTGAAATTCGTGCCACCTTCTTGGATATCATGTTCTCCTAACACGAACATCAATTTTCGAGATTTTCGCCAATTTTCGACCGTCTGGCTTGTCGTTGGCTTATACTACTGAAATTAGTGCCACCTCCTTCCATATCACATGTTCTCCTAATACAAAGTTCATTTTTCGGAGTTTTCGAACGCCAATTTTCGGCCGTCTGACTCATCGTTGAGTTGTACTACTAAAATTCGTGCCACCTCCTTCGATATCATGTTCTCCTAATACAAAAGTTCATTTTCGAGAATTTTGAAAAATTTTCGACCGTCTGGCTTGTCATCGAGTTATAGTACTGAATTTTCGAAAATTTTCGGCCGTCTGACTTGTCGTTGAGTTGTACTACTGAAATTCGTGCCACCTCCTTCGATATCATGTTCTCCTAATACAAAAGTTCATTTTCGAGATTTTTGAAAAATTTTCGACCGTCTGACTTGTCGTTGACATGTACTACTGAAATTCGTGCAACCTCCTTGGATATCATGTTCTCCTAATACGAACCTCAATTTTCGAGATTTTCGAAAATTTTCGCCAATTTTCGACCGTCTGACTTGTCGTTGGCTTATACTACTGAAATTAGTGCCATCTCCTTCCATATCACATGTTCTCCCAATACAAAGTTCATTTTTCGGACTTTTCGAACGCCAATTTTCGGCCGTGTGACTCGTCGTTGAGTTGTACTACTAAAATTCGTGCCACCTCCTTCGATATCATGTTCCTCTAATACAAAAGTTCATTTTCGAGATTTTTGAAAAATTTTCCGGAATATTTGGATTTCTACCAGGAGAACATGATAGTATAGGAGGTATGTATCTCGAAAATTTAGTAGTACCACTCAACGACAAGTGAGACGGCCGAAAATTGGTGAAAATTTTCGAAAATCTCGAAAATTGGACTTTCTATTAGCAGAATATTACAGCGAAGGAGGTGACACGAAATTCAGTAGTACAACCCAAAGTCAAGCCGGACGGCCGAACATTTTCGAAATCAATAATGTAACTCAATGACAAGTTAGACAAGTGTAAATTTTTTCGCAAATCAGTAGTATAACCCAACGACAAGTTGGACGTTCGGGAAAATTGGAGGTTCAATAAATATATACCGCAGACACGTTCTTCTATAACAATGTCTTTATTTATTCATTGTGAATTAATACATAAAATGTTTGTATGTTACATGTACGTAACTTATATTCTAATAATTTATAAGAAGAATGTAGTCTGAATCGATGAGACTTGGCACACCGTTGGACTTGTAGGTGCAGACAATTGTACAGGTGTGAATGTGAATGAGAAGCGTGTGGTATATGCAAGATGGAGCAGCACCACATTATTGTATAACAGTGTGGAATTATTTAAGTGATGAATTTCCAGATAAATGGATTGGCAGAGGAGGACCCATTAATTGGCCTTTCACTGGGAATGTTTAAAACAACTAGTGTGTACGCGATGCCAATCAATAATGAAGGGGAACTGAAATTTAGAGTACAGTGCGTGTGCAATATCGTGCAGCACGTAATGGACGATTTTCAAAACTTGCGAGAAAATTTTTATGAAAGACCGCGTGTGCGTTAATGAAAATGGTGGTCACATTGAAAGCCGTATATGAGCACGTGTGATTTATTCTAGTGTTTCATGGTATGGTATGGTGTAGTGTCATGTCGATCCCGGAATTGGAGGTCGTATAACGACTAGGTTAACGGCGAATGATTGTATAGTCAAACTCCGGAGAAAACGTTTCTTTATTAACTATTTTGCAAGACTTGGCTTGCTGTCTCCAAGTCAGACTCGGCTGTACTTGGAGTTGTCGATGGATCGGTAGCCGAAACAGTTCTGTCTTGTTGTGTTCGCGTACAAAATTAGGAAAAGCTCGAAGGTAGGGGTGGTCTTGGGAAGTTGGATATGATTGGCTGGAGGGTGTGTTTTAAACGGTGGTGGAAGAAGTAGCGGAATTAGGAAGAGTTACTTTCGGTTACTGACGGCTACGGTTATAAAACTATGACCTCGGTAGGCTGATGCTAAAAACGGTTTTTGTCAAATATTTTAAATTACGGTTATTTTTTGGGTGCGCTATTCTCAAAATTTTTCTACTATTTCGAATTTCATCTATTCAATTTTGCTATAAATGCATAAAGATCCGCAGTCCATTAATAACTAAATAACGAAGCCGAAATCGCAATATTTTTATCCTCTATTTTCGACTCATATTGTCATGGAGAACCACCCATTCTTAAATGTTCTCCCACCTGTAGTCGAACACCCGTATTAGAGACTCAGTCTATTGCTACACGCTATACATATATGTATTTCTATACCTCATTTGTGCTGCGACAGCCGATGGATGAAGATATTGGGATTATTTGCCACAAATGCTCACGACAATATATGTAGATTCAGTGTTGCCAGGCCGGAGAAAATTGAGTGTGAGAAAAGTTCCTCTCTCCATCTTTCCCTCTCCCTCCCCCCTCTCTCTCTATGTGTGTGCGTGTGTGTGTGTGTGTTTGTGTCACTACCGATGCAATATGCATGTTTGCATATTTGATGCACATATTTTACCCGCATGAACATCCGCACTTTAGTCATAAATTGTGACTAATGACACAATTGTCATTATTAATTGTCAATTAATTGTCAAATGTATTACCATTACAACATGCCGCATCGACCTTTTATTCATTATATACAATCAGTTGTCATGGTATAAATTTAGCATTATTTGTGTGCATTTTGATTAGTTTTTGAATAGTTGAAAATTAGTTTTTTCAAAAGTTCAAACGTTTTTCTTTGCGACAATACATTTTACGGAGTTATGCTTGATATTCGTTCGCAGTATTGCATAAATAGCACGTTTTAAGCGCCAAAGTAGTTGATAAATCATTGACCGAATGAAGAAATAATTCTAAACATTTTGGTAAAAGTTCACATGTGGTCGAGGTGGTTTAACCAGCTTCTGTGCTGACCTTTTGGACGTTCAAGTATATTCCTCCTAGTGCCGTGGTGGTGAGTCCCTTTGGGTCCATAACCACTGGTGTACTAGGTGTCTTGTCGCAAGGTGTCACCTGATATTTGCTCAAGAATTGCACCAGTCCAAGCTTCGATTGCATAAGACCCAATCGTTGTCCTAAAAGATAGCACATTGTCAGAGAAAATAACTGTTAGTATAATAATCTTTTATAAAAGAAGAATACAAATTTTATGTCTCTTGTGTCCTGCAATCAATGCGAGCATTTTTTATTTTGCATAAAGATTCGCAGTCTATTTATAACTAACTATGTACTATAGTACAGTCAGTATTAATAGGGGTAACAAGTCAGGGTTCTTAAGGAGGTAGACTCGTTTCCAAGATTGCAAGGGTGTAGGATGCGCCTTTCTCATTTCTCGATAATGCAAAGACGGGAGTTTCCAGAAGTCAAAAATGCTAGATGAAAGATCAATCTAGACCGCGATTGCCCTCAGAATTTGCACAATTCGGAAGCATAAAGCTGCGTGTAAACGCCCGCTAAGAATTTGCCTAATGACCACCTTCCAACTTGGAAGGACGAAAAATAAGCAAAGTACTATGAAGGACTATATTTACACTATAAACAAGAGTTGAGAGCGAGACTGTTACAATTGGTACTCGTTATAAAAAAAGATCTAAGGTGTAAACTGAAGGAGTCCACGGTGCAGTCGGACTGGAGGACCAAGAGTTCGCAAACTTAAGGGTGATATTTACGAAGTACACCCCTAAACGGAGGGTTTCTGATACAGTGACTGAATCGGTAAAATATCAGTAAAACATTGACTAAAAATTGAGAAACACACTAGCGCTCCTAGCTAAAAATGCCATGGAACTGATACTTGTGCCGAAACCCTCCGTTTAGGGGTGTACTTCGTAAATATCAAACTGTGTGTTTAAACACGTATAGTTTAACATAATAAAGGTTGCATTGAGATTGTATATGTCTCTGAATATGCGGATGTATACTTCTTTTTCTATAAGAACCCTAAATCTCTCGATATTTAAGAAAATGTATGTGTCTCGACAGTGGCAGCACTGTCGCACCGCCCAATATTTGTCGAACTCCGCTACATGCTGCCGAATAATAAAAATTACGCCTCGAAAACGCAAAAGTAGGCCATTTTAGAAATCATCCGCAATTGGTGGGTCTTTTATCTAGCGATTGTGACAACGTAGGGGCCTCAAATGTGCATTAGCGACACGTAGTTTGTTATTTACGGAACCCTTGCAACCTCGTGTACGTATACAGTGTTCAGTGGTGTGTGAGGGCGCCACCACACTCTCGCTTGACCAAGGTCAACTAAGGACCCACACTCTTAAGCTCAAAAAAATAGCGTCCCTATACGATCGATGCAAATGAACGTCCCCGAGGCTTTTGCGTCGACAGACGATTTACTGTACCAATATAATAAAAATTACTGACCGATACAAATGTGTGGTCCCTCGCCGAAGGGGAAGTAGGTGAACGATGGCCTGTTCTTTTTATTCTCATCGCTAAATCTCATGGGATCATATTTTTCTGGATCAGGGAAGTATTCCGGATCATAATGCATTCCTATCATTGAAATGTAGACCGGAGTGCCTTTCTCCAGCACCAAATCAGAATTAGGAATCTTGTAGTCGGCTGCAGCTACTCGATCCAGGAATCCCAGAGGTGGATACTTGCGGAGAGTTTCTGCGACAACCATATCAAGATATGGCAGTGTCATGATCTGTAATCAAGCCACGTTTTACTCGCACGTGCACCGTGCATAGAGTCGTTAAGGAGGGATTCTGGTTGTTCATTTTCAAAAAATCGATTTTTGAAGTGACAACTTGTTTAGCCGCATCGCGTACACAATTGCTGGGCAGTGAATGAGTCTGATCCGTCACGCTCCGAAGTGAAACGTTATTCGGGTAATCTCGGGGGAGTCGAATTTAGTCAATCGAGCGAGAAACAAACAGGTGTGCAATCGTCAGACAAGTTTTCACTTCGGTCATGCGGTTTTATGCGCACACTATTGGTCTGTTCTTTTTAATTATGTTTTCTTTAAGTGTAAGTCCTGTAGAATATGTGCGCAAACGGATTCCTTCGAATACGCGAAAATCACATAGTTATAGGCGTTTAAAAGTTGAATGGTTGAATTTGTTATGTAAGATCTCTCTAGTAAGTGTACTAACAATTACTCACCAAGCACGCATTTTACGTGGAAGATTGCATAATTTTGATTACTGCTGCAAGTCAGATCTATTTTTCTAATTAACACAGTGATACGTGCATTTTATTTTGCATACCATGTCGTACGTAATTTTTCCACCGCTTTTGTCCAATGCCTCGTGGATCTCCTTCCTCAAAGTCTTCTGCACGTCCATGTTCAATGCGAGTTCGAAAAGGGTGAACGACATTGTAGTGGATGATGTTTCGAAACCAGCACTAAAGAAGACGGCTGCCTGTGCCACTAGATCGTCGCCGCTGAATTCTGTAACGCGAATCAATCGAAATTACATATTGTCATTGACGTCATACTTGACGTAGTTTGTTTAGACTTCGAAATGATCAGCTACAGTGAAGAGAATACATAAGCTAATGGAGCCATTTTTTTTTTTAAAAGGCATTATATTTATGTATTTATTTTTAGTTTTATTAATTTTATTATGTATTTATGTATTTATTATTAGACTGCGGATCTCTATGCATTTATAGCAAAAATTGAGTAAATGAAATTCAAAATTGTTGGAAAATTTAGAAGATCTATTAAAATTATTAAGGGAAGAAATAACATTCAATTTAGTTTCTATCTCTTGCAATCGATGCAGACAATTTTTATTTTGCATAAAGATCCCCCCGCTGTCTATTTATTATTATATATTTATTAAACCCCAAAAATCCCAAGAAGCACACGATTTAAAATTTAATGTAACTAATAAATTAAATGTAACAGAATTTAAATATTAGTCGTTTCTCAAGTTCAGTCACGTAAAATTGTGTGTTCCTAGAAATGTTGCTCGTTAAATCTTTTCTAGAAAAAGTGTGGCAATGATTTATAAATAATTATATATAATATACAGGGTGTTTACCTACAGGTGGGAGAAAATTTAAAGGGTTGTTCTCGACGATAATATAAGACGAAAATGAAGAATAAAAAAATTGCGATTTCGGCTTCGTTGTTTAGTTATTAACAATTAAAAATCCGCCTAAAATGCTGCAACACTTCTAACAAAAGTATACGTTGCGTACGTCAGACAGGCGCGCGACAGTCTCGTATCAAGTGACAAACGCATGCATACCTTGGTTCTCATTTGGGGCCCCAGCGAGGTGAAAATGTTTAAAAAATCGGTGGACGACATTGAACCTACCTACTCGTTAAAATCCACAAGGGCATTTTTAATATCCGTCCTATGGAATTATCGAGTAGAAGGGGCCAATGCCCTTTCACTTTTAAATTCTTCTCACAAATATCCACAAATCCTTATCCTGCACTATAATTGTTCATAACACCGTACTTAGTATACTGGAATAAACGCTCTAGCACTATTTACAATATCATACACACGCACTACGAGTTTACAGAGAGTACAAGTTTACTGAGGGGAATGTGGAGAATGTAAAGAACTGGTATAATCCTTTAATGTTGAAACACTGCACTTTATTGAACTTGATCTACGTCGCGAGAGACTCGCTCACAGACGAAACGGACATCTTGAGGTCGTGTGTGATTTCTGCGAACGGATATCTCCGACGCGTGCGAGAAGAATCGTCCGTACAAGCTAGCATCCGTATGCACACTGATTCGAGACAGCTGATGAGGTCGATGCCAGATCGATAAAACAAATGAAGATCTACAGCAAACTACCGCCCAAACATCGCGCGTTGCTATACCAATACATTGTCTATCCTGTTTTCACGAATTTCGTGATTCTTTCTCATTCTGTCTGTGACCGCGAAATATCTCATGTGTGTGCATTGACTACATTAGCTGTCTTGAATCAGTGTGCATACGGATACTAGCTTGTACGGACGATTCTTCTCGCACGCGTCGAAGATTTCCGTTCGCAGAAATCGCATGACTCTGTAAACTCGTAGTGCGTGTGTATGATATTGTAAATAGTGCTAGAGCATTTATTCCAATTAGGTACGGTGTTATGAACAATTATAGTGCAGGGTAAGGATTTATGAATATGTGTGAGAAGAATTTAAAAGTGAAAGGACATTGACCCCTTCTACTCGATAATTCCATAGGGCGGATACTAGAAATGCCCTTGTGGATTTTAACGAGTAGATAGGTTCAATGTCGTCCACCGATTTTTTAAACATTTTCACCTCGCTGGGGCCCCAAATGAGAACCAAGGTATGCATGCGTTTGTCACTTGATACGAGACTGTCGCGCGCCTGTCTGACGTACGCAACGTATACTTTTGTTAGAAGTGTTGCAGCATTTTAGGCGGATTTTTAATTGTTAATAACTAAATAACGAAGCCGAAATCGCAATTTTTTTATTCTTCATTTTCGTCTTATATTATCGTCGAGAAGCACCCCTTAAATTTTCTCCCACCTGTAGGTAAACCCCCTGTATATAATAATTATGAATAAATTATTTTAGAACATTTGTCAAAATGGTTTCTATACGAGACACATAAACAAACTTTATGCAGTGAATTATATTATGAACTGCTTGAAACTGTGAATCATGTTAAATATTACAAATACAGAGCATATTCAGAAAATCCATTTAATTGTAATAATTATTTTTTTATAAAGTAAAGGTTAGTAAAGTATTGACTTACTAAATGCACCAAGGTCACCCTCGCTCTCATGCTTTTCCTTCAGTTCGATTAGAAGGTCGATGAGATCATTTCGTTTCTCTCCCGACTGAATTCGTTGATTGATGACATCCCAGAAGACATTTCGAAGGAATACGCTGCTTTCCTTGCCGAAGAATTTAGCGCCGGTGTATTTCGTTAAATACGGTATGAAGAAGATGATGAGGAACTCCACGCCACGGAACATGTCGTAGCCGAAAATTTTTCTGCCATTTTCGCGGAATGGTGCTTTTGGATCATGCATCGAATTTGCTTTCAAACCAAACGCGGTGCTACCAATCATGTCCGTCATCACGTTTGCGCAAATATCTTTAAATTCCAGCACCTTTCCGGTACCTGAAACAGATACAAGTACTTGTGAATGATCTTTATGATAGATTTCGGCTAAACTTCACCTGATGGGACCAAAAGTTTTGGACTTTTCAAATATAATCCTGTAGATTTGGACGAGAAAAATCCGAAAATCCAAGTTGAATGTTAGTAATTCTCTGGTTCAAAAGTTATTCATGTTTAAACATGAGCGATTGTAAGCGTTTTTGGCAGATAAGGGCGCCGCCATGTTGGTATCTACTCAGCGTCACGCGTCAACTAACAAGCAGACATGACACCACAAGCACGCGGTTGTAGCGGATGTCGATAACGTAGAATTCTATTTTGTCAACTTGTCGATAATGTGAATTCCGATTTTATCACGTATATTAATTTTCCATTTTACCGTCAACATTAATATTGACTAATTGTAAATTAAGTCTGTGTTGTAAATTTTGTTAAATAGTATGGACACACCGTAAATATTCATTCTTTCGTTCATCGTTTGTAATCAGCGAATTTCTTCTGTAAAATTAGATCTATATGAACCCTCAAGGAAGTTACATTACAAAATTGAGAGTTCAAAATATCGCATTTGTGAACGTACAAATTATTCCAATTCCTAATAGCTAAATAACTGAATTTAACGGAGTTATAAGTGTGACGATAAATATTTGTTAGCTGTGGTGGTCCGCTTATTAGACGACGCACCACACTGACTACATTCCAGGCGCCCTTATGTATCCTAAACGCTTGAAATCGTTCAACTATGAACACACATAACTTTTGAACCAGTGAATGCCTAACGTTAAAACTTGTATTTTTGGAATCTTCATGTCAATGTCTACAGAATTGTACAAAAAATTAAAGTAAAGTGAAGTTTAACCTAGACTTCGGGCTGGGTATTATTTGCTTAATCCCTAACATTAAAAGAATATATTAGAGACGTCATGGGTTCCAAGCACTTATATGTTCAGTGTATACTAACCCAAATTTTGTTTCTCCAGATATTGATCTAGATCGTCTGCGACAAGAAGCATCAGGTCGAACATTTTCTTCAGCTTTCCGGACGTGAAGATTGGCGTCAGCTTCGCTCTGAGGATCTTCCAGCCAGGATTTTTCATCATGAAGACGTTAGCGTATCCAAGTCGATCGGTCACATCTGCCGAAGCGTATCTATCGTTGAACACGTTGAAGTCCTTCACTAACACGTGCTTCACAAGTTCTGGATCTCGTATCAACAAGAAAGGTTTATCGAAAATGTAGAATCCCATGTAAGGTAATCCTTTGGCATGGTCGTACAGGTCCTTCACGAATTGCAACGGTGGTGTTTTAAGTAAGAAGCACTTTGTGAAATTTCCAATGAATGGGGTTGGCGAGATTTCCATGATGCCTTTGTTCGCCCAGTATTTAAATTTTCGGGTCGCGTATACATATGCAGCGACGATAAGCGACGCGAAAAATA
This sequence comes from Lasioglossum baleicum, assembly GCF_051020765.1. NCBI lineage: Eukaryota > Metazoa > Arthropoda > Insecta > Hymenoptera > Halictidae > Lasioglossum > Lasioglossum baleicum. Next base: position 5,289,618 of record NC_134939.1, on the reverse strand, counting down.
AGAGGCCGTCGAGGCCCCAGTATGGTGTGAGAAGTGCCATTTTCGGGTAATCTGAAAGAATGAGAACAATTATTGCCGGTGTAAGTTTTAAAAACTAGTGTCACGTGCAGCGGTTCAGCCGTTAATAATAATTGATAAAATCAATCATGTATAATTCATGACATATATTTTCTGAATTTCTTTTTATACTTGCTCTAATAATGATGTACGAAAAATAAAATATCAAATATTATAATTGAAAATTAATGTCTAACTATCGTATATTATACCACATTGCGTGCGATAGAATTAAGAAAACTCATTTTGAATATAAATCATCATTGAACGAATTAAAAATGTAGCGAAATTTATTTTATTAAATGATTGAGACATTTTCAAATATAAATTGTGAGCGAATATTCTTTGAAGCCTGTTCATCAATGAAGACTGCGAAGATTTTTCAGAAGAATCGATGAGCGATGGATCGTTCCTCGATCTATGAGATGCGCAGAGTAATATGATCCAGCCAAGAGGAGGATAAAAGATGCAATGTACATGTTCAAGAAGAGAGTGACTAAGAAGAATGCGATTAAGCTAAGAACATGGATTGATCGATCTATAAAACTGATGGATCCTCATCAGGAGCTCAGTACACAATATACAGTCAACAGTTCAGTCTACATTAAAATTTCATCAGATATTCAGCTCAATCAATAGTCAAAAATTATTTATTGAATCAGTGAGTTTGTTTTTTTGTGTGTTGTTGTTGTTCAAAGTGAAATTGATCAGTAAAAAGTGAAAAGTTTAAAGGGGCGTGTTAACCTGCCGGAGCACCAACAAATTCCAACATCATTCAATCCAGCGCAGAAGCACTGTTCAAACGAAAGGCGAAATCTACCTAGCGGTAATTACTAACAAATTATAATAAGATTTCTATAACATTATGTATTCGAAATTTGGTGCTTAGAATATACTTTTGTTTATTTCTATTCAAATCTCAAAATATTAAATCATTTTTAAAGAATTTACCCAACTTCGATTTCTACGAATCCTCAATCTCCCGAACCGAAGCAAGACTAAAAGACAATATACAGGGTGTAAAAAAATTATATGTCGCGGCTACCATAGGATGATTCTACATCTTCGATTTGGTTAAAATTGAACTAAGGAAAGTGTCGCAAAATTGTCCTTGACCTTGCATATTAAGTCAATGGTCATTAGGTCAACCATTTTTTACTAATTGCATCGTATTTACTCGTCGCGAGGGCCAAAAGTGCGAATGGTTCCTATTGCACTTTTACCCTCGTGACGAGTAAAATACGATGCAATTAATAAAAAATGATTGACCTTTTGACCTTAATATTCAAGGTCAATTTTGCGACACCTTTCTTAGTTCAATTTTAACCAAGTCGACGGTGTAGAATCATCCTATGGTAACCGCGACGTATAATTTCTTTACACGCTGTACAATAATGTCGCATTCTAAGTCCGGCGGAGGAAACATGTCACTTCGCCTACCCATTCCACTGGGGGGCATATCCACGGGAGGCCAACAAGTCTGATATATCGGTATGAACTACTACTAATCTTACAAAACTTCTTTATTTTTCATTACTTTTTATGAGACTTCCGGCAACTTATTTGTGGCATTTTTCTGATTAAAATGACACTAAACACGATATAATAATTCCAACTGTATTTAGTGGTTTAACCCCTTGGCTACCATGGACGAGATATTTCGCGATTCAAAGTTGTTCGTGCAACGCCACAGACGAGATATCCCGCGAAATAACGCCATTCGTACGACGACACGGACGAGATACATCGCGACCCGATAGCGTTTCTACGATGCCACGAACGTAGTATCTCGTCAGATTTTCACTACTGATCACACACACACTTAAAATCAGATTAACTTTTTTATGAATGAATCAAACGTAGTGTTGTCAAAATGAGCTCCGAGTCCTGAGCTTTGAAGGCTCGACTCGCGACTTCAGCTGTTTTGACAGTGAGCTGTGAGAACTGAAGTCCTCCACGTTTGAGCTTGAACCTCGAAGACTCGAGTCTTCTGTATTGTCAGGATGTGTTCGAATATTCCGATGTAATATGTATACACAGCCTAGATGCAGCTGTGACTAATATCATGACATAAGCGGATGTTTCATTACAAATCTCTCTTCTAGTTAGTTTCAATCGAAACATTGAAGAAGAATCTCGAGAAGTGTGTCGATCCTTTCTTGGAAAGTAATAATGGCGGAAGAAATTGACAGTTTATTTAGTGAAAACTCGTCGGATACCGAAATAGAAAATAAAGCATTAACACAAACTCGTAGAAAGTGTAGGAAGTGGGATAGTTTTGAACAAAAAGACACAAATAGATTCCGCTGTCGTAGATGTGATCATACTTTCTCTTCTAAAACATCTCATACTATTTTGCAAAAACATTATAAGACGTACAAAGGAATAATATTACAAAGAAAACAAAAAATTACTGGAAGATTGAAAACTAAAAAGGATCGTCAGAAATTATTAATACACTTCATAATTCGTGAAATCCACTCAATACGAATAGTAGGAGAAAATGCGTAAATTACACTTGACAGGGCACTGAAACCTGATTATAAACTCCCTAACAGGTGTAGTATATGTCAAATGATTGATTGAGTACATTCAATGAAAAAAAGAACGAAATTATTCAACATGTAAAAGAATTGGAATATAAAGTTTCCTTAATATTTGAGTTTTGGACGTCAGTAATAAATAAACCATAATACTTGATATTATTCCTTATATTCACAAAGCCGAAGATATTGTATAGAAGATTAAATCTGTTCTTGAAGAATTTGGCCTTAGAGATAAACGTATAGCTCTCACAACAGATAATGAAGTAGTGAATTCTAAATGCATACAATGTTGAAAACAATGAAGAGTATAAATTCGTTACTCATATACCGTGTATTGCTCACGTTTTAAATATCGTTGTAAAAACTGGTTTGCACGAAATTGAAAATGAATATAAAAAAGTATCTGAACTAGTACATTTCGTAACATTTTCTACAAAGTGAGAACAGATATTTGAGGAATGTTGCAAAGGTCAGAGTTTATCCAATATTCAATTGATTCATGGAGTAATATCGAAGTTGTTGCAAAATACCTCGAGGTTATCAATCAAGCAACTGCTATTTTATCAAAATCGAGATACCCCTGTATATGTTATGTACAAGTAATTGATCAAGTATTATTATTAACTAGTATTATTTATATACATATATGCAAACGCAATTACATGAATATTTGAATAATTTCAGGTATTACTACAACACCTGTCTGTCTTTGAAAATGACACTCTTCTCAAAAAATGTGTTACAGCTATGCAAACGAAGTTAAATAAGTATCTGAGATCGTCTCTTAAATGATTTGAGTGAATTCGCTGTTATCTTATTGTTAGATCATCGCTTACACAACGCTTACTTTATCCAGAGAGGAAATACAATTGCTTCAGAAAAATTGAAGAACTATTTTTACGTTAATTATTGCTCTATAGAAGATACAGCGAAACAAGTACATCAGGAAGTGTCAAAAGAACTTTATACATCAAACAAACCTACTGCTTCTTCATTTTCTAACATTTATAAAAAATCAGAAATAAATAATTCCAATGAAATTGATACATACAGGGTGTTCCAGCTAACTTGACCACCTTTGTTTCGTAGACGAATTGTCGCCGGGCTGAATCAAGTGTAGTGGGACTTGATTCCCCAAAGGATAGCCGTTCTATCCTTGAAAAAGGACCGGAGTGAATGGGTGCCAAGAATATTAGCAAATCCTTCGTTTGAAGGGCAGTTAACTGGTACAATAATCGGCGTGAAAATGCACGCGCGAGCGAAACTGACCACGAGATGATTGTTGGACGGACCGTTGAAAGAAAAAAACATGTGACAATGTAACGGCGATCGAGTTGAGTTCGAAAATTGTGTTCGACTGGCTAAAGGTTCCCTGTCGACTTTCTTTTTATTATCGCAGGGTATCGATTTGATGATCGATCGATCATGCTTTGATATTGATCGTTCGCCGTCACGATTACGTTATAGCTGAGCGACGCATGCGTGACTTGGCACCGCGTCGTTATTGGCCGACTCGTACCAAGCAGCACACGCGCCCGGGTATTTTGATTCCGAAACATACCGCCCGCCTCGGATCTGTTGATCCGATGACCTTACGATCATTGACAGAATTCGGCATGCAGCGCGAGGATGTGGCTGCCGCGTCTAACGCATTTAAACTTAACCTACTATATACCCGGTTAACAATATCTTAATCTACTATATACAATACATGTTGCCTATATACTACGATATACAATCATGGCTAGTGACCGCCCGCCATGAGGCCTACGAGGACCCGTCTGAATTCTCTTGGTTGTCGCCCGCCAAGGCATTCAGTTCTGCTTCCGCAGGATTTATGTCGACCGGGAGAAAGCATAATTGAGTGATCGGTCGCTTATACTCTCCGTGAGCCGTTCTGACGGTAACGACACGCGAGACACCATCGTGGCCGGGATGGCAACGCAATATGCGACCTAAGTACCATTTACTGGGTGGCGCGAGCGAATTTTTTAAGAGGACTATCCGCCCGGGTTTCGCGAGATTTGTGGAAACGCGCCACTTCGGTCGTTGTTGGAGGCTGTGTAAATAGACTGTTGACCACGCTCGCCAAAAACTTTCCGACAACTGGCGCAAGAGTTGCCATCGTGACAATCGATTTTCTCGGACATCCAACAACGTCGGAGCGGGAACCGCATTGAGCGCACATCCGATTAAAAGGTGACCCGGCGTAATGGCCGAATAGTCATCGACATGATCGGACGCGGGAGCGAAGGGGCGCGAATTTAAACACGCTTCGATTTTCGTGGCAACAAAGTGATTTTCGTACTCCTTTTCCGCGGGAGTAAGGTGTGTTTGTGCGGGGAACTCTTCAATCTCCCAAGATTCACGCAACGCGATGTCTAGTGCATCGGAGGTTATGGTGTGGAGTGTGTGGACCTCGCGAAGTGGTTGCGAGGGTGAATTAGGAAGGGGACCGGATAGGATCCAACCAAGAGTGGTGTTCTGCGGTACCGGTTGATTGGAATCGCCCTTCCTCACACCGTCGAGTAATAGCGATCCGTACACGTCAGCTCCAATAATCATTTCGATCGGGTCTTGACTAAAAGGTGTGTCGTCCGCAAGATCGAGACCCTGAATGTGCTCTAAATTGAAATTACCGGTGACGCGATGTGGCAGGTAATTCGACAAAGATTTAACGATCAATGCGTTAGTGGAATATGCGAAATCTGTTCTGCGGGTGGATGCGATTGTCAAGGTTATCACCGCTGTACACCGTGTCTCGCCATCACCGACGCCGGTGATTGAGATGGAAACGCGAGATCGCGGAGTTCGCAGCCGCTGAGCGAGATTTTCGGTAATTATCGATATGACGGATCCTTGATCGAGGAGAGCGCGAACGCGTTGCGTACGATTCGAACTGGAATGTACGTCGATTCGAACGGTTGCGAGAAGAATATGAGCCGAAAGTGAGGTCGTTTGTAACACGGAATGCGATGGTATCCGAATAGCGTTTGCATTCGACGTGGTACTCGCGAGACATGCCTCGCGCTCTGTTTCCGAATTCGCCGCGTTGTCAAAGTGAAGCAAGTTTCGAAGTTCCGAAGCTTCGATGTCTTCCAAGTGCTCGAAATTTCAGTCTTCTAAACGTATGAAGTTGTAACTTATGAGTACCATACCATGTCACGATTTTTGATAAATAAAAATATTAACTTTCAGTCACCGGTGACTGACACTGAACTTTCCGTTTTGATTTTTCGTAATTAAATTAAATTTAAAAGAGTGCATTCCATTAATAAATTTCGGGATCATATCACGAATGTACTTAAAAAATAATACTTTGCAAACAAAATTTTAATGAGTTTTATTAAATTCGGTGAAATCGGATATTGCGGACTAAATGAAAAGAAAGGCAAGACAGGCTTGGCGCCTGACAAAACTCACGTATTCGGTAGGACTGTAACTTTCCTTCGGAACTTCGTAGTTTCTGAAATCGAAGCTTTGAAGCTTCGAAATCTTCGACCTTCGAAGGAAAGTTACAGCCCTAGTCTGTTTACGTGCTTTTATGTTTTTTTCCGGTGATTTCTTTTTTTAATCAACGATTGACGATTAATTTCATCAATCGATTGGATCAATCGTCGATTTATCAATTATTACCTTTTTTAATCGGACACATTAATCAATCAATCTTGATTAAAATTTTAATCGATTAATGTCCAAGTCTGGTGTGTATCAATACGAATACTAACCCATGAACGATGCTTATTATCTTTTACGGACCCACAGATTGAAACATTTGGGGCCCGTTCAGACACGGCGGAATCCGCGCGTTTTCGACCGCGCGATTTGAACCGCGTGGATGTATTCGTTGACACATGTCCGCGCCAAGGGACAATCAAAAACAAAAATCGCGCGGTCGAAAACGCGCGAACCTTATTTCATTAGCGTCTACGTATTCGTTCACACGTGACCGCGCGGTCCAAAGATCCACGCAGCTGAATATAAAGTACAATACATACTATTAAATCGCATTATTGCTTGCTCTAACATATTTTATAACAATATAGATTTTTTTAATGGCACGTTACAGGCATCCAAAACAAAATTGCGCAATACTATATGTTAATCGTACCTGTATTTGTTTAGTTTCGCACGGTCCATTTTTATGTAAATTTTAGTTAAGACTTAGGCTAAGATTTTATGTCAAGATTTTTGTCATATCTTCTTTTTGTTATATCAGTTATACTGTCAAAACTGTACACATTTGTATAAAAGGACGTCGGTCCGTATATAATAATAATAATAATAATAATAATAATAACTATAAAGCACAATTAATGTGTAAACTCGAATTTGTTGAAATTGTGCCATGCGGCGTTTTTCCTTATAACCACAGATATGTAGAATGAGTTTCGAAAAGTTGTCTTATTGATAGTCAACGATTAGTCAAATCGAGTTTTCGCTTATGCCTTCATTCTGCGCATCAGAAGATTAATGTCTCAATCACGGTTTTGTCGAAGTTCTTCAATACTTCAACTAGTCGAGTTCGACAGATTATTACATACAGTAAGGCTGCCATCACAAGTTCGACGCGCGACGTTTTGTTTCTTTTCCGCACGCTCGAAAAAAGATAAAGATACAGATACGTCGGAAGTCGACCGAATCATTCGATATCGGAGCCGGTGTGATTAGGGTCTAAGTATGTTTACAGTTTTGAATAATCTTGAGGAGCATTCAGATGATCAGTATCGTCATTACTGCCGAACGTTCACGGAACAAAACATATTTTAAAGATATTGGATACTGATGAAAATTTAATTAACCCTTTAGCACTCTGAAATATTTTTCAATTTTCTTACCAACAACTCCCTACTATTTTACGTGTTTCATTTGATTGTTACTTCAAAGGACAGTTTCTTAACTCCTACTTATTTCAAACAATTTGGTTTACTAATTGTATTAAATGTAGCTCTAAAACTTTGTTGTAATTTATATTTGTTTTTAAGTAAAAAATACAACTTAAATAAGTAAAGGACCAAATACATATAAAAACACGTTTTATTTACATTTTCTTTTTACCGGTGTCGAAGCAATAGAGTGCAAAGGATTGAAAATACTTTAACTTCACATATTTTACAGATAGAAGCCAATTCATCATTATTATCAATGGAAACAAATTCTATTCGCGTGATATGATAAAAATAACTCGAAACTGAATGTATTGTTAATGACATTGAATGTATGGAGGAAAACTATAACATGGATCGTTTATTTTATGTAAAATATTAATTTAGTGTAAATGATTAATTTAGTGTAAACTTTTAATTTATAACTAGTTAATATTTAATATCTTAAAAAATGTCTAAGCTTTGTTCAATTTAAAATTGGCCAATATTAGAAATTGCGTAGCGATTGATTATGAAAGTGGTGTAAGTCCGATTTCCATGGACATTCTAGGTGGCGGGGTTACGTGGTTACATTTGTTTTATTTTACGTGTCGAAGATAAGCTTACTTATTTTATTTTCTAAACAATGCAGACAAAATGATAAATGCAATTTTACACGAAATGAAACGAGAGAATTTCGTTTCAACAAAAAATCTACGAAACGCAATTCAAAAACGGGTAAGAAAAAATACTAACGGAGAAAAGGTAAACTGGCTGAAAATATGTTGGATAAGGTTTTGCAAAAGTGCACCGTATACTATTTTACTACGTTTTTTTTATATACAACATCGCTGGAGAGGACACAGAATTTAAGACGTTAGATTTATCACCTACATGTCGGGGAAGACCGCCAAAATTTGAAGGAATCGCCCTGGCGCCTTTGTATAATGATGCCAGACCTATTACATACGAAAAATATAAGTATATAGAACAGTTATTACCTTATACAGTAAAAGCTCCATCGTTGTCCTGAATCGTGGGCATGATCGTTGTCCAGTGCTTACCCACTCCAGTGCTTGTCAACGCCGAGTCGGTCCGCAGGGCAGCGACGATTGATGTCGGCTCGGGTATATCGGTGTGAACACCACACATTGACTCGAGTGAATCGAGTACTCAAACTTCTTAATTTCCATTATTCCTTTATGGGACTTTCACTAGCTTATTTCTGGCATTTCTCTGATTAAAATGATACCAAACACGATATAATTTCAACTGTATTTAGTGGTTTACCACCCTTTCTTAAATGTTCTCCCACCCGTAGTCGAACACCCGTATTAGAGACTCAGTCTATTGCTACACGCTATACATATATGTATATTTCTATACCTCATTTGTGCTGCGACAGTCGATGGATGAAGATATTGGGATTATTTTCCACAAATGCTCACGACAATATATGTAGATTCAGTGTTGCCAGGCCGGAGAAAATTGAGTGTGAGAAAAGTTCCTCTCTCCATCTTTCCCTCTCCCTCCCCCCTCTCTCTCTATGTGTGTGTGTGTGTGTGTGTGTGTTTGTGTCACTACCGATGCAATATGCATGTTTGAATATTTGATGCACATATTTTACCCGCATGAACATCCGCACTTTAGTCATAAATTGTGACTAATGACACAATTGTCATTATTAATTGTCAATTAATTGTCAAATGTATTACCATTACAACATGCCGCATCGACCTTTTATTCATTATATGTATACAATCAGTTGTCATGGTATAAATTTAGCATTATTTGTGTGCATTTTGATTAGTTTTTGAATAGTTGAAAATTAGTTTTTTCAAAAGTTCAAACGTTTTTCTTTGCGACAATACATTTTACGGAGTTATGCTTGATATTCGTTCGCAGTATTGCATAAATAGCACGTTTTAAGCGCCAAAGTAGTTGATAAATCATTGACCGAATGAAGAAATAATTCTAAACATTTTGGTAAAAGTTCACATGTGGTCGAGGTGGTTTAACCAGCTTCTGTGCTGACCTTTTGGACGTTCAAGTATATTCCTCCTAGTGCCGTGGTGGTGAGTCCCTTTGGGTCCATAACCACTGGTGTACTAGGTGTCTTGTCGCAAGGTGTCACCTGATATTTGCTCAAGAATTGCACCAGTCCAAGCTTCGATTGCATAAGACCCAATCGTTGTCCTAAAAGACAGCACATTGTCAGAGAAAATAACTGTTAGTATAATAATCTTTTATAAAAGAAGAATACAAATTTTATGTCTCTTGTGTCCTGCAATCAATGCGAGCATTTTTTATTTTGCATAAAGATTCGCAGTCTATTTATAACTAACTATGTACTATAGTACAGTCAGTATTAATAGGGGTAACAAGTCAGGGTTCTTAAGGAGGTAGACTCGTTTCCAAGATTGCAAGGGTGTAGGATGCGCCTTTCTCATTTCTCGATAATGCAAAGACGGGGGTTTCCAGAAGTCAAACATGCTAGATGAAAGATCAATCTAGACCGCGATTGCCCTCAGAATTTGCACAATTCGGAAGCATAAAGCTGCGTGTAAACGCCCGCTAAGAATTTGTCTAATGACCACCTTCCAACTTGGAAGGACGAAAAATAAGCAAAGTACTATGAAGGACTATATTTACACTATAAACAAGAGTTGAGAGCGAGACTGTTACAATTGGTACTGGTTATAAAAAAAGATCTAAGGTGTAAACTGAAGGAGTCCACGGTGCAGTCGGACTGGAGGACCAAGAGTTCGCAAACTTAAGGGTGATATTTACGAAGTACACCCCTAAACGGAGGGTTTCTGATACAGTGACTGAATCGGTAAAATATCAGTAAAACATTGACTAAAAATTGAGAAACACACTAGCGCTCCTAGCTAAAAATGCCATGGAACTGATACTTGTGCCGAAACCCTCCGTTTAGGGGTGTACTTCGTAAATATCAAACTGTGTGTTTAAACACGTATAGTTTAACATAATAAAGGTTGCATTGAGATTGTATATGTCTCTGAATATGCGGATGTATACTTCTTTTTCTATAAGAACCCTAAATCTCTCGATATTTAAGAAAATGTATGTGTCTCGACAGTGGCAGCACTGTCGCACCGCCCAATATTTGTCGAACTCCGCTACATGCTGCCGAATAATAAAAATTACGCCTCGAAAACGCAAAAGTAGGCCATTTTAGAAATCATCCGCAATTGGTGGGTCTTTTATCTAGCGATTGTGACAACGTAGGGGCCTCAAATGTGCATTAGCGACACGTAGTTTGTTATTTACGGAACCCTTGCAACCTCGTGTACGTATACAGTATTCAGTGGTGTGTGAGGGCGCCACCACACTCTCGCTTGACCAAGGTCAACTAAGGACCCACACTCTTAAGCTCAAAAAAATAGCGTCCCTATACGATCGATGCAAATGAACGTCCCCGAGGCTTTTGCGTCGACGGACGATTTACTGTACCAATATAATAAAAATTACTAACCGATACAAATGTGTGGACCCTCGCCGAAGGGGAAGTAGGTGAACGATGGCCTGTTCTTTTTATTCTCATCGCTAAATCTCATGGGATCATATTTTTCTGGATCAGGGAAGTATTCCGGATCATAATGCATTCCTATCATTGAAATGTAGACCGGAGTGCCTTTCTCCAGCACCAAATCAGAATTAGGAATCTTGTAGTCGGCTGCAGCTACTCGATCCAGGAATCCCAGAGGTGGATACTTGCGGAGAGTTTCTGCGACAACCATATCAAGATATGGCAGTGTCATGATCTGTAATCAAGCCACGTTTTACTCGCACGTGCACCGTGCATAGAGTCGTTAAGGAGGGATTCTGGTTGTTCATTTTCAAAAAATCGATTTTTGAAGTGACAACTTCTTTAGCCGCATCGCGTACACAATTGCTGGGCAGTGAATGAGTCTGATCCGTCACGCTCCGAAGTGAAACGTTATTCGGGTAATCTCGGGGGAGTCGAATTTAGTCAATCGAGCGAGAAACAAACAGGTGTGCAATCGTCAGACAAGTTTTCACTTCGGTCATGCGGTTTTATGCGCACACTATTGGTCTGTTCTTTTCAATTATGTTTTCTTTAAGTGTAAGTCCTGTAGAATATGTGCGCAAACGGATTCCTTCGAATTCGCGAAAATCACATAGTTATAGGCGTTTAAAAGTTGAATGGTTGAATTTGTTATGTAACATCTCTCTAGTAAGTGTACTAACAATTACTCACCAAGCACGCATTTTACGTGGAAGATTGCATAATTTTGATTACTGCTGCGAGTCAGATCTATTTTTCTAATTAACACAGTGATACGTGCATTTTATTTTGCATACCATGTCGTACGTAATTTTTCCACCGCTTTTGTCCAATGCCTCGTGGATCTCCTTCCTCAAAGTCTTCTGCACGTCCATGTTCAATGCGAGTTCGAAAAGGGTGAACGACATTGTAGTGGATGAAGTTTCGAAACCACCGGTGAAGAAGACGGCTGCCTGTGCCACTAGATCGTCGCCGCTGAATTCTGTAACGCGAATCAATCGAAATTACACATTGTCATTGACGTCATACTTGACGTAGTTTGTTTAGACTTCGAAATGATCAGCTACTGTGAAGAGAAAACATAAGCTAATGGAGCCATTTTTTTTTTAAAAGGCATTATATTTATGTATTTATTTTTAGTTTTATTAATTTTATTTATTTTATTAGGTATTTATGTATTTAATTATTAGACTGCGGATCCCTATGCATTTATAGCAAAAATACAGTAAATGAAATTCAAAATAGTTGGAAAATTTAAAAGATCTATTAAAATCATTAAGGGAAGAAATAACATTCAATTTAGTTTCTATCTCTTGCAATCGATGCAGACAATTTTTATTTTGCATAAAGATCCCCCCGCACTCTATTGATTATTGTATATTTATTAAACCCCAAAAAACCCAAGAGGCATACGATTTAAAACTTAATGTAACTAATAAATTAAATGTAACAGAATTTACATATTAATCGATTCTCAAGTTCAAGGTCACGTAAAATTTTGTGTTCCTTGGAATGTTGCTCGTTAAATCTTTTCTAGAAAGTGTTGCAATTATTTATAAATAATTATATACGTAATATATGTGATAATAATTATGTATAAATTATTTTAGAACATTTGTCAAAATGGGTTCTACATATACGAGACACATAAACAAACTTTATACAGTGAATTATATTATTAACTGCTTGAAACTGTGAATCATGTTAAATATTACAAATAAAGAGCATATTCAGAAAATCCATTTAATTGTAATAATTATTTTGGTATAAAGTAAAGGTTAGTAAAGTATTGAGAAAACGACTTACTAAATCCGCCAAGGTCACCCTCGCTCTCATGCTTTTCCTTCAGTTCGATTAGAAGGTCGATGAGATCGTTCCGTTTCTCTCCCGACTGAATTCGTTGATTGATGACATCCCAGAAGACGTTTCGAAGAAATACGCTACTTTCCTTGCCGAAGAATTTAGCGCCGGTGTATTTGGTTAAATACGGCATGAAGAAGATGATGAGGAACTCCAAGCCACGTAACATGTCGTAGCCGAAAATTTTTCTGCCAGTTTCGCGGAATGGTGCTTTCGGATCATGCAACGAATTCGCTTTCAAACCAAACGCGGTGCTACCAACCATGTCCGTCATCACGTTTGCGCAAATATCTTTAAATTCCAGCACCTTTCCGGTACCTGAAACAGATACAAGTACTTGTGAATAATCTTTATGATAGACTTCGGCTAAACTTCACCTTATGGGACCAAAAGTTTTAGGCTGTTTAAATATAATCCTGTAAATTTGGACGAGAAAAATCCGAAAATCCAAGTTGAATGTTAGCAATTCTTTGGTTCAAAAGTTATGCATGTTTAAATATGAGCGATTTTAAGCGTTTTTGGCAGATAAGGGCGCTGCCATGTTAGTATATACGTTACGCGTCACCTAACAAGCAGAGATGACACCACAAGCACGCGGTTGTAGCGGATGTCGATAACGTAGAATTCTATTTTGTCAACTTGTCGATAATGTGATTTCCGATTTTATCACGGATATCAGTTTTCCATTGTACCGACAACATTAATATTGACCGATTGTAAATTTTGTTAAATAGTATGAACACACCGTAAATATTCATTAGTTCGTTTATCGTTTGTAATCAGCGAATTTCTTCTGTAAAATTAGATCTGTATAAACCCTCAAGGAAGTTACATTACAAAATTGAGAGTTCAAAATATCGCATTTGTAAATGTACAAATTATTCCAATTCTTAAAAGTTAAATACCTGAAGTTAACGGTGTTATAAGTGTGACGATAAATATTTGTTAGCTGTGGTGGTCCGCTTATTAGACGACGCACCACACTGACTACATTCCAGGCGCCCTTATGTACCATAAACGCTTGAAATCGATCAACTATGAACACACATAACTTTTGAACCAGTGAATTCCTAACGTTAAAACATGTCTATCAAAATAGATACTTTCGGCGCTACCGTTTCGATCAATTACTAATATATCAAGACCAAATATGATCAAATTCATTGCTTATTATTGAAATTTATATTTATATATGTATTTTTTTGTTTAGAAGCAAATTTCCATCTTTGATAAAGGTTCAAAACGGAACCGAAACGTCAGGAAAGAAGTAAAAATTTTTTGCAAAATTGCTATATTAGTAATTGATCGAAACGCCAAAAGCATCTATAAATTTGATAGTCAACATTTACGATCGATAATTGGAATTAGGTTAAAACTTGTATTTTGGGAATTTTCTCGTCAAAGTCCACAGAATTGTACAAAAAATTGCAAAATGTTTGGTCCCGTTCAGTGAAGTTTAACCTAGACTTCGGGCTGGATATTATTTGCTTAATCCCTAACATTAAAAGAATATATTAGAGACGTCATGGGTTCCAAGCTCTTATATGCTCAGTGTATACTAACCCAAAGTTTGTTTCTCCATATATTGATCTAGATCGTCTGCGACAAGAAGCATCAGGTCGAACATTTTCTTCAGCTTTCCGGACGTGAAGATTGGCGTCAGCTTCGCTCTGAGTATCTTCCAGCCAGGATTTTTCATCATGAAGACGTTAGCGTATCCAAGTCGATCGGTCACATCTGGCGAAGCGTATCTATCGTTGAACACGTTGAAGTCCTTCACCAACACGTGCTTCACAAGTTCTGGATCTCGTATCAACAAGAAAGGTTTATCGAAAATATAGAATCCCATGTAAGGTAATCCTTTGGCATGGTCGTACAGGTCCTTCACGAATTGCGACGGTGGTGTTTTAAGTAAGAAGCACTTTGTGAAATTTCCAATGAATGGGGTTGGCGAGATTTCCATGATGCCTTTGTTCGCCCAGTATTTAAATTTTCGGGTCGCGTATACATATGCAGCGACGATAAGCGACGCGAAAAATAAGAGGCCGTCGAGGCCCCAGTATGGTGTGAGAAGTGCCATTTTCGGGTAATCTGAAAGAATGAGAACAATTATTGCCGGTGTAAGTTTTAAAAACTAGTGTCACGTGCAGCGGTTCAGCCGTTAATAATAATTGATAAAATCAATCATGTATAATTCATGACATATATTTTCTGAATTTCTTTTTATATTTGCTCTAATAATGATGTACGAAAAATAAAATATGAAATATTATAATTGAAAATTAATGTCTAACTATCGTATATTATACCATATTGCGTGCGATAGAATTAAGACAACTCATATATTTTGTATTTAAATCATCATTGAACGAATTAAAAATGTAGCGAAATTTATATTTTATTAAATGATTGAGTCATTTTCAAATATAAATTGTGAGCGAATATTCTTTGAAGTCTGTTCCTCACTGAAGACTGCGAAGTTTTTTCAGAAGAATCGATGAGCGATGGATTGTTCCTCGATCTATGAGATGCGCAGAGTAATATGATCAAGCCAAAAGGAGGATAAAGGTGAAATGTACACGATTAAGAAGAGATTGACTAAGAAGAAATCGATTAAAAGGAATTGGTGATGTCGCCACCTTATGAATATTAAGCCTAGAACAATGTATTGACTAATCTATAAAAGGGATGGCTCCTCATCAGGAGCTCAGTACACAATATACAGTTAACAGTTCAGTCTACATTAAAATTTCATCAGATATTCAGCTCAATCAATAGTCAAAAATTATTTATTGAATCAGTGAGTTTGTTTTTTTGTGTGTTGTTGTTGTTCAAAGTGAAATTGATCAGTAAAAAGTGAAAAGTTTAATGGGGCGTGTTAACCTGCCGGAGCACCAACAAATTCCAACATCATTCAATCCAGCGCAGAAGCACTGTTCAAACGAAAGGCGAAATCTACCTAGCGGTAATTACTAACAAATTATAATAAGATTTCTATACCATTATGTATCCCCGAAATTTGGTGCTTAGAATATACTTTTGTTTATTTCTATTCGAATCAAAATATCAAATCATTTTTAAAGAATTTACCCAACTTCGATTTCTACGTTCCAATTCCATGATCAGTCACTTAGAATTTAAGAAATCCTCAATCTCCCGAACCGAAGCCGGTGAATGCAGGTAGGTTCAAAACTGCGTTTTATCTTCAATTAAAATCTTTCAAATTAAACTTCAATTAAACTTCAAATCTTTAATACGTCCAACTTAGGACGTAACACTAGCAAGACTAAAGACAATATATAGGGTGTAAAGAAATTATATGCCGCGGCTACCATAGGATGATTATACGTCTTCGATTTGGTTAAAATTGAACTAAGGAAAGTGTCGCAAAATTGTCCTTGACCTCGCATATTAAGTCAATGGTCATTAGATCAACAATTTTTTACTAATTGCATCGTATTTTACTCGGCGCGAAGGCCAAAAGTGCAAATGGTCCGAATTGCACTTTTACCTTCGTGACGAGTAAAATACTCGTCATTTAGTAAAAATTTATTGACCTTTTATTCAAATCTTAATATTCAAGGTCAAGGTCAATTTTGCGGCACCTTTCTTAGTTCAATTTTAACCAAGTCGACGGTGTAGAATCATCCTATGGTAACCGCGACGTATAATTTCTTTACACGCTGTACAATAATGTCCCATTCTAAGTCCGGCGGAGGAAACATGTCACTTCGCCTACCCATTCCACTGGGGGGCATATCCACGGGAGGCCAACAAGTCTGATATATCGGTATGAACTACTACTAATCTTACAAAACTTCTTTATTTTTCATTACTTTTTATGAGACATCCGGCAACTTATTTGTGGCATTTTTTTTTTATTAACATGTCACTAAACACGATATAATTTCAACTGTATTTAGTGGTTTAACCCCTTGGCTACCATGGACGAGATATTTCGCGATTCAAAGTTGTTCGTGCAACGCCACAGACGAGATATCCCGCGAAATAATGCCATTCGTACGACGACACGGACGAGATACATCGCGATCCGATAGCATTTCTACGATGCCACGAACGTTGTATCTCGTCAGATTTTCACTACTGATCACACACACACTTAAAATCAGATTAACTTTTTTATGAATGAATCAAACGTAGTGTTGTCAAAATGAGCTCC
This sequence comes from Lasioglossum baleicum, assembly GCF_051020765.1. NCBI lineage: Eukaryota > Metazoa > Arthropoda > Insecta > Hymenoptera > Halictidae > Lasioglossum > Lasioglossum baleicum. Next base: position 5,272,557 of record NC_134939.1, on the reverse strand, counting down.
GAGTCCTGAGCTTTGAAGGCTCGACTCGCGACTTCAGCTGTTTTGACAGTGAGCTGTGAGAACTGAAGTCCTCCACGTTTGAGCTTGAACCTCGAAGACTCGAGTCTTCTGTATTGTCAGGATGTGTTCGAATATTCCGATGTAATATGTATACACAGCCTAGATGCAGCTGTGACTAATATCATGACATAAGCGGATGTTTCAGTACAAATCTCTCTTCTAGTTAGTTTCAATCGAAACATTGAAGAAGAATCTCGAGAAGTGTGTCGATCCTTTCTTGGAAAGTAATAATGGCGGAAGAAATTGACAGTTTATTTAGTGAAAACTCGTCGGATACCGAAATAGAAAATAAAGCATTAACACAAACTCGTAGAAAGTGTAGGAAGTGGGATAGTTTTGAACAAAAAGACACAAATAGATTCCGCTGTCGTAGATGTGATCATACTTTCTCTTCTAAAACATCTCATACTATTTTGCAAAAACATTATAAGACGTACAAAGGAATAATATTACAAAGAAAACAAAAAAGTACTGGAAGATTGGAGACTAAAAAGGATCGTCAGAAATTATTAATACACTTCATAATTCGTGAAATCCACTCAATACGAATAGTAGGAGAAAATGCGTAAATTACACTTGACAGGGCACTGAAACCTGATTATAAACTCCCTAACAGGTGTAGTATATGTCAAATGATTGATTGAGTACATTCAATGAAAAAAAGAACGAAATTATTCAACATGTAAAAGAATTGGAATATAAAGTTTCCTTAATATTTGAGTTTTGGACGTCAGTAATAAATAAACCATAATACTTGATATTATTCCTTATATTCACAAAGCCGAAGATATTGTATAGAAGATTAAATCTGTTCTTGAAGAATTTGGCCTTAGAGATAAACGTATAGCTCTCACAACAGATAATGAAGTAGTGAATTCTAAATGCATACAATGTTGAAAACAATGAAGAGTATAAATTCGTTACTCATATACCGTGTATTGCTCACGTTTTAAATATCGTTGTAAAAACTGGTTTGCACGAAATTGAAAATGAATGTAAAAAAGTATCTGAACTAGTACATTTCGTAACATTTTCTGCAAAGTGAGAACAGATATTTGAGGAATGTTGCAAAGGTCAGAGTTTATCCAATATTCAATTGATTCATGGAGTAATATCGAAGTTGTTGCAAAATACCTCGAGGTTATCAATCAAGCAACTGCTATTTTATCAAAATCGAGATACCCCAGTATATGTTATGTACAAGTAATTGATCAAGTATTATTATTAACTAGTATTATTTATATACATATATGCAAACGCAATTACATGAATATTTGAATAATTTCAGGTATTACTACAACACCTGTCTGTCTTTGAAAATGACACTCTTCTCAAAAAATGTGTTACAGCTATGCAAACGAAGTTAAATAAGTATCTGAGATCGTCTCTTGAATGATTTGAGTGAATTCGCTGTTATCTTATTGTTAAATCATCGCTTACACAACGCTTACTTTATCCAGAGAGGAAATACAATTGCTTCAGAAAAATTGAAGAACTATTTTTACTTTAATTATTGCTCTGCAGAAGATACAGCGAAACAAGTACATCAGGAATTGTCAAAAAAGAACTTTATACATCAAACAAACCAACTGCTTCTTCATTTTCTAACATTTATAAAAATTCAGAAATAAATAATTCCAACGAAATTGATGCATATATAAATATGTCGCAAGAATCCGAAGATACAGATCCCCTCGTTTGGTGGAACTCTCGAAAAACATCGTTTCCGCGTTTAAGTCAAGCGGCATTAGATATTTTGTCAATTCCTGCTACAAGTGAACCAAGCGAAGTTTAAGCTTTTTGGTTCGAAAAGCTGGAAATTTAATTACGAGAAAAAGAAACAGGCTAAACCAATCCACAATTCAAGCATTCATGTGTTTAAATTCATGGCTAAACTTTTTAGAAAATAATAATAACATATACATAGAATTGTTGTCTATTTCTTGTTCCTATTGGTCAAGAACGCCGAGAGCTGAGCGTTGAAGCTTTGAGTCTTAGAGATATAACTGTAGCCTTAGAAACTTAGTCTTTAATAGTGAGCTTTGGAGCTTCGAAGACACGAGCTTTATACGACACTAACCAAACCACTTCAATTTATCTTTAAGGCTAGAAGAATTAGTTTAGTAAATGACGTCTAATAAATATAAATATAAAAACAATAGTAAAAATTAATTTTTACAACTTTTTTAGCTGGTTCAATAACCAGACGAAAGAGAGGAATGACATTTTTTTGTTTCACGCTTCGTTTCGAGAAAATCGAGTTTGAAAATGCAGCGAATACACGTGCTATTGCATGGGAATCGTCTGACGAATCCACTGCGGGATGAGTATCATCCCCTGCTCGATTGTACTATCCGTCCGGCCACACAAATGGAAATTTCATTGCATTTCAAAAATTGTAAAAATCGCAATTGTTCACGATTGATTTTCGGCCTTTTTATCACTTTTGGTCGTGTATAATTCGTAAACAAATTAACCAGTTTCATTGAAATTTTTAGTACGTATACATATAATTCAGTACGAGTTTACAAAACACATCTTTGAAATTTTCGTTATTAGCACAGCTAAAAAAGTTGTAAAAATCGATTTTTACTATTGTTTATCACAATTCCGACCAAATGCATTTTTCCAAAAAACTTATTTATTAGACGTCATTTACTAAACTAATTCTTCTAGCCTTACAGAGAATTGACGGAGAGTATATTGCTATGGACAATAGTCCCGATGTCGGACGATTCCTATTTCATTCCAATTGATTTCGAAATTCGATTAAAGTAAGAGATGCTGTTGTGAAATATTTACTATATGTAGTAGTTTCCGGTAATTATCTCCTAAAAAAACACAATATTGGTGCTGAATTGGAGGAGACCGTTGCACGATCACGTATCTTTGACGGCACTTCACTAACTACTGAGGAAACGAGTCGCTTTATTAATTGTACCTACATTCCTAGATATGCAGCCATCCCCTCTTCCAAGAGGTACGGGTTGTGATCACGTACGTGTCACTGTCTATGAGAAGATATATCTTCTGAAACAAATAGATTGCGTGCCACGTTGCAATTAAATAACGGATTGATAATATCTGCAGCAGCTGTATTGAAACTGTACTGGTTTGTTAACTCGCAACCAAAGTTGCTAGTAGGGGACGAAAGTTTAAGGACACTCTAAGAAAGACGATAACTATTTTAATATTGTACTATACGATTTGGACTTTTTTTTGGGAAGCTAGAGTTTACCAAAGGATGTAATAAGAAATTTTTTCAAAAATTGCAATTGATCGGATTTGTTGAAAAAATACTAAAAGTTGCTTTTTCAACTTTTTTATGTGGACCTATATTGAAAATTTAAAAAATACGTTTTGTCGATCTGTGTCAATTATATGTAGACTGCGAATTTTATGCATTTATGACAAAAATGGGTACGCACAATTTAAAACAGTGGAGGTATTGAAAGATTTAAGTCCACTGTTTCTGTACAAGTATTTGTGTTGTTTCGTCACTGGCTGACACGATACTGACTTCGTCCCCACTGATTTTCCGAGGATTCTTCATAATGGGATCGTTTTCATTATCCATATAGTCGAATAAAAACGTACCTTTTGGCACGCGGCCGCTGGCACCCTTCATGGGCCTTGAATCCCTTTTTTTCCCGAATCCGCCCGTATACCGTCTGATACCTGCGGACCACCGGAAGGCTTGGTACAACCGACCTGCCTTTTATTTCTCGTCTTCTTTTCTTTCCATTGCTTTCTCAATTATTTTTCCTCTTCATGGTGCTTAGCGAATCTCATGGCTTCTTCCAGTAGCCTGACGGCCCGGAAAACTCTTCGGTCCCCCCCGTACTCGTTCAACCTTCATATCAGGGAAATATTCCCTCCATTTTTTGAGGTTTGCTAGCGGCCTAAGGTAGACGCCTTGCGTCTAGCTTTACTCGCTTGGCTTGACCATGAATTTCAACACCAGTGTCGTTGCATTTCCGCCGCCGAGATTCGCGCACCTTTAGAAGGAACTACATCACAACGTTGTTTACATTCCCACCATACGCCCATAAAGCATCCAGTCCGCCAAACCCCCATGCGCAACAATCCATCCCACGCCTATGTAACTATCCGCAACAACCACCAGTGTATTAGTTTCACCTTAATAAGATAATTAAAAGAAGAATGAAATTTTTATTTGATTGCAGCGTCTTGCAATCAATGCAAACATTTTTTATTTTGCATAATGATCCGCAGTCTAGTTATATGTATGCACTGTGAAAGTTTCATCGAAATCGGTTGATTCGGGGAAAAAGGACAGGCATTGAACGATGTAAGAATCCTTAGAGGCAATTAGAGGCCGAAAATCGTGAAAGTCTGCAATTTTTACCATCTTTAGCACGTTTGTAGCTCATTGCAACGTCGACCGATATTCATGACATTTTTAGAATACGTTTAATAACTATGCTACAGTTTGTGCATCAGCGTGATCGCGATAAACTCATTAGTAAATAAGATTCCATAATGATCTAGTAGTTTCGAAACAATTTTTCACATTGACTTTGCAACTGCAATTAGCTAACACATGTTTATTCGCAATCACAGGTCCGATGCGCGACGTTTTGTTTCTTTTTCGCACGCTCGAAAAAAGATACAGATACAAATACGTCGGACGTCGCGTCGCACAGTGCGGACAAACGTGGCATATCTCACTACACGTGTATATCACGATGTACGATAAATTCCTTTGGCAAAACGTTTTATTAGATGGTAATTGATATTATTAATCATATAACAATAATTTTTATGCATAAATATTGTTAATTTTTTTTTTTTAATTTATTAATTTTATTGTTACTTTTTTTTGTGAATAATTACTATTGCATTGACATTAGTAACCAAATTTAGATTTTTATAAAAAATTTTACCATGTGTCGCACTCTCTAGAGTCCAAAAAATCAAATAATATTACATTAATTGTAAATCAGTGTTGCAATAAATAATTCTGTATAATGGAAAATGCTCACCAAGGTATATGCATTCTTTTTACATTTAATAAAGTAGATGTATTTTTTGTATAAATTTTCGACGGTGGTTTTATTTATTACTTGCATATAAAACTTCAAATTAACATATCTCGAGAAAGGCAAAAAATATCCTGAGATTTTGACATATTCGGATATATTACTTGTTGTAGTTTAAGAATTTCATAGTTTAGCCTGCAACTAACTGCTACTCTTAATTTTATAAACTTTTTAATAAGTGCCCGTACCTTGCCCTTATGTTGTATTGTGGAAAATTCGTTAATTTCTTTTTAAATTTATTAGTTATATCGTTAAATTTCATTTTCTGCGAATAATTACCAATACATATACATTCGTAAACAAATTTGGATTTTTGTACAAAATTTTGCCATTTGTCCGCCACAGAAAAATTCAATATTCGTGTATATCACGATATGAAATAAATTTCTTTTGCAAAAAATGCGTATTAGGGTGGAAATTGTTATTAATAATCATATAATAATCATTTTTATGCATAATAAAATTTTGCAATAATTATACAGGGTGGACGATTTATCTGAAGAGATTGAAATATCTCGAGAAACGACAACAAAAAGCAAATGTCGCGATTTTACTGAAATTGATCAATATTTAATCAGAAATGTGCAAGATCACGGGATTGAATGATTCATTTTGGATCACATTCAAAGTACCGAGGATGACTCGGATAGCGAATAGCGTTTTGTTAAGTTTGTTAATTTTGTATATACTATTATAATTTGTCTAAGTTTATTATTATTAATATTAAATATGGTTCATTTATTATTAATTTCGTTTTAAATTTGTTAGTTTTTAAAAATATATTTTTGTTTAAATAAAAATTGTTAATTTCTTAATAAATTTATTAATTATATTGGTAAACATCATTTTCTGTAAAAAAAATTACCTATATATACATTAATAACCAAATTTAGAGAAAAGTGCCGAATATTAGGCCATTTGTCCGCACTGTGCGTCGGCAGAATCTCTCGATATCGGAGCCACTATGATTGCGGCCTAAGAGATTGCTTAATGTAAGAAATCATTCGTTTTCTCGGATTTACGTAATTGAACTTTCCGTACAGTAACATAAAATTGTCCAAGTTGCAATTGGATAAAGTCGTAATTACAGTTACTTCGATATGAGACGATTTGGCAGACGATGTTGCACACCGAGCGTGCGAAAACGAGATAAAACGTCGGACGTCGATCGAATCATTCGACATCGGAGCCGGTGTGATTGCTTCTATGTATGTTTGCAATTTTAATAATCTTGAGGAGCATTCAGATGATCAGTATCGTCATTACTGCCGAACTATTGGATACTATATTGGATACTGATGAAAATTTAATTAACCCTTTAGCACTCCGAAATATTTTTCAATTTTTTTACCAACAACTGCCTACTATTTTAAGTATTTCATTTGATTTTTACTTCAAAGGACAGTTTCTTGACTGCTACTTATTTCAAACAATTTTGATTACTAATTGTATTAAATGTAGCTCTAAAACTTGGTTGTAATTTATACTTGTTTTTAAGTAAAAAATACAACTTAAATAAGTAAAGGACCAAATACATATAAAAACACGTTTTATTTACTGTGACGTTGCAACTTTTGCGACGTCACTTCTCCGTCAATTTCGCGTATGTTTGAGAGCGATAAAGGACCGGATCCCCCTCTAACGGGAGACGTTACCGAAAATACAGGATTCGAGAGCACTCCTCTGAGAGATTCCGAAATTATCGAGGACCTCGTACTGACATCAGCTGCGCGTGCCGAGAACGGCAAGTTTCGGGGCCGTATTTGGGACGTGCTGAAGGAACCATCGATTTTGTAGCACGACGACGGCTCGACCTTCGTCGCGCGAGGACGAACGCTTCCCGTTCCGTCCTCAATAATTCGCTCGCATTCGTTTCGGGAATGCTTTGAGATTTTCGGGTCTTTTCGAGAGAGTTTTCCTTTTCGAATTGCGTGCGTGAGAGTGTCCTCGGAGGAGTCGCGTTTCGTGAGAGTAATCTCTTCGGTATTTTCGCGTTTCTCGAATCCTGTGTTTCTCACCTAACATCGTATTGTTCTCGTCGACGTTCGATCGCGTAATCGTTAGCGTACGCGTCGGGGCGAATCACGTGCGGAAGTTATCGCGGCAGACTCGCAGTTCGCCGATCACCTGCGTCTCGCGTTTCAAGCGTCGGTTACGAACGAAACGACGGTGAATTCCAGCGGTATCGTCGCGAGCGAAATCGGTACGACAACCGCGCTGCGAACTTCCATCTATCGCTTACTTGTATGAAGAGCGCGGGCTCTCGGGTCGCGGCCTCGTGGCCGCCACTTTTGTATTCTACCGACTGCTACAATAAATAGCTCGAGACCATATCGTAGTCGAATTATTCGATTTCCTGTGAGATCCGTCCTGCCGAGAGGGCTGTCCTAGTTTTCCCGTGTTCGAACCATCTGGCCTAGCCGCGACGTCAATTTCGATCCGCGTATCTCGAAGATTCGACTCTTGATCTCGGCTTCTCCGAGCTCGAGCATCGTTCCGCGTTTCGTGTGGCATCCTTGCGATGCCTGGCGTCCGAACCTTTCGTTTTCGTGAGAAAATCGTCGAATCTTCGAGCCTCTTTTTGTCTCGGGCGGACCGCGTGTACAAGGCCCGAAGGTAACCGGTAGGGGTGTGCGAGAACCCGATAGTAGGGACGAGTCCAGAAGAGGTCGAGTCGGGTCGGGTCGGGTTCCCGAAAATTTTGATACTCCCGAAAAATTTCGAGAATATGACATAAGACACTCTTGAAAAGAATTCGCGATGGACAGCATTCTTTCAATTTCGAAAACATCTAGAATAAAAAATCCGAAACTATGCATGTATTTATTAAACCGAAAATAAATGATCACTGCGTTCTCGAAATTTTCGGAAATCCCGATAAATTCGAGAATCTCGAAATTTTCGGGTAGCCGTCCCGATCTCGAAAAAATTTCGTGTTCCCGACCCGACTCGACATTTCGGGTTCTCGCACACCCCTAGTAACCGGCTTTCGCGAGTCAAACCGCTCGCCGAAAAAAGGTTAACGTGACATTACATTTTCTTTTTACCGGTGTCGAAGCAATAGAGTGCAAAGGATTGAAAATACTTTAACTTCACATATTTTACAGATAGAAGCCAATTCATCATTATTATCAATGGAAACAAATTCTATTCGCGTGATATGATAGAAATAACTCGAAATTGAATGTATTGTTAATGACATTGAATGTATGGAGGAAATCTATAATATGGACCGTTTATTTTATGTAAAATATTAATTTAGTGTAAATGATTAATTTAGTGTAAACTTTTTATTTGTAACTAGTTCATATTTAATATCTTAAAAAATGTCTATGCTTTGTTCAATTTAAAATTGGCCAATATTAGAAATTGCGTAGCGATTGATTATGAAAGTGGTGTAAGTTCGATTTCCATAGACATTCTAGGTGGCGGGCTCACGTGGTTACATTTGTTTTATTTTACGTGTCGAAGATAAGCTTACTTATTTTATTTTCTAAACAATGTAGACAAAATAATAAATTTATTTTACACGAAATGAAACGAGAGAATTTCGTTTCGACAAAGAATCTACGAAACGCAATTCAAAAACGGGTAAGAAAAACATACTGGCTGAGAATATGTTCTATAAGGTTTTGCAAAAGTGCACCGTATACTATTTTGTATAAAACATCGATGGAGGACACAGAATTTAAGACGTTAGCTTTAATACCTACATGTCGGGGAAGACCGCCAAAATTTGAAGGAATCGCCCCGACGCCTTTGTATAATGATGCCAGACCTATTACATACGAAAAATATAAGTATATAGAGCAGTTATTACCTTATACAGTAAAAGCTCCATCGTTGTCCTGAATCGTGGGCACGATCGTTGTCCAGTGCCTACCCACTCCACTGCTTGTCAACGCCGAGTCGTTATGCAGGGCGGCGACGATTGATGTCGGCTTGGGTATATCGGTGTGAACACCACACATTGACTCGAGTGAATCGAATACTCAAACTTCTTAATTTCCATTATTCCTTTATGGGACTTTCACTAGCTTATTTCTGGCACTTCTCTGATTAAAATGACACCAAACACGATATAATTTCAACTGTATTTAGTGGTTTAATCGACGATGAAAGTTTCGAAGGCAACGAAGAACAGCGCATGGGACATTCTTTGAACTGTGCCGGCGACACGCTTCGGTCACGCGATCCGTATTTCATTCTGTCCTCTATACAATAACTAAGTTCGGCTCTCTATTGATGTCTCGGTCGGCGCGATATCTAGACGCAGTCATAAATTAAAAATAGTGTCCGGGCACGATCGTTGTCCGTTCAAACCCCCGGCCTTTGGACAACGAAGGGGCTTTTACTGTATTTATTATTTCTTATTCGCAAATAAAAGATTATTTATTATTTGGATTGAGGTGGAAATCAATTAAATAGTTTTTGGTTTTCTCTTATTTCTTGTATTTTGTATATGTATACAATGAACACGTGGCGAAATTAATATCGTTGATGGGTCACTGTTGCACGTGTTGTCCATCTGTCGGAGTTGAAGTTGTCGGAGCGCGGTGGTTGTAAATAATCGGCCGATTCGGAGCTGATCCGTGCGCGTTTTTTTTCTGCTAAGCAACCTTTTCAGGTATACCGCCAGTGGTCGGGCTCGTCCGGAGGGCGGATTAATGAATGATAATACAATTTAATTTATGATTTGCTAATACAAATAATAATTGCAAATTGTATTTGTAAATAACAATTAACTTTATTATTTTAAATAAATTCATTTGGGCTTGCTCAAATAATAGATAATTATTTTTGCGTTTTATTTGAATATCCAAATAACAAATAACTTGTTATTTAAATAAATTTATTTATTGCCCAACACTGGTTGTAAGTAGTTTCTTGTAGTATAAAACACTACGTAAACATGTATAAAAGTGGTTGTCGAGTTAGTCAGTCAGTAGCAACAGTCACGTGCATATGCAGTCGAATGTCAAAGTATATATTCTGACATGCTCGATCCACGACACGGCGCGGCACGCTATGTACTGTGTAATAGACGTTTACAATGGCACGCAAAAAATATGAGCGTGTCGTCCAGAAATCGTTGCATGCGTGCACGCCTCGCTCTTCTAGTACAACGCAGCAATTTTCGAGTCGCGACAATTTTCTGCATTTGAGACAGATGATTAATTGCACTTTTCTGCATGGAATGTTTTCGTCCGCGGCGCATGATAGCTGAAATATTTCTCAAACGAAATTCCGTCGCGTTAACAATTGAATGTCAAGGCTTTCAGAACTTTTCGAAGCATGTAATCTTTCGCTACAGTATTACAGAAAATTTTATTCTATACTTTTACGTAATGCTATTCACATGGAATGCCGTGTACTTATTTTGTAATTGACTGTTGAAAATATTGTAAATCATAAATACGTTCGAATTTTAACTATTTAGTTAAGAGTAATTGTAAACCTACTATAACTGAAAATTTGAAGCTACTTCCAATCAGAAATTATACAATGAATCGCGTGAAATTTTTTATGGACACATAAAAAGATAATTACAGAAACACCGATATTATATAATTGCACAATTCCAATACTGTAATTAAAAGTAACTAAGTAAACACATAATATATAATGAAAACAGACTGCGGATCGTAATGCAAAATAGTAATGATCTGCCTTATTTGCAACAAGCTGCAGTAAAATATACTTTTCTTTGTTAATGGATGATCTAACAAATTGAAAACACTACGACAATGTTTTTATAAATTCTTCTAACATTTTTATCTTATCGTATCTTATCTTATCCGCAACCTAGACGTAACAAAGTCAAAGCAACATATATTATAACATTTTGCAATCACAGTGATTAGCTTAATCGTTGCTCTCGAAACGTATGTGTTATGTACAGGATGTTAAGACGTAATTTTCGTAGCAATTGTACATGCAATACACACCTTTAAGGGGGCCGTCTCCTAGCAGACGACGGTCGCGCGTGAACACTCACACACCGCTAAAGTACACTCACACACCGCTAGACCACGTATACGTACGCGAGAATTGCTAGGATCAGGGAAATGCCTTCTGATTTCTCGATAATGCAAAGACGGGGGTTTTTATTAGTCAAAATCGCTAGATGAAAGATCAATCTAGTTCGCTGTTTGCTTCAAAAGTCGTTCTTTTACGTTTCCGAGCAATGATTTTGCAATATTCGGCTGCATGTTGTCCGTCGCATGTTGCCCGTCAGATGGCGCTACAGTCACGCTGGCGTACTAGCCTCTCCGACGGGCAACATGCAGCCGAATATTGCAAAATCATTGCTCGGAAACGTAGAAGAACGACTTTTGAAGCAAACAGCGAGCTAGATTGATCTTTTATCTAGCGATTTTGACTAATAAAAAACCCCCGTCTTTGCATTATCGAGAAATCAGAACCCATTTCCCTGATCCTAGCAATTCTCGCGTACGTATACGTGGTCTAGCGGTGTGTGAGTGTACTCTAGCGGTGTGTGAGTGTTCACGCGCGACCGTCATCTGCTAGGAGACGGCCCCCTTAAAAAAATGGACCGCAAAACTAGTAAAGAGAGATCACGCGCGGGCGTTTGAACTATGCCGGCGACTGCGACTCTCTCTCCGCGTCTCTTTCCCATACGCTGTCCTTCCTTGCGCCCGAAACGTATATCGTCATTTAAACAACTAAATACAGTTGAAAATATATCGTGTTTGGTCTTTTTTTAATCAGAAAAATGCCACGAATATATTGATGAAAGTTTCATAAAAAAATGAGTAATAACAAAAAAGATTAAATATTCGTGTTACATTTTGTGCACGCAAGGGCCTTTGAACTGTGCCGACGAGTGGTTCACACCGATATACCGAGACGAGATCAGATTACATACTAAGTTGGGGGGGGGGGGATTCTTGGTCGCATCTATCGTGTACAAATTGTTGCGTCTGTAGAAGATTTACTATATACAACGTATATCATTTTTTACGAAATGATGACAGTTTCATTCCTTTTTGCAGACACACATGTACTCGCAACTATTACTTCCTGCAATAATGTGCTGATAAGTCAATTATTGCCCCATGGAAATCGCTGATGACTAATGAGGAAAATGAACGCATACAGATAGTAAACCCGTCAATTGCATAAGCATCCGTTAGACTGCTGAGTTCAGATTGATTGTAGTGTAGCAATAATGATACGGAACGAACATACCGCGTATAATTAATAATGTAGTTCTTATGTAATGAGTGGTTTGTATTTGATACGTTCAAAGTATTCAGTAGTACGCAAAATGAAAGAAAATTCACGACTTTACAAAACTTCATATAACTTCTACTTTCCTATTAAATCTGGAAGCTCTTAACCGCAAATTTCGAAATAGTAGTTATGAAAGAGAATCTCCTTACGTTTTCTTATTGCTCTTAATGCTTTAACTTTTGAATTGCTTTAACTAACTTAAGAATTTAGTTTTAATGAGCATTATATCAGTTTCTCCTATTATTATACAGTGGATGTCATTATTTTGTATAATAAGTAACAAAGTATACTGTGTAAGCGAAAATATACGGAAAATCAAATGATGTTTATTTTATCGTCGTCGATTGACAACTGAAATTCAAGACCCGCTTTTATTTCTCAAACATCGAAACGGCTCGAGCATTCGTCGCGGCAACGTGCACCGATCAACAACCACTCACACACACCTCACACATACCACCAGCGGCAACCTCTTACAACTGTTATATTATTCATAACCTGTTAACCATATTGAGAAAGAATATTCTATCTATTATAATCTATTTCACTCCAATTTGTCGCAAATTCCAATAGAAAACTTTTATTTCGCATAAAGATTCACTGTCTAGTGATAACTTTGTAAATGAAGGACGTGGACCACCAAACAGTTTTTGTACCGTAACACAATCGGGAAATATTGATTACAATAGATCAACGTTTATTCAGGAGAAAGTTATGTTCCTTTAACTTTACCTTTAAAAATTGAACATTTCGTGTGTAACTGCTTGCGACGGTTACTCGGGACGGAGGAAGGATTGTCGTATCAGTCGACTGTCCAGGCTTTTAGTGTGCGATGACCTTAACACTAGGTTAACGGACATTTGTGTATACCTATCTTTACGGACACCCGCCAAATTGACGGATAAAGGAAACCATGTATTTTCTTAAAGAAACGATTAATTTAATCTGCGACCGAGGCTTCTCGAGCTCCACTGTGCTTTTCCACGTTCGACAAAAGTCAGAGTAGTATCACTGGCGGATAATTCTCCCTGGGCAGACCCGTGTTGATCTGAAAGAAAGTTATCTCCGTTGAATTATGATTTTTATTTAGTATCTACGTTTTAACTAGTTTTACATTTGTCACCAGAAAAATAATTTCATTAAAAAAATACGGTTTATTACGATTAATTATGAAACTAGCGTACCCGTCATTTTGACGGGTATCCATAGAGATAAGTATACATCATACAGAATTCTGAAATTACAGGTCTGAGGGGGAAATAAATGTGGGTATATATTAGAGATCTCGATTTCACGTGTATCTGAAATACACGTGTACACGTGTAGTTCGGATGTTCGTGTTGAAGTTCGTGTAAAGTTTACTCCACGTGTACACGTGTACTTCGATACACGTGTACACGTGTATTTAGGTACACGTGTACACGTGTATTTAGGTGCACGTGTACACGTGTATTTAGCTACACGTGTACACGTGGATTGAAATACACGAATACACGTATCGAAATGTATAATTTCACATGTATTAACCCATCTTTCTATTATATAAAATAGTTCTGTAGTTCTGTCACGCAAAAACTCCGACCGGCGAAGCTTTCTGATGGGAACCCTAAATTGAGCGACGTGACAATGTGTATTTTTCAGAGAGAGAGAGACAGAGAGAGAGAGAGAGAGAGAGAGACAGAGAGAGACAGAGAGAGAGAGAGAGAGAGAGAGAGAGAGAGAGAGAGAGAGAGAGAGAGAGAGAGAGAGAGAGAGAGAGAGAGAGTGTGTGTGTGTGTACGAGAGAAATAGAGCGCGATATTGTATAGCGATAGAGAGAGCAAGATTGTAACCATAATGCTTCTTATTTTCACCTGCAACTCAGTAAATAAGTCTCATGAACAATTTACATATCTAAATATTCTGATATTAATGACGAAATAACATATGGGATACTAGGGGGCTCTGCCCCCTGTTCGCTTCGCTCACCAACCCCCGCGGCGCCTCTCTCTTACCATCTTGCTCTCTCTATCGCTATACAATATCGCGCTCTATTTCTCTCGTACACACACACTCTCTCTCTCTCTCTCTCTGAAAAATACACATTGTCACGTCGCTCAATTTAGGGTTCCCATCAGAAAGCTTCGCCGGTCGGAGTTTTTGCGTGACAGAACTACAGAACTATTTTATATAATAGAAAGATGGGTTAATACATGTGAAATTATACATTTCGATACGTGTATTCGTGTATTTCAATCCACGTGTACACGTGTAGCTAAATACACGTGCACACGTCCACCTAAATACACGTGTACACGTGTATCGAAGTACACGTGTACACGTGGAGTAAACTTTACACGAACTCAAACACGTGTATATTCGTTACACGTGTACACGTGTACACGTGAATTTTCAATACACGTTCAGATTCGTGATCTCTAGTATATATTCGTCTCATTACACCAATAATTGTCAGCATAAATTCAAAAAGCTTTAATAGTTATGGTTTTTGTAATTTTGCTCCTGAAGTCCGAAATCCGTTAAAATGGCGGGTCCTAGTGGTAAACCTAGTGTTAAGGATCTCTGCTAACATAAGTATATATGCCCTAACTTTTTCTCTCGATCTTGTCTTCTTAGATTTCTCGGCTTTCGCATTCTCATCTGTTTCTTCCTTTCGTGTCTATTTACCTTGAGATTTCTTAGCCGATTTGATTCACAAGACACGCAAGGAGACGTTTAATGCCTCGGGGATTGCAACTGTTTCAGATAATTAGGTACTTCAGATCAATAACGAGTCAAGTTTTTATGCATCGCATGAACCATGAAACATCGGGACTGCTTTGCGCAGTAATATTCTTCGATCTTTCTAATCTGTTACTGTGTGTGGTTTATATTTCACCCATCCAATTTCATTACAAATACATAAATATTCGCAGTCGAATAACAACCTAACCATTCTTCTTTTACAAATTGTCTAAAATTGATGGCTCTCAAAGGGAATACCCCCTTAACTCTTTTAGGGTCGAATAACGATATATTGTTGTTGGATGCACTTGCAAAACACGAACACAATCATTTTACAAAAGTCTTAGATTAAACGTCTATTCCTGGGACCTAAAGTTTTGCACTTCCTTTGTGCAATCCTGTAGATTTTGACGAGAAAACCTCAAAAATGCAAGTTTTAAAGATCGGAATTTACTCGTTCAAAAGTTATACGCGTTTGAAGTTGAGCGATTCAAGCGTTTTTGACAGGTAAGGGCACTGTCATATTTGTAAGTAAAATCTGGCGTCCTTAGACACACACCTTTTATGTTGCAACGTCATGTAGTTCACTAGCTGACCGTTCCATTTCGATAGGGTCCGCTACCGTACCAGAATATTTTTTCTACAGAGTCGGTAATTCAGAACCGTGGACAGAAAAATGTATTGTATGCAATCACCGACCAGATACTATTAACGACTGCTAGGCGATGCAATGTCTGTAAGTCTGTGTTTTCTACCTTGGCCTGGGTTAGTTCTGGCACCGACGAGATACCATTAACAGTATTTTGTCGGTGTTTTTCTGAGTTAGATTTGGAAATAATTATATTTAATTTTTATTAGATGACACTGAAATGATAAGAAATTTCTTTTTGAGTCGGCAAAAATCGCTTTGGGAACCTTGTTTTTAATACAAAATAAACCTTGCCTATGCGAAAAATTTTAGTTCAATCCGATTTGACCGACATTCGGAAGTTTAGCCGGTAAGTCTGCAAGAAGCTATATAGGCTTACTAACAGAAGATATTCTTATGACTCATCTGAGATTTCAGTGTTTGCTCATGAATGGCGCCTCTGTTTATTGGGTGCACGAACTTATCGATATTTATTCGTTTGCCATTTTAAACGGTTTTCCACAGATGACGTCAAAAACAAAAAATTGTGATCAGATTGGTAAGAATCATTGACGTTGACATTTGTAATTGTTTTAATATTTATTCGTACAAACAATAATAGCCGCAACCGTTTTCAACACACAATATCGATGAATCTATATTTATATTGAGTATTTATTAGGTTGTTCCAAAAGTTTCTTTCGGAATGTGTTCCTTTAATATTGCTAAGTAAATATTAGGTTGTCCCAAAAGTTGGTTTTCGATTCATGCACATAATGCAAATTCATGTTGGGAAGAACTAAAACATTAACGTAAAGATTATCGCATTGTTTGTATTTATTTAGCAACATTAAAGGAACACATTACGAAAGAAACTTTTGGGACAACCTAATATACTTAATATTAACATACAGTTGTTTCTTATTTATTAATATGAAATAAATAGATTCCTTAGGTTACACGAAAGTGCAATTCCATTATTATTTATTGTTATATTTATTTATTTAAACGTAGATAAAGTAAAAACATGCATAAAGAGAAAAGAAGAAAATCATTAATTTCAAGTGGTTAACATCTCGTAACAAATGCACACAATAGAAAAGTTTAAACTCTATATTCAGCTGAAGGTTGATATTGTTTGTGAAAACAAACTAGACTTCCGTATAACACGATCAAGAAAATTGTTTAATAAGACTGATACATGTATTTCATGTGGTAATAATAAATGTATAATAAATGTAAAGAAACTTGTGTAAAAGAGGACTGTACACTTACTCCCCTAAGACATCCATATATGTGTATACATTATACAATACATATGAACATACGTAAATGGCGCAGACGAAGCTTCGTTAAAACACACGTTATAGTACCGCAGACGCCACAAAAATGGACGACAGAGTGTCTTTACCAACTTTTATACTACAAACAATTGAAACCGAATCGCGTGTTCTTCTCCCTTTTTATAAATAATGATAGGAACAACTTACCCCGGGAACTTTTAGCCCCTGTCTCCCCTACTTTTCGAGCTAATCTACACTACGTACTGTCCAAAGAAAGAAGCGCTCAGTATAATGATAAGATATAATGACAAAAACAATATCTTGACGTAGAAATTGTATTGTACAATGATTGATTTATTGCATTTAAAGTATTAGATAATCCGCAATAACACATATGTATATTCTCAGAACTATTCAATTAAACAGCGGAATTCTTTTTCAAAACTGACTGTGTTCTTATTTGATTTTTTATGCTTCTCTATCCAATAATGCCGAGTGCTTCTTTCCTTTGCACAGTAGTTTCTAGTTAAATGTTGGAAGAGAATGATGCAGTGGGGGTTTGAGTTCGCAGAAAGTTCTTTCCGTTTCATATCTTGGAGTACGAATCGTTTCGCCGATTGGATCCGATCTTTTTTTCCCGTGTGGCGAGCGGGGAAGTGGCGTGGATTACATGGTATATCGCATCGGTCGTCTCATGAATTAGGCATCGGACAAGTTAATGAAAGTTTTCCCGGGCCATTACGTCTAATAATAGAGCAGTCGGATGCTGTATTCTTGGTGCTCGCCGACGGATGAAACCGAGAACTCTGTTCTTCTTGTATATCCGCAGGACACGTCCCGCCGCCACACCGCACGGCGAATGGTAGGACGAAGCGAAATAAAATTGGTAACTTAAATAACTCGCGGTTGATTATAATTTTCGACGATGGTTCTCGCGCTGGGCCAGCTCAAATACTTTATGACCGTAGCCGGCATACAGAATAAGGTGATACACGTAAATTATAGTTATTTCGCGTCTGGACCCATTACGGCCTCGCATAATAGGCGCGACCGATGCGTATAATTATTATGGTAAACTTTACCGCTGGCGATCGGCCCTTTTTCGCAGGACTTTGTAACCCGCGTAATGTGCTCCGTTGCTGGGAAATGCTGGTATTGCACACCGGACGATTTGCATTATTTCGGCGTAAATAACCGACGCCTCAACGAGGGATCATTTCTTCGGCGGGAAGGTAAACGAAGGATCGTTTCGCAAATTCGCGCGACAACGCACCAGATTAGAATTGATTGCAGACCAGTTACCGTCATTATTTGGCTCTCGGAACATGTGGGAACTTTCCTTAGATCGTGTACCTGGTCGAGATAGTGATACAGTGGAACCTCGGTGTATGATCTTAATCCGTTCTTGATGTTTGGACTTATACCGAATAGGACGTATACCAAACCAACTCTTCTTTTATTTATCTAAATATACAGGGCCATCCGTTTTTAAACGTCCAAACGTTAACCAGCTGTAGAGGACCCCAAATGGAACAACTTTTACCCCCATCACTTTTTTTGTTTCGGTCTTGATTTCCAGATAATTGCAAAAAACCATCATTTTTTGAGTTTACATAAAATTAAATATCTCAGGACTCCAATGATGAATCTTGATGGTTTTTCCTTTGTTTAGTTTAAAATAAGTAGGGGCGTCTTTTTTATTGAATAAACTTTTTTGTATGACCTTCGGATCATGGTTTTTTTGGCGTGGGGCACACCGTGGAGCCTGAAAGAAATAAGTTGGAAAGTGGCGGTGTGCCCCACGCCAGAAAAACCATGATCCGAAGGTCATACAAAAAAGTTTATTCAATAAAAAAGATGCCCCTACTTATTTTAAACTAAACAAAGGAAAAACCATCAAGATTCATCATTGGAGTCCTGAGATATTTAATTTTATGTAAACTCAAAAAATGATGGTTTTTTGCAATTATCTGGAAATCAAGGCCGAAACAAAAAAAGTGACAGCGGTAAAAGTTGTTCCATTTGGGGTCCTCTACAGCTGGTTAACGTTTGGACGTTTAAAAACGGATGACCCTGTATATAATAATATGATTAACATATAATTAACACATTACCGACCGGCGGTGATTATTGCATAATTTTGAAAAATCTATGGTACATGGCTAAACACTTTTTAATGGAACCTTCAATAGCGACAACAATTTTCATTGTGCACTAACAGGTCACCAACAATATCGTCATCTAATAGTTTCATTTAAGATGGCAATGTAAAAGAAAATTTCTATATGCTTTCTTTTGGCACAGCACAATTATTAAAAAGCCTATTAATAGGCTTCCGGTAGGTAAAGTGTTAATATGACTAATAATATGATTAATCCTTCCTCATGTAAAAAAAAAAACTCCTATTGATATTATACCTACATTAATGGGGTTGTAAAATAATTTAAACACTGATTAAAACGTAAATAAGTAATGAGATTTTCTTTCATCTCTCTGTGTTGTGTCTTCGCGGGCTTCGCGATCATACGCCGACCTCTTCAGTAATTCCATTACTGATCCTTGCTTGTGTGATCAGTCAGTTAATAATACATCAACTCTGAATATAATTGATTATAAATTTAATACTTCCTCTGAGATAATTATTTAAAAAGAAGAAAGAAAAATTCACACAAAATATAATTTATGTCGTATACCGAGCCAAATTTTTCACGTCCAACGTATACCGAATTGGACGTACTCCGAAGCAGACGTATACCGAGGTTCCACTGTATTTAGCGATGCCAATAAACTTATGTATGTACACGATGCAAAGAAATGTTTGGTCTCTTTCTGTTATGGTCAAATATTTTTTATGCACGACCTTTTTCATAAGTTGACAAATTTACATTGAAACAATCAATTTCTAAATGAAAATCTAACCACACCGAATTTGCATTTGCAAACATTACCGGTCACATAAACAATAAATATGTTGTTCGTACAGTGGTGCTAATGTATTTATCGATACTGTATCATTTTCCTTGACCTTTAAAACTAAAATTAAATTATGAAATTCATTTCTCATACGAAGAAGATATTTATACAGAGACGTTCAAAATTAGTAATAACACGAAGTGCTTGTACAATTTCTTACTACAAAAGTAAAGAAATGCTACATTTTGTCCCGGAGTGTATAACATCGTGTTGAGAATTGCAAGAAAAGAAATGTTGAAGATATTCGAGCGGGTCTTAGACAAGCACACGATCGGACCTGAATTTGTATCGAGACTGATGCGCTTATATCGCCGGCTGGATTAGCGCGACGGTATGCGTTATGCGCGATGTTTAATGCATGGCGTTTGGCCGTGTGCGTCGGGGGCGTAGAAAATTGAATCGGAATTCGGATCGATACACGACAGGAGCTCAGGAAGTTCACTTATCTGGTATCTGGACCCAACGCCGGACCGGTTGCGTCGAATAGAAACGACCGATTCGCTTAATCGATCGGCTTAGACCGGTCTCTCGCCGACTTACATAATCCAAAAAGATCTAATTCGGAATTCATGCACATTCTTATTCCCGACTTTTAACTCTTCGCCGGTTTTCTGGCGCTGCTTCTGTTCTCCCGAAAATCCACTTGCGTGCCAGTCGAGTTCACGGGAGTTTGCATACACACGCTCGTCGCGATTCGACATTTTTCTACGGAAATGGCCGTGGTCAACAACTGGCGCCCGTGCCACAAAGGAAATTATCCCACCGTATGAAATCCGGCGCAGGATGAGTGACACGGTACACGCGGAAAGAAGAAAGTTTCGCGATGTTTCGGCCAGAGACACGCAGCTTCCACGACAACTAGATTTTCCCGAACGCGAGGACCGCAGCGCGGATTGGCTAGTCCATCGTGCAGGAAACTGCACCGGGAAAGACGAAATCGGAAGTGGTGAGCTGCGAATGCGGAATCTACACGAAATTGCCGCTAGCTCGCTCGTCTGCGCGCCAGACAAATGGAATTTCCGTTTGGAAGTTTGGCTTTGCTCGTTTTCCAACCGACCCGGATGAAACGAAAGGAACGCAAAGATTGCCAATACTGAAATTCACCGTCTAACGAGATTCGTTTTTATGGGATTACCTTCGTTTAACATGATAATTAACGCTGGAGATATACATATATATATATATATATATATATATATATATATATATAAGGGACTGTCGTAAAGGTTGGAACTCGTATTGTTTTTAAATATAAAATTTCGTAGGCCGAGAATTACGAAAAAATGTATACCGTTAGAAAGATATAGTTGGCAGCTACATCTTCGCTGCTGAAAATATAATGATACCGTTAACGGATAAAAAATTATATCCAATTTCTTCAAGATAATGTTTTCGTATTAAACATATTATACAAAACTGTTTACTTTCCATTTTTTCCATTAAAAAAAATGAGATCACATAATTTGTAATTAATTTAATGTAAACTTTTTATTTATAACTAGTTAATATTTAATATCTTAAAAAATACCAATGCTTTGTTCAATTTAAAATTGGCCAATAAAAGAAATTGCGTATCGATTGATTATGAAAGTGGTGCAAGAGTCCAATTTCCATAGACATAGGTGGCGGGGTCACATGGTTACCACACCACAGGTTTACTATGATGTTATAAAACAATTTAGACAAAATAATAAATTTATTTTACACGAAATGAAACGAGACAATTTCGTTTCAACAAAAAATCTACGAAACGCATTCGAAAAACGGGTAAGAAAAAATACCAACGGAGAAAAGTAAACTGGCTGAAAATATGTTTGATAAGGTTTTGCAAAAGTGTACCGTGTACTATTTTATATAAAGCATCGATGGAGGACAGAATTTAAGACGTTAGATTTATCACTTAGATGTCGGGGAAGACCGCCAAAATTTGAAGGAATCGCCCTGGCGCCTTTGTATAATGATGCCAGACCTATTACATAGGAAAAATATAAGGATATGGAGCAGTTATTACCTTATACATCTCATGTGCATTATGAATATTTCAAAACACTGCCACATAAAGAGCATAAATAAATAATAGCAATATCTTATGTTATGTTTAACAATACATGAATATAATTAACGTTCAAAATAAAAAATACTACTCCTATTTTATTTCTTGTTATTATTTATAAACAAAATTGGATTAATACAAAATATATTTCAAGTGTTAATTAATTTTTCTTAATTGAAATTAAATGATTTTTGCAATTGACTAATTATGAAAATGGTGCAAGTCCATTTACAGCCCGTAAATAAATATCATTTTAGTTAAATTCGCCTAAAAGAAATTTATATAATCAAATTACATATATTGATAAATTAGTAGAGACATTGCCAGACTTGACATAATTAATTTATATTTTTGAATTGACTAATATGCTAACCTTTAATTTTCTCGAAATAACAAAAAATAGACTTTCACCACTTTCAAAATAAACAGTTCATATATGTACATACATTGTTATTCGAATCATATAGATACGCAATTAACTTATACACTTACCATAATTACTATGAAAAATCACAATTTTCTACCTGCATTGCAACAAGCTGGAGTGAAATAGAAATTTATATTCTTTGCTGGTGTGTTGCATAGTTTGAAAATAATAGAAAAGTACTTTTAAATTTTTCTAATGTTCTTTATGCAAAATAAAAATTTTCTATCAGCATTGCAACAAGCTGGAGAGAAATAGAAATTTATACTCTTTCCTGACGTGTTTCATAGTTTGAAAATAATAGAACAGTACATTTAAATTTGTCTGATGGTCTTATATGCTTAAGTGCATACAAGTTTAGCATACAAAGACTTTTAAAGGTTTGAATAGAAGAATCGAGTTTTACTCTAAACAGGTTCATATAAATCTACGTAATCATTAATATCGTGAAGATTCCATCAATTGAAAACGACAACAATTTTTCAATGAAGACATTCGCAAATCCTGAACGATACGAAACAACTAAAGAACAATTAATACACAAACGGTTAAAGACGATCGAACGTTAATAATTCTTAACGAAAAGATGCATTTTACAATGACCTGATAACATGGACGACTGAACCCTTGCTTGGGAAAATGGCCACTGTAAGACAAAAAAAAAGAAAGAAGTCGTGACCGTCAGGTCGGTGCGATTTACTGCGCGTTTTGCACGCACTAAAATGGCGCCACGCAGCGTGCACGCAATTTCTCATTGTCCCACAGTGACCTGACCTCTCTCTCCTCTTCTTTCCGTTCTACACGCACCCGAATTCTTTCTATCACTCGGCATCTCTCTTCGAACTGTTGCTCATTGTGCCAGGAGGTTTCCGGGCCCCGCGACCGGGACCCTTTCAGAGGTAAGGGTCGCACATGGACACACATTCCCGTGGAATTTATGACAGAAAATACACACGATAAAACAGCGCCGTGACAGAGTTACAAAAATACGACCGGTCAGAAATTATGCGGAAAATGAGGCCCGCCGTCGCCGTCGGACAATCGTTTCGGCTAAATGGCGTGTCTCGGCTGCCGTTTAAATAACTTCCTCGGGATTTTTTGTCCTCGCTAACATTCGGGGGATTACGTGCGTTATTATAGAAACGACGAAACAATTGCGAGGGTCGGACAAGTGGAGATCGTGGCAGGATTTATGAGACAGGTGGTAACTGCCGGTATTTTTCCTATGTGAAAATATGTTGAGCACTTAATTGTCCTTACCGATATATACTGGACATTCAAGAGTTTTTATTTATTTATTTTACAGTGATCACATTGACAACGGAGTTGAACAATTCTCTAATACTGGGAACATTAACATATGTCCATGTATACACTGAAAATATATATCTGTAAAGAAAATTGAGTTTGTAATGTGTCATTTTTTGTCCCGGACTATCCCCTTCCTTCTTCCAATATTTATTATTAGAGGATCTTCGTGCATTTACAGAAATATTGAATAGATGAAATTCAAAATTGTTGGAGAATTTGATATCTCCTCCACTAAAATCATTAAGGAAAGAAATAACATCAAATTTGGTTTCCCTTTCTTGCAATCGATGCAGGCAATTTTAATTTTGCATAATGATCCGCAGTCTATTTATTATAAATGTCTTTATTAATTGACAGTGGGTCTTCATGCAAAATAAAGATTTTCGACTTGAATTGCAGCAAACTGAAACGACCTAGCAATTCATTTTCTGTCCTATATGTTTAATATTATAGTTTGACAATAATAGAACAGTAGTTTTAAATTTTTCTGATGGTCTTTTACTGTTTGAAATTACATCTACTCATTTTTGCCATAAATGCATAAAATCCGCTGTCTAGGTATTACACCTCTAGCACATCTGTTTCCCCTCGACTTTCAGAGCTGGGTGCATCGCCGTCCAACAAAGCCAGGCCCAAAACTCAGAAATATATGCCTAACTGACTCAACGAATTTCGATCGCCGTTGCAAACAATTCACCGGCGATTCTTTTCGCCTTCTACGAACCCGGTGTTCCGATTCGCTGGCCGCGGAAAAATTCGTCCCATGCAAATCACCCGCGTCGTTCGAGCCTCGCGGGCATTCTTGCTTTAGAAAGCCAGCCCGGAAGTCCTTTCAGCCCGTTTGCCTCGGAGGAAGGGGTTGCGCGAAGACGGTCAGTGAATTTATAACGCAAAATATGTGCAATAAAATCGGGGCTACCAGGCCGAGGTACACCAATACTCACGCGATTAAAACAGGTCGGTAGCACACTTCCGAAACAACCCTCTTCAAGGCTGCCTCGGCTCGTCCTCTAAACCATCGCCGCCGATTTAAATATTACCTTGTAAGGGGGATGAGTTTAATACATTTATAATTGTACACAGGAGTGTCAGGGCGGGGCTGGGTCATTGGTCGGACATCAGTGACCCTTCCGGATGACCTCCGGGAAGGGTCATCGTCCACCGGCGTCTTGTAACCTTTTTTTTTCTTTCGGGACCTCGGACACTTCACTTGGAAACTGCAGAGTCGATCGAGCGAAATTTGGGGCACGGGCCTTACCGGTTTCCCAGTGGCTGACCCCTTTCCCTCGGGGCAAGGGTTACTTCCTGGATCACCCTTCGAGATGGTCAGCGAGGATCAGTCCGGCACTGATGTCGAGATCTTATCACGGATCATTTTAAATGATAGCGCTCTACGGATACTTTCTTCGCTTTACGCTTGAATAGAGTTACAGTAGCTATTAGGCGTGCCGACAATTCTATCGGTTTCTGCGCTACCTACTAACGGCCATCTTGTCCGAATAAATTATCATACTCATTACATGATCGTAAATTCGCGACAATTCTGTGCGCAGAAGCCCAACAAGTTTGCCACTGGTATTTCTTTCGTTGCTCATATTCATTGTTGAAATAGTTTTTATTTGATATTACAATTTGACAGAAGAAAGTCGTGGAAGATTGAAATATGTATTTGACATAAGACAACAAACTCCTTTTCTGTTCTTTCTTATATTTGCAATAAATTATGACCTCATATTTTGCTAATGTTCAATTTAATTAAATAGCAAGAAATTAGAGTCGTTCACGTTCTTGTCGTTCACAAGATTGTTTCAACTCCTTGCTGTCGCATTAAAAAAAAAAACCATATACATTAATGTGTATAAAAAATAAGTAAGTGTAATTTCAAAACATGAGAAGATTAAGAGAATTGTAGTACGTTCAACCTATCAAAATGATGAAGAAAGGAAGAATTTAATTTTGCATAAACCATTTTCATTTGGCACAAAGATCCGTCTACATGTATGTGGCACAATATTGGCACATTTCGTCTGTGTCATCAACAATGTAGACTGCACCTATACCTGGTCGCCCGAAAAACAGCCCTCATTAAAACATTCTTCGTCATCTAGCGTCCCGAAAGGAAAATCGTAGCGGAACAGCACAGAAGCATCATCTTCCGGAAGATTCGGAGACGTCTCAGATTACAGGGATGTCAGTCCGTCTGCAAGTAAAGCAGGGAAGGTTCGACGATGACGACGGTATTTTCAACCGAACGAATTTACAGGATATTTAAGCCGGGCGTCGTCGTCGCAAGTGCTACGGTCGCGGCCGAGAGCCTCATGAGAAACGTATTCGTGCCACGGGTCGAGAGCCAACCATAGACGCACCGGTGTCTTTCTCTCTTTCGCCTGTTCGGTCATTCGCGTACGTTGGAAGCAGTCCAAGCGTTTTAATTTCGGAAGACGTTGCAATATAACGGTTCCTAGCGAAATTGAAACGCAACCCCTACGACGGCCCTCGCCGCTCCGCTCTGCGCCGTGCCGGCCGTTTCGGTCTTCTCCGCTTCTACACTCCGAGGACCCCTTTCTAATTGTTTGGGAGGCCAACGATGCCGGTGCCATGCCTCTCGCGCATCGCATACATTACGCATGAATTTCGCCTCTGTCCGTTCCTCCTTCCGCAGGACATCGGCCGTGTCAGCCCCGAGTTATTAGCATCCCCTCTGATCTCACCCTTCGGCCGGACTTTGGTCTTTTCGTTTCTTCGACTTTCGCGACGAATCGTGAAATTATAGTCGCTATTTGCCACATGATAATACTCTATAGGTGGTGTGTAATTGTCCAGTTTTACCCTGACTTAGGTCATCAAGTTGATCCCGCAGAAAAGGTCCTTGGGACAAAAATATTCGTGTCGCGTCGCATTCTCGCACAGTGGATTATATCCATTATTCTAGCTGGACAAAATTCAATTTTGATAATGATCCTGGTGTATGTTTCTGTTAGCCAGGAAATATAAAAATTATTGCAAAATATAATCTATAATGTACTATTTCACTTCACTTTGTTTCCTCTTGTGGTCCTGTATTACGTATTATATTATTACAGATACATTTGCAAATTTCTTTTGTCCACGTTGTTACATTAACCTTTTAAACCTCCATAATGTAGTTAACATGTAATTTTATCTCTATTCGGAACTTCAACTAGACTTTTAACACGTTATACCACTTTATACCAGGGACCAAAAATAACAGTTATTCTAAAATTTTCTACGATAGAAATCATTACTAAAAAGTTGATTATTATTGACATTTTAGATAATCTACACAAAATATAAAGAAAAAAATTCAAAGAACAAAATGATTGAAAAATATCGATTTTTATACTTTTTAGTTACAAGTAACATTTATTAGTATCCAAATAATTGAATTCCCTTCGATAACTATTATCGACGAAAAAAAAACTATTTCGATTGCTCATAACAGTTATCGATGAGTGAAATTTATTTCGATCGCTCATAACAGTTATCGATGATCGAATTTCTTTTCACATGTTCATAATAATTATTGATGAGGAAATTCATTTTGGTTGCTTATTTAATTATTGAGTTGTCTACTCTTTTTCGGGTGGAGCAAGCCTGTGGAATTCATTGAGAAGGTTTCGTACAACAAAACGAATCAACAGACCATAAGGACAACCACTCGGGAAAAACGTATCGATATAGACGAAAGTATTATAGATTACGGGGAAAACCAGGAAGATAGACTCCCGTATTTATCAAAACTAGCGTGCACACTGTGCCCGCAACTCAGGTTAGCGTTGAACGAGCCTTTTCTGCTCTAAAATTAACGCTAGATGATTTTCGGTGTAATTTGTCAGGACAAAATTAATTTTATGAATAAAAAATTTATGGAATAATTGATTGTTCACCATTTGAATGTTGTACTATCTAATAATAACTATTACAAATTTCATTCAACACTAACTGTTGAGCGATCGAAATGAACTTCTCACATTGATAACTGTTATAAGCGATTAAAATAAATTTCTCTCATCGATAATTGTTATGAGCAATCTAAATAAATTCCTCGTAGCGATAACTGTTATCACCGATTAAAATAAATTTCTCTCATCGATAATTATAATTGTCATCAGCGATCGAAATAAAATTCTCTTATCGATAACTGTTATCAGCGATCGAAATAAAATTCTCGCATCGATAACTGTTATTAACGTTCGAAATAAATTCCTCACGTCGGCAACTATTACGAGTTACTGAAATAAATTCCTCTCGTTGATAACTGTTATAAGTGATCGAAATGAATATCTCTCAACGATAACATTTACCAACAAGAGAAAAAATTTTCGGTTACTTCTAATCCTTATTTGTAACCAATGCGATTTTAGTCGATGAGATACTTGTTATTCCACGACTTTTTTTCTTTTTGGTTATAACAGTTGTGGTCCCTGCTTTATACACTGTTAACTTTGATCTCAATTGGAAGCTGGAATCATAATCGTTTGCGTTGCATGTAATATGTTACATTAAATACATGGTTCGTTTATTAACACATTATAATTCAATCCACTACTTGGACAATATTTACGTCCATCGTAATAGTTACATAAAATAATAGTTTCTCACAATTGGAGCCAATATTAGTTACCAAGCCCTGGCTACAACGATGTGAACGCAGAAGAAAATTATAAATTAGTCGAACGCTCAATAACATAATTATTATTGGACAGGTCACCCTATAAAGGTGTGTCTAGCTTTAAACATACGAAATACATAAAGTTGTAAAGTGCCTTATTATTTTGTCGAGCAGTGTATTAACGCTGGTAACACGTTTTTAAAGAATGTCCGAAGGAAAGACAGAGGCACGGTTCCGCATGTATCGCGCAGGAACGTCCGACGATGTCCGTTCTTCCGGCTACCTAGCGAGCCCAACACGCGGCTTATATTATTAGCGTCCTACTCGTACCCCCGGCCGGAGCCATTACGCTCGTCTATCTTGGTCCCGCGCATTGTTCTTCTAATTTATGCTAAGGTGGGTCTAGCCGCCGCTCTTCCATCTCCCTTCGCCCCCTTCCGTCCCTCAACCGTTTCCATTTCTATTTCACTCGTACGGTGCACCTTGAATTATGGAGTCGGCGCCACTAAATCTTCGGGGCTAATTGAATTATTGCTCGAATCTCGGCCGCACAATGTTCGGTCTTCGAACTGGAGGACAGAAAAAATATCTACACGGAGAACAAAAAAATCCTTTCTCTTTCCTTGTCGGCACCGGACTCCGCGTCTCCAAATGACCGTGTTTTTCAATTTCGTTGTACGTTCACTGATCGATTGTACCCGATTGTTTTTTCTTCTTTTTTTTCCTCAACCGACCACCTACGTTTCTCGCGGCCGCAATAAATTCGACGGGGGAACAATATCCGCCCGATCAGTCACGAGATCAGTTAAACGCGAATAAATTATTCATTCGCGAGACCAGGCTGTTACCCTTTTCCGAAAATTATGAATACGCGCGCAGACTGGTTCCACGAGCTGACAGCTTTACGAAGTCATACTTCATAAACGTTTTTCTGCACGAGCCAGCCGCCTTTATTATCACTCGCCAGCTGATTTCGCACATGATTTCCGATTCGCTTTTTTTTCTCCACGGTGCACGGACATCACTCGCAGCCGAATTTTAATAAATACGACTGATTTGCATACTGATGAAACATGGAGTCTACGGCCCGGAGGAGAAATCATTCGACTTCAAAAATAGAATCTGCTTCTTCGAAGAGTCTTGCGCAGGAAACTCGAAATGTATCATCATTAGACTGCGAATTTTATGCACTTATGATAAACACTTTTAAGGTGTAATTTAACCCTCATACGCTCCTCGGACAAAAGATTCTAGAATAATATTTTACCCCTTCGTACTTCACATTTTAAATCTACGAATTATGCTGCAACTGTAGCGTGACATTTCAAAGAAATACGTTTTACAGCCCAGACAAAAAGAATTCAATCGTTTTACAATATGTAGAAAAGGAAAACGGGTGAATTTTTACCCGGAGGAAAGTATGAGGGTTAAACCACTAAAACACTTCACTTTAATCTGCGTACATCTCGATTATAAGTATATTAAATACTTAAAACTAGAGACTAGTATTAAATACTTATTAATCGTTAATATTTGCGGTTAACGATTAAATACTTATTAATCATTAATTGGGAATGACGGTTAAATTTCTACTTTGGTCGTTAATTGCGATTAACGATTACATTCCTTTCAATTGTAATCGTCAATCGGATAATTGTTTAATGATTAACTGCTGAAATTTCGAAGTGAATACTGACAAAAATATAAACTGAGGTTAGGTGTATTGTCATTTGGTATATAATATAAACACTGTTTACGTGCTTTTATGTTCGTTTTCGATGATTTTTTTTTTTAATCAACGATTGACGATTAACTTCATCAATTGATTGAATCAATCGTCGATTTTTCGAACATTTCTTTTTTCAATCAACGATTGACGATTAACTTCATCAATCGATTGAATCAATCGTCGATTTTTCGATGATCTCTTCTTTTAATCAACGATTTACGATTAACTTCATCAATCGATTGAATCAATCGTCGATTTTTCGAGCATTTCTTTTTTCAATCAACGATTGACGATTAACTTCATCAATCGATTGAATCAATCGTCGATTTTTCGATGATCTCTTCTGTTAATCAACGATTTACGATTAACTTCATCAATCGATTGAATTAATCGTTGATTTTTCGATTATTTCTTTTTCAATCAACGATTGATGATTAACTTCATCAATCTATCGAATTAATCGTCGATTTTTCGATGATTTCTTTTTTTAATCGTACACATTAATCAATCAATCATGATTAAAATTTTAATCGATTAATGCCCAACTCTGCCCTGCACTGGAATGTAATAACTAGACAGCGGATCTTAATGCAAAATAAAAATGTTCTACCTGATTTGCAACAATCGGGAATGCAATAGACATTTATTGTCTGTCATAATATGTTTAATAAGTTGAAAATAATACAAGTGTTTTAAAATTCTGCTAATGTTCTTACTGTTTTAAATTACGCCTACTCGTTTGGTCATAAATGCAGCAAATCCGCTGTCTAGTAATTACACCGAAAATAAATTTCTATTTCATTCCAGTTTGTTGCGATTCAGCTAGGAAATGTTGCATGAATGTAATCGTCGAAGAATTACAATTAGACAAAGTTTGTTCCGAAGGTATTTTTATAGGAAATTGTTAACGGATTCTTGTCCGATAGAAAGAAGAAAGTGGGCATGCTTTATAGACAAGACTGTGAGATACCAGTCGTTCTATCGTAATAATACAAGGCGACAACGCCGCGCCGCAGCGATCGATCCGATGATTATCGAGGAAGAGTAAGAGATTCTTTGTAAATGATGGGCTCGGGAATTTTGAAAATCACAGGAAAGGCCGGCTTCCACGAACCGTTGATTTATAAACGGGGCGGCCGGTCCACAAGGATATTCGTCGCGGGCACATGAATAATGCGACGATGACACGCTGGTATTAATATGATAATTCGATTTATTCGAGACCGCCGCTCCCACGATTTCCACGCCGGCAATCAGCGGATTTCAGAGAGACGGAAAGACCGCCGGCATCTCTTTAAAGGCAATAATAACAACGGAGAGAGAGACAGAGAGAGAGAGAGTGAAGGGGAGAAAAAAAACGAGAAAGAGGAAAGAGAAGAAAAAAGGAAGCAGAAAGTAGTCGAAGAGGAATCTCGACGCGGGTCGATCAATTCCCGAAACGTTCCGTTCCTCGCTGTCACTCGCGAATCCGTACATTGTAATTACGACACTCTAATAACTCGTTGCCAGACTCGAAGGAAACTCGAAAGCGGTGGGTATCGTTAATTTTGTCTTTCCGAGAATCGAAACAACGCGCCGGGAATATCTCCTTGAAACCGATGAAACATTCTCGAGCGTAGACGCTAATATCATCGCCGATCCCACTGTGTTCAATGTCGCGTATCCGTGCACACTATTGGCTGGTTTTTATTATAAATGTGGTTCGTGTTGATTGCACTGGAGTTACTGACGCAGCTGTTAACTCTGCGGGTCGTTTAAATATGCTCGAGGAATTTAATTAATTTTCAATAAATTAAAACGAGTTTTGAATATCTGGGAACTTGGCAATGCGATTCTTAACCCTTGCCACTCGAATGATCACACAGAGTCACCACTAAAAATTACTGTACCATTATATGTATTATTAAAGTTTATATTTGATAAATTACTAAACATTTAAGTAGTCGGAAGAAAGGTTTGATTTCCGAGTTAAAATACCTCCGACTGCAAAAGCTTAATTTTACTGCAACAATAATTTAACACTAGAAGCATAGTGTATTTAATGCGATTTATGAAAACTATTGTGATCCGAAAAGACTAAAAGGGGAAGAAGTTATACTGTTTTTTTGCAAGCAATGTAACGGTGTCTGTATATAATTTTTTTAGCTGCGTTATTTTTTTAAGGATGAAGGTGACGAATTTTTCTAGACGAATTTCAAGAAAGAGGAATCAAGTAGAATATCATTGTATTTTCAGTACCCTTTCTAAATATGAAGTAAATCAAAATCGTACTAAATCCTGTCGAATGTTATATTCCAGCATTTTTCGAAAATTTTCAGAAGCCGTATAAACGCATAAAGATGCGCAGTTGCGCAGTCCAATCGTTATCTACTGGTAACACAAAAGAAAGCTGAAAACAAACTTGTGAATACGCCTAATACATAAAATATTTCGAAGGAACGATTACCATAGCATCCGTTACAAATCTTCTAATCGAAAAATGTAACAAGCATGGCGGCGCCCTGTTAACAGACTGCACCGGGTACCAAGGATCCTCAGGTATCTTCCTTCTTTCGGACCTGTGGCTGACCCGAGGACATTATCCTTGCCGTCCCGTAGACGACCCTAAATTAATATTCAAATCTGTATCACCGGGCCGGGCATGAATCCCGTCAACGGCCAAACGCCATTGTTACGACGAATTCCGTGTGTCCCCGTGTTCTTAAGTGTCCTTCTTGATCGTCCGAGGATTCTACTGATTCCGTTCCCCCTCCACTGGCTTCTGCTCCCTTATACATAGCAATCAACGAGTGGCCAAAGGCCTTCCGCAGGATATCTTTCGTAAAGCTTTTTTTTTCGTTCGAGAACGAATGCCATTGGTCGGTTAGCAGTCTACGTCTGACCCAATTACAGTGGCCCAGTGAACTAGTTGCCAAAGGTGTCATTTTTTGGCTCGGTTTAACTGTTGGGAAGAATTTAAAAGAATTATTTCATTATGTAACAAATGTACATTCGTTTACAATTATCCAAGAACGTACAGAAGTTTATACTCATTTTCATATTTATTAACAAGAACGTTCGAGAAATTTTAGTTGTATAGGCTCTTTGCTACTACAGTCTCTACAGTAAAATATTATGACTGGATTTTGTGCACTTCTAATAAAAACAAAACTATGAAAGCGTCCAAAGAATTAATAAATACTTCTATGTTATTTTCGGACTATTGAAATTATTAGAAGAAAAAATACCTGGTGTTTGTAACTGATGCGGACAATTGTTATTCTGCATGAAAATCCGTAGTATAATTACGACGCTGAAAAGTGGTGCACTAAGTGGTGTAATAAAAGATAAATAATGTAAAGTACATGAAACATATTAGAAGATGAATATACAAAGATCAATAGACAACGGATTTTTATGCAAAATAAAAATGTTCTATATGAATAGCAACAAACCAGGAATGCAAATTTTGTTTTTTAATATGTTTGATACGTTGAAAATAATATGATCGTACTTTTAAATTCTTTTAATGTTCTAACTGTTTTAAATTGCATCTACTCATTTCTGTCATAAAATGAATAAAATCCGCTGTCTAATGATCAAATTGCCAACATTTATTTTATTATGCATACTTTGATGAATCGTTAATGCGGTGACCTATCTTCCTTGACACTCTGCCACTTAATGGTTAATACCACACATAAGACGCAATCCTCTGGAAAAAGGATCATTAATCGCATTTCCGCGACACCTGGATTCCCTCAGGAATCCGTAACATATAAAAAAGCATAGAACCGTGACACCCATAAACCGATCAAATTGCGCCCCTACAACTATTTACATTTCACACAGCTTCTAGCTTTATTCGTAAATCCGTGAAACGATCTGCTGCCTTTTCCGAGTCTTCGACATTTCCACGGTCCTCGGTCGCGGTACGTGCCATATGAACCTTGAGGCGATATATCGCGCAGCAAGACGATCGCGAACGAAAAAGTGCAGCGAACCAAAGCGGGCACTGGAAAAAATGGTGTAAAAGACCGGCTGAAAAAATTCGAACCATTGGACAAAAAAAGTCCCATGTTGGAAGTAAATATCCCCGGCGTTCGCTCCATTTATGGTCAAATTGCGGACAAATGACCACGTCTATGTTGGCAATCTAACAAACGAGAGGAGGAGACTGCATAATATATAGAGTATCGGAATGGTAGCTGAAAAAACTGTCATTCCCCAAGTCAGGTTACAAATTTTGTAGAAACGGGACGCAATCTCTCTAGATAGAGAGAAAGAGAGAGAAAGAGCGGTATTGTCCCCGCGACGAGAGGAATCGTGAAATACGATCGGCTTTTAGTAAAATGAGACCAAAATATAGGGTGTCGGGCTGCCTGTCTTTCTCCCCTCCTCAGATCCCAGCTCCTGCTCCGTATTTCTGCTCTTTCCTCGTCCTGCGGGACAATAGGAAACGGGCCGTGAAGTGACCATGCCGATTCGCCTTTTCTGGAAATTCACATTGTGGCCGTATTACCACCAAAAAACGATCGTTTTCTTCAGCCTTCTCCTCTTGCGGCTTGTTCTCGAGGATCGCCGTGTCTCGTTCCTGTTGGTCCTTCGTGGATTTTGATTTCTGTATTCCTCCGGTGAAGTGCCATTTGACCGACGGGACGCGGGACCATGGCGAATCGCATCACGTCGCCCTTTGATCTCTCCCGCAAGATCCACGGCTAAGGATCCGCCGGAGAGTATAAACGGGATCGAAAGTTTCAGGACGTCCCCTACCACCTTGTATTCTATTACTTTTCCATGAGAGGTAATATAAACAAGACAATGGTGGAAGGGATTGTAATTTATACAGATCGATTGATGTTATAACTGCTGTGGATTTTATGTATTCATGATGACATTGGGTAGTAGCTACGTATTTGAAACTGTTGAAATTTGCAATTCGATTATGTCATGAATCGATACGCGTTAGAAGAAGAACATGTACAAATTAAAATATCTCCTAAACTAATAATTTCTCGACATAAATACGTTGATACCTTTATGCGTACACTTCCAAACTAGAAAGCGGAACTGAGTGCAGCCCCCTCGAAATAAAAAGAGCTACGTATAAAATATTTTTTCGAATAACGAATAGTTTTAAAGATAATCGCATTTACTGTACACAATTGATTTAGTCTTTGACTGTATCAACGCGATACACCAATCTCGCCCGTCGCGTCGTTTGTTTCAATCGAATGATCGCGGACCGACTGAAACTGGTAGAAATATTCCCCGAGCGTGACCGGTTTAGCGAACAAATTAATGGCGAACACTTTCGTTTACTTCTCCCGATGGTCCGGGGCCGAGATTACATTAGTTTCCGCGATAACTAGCGTGTCGGCGTCTCTCTCATTGCCGATATGATACTCGGGCACTCGGTTATTGGTTCGCGGCGCGGCGACCGCGATAATTCACCCCGTCGAAAATCCATTTAAGAGGCAAATTGATGGCCGAGAGGCTTGCGAGTGAATAGCCCGGCCCGTTTTTTCAGATATCATTACACTAAGGGGAGGACAGATGCAGCAGAAGCGGGAACAGCAACAGCAGCAGCATCCCTCCGAACCACCCTTCGCGGTGCCACGAGTAGACCCTTCGTTTTGAAGACATCCCTCCGAGCAGAATGGAGCCAGAACAATCTTCCCTTTATAGGAGACATACGAAGCCATTTGAATCCTGGGAACCGTTTTTTTCCCCCTTTTCTTTATTTATTTCCACCTATCTTTTCTATTTTTCTCCTTCCTACGTTCCTTCCTTCCTTCCTTCTGCCGCCGACTCGTTCTGCCGCGCCTCTGTCTTTCGAGCAGCAATTATTTTCGCAGCTTGGTGTCCTTTTACATTTTACACGATCCTGCGCAGCTAGAGGTGCTTTCGTAGACGGAACCCAGCGACAGATGAGGCTGCAGCTGCTGCGAATTTTCGCCGATGCAACAGATTTTTGCGGTAAGTAATAATCTACGCTAATACTGTCGAATCTCTACATCTCGGAAACCTCTGTAAAACGACCATTTTGTTTATTCCGCTCGGAGAGCCTCTGTAGTTCGAAATATAATTTACTTTAGCTTGAACTATTTTGCATCACAGGCATTATTACCTCTGTGATTTGAATTTAGAATAATAGAGTCTCTGCAAGTCGTAGTGTATAAATATATAATACATAGACTGCGGATTTTTATGTCGAGGAGAAATTATACAAGTTGATTTTAAAACATGAAAGTATCATTAAAATGTACTTCTTCCTTCAACACATTTAATAAGCCAGAAATAATGTAACAATAGTTTAAAATTCATCTAGTT
Source organism: Lasioglossum baleicum (assembly GCF_051020765.1). Classification (NCBI taxonomy): domain Eukaryota; kingdom Metazoa; phylum Arthropoda; class Insecta; order Hymenoptera; family Halictidae; genus Lasioglossum; species Lasioglossum baleicum. The sequence goes on along the minus strand of NC_134939.1, from coordinate 5,236,107 downwards.
TCTTCACAGTCTTATTTTTCACTCACCCTTAAAGGTCATGAATGCATAAAATCCATAGTCTCTAATAATAAGCAATACATGTGACAACATTTGTTTTAGAATTGTTTGAACAATTGGATTTTCCTTTCTTTAAACTTTTATAATGGAAAAGTTATTAAACTTTGTACACAGCCACTGTACGTTGAGTTTTCATTTGTTTAAACACGTTTTACTAAAACACTGGACATTTGGGTTCTCCATAAAGCAGCGGTTTCCAACCTTTATGCTACTACGCCTCCCTAAAAACAATTTTTTTCCGCGCCTCCCTATCTTTTAATGGATATAATAATACATACACGTTTGAAATAATAATAACTTTATTACAAAAATTTTGGCGCCTCCCAGGTTAGAACCCGCTGTCATAAAGGCAACAGTGTGAATTTTTATGGGAGTGACACAGTTCTAAAAGATGTATTTTAAAAATTTTCAACATAGGTCCACATAAAAAAGTTGTACACAACAATTTTTAGTACTTTCTCTGTAATTCCGACCAATTGCAATTTTTTGAACATTTCTTGTCCACGTTATGTAATAAACTAATTGTTCTAACTTCTCGAAAAAATCCAAGTGCTATGGTCCGACATTAACACTAGGTTTACGGGACCCGTCAAACTGACATAACAGGTTCTAATATTATTAACACTAGATCTACTAAGGGGGGTTAAAATGACTTGCTCCTAATTTGTTCTTCTAGAAATATTAAAATTATAAATATGATTTTCTGAGAAATTGTTTTAGCGAACTTCTCTATTGAAGTACGTATTTAAACGAAACTAATACGGAATCTAAATAAATGCAATTTTGTCATTATTATAAGGCAAAGTACATTTGTCAGTGGCGTTTAGTGCTCGCTGGTTCTAGTGTTAATTTGCGGTTATTAAGATTGTAAAGATGCTTCCCCGAGGAATTATTTACCTTTATTTCTTTGGGTATGTATTACTGGAAAAATAGCCAAAAACTTGGACAGACACATTTTTCTTATGTTTATAAAATGATGTGAAATAGTTATTTCTAGCGCTCCGTAAACCTAGTATTAAAAAAGTTATCGTCCCTTTAAAAGTGTCTGAATATTATTGTGATTCGTCGTATGTCTCACAATTTTGTCGCTGGATGTGTTCAGAGAGGAGAATGATTCACTGAAAAAATCAGAGGAAGGGAGAGGGAGAGAGCGCGCGAAACGGTTATACACGCCGGCGAGGATCGAAACTATCGGCGCAACAAGTGCATTACCCCTTGGTTGCCAGTTTCTTTGTATCCCACAGCTGTTTCGTCGGTGCATCGGCGATGCGCAACGGTCCTCGGGGCCCGTGGCGCGGCGCGGCGCGCAGAGGAGAGCGGCCCTCTGCGAGATGAGCCAACGACGAAGTATGCTAATGCCTCTCATAAACCTTCGCAACAGGTTCATTTCTTTGAGGAGCCCGACTACGAAAATCCACGAAGATATGCATCCGCACGTACGACGATCGTTTGTCACCTGGACACCTGAAAAATCAGGCGGGGCCTGCTCGCGCATGCGGCCGTCGCAGATTCGTTTTGTTAACGAGGAACAATCTACGGCCCGGCCCGGCCCGGCCCGGCCCGGCCACCTCACGAATCGCAAACGCGAATTAAATCCGACGAAGATGCTGCCGCGGCTAATTCGACGCGGTACACATTTTTCTACAACTTGTCTCGTCTCCATGTTCACACCAAAAATTTTCCATGTTGTTCAATACAGGCAGACTTCACGGTTGTTGCGGATAATTTGTCTCCAGAGAGAGACAATAGATTTATAACTGTACGAGAAACAATTCACAATAACCCTCATTACATTTCGTTATTCCAATGTCAACATCGTACTCAATTGTTATTGCACTTTTCATGTATCATTATACTTTATATCTCTGTTTTCTTGACTTCAAGTCGTACATATTATTTTTCTTCACATTCGAACTACCCATTAGTTCACATATTTCTTGCGTACAAATTTTTCATACTGTTTTTAGAACCTATAACATATACGTATACTGAAGATATAGTGCTTTATATAGGTACATAATATTATTTATAATATAATAGATAGTAGTATGTATAATATACAGGATGTCTCAGCTGAAGGAGGCCACCTAAATGTCTCCTTTATTTCTAATGGTACAAAAAATATTTATGACATAATTTAAATGGTATCGAAGGAGAAATATCATAAAAGAACAATTTCTTTTGTCCAGTTATTTTTTCATAGTTTTTTCAGGGTCATCGTTACTTTTTTATCGGGGAAACTTTTCTTTTATTCTGCCTTATAGCGGCTGAAAAAATACAATTGAACATGCTTAAGTCATTAACAAGATGGAATAAAAAAAAATTTTCCTGATAAAAGTTAACGATGACCTTGAAAGAACTATGAAAAAATAACCGGACAAAAAAGAATTGTTCTTCTATGATATTCCTCCTTCGATACCATTTAAATTATGCCATAAATATTTTTTTTGGGCCATTAAGAATAAAGGAGATATTTAGATAGCCTCCTTCAGCTGTGACACCCTGTATAATATTTTAAATTAAACAGTAGGTAAACTATACACGCATTAATATTAATATACGTTAAGTGGCATGTTGGACACACACTAGTGACACTAATTTCTGATTAGGTTGGGTTCATTTTCATCTTGACACATTCGAATGAATCGACTTTATAAACATTGACTTTCTAGTTTCTATTAATTATATCAATTTGATTTCGCGAGAATTTTAGTGATTGGCAATCGACACTTAACGCGTTATCTCTGTGAATCTTCAAAGTCCCCGTGGTTAAAGAGATCATGCGTGGTTAATGCGACCGTGCAGAAGCCGTTTCGATCTAGAAGATCGAATCGACTTTCTACACCGGAACAGATACTGAAAACGAACCCTTTCTATATACGAAGGATACTTAGACTAATCTAGCAATCAATCTTGGGGCAGACACGGCCAGAAGCTAACAGCTGCTTTCAGGAGAGTCGGTGACATCATTGAAAAAGGAAGATCACTCCCTTGCAGCATCCCATTTGAAGTAAACGACTGCGTAGCCATGATTTTCCCACCCTTGGATACCACCTTGTCAGTCTCGCACAGCTGCTTACCTTTAATCGCTAGCTCACTCTTATCGAACCCGTCGAACATTGTTTATTCTTTCCCGAGATGAATCAGTGATTCGAGTCATTACTAAACTGCAGATTGTATGCATTTATAATAAAGATGGAGAGTAAAATTTAAAAGTATCCATGTATTACTTTCAACTCATTCGTTTTATAAATTAAATGATGCGTTAACACCATGCCGTACAATTTTCTTCATGGTTGCGATTCTTAGAGCTTCCTTAATTGTCTCTAATAGTTTCTTAACAGAGAAAGAAAATTTATACTCCCTCTGTCCCGTAATAATAGTAGCAAGTGAATATTTAAACGGGAATTATTGGTGAATGCAGCTGTAAGTTATGTTGTAGCGCAAAATTGCGAAGCCTTCAATCGAAATCAATGTTTCATGACATCTGTCATTTGTTTTGACACATCTTTCAATTTTTAGATTAACATAATTATTACGAATTATAACTATTTTTCTAATTTCATCCACTGTTCAACTGTTTTGTTCAGGTTGAATATCAACTCATTGTAAAAGGAAGATGAAAAAAAACAAGTTATGCTGGAAGCAATGAAGAACGGTGACTCCAATAATTTTAAGCCAAGGGATCCTACCTACAAGTTTAAAATGCAGTAACGAAATTATTGAAAAATTCAGAAACTATCTGAACACTCAAAATAATAATTAGAATTAATATTTTTAATTTATTGTTTAATGTAATCTAGTTTTTTGATAATAAATGTTGCGTTCTATATTTATTTTCTTTTGCTACTATTATTATGGGACAAATTAAATTCATCAACTGCTACTATTTTTATGGGACAGAAGGAGTATTTATGAAATGTGTACGTTAATGCTTAAATATTAGAAAAAGGGAATTTTATTCCAACTTCAAATAAAATTGAAGAATTAATGTTATTCGATATTATATGGCAACTTCTATTGAAACTTTCCGCATGAAATAGTAGAAAGATATTTATTGTATTCTAATTCAAAGAAAAATTTTCGTAGCTGACATTTTATTAAGGAAGTAATCGCATTGTGAACATTAATTGGAGTTTTATGCTATATTACAGGATTGTGTGTATGTATACACAAGTATCAAATAAATATAGGTAAAATATACTTAGGAAAATAGTGGAACGGTACCGAACACGTACCTTCGTCGGTAAAGTGTAATTTACACGATATTTGCAGTCACACATTCGCTTTTATTACTTGTTTGGAAAGCTTGAACCCCATATCACGGTGACCCGAAGGACCTGTCTGGTCAGCGTCGGATTATACGCTCGTGTCTCACGGGTCAAGATCATCCTACGACCATTAGTCGAGCCCGTCACCTCATAATCCGTCGACATGTGACCCGAACTGACCGGAAGGTAACCCACCGGGCATATACAACGAAGAAACACGTCGTTAAATTCCTGTTTTACTACTTCATGACGACCTAATTACTCGACCACCGATGTATCCTGTCGACGACGTGTGTCAATATGTGCAAGTTACGTGTCAAATATACAATTACGATATGCCAATACATGTCGGTATGTATCAACATACGCAAGATGCTCTGAACATTGCAATATTGGCGTCTAAATATCATAATTAACAATTACACAGATAATTGGTGACGTTTATTGTTCAAAACGTGAGTTCGACACCGCGTGATACATTACAAGGATTGTCGCTCTTTTTTGTTTAACAATTTCGCCAAAATTTCATTGATTTTTGGATCCAGCTTAACCCAAAGAGTGTACTTTTCTAATAACGATATTTCAACGTCTACATCTTCACGTAATATTTTCTCAATCTGCAAACAATAGCAAATTAGCTAAGAATTCTTTTAATTCCTCATTAATTCTTATAAAGCTTCAACATTACAGCGTGATTCTACACCTCAGGATCGGCGAAGATCTGTTAAAGAACTTTTGTATAAGTTGACCTTGACAGATTTTTCAAGGCTTTCTGAAATTTGCACAAATCTGAACAAGAAATTCTGCTGACCGAGAGGAACGAACTTGTGAGAGGTACCATGGGTAAAAAATGAACAGTTCTCTTGAAAATTGACGTTAAAGTTCAAATAACATATAAACTTACTTGATTCAGAATTTCTGGGTCAATTCTGGATCAAGTAAGTTTAGGTTAGATTATCTCAACTCATTCCTTGTTGTTCTGGCATCTCTTCAATCTGAAAATCTGGCGAATTAGACAAGAAAAGTTGAAGATATTTCAACTTTCTGAAAGGAATTCTTGGATACTATGCTCCTTTTAAATTCTTCAATCGTTTCTGCTCACGAAATATTAGAATGTCCCAAAAGTTTCTTTCGGAATGTGTTCCTTTAATATTGCTAAATAAATATTAGGTTGTCCCAAAAGTTGGTTTTCGATTCATGCACATAATGCAAATTCATGTTAGGAAGTACTAAAACATTAACGTAACGACTATCGCACTGTTTGTATTTATTTAGCAACATTAAAGGAACACATTCCGAAAGAAACTTTTCGGACAACCTAATACACCATTTGATATTCCAGTTTTCGATCAACACACCTTCAACGCTCTAATAAAATTCAACTGGTAATAACCGTGTTCCCATGTACATCTTATTCCCCATTGTCCTGCTATCTCGATCAGAAAATCCTGCAAATTAGACGTGTAGGGTTGGAAAGAGCTAAAGTTTCTGAAACGCCTGCTTATCGATCAAAAACCGGAACCAGTAGCGGCACAATAATCGTTACCTGTATATCTTCCGGCGGCATAATCATCCCGTCATTAGCCACTGTGATCGCCTGGTAATCCGTTGACACATGACACATGACCCTGCTTGACCAAGACGAGTGTCCAGTCTGGCTGACCAGTTGGTCGCGAGCGTGCCTATCCCGTTTCGAAAGACGACCTGTTTCTCGATCTTGGAAACCTTTCACCCTTCTAACGAGTTGTCCACGCGATCGCGGATGACCTATGACGGACCCTGACCCGTGAAGAACGACCGTTGACAAAGTTTCCACCTTTCCGGGCCACGTCAACCACTTCATCGTCGGCTACCAGTCGAACCGGTGATTCGAGAATAGCGTTGTTACAATTCCGTCGTGGAATCCTGTTCGACAGCAACCTGCGGATGCGGAGCGCGTGCTGGTCACCGATCGTGATCCACTCGAACACGAAATAAGATCGTTCGGTTAGGTCCGCGGTAGTTTCCGGTTCGGTGGACGACTCCGCTGTGTGACCGGTTCGTGAATCCTGCCGATTATTCGTGTCCCTCGACTTCTGTGACCCGGGCTCCCACGGGGATGACCCCGGCTAGGATGACGAGCGACGTCCTCTTAACTCCTCCGAGTAACCGCCTCTATCGACCGGTGTATCTTGAATTACGCGAGGCCATCAAAATTTGCGATCAAAGATACGGAGATTAGAGTAGTTTGATGGCTTATTCGGATCGCTAATGCTCCTACGACACAGGTATCCGCGATTCGAGATCTTCCTGCTAAATTTAGGTATGTATCGTGTTACGATTTTTGCCAAAAATTTGGAAAATTCCAAGTGGCCTACTATTTTATAATATATTATATTTATGTATATGTATGTTAGGAAGTATTAGATGATTGCATAAGTTCGTGCCCGATTTGAAAATAAAATTCAATGGTTAAATTTTAAAGAATACAACTTTGTTAATCAATTATACATATAGTCACCATTCTTTTCTGATTGTAGAAAATTTGACCATTTTTTAATTTTAATTTAACCAATCTTTAACCAATCTTTAACCAATCTTTAACCAATCTTTAACCAATCTTTAACCAATCTTTAACCAAATCTTTAAAAAACCATTGAATTTTATTTTCAAATCGTACACGAACTTATGCAATCATAGACTAATAAGTAGGGTTATAATGGAAATTAAATAAGTTAGTCAGTAAGTGAAATGTAGGAAACAATAAACTACAAAAAGTTAAGAAATTTAATAATAATAATAAAGTTAAAGTGCTCACTTGTATTTGCAAAATCTGTTATACCAAAATTAAAGCAATTTATTCAGTGAAACAAAGACAAATTTAGTTATATAAATTAAATAAGTAAAGTAAGTAAGTAATAATAGAGCAGAAAATAGAGTAAACAAGTAAATAAAATAAATAAAGCATAGTAAAGGAAATAAGTAAATAAAAATAACAAAGCATAGTGAAGTAATTACAGAAAATAAAATATAAATAAAGTATAGTGAGTAAGTAACATAAATAAGGCATAAAAGATTTTTAATGTTAATTACTCTCCTAAAAAATCTCCTAATTTTTAAGTTTGAGAAACCAAACGGTTACCTAAATAAAAGTGGCATGCCAGCAAACGTGTAAATAATTATGCAATTTCCTGCGGTGCAACATAATATTTAAAATGTTTAATTCATATATCATTTTGATATTTGGTATTCGATGTGTACTTCCAATTACTACCGGCTTCGGCGGTTATGATCGAGCAATTTAAACGTGATTATCAATTTACTCTTGCATTCCCAACCGTTTTAGTTACTAAATTGTCCGAAATCCACGCCCATTATGAAATCCTGAAATTCCTGTGGATTTTCCCATAGGTATACGTTACCGGTATTTGCATAGGTTTTGGCGTCCGGGTCGACATCCCGTGGAAAAGTAAATCGTCCATTCGAGCTCGGTAAGATTCGCTTTGACAAGCGATTCCGGAGACCATCGGATCGTGATGGCCACTGTGATACTAATACTAGTCCTACATGTGTTGATACTATCTGAATTAATACGGTTACTAAAACTGCTGGTGTATGAGTGCGATCCCCAAATAGAACCGCCACTTTTCGAACTAGCTTCATAAAGATCATTCATGAAGATAGTATTTTCACATTAAAAACTTTGTATAAATTATTTCATTTTCGTTTTTGTTACATTACTGTATAATTGTTAGATCATCTACTCATCTATTTGGTAGCTCCATCTTCATATTATTATAAAAATGATACTAAAAATGTTTGCACAATAAATGAACTATACTGTAAAACAATTTTCTTCAATATGTTTGTCTTATTTAAGTTTGTGGTGATTGCAAATATTATCCATGGTGCAGAAAAGAAGATTTTACTCGATGTTCAATTCTCTACGACTTCCTCTGTATATAAATTATAAAATAAAATGCAGCAGTCTATTTATTTAATAGCACCTGATATTTTAACAATATTAATAGACAAAAAATTTAGACATATCACTGTACTTAATATTTCAGTAATGTTGATCTAGGAGGATAATTTAGACATCAATTCTATGACGACTTTAGTGTACTTGTATGTTAACAACATTAATGAATGAACAATTTAGATGTGTACGTACTATTGTAATAATGTTAATGAGATGACGATTTGGACAATAGTGAACTTCATACTGTAACGATGTTAATAAAAGAACAATTTTTACATTAATGTGAGAACAAGATACATCGTTAACCATGATTGAAAAAAAGACTATCCCTACCCTGGATTTCCTCTTCAATATGCTTTATCAAGAACCGGGTGAAAATAATCTCGGCGTGGATTCGAAGACCGTTTCCATTCCTCTCAAAGGGTTTCGTATAGTCGGGCCAGGGTACGTGTCGTGATTTTCCTTTCTTTTTTCTTCGGGGGTTGAAATCCGTGAAACGATATCCTAATGGGGACCGTGACAGGGACCTGTTCGGTGGTCAGAGGTCCAGATGACGAACCGGAAATCGAGTCAGAAGGGTCAGTACGCGAGTTAGTGGACGCCACTGTAAATCTGGTTCTAGAACGACTCAATTCTCCTCGACGGCCGACCTTTGCTCCCAGGATATGAAAGATCGATTCTTCGCAACGAATAAAAAGGATGTGGAACCTCCACCTGTTTCGCCATGAATATTTACGACGTATTCTACAATTACTCAAAAAAACTCGTTATACACGTCACGAAAAAGTTTAAAGAAACGTGTAACATCAGAAGGTGTTGTTCTTTCTTCAAATTACAGATGAAATTACGTTGAAATAGTCTGCTTCATTTCTCTCTCTCTCTCTCTCTCTCTCTCTCTCTCTCTGCAGTGCAAAATATATTTTTCTAACAATATTAGTGAGAACAAAAACATAATGTTCACAGCTGTACTGTCTTTTAATGTAACCTACAAATCTGAATATTTTACAATTACTAAAAAAATTCATTGTACATGTCACGAAAAAGTTAAAAAAAACGTGTAACGTTACAGGGTGTCGTCCTTTCTTGAAATTACAAATATTTCAAACGAAACAGCAATTTGTAGCGCAGATCAAAATTTATGTTCCTGACAATGGTCATATCAGTGAGAACAAAAACATTAAACCATGTTCACAGCTGTAATGTCTTCTTAATGTAACCTATAAATCTGAATATTTTCAATTAACATCTCCAGTGTTATATGTATCGATGCATACTCTAGTATAGATCTATACTCTTTCGAAATCGACAAAGTTAAAACTTCACGTAAAACTCGTGTAAACTTTATGTAAGCTCACGTAAAGCATATAACTCTCGAAGGAGTTCTTGGCTGGTAAAAGGAAAATAGAGTTTACAGATGAATTTGTCGATTTTGTGGTAGCCATGAGTAAATCCATTAAAAGTCTTTACGTATACACTTTAATTTTACATATTGTCGAACCAACTTCTTCATTAAATTTGAAGCAGTTATGTCATTTTCGTCCTGAAGGATAAATTTCTATTTCACTCGAGTTTGTTGCAATTCAGGTAGAAAATTTTTATTTTGCAAATGTAATACTGACGTATCTATGATTGATTTCAAATAAACCATTGTGGTAACTAGAGACCCTAACGTTAACGAAACCTTTATAAATATGCAACGTTGGAAAACCAGCTATGTATTTTCAAAGTTCCTAATGAAAATAGCTGATGATTTGAACAACTTCCAAAAAGTTAGAATTTAGACGGAAAATTAGTGACTCCGGGTCAAAATGAGCCCAGTCCCGAGGGTTACGTCTACGACCGCGAACTACCACAGCAAACAAAGAAAAAACCAGCTCTGTGATTCACTAACTACAATTCCGTATTTTTCAGTGAAAAGAGGGAAGAATACCGAGCGATCTAGAACGAGAGGAAAAAGGGGGGAGTGGGGCATTCATGCGTCCGTTTAAGGATTGCGGATCAACGTACCAAAAGGGGCACGGGAGAAGATTTCAGCGTGGCACGATTCTGAACATGCTTCTCGAATCATTCAGGTAAAGATGAGCCGGCGAATCGTTTCTGTTGTCAGTCTTCCTGTCTTCGGAACAATGGCGTCCCGTCGTCGTCTCGTATTCTTCTGCCCAATATTTCTCTGGAAGCCGGCGGCGGCGCTGCGCGGCTGAACCACAGATGGAAAGAGATAGACGGTCACGCACCGGATCTATAATACAAGCGACGGAAAATATCTGGTGAGATGGTTCCCCGGAAAGAATATACGTACCGTGCATGTATCCCTAACCGTTTCCCGTTCGCGAACTTATCTGGCCGAAAGAAGGGGTGCAATGGAGCAGTACTATAGCACCTTCAGTGGATCGAGAGCCGAATGGTGCTTGACGAAACACCGAGAAACACAGGTACGAGGGGTGAAACGAGAAGTAGACTGCGGTATCCGGCACAGAAAGGGTGACACGTTGCACGGATGCTGTGGGAATGTTCTCACAGTGCTGAAGAGATCACCTGTAGCCATTTGGGGCAGCTCTCCCTTCGAGAAACGAATGCCTTACCCCCAGCAAGATCGGTGTCATCTGCCGTCGGCAGAACCGATCCGCAGCCCGATCGTTTCCGTTCTAACTAGACGACTCATCGAGCACGCAGATGCTCACGGAACTGTTTCCGTTCTGTCGCGATTGTTATTACCAGACTGCGCGGATCTTTATGAAAAATATAAAATGTTCGCATTGATTGCAGGACACAGGAGCTAAATAAAAATTGTATTCTTCTTTCAATTATTCTATTAAGCTGAAACAAATACATTGGTGTCCGTGATTATTTTTAACATGTCCATTGCTTTAAATTGTACGTGCCCATTTTTGTCATAAATGCATAATCCCTAGTCTAGGGATCACAGTCCGGGATAAAAAGATAGGTTTAGGTTCTTGGTGTTAAATATTATTTCTACGTTGTATACGACATCAATAATGTTCCAGAACTTCGGAATAACAATTGCATGTAATAATTAGACTGCGGATTTTTATGCATTCATGAAATAGTGAACGATTAGAAAAGTCTAAGAATATTGTTAGGATGTTTTCAATGTAAAAAATCTATTAGGGATGAAGTGAATTTTTGTGTAACTTCTGCTCCCCACAATCGTTGCAAAATATTTTTATTTTGAGGATTATATACGCCCCATATAATTATAGAGACAACGAAAAATCTAATACAAAGAGCTCTGTATCATAGAAAGACGGATATTAGGTTTATTAGTGGCAAAATGAATATTCAGAAAGATTTAGACATTATTATTATAGAATGTTTTCGAAGATTGGATAGTTTCGTAATTGTATAAATGTTACTCTCCTGTATACACTCATATAAGAACGATTCTGAACTTCCTCCAATTTCGCAATTTATTACTGTTTAAAGTTGTTGGAGTAGCAACGTTCAACTGCACTGGAAAACTTTTCTATGGCACTGTTCAAATTGTAGACACATGAAGTGCTATGCTGTCGATAAGACTTCGATTAATTGCAAGACTTCCACTTTCTGTCTGTATCCAGTTGAAATAGTACCATTCGGGATTGTACAGCGAAATTTAATTAAACTGCAGATTGCGCCAGAATTTCTAACAGAACTATTTGACAGTTTCTTACGAGTAACAACGAAACATCTTCTTGCAAATTAACATATTTCGTATATCATTAATGAACGTTTTTTTTTTATCATATTTTCAGAGCAATTAAGTTTAAGAAAGTAATAGAAATACCACTAAACATTAAAATGTTGGTGAGCTACTGTAACTATTTTAATTACATCCTCTTCAAATAATAAAATATCCATTTTCCAATATATTGTCCACAATGTTCCTTCTCGTTGATAATAATGTATATATTTGTAATTTTATAATGTGTTATATATAAACAGACAGCGAATTTTTTGCAGTTATGACAAAAATGAGTACAATTTAAAACAGGAAAAAGATTAGAAGAATTTAAAAGCACTGTTACATCATTTTCAACATATTGAATATATTAAGAAAGAAAATAAATTTCTATTTCACTCCAGTTTTGTTGGGATTCAGATAAAAAAATTTTTATTTTGCATAAAAATTCGCTGTTCAGTTATGAAGCATACAAACATACATAACATAATAAATGAAGTAAATAATAATTCATGCCATATACATATACAGAGAAATTATTTGAATTTAGCTTGAGACTGAATACGCCAATGGTTTGCGGGGTGTTTCACACTACTAAGAACAAAATAGTAGCTGTGACAAAAATAAAAGCAGATTGTTTAAACGATTCACTGTATTTTATAATTGGAATGCTGCTTTCCTTTGATAATTCCGAAGTAAAATAAATCAGCCAGCAGCGATCTACTAATCTTGGAGCCGATGGTATCGAAAAAAGATCATTCTCAGTGGGGTCTATTCTCACCATACGGGATCCGCGCGAAACGTATCGTCGATAGGAGATAACCGACCTCCCGTGTTTTCTCTCGGGCCAAAGAGCATGGGAGCACCCCTCGGCGCGAGGTTGTATCCCTTTTAATTTTAATTTCCTACCGAAATCCCTTCTTTATAAGCGCACAGAGGCCAGTCAATGACTGTCAGACGAGCGGAGAAAAATGCGAGCAACGGGGATAACGACGGAAGAGGGAAGAGGAGGGAGACAGCAGACAAGGGAATGAGGAGAGGCAAAGGCAGCCTCCGGTTTTTCACGCACATCATCCCTTTTACATTTTAATTTCTCCCCTTTCGCGTCGGCCTTTCAAAGCTTCCTCTTCTCTCGCTCTATTCTTCTCTCTCTCTCTCTCTCGCTCCCCCCAACCACCCTCTCTCTCTTTCTCGCTTACTTTCTCCCTCTCCTCCATCGCTCTGTTCCATCCCTTCTTCGACTAGGTGGCATCCCTTTAACATTATAATGTTCCCTCAGTGCGGGCCTCTTTCTCTAGAACTCGCTGTCTCTCTTTCTTACGAGCTTTTCCACCCCTTCGTTATGGTGTAACGTACCGATTTATGGGTTACCGAGCGAATCCTAAGGAAATGTTATGCCACCGACCCAGAATCGATGCCACGGAACCGTTGGTAACGTTCCGCCCCGGATGTGCAACCGCTGCGTTTACTTAATTTCCGGGGATTTCCGGGGAAACCGTTTAACCGAGATTAAATTATCAACAAAAGTAATTGGCCCGTGCCGAACGTTGCGTCATGTAACGCACGGTATTCTGCCTCCCAGAAGAATTAGTTACCTGCTCCCTTGATGGCTAATTTGACGGTAATGAACGGTTCGTGTGTTACGTTGTCACACAAGTCGGTGCACAGCTGAAATATTTCTACGTAAAATTGGTGAAATTTAAAATTCGTTATATTTGAACGGAAACAAAACAGTGTTGGTTTATTGAAATTAACAGAAACTATAGCTGGAGTGGGAATCGAACTGGTTTCTTTTATATGTAATTAATATGTTCTTATTAATAATAAAAATATTATTAAACTTACCGTATCAGTGACGTCATCATCACAACGGTGGTAGTATTTGTGAGTTCGGTTTTCTTTCTATTCAGCATCTAGAATATTATACAAGACACATTTTAGCTATACAATATATTAATTTTGGCATTCAAAATTTCAGATTACATTTTTTCTACTTTCAGGAAAAAATAGAATGAGAACGAAGAATATACTAACTAAATTTATGAAATTTATAACTGCAACATGAACGATAGAAACGAATACTGTAAATTCAACTAAAAAGAACTGTTAATTATCCTTAGACAAAGTTTAGATCTCAAGAAATTCATCTTATTTGTAATATATTCAAATAAAATAAATTTTATCATGATTTGTAGAATGCAAAATAATTAAAGTAGATATCCACTATGATAAATCTATACTTTCCGGTTTCGGTTTTATTAATTAAATTATATTATTAAATTAAATTAATTTATTATTAAATTAAATTATTATTAAATTATTATAGTATTTCTGGAATTTGGCACTGAACGTGTCAATGAGTTAATAGAAATATTTACGCACTACAAATACAGTGATATGTCAAGATTAACTTCGTTTTTTTAAATGGGATGCTATATTTTTTATGTTTAATAATTACCGATAAATTTCACTTTGTTTCTATCAGGTCGTTGCATATGAAATGTCCGATTTTGAACAGTAACGTTAAACAATCGCAACTATTTCTTATTGATCAAAGAATCACACGTTTCTTCATTGTATGCTTCATTTACAAGATTGTCATCTCTATTTTGTAGTTCTTTTTACTATCAACAAATAGTGCGTTGTTAATCGCAAGTGACTAGAGCCACATAAAGAGTTTATTCTTACTTTAATTATTTTAATAAGCTGAGAAAGATACATAGATTCGAATTCTTAAATCATTGTAACCTTTTTACTGTTTCAAATTGCACCCACTCATTTTTGCCATAAAATACACAGTCTATAAAAGAGCACGCGACAATCGCACTGATTGATGTTGAAATCAAATCTATTTAAAACGAAATTTATATGTGTAAATTAAAATTGGAGATAGAATCGTAAGCTTTGTACCTCAAAGTGACATACAATGAACCTGTCAACTGTAATAGTATCTCTTGATCAAAACGCATTGCAACATTTGCATTCTAAAATCGGACATTTCATATGCAACAACCTATAGAATGTAATCTGCGCTTAATATCAAATTGGAGATTCGATAGCAACTGTACCAGCATAATCAGCGTTTACCTTATTTCGCAGACGAGTGCCAATACTCAACATCGGCTAAAACAGGAGGGAACAGATGAGGTTCCTAAAAACTGGCAATGGTAATCCAGCGTATTCTCGCATGTCGTTGACTGGTAGCCTGCGAGCATCATTCACCCCAATTTCGATTATCGGTGACAGGAATCTAGAACAGGGGCCGGAAGTCACGGAATCGGAGGTCGGGACACGGTGTTTCCAGAAAACCTGCCACGTAGCCGGCGAACGAAACGGTTGGGAACTCTCGCACGTTCCCCGTGGCCCATTCTAGCCTAGGATTATCGAATGCCTGGGGATTTTGTATCGATCAGTGAAAGACTTTGTGAGAAGCGCGAATGTGTGCCGAACGAGGGCCGGCATACATTAACGGCACCGGGGCGGAAATTGGATTAAACCGGCGGAATTATTCGCGAGGATTTTGCATACACCTCATGAGGCGAGGCCGGGGACGATTCACAATCGCGAGCGGCAACCGGCACAATGCGAGTCTCTCTCTTTTGTCGCGCGACGCAACAGAAGTATTTCTCCTCTTTCAGCGTGCCTGGGGGTATTCCCGTCGATACCATCCACGACGACGACGCGACGCGACGAGTCTTTCTAAAGCCGAAATCAACGGTTAAGAATATTATCCGGTTCACCGTGCGCTCAAGCTATGTAGATTTCCGTCGCGTCGTTTATTGCGTTGATCGCGGCATTGTGCGTGCACGAGGAAAGTAAAAAGGGTGACCGCTTCCTCGAAAACCGGAGAACCCGTTGTCGTTCGATGTCGGCTGTAAAGTGACGCACAATGTACGAACAAATTCTGGATACTTTCGGAATGACGCGTGTCAACCTACTCTGACTCTGGTACAATAGGCGTTCGATTAACCGGATTGATCAGGTTGCAGGGTAATCAAGTTTTTGGGACAATTGTTGGCTTGAATACGCGCGATGAGAATGATGCACAGCTAGAGAGAAAAGATAGGATGGCCTGATTATTTGGTATATGAGGGGGTCCGTGCAAGAGGAAGCTAAACAAAATATTTTTGTCAATTCTGCTACTGCATAGTGTCTAATTATTATCCCACAATTTATACCTGTATTGCGGAATTCCTGCCTCTTCTATGTATGAGATTGTCTGTTAAACTTATATTTCTTCCGTGCAAGAGGGAGCTATGCCACACTGAAGTTTTACCTGATGCAGCACTAACGTTTGCAACACGAATAAACTGAAATTTATCATGAATTGTGTGTGTAGAATTCAGAAGGGTTAATAGCGTCCACTATGACCAATTTTAGGTTTCTATTTTGTGGGAATATTTAGGGTTGATAGTAGTCAACACACTAATAATCAACATGATGACGACGATCAAGAACACGACTATAAATCTTTTACTTAGTAACAACAATATTTTACCTTATAAAGAAAGAGGATAAATGCAAACATTATATTTGGTGATGAATTAGTTAATTGAAACATTTTGCGATATCAAAAGGTTCGAATATTCGAATCGTAATTTTCGCGAGAGCAAAGTTATCCAGGATCAACGTGTCAATGAGAAATCTGAATGACTTATTTAGCATACGCAACATAAGTTTTCGTGATTCCTTTATTGTAAAAGTTCTCGTGGGACGCGCGGACAGGATTATTGCAGGGGCCACGTGCAAGGACGAAGGGCGAAGAAGAAGGAAACGATTGAAAGTTCACTCGACGTGTCTCCGGTGCGAATCTTCGGATTAAGACGAGCTGACGAGGCACGTGCTAGATCTCCTGAATACCGGCGCTATTGGAACTCGAGTGACCATTGGTCATTGTCGCAGGAGGGAACACAAAAGGAAAAGAACCGGTTACCTCCTGCCAAGAAGAACCGGGGCACGTGCTGCCAAACGTGGTCCAGAGATTGTTTTAAACGAGCTGATCCTGAAAACACCCTGGTCATACAGAGTAACACCTGTTCCTTAGCGAAGACCCAGTCCGGTTCTTCGGACGTTAGAAACACAGAAATTAATTGTGACGACACTCGACGATTGGCCGCATCAACCCTTGTCCCTCCCTTCTATCCAGCTCACACCATTTTTTTGTACACAATTGACGTTGCAGCATTGTTTGTAAAAAAACAATTTGTCTTGCACATGGTTTTGTAATTACACTTTTGAATGATCTGAACGATTTTCTTTTTATGTAGGAAATATTGATAGAAATTTACGTATACATGTGTGAATTTTAAAGTGTGCTAAGGATTAGAATATGTTTATAAAAGCAATGCCTAACCTTCCAGTGCACAGTGTACAGTGTCGTAGACTTTCCCACAATATTATTAATTAGTAGACTGCTGATGTTTATGCAATTACCAATTTTTATAGACGAATTTTAAAAAAGTAGAATAGAATAAAATCCTATTGGGTTGGCAAATAAGTTCGTTCGGTTTTTTAGAGTGGAATAAATCACAAAAACCAAACGAACTTATTTGCCAACCCAATATTTTTCATGGAAACAGCCTTTGTAGATCTGAAACAAATAAAAGGCGTACTGAATTCTATCGAATTTATATTATAGCATTTTTTGGAAATCTTCATAACCCATAAATGCATAAACATCCGCAGTCTATTAATTAGACTCTTTCACGTGTTTCATAACAATTTTCAAATTCCAGATAGCAAGTACCATGGAACCTCGCTAGTAGCACGTAATCCTCGTTCGTTGCACACTACCGACCCCCACCAGGAGGTGTTCAAGGTTCCGGAACTTATACTGAAGATCTACATAGAAACAAAAGAAGATTGGCACTTCGAATCGCTACGATTGGGCACCTCTTTCGACGTACGACCTCGATTCTTGCACGCGTGTCGGTCCCGTCTCGTGCAACGAGCGAGCACGTACTGTAGTAATGCATGAAACTGTGCTTGATATTCTGGCCCGATGTAATAACATTTGTAACGTTCATCGAGGTCAGCACGGAGGTGGATTAACCTAAAGGGTTAGTCACACCTATAGAAATTGTAAAATTGTTTCCTCGAAAACTGGACTGAACACGAGGAATCTACACGTGTCATCTGCTTCTTCATAAAGTGTCATATTCGAGTACAGATGGCACGCTTCGCACCTGGCGCGTGCACACAAAACTGAGGAATCAAAAATGTCGAGGACATCGTGAGTGTTCGTCGGCAGATAAGGGTAACACAACCCTGTCCCGTTTCAATCAAGCGTATTCGGTGGTCACACGAAAAGTCTTTCTGGGGGGAGGCCCTCGTCAAAGCTCGCGACGCGAAAAATCCGTTGGCCGCGGGCGCCTGGAAATTCCTATAATTTGCATATTATCCGTTACGACAGTTGCTCGCTTTTTCCTCGCCGCGCGCGTTACGTGGAGAAGCTTTGTAAGCTTCTTTCTCTCTTCTTTCGTTTTTTTTTTGTTGGTCATCAGAGTCGGCCTGGTCCGTTGGCTGGCCGCGATTCGCTACATATTCTCAAAGGGCGTCCAACGTACCCCCGTCATCCCTGTCGTTTGACCGCGAGCAGTTCTTCTGACAAGCACGTGCTCTCTGGCCCCAAGAAACGTACACGCGTAGAGTTGTAGAGGAGAGGAGAGACTAGAAGAAGGAGAGGAGAGACTAGAGGAAGGAGAGAGCCGTATAAGTCCGTCGAACAGTGGCCTGTAACGAGCGTACGCGTTTTACCTGCATACAATAGAAAATTTCTGGCCAGCGGCCCGTGTGCCGTGTCGACCTGCCAGCTGAAATCGGATAGGATTGGGCAACGCCCAGATTGTGACCTGTGGTCCTCGCCGAAAACACCTCTTCGTGGAGTGGTGTGGTGTGGCCACAGTGTGCCACGGTAGAAGGGGTAGCACGGAATTCAATTCCGTCCTGGACGATGACGACGCCGGATGCGAATTCACCTTCTTTCAGCCCGGCCCGGCCCGAACCCGGACGGCTCCGGGATCTTCTCCCGGACTGCACGTGCTCCTTTACGACATGGTATCTGGAATCCTTCCTGTCGAATGGCGCTCCTAACGGCGATTCATGGATATTACGCCCCCGATGCCCTTTGCTCTATTACGCTAATGATTGTTCGCGACAGAAGATTAGGGCTGACAGCTGCGACGTTCGATCGCCGATCCGAGTTAATTGATTGCGCGCCGGGACTCATGATTTTATTCGACCGACCACGGATTATATTCGGATTCGATTGGGAACGTGAGTACTGTCGGGGACAGAATGGTAGGACAACATATTCATTTGTTAATTTTTATCCGGTAGATTACGTAAACCGAAATTCTTGTACGTACGTCGTTTTACACTGTTTTTGTTTAGTTGACAAGAGAGAATTTGTTTGGAAAAATGTAAATTTTTAGGCCAAATTATCGGGACAAAATGATAGTGAATGTGTTTAGAAAGTGGAATGTGCAGGGTGTAAATTGATATCGACAGGGTCCAAATTAATTTCAAGATCAAAAGGATAAAAAGTGCGAAAGAAAACACGGGTCAAAACTGCACTGTTCTCTTAAAAGATTATGAAAAAGTTTTTTCATTATCAAACTGATCTTATTCATATTATATTTTCGATATATTTCACGCTCGTAGAAATAATATAGGAAAATATTTAATTTTTGGACATCGCGTGGTGTCGGAATGATGAAAATCTCATTTTCTAATATTTTATGGCATAACTCCACCTGGCAGTAGAATTCCTGCAGAAAATGACGGTGTCTGTACATATAATTGATTAACAAACCTATTATTTTAAAATGTACTTGTATTTTAAATCGACTACGAACTTCTACAATAATCTATTTCATTTTATGTTATCTTTCATAATGATTACAGGCGGTATGTTTTGTACAATCTGCGTCTGTTTTAATTTTCATTCGATATGAACCTTATTTTCGACGCAAAGTAAGACGTGTTCCGTGTAGTAATATTTTTTAATAGCACCGAATTATCACGATTAACGGTAAATGGAATTTCCGTAATGGGTCCACGTAATTAATAAAGTTCAATGCCGTTTTTGACACGGAGGAAGGTTCGGTTACATTCTCGGCGATTATGAGGCTCGGTTTTGCTGTTCGCTTCCAACCTTCGAATACCCTGATTCTCCCGGTTATAGGACCGCTTCACCGTAAACTTTCGCTATAGCCGAACTTCCAAACTCCTTTCCCGGAGCACCAATCCTGTCCATGCTGGCCGAGCAGCACGTTACTAGATATTCCTTCAAGTATTTTCCACGCGAGGCGATAGTAAAGTCGGTGGACGGCGTAATATCATTCCTTTTACACCGTATTCACGTTACAGATACCGATTTACCCGTACGAAATAACAAAATCAAAACAAAATTAAAACGAACACATTATTTCCACCACTCTTCTCATCGCGTACCTCAAATCATTTTTCTTGTGTCACAATAATAGATTATAAAGTTTTGCGTAAAGATCCGCAGTGTATTTATTAACCATCTTGACAGCGTAACCTGCTTTATTTATCAATTTGTTAAAACACATTCCTGAATTTTTCTATTGTTCCTAACGCGGCGGAACTGCATTTCATTAATTCGCCAGAAACTGAGTAAAATTGAATGATGATTTTGATTTTCTGCGTTAAAATTGACACCGACTACGCTGTCAGAGAGTAACACATATCGACCTTTCGCGTAAACTGCCAAACAATCAACTCCAAAAAATCAAAATTAGTCATTGTAATAAAAGCAGCAGGGCTAAAGCGTATCACAGGGATTACTCCTTGAACAATATTACTTTTTAGAGAGATAGACGAAGGATTGTGTCGGCTACATACGAAATCAAAGTGTTATTGTTCTTAGATTCGTTTGATTCGAGAGTCATTCGTTTGGCACAAATCACAAACTACTCTGATACAAGTAATAATAGTCCGAGTTAGGTTTATACCGTCAAGTCTCTCAGAACAGGGTTAATTTGTGTTATGACAAAACCGAGTTAAGGGAAACTCAGAACTGTATAATACAAATTAGGCGAATGTGGAGAGTTGTATAAGTTGATCAAGTTATTCTATATCGAAAACATGTTATAAAAAAATAATGATTAGAAAAATCAGAGAATTTCCGGTACGATATTCGTAAAAGTTCCGAATCTGTTCGACTAAGATTCGAATATACTTGCAAGTATTATTTCCGTTTACTAAAATACTTGTAAAAGGTTCGAAACTGTCTGGCATAGGTGCGAGTATACTTAGGAGTACTATTTCTGTTTTTCGAAGTAATTATAGAGAGTACGAATTCAATCAATCAAAGTTCGAACCTGTTTGCGAGGTACTTGATCCATCCCTAGTTATAAGCACATTGCGTTGTATCGAAACTGTGTTTTCAGAGTAAGTACCGTGTTATAAGAGAGTCGAATATAATTTTAGTGTCTAATATTAACACTAAACCTACAACTGCCGGTCAAATGACCGGTTTTATATTTTTCGTCTTAGAATTATTCAAATTATCAAGTTGCTTATATGTAAATTGATTGCAAAAATTTAAAATGAAATTAAAAATTGCACGAAATCTAAGCAAATAGAGCCTTGTCACTTTTGTAAGCTAAAACATTTTAATCGTTTTTAGTGCTCGGTAGGTTTAGTGTTAATCATGTGGTCGAATACCATTCAAATATTTTTGAAATGATCACTAGACTGCGGATTTTATGCATTTATGACAAAAATGGGTAAGCACAATTCAAAGCAGTGGACATATTAAAAAGAATTAAAGACATCGGCGTATTGGTTTCAGCTTAATCAGATAATTAAAAGACGAAAGAAATTTTTATTTCACTCCTGTGTATTGCAATCAATTCAAACATTTTTTATTTTGCATAAAGATTCGCAGTCTGATGATCACAGTCCAATATACAAATGAATGTAAAATAAGATTAAGGAAGACTTTTGCAGTCTTGAAAATATCCGATTTAATTCACTTTCGCGTTCACCTGTACCCGCCTCGCTCTGAAACTAATAGGAGCTGCGAGATCGTGCAAGTGTGAATGGATGTAGTGACCACAAGCCCGAAACCGCAGCTCAAGCTCCTCTAGGATGACCCTACTTTAATACTACTCGGCACGGAAAGAAAACTACAAGCACGGGAGGCATGCTCCCCAATTAATCAGGATTAGCCGAAGAACCGACCTTTAACATCGCACTGTCCACTGTTCGCGTGATGGCCATCAGTCATCCAGAGGGTCCTCGTTCTCTCTCTGTCGTCGTACCTCGTGCATCCCTCTCCTTCGGTGACCACGGTCACCTCGCGAGGACCTTATAGGCTGTCCAATCATTACGGTGTCATTAACTTTGACGACCGTGTAATCGTGACGGGCAACGGGTCAAAGGGTGGGCAACGTACCTCTGGCCAACCCTAGGTCACGTTGCCGAGGTCACGGATCCACGTGGACAGACCTCCGGATCATCGAAACCCTTCGAAATTAATTGACCCATCTTAGAAGATCGGATCGAGCCGAGGAAAGTTCGAATGTCGACCGAAGTAACGGAAGCAACGTTCAAGTTTCGCTACTGGGGGACACGATCAGTTCGAGTTAATTATTTCGCTAGGTCCGATTCCGCTGGGTAAACAATTCAACTCAAACCTTGGAACCATCGGGTTTTACCCACTTGACTTTATTTTGCACTCGGCCAATCAACTTAGCAATTATGAGAATTAAATTTTATAACAGCTTGCGTTAATTTCGTAGAAAATGTAAATGTGTAAATTAATGTATGGAACAAGAACTTTTCAAGGGAATAAAAATTGTGGCAAATTTACAGTCGGTACTCCTACTACAAGGGTAGTTCTATGGTGAGCACGGGTTTCTGAATTATTTGAGCCGTTTATTTTGAAAGTGGCGTAAGTCCATTTAAGTTTACATTGAGATATTTAAGAGTTTGCGTTTCAATGAAATTAAATCGTCCTTAAGTGTATCTAATTGTAAGAGAGTTAAATTTACAATTCCTATGAAAATAATAGCAATTATTAAGAGAATAATATGTATGTTCTTACGAAGAATGGACTTAAGTCACTTTCGAAATTAACAACTAGATTTGTCATCAAATTTCAAACAGCCCAAGTCCATTCGATATAATTTAAAATGCTTCAAATTGAAAAAACAATATTCAATTTATTTTATATTTCATTACAAAAATTGAAAAACGTCATTTATGCGATTCAGGAAATCCTTTAACTATATGTATAAATTACATAACAATTTACTCCTCATTTACATTTTGTGTATGCGGGAGGGATTTGATGTGGGAGGGATTTCTCTCGAAAATGGACTTAGGCCACTTTCAAAATAAACGGCTCATTTCTTCTGTTCTGTTTGAGGAAAAATTATGAACATTCTACCTAATAGCATACACGGCTGAATTTTCTTTGAATTTTCGGCTACAAAATCGACTTCTAAAAAATTCCGAAAGAATAAAATTGCTGATTTTGTATTGAAGTATGACATCATAATAGTTGCATCTTTTATTATGATCAATAAAAATCCGAAAAAATGCATATTTTGTATTAAAATTTCAGAGATGCCAGTTTCATAAAAATGTTCTTGATGTTTTTC
Source organism: Lasioglossum baleicum (assembly GCF_051020765.1). Taxonomy (NCBI): domain Eukaryota; kingdom Metazoa; phylum Arthropoda; class Insecta; order Hymenoptera; family Halictidae; genus Lasioglossum; species Lasioglossum baleicum. The sequence continues at coordinate 5,212,503 of NC_134939.1, read as the reverse complement.
AAATTTTTTTTATAAAGTTCGTCGTAGTTAATAAAATAAATAATCCATTTTTTATATGAACAAAGATCAATTTGGTTTAAGGGCACATTTCACCCCCTTTATCTTTAACACTTTCACTGTGAAATTACAACCCCCAGGAAACCTAGCGAAGTCGAAGTAGTTTAATTAATGAAATCAAGACCGGCATGACGAAATTTATTATAGTAGTTACTCCGTTAACCCTTCTGCTCCCTTCCCCTCGAATAAAAATTGATTTTTTTGATATGTTACAATATCAAATTAATTTCTAAACCCGATTCGAAACCAGAGGGTGATTTTTAATTTCTCTGATATTTGAACCATTTTCAAAATCTAGTCTACTTACGACCTAACATTTATAAAATTGATTGTTCAACGTTACATTCACGAGTACCGTTAAGATGCGACGAGATAGATCTGGATTAGTCGAGCAAATGCGTCTGCAGCATTGAATCCGCCCCTTTCCCACACGTTTTTCCCTTCGTTAGCATCAGCGGCGGTCGTCAGGCCAGCAGCGGAACGAAAATTTTACGGCAGACTGAAAGAGTAATCTTCTTCCTAAATTCTCGCGGCTTGAGGAGCTGGCCGGGCAGTTTATTACGAAAAATGCCACTGGCCAGAAGCGGGGTGTTCAACAATGCAGATAGTACACGGGTTCTGGTGGTCCTGCAGCATTCACACGGTGACGAGGCTGCGACGCGAGATGCAGGTCATCATCTCACGGTTCCCCCTTAATGAAAGCCGGACCAGAAGCCAGTCGTAACGCGGAAGAAGAAAGGAGGACGAGAGAGCGCAGGACGAGCCATTGTCCTACAGGACGTTGGGCACCAGGTGGCCAGGATCAGGACCATTACCTCCGTGGATTAATTGCCATGCAAAAACTCACGATGGCTAACGGAATGATAGGAGTGTCCGTCTTCAGCCATTCGCCGGCGTCCAGGTTGCCCGGAGTTTTTGCCGGCTGGCAAAAGAGACCAGCATAAGTTATCAGGATGATTAAACAGGGGATCATCGTGATGCTCCGCGAGAGACTCGGGGAGGGGACACACGGATTGGTCCAGAAAGGGTTGCCGGGAAGAAGATGCTTCTCCGGTATGGCTTTGGAACTTTGAAACTCCGCTACTTGCCGAAGGAATAAAATTTTCTCGCTGGGACACTCGCTCCCCTAAGGACAAGGGACGGGGTCCAGAGATCCCTTTATGCTTTAATATCGAAGACAATAGTGTTTCCATATTAGCATTCAGGTGGGTCATCGTCACGTTTACTTTGCTTCTCGAATTTACCACGGTCATTGAAAGGAACGAGAGGAGATTTTTTGTGGATATCGAGGTATGGATGACCTTCGGAGGAGTCGAAGCTAGTTCTGCTAGTATTACCGGGTCCACGCAGCTAGCCTAATACGACTCCATCGCTTTAAAGCAACGAAGGGTGAGAGTGGATGTTCGGAGGGTGGTTGCCACGGCGGTGGCCGTGAGGCAGCGGCGTAGGCGGCTGGGTTTTTGGGGGTTGGTGATTCTAAGAGGTCCGGCTCTTACACGCGTGGGCCTCGTTCCTCTCGCTCTCCTTTCTCTCACTCTATCTCTCTCCCTATCTTTCTCTCTTGCTCGCTCTCGCTCGAGGGGTAAGGAAGGGGGTGAGAAAGGGGGAGTCGGTGGCGGGTCTGGTCCAGGGGGCGCCAGTATTGATCTCGCGACCCTCTCCTCCTCTTCGGCCACCGTTGAAGGAAGGCGGAGGCGGTTGAAAGGGTGGGTAAGATGTCAGCATGCGTACATACAAAGTAGCCCAATGCTCATCCTGCTCGCCAGCCGTGTACGCCGAGTCTTGTACGTTGTCTGCCTTAAATAAGTTATCTTGTTGAAGGTAACGATGTCCTCCTGTACGTACCGCGGATACCACTCGCTGGAAGACCTGGGTCATTTAAATGTAAAAGTTTGCTATGCTTGATTTTTCCTGCGCTTCCGTAATGCTCGCTGCTTGATTTTCAGCACCTACATGTATGTCTCAACCTACATGTACACATATGTATATTCCTACATTTCATTATGACAATCAATTGTCGCGGTGTAGTACAAATCAAGAAAGTAATCTAGTAATTTGACGTAAAAGTGTTATCCGGCAGGCAGGATGTAAGTAGAACATTTTTTGTTTATTTCAAGAGAATCATCCTGTAGCGTTTCTGTGGGTCAATCAAATTAGCCTACTTTATTTGAGTTCAACAATTCGCGAACGAGATTATTTTTAAATACTTGGAACACTGACATTTCTAACTTCAAGAATATACACGCTCAATATTAATAATGTTTAATACATATTATATCGTCAATATTTCGACATTCGATCTCAGAGATTTAATAATACTGACTCTAATGCGATGACGCGTGTGCAATCATTATAGAATAATGTGTTCTTGTGCTATGGTAGATTATGGAGGACTGTTTTGGAGGACTGTTCGTTGACTTACAATAATAAAAAATTGAGGCAAATTGAGAAGTCCTTTTTCAAGATTTTTGCATTTTGCGAATCCTAACCACACGAATATACAGCATGTATTAGTGTAAAAGTTCATTTTCAAATCTGGACAAGTAAAAGTAGATTTGCAAAAGTGAGTTATTTTTCCCCACTTGAAAGTGCACTGTGTTCTTCCATCGGAAGAAGACCGAAAGACTTTTTTTACGGTTTGTTTTATTAAACGTAAAGGCAATATAAATTCCTAATAGTGCTTCTTCCAGACACCCAATCAAATATTCCTTTAAATTTAAATAACGTAAACAACTGTGAATTCCTGTTCGATAAAAAACAACGAATTCTGGCGAGGCTGCCAGGCAAAGCGTGCACGAACGTTCACTCTGGTAGCGAGGACATCATCAGCCAGTGAACCGAGGCGCGTTTGTCATTGGCGGCCGGCTCGGTAATGTTCAACTTATCGTTTCACCCGTAGAAAGCGATACGCGGTGTTCGCTGATGATTTACACGTTGTCATCGGGTTACCGGTATCGTCTTCCATTGTGCGATCCTGCTCGCAGCCCCTTCCCTGGTTGTTCGCACATCGATAAACACGCACGCCCACGCGTAGGCCGGTAGCCGTTGCGGTCGAGCTCGCTGGCGAACATATAAACGGTAGTCCGGTAGCCGATCTTGCACCTTGTGGGCCACGCTGTCAGGAGGAAGAAAGGACGAAAGCGCTAATAATCGTACGCGGAAGGTAGCGCGCGTACCCAATGTGTCGATTATGTCGCAGATCCACGGGGCATTAGTTTTCCTCGTCACGCACATTTGCCCACGCATGTCCACTCGCGGCACACAGGCGTGAGTAATGTAAGGAAAAGCTGGTCGAAAGGGATACGTCGGCGTGGAGAAAAGCCAATAAGGGTTTGTCCAACGGGGTAGCTTCGCGCAGAAGATGTGTCGGCCCAGTTTGCCCCACCCCTTGCTCTCGATCGCGCGTCCGAGAGAGACAGCAGGGAGCCAAGAAAAAAAGAAGGATGATTTTTTAGTACCTGCTGAAAAGTCTTTGTTTTCTTCGGGGCTGGTTCTTTTTATTTTTTTCATAGGATGCTGGGCACGCGCGATGGAGAGCACGCGAGCGTGAGTAATGGAAAGAGAGAACTTGCCAGGGCAAAGGGATCTGCGAGGTGAAAAACCGATAAGGGCTTCCGCACGCGGGGGAAAAGTCTTTGTGGTTTGTTCTGCGTGCGAAGGAAAATGATTTTTTTTAGTACGTGAAAAGTCTCCGTCTTTCTCCGGCTCGCTTTCGCACGGTGTTCTCTCTCTTTCTCTCTCTCTTCGGGGGCCCGTGCGCGGGAATAGACGCGGCTCGAAGTACGTGAGCATGAGTAATACGTAAGAAAAGAACCGGTTCGAGAAGGGCTAACCGGGAAAGGGAGATGCCGAGATGCGAGGGCTCTTGTCCAGCCAAGGGATGCTCCCCTGGCTCTCGCCGCGCCGGCTACGTCCCGAAGAAAATTATTCTTCGCCGCAGAAAGAAGTTTTCATACTTTCCAGCAGTTTTCGTACGGAAATAGATCGCCGATCCCCGTCGACGGGGGTGGAAACGTTTGTCCCCTTCGGTGCGCGAACGCACTGATACGGTTTAACGGAGAAATGAAAAAGTTCCGGGAAAGAAACACAGGAATCTCTTTAATATCAGGAAACTCATTTAAGTGTGTTTAACATAGAAAGGAAGAATTAAGGTTGCGCTCTGCGCGCTCGAGAGGAATTCTTTTCTTCTCGGGCTACAGGATACGCGAGCGAGTTCGCGTCGATTCCACTTTAATGCGAACAATAATTTTCTGCTTTTTAAACAGAGGACAAGGAGGACCTTCCTTTCATCGCGCGATCTTACCTCTCTCGCCCTTCGCTCCTTTAAGGAACGGCTTAACAATTATTTTAATTACAAATCTCCCGACTGCTGTGACATTGAGAGGAATTAAAGTTCCACGACTTCGTTGCGGGTAAATTAAAACGCTGGAAAATCAATTCTTGGCAAAAGTTCAAATTGGAATTTCTATATTTTTGGGACTCTATTAAGAACCGTAAGCTTGGGATGAATGGCGTAGATCTGCGAAGTCTGAAACTGCTTTGATATCGAGAGGAATTCCACGACTTTGTTGTAGATTAATTAAAACGCTGCAGAATCGATTTTTGTCAAAAGATTTTTTGGACCTTTCTAAGAATCGAAAACTTGGGATGAATGGTGCGTAAAATCTACGAAGTCTCGGGGAGAAGCTCAAGTTTTAGTTTTCTTAAAGTAACTTAAAAATAAATGACCCAGTTGCAGTAAACGGTAAAGTAGGGCGAGTCCTTAAATCGAATCTTGTTAAATTCTTCTCCGAGAGATTCTCCGCTGACTGATCCCTCCGTTTTCGCTACCACTAGTCCTATAATTGGGACAACGATTCGCATTTTATTGACCTTGTTCGAATTGCATCGATATAATTAATGAAGTACACTTTGGGACGGATTGTTCTATAATAATTGGTTACTCAAATAAACATGGAAATGAAATTGTACAATTTTCTCGAGGCTGGTAATTTTAGGAAGTAGAGCACAATTAGTAAATATCACTCAATCAAATCTGCTTCTCAGATCATTACTGAACATAATATTATACCTGGGTATTATAAATAAAAACATTATGGAAGTTTACGTTATCATTAGATATGGTTGTTATTAGATTGTATTAGTTACTGTTAGTATAATTATTATTAGATAATACAAATTTTCTACCTGAATTACAACAAGGAGTGAAATCGAAATTTATTTTCTCTCTTAGTATTCATATTAGATTAAAAATAATATAACAATATTTTCAAGTTCTTATAATGCTTTTACTGTTTTAAATTACACCTCGTCATACAAATTTATCATTTACAAAACTATATCCCACAGAAGTTTCATTAAGATAATCCGAAAAATTGTACAAATGCAAGTATGCTTTCAAAATTTAAAATTTTCTCAAACTTCTAATAAAAACGAATGCACGAGAGTTAGTGAATAATTTTTTATTGACGTATTATTACACAGAATGAAATGTGTGCCACTGGCACCAGAATAACCCAAAATACGCGACGAAGAGCTTGCAGGGTCAATATTTGTATCTCGTGTTAAATGTAGGTATGGTATAGTTACGAGTGGTGGCATGTCCAAAAATATGAAGGATTTCGTTCAAAATTCAGTGACCTGATTTTGGATATACAGTACCATTGTGTGACAAGTTCGACTTTGTGTTATTCTAATTCTGACGACACTTTTATACAAACTGTAAATTGAAAGAAAGATCTTCAAGTTTATTGTAATTTAATGCTAAATCTTCGGAAGCATCTTCGGAAAAAGCTTGTATGAGATTCAGGCGTTTGTATATTCAAAAACGCGAATGAAAACGTAACGTTTTGAAAAATTAATTGAGCAGAACAGTTGCTTCATAAACTGAAAGACTACAGTACGAATTTCGAAGAAAATTGTTCAATTATCCATGCAAAGTAAAATTTCCATGGAAATAAAAGTAGCCTTGCACGTTGCAATATTTATTTTCTAATAAGAGGTAGTAGCATATAGTTAAACAATCTAAGGGAGTGCAAAATAACACATACATGTGACATAATTCAACAAAGAATCAGAAATATTTCTGAGACATGGGTTTAAAGCATAATTCGCAACTAGTTGACATTAAGAATTGGACCCCAATTAACTTATAATTTTAATTATGACTTCAGAAAGCGTCCTTCGTCAAAGTAGCCCCTTCGTCCTTCAGAAAGCGTAAATTTCCTGATGGGAAACATCCTAGTCGCAGTAGACCAGTCACAAAAATGAAGACAATGCAATATTAAATTATTTTGAAGCTAATCCGCACGCGTCTCTTCAACAAGTTCCAAAGAATTGAATATGTCGGTCACAAGTATTAAAACAATTACGAAAAGATAAAAATATCATCCATTTAAAATGACATTAATGCAAGAACTGCGTGTTACTGATGGACAGCGGCGATTAAAATTTCTGGCGTGGCTAGTTATTGCTAACGGAAAGGATCCCGAAATTTTTATGAAAATTATATGGACAGACGAATCTAAATTTACAAATGATGTTTTCAATCGACGAAATCAACGTTATTGGTCAACAAGAGAATCCACACCGGACACAAGATCGCAACTTTCAAACTAAAATTAGTGTCAATGTTTAGTGTGGTATTTTAAATGGTCACTTAATCGGACCATATTTCTTCGAAGAAAATTTCACAGCTGCTCAATATCTTAACTTTTTGGAAGAAAAACTTCCACACGTATTGCAAGACATTTCACTGAACATTAGGAACGATATGAACCTTCAACAAGACGGATGACCTGCCTATAATGCTATTATAATTATAGGGGATATCTTAATAACAAGTTTAGAAATCGTTGGACAGGAACGTATGGTCCAATTCGTTGGTCACCGCGTTCTCCGGATCTCTCTCTGTTGGATTTTTATCTTTGTGCATATCTGCAATCCGTTGTATACGACACAACAATCAATACTGTTCAAGAACTTCGCAATCGCATAACAACTGTTCGCGACATCGAAAAATGTAATACAAAGAGCGGAGTTCTGTATCATAGGAGATGGATCGCAGTTAGAACATCTTGGTGTAACTTGATTTATTTTGTAAGAAATAATTTGACATTAAAAATTTTTGAGTTTGAGGTCATTTCAAGGTGATAGAATAATACAGTGTCGAATTAATTGTATGTACACATAGTGTAATACAGTGCCTATTCACGATCAAGCATTTTGCGCAACAATTGATCGTGAATGATAGTGATTGACTAATTGCGCAAATATTGTCACATCGCAACGGCGCACAGTGGTCCAAATCGAGAAATCCAGTGGCTTTTAGCCCGAAAATGAACTTTCTTGTATCGATACCTGATCAATGAACATTAATATTGCTTCCCAAATGTCCATAGACCTCGGAAATGGAGAAATTAGTACAATTTATTTAATATTATAGTTGTAATAAATGTTGAAAGTTGGACATTTTCAGAAGAGTATTTTCACGAGAAAAATTGTTTCACTTTGATGCGATGCCCTGACGTTCCTATTTAATATTTTCTCGCGCTTTTTTCTTTAAATTAAAGAGCAGATTTTTGCGATAAGAAATCGTATCTTACATTATTAATTAGTCTGCACAATGTATTAAAAGTTAATGCTGGACTAAATGGAGAAAATTAAAAAAATTTTTTATAATCGGTAAGGGATATCTTTAAAGTCCCGGGAAGTCCCAGTTTCTAACAAATTGGACTATTTTCAGTACACCTTCCTCTATATGATGGTATGTATAAAAATGTTACGTCGCGTAGCGTCCCCTTACGTTTTACGGACCACACTTGTATTCTCCGACTAAACTTCCAAAGCGATACAGAATTCTTTTCATCGAACTGTTTGGGTTAGAGTTACTTGAAATGTTTATGCTATGGTGCAGATAAGGCTTCAAATGAGTCTTCGACTTTCTGTCTGCATGTAGTTTAGACAGAACCATTCGAGCTGCCACAGTGAGACTTCTCAGAGCATTTTTCCGCTGTTGATTTTTATTTCGTTTTAATCACTTTATGTTTTGTGTTAATAATTCGTAGTGTTTTAATTTACTTTATAAACTAAACTCAAGTTTTATTAGTGTTTTTATTGTGTGTGATTTATAAATTTTAGTTATATTACTTAGTGTTTTTTGTACTCTTTTGGACTATTTAATTTTACATCCATATAATATATAATTTTAATATTCTCTCTTTGGTAAAAGTACAAATGACTAAAAAATTTCTTACGTATGTTGTTTTCCAAATTTGACGTTTTCTTCTTTGTTGTTTAGATATTACTTATTTTGTTAAAATGCGTTTTCGCAAAAACAAAGATTTATACATGGCATTAAAAGATTCATAGAGAGATATATGGTTGATTATTTATTTTTACACGCAAAAATATCCGAAGTGATCCACACTTCTTCTAAACACTTGGAAGTTTTAAAAGTTTTTGTAAAAAGATTTTGTTTTAAATTAAAACAAAAATGGATTAGATGTCAGTATAAAGAAAGTAGATTTCGGAAGAATTGTGAGGAATGGTTAGAAAAAGATTTTATATATCCCCAGTCCTCAAATTTACATTTGTCCCAATTCATTAAACATTGCATGTGTGAAACATAAATATAAAATACGCACTTAGAAAGAAAAAATGGTTTGGAAGATTGTATTTAAACAATTTTTTTTTAGTGGAAAATATCAATGAAAATTAATTAAAAATTATTGTTTAACAAATTAAACAAAATATTAATTTTTTTTAGTTCAAATTGACTATTCTTTTAATGAATTTCAGTGCAAATTTCATCCCGATATCTCTTATGGTACAAAAGTTATAACAAAAAGTCACTGGATTTCTCGATTTGGACCACTGTGCGGCGTGAGAAACTGAAGGATTGCTCAAATTATGTGTCAACGTGAATACAATTTGGATTTGCGTAACATCATGCTGCACAATAAATTGTTGCGCAACATGCTTGATATAATAATAGGCACCTTTAGTCCGACGTCAGCAACAATCTGAACAACAATATGACGTCCAAAGCATACGGCGCCATTTAAAAAAGTCAAGGTGACCTTTACTTTTTTATGTAAAAAGCATTCTCTTTTCAGATTTAAGAATATGCGAACATGTAGTACACCAAGTACCGACAAACTTTTGTTTAAAACATTTTTTAATTGCACTAGCGGAAATGCCTAAAAAATGGTGACATAACTTAACGCGTAGACCGTGTACGTAAGTTGTCTAATCCATCTACCACGTCTATTTCATTGATCATCTAAAAGTAAACTCATCCATCTCGAACGGCTTTCCCGTCAGCCATCCCACTCCACGATGTCCGGTTATTATTCTTTTTCGAATAATATCGCGTCCGATAACGCTTTCACCGCGGGATGACTGAGTTAATGAATTTCCCCTGCGCGATACTGGCGGCCGTTTCCCCGCTGGTCCCTCGCCATCGCGTCTGTGTATCTAATAGCATAGAGTGGAGGGCGCGTTGTCCAGAATCACCCTCACGAACACTGACCCGGCGGCGCGACGACGCGGTCCGCGTATTCGAACCGGTGCGCGGAGCAGCACGGCGCGGTGCGGTGCGGTGCGGTGCGGTGCGGTGCGGCGCGGCGCGGCGCGGCGTGCCGGCCGTGAAACACACTCTCGCGTCCCGTTGACGGATCACACGCACGCACGTCGGGCACTTGCGCGCAAACTTGGCTCTGGAAGCAATTTACATGGCAGCGTCTCTCCTCCAGAAGGACGAAGGGTTGGACTGGTCCCGGGATATAAGGGGCGGCCGCGTGAGCTTGCGCGCGCGCGCGCTCGCTCGCTCAGAGCGGGCTGGTATGAGACGGTACTGGAGCATTGTAATTCAAGTAATGTAAGCTTTATGCAAAATACATGTTAGTTAGGAGTGCAAGAGATAGACCCACCCCCGTCCACCGCCAACCTCCGACCCTTGTCCGTCTTTGCGTCCCTCTCTGTCTTGCCGTCGGCCTCCCTCTGCTCCGTTTTCCCTCTTCCGAGCGATCTGCGTCGCTCTGTCTTCCTTCCTCTAACATCCACGACAAGTTGCTCGTCCTTGTTTGCCGTTTCTCCGGGGGTAAACCTTCGCCTGGACGCGCGGCTACTCCGTGTTCTGTGCCCTCGCCCACACGCACGCGAGCACACAGTTGCGCCACGGAAATTTATGTGTGGATACACGCCGAGTCCTGCCACCAAGATACCCCCGGCTATACGTGTTACGTGGGTGTACCAGGCTGCGCCTGTGGTCGCCAGCTGGTTTATGCAAAAGTGTGTACGTTACCTGGATACACGTAAGGGGGCGCGTAAGAGCGCACGCACACGTCCGATTTCGCTCTCTTTTCTGCCTGCCTCCCTCCCTCCCCCCTCCACCCATCCCTTCGTCTTTTCTCCTCTCACTACCGTAGGCTTACACACCCTAAAACCACCCCTGACCAAGGGGTGGACGGCGCATTGGCGTAGCCGGTCGATTCGGGGAGCCTCTTTTTTCGTTTGCTCGTTGGATTTACCTTAACGAGATCTTGTTCTTATACCGCCGTTCTCTGTTGACTCGGACGACCTTGTTGCGCCGGCGACGTTATTAATCCTTGTTCGGAAGGAAAATTCTACGTTCTTACTGTTGACCCGTTCAGCCGTGACCGAAATATTAAACTTGCCAGCGATGAGCAGAGTTTACGCATTTGTAACAAACATTTTTGAGGAATATTAAAAATTTAATAAATGAAATGGATATCTACGTAGCCACCGTAGGTTGAGATTAATGCAATCTCTAGTTATTTTGCAGGGAAATCCGCAGTCTGCCGATTAGGTTCAGTTGGATATCGATTTTAGAATAGGATAATATACTAACATTGTAATGTAATAATTGGACTGCGGTTGTCTATGCTAAAATTTTCGGCATAAACTGAAACACAGGAACAATATAGAAACTTTGTTAAAAGTAAAATGATTTTAAGAAGTAATAAAACACTAAATACTTGTTTCTCAAAAATTGCCTATATTTAATAATTGTGATGATTTCGGAAAAAATGATCGTACAACAACAAATTTTGACTCCAAGATATGTTTTAATCGCTCGTTTTGTCTCGAAAATGATATACATTCAAACGCCTGTGAAAATTTCGAACAATTTTTTTCGTGACTAAAGCTACCACAGATTTAAAGATTGGTGCTTATTCTTTACAACGAAACCTTAAAAATTGATGTGCGACTTTTTGTAGTCCTTCTATCGAGCTTTGAACGAGAGGTGTTTCGCCAAGTTTACAGCAGTATAAGTTACACCGTGAGGGCTGCGTATACGACCGAACTTGTTCCTCATTTTTGTTCCACGAAACAGTGAAAAAAAATCGTACTTTAACTTTTAAGAAGTCGGTGTAAAGAGAAGGCTTCAATCTTCAAATCTATGGCAGTTTCATATTTACGAGAAAAATTTTTAAAGCCTTTTGGAGACGTTTGAATTTGTAACATTTTTATGGTTAAATTAAATGAAGCGTACAACCGAAAAACTAAGGTATTTACAAGAAGTACCTTCAGCCATATATGTTTAAAAAATTTGATAAATAAAGTTGTGGATGGTCTTAAGCATGGTCAATAATATATTTGTGTAAAATAGGTCCGCCATCCAAGGGTTAAATAAGAATGTAAGTCTGTGTCCTTGTCAATCTATCTCAATCAAATATTAGCTTACGAAAAAATCTAGCTTTAACCATTTAATGAGAAGAAAATTCTTCAATTAGTTCCACCCACATTTGTGTAAACGTCTGTTTCTTCCAATTGAGTCAGAAAACGTCAATTTTACATACAGATCCGCCGTCTGTCCATTTGTATGAAGCTAATCAGTTCCTATTGAGATGAAGAGAAAGAGAGACAGAGAGAGTGGTAGAGATTTCAAAGATTCGTAAGTTGTATGGGGAAATCTTTTTTTGTAAAAATTCCTGCTCTACGCCTATGAATGTGAGGAATGACCACGAGGGTGTCGGCCGGATGTAGAAGCCAAAGGGGTTGCTAGAGTCCTGTACGTGGACCGTGGAGCACGCGAAAACTCCACGGAGGTTCGCTGGCGGCCCCCGAAAAAACGGACACACAACCCCCGAGAACTTCGTAAATAATCTGGAAGGCGAGCATCCCCCACCGTAAAGAACCCCTTACGATCCTGGAAAATCGATTCTGGAACTGGGAATCGAGGGGACGGGTGGAATAGGTTTCTCCTATTTCGTTGTCTGAAAAAAAGGAGGCCGTGAAGAGAAAGAGAGAGAGGGAGAGAGAAAGAAAGAAAGGCGGCGGTTAAGCGAGCAGCAATTTCTAAAAATTACTCGGAGAGACGGGTTCTCCCTGTTTCACGGTATTCGTTCAAAAATCACATGCTTGTAAAAAGTCCTTGCACGAAGATACGGAAGCATGGGGAAATAACGCATAATGACATACAATATTCCACGTAATCGCATGTCTTTACGGGAACAGAAAATGTTCAAAAGTATCCCGTACCGAGAATTGTGAACTGCGTGTCGTGAAAATGTTGCACGAAACGTCAGGTGTCGGATGCTCGTAATGACATTGACAAAGTTGCGTGGCCGGTTTCGGAGAATCGCGTGCGTTTGCCATGTTGGTCACCGCGTGTGTAATCCAAACGAGAGGAGCCCTCGTGCGTCATCGACAGGATGCTGCGCGCCGGTTGGTTATCGAGCAATTACACGAACGAAGGGAAATTGTACCGAGTTTCCGTGGAAATCAATTTCTTTTATGCTCCCTTTTACCTCCACTCTACTTTGTACGGATTGCATTATCTCCCGTTGGTGATTGGATAGTAAGAAATAAGAAAATCTGAAGCCTCGACGCTGCGGATGACCATGAGAACTCTTTCACGATCCGGAGAAACATGATCAAAAGGTGTTTCAAGTTTCAAAAAGATTTCAAGAGGTGTGTCATCTGGTTATCAATCTGAAAAGAACGTGGTTTATGGCAATCTTTTTTAAATGTGATCGGCTTCTTTTGAACGAGCGCCTTGTTTAAAATATTGTGGTTGTAATTTTATTCGTTCGCCACGAGAATTTGACATTAAACATTTACATTTTACATTAAAACAATCCATTTTTAAACGACAACATGTTTATGCTAAATTCTTATTATGATTTATGAGGTACTAATGTTTGAAAATTGCAAATAAACATCTAGTAATACTGTAGATAACATTATTTTTCGCATGAGTAATATTTTTCGTGTTGCGACTCCAATGATTTGATCACCCACTATGTTAAATTAAATCACGTGATGTCTATACTGAATTTTTATTATTTTGTATGAAGTATTACTATTTGGAAATTGCAAATACACGTGCAGAATAATTATATTATTCGTGGCTCTAGAAATTCGATCACATACTGTGTTAGATCATATAAATAACATATTTAAATTCTGCAAATTGATTCTATAATTAATATTTATGCAGTTCAAATGATACGCGAAGAACAAGGGGTTTCTCCATGGCGGTGGACAGAATCAATTAAAGAATCGACGATTGATTCAATCGATTGATGAAGTTAATCGTCAATCGTCGATTAAAAAAAGAAATCATCCAGAAATCGACGATTGATTCAATCAATTGATGAAGTTAAAAAACAAATAATGGCATAATAAAAGCACGTAAACAGAGTTGTATTATGTATAGACCAAATGACAATACACCTAATCTCAGTTTACATTTTTTTCAGTATTTATACAGTTTTGATTCCGTATTTCACTTCGAAATTTTAGCAGTTAATCATTAATCAATTATCCGATTGACGATTACAATTGAAAGTAATGTAATCGTTAATCGCAATTAACGACTAAAATAGAAATTTAATCGTTAACCGCAATTAACGATTAATAAGTATTCAATCGTTAACCGCAGTTTTAACGGCTGAACTAGGAGATTAATTGTTGATTACGATTAACGATTGAAGTAGAAATTTAAAATCGTTGATTAAATTTTCGCCTAACTCTGAATCAGGGTACCTACATATAATCTACAGTGTAAATCATTAACGCTGTAGTCTGGTGACCAAGCAACAGTCATTTATCCCCTTTCCATGATGCCGCGCGTATCTATATCAACGGTCTTATGGCTATATCTACATCCATAAGATCCCGCATCTAATTTGCATGGGGCTTAAGTCAAGCCCGTTGCCCTAAGATCGTGGAAACGACTTTCGGCCATGGGGGCTCGTGGGCCAAGTGGCCACGGGGGTGGTAGGTATATGCCGTAGAGATGAGCTACGGGCAGTTCTGACCCCCTCGGTGAACAGAAATTACCCCCTTATCTCCCACCGGCAAGGCCGGCACCATATACTGAATCCTAATGCTCAATCTCAAGATAAACGAGGCCAAATCATCTCCGACGCCCCTTTCCACCCCTCGATGGTCACATAGAGGAGATAGGTCCACCTTGCACCCTCCCTTATTTCATAACTGAACGAAGGCAATTAATAATCACTGACGACACTGTCACATTAATGTAGCATTATACAGGAAAGGTTAAATTCAACCTCGACATTGTAATTCGGTGATCAAATTGTTAGAGCCACAGCACGAAAAAGCCATTTTTTAACGATAGATCTACGAAATACACTACAACTGACTATTTTATGTAAAAAAACAAAAACGTGCTTCTTCATTAGCGACTTTTGTTATATGTTTAAAGATTCACCCTAAATCTACGGAATACTACAACCGACTATTGTATAGTATTTTAGTTATTTCATTTTATAGACTCTTTTGTTGTATATTTAAAAATTCATCAAATACTTCCTACAAGGCGATTTCTGAAGTAATTTGAAGTAACTTTTTCCTTTGAGGAAATGTTCTCCGCGACTTTGTTAAGAAGTTATTAAAGAAAAGAATCGACCAAAATCAGAGCACAGATTGATTGGCCCGTGTTTTTAGTTAATAACTTCTTAACAAGGCCGTGGAGCACATTTTCGGGAAGGAACAAGTTATTTAAGATGATCTCCGGAATCACTTCTTTTAAGGAAGTACAATATTTTTGGAACACCTTGTACAAGTGTTTCGTATAAATGTGACGAATAGACAGCGGATCTTTATGCAAAATAAAAATTTTCTACCTGAATTACAACAAACTTGAGTGGAATAGAAATTGATTTTCTATCTTAATATGTTTAATAAGTTAAAAATAACATGACAGAGAGTATTTTTAAATTCTTCTAATGTTTTTACAGTTTCATACAGCACCTACTCATTTCTGTCATAAATGCATAAAATCCGCTGTCTAGCGATGAATAACATTGTCTATAGTACTACTCGATGTACATTTGCGATTTTCAAGAATCAATACTTTATAGAAAACGATAAGATAAATGCGTAATATTAAAAGAAGTATAGCTGGGTTTTCATTCAAAACTTAATTGCCTATTAATGTAAAATTGTCACTTATGCAATTGTTTCTAATATTCGTCCACTGTATGGTATACAATTAATCGCACTGTGTAAGTAGGTGTTTGTAATGGGTAATTGTAAATAAATATCTTTTACTTGTTCAATTAAGGTTAATATTTTTCATACGATAAATGTAGATAACTTCATTGTAAGCATTACAGTAAAATCTTGAATT
Organism: Lasioglossum baleicum; assembly: GCF_051020765.1. Classification (NCBI taxonomy): domain Eukaryota; kingdom Metazoa; phylum Arthropoda; class Insecta; order Hymenoptera; family Halictidae; genus Lasioglossum; species Lasioglossum baleicum. Next base: position 5,196,818 of record NC_134939.1, on the reverse strand, counting down.
GACGTTTTCTTAATGTTTAACGTTATTGATTTGTTGATACGCATTATTTATCATTAAGTTTATCACTCCCATTAGGTACTCCTATTTAGAACATTAGATCTACTTTTTCATCAATCTTCATTAATTAGATTTGACCGGTTCCGATGAACATTGGATATTAAATTAGGTCGCATGTTTGAGTATAATATATTACGAAGATGATAGTGCAATTACGCGAATGTAATATTATGGCCTGAATTATTACGTCATAAGTACGTCAAGCCTGTAATATACGCAGTAATAACAGTTACTATACCATACACCGTATATTCTAACGCTACCGTTAAATTATTCATTGAGTAACAAGTAGAACAATATTATCACTAAATTATGATTTTATTATCGTGCATGATTAAACCTTGCAAATATGAACGTTCTGTTTATTAAAAAGTCGAGTGAACCTTTCGATGTGTGACGCCCTTACCGTTTTTAGGATTTTTTAACAACTTTTTCCTTTACATGTTTGTGGCGGTTGGCTTTAGTTTCCGAGATATTCGTAAAAACTTGAATCTTGAATCAATTGTTTATCGAGTACATTGAGCTCATTACCTCAAAAAATACGTCGAATTAAATGTAATTCTTGTTGAACTTGTCGAAATCCTCACTGATTTAGAGCAGAGTAGGGCAATAATCAACTAATATTTAAAAATGAGTAATAGTCTTTTTGAATGTTATTTATAGCAAAATAGTCATTAAGTCAAAACTTTTTGATTAGTTAGTGAGAATTAAATGGCAAATAGTTAGTCATAGCTCGTTAATCACAATCGTTAGCTATTTCTTATTAGTGAATTAGTAGATGATGATCAGTTATTAATCTTTAATCATCAGTCACTATTATGCGATTAACATAAATTAATATTATTAATTAGTTATCACTAACCAATCAAAAAGTTTTGAATAATGACTATCAAGATGACTGTTAGTCATTTTTAAATATTAGTTAACTATTGCCCTACTCTGATTTAGAGTTGGTTGGGATTAGGATCGTGAGGGGGCGGAGAAGGCCGGCCGCAAGGTCGTCCCGACGATGCATACAGAGATCCATGTGAAATGCGGAACATTGCAAGCGTTAGCCCTCCCTTCCCTCCCCCAAACTAACCACCAACCAACTTTATATTAGGTGTGCAAATAAGTTCTTTCCCCTTTTTTCCAAATTCAGGATTTTATTACATTTTACGTACATAAAATGTGTGGTGACCCCCAATCTTTCTGCCAATTCTGCTTGCGTCTGGATCGGATTTTCGTTGTGCAATTCTGCTAACTCCCCGTGATCAAACTTTCTCGGTGCACCTGAACGATCTTCGTCTTCCAAATTAAAATTACCGGCTTTAAATCTTTGGTATCACTTTCTGCATGTTCTGCAAGATACAGCGTTCTCTCCCAGTGCCGTACAAACCATTTCAGTAGCTTCAACAGCTGATTTCCTGAGCTGGAATGCAAAGAATAAGCAGTGGCGCAAATGACTCTTCTCGCACGCCATATTGCTTGAAATTGTTGCATAGGACTCGAAACTATTAGAGTGCTCATCATGACTCTTCATAAAACTAAAGAACGCTCTTTCCGATGACACCAATAATTGGGAAGTAATTCGAATTCGGTCAGAAGTTACGATGGTAGAAAAAAAGGGGAAGGATGTAATACCTTCTCTTCGTGACCCTGTATATGATCCTTTATATTTTAATGACAATAATTACCGCTGAGTGACAGCTTGTACGAGAATAAAGTGTACTTGTAACGACCGCCACGAACATGCAACGGAAAAAGTTGTGCAAAATGTTGATTTCTATGACATATCCAAAACTCATCAAAATCGGTGAGGGCGTCACACATCGAAAGATTGACCAAAAGTCGTTAAATATAATAATTAGACTGCGGATCTTTATGCATTTATGAAGAAATTGGTTGTGTGAAATATAAAAGAGTAGAAGATCTAAAAAATTCAAGAATGTTGTAATGTTGCTTCTAATGTAACAAAGTCGTTGAGGGATACAATCAATGTTTATGTTATTCCTGCTTCCCACAATCAATGCAAAACATTTTTATCTTGCATAAAGATCCGTAGTCTAGTAATAATATTCGACTGTACTATACAAATGATAATATGTACACATTTTCACTTCAGTCTAAACTTTTACCTTTCTTCGCACAATAAAGTTTGTAGAATCTCTACAGAGTTGAAGCATTCAAGCCAATTTAATTAAAATAAACTTCGCCATTAAAACTTTATTTGTTCGAAATATAATCAAATTATCATCAGCTTGAAAAATGCTGTGGAATTTCCGAGCTTCTACCACAGCACCGGAGGATTAAATTACATTAAACAAAAAGGAATTTCCAAAAATTATTTTTACTGAGATTCGCTGCAAAGGTAAGCAATTTTAAAAAATGGAATTTTTACACTAACAAAATTTTTTTGTATTTGTCATGTTACGTGAGATTTTTTTTACAAATTTTCTAAATGATAAGTACCACTTTTACAAACTACAAAGTATGACTTGTTTTATATATTTCACCGCGACCTTAAGACTCTTGTACGTTTGTATAATAACTTTGTATATTAATAATAACTGTCCAATGAAAATATATTAATTTTGGCGCGTTTTAACGGTGATTTCATTGGAGAAGAGGATGTCTCTATTTTCGGCAAACTTAAAAAGTCCATGTTCCATATATGTATTAGGTGCTATTGCCCTAGTATTGCAGAAATATATTTTAAGCATACATATATCGAAGGCAGTATCGAATTAAAACACTTTTGGAGAATACATTTTTATCTGATGCAGGTGACCCCTTAACAGTGCGGAGGAAATTCGATATATTTGGAATACCGTTAATAATTTAGAATACCGAAGTATCTCTCTAAAACCACTGACATTATCTAATTTGTAACACAAGTACTCTAATAGTGTGAATTTGAATAATGCGCCCTGCCTGTGTACTAGTTTATTAGTTCCCCTATCATGATACACACTTTTGTTCATTCCTATCCTTTCCTAAAATTTTTATTCGTCTCAAACAACCCGTTATTTCAAACACGTTGCATATTCTACGTTTCTACAATGCATATAAATTATAATCGCTTGTATGCAATACCTTAATAGCCAATAAAATCAAATAATTATAGTAATTAAGTAATTATTGGGTTGGCAAGAAAGTAATTTCGGTATTCCAAGGTGATATTAAACCGAATTTCTTTATTCAAAAGCGATGATCTTTAATATAAGTAACATAGTTTCTCATTTATTCTTTTTGGCAAAAAGTTATCGAACAAAAGGGAAAATATCTTATTCATTAAAGTTCATTGCTTGAATAAAAAAGTTAGGCTCTATTTCACCTTAACCCTTCACTGCATGATTTTTGTAATTAGGATGAAAAAATTGGAAGGTCAGTTTTGTCCTTTATTTAAGGAAAAAATATTTTTAAAAATTAAAACAACATTTTATCAAACGAGATAAAATGTGTAGAATAGTAAGAAAACACATTCTTAGTTTACTATACATATACCAGATTTGTTAACTGTATCAGATATGATGCACTATGCAGCCAAGGGTTAAAATACCTAAATTACTTTACCTTGCCAACCCAATACATTCCGTCCAGGCGTTTCAAGTTCACTAAGAATACGAAAGACGTCAAAAATTGCGAGTGGCTCTAATTTCTTGGTCGGGCACACGTTCATCATCCAAACTGTACTTGTTTACACGAGTTTTCTCACGATATTGTAGACACATTCATTCGTTCCTATGCTCTCGTAAAATTTTTATTCATTCCACTCGGTATTGCAAGCACGCTGCTCATCCCCAATTCCAGCTCCTAAATTTCGCACTCTACTATTTTGATCTTCCGCCAGAAACAGGCTTCTCGCATTAGAGCCGAAGAAACCGAGCGGGTCCGATGGATCTTCGTTTCGTGGATGGACGGTGCGCTCATTCTTTCCGGCGTGCATCGTTAAATCAACCGGGCCCGCATTCGAAATTACGCTTAAACTTTGACGCGCGCGAGATTCGTCGATGTCGGACGTTCGCGCGGACATAGGGACGCGCGACGCGCGCGGGGTAAAATCCAGAAAACCCATATAACGTCGGCATGCAATTACAAACGCGTCCGCACGGACACACACAGACAGAGAGAGAGAGATAGAGAGAGAGAGGGAGAGGAAGACAGAGGGATACCCACACCCTCATAGATTCGACTAACGGCGTCGTGCATAAACTTCGTGTGCACACATTCTCGTAGATCGGGGCACGCGGAGTGCCACCCACACGCGGCCCCGCCAGCCAACGCGCGTAGAATGTAATTAAGATAAATTAGCGTTAAGGGGAATTGGGTTGAAGCTCGAGGGTGGAGAGGAGGCTGAAAGGGTGGACGAAACGTGCGAGTCGGTGTGAAGGTCCGGATCACCCTCGTGTTCGCTTGTCCGTGTGTCTTTTCGTTCGTTTATCCGTGAGAGGGACGAGGAAAGAGACAGGTAGGGAAGGGTGAAGGATGAAATAAAGAGGGTGGGCGGTAAGAGGAAGCTTGTGTATGGGTCTCGGGAGCGTCTATGTACACGCCCGTATGTGTGCATGAACTCCGCGCAAGTAAGCTTCGTCGGCGTTACGGCACGCTGGAAGCTTAATGATGCATACCGCCGGCGCCAAACGAGCATCCACTGATAAAGCAATGACCAGGGGGCGAGAAGAAGGGACACGAAACTCTTTCCGTAAGCCAGGACCAAGGTTATCGGGCAGACTATCGATCGGTTGCATCCGGCCAGTTGCATGTTTCGGTGATAAGTCGAAGCTTACGTTAGCTTCGTAAATTATGACGCAGGAGTTTCTCCGGTCGTCCCCCCCCCCTCTCTCGTTTGCCATTGCAATCGTGTTCTGGTGTTTCTAGTGTTCGGGAGTTTCGTGGTAGCCAGGGGGGAGGAGATCGCGCGTCCGGCTGCTTGTAATTATAAATGATCGTTCCGCAGGACGAAGATTCGCGGTGGTTTTACGGCTCCGAGGAGCTCTCTCACAATCAGTTCTTGTCGCGGACCAGCTGCCCGGATAACAGTCGCGCGCGTGTTCTGCTTCTCCATGCTCTGATTTCGGTCGCGCCGCAATCCTGTTCGGTTTTATCAGTTTTATCAGCGAGCTGCTGTAATCAGTAGATTGCCTCATTGAGAATACGAATGCCGGTCATTACTGGATGGAGACGCTTCATGCTTTTGTGGCTTGGACTGATTTCACCGCAGAAATAGAACCCTTTAATCCTCTCAAATTTTGCTTATGATTACTGTTGACGTCTGTGGCTGCTCACCCCGCGTCACATAAAAAGATCAACTGTCTTGTATCGGCCTTTTTTCAACTGTATATCATTTTATAGCAGAGTTGGGCATTAAGCGATTCAAATTTTAATTAAGATTGATGGATTAATGTGTACGATTAAAAAAGTAATCATTGGAAAATCGGCGATTGATTCAATCGATCGATGAAGTTAATCGCCATACGGTCTATCCATAAATTGCAATAAGGAGGGAGATAGAGACAGTGAGCGGAGATGGAGAATTGACAGAAATATATCTCAACAAATACTCAGTTTACATCTTTTCAGTATGCATACAGTTTTGATTCCGTATTTCATTTCGAAGTTTCAGCAGTTAATCTTTTATCAATTATCCGATTGACGATTACAATTGAAAGGAATGTAATCGTTAATCGCAATTAACGATTGAAGTAGAAATTTATCCTTCAATCATTGATTCTGCTTTATAGATGTTCAGTACTTTTGAAAACGATGAGATCAATTAAATGTTTTATAAATTTCATTCGCAATTTGGCGAACTGTTGGGGTTACTATAATCTAACAACTTTTTTCTAAATGATTATTTAAAAGAAAAGTATTGAGCTTCGTTTACACAGCTCAATCATTAAAAACGCTATTGACAGCCGGTCTTGGGCCATCGTCTTATATTGAAATAAAACTGTATTAGTGAAATATCGGTGTGAGTCAAAAATGTAATTGCATGCAATTAACCCTTAGCATTCGAGTGGTGACTCAGAATCATCACTAAAAATTGCTGTACAATTAAAAATTATTAAAAATATGGTTTACATGATTAAATATGCTGGTATCTAATCAATTACTAAACATTTAAGTATTGTATGAGATATTATATCAAATTCATATCCATAAAACGAAAAAACCGGTCAAAAAGAGACCGGTACCATGTTTTTTATTTCACAATTAGAAAAATAATAAAACTGATTTCATAAGAAACGATTGTGTAGATATCTTTAGTAGTGCACGTATTACAATAGGAGCTGCACAAAGTCTAAATAAAATCAATCTTGCCATTTTTATAAGCGAACATGTACTAGTTACTTTTAAGGGTTAGTGTTAATTTTCGAGTAACAATTCGACGAATAGGCATTCACTAATTTCTATTAGGTTGTCCCGACAGTTTCTTTCGCAATGCGTACATTTAATATTGTTACATCACACAAGTATTAGGTTAGGTTAACCCAGTCTGTTTTATTACCAAGCAATGAAAAGTTAATAAACAGATGATCACGTTGTTTCTATATACTCGTGTGATGTAACAACATTAAAACTGCGAAAGAAACTTTTGGGACAACTTAATGTTTAAATCTAAAAATGATTTTCTCCAAAATCCATTTCTTCGGAACACACACAGATTTCCTGGTAAGAGATACAAAGAGCCATTTCCTAATACCCCCTAAGATAAAAACAACAGAAAATAAAATCTAATGTCCGAGGCTATGGCGAAACATTTTCAGAGGATTCGATCGAGCAGCGGGAATTGTTACCACTACGGTCCACCCCTAATCGCCGGTGTCTTTATTCCGACGGAGGAATGGCAGACAATAACCCCCGAAACATAAACACACCCGATCCGGCATGTACAAGCATACACGGGGAGAAATTACGCAATTACAGCTGCATACCGGCGATATCTCGTGCGTTTGCCGCGAGGTTTGGACAGCGAAGAGAAACAGCGCCTCGGGGATGCTGCTGCTGATGGACGTTTCTGATACTGGAGAGACAAAGAGGACGAATGCTAGACGATTGAATAAGGACATGCCGAGTTAAAGGGGTGGGAAAGTGGAAGTCCAGAGAAGGCAGAGTGAACGGGAGGAGTCGCTCCCTAGTTTCTCTAGCTATTATATTATTTAATTAATTAAGTTCGCAAGACCCTCGGCAGCTCGTTCGCGTGATTAATAACATTGTATGGCTGTAGCACTATTAGCCGGGCCTCGGTCTGTGAATTTACGGCGTACTGTGTCTATATATTACATTTCAGGCCTTCAGCTGAACCAGTCAACGCCAAACGCATGCCACTCCGAAGATTTTGCCTCGTGGTGCGTGTACTTATCTACTTCTGTTGTTGGTATCAACAATCTGTAAACCCCGGGCAACCTCGAAACGAAACCCGTGGCCTGTTCGAGCTTCAACAAGTTCAGTTAAATCTAACCTGAAGATCATCGGACACCGAAGATGATAAAGTAACCCTATTGTCTAATCGCATTCAATTTATCAAAAGCTAGACGAGAGGTGTCACTGGTTCGAGAGTGTTAAACGAAGTTTTCTTCTATTGGCTAGAGACAGTTAAGTGCTCGTTAAAGACTCGCTTTATCTCGGTCCGTGTGAGGGATGGAACTGCCACGATTATCTTCGGCGCGTGAGAAAAACTCCCTATGTCCTGTTCACACCCCAAATGCGGCTCACGATTTATTTCTTTCAGGGAGGAGCTTTGATTTTCTTGAATTTTTACTTCGCTTTGAACTAGATCGGTTAAATTTTTCTGTAATTTCAGTCGGAATTTAATTTCTTCGCAGGCATTACAGAAATTACATATGGAAATTCAAAAAACGAAAAGGAAAACAGAATGTTATTGATTTACAATTTTTAATAGAGTTAATGATGAAGAAAATCTCCATGTTTATTCGATAATGTAGAATAAAGTGATTTGTAATTGGAGAGTGAAATTTCAATGATTCCAAACTTGTAAAACAATTAATCTCGTTTGCAATATAATTATTTCTAGATTGCAAATTTTAGGAATTTATGAAAAAAATGAAAATAAAAACGTGAAAATGTCAAATGGTTTTAAGAAATCGAATCTATTATTCGCAACTTATTAAAATTATTAACATAAAAATCCGCAGTCTAGTTATTGCATTATTATATCACATACTAGCAGGTACTTAGCTTTAACACTAAACCTACCGAGCCTTAAAAGTAACTGGTACATGTTCCCTTATAAAAATGACAAGATTGATTTTATTTAGACTTTGTGCAGCTCCTATTGTAATATGTGCTCCACTAAAGATATCTGTACAATCATTTCTTATGACAGTATTTTTATTGTATCAATAATCGTGAAATAGAAAATCTGGAACCGGTGATTTTAACCGGTTTTATAAAAATAACAAAATTGATTTTATTTAGACTTTGTGCAGCTCCTGTGTTGTGTAATATGTGCCCCACTAAAGATATCTATACAATCATTTCTTATGCAAAGTATGTTTAGTATATACCGAATAAATGGATTTCAACAATAAACATATACAAGTAATATGGTAAACTTTGTCGGGCGTAAATTCTTTGGTAAATTATGACTCACATCATTACAAATTGCACACGTAGTCAGACTTCCCTGTTGACTTTAAATATTCTACATGGTGACTGTTAAAAGCGTGTCACGGTCTATCATGGATCTGCACGGAATACAAAATACAAATTTTACCCTTCCCGACGCAAGCAAGGGGTTAGTAAGTGTCGTAGAATTTTTCCACATCTGCTCGTGTGTAGGTGCATGAATTTGCTAATTTTATTATATCTGAAAGTTACTTGAAATTCAGATCAGCATCGTCGTGCGAAACAGAATTTAATTAATTGGAAAAATGATTATGTCTCACATATGGAATTGTATATTATTTTAGGAATATAGTAGAGAACATTTATCATTAAAAAATTTTGTTCATGGTGCACTTTTCATACATTCTCACCCATTCCTTATTTTTCCAACTTGATTTCTCTCTTGGTGTCAAATTGATACAGTAAAATGTCGATATGATGGAAGAGAAACGATTAATTTTGTAAATTCATACTTTGAAAATATAAAAGATAAGGTAAATTTTTATACTAGTCTTTAGAATTTCTTGTTTGTTCTGGTTAAAAAATGGCAAAGCCGCTGTACATTTCTACTGTTTTGGATAATTATAAATGAACCTACAATTGTACTAAAAAAGTGTCAACGTAAATGGAGGTATTAACGTAAGTGATAAACTAACAATAAGCTTATTCGTTTCGTTCATGATTAACAAGAAGACATACCAAACTTAAATAAATATAAATATATTATAAACGAACCTACAATTGCACTAAAAAAGTGTCAACGTAAATAGAGATATTAACGTAAGTGTTAAACTAACAATAAGCTTATTCGTTTCGTTAATGATTAACAAGAAGATGTATCAAACTTAAATAAATATAAATATATTATAAACGCGAACCTACAATTGCACTAAAAAAGTGTCAACGTAACTGGAGATATTAACGTAAGTGTTAAACTAACAATAAGCTTATTTTTGTCGTCCATGATTAACAAAAAAATATATGAAACATATTAATTATTTAGAACCAGTAAGAAATGTTACAAATTCACACAAAGTATGGATAAGGTTTACTAAAGAATGATTATTAACAGAGTTACATAACTTTTTGGTAACCGTACTGCACCGAGTGCAAAAAGTGAAGCTGATTTTTATCGAGGAATGTGGATAAGATGAAGCACGAGCGGGTCGTAATCACTTCGTCAAGCGGCGTGCCGAAACTCGCGTAGGGTGTGGAAAATTTGCGAAAAATGCAAATGCAAACGGCTGTCGAACCGTAAAAGAGGGCGAGAAATCCACCCGGAGTCGGCCTTATCGTGACCGGGGCTGAGGTCCAGCCAGCCGTTTCGTCCGAGATAAGCCACGTCCATTTGCAATATCTAATCTCGTTGTGGACGGCGCTTAAAGAGTCCCTTGACGGCTCTTCTCGACTCGACTCAGTCCGTACGTAACGCTTAAAAGACTATCAATTCTTGCATTTCCCGAGCGACGTCGACAAAAAATTCAGCCACCCCCACCTTGTGCACTCTGCTCCCCCGAAAAAGAGGAAAAGATACAGGCACATAAAGCGTTACTTCTCGTAATAAACCGTTCAGTGGCATTTATATTGTGAAGCATCGTTCACGGAACGCGTTCTGTCCCATAGAAAATATAATTTGCATCGGATGGCGAATCGACAACGGGGAACTTCCGCGGAAACGCAAAAACCTTATATCCCGGCGAACAAAGAAGAAAGTGAAACATAAACTGCCGGGGAGTTTTGCCGGTAAAATAACCCTCTCTTACGGGTTCCTTTCTCCTTTTCCGGGGCGTATCTTAAATCACAAGGCGGCGCGGCGCGACCGTGTACCCGCGACCTACCCCAAAGTAGCAACGACAGCAGCTCATCAACCCCCAACCATAAACGGCAGAAAAATGCCGAAACACGACCGGTCCCCAGCGCTCATCCCCCGATCTCGGGACCACCCCCGTGTGGCAGCTCACGATTCGAAACCCCCGTAGCTCGAGGTCATTGACATGCACCCTCGTAAAGAGTCTGCAGACCCCGCATCCTCGTAAGCAGATACCAACGAAACGTTTGCATTATTCCGGAATCGAAGCGGTACCTTCTTTAAATTAACTCTTCAGCCTGTGCATTAGCTCGAACCACTACGACTACGTAAGTAATCGACCGATAAATTCGATCGTCTCCTTCATTCGAACTACTCGAAACGCGTTCACCCTTTTTACTATTAAGGGGATCTACAGATTTCGAACGGTAAGGGAGAAAACCGTTATTGATACTGTCATGTAAGGTAACTCGGTAAATCTTTAACAGCTTATATTATATCTCAATTCTCAAAATAACTATTTGTTTCGGACATAGATTTCCTTTCAAACTTTTTCTCTTCTCGGTGAGTAGAGGGTGTTTATATAAAAACAACTTCAACAATTATATTCTTTGGTATAAACACAATTTTGCGGCAAGTTTCTTTTACAAATGTCCACCGATCTAGAAATGTAGATTCATCCCTAGGACAGATGACCATTACTTTTTGTACATCCTGTACATAGAGTCAAAAGCATTAAATACTGTCGTTTATAAACAATGTTACTTTTTGAGACATACGGCAAACTTGCAAGTAAGATTTCTAGGTAATATTAGATGATTGCATAAGTTCGTGCCTGATTTGAAAATAAAATTGAATGGTTAAATTTTAAAGAATACAACTTTATTAATCAATTATATATATAAAGTCACCATTCTTTTCTAATTGTAGAAAATTTAACCATTTTTTAACTTTAATTTAACCAATCTTTAAACAAATCCTTAAAATTTAACCATTGAACTTTATTTTCAAATGGGACACGAACTTATGCGCGATCTAAACCAAGACATCACTAATAAACAACTTATTTGGTCGAATATAGTTAAGAGATTGTGGATCTTTATACAAAATTATTTGTTTATGATTTATGTTTTTAATAATTTTAATATATGTACCAGCATTCTCTCTCTCTCTCTCTCTTGAATTTTTGCAATGATTTCACAGTTTTGTGTTCCAACGTAATTTTGTCATAAGTGAATAAAGTTCCGCAGTCTACTAATAATTTTAGGATTTATTAAATTAGCGTTTCCATAGGTGAGAACGTTGTGCGAGTTAAATTGAATTTTTTCGGTCCGACAGCAATTCGGGGAGTTTCCAACAGCGAAAAATTGTTTCACGCGGCGCGGCTCGGCGTGTCGGCTCACCTGCAAAAATAGCTCGATCATCGTCCATTGTTGGGAGCGCACCCTCCTATGAAAATTTCGACGCCGGAGCGCTCAGCGATGCGGTGCAGCGGATGCATTATTTACATGCTACGAATATAACGGCGAACGCACCGAGTATCGTGCCGCATAGATGCACGTCATCGACCAGGATGAAAAAAGAGACCGTGATTGAGACTGCAGGCGCCATAGGAGTTTGGGCTTACCCACCAATTCACTTCGGCGCTGTCCGATTCAATTAAAACCCATTGTTTATAGTCTGCGCATTTCAATTTGCAATTAGACAATTGTTGCAAAGGAGGTTCGTTCGATTCGCGAAACGTCTAATCAGGCAAAATTCATCACGTATTCTACATAGTCAATGTTAAGTTAATAATACTCTTCGCGGAACGTCTAATCAGGCAAAATTCATCACGTAATCTACATAGTCGATGTTAGTTAATAATACTCTCGTTAAGATTGACGAGTTTACCAATAATGGAAAATATAAATCGAAAAGAGATTATTTTTAAAATAAAGTTCATATTAAAAACTTGTCGATTGTCTTGTAACACTGAACCCAGAGTCAATTGAACGGTTTTATATGTTATCAATTTTAAAATTATAACAAAATCTCTAAATAAATTCAATCATTTCACTTTCCTAAGTACACACATACTATACATAGTCACTTTTTGTTCGTCTAATCAAGCAAAATTCTTTAATTATTTAATTTTTTAATAATACGTTAAGGTGGACGAGTTTACCAATAATAATTAACACTGAACGTACCACAGTCAAATGACCGGTTTTGTATTTCGTGATTGTTCAAATTATAACAAAATCTAAATAAATTCAATCTTTTCGCCTTTTTAAATCTGCACATATTATAGTCATTATTTGTGCTGTTAGGTTTAGAAGTCAGTCATATTCAAACATTTAATATGAAACAAATTCATAATAGAAAACAGTATAACTTTTTTGTTTTGATGCTTCTAATTGATTGTAAAAAATAAGGTTGTTTAGAACAATTATAAAAAAGTTATTCTGTTTTAAAGGGCGTTCGAATACATTTCGTAGCGCACTGTAGTTCTATCAACGCTTAAAAATTGATAGTTGAACAAAAACAATTATTTTCACCAACCATTTACTTTGTCAATTAAACAATAATGCGGCAAAAAGATATTTTCGAAAGGACTGCATTACATTAAAGTAGAAAATATTCGTGTTGCAAATCAATATTTAAAATAGGAACTGTATACATATATATAATACATAGATGTAAAAATATAGAAAATCTGTATAAAAATTGTCATCGAAATATGTTAACGCTTACATGCTTGAAAATCGTCGCATTTCGCAAACAGTAGCGTATTATTGGTCACACTGGCAGAGGTGCACGAAAGGGAAATCGAAAAAAAGAGTGTCATTGCGATAAATCATCTCGCTCGACAGGCATTGAGCACTCTCGCAGGAGGTTTTCTCACACTTGCCGCGAACCAATCGGAAGCCCCGGTTCTACCGACAACCCCGAAACGCCGGCCAATCGCGTCACGTTCCACGATGATCGATGACCGAAGAAATTACTGATTGTCGTCGACGCCACGATCGTTCCTCTTCTTCTCCGTTCCTCCTTCTCTACCACGTGCGTTCCGACCTCGTTTCCTTTCGCTCTTTTCTCCGGTTTTCCTGGCGATAATTATTCGCGAGTATCGACAAAATCATTGTGCGACGTTTGTGAATGAAACTCACAATTGACAAGATTAATTCGTTCTAGAGCAACTGTGACATAGTATAATACAGCGCATTTTAGATTTTTGCACCCTCTGGAAATATTATTTAACACGTTGACTGCCACGTCGGTTATATGTGACATTAATTCTCCGACTGGGTTCGAGTAAATTATATTGGAATAAAATGTTACAGAAAGATTCAAGGAACAACCACAAATTTTATTTTTCCAGTTTCGGTTATACTAACTAAATCATTCCGATTTTGCGGAAATTTTTGGGGGTTGCGATTCTTACTTGCAATTTTTACTTTTCAAAATCTTATAGTTACCTTATTTGTCTATCTTTATTGTATTGTCGTTAGTTAATTATTTGTACTATCGATAACAGTCAACGTGACTTACTACTACATTTTGAAAATATAAAATTGAATTTTCTCGTTGTCAGCTAATAACAATTTCTGTAGAGAAATATGGCCTATTTTAAGTATTTTGCTATTCTAACACAATTTAAATAGTATTGAATAAGTAAAGCAGTTAAAAAAGTTATTCTCAAATTATATCAAATAAATGTTCTTTAAATATAATTAATATCGTATATGATACCGTTTCAGAGACAAATATTAAATCAACTAAAAATGAATAAAAAAGCTTCACGAATCGCTTTCTTAATAATCTATTTTGAATTCACGAGATTCAATTTGATGTTAATCATTCCCCAATAGAAAAAGGAGGACAAGTGTAGTATAAGTTTGTGTTCACTGTCAAAATTTAATATTTATTATTAATCACCCTCACCAAAACGGAACACTCAACCACCCCTGAGCATTTATTATGAGCCCGAGGGAACATGAATTGAACAATAAACACTTTATATTCATAAGCGTAAAATAATGAGTCCCCTCAGATAATATGAAGTAAGAAGTTGCATTAATGAAATTTAATTTAAAGTCTTTGACACGTGTCTGATACTGTTGTGGCAAAATCAAACACTACTGTTACATCTCATTGACTTCAATCACCCGGTATATTTTCGAACGTTCTCGACAGGGCTACGACTACTGTTTACACGTTTACATTTCGCACTTTGTATACATACACTCTAATAACACTCTGTTTCAGCTATTCGCACATACACACTTAGGTCTCTGTTTTCGGGCGTGCCCTGTCGAGCAGTCAGTCTTGCGACACGAGTCTACCGCTCAGTATCGAAATTTATCGCATTAAATCGTCTATCTCATCAAAAACGAGCACGTGTTCTTACTTCTCTTTCCTCGTGTTCTCTCCTCTCATTCCACAGTAATTTTTGAGTTCTCACACAACAGATACAATATCACGATAGTATTATATTATGATTGAACAGTGGGTCGAATGGGAATGATAAATAATAGATATGTATGAGCGATAAGACATTTATGCTCGAAAAATATGTAAATGTGTATTAAAATATGCACCAATGTATACATAACATATTGTATAATAAATTATACATTATATGTTTTAGAATATTTACAATATATGAGCAGATACTTACTCTCTTGAGAATATTTTTGAAATCATTCTAATATATTGAAATTCTTGTTTATAGCAAATTATGTATAAGTGTTTCTTTTAAATTCTATTATATGTATGTTGTTGGTTAACTTCGAACTACTCGCGTCCAATGTTTCCAATCACAAATCTTTAAATTTATTGTTCGGAAGCGTAAAGATGATCTTGATATTTATTTGACATTATTTGATATTTGTTTTGCATTCAAATAATTGTTTTATTCAATGACAATTTACTAAACTCATTTAACTTGAATTCTCTTAATTGCAGTAATCAGCACATGTACAGTTATATAATATATGTAGACGGAACTAGAATCACACCAAAATAAAATGCTTTCTACTCTTCCAAATCTATACAACACAAAAAAAATAAAAATTTTCATATCAATGTGCCGCCACTTTTTTATTTTTAATATCTTTTTTATACTAGTTTCGACTATAACCACATTCATAACCCTTAAGTGGTATAGTGTCCGCTCAGATTAACCCCTTGCCTTACAATATCTAGTATCTAATAAATATGTATGCTATTAATTTCCTTTAAAACGAAATAATATTCTAAATATTTTGGTTTTGTTAATGTACAGCTACCGGAGAACATATAGGCATACAATATATATAAAGTTTTTCCTTTTTTAGGAAGTAAAGAATTACAAAAACATTTTTAATCACTGAAATCGTAAAATAAATCATAGGGCAAGGGGTTAAGAACTATCCGGCTAGGACCATTCTAAAATACTGCATAAATCTCAGAGACCTTTAAGTGTGTAATTTATAAGACTTACTAAATGTACAGAAATGTTGTTGGCGTGGTAGGAGACCCCTAGTACACCAGTTAAATAAATCGACGGAATCATATCGATTATGCATTATCTCGAATAAAAAGAGACTTAAACCAATTTCAGCTCAGCTTAACGACCCAAAAAAGAATCCATTGATCAGTTCCCCTGAACTAGACTCGGGGAGACAACGAACTAGAACGACCCCTTAATTGCGACACTCGCGAAACGAGTCCAAGCTTATCGCTCGGTTCATCCCCGATGGCAAGCGTTCGGTGACCACTTGATCTCTCAGCGCATTCTGAACGTCCTCCTTCCCAAGGACGTGTAGGCCGTGAGTCAAAAGAAATTAGGGCAATCATAATTTGCCGTGGCGCAGCGCCGATAAGAAAGGACAAGTGCACTTGTCCGCGCGCAGGTGTGTATCTCCGGCCACGGCCAGGGAGAGTTCAACGCGGGACACCAGAAGGGAGGCCAACAAATTCCATTGTTTCGGAAACAATGTTGTGTACCGGGTCTTTCCAGTGGCACTGTCGCGCTTTATGCAACCAAGTGGCCCGAGAAGAGTGCGCGATGCGACCGGCGCGGCGCGTCGCATAGCGCGATGCATCTCGGACGACGACGACGCTTCATTGTGCATTTGTTGCAAGGAGCTCAGGTACGAAACGGTACCTCGGTTGGTCGTCGTTCCGCCACTTGACCGCTGCTCGAACGATCCACAGCTGCCGTGGGCATCGATTGTTTTATTACCGCAATTTCGGGATTAATTCGCCGTACGGAATTCACGGGTCTACGCTTTTCAGGAATTCTCGAATATTCATCGTTCCACGGGCGAACTAATTGCGCCCGCGTTTAGGGGATTAATTAATTTACAACGGCGACCGAGGCCCCGGGCTGTCGATTCTCCTCCGACACGACCTCGTTGCTGAGTATCGTCTTTTCAACCGAGGCTTTCGGCTTCGGCTTGTCTAGCCCCGTTCGATTCGCTCTCGTCACGCTGCTTTCTTGTGGATTTATTGTTACTGTTATTAGTACGCTGAAAATGCTTCTGCAAACATAAATTCTTGCACGAAATATTTACTCGGTACTTACAGTAACGGGACCTGGTCCGAAATGTATTCTATGCAGGGGGACCAGAACGACTTAATGCGGATTTTATGCGTTTATGACACGAGTGTTGTAGGACCTACCGTTTAGGTGACCTCGTAAAAAGTACGAAAACTTTAGGATTACTAGTAAGCTGTTTCCCAGGCATCATAATTGTATAGGAGACGACGGATTTTATGCGTTTATGGCACAAATGACTAGGGGCAATTTAAAACAGATGTTAAGAGACGTTGGCAGACTTTAAATATACTATTTTTACTGCAGTAAAATTTTCAGTAAAATATATAAATCTATATTTAGCTCCGTGTCTTGCAATTGATGCACAAACGTTTTATTTTGCATAGAGATCCGGAGTCTAGTTATAAGACAACGTTTAAAAGTTATCGTAACAAGTTATGAATAACTATTATGAATGCAATTTCATTTTCGTTACCGATAATCATTATTCACGGGTACAAAGTTTCTTAGTTACCACATAAATGATTATTAAGGATAGTGTTCTTTTTTTTGTTCTATCGTAAACTAATTAACCCCTTGCCTTACAATATCGTGTCAGACTCGTGATGAACATTTTGAACAGAGTCTAATAAATATGTATGTTATTTTGGTTTTGTGAATGTATAGTTATTGAAGAACACGTAGGCATACAATAAATATAAATCTTCTCCTTTTTTAAGAAATTACGAACTTCAAAGAATGTTCTAATCACAAAAAATAAATCGTAGGGCAAGGGGTTAATACTGTACATTTTAAATGTATACAAAAATTGGCTAAAATCTAGTACTAATTTTTGTGTATAATAAATACTATACATATAAGTATAGTATAGTAATACTATATAAATACTATATAAATAAGATAAGTATAGCACCTTTACTATACTATGCTATAATATGTATACTACAGTGGGTGTACAAAGTATTCGTACACCTTTGAAGAATTAATAACTTTTTTATAATTGTACCGAACGACCTGATTTTTTATGATCAATATTACAAGCATTGGTTTACGAAATGATATGCAAAATAATTTTCGATGAAATTTCAGCATGTGTATAACTAACATAGATCTACAAAACATATATTTTAAATTGTCATTGAGGGCCCAAATAAAAAAGTTTAAAAAATGCCTTTTTTATTTTTGCATGTAGCCTTGTAAATTATAATTTTTGGAAAATCTTTTTTGCATATCATTTCGTAAACCAATGCTTCTAATTGATTCTAAAAAATCGGGTTGTTTGGTACAATAATAAAAAAGTTCTTAAAAGTTGTACGAATACTTTGTACACCCACTGTATGTGCTACGCTAAACCAACCCTTTAATTCTTAATTAAACAAAGCACAAATTCCCTTTAGCAATGAAAATACATACATATTTATAAGACAATTTTGTACACATTTGTAAAATTAGCAGGGATCACCAGAGAGAGACATAATTATTCACGTACTGCTAATATACATATGTATCTAGTTAATTGAATATTCTTTTGATGAAATTGTTAAAAAAGTATAATATTTCAGGATCTTTTATTACGTTCGCTGTACTGTCGAATGTATTGTTCGTATAACTGCTCACAGCGAACAATGAGAAGGAAATTAAGTCGTTGGAGGTATAATCTCCTGTTAAGAGAATAGCTTGCAGCGATTAAATGAGGAAACGAAAAACCAACGGTACGCGTGATTATGTGTCGGTCATAAAATAATTAAACGCTTATTTCCCATTTCGTGAAAGCGAAAAATACTCGGCCGAAAAACGAAATGCCCAGAATGTACGGGGTCGCCATAAAACTTTATTGCGTGATGTACTGCTTCTGTGGAGATTAATAAAATTAGTTGAAAGAATTTTGTCCGGATTTCGGAAAGGTTATGTCGCGACCAGTAATTCCTTAATGATCGAGAGATTCGGCGGCTGATTGAGATTTGTTAACAGACTTTCTCCTCGTACTGTATTTAATCAATCGCTGCTCCAAGATCTAGACATTCTAGACAGATCTTTTTTTTCGATTTTTTATGCCGACACCACAATACCTCGAAATACATTAATCACATTCCATATTTCCCATTTAATACGTAAAATTACATCAGCTGCATTTTTTAAATCAGAATATTTTGGTACTTTTAAAATTATATATGCTATAAATAAATTTATAATCTTTATGATAATAGAGAGAGAGAGGTTTATAATATTAGGGGTAATCTGATCTTTTTGCTATTTTTGCAAGTAAAATTCATTTTATTCCATTCATTCAATTTCTGTGTTTTGGCTTACAAAACTATGCAACGATAACATGTGCAAAACATTGGCAATATTCTATAATGGATCGTCATCATTTTGTGGTTAAACAGAATCGCACTTTTAAGTATTATACATGTTATCAATAATAAGAATGCTATACAGTTGTTTATGTTGAAAAACATATGTGATTTAGGAACCAGAAAGATCTGTGATCATTTAGTACTATACAAATTGTAAAGTCTCTCGACTTTGATTGAAACAAATGAAATGTAATACAAGAAAATTCCATTATCCGCACACTTTTTATCCCTGTTAGTTGGGATATGGGAGGCTCTACTGTATTTTGAATGTAAAATATATTTATCCTCCATGAAAACTTTTGTGCTCGTTCGTGTGCCGAAAAATTAGCCAGGGAACAATACGCGAAAATCCGGCGGGGAACGTGTTATTCACGCGGAAAGGGTGTTTATACAGAGCGTCGGATTCCCCGCCTCTAATTGCCATCGACGTGCGGTCGTTTAAACGAGGCTGGAGCCACAGGAGCGTCGGTCGCGTAAAACGGAACATGCTTCATGACCACGTCACGTGGGCGCGAACAAAGGATTTTTGCGGCTCGTTTCTCGCGGCGTTTCGTGTTTGCGAGGGCCGAGGAACCGTGGAAAAAGAGAGGAGGCTTGCCGGGCAATCGATAGGCAGAAAAAGGAGGGACGAAACGCGACGAAGAAGAAGAAATCGAACCGTGCCCGCCATGGCGGATCGACGACGCATCGAAAACTAATGTGAATACCACGAAACTGGTCCCCGCGGCATTCGCCCGCGGGAACGGTATTTCGGTATTTACCAATAGTATCGATGATATTTCTTCGTCTTTTTCTCTCTCTCTATCTCTCCTCTCTCTATCTCTCTCTGTCTGTCTCTCTCTTCCCGCCTCTTCTCCCTCCTTCGTTCTCGTTCTCTTTTTCCCCTAGCCGTCTCTCTTTCTCCTCTTGTTCGCGATCGATAAGATCTGAAGCGGGACGCGGCGAACCAAAATTATAGGTTTTCGCGGTTTGAATTATTTCTCGATCTCGTCACGGCCAAATGAGAGAAATAGCCAGGAATTCTCGTGTCTGAGAAAGAATTGGACGAGCACACGACGGATTAGAGTTTACCGAATCCTTTGGTGTCGCCGATGCTCCATCACTTAACTCCCGGGGGATACTGGTTACCAAATATCGGATCGGACGCTTCAGATCTTGGATATTCCAACTGGATTTTTTGGATTGCTGGGACCTGTGTCTCGCTGACTTAGAAATCGACTTTCATTCCGATTGTTCAAGTCGTGCACGTACCCTTTTCAGCCATTTTTACCTTTTCAATTTGCCTGTAATAGGCGATTAAAAATAGTCGTGAAATTTATTTTAAAGCATTAACTGTTTACAAGTAAAATATTGTATCATGTCTATATTCATACACACTTCTAGTAATATGTTAAAGCAATACTTCATTATTAGACAGCGTGATTTTATGCATTTGTGACAAAAATGAGTAGGTGTTGTTTAAAACAGTAAAAAAACATTAGATAAATTTTAAAATACTATTATATTATTCTCAATCCATTAAACATATTAAGAAGGGAAATAAATTTCTACTTCACTCCAGTTTCTTGCAATTCAGATATAAAATTTGTATTTTGCATAAAGATCCGCTGTCTCCTTATTATCATAGCATAAAAAATATTCTTGGAATCATCAACACCGACTGAAAATAAATCACAACTTCATGTCGTGTCGAGTTCGGCATAAAACCAGCTTAGAACGAACTGTAATGTTGCTTTCAATCTATTCATTATTTCTAACGCATTTCTGTCGTAAAAGTATAAACTCGGCTCTTCGTACCGAAAAATGAGTTGGTGCAATATAAACCAGGAAAAAAATTAAATAAATTAAATAAATTTTCAACGCGTTGAAATTATTAATGAAGTAATCAATTGTACTTGGCTTTCTACTCGTGCAATCGATGCAGAATATTTTTATTTTCCAACACAAGAATGTTGCTATCGAGGAGCAATCGACTGGAGGATCAAGGATCGATCAAAACGACCATTCCGAGGCGTCCGCGATCGAACAAGATCCACGTCCGCCCACGTCGTCGTCGGCAATTTTCGTAATGGTTTCGGTGTCGGACAGCGGAGTGCGGTGGCGCGGCGCGGCGTGGCGCGAAACCGATCGCGGCGACTGAAATTCGAGGAAAATGTGTGAACGAACTTTAATTGTACCGGAGTTGGTCCAAACAAGAGAACCACACCGGGTTCCCCCCACTGTGCTCCACATCCGCTCCATCTTCTCTCCTCGGTGTTATCCTGGTTCTTTTCTTTCGGTGCGCGGCGAAAAAGGAGGGCAGGGGAGAGACCGTTCAAGGTTAAGGCAAATAGCGCCGCGGATGACGTCAGGATGCAGTTAGACTAGTTTTAGTTTTAGTTCGGAGCCCGAGAGAGCTCTCGATCTCGGTCCTGGTCTCTCCCTCTCTTTCTCTCTCTCCCTCTCTCCCTCTCTCTCTCGTTCACCGTCTTCTTCTCCCTCTCTCTCTCTCTGTTCGCCAGAGCGGACCGGACAAAGGATGTTGTGGGAACCGTGGTGCCGTCGAGTCTCTCGCGGCCATATCGCGGGGTAACCAGATCAAGAAGAAGACCAACGAGTGGGAGGATTGACCAAATGATAAAAAAGAATCGGGGAAAAGAACACGTTACCACGATCATCGCGAAACTGGAAACGATACAACGACAAGAGAGTCGTTCCTCATTTTTCTTCTGTGGGAAGATTCATGGTTCCGAACCATAGTTTTTCGATCGGCCGGCTATACAGACTTGTTTCTCTTAATTAACTCTCGATCGTTACTCGAGACGCTGAAAAAATACACAGGATGACCTTGAGACGTCACGCCGCTTTGATTAACTGGCTCCGTCATTATTAACTGCCTGGCGACTTCGCCGGGGGGAAATATAGCTGTATGCGTTCGCGGCACTTTCGGTACCGTTGATTTAGCGTTTATTTAGCGATTCCGCGTGAGATCACCGAGTCTCGTGTACAGTTTTAAACAAATTCCAATTTTTTTTCATACCGTTTTTTATTTCTCCTTTTATTTTTTTTATTTCTTGAGCGCCAGTTCCGCCATTCAATTGGGAATTAGAAAATAAATTGCTGTGGTTTTAACCCTCGCAAGATGGATACTTTCGACGATTTTATTTAAATACTGACGCATTCAATTGTCCTATGTATTTGTAGACCTACTTCCTCGAGATCAATACTGATCTTGTCAGATCTAATAAGTAGCCGAAGCTTTAAAAATGTCTTTCAAAAAACAAACACAAATTCCGATCGAACGTCTGTAAGTTTGGCTCAAAATGGGCCCGAGACCTGCCATCCGAGGCTTAACATTTTTTAACCAGCATTGTTTTTACTCGAACGGTCCTACTCCAGTGACAATGATGAAATTAAATGTTATATCAGTTGCCTGTGGATCTTTATGCAAAATAGACATTTTCTATTTGGATAGCAACAAACTGGAGTGAAATAGTGAATTATTTGCTGGCGTAATATGTTCAATAGATTGAAAATAATATAACAGTACTTCTAAATTCTTCGAATGTCTTCGCTGTTTTAAATTACACCTACCCCCATTCTTGTTATAAATGCATAAAATCCATTTAATTATTATACTAGGATAGATTTCTGAAAAATTGACTATCTTCAACGTTTTAAAAAAGTGTGTCATCGCGCCGACACCATTGCCACGTGTTATCTAACCGCCAAGAGAAATTAAGCACAGCAAAACCCACTGTTCACCTAACCTCGTTCCGGAGTCCATAAAAGCGAAATGGGTATAGCTCCGAAGACACGTGTCTCGGTCGTCCTACGACGGAGTTGTGGTCCTTCTGCTGCAGTAGAAAACTATAAGGGCCGACCGATCGTAACCCGGCAATCATTCGGTGGTCGAATTACCATAAGAAGGGCTCTAATTTCACACAATGCTCTCTTTTTTCTTTCTTTCTGCAGGTCCCTGTCCGCGGATACGGTTGCTCCGCCGCGCCGTGCGATGTCGGAGACGAGTTGCACGTGGTCGAGACTATGGCGCCCAAGGTTCAAGCACCCGATCGATTTTCACGATTTCTCAATAAGTTCTCAATGGCTTTAAAGGCGGGCTCTTCATCCCCTCCGCACGAGTCTCGTGGCCGAGAAAAATTTGATACGGACACGGTAGGGAGCTCTAGGCCCATGAAGGAGTCCCTGGAACACGCCTGGTTCATCCTTGAACGTGAACAATCTATTTCTCGTCAGGTGCGTCAAACCACCTAACGTCTCAACGACGACGCCGCGTCCTTTTCTCTGCCAATCTGGCCCCCATTTTTCTCTCTTCGACTTTCTCCCTGTCCTTCATCGGGCCTCGCGGTTCTAACGTTCTGACGGAGCGATGAACTCGAGCAACGTTGACCGTCGAATTAAACCGGCTCGTTTTCACGTTACCGTTCCCTCACACATTTTTCTGATAATTTACGCTCGCCTCGTGGATTCGGTAACCCGATACCTGGCCAAAGAACAAAGGTCAGGGCGCTAAACACTGAATCTATTAACGCCGTTCTAGATTTCTTATTTGACAATCGTGTAGTATCAAAACTGGCTATGTCCATCTGAACCACTTTTGGGGTTTCATTATTTTGCTTTCTTCTCTCTTAAACTATTCTGAATACGCAGAATATGTTCTGCATATAATGTGACTCGCTGTATGATACGTCTTTGGTTATTTTTTCAACATAAATTAGTATAGCAGCTTTAAACTTTGTGGGTAAGCTTTGGAGTATCGAAAATTGTGGATTTAAATTAATACTTATACACGAGTACGAAACGTATCTAAATATACGTTCATACTTATGCATAATTAGGGATGGGATCAAGTTCAATATGTACTCACGAATCCGAATCAATTTTAATAACCAAGTTTCATATCATGGGTGTCGATTACTACTTAAAAGCAATAATGTTTCAATGATTATATTTGAAAAGTATTCATTTTATACAAACTGATATCGAACCTCGGAATGAGTACTTACAAGTTTCGAAAAGATACTTATAAGTACTTCAATGTTGAAAGGATTTGAATCTTTCACAAGTAGTACTCGAATCTTGGAAACCAGGACTGAGTAGTAGGTTTTAAGCACTTTCTTTATTAAATTTTTGTAACTATTTAAGAATAATATTTCCGATAGATTATGAAATTATAGTTACACATGTTGAATTGAATTATGCATTAGAGGACAACATAATTGATTTTAAAAGTAAAAAAATAATGATTAGCAAAATCAGAGAATTTCCGGTACGATATTCATAAAAGTTTCGAATCTATTCAACCAAGATTCGAATATAAAAGGTTCAAAACTGTCTGGCATAGGTTCGAGTATACTTAGGAGTACTATTTCTGTTTTTCGAAGTACTTATAGAGAGTTCGAACTCAATCAATCAGCGTTCGAACCTGTTTGCGAGGTACTTGATCCCATCCCTACTTATAATACCTACGAAATATATCATAAATATATACGTTGGTAGAAATCTCACAAAAATCATTAGAAACAAAAGTTTTATCATCGAACTAGTATTATTTACTCGGCATCGTTCTGTATAATCAATGCTAGCAATATGAAACGATAAAATAGTGTCTCCACGATATAAGTGACATTTCGGTGCCGCAGTTTTTCACACATTGAAGCATTACGACATTCGAGCCAATAATCAATTAGTTTTCCAAACTGGTAGCATATATCGGCGTTGGTAGAGCGTGCTTAAACGTCATTAATAGGAAAAACGGTCCGTAAAATAGTAGCGGAAAAAGCAGGCGCGTTACAAAACCAGAATGGAGGACATCGACGGGACGTAATGGTGACGCGCGTAAAAGCATTTACCCCGTTCTGGAAAAAGGAAATATAAAAATCTAGTGAACGACGAAGGGGGTAGAGGAAGAAAGTAGGAAGTAGAAAAAAAGTAGGGTGGAAGGTCGAGGCGGTGGTATGGCGCAGGAAGAAGGGATTGTTACGGTGGAAGGTCCGAGAGAGAAAGAGAAAGAGAACGAGAGAGAGAGAGAAAGAAGAGAGTGAGAAAGAGAGAGGTGGACGCATTTTGTCCACGGGGGTGGGCGATTAAAATTTCAATTCGTTTTCCGCGCGAACTGAGTCAGCCCTTCCATCGTCCTTCTTCCATCCCGCGTCCGTCTTCTCCTCTTATAAAGCTTCATCCACGGGGCAACGGTGGCTCACGGTACTGCAGAAGACCCACTTTGTTATAATTTCCTTTAATGACGCGGTCCTGCCACCCTTCCTCTCTGTCTACCTCCCCGCGCTGCCGGCGCTGCGGAATATTTTTATTACTTTGCCCCCCGTCTAGAGAGAGAGAGAGAGAGAGAGAGCGGCCGCGACGCGATGGAGTTTAGAGCCGTTCCGCAAGATTGAGGGTGTGGAGACTGGAAAATCCTGCCCGAGGTCAAATTGCTGGATGATTCTAGCCAGTTTAAATGCTTTATTGTAACGTTTTGTCGCGGGGGGGGGGGAGGGTTTCACGGATTCACTCGCGGCTCATTTAACCAGCCGAAAAGAGTTGCGCCGAAACCGATGCCAGCATTTGTTTCCTCCCCCATTATTATGCAATACAATATAATGCATATACAGTTAGGAGCAGAACTAATCACACACACTTTAAATCAGAATAACTTCTTTATGAATGGACCAAATGACTTCAATTTCTCCGTAAGGCTAGAGGAATTAGTTTAGTAAATAACGTATAAAAAATATGTTGAAAAAATGCATTTGGTCAGAATCGTGAAAGACAATAGTAAAAATTGATTTTTACAACTTTTTTAGCTGGGTATAACAACTGGCTATAACAACTTTTTTACGAAAATGTAAAGGATGTGTTTGATCAACTTGTATAAATTATGTACGTTTTGAAAATTTCATTGAAATTGGTTAATTGGTTTACGAGTTATAAACGATCAAAAGTGGTAAAAATTGCAATTTTTCAAGATTTCGGCCTTTTTACCACTTTTAATCGCTTATAACTCGCAAACCAATTAACCAATTTCAATGAAATTTTCAGAGCCTATATAATTTATACGATTTGACCAAACACATCTTTTACATTTTCGTTATTGGCCCAGCTAAAAAAGTTGTAAAAATCAATTTTTACTATTGTTTTTCACAATTCTGACGAAATGCATTTTTTCAACATATTTTTTAGACGTTATTTACTAAACTAATTCTTCTAGCCTTACAGAGGAAATGAAGTCGTTCGGTCCATTCATAAAAAAGTTATTCCGATTTAAAATGTGTGTGATCAGTTTTGCTCCTATATCTATACTATTCTATACATATAATAAAAATGAAATTGTAAATAAATATGTGCTTGTAGTAAATATTATGTGCAAGAAAAAGCAAATACGTCAAATGTCCTAAATAATGAGCTGGTACTAATTATTCACAAAATGTTAATTTTCATTTTTAACCCTTTGCACTCGGAGCTATCTCGACTCGAAAATTAAACATTTCTTACGATCTAGAATATTTCCATTTCCCATTATTTTTTAAATTTTACGGATATGAAATTGGTACAATACCTCATTCAATATCTAAATGTTTAGTAATTGATTATCCCGACATATTTAATAATGTAAACAGTAATAAGGGTTATAAATGCTTGTTCTAATTATAATTTAAATTAAATTTGATTATTATCGACATTTTCGGCATTCCTAAAAATGTAGAAAGTAATGTACACCCCCACTCAAAAATATGTCGACACTTATCGTTGAAATTTGAGTACTATTTGATTATTATTAGACGATATTTATTGTTCACAGAGCTGGGTAAAATAGAAATAGTAAATAATTAAAGTATACGTACCGCTGAAAATGTTTTGAAACGTATCTTAAGGGAGGCTTGTGTAACTTCAGTGAAAAAGTGATTTTAAAAATTTTTTTTTAGAACAACTATTAGGTATATGAAACCAGGCTTTTTCTAGATGTACACAGACAGTCTTGAAGTAAAGTGTTCTTGTTTTAGTGTTAAAAAAAATTAATATTGTTCAGAAAGAAAATATAAATAAAAAGTCAAATATATATTTTAGGTCTAAAATTCCTAGAGAAATGCAGTAAATATATGTAACAATGCAGTAAATAATAATTTTTGTTATAAACGCATAAAATCCACGGTCTACTAATAAATTATTGTTCAGATAAATTTTCCAATACTGTGTATGATGAAATCCCTTGAAGATTCTGTTTCTTCCAGGAGGAGAATTGCACAAGTGTCCACATACTTTCAATCTGGGGTGTATATGCATTAAAAACTGATATGAGGCAAGTCATTTTTTACGAAATGAACTGCCAGATCGGCCGGCCGGACCACTGTGCGTCGGTCAGGTTGCTTAACAAAATGTCGTAATTTGCAGAGCATACGGATTCCATCGAAGCCACGAAAGTCGCTCATCGATATGCGTAACGCAGTCGTCGATTGGCAAGGGAAACCAGCGTGCCTGCCGTTCTCCCGGCTTTGTGTCTCTCATTCCGTCTTTCGCGTATTCGCGAGAAAAATGCTGCCGGTTCGGGGGAAAACAATTCCATGGACGTCGTACGGAGAGGAGGGTAATCGGGGAAAGGTGGAAAACCAGGATCGGTGGAAATGCACGTCGTCGCACGTGTTACGACGAGGAAATCTCCTCCCTCGACCCGGAGGATTCAACGGCGAGGGACGCGAGGAGGAGGGGTAGACGACGAGGTGGACAGGGTAGGATTTCCTTAATAAAATGGGGCGCAAACGCCACGCCAGCGAATATCTAGCTGATAGTGATTCGGTCAGCTCGGTGTCCACCTCGAAAATGCCGAGCAGAAACGTAAGGCAAGAGGGGGTTGCTAGGATGAAATTCGTGGGAGGGTCGGTGTTGCTTAGGCCGATTCAATCTATCGCGTTCACGCTTAGTTATGAACAGCTAGATTTATCCTGGATTTTTATTATCGATAACCCCCTCCAAATTAACAAATATACAAGGGTACCTTGATACCTACGACGGGGATTTCTATCAAATATTCCAGGAGATTTTCAATTATCTGGAATCTACATTCTAGATCAGCGTTCTCCGCTTTCTCACAACGGAACACATCCTACAATTTTAGCGAAACGCCTTGGTCATTTATTTTTTATTTTATTTGCAGTGGCAACCATTTTGGAGAGCGACTACAATTTTAGCGATCTTTTCAGAATTAGTAATTTTTAAGGATAACTTGTTAAGAGGCACGAACAGTTTTTATTCTAAAAACATAAGTACCTTTTCTTTCTTTATGCTGTTATATAAGAAACATACTGTTTATGTAGCCGTAAGGATTTTTATGTTTCTGGTATAAAAGCTGTTTGTGCTCTCTACTTAGCTAGTCAGCCCTAAAAATTAGTAATCCGAAAAGGGTTGATAACATTTTAGGCTACATGAAACAAAATTTTAGAGAGCGAATATATGTAATTCTAGTTGAAATCTTCTGAAGAATTTCAAGTTGATAATGGTGTAACCTTACTTGCCGCTAAGCTAATTGGTCGAATCAAAGAAAAAAGCTAACATGGTTTAACATGAATGGAAAATATTTCATATAAATTTATTGAACTTCTCTACTATTTATATAACGTCAGATAAAATATCAGACTTTGCAATATTAAAATAAGTTGCAGTCGATACCATTTTAATCCACGTGGTATATTCACCGCATAAAGTATAATACACTATACACATTAATGGTAATCGCCTACGTATTCCGCAACAATCTGATATAAATATCTTACGCAGCAAATATAATGTTCATTGACGGAAGTTAAAAACTTTCTGTTCAACTTTGTTCAACCATTTCAAGCATATCGCAGGGATATAGTGTTGGTTGCTGACGGATGAGGAGATGCGGTTTTCCCGGCAGAAAAGCAACAAGATTTCCATGAGGGTGACCATCCCCTTCTGTCAAGTTAGCGTTATCCAAATTCAACACGTAGTCCAGAGATGCAGGGACGTTTGAGATAACGTTAGTATGGAAATTATTGTTCGTGGTTCCGCACACATGTACCGCTGTGTTTGTGCGTCGACAAGTGTCAGAGGGTGAGACTGTTTCGAGTCGATATGGCAAACGCTCCGCAAAATTTGGATTATCAGATGCCCCCATTTCGGAAGTAAACAATTTTGATGCTATCATTTTCAATCGACCAATCCCATTATAATGAGGATACGATATTTATACTCAATCATTTACTAAAACATTGTAATGTCAGTCATATGTGTTGAGTACGGTTACATAAATTATTTTAAACAATAATTTAAATTCTACGACGGTTAACTTGCTATACAAAAACAAAACATTCAAGCCAATCCTTTCATTTTATCATATTTCAACTGATACCATATTGTACGATATTTATACTCAATAATTTACTAAAACATTATTCACTGTATAAATATCGTCAATCACACATGTGTTGAGTATGATTATACAGTGGCCGAAATTTCTATATTTGTGCCCGTGCGAAATCAATACGGGCCGGTTTATGTACTTCTTTAAGGCCTGGTTTACGTTGTATTTTTGTCCAGAAGAATTTAAAAGTTGTTGCACACGTCTTGTTGTTACTGGGAGCTCCAATTCAGCTCGAAATTGTGCTGCCTTTTTCCTTTCCTTAGCTGCAGACCTCATTAATATTGAATGTTTTCTCTTTGACTATTTTTTATTACTACCTTTAAGATGATTTTATCCGTAATTTTCACGTAAATTGATATAATTATTAATCACAGAATATGACCGATTAGTTTTCTTAGCAATTGCGCGATTAGAGCAGCCCATATCTTTATAAGCATCGATTGATGCTTTTTCTTCACTTGTTAGTATTTTTCCTCTCGGCATTCTCATACACGTGAATCAAATTATAACAAACAGGATTTCTGTGAGTTCTAAAACTAATACTTTTAGAATATTCGCAGTTTTCCGTAGTTCTCTGCTCAGAATACAGAGAAACACAAAGTGACTTTATAGAAACTTCGCACTTGTGTTCTGCACCACACAGAAAAATATTTTAAAAAACGTAAATAGTAAACCCGAGTGTCTACAAGGCTCAAGACCAGATTCGATAAATCAACAAAAATAGTGATATTTTAAAAATATCTATGAAAAAGAAGATGACTTTATAGAAATTTCGGCCACTGTATAACTCTGTTTAAAAATACCTAACTCAAAGGCTATACCCAGGTTTGGTGGGGAGGTGGTGAAATCGCCCCCGGTCCGATTTTAATCGAGCTTGGACCATTCGATAACCTACCCAAAAAAACCCCTCTCTGCTAAGTTTCAGCCCCATATCTCATATGTAAGGGCAGTTATTGAGGAAAATCGGAAAACTAGTTTTTGTGCCCCATTTTCCCCATTTATTGACAATTCAAAATTTTGGAAAAGATCTGACACATTTCGGATACTGAACTACGTATTAGATATTATTTTCAGATTTTTCCGATGCAAACTCTGGTTGTAAAAACTGAAAAACACGAAAAAATACAGATTTCATATGTAAATTGAAAGAGAACATCTACAGATTAAATGTAGCAATAAGAAATTATCGTAAATACTACGCTCAATTCTTTTAAAATTCCTGATCTGTTTCTGTCAAGTACCAAGTTTCAATTCTTCTAATTTATTTACTGTTTTAAATTACACTTACTCACTTTTGTCATAAATGCATAAAATCCGCACAGTGATCCTTATGGCTGTGAAGAAAATTATGCACAAGTGGTTCAGTATGGCTTCCTACGCCAATGTGTCGCGGATAATTATATGAAATACGAGTGCATTTAAATCTGTAGATTAAAAACATGTTGGTACCGTCAAATAATCCTAAAATTAATATCGTTTTTCACTAGAGAACGTGTCTCTGACGGTGCCAGCGAGTGTTTTGCGTGTTTCCGGCCACGTAGACCGCGTTATTTCTGCCGAAGTCTATCTTCCAGAAGCTCCAGCTTGCTGTTCTCTTTGTCGATCGAACGTGCGCGAAATGCAGAAAGAGTACGCCAAAGGTCGAACCGGAATTGTAATAAATATTCGTTCGAAATTGCGATTGTTCCATTTACAAAATGCTTCAGTTCATACAAATCTCATTCGCGATCTGTGAACCGCAAAGGTCAAAAACCACAGGAAATCATCAATTACTAGACAACGGATTTTATGCATTTGTGACAAAAACGACTACGTGCAATTTAAGACAGTAAAAGTATTAGAATATTAAGATATCAAGTCATTAAGTATGAAACTTGGCAAATAAATCACAAATTTCAAACACGTTTGTAAAGTTTCATACTTAATGACCTGATGAAGCTAAATTTATATTTCACTCCAGTTTGTTGCAATTTAGGAAGCAAATTTTTTTTTCATAAAGATCCGCTGTCTATCAATTACCTGTGACCTATAACTATTTACATCCAGAACGTATGGTATTCATTACAAGTGAACAATATTATTTCGGTTCATTGATTTGAGCAAAAAAAGATTACATACGTTAATATAAATATTCATTGGATTCCCAAATATTATTAAATTCTTTAAAAATTACTTTTTTTGCTATTAAAAAAGAAATTACCGAATTAGGAATTTATTACTGATTTTAGTTACTTGTATTTTCGATATCTCTAAAGATGGTTAAATATTTTGGGGACCATGTCGTATTATAATTATGAAAACTATTCTCAATCACTGTGTTTTATTTAAGTTATTTAATGTGTTATAAAAAAATCGATTTTTCAGAAAATTGTATATTCTGTTAGTATGATCTTCTAGAATACTCTTCCAAAGTTTTATTTGGAAATTCGTAAAACTGCTCAATTTGTGTCCCAAAATTCACGCGAGATTTGAATTTTGCGCCATTTGTGCGGTAAAGTGTATACTTTATGAATCAATAAAAAATTCACAATTTTTAATTAAAAACCTGTGTTTTCTATCAAAATTACTTCTTGCGTGAATTTTGGGACACCCTTTAGAAACTCCGGACGCGTTTTCTCCAAATAAAGTTTCCAACAAGAAAGCGAGCTAATAAAAACGTGGTGAAATTGGCAGGTATATGAAATTTTACAATAACGTTGTTAAGACTGTTACTTAGTCCTTGAAAAAGCGGATTTTTTATTCTAGCATTTTTTCATTTTTTTACGGACAGAAGAAGCCCAATATTAAAATAAAAAATCGTATGTTTCAGCTAGTCTGGTCGTAACTTTCGTCTAGTTAATCGTAAATTTTTGTCTAGTTTAGTGTCAAATTTAAAAAATGTGTGTTAGACGAATAGTTTTGGGAAGATGGTTGCCACGACCTTTTAGTTTAAAACATTTAGCTCAATTTTTCAGTAAATACTACTCAACTATCACATAATGAAATATAAATATTGATTTTGTAAAGAATTGTTGATTTTGTAAGTATTAATGTTAGCAACCATAACTGCTTCCCAAAGATCGGAAATAAGATGGAATGATGATCCAGCCCGAAAATAGATTGTTCTTTATCAAATCGATGACAGGAAGTCGATCTCTGGCGGAGGAAAGATCGTTCCAGTAACTCTCCGATCCGCATAGACCTTGTTTGCCGAGTCTCGACGATATTTACCTTTCTTTCGTTGGCTCTTCGTGTCGCATGCGATCGAGGGATGTATTATTCAAATCCTGTATGGCTCACCCTTCTTATATAAGTATAGTAACACAGACTGGATGCAAAATACGCGGCCGAAATCAATGATGATACCCGAGAGATGTGAAGATAATAAATGATTACGTGATCTTAAAAATTGCTTGCACTATATTATTAGTCTGAATTACTCTAATGATTCATATCACTTCCTCTTAAAAAAAAAACAAATATGCTTGCAACATGCATTTTACAGTGTTATTTGCTGATCACAAAAACAAATCTACGATCATTATTATTATTTTTATTTATAGTCAAAACGAGATCATTATGTTTTGATTATAGTTGATTAGAAATGGGGGTGTAACGATGTCCTACGATTCAATAAAAATTTTGAACGGAGATTATGCATGTTCGTGAGCCTGTTAGAATTCATTTTAGTTAATTTTCTGCGCATAGTATAGTAGGTATACTTTAGTGACATTACATTTTACTATCACGAACTAATTTGTCTATTTCAACGTTAAAATTTAAATCTCGTATTCTGGCCACCGCAGAGAATGTTAAAGAAGAAACTTTGCAATGAAGTTATATATGTATATAAAAATATATTGACAATATTTAAAAAATTTAGATTAACGCCTAAAATTATCTATGGTGTCCAATAAAACGTCGACTTCACAATTTGAGTGTGTATTCTTATGCTTTAAACGTAAATCAATGACTATCAAAAAAAGTAAAAATTTGTAGCAATTTTGCCATTTGTCAACGAAAACAGACCAGAAGAATGTCCCGAGTGTATGTGTATGAAATTGTAAAACGATGGAACGAAATTGAGTGCAAAATGAATGTCAACCATCATTACGTCCAAGCAAATAGCGTGTACATTATAAAAAGAGTGTAAATTGTGCAAGAAACTCATTCGAGAAAATATTCGTTTGGTTCGATCGAGGTCGGTGGCCTTCGCCCCGTGAATGATTTCCCAGGAAAAGAAAATTACAAGTCAGAATTAATTACGTAGCATGGTTAAAGCGACCACAATGGCCCGCAATAAAACATCCAAGTACAAAGTAGAACAATAAGGACGAAGTACAAAGGCGCGTGGTACAATTAGATTTGTGAACAATTTCCACCTTCCGTCCACCCTTTCCGCCGACCTCCTCCCCAAGATCCACGGCGTGCACCGCAACCTGCACCCCCTCACTCTCCCAGCTCTCTTCCAGGTAACACTTTCCGGCGTGTCTCCGGCATTATTTCGAGTTGTTTCGAGTGCTTTGCTTCACCGCTAAAAAACTCGATTATAGGTACGTCTCAATAACAATCGCAGCCGATTGCCGTCAATATAACTTTCCCCTTATTATCGGTGCCCCATGTTCACGCCCCCTTGTCGTAAAACGTTGTTGTAAATCGCTTATCTCGGATTTTCCACCAACGTTCACGCCGTGCCGTACTTTCCTAATGACCTTCAATATTTTTACTCTTTTACTATCCATTTTGGAAACGATTGCAAAGTAGCATGTTGGCCGCTTACCCGCATTCAATGGGAATACCGCTATCCTCGTAAAACATTAAGGTACCTATTATATTTTTCTACATTTACCGTTTCCGTCCGAGCCAATACCGATGTACGAAGATAATGACTTTATTTCAAATATTGTGCGGTTCCTTTGTTAAGAAAGGGATGTTTTCTATTTAAAAAGATTCGACGGACTATGTTTCTTTGTATTTTTATATGCTGAGAGAAAAATGTTTAGTAAATCAATTCTATGGTATAGCTGTAAATATCTGTTCGGAAGATTATGCGTAGTTTCTAAAATTATTATAAGAAAGACGTTATTGACCTCGAGTGGGACAAAATAATAGCGTCGTATGTTTCTCTTGGTAATTCTGCGCAGGAAATGATAATATTACGTGTCGTGAGAAGCCTCCAGTACATAGTGTTTAATATAAATAAGTAAATTTCTGCATGGGTCGTGAAAAAAATGTAGTACTTCTGAAATGGAGACCGGTCTAAAACTGTTTTGAGAAGTAATATCCACAAGTTAAGGAAGTTCTGGAGGTATACAAAAACGCAACAAAATTTTTGAAAATTTAACACGATATAATTCTTACTAAATGTAATTACCAAAGTTTGGGTTCGATTCACTGCACCGTTTAAGAATTATAGCAACTTAAAGTTTGCACATTTTAACACGTCTTCTTATGGAGAATTCATAAAATTCCATTTCAAACCCTATTTAAACCTTGAAAAAACGCAACTAGAAACTCCCAGAAAAATACACTCAAAAACAAAAATATACTCATGAATGGCTTTCATTTGCAATATATTGATGGATTTCGAATTTCTTGTACTTTTGTCTCCCTTCAGTTAAAAGCCTTGAAAGTTTTGTAATGAATACAAGATATCGAACACGAATATATTAATAATCTCAAGGCAGAAAACAATAAAAAATTATACAAATCTCTGTTCAAACAAATAATTTCCGTGATAAAAAATCAAAGAGAGATATAAAATATTGAATATTAAATAAAACTTTTCAATTCTTTTTGAACATTTTTTCTAGATAGATTCATATGGAGTCACAAAACATTTTAATTTTATTAACTGGACCAAATGAACGAAAACAGTGTAGTATTAACCCTTCGCTGCATAGTGTATCATATCTGATACAGTTATAACAAATCTGGTATATAGAAAACTAAGAATGTGTTTTCTTACTATTCTACACATTTTATCTCATTTGATAAAATGTTGTTTTAATTTTTTAAAATATTTTCTCCTTAAATAAAACACAAAAACTGACCTTCTTTCAATTTTTTAATCCCAATTTAAAAAATCATGCAGTGAAGGGTTAACACACTTGAAAAGACGATAACTTTTTTAATATTGGATCGCACGACTTGAATTTCCTTAAAAAGTTAGAACAATTTGTTTCCTACACTACGTGGAAATTTTTTTTGAAAAGGTAGCAGTAGGTCCGAATTGTGGAGAAAATACTGAAAGTTGTTTTTTACTATTTATGTAAGCCTATATTGAAAATTTAAAAATTCGTTTTATATAATAGACCTGTGTAAATTATTATATACATTGTGAAAATTAATTTGGATTGCAAAGGTTGCAATTGGTCCGATTTGCCAGGAAAATATTAAAGATTGAATTTTACTATTTATGTGGGCTTATACTGAAAATTTAAAAATATTGAAGATTGAGAAAGAAACTACTGGTATCACAAGATGCGAGAATTCTTAGAGAAAATCATGAAAACTACATTTTTTACATCTTTATGATAGTATTTTTACAAACAATATTTATTAAGACAAAAATAAGCAGATCAAATACAAAATAGTAAAAACATCTCGACGACATTAAAGATACTGTCGTTACATTTTCAACACACTACAACTAATTTAACTATTTCTTAGCGCATCAACCGATTTCGATAAAACGTTGACAATGCATATAATTGACACAGATCTACAAAACGTAATTTTTAAATTTTCAATATATGTAGGCCCACATTAAAAAGTTGTAAAATACAACTTTTAGTTGCTACATAAATCATACTGGTTTGAAGCATTAAATAAATAATGATAATAAAATATCTCTTCCCATCATGTAATAAACTAATTGCTCTAAAATTTCAAAAAAGTTCAAATCAAAAAGTATAGTTCAATATTAAAAAAGTTCTCATTCTTTTTGCAGCGTCCGAATATTAACAGGAGTCACTGTATAATACAAATATATTTAAGAAAATGTAATTTGAAGAAGTTAAATAAACAACAATTCTCGTCATAGCTGCCACAGTGCACCAGGAGTTTAAAAAATAAATAATTACATAGCTGCTGTATCTTACAATTAATATTAACAATTACGATTGTGTTACCTGTAACATCCACGAGTGAATTTGTAGTACCGACACTTCCAGAATTACACCATGTCTCTTGAAACTTTCAGGTCCATCCTCCCCTTTGAGAACCGAACCAGCACACACCACCGCGCCACTTTCGACACTAACTCTGTAATCGAAAAACAATCCGTCAAATACCTGAGCATCGGGTGAACGGAGGGATTAAAAGGCTCGGTCTTTCGACATCTGTGGACGAGCGGTACCGCCGCGCCGCGCCGTTAACGAGGGTCGTTAAACAGCGATTACTAATCAGTCCCGTGTTCGACGATATAATTGTATCGAGATCAAAGGATGCGGGACGGTGCGAGAGCGCGACTGACGTTTATCCATCTTGACAGCACGTGCCGGTACCTGGTCGGCCACACGCGGGCCAAATTTCTTTTTTGCATCAGGTGGCCGCGGTGCAACGTAATAAACATATTCATAGGTGGAATAATGTAGCGCGAGTGAAGGGATAGGTGGGTAGATCTCTCTCGCTGTCAGAGTGGAGGGATGGGGGGGGGAGAGAGAGAGAGAAAGAGAGAGAGAGACAGGGATGGTCGATTCAAGGGGCGGGGGAGAGGGACTTGTCGCATTCGGTATGCAAAGTGCACGGGCCACGGGGACCCGCTTCGTCACGTGGAAAAAAAGGTATCATAAAAAAATGCAAGGTTACCCACATTTTTTTTTATTCTCTCCCCGCGTCGAGCAGCTTCGTGGCTGTTGCGGGGTGGCATCGATCGAGGGAATCGAGGGAGGTGGGATATACTCTCGCACAACACAGAGGGAGAAAAACAGAAAGAGAGAAAGAGAGTTTGGTTATCGGTGAATAATACCGACGCACTTTTTATGCAGACACCTACAGCGAAGGCTCGTGGCCGCTTTGAACCTGTTTAGCGGGTAATTTCGAGAGACAAAACGCCCCCCGTCGACGGGAGAATTGAAAGTGAGACACGACACGTTTACTCGTTGCTTTTAATTTAACTCGCCGGAAAACGATCCTCGAGTACGAACGAGAATCGAGCTTTCGGTTTCGTTCTTTCGAATTTACAGGAACGAGAGGTGTGGCGTTAACGCTGAAACAACCATTAGTTCGAAGTGGCTAATCTGTGTTGTCTTGTAACGCTCAAATAGTAGACTCTTTTCGCAACCACATAGTTGATATTGTTCATGAACATTTGCGAAGCTGTTTGTCTATTTTTTGAAACCTGTTTTTGAAGATACTGTATCTAGACACTGTTTTATATTGCTTCTAATGGAACAGTTGCCAGTTTAAATTATTTATTGATGCTGGGTCGCAGTAGACATCGCGATTATTATTTTTAAAACATCTTTACAATCTGTATAAGTGTAAAATAAAAAATCCTTTGACAGGTGCGGTTGTGTTAAGTAGTGACGAAAGTTATTTGAGTAATTTTTACTCGTTACTTGATAATGTGGGCCATTAATAATAATATGGATGGTTCAATCGACGCATTCGTTATCATTACACTGCGGATCTTCATGCAAAATAAAAAATGTTTGCATCGATTGCAAGACACAGAAGCCAAATAAAAATTTCATTCTTCTTTTAATTATCTTATTAAAATGAAAGTAGTACACTGGTGGCCTTAAATCTTTTTAATACCTCCACTGTTTTAAATTGTACGTACCCATTTTTGTCATAAATGCATAAAATCCGCTGTCTAGTTATCATTAACGTTTGCAATGTGTCAAGGTATTTTTCAAAACGTTAACTACAAAGGGGGGTGTCCATTTCAAAGAAACATTTTTGCTAACTATCTTATGTTGATCGATATAACAAATTAATCATAAGATTGTATTCGTACTAAACGTACTGAATATAATTATAGTAACTCTTGATATTTCTAAAAAAATATGGTTCAGTCAGATTTCGAGACGGTGAACAGATTCGTTCACGTGCCATTTGTAAAACTACTTCGCTTGCAAGTTGTAATAAATTCTAAACTTTTTTACTTTTTATTCGTGTTACTACAACACTACACACACATAGATGTCTAGTTAAGGTTTCAATATTTAGATATTCTTTCCCCTGAAAAATTTGTTGATTAACGTTAAAATTACCGAGGCCTAGGGTTTCTAGAATGTTTTATAAAAATTATATGAGCTCAAAGATTGGAACTTTTGTTGACTTGCATTGTAACATGCACGGGAGTAAATCCATTTATTC
Source organism: Lasioglossum baleicum (assembly GCF_051020765.1). Lineage (NCBI taxonomy): Eukaryota > Metazoa > Arthropoda > Insecta > Hymenoptera > Halictidae > Lasioglossum > Lasioglossum baleicum. The sequence continues at coordinate 5,157,777 of NC_134939.1, read as the reverse complement.
TATAATTTTCTACAGAATTCATAGTTTCAATGATCGTAGAATGAAGAATTCTACAATTAATACGATAATTAATAAGATTAATACAATTTAGAATTTATATCAGATGAGATTGCATAAGTTCGTGCCCGATTTGAAAATAAAATTCAATGGTTAAATTTTTAAGATTTGGTTAAATTAAAATTAAAAAATGGTTAAATTTTCTACAATTAGAAAAGAATGACTATATGTATAATTGATTAATAAAGTCGTATTCTTTCAAATTTAACCATGAATTTTATGCAATTAATTAATTTAAATTTAATTTAATTTAATTAATTAAATTAAATTAATTAATTTAAAGATATAGCAGTTAATACTATTTTCTTTATCTAACATTCCAGTATAGAGCAAAGAAAATATAAATATGACAATCAATTTTGTCTTTTAAAAAACATGATTCATCAGCATCATGACTCGCAGTTAACGTTGTATGTTTCCTAATTCAAAAATCATTTACAACATTTGCAAACCAAGAACAATTACTTTCAAGAAATTTAACGAAGCAATGATAAATAAACAATTCTTAAGCATCAAAATGAAAGGCGGGTAAAAACAAAGAATAATTCTACGCTACTTCCACAAGGATGTAAGAATCTTTCAACCTCGAATAAAGTAATAAAAATTCTAACAATCAGTTTATCCGAACAAAGATCGATACATTATCGGCGGCAAACTTGGGAATCTGAAATGTCCATTTAAATCTCGTTCCGGTGAGAGCGCACGGAACCGCGATTAAGCGTTAAAGCGATAACAATTCCGCTCGGAATTGCAGAATTGTAGCAAGCAGGTGCGCGTCTAAATCTGTACGCATAAAGTTTCCGGAGTAAGGAGAACGCGAAGGACACATCTCCGCGAAGGATCCCCAAGGATAGCGTGGCTAATTTCGAAATGGTCAGCGACCTCCGACAGCCGAAACTCGAACGAACGGGTAAAGCGGCGAGATATTTAATCTCGCGGGGGCGCGCGGGATGCTTGTCCTTCGCGAGCGTATCGCAGGTAAAACGAGGGAAACGAGAGAACAGGAGGAAGGGGAGGAAGATGAGAGAAAGACGAAGAGAGCGAGTTGGACCAGAAGGGAACGACATTCGCGAGTATCCTGGCGGGAAAACATAGACCCGCTCCGAAAAATCTCGTCGGATAAAGTTTTGTGTGTAAGGATAACGCCGCGCCGGTGGATACGGCCGCGCGCAAGGATTCCTGTGCCATGCGCGCTCTGTTTCGTCCTTTTTTCGCGTTTCGACTACGAGAAAGAAGAAGACGCGAGGCACGAATAAAAGACGGGGATGAGAGGGCAGAGGGTGCAGAAGAAGAACAACAGAGCGTTCGTTGTGGACGAAAGAGAAGAAGAATTTAAAGAGAGCGACACACCAGACAAGGAGGGAGAACGTTCGCCGTCCTGTAGGATTCGTCGTCCTTTTAGGCGAAGGGGTGATAGAGAAAGTCTCGATGGTGAGAGACAGAGAGGCTTGCCAGAGGAACCGTGGACTGTAATAGAAGGGTAGAGAGGCATGGAAGATCTGGTGGGGGCAAGGAGCGCTCGACGTCTCAAATTTGGTTGGCTGTCTCGAGCTGGCCGGTTCTCTTTCTCTCTCTCGAGGCTCATTCTTTCCTTGTCCCTCGTGTCTGAGCTACGTCGTAGGAAGGGGATTCTGTGCGAAGGCACTGGGCGAGAAAAGGAGAGTACACCGTTGGTAGAACAAAGAGGGATAGAGGTTCGAGGAGGGTTTGAACGAGGAGGAAGGATATCGGTCGAAGGGAGAGAACGAATAAAGCTGGATGAGTTGAACGAAGACGGGTGTTCCCTGTAAACCGAAGAAGGGTAGGGTGGGAGACGCTGGAGACAGAGACGAATGTATCGCGGAGCGTGCGGATTGAAGTGAGAGAGCCCGATCGGCCGACTAACATTAAGAACAGTGAAGGAGGGAAAAGCAAGGAGAAGGTTAGAGTAGGTGTACCAAGGTAGAAAAAGATGAGAGGAGAGGGAGAGAGAGGGGGAGAGAGAAAGAGAGAAAGAGAGAGAGAGAAGCAGTAGGTTCGTGGCAGCGCCACAGAGGAGAAGGGGTGAAGCCGGTGCGAAGGAGAGAGTCCCGAAGATTAGAAAGAGCCAGTACGAGAGCTAGCAAGTGACGGCTTGGAGGGGGTGGCGGCGACGGCTTGAAGGGTAGGGGGAGAGCAGTGCCTTGGCGCGAGCCCGAGGACTCGAAACTCCGGAATTCCAACCGACAGAACAGTGCCGGCGGTCGTACGACGCGGGTCTGGAGAGTGTGTGTATCGGATAGAGTGAGAGTGTCCGAAGAGGAGTGTGACTCCTGTTTCGCGCGTCAACCGAGGCATCTCTGTTGATCACATGATCATGTGCTCTACGCGACGGAACCCGTGCCAGTGGTCGTCGACGGCTGAAAGGAGGGAGGTGCGAGACGTCGCTTCTTGACGCACGTGTTCTTCTCGCTCCGATCCAGCAGCTCCGAAACGGGTTGCGAGTTTTCTTTCCGTAGTCGGTTGTTGTCCGGTGAAGCCGGGTAAGTGAAAGAAAAATTGAGAAACCCGAAAACAACGGGGACAGACTGCTCTACCGGGGACTCCGCGCTCCCGCGCGAGCGCGTCCACGCGCGCAACGGCCCGATGTGTTGTAGAATTATTTCGGTTGTGTGAAGTGCGTCGTCGATCGTTGTCTTTGTCCCTTGTATTACGGACAAGTCGTGTGCTCGTGGCGACAACAGAGGGACAAAGCGAGCACGCGCGCGCGCGGTGCTTTCTTTTCGCGGATATTAAAGCCGGCGGCGTGCCTAGGCTTGAGAGAAAGAGAGAGAAAGCGCGCGCGAGAGCGAGATAGACAATATGAGTGAGATGACGAGTGTCGAGAAGCAGCAACAGCAGCAACAGCAGCAACAGTGCGTGGGCGGCAGTTCGAATCCGGAGCACCATTGCAAGGACTGCGGCCTTTACTTCGAAAGCGAGAAAAGTCTTTCAGTGCACCTGCGGTACCACCAGGAAAACCTGCTGAGTCAGTGGGCGAGCCAGGCGCAGCAGGAGGAGAGTAACAACAACAATAGCAAGGCTGGCAATCACAACAGCCACGTGGGCGTCAAACGCGAAAGCGTGACCGCGCCGGCGGACTCGAGCGAGTCTACCTCGAGGCCGCCTTCGCAAGACCCATCGTCTTCGCAGCAGCAGCAGCAACAACAACAACAATCGCAGCAGCAGCAACCTGCTGCTGGTCACAGTTACAATCATTTTCAAGCGCCGATGTTCGGCGAGCCGAACTATTTTATGCAAAACGAACCGGCCTATATCTTACCCCATCACTACTCACCGTCGCGAGAAGAGACGCAGAACAATGGCGGTGGTAGTGGTGGCGGTGGCGGTGTTAGCGGTGCAGGTTATTCGCGCTACCATCCGTACCAGCATCAACAACATTTTGCTCCGGAACGCACCAGTTCGGTCAGTTCCACTAGTCCAAGGAGCCCACCTATTCAGTGTGATAAGTGTGGTGCGGTGTACGAGGACGCGAATCAACTTGGTGAACACGTAAGGACGAATCATTCGAATTCACCTAGTGGATACCCGGGGCAACATCAATACCAGCAGCTGGGCAGCAGTCCGCAGCAGCAGAATCAACAGCAGCAGCAATCATTGCACACGTCGCCACCGCAGCCCGGCCAACAACAATCTGGCTACGATTATAATGGCACGCCGATTAAGACAGAGGTAAAGCAGGAGCCCGAGGAACAAGCCGAGATTCTCGATTTGGATTCTCATAAAGTCCAAACTCATAGGTATGAGGAGGAACTTATGAGGCTGCATCAACAACAACAACAACAACATCAGGAACTTCAGATGCAGTTACATCAGCAGCAGGTGTTGCAACAACAGCAGCAAAGGACGGGACCGCATTCGGTGAGTTCTATGCTCGCTTGGCCACCGGGCCCTGATTATCATTCAGGCTTATCGCCAATGGGGCCGATGGACAGTGTCTCACCGCTGCCAGATCAAGCTCAATTCATGCGCGGCCAGCATATGCCTGTAGAGCCTCCGCGTCATCCATCCGGTTCACCTATCATTACAAGCACGCAGCCGATGCCTGGACATCAGATGCCCGGAGGTCTCCTGCAACAACCACCTAAACCTCCGCCCTTGGCGAATCAATCGTGGAAAAGTAATGAGGCGCGGCGACCAAAGACCTACAACTGCACCGCGTGCAACAAGTGGTTCACCAGCTCGGGCCATCTGAAAAGGCACTACAATACCACGCTGCACAAGAACGCGGTTAAACAGAGCAATCAACCTGATCCTGCGAACCTGCCTATCAGCGCTCATCACCATCCCGGTAGAGATAATCATTCGGGGAGTGGTAGGAGCGGGGGGCCACCGAGATCACCAGAATTATCTGCTTCCGGGAGTCCCCCAAACTTGATGGCAGGTCCCTCGGGAGAGGCAGCGAGGGGCCTGCTTCACACGCCCACCACCACCGGTCTCTACAGCAACAACAATTCGAACAGCAGCAGCAGCAGCGAATCTTCAGCGGCGGCTCTAACGCAACAACAACAACAGCAGCCGTCTTCGGCGGTCCACTTGGCCTCCACAATGGTGCCGCCGCTCCATTCCCCGGCGCAATCACCAATGGCGGGCCACCATCAGCAACAAATGAGTTCCCCGTCCCATCAACTGGGCCACCAGCAGCAGCAACAGCAGCAGCAACTTCATCACCTGCCAATGGGTTCGCCGTCGGCCCAGCTTCCGGCCCACCATCCCATGAGTTCGCCCATGTCACCCATGCACCCGCCGCCGGCGCCCCACCTGAGTTCGCCTTCGCCAATGGGCTCGTCCCACCCGCACCACATGAGTTCGTCGTCTCCCATAACGCCGGGTTCGGTCCACCCAGCAATGGCTTCGCCCACGGCGATGGGGGGTACTACGATGCCTCATCAGCCGTACCCAAACGCCTTGCCCCCCCACGTTACAACTACTACCAACATCCCGGTCCTACTGGAGTCTATCACCACCCAGCTAACTACTACTGGTAATGAGATGCCGTTATCAATGAACGGTCGATCTCAACACCAACAAGCTCTCCAGCAGCAGCAGCAGCAGCAAAGACAACAACAACAACAACAGCAGCAGCAACAATCTCAGGATGTTTTACCTGGTTTCGGAACCTTCAGCAACCATCAGAGGGTCATACCGAATTTCATTCCGTTCAACGTAACCGGGTTTTTAATCGGCCAGAACCAACCTCAGGCCGTTAACGTGGGGGGGCTCAGTTCGGAGGAGAACGCGTCTCCTCAAGATAGATCATTCGATTCGTCTGGATCAAACTACGATCCGTACAGAAACTCTCCGCCGCGATACGAGTTGACCAATTTGGACATGGACATGCATCCGAACACCGACGGTATGATCATCAAACGGTACGAGATCCAGACGCATCATATGTCTCATCATCCGCTCCAACATCACCTGTCTCGTGACAATTTCGAGGCGAACAACAATCTACCGCAGCTGATCCAAGCGAAGGAGGAGCTGAACCCGAACGTCGGTAGACAATTCGAGAAGAGTTACAAATCGAAAGGGAACAGCATGGTCACGAAGGAGCATCAGGTGACCAGCACGAACACCGGCTCGCACTACATTTCCCAGGACGGCTTTCACAAGTGCATCGAGTGCGACAAGGTATTCAACAAGGCTTGCTACCTGACGCAACACAATAAGAGCTTCCACTCCGGCGACAAGCCGTTCAAATGCAATCAGTGCGGCAAGAGGTTCCCCCTCGAGTACCTGCACGCGGAGCACTTGCAGAAGCACGCCGGTGACAAGCCGTACAAGTGCGAGATATGCCCGAAGCAGTTCAACCACAAAACTGACCTCAGGCGGCACATGTGCCTCCACACTGGCGAAAAGCCGTACGCCTGTGATAATTGCGGCAAGGGGTTCATACGTAAGGATCACATGATGAAGCACCTCGAGACGCACAAAAAGAAATCCAACAACCACAACGTCCATCTGCGGGCGTGATTTCTACAGTTCGAAGGGAGGACGTGCATCGTCGTCGTGGAACACGCTCGTTATCCGATGATCTACGCCCTGGTCTTCAGTGTTTGTTTATCGAAAGGTGAGATCGTATACACCCGAAGCGAGCGAATCATTTATCGCGCACGCACGCGACCCGCCGAAATCGATAATTCGCGCATTATCAATCATAGACACTGTGTGACTCCACGTGCATATAGGTATACCCGCTCGAACGTGATCTTTGTATTTATTATATAGTTCTCGGTTAAGGCAGCCCGAAATACCTTTGTCATTCGATTTTTACAAACCGGTTCGACATCCTTCTCGAATCACCCTCTGGATCGACAGGAGGACGATAAAAATCATCCCTTCATGCCGTTGTTTTTTTTCGTTTTGTACAGAAGAAAGTATTACGTTCGTTTTTGTTCTCGACGCAGCTCATCGATTGATCGTTGTTATTTAAGAGACGAACGTTTTCCTCGCGGATCTTGCAAGTCAGTGAAGAGAGCGACGGTGCTCGGAAAAGATATTGATGTGTTTTGCTCAACTGCGTAATATTTATTTGAATCGCCAGCTCGGGATTATTGAATCGAGAGGATATTTTTTACATTTTCTCTCTCCAACGAGAGAGCAGCCTCGGTCTTTGTAGAATGGCGACGCGTGGCGGGCTATTCTGAATATTTAGTTTCCGTTTATTTTTTCGCGACGCGTACGTTAATTTTTTGAATCGAATACACGTACACACACTTCCACGCACAGTAAACAGAGAAAACAGCCAATCGATTCTTGTTTATACACCGTGAGTCGCGATACGCGGATTCGACCGTGAAAAATTGGCAACGGAACGTCTTGTTTCTTTTTGTTCCGTTGGCGATTGCTCGACTCGGCGGATCGCGATTTCCGTTCAAAACTATCAATCCGCCATGCAGTTTCAAATTTCCGGTTTTTTCTTATCGCGAAAATCAGACACAAACACTCTCGAACGATAATAACTCCGAAAAACGCGCACTGGAGATGTCAAATGCGACGTTGGAACCTTCGAAGCTTATCGATTGTACAAAATATGTTAAATGTATAGGCGTATAATTATTCTAGTTATCCCCACTGTAATTAATTGAACTCAATTGAATATCGTCTAGAAAGTGATTAACAAACCTATTCATAATACTCGTATTTTATAGCGTATACATATAACGTACGTTGTCGAGGAAAACGCGACCGCGAACACGAAAAAAAAAAAGATTGATAAGTAATCGTGAAAAGACGCGACGGCAGAAACACGGTACACTCTAATTTCGAGTAGTATTATTCATAAACGCGATTAGCGTTACCACCTTTTTCCGTTCGTTTATGTTACTGTAAATATTAATTTGTTAAATTATTAGAGTAATGAAGTTACGTTCACCGATGATTAGATGTATTTCAATTTTCATTCTTGTGTACATTCCACAAGAAATTCATTACATTCCATTGTTCATCGCGAGAATCGTTTCTCTCGCCTTACCGTGCCGTCTTTTCTCATTTTGTTCGAATTATAAGATAGCCTAAGTTTCGAATTGTACGTTGCCCGGAATGAATCTTGCTCGTGTCGTGTTTCCGAATAACATTTTCCTTTATGCGAATAACGCATATCAACGTGATTGTTTGAAAAGAAATTAATTATTCTTTCAAATTCCCCGCGGGAAGATTAGCATTTCCGGCAAATCATTCCGAATTTACGCGCGAACGCGTCGCGATTGATTCGGCCGTAATTCGTTCGATCAATTTATAATCGTTCTGGTATCCCGCGCAGCGTGGTGCATCTAATTGCGCTGCACCGTGACGTACGATCAATTAATGCTCAATTAATTACCCGCGGAGCGCGAAACGAGCCGATCATCGAGGATAGGTACGGGTCTCTCCTCTCTCGCGACACGAGCGAATTTCCCTTCGAGCTTCGCGCAACTTGTTACAAGCGCTTATACATACACGTACACGCACACGCACTCGAATGCAAAATAAACGTTGACCTCGCTGTGGCTAAATTTTCGCGCGCAATTACTCGTTAGACTTTCGGTAATCGTTTCGTAATTATTTCTCGCACAGCAATTTTCGTTCGATCATTTGGTTATATGTAAATTCGTTGTTAAAAAGTCGTTTGATTATTTATACGCTCATCGTAAACAAATCGTTTGACTATTTGCCAGTTCGTGAAAAGATCGTTCCGTTACTTGTAAATTCATCGTGAAAATATCGTTTGATTATTTATACGCTCACCGTGAACAATCCTTTGATTATTTGTCAGTTCGTGAGAGAATCCTTTTATTATTTATAAATTCATCGTGAAAGAATCGTTTCAATATTTATAGAATCATCGTGAAAGAATAGTTCGATTATTTATAAATTCGTCATAAAAAAATCGTTTGGTTATTTGTAAATTCATCGTGAAAAAATTGTTTGTAAACCGGTCGTGAAAAAATCGTTTGATCATTTGTATGCTCACCGTAAAAGAATCGTTCGATCGTTTGAAAATGCACGGTGAAAGAATCGTTTCGGAATTGATAAATGATAGTTCGACAAATGTGATCGTTCTTTTTGTTGCATTTTAAACAATGTTTCTTGTTCGCGCGGTAAACGCGCACCACTCGAAATGATTGAAAAGGATCTTTACTTTCGAAGTCGGCATTTATTCAGTGAAAATGAGTGCATCGTACAATGCAAAACGTTTTCAGGATAATTGCATTTTTGGACGTGTGTCACTCTTCAATTATTTTGAGCCGCACAAACCGGATTGTATATAGACGATTGCGGCATATTTGAAAGAAATACGATCACATACACGCAAACGCACACACACACATACAGCCACGTAAGACGTCCTTTCACGAGTTTTCTTTCCTTTTTTGTTTGTAAGTAGTCGCGTATAAAAGTGACGAGGAGATAATACGTGAAAGCGAGCAAAAAGACGATAAATTATCTAGCACTCTTGCCATTTTTACTACGTAATATGACACCCAGAACAGACTACCTCAGAGTTCAGGAATTTAACGATGAATGAAAGAAAGATAGAGAAAAAAAAAATGATGAAAGAGCCAATGCAATAATAATAATGTTATTAAAGAGAGAAAAAAAGAGAACGAGAGAAAGAGAGAGAGAAAGAGAGAGAATGTAGGGAGCGCGCACCCGTGCGAGCGGAACGACGTACTTCTATTGTTGTTTGTTTTTTGTATTATGAAAAATCGAACGTGTAAAGTCCAGTTCGAGAATCTTTTCCCCGTTATTATCCGAAATAAAACAGTATTTCGAACATTCCATCCGCTAAACGATATTTATTCTTGTTACACGAAAACTCCTGGTGATCTTTACACTCGTTCTCAAATTAGCCAGTAAATAAAGAAGAAAGTCGGACATATAAATATATATTCTCTTTCCTCTTTATTGTTGCTCGTAAGTTCCTCGAGTCGCCCGCCGGTCGTGTATTAGAGCATTTAACATATAGGATCTAATGTAAACGGGAGAAAGAGAGATAGAGAGAAAGGAAACCAGAAGAAAGAGAGAGAGAGATAGAGAGAATGAGAGACGATAGGAGCCGTAGAGATGGATGTACGTTTTAGAGACATATCAAACAGTATTACTGTACACTCAGTTTTATTATTAAATAATCGTAAAGTTAAAGGATAGAGGTGGAAACAAGAAGGAAGAAAGAAAGTAAATGGTGTGTTGATTACAGGAGCGAGAGAGATAGAGAGAGAGAGATAGAGAGAGAGAGCGATCGTAAATATACATATTTCCGATAGTCATATCATTGTCAGACATTCGTCTTGCGAACGCGTGCGTCAGAAGAAATGAGGGACAGACAGAGTGAGGGGGGAGGGGGGAATAACAAGAAAGAAAATATTGCGCGTTTACGTTCTCCGGACTTGTGTGGCGAAAGAGAGACAGAGATAGATAGATAGATAGATAAATAGACGAACGGCGAGAATGATAGAGTAACCGCGTTACGAGAAATCAATCCACTTGGGCATTTATTCGCGAAAAATGTATTTTTCGCGAGCGAAGACGAAGCGGCAAATACTATTTTTTGTAGACTTGTTTTTAGAAAAGGTGCGTTCCACTTGTTTCTTGTATTATTATTATTATTAATATATATTATGGATATGATTATTATTATTATTATTATTATTGATAATTATTATTACGAAAAGGCGCGCATCGTTGGTATTTTTCACTCGTTCCGTGAGCGCGTTTTGGTGCGAGAGCATGTTTCTAACTGTAAAATAATTGTTCCGGCACATGAGTGCTAAATTATTATTATATATATAAATATTATGTATACATACGTGTATATATTTATATACACACGGTACCAAACTATCATTGGTTGTGCCAAAAAGAAAAGCGAGAGAGATTGAGAGAGAGCGAGAGATAGAGTGGGAAAGAAAAAGAAGGCGATCAAACGATGTAATAGAACCTTGTGTGCTTCCCCTTCACATGTGATTCTAATTTTGCGGGCATTTCAACAGAAAGACGAGACAAAGTTCAGAGAGATCTATGATAAAGATTATAAGTAATAATTCTCGTGTGAAAGTAGCGGAGCGAATGCGTTTGTCCGTGTGAGTGAGAGGGGTGAGAATCAGACAGGTAACGAAAGAAAGGGAAAGTCGATGGAATTCTTATCTGGTAACGACAAGTATTTCCGTGTACGCCCATTCCTCGTTTTGTGCCATAATAATGTGTGTCGAGAGACAAATTTTGTAAGCGAATGGAGAGAGAATGCGTGTGTGTGCGCGCGCGCTTGTTGGCTGTGCGTATGAATATATGTGTACGTGGGTGTTGATATGAAAGATCGGAGAGAATCGGTACTATATATATATATAAATAAATATATTATATATATATAGTATATATATTATATGTATACAAATATATAGTAACGTGCGATGGAGAAAAAGCTGAGATGTGAGAAGAGGATGGAGTTTTATCGCGGGGCGACGTGTTAGTCTGTTCGAAAAGAGAACACGTGTGTGAATAGTCCGACGTGAAAGCAACAAATAATTGAACTTGTATTAGATTTATTGTTTAGTGCGACGGCACGCGGTTCATGTTTCTCCTTCTTTTGTATATGTACATGTTTTTCTTTGTCGTATTTGCTATAAATCTTGCGTCAAGATCTGATGCAGAAAGAGACGAAAAAGAGGGAGAGAGAGAGAAAAAGAGCGTGAATGCGAGTGAAGATTAGAAAATGAAAAAAGAAACCTATGATGACGAAAAGTATAATATTTACGATCTGTATTATTTTATACGCGTTTAATTTTGTTTTTATAAATATATTTTATTTCCCAGATATACACGAGCTCTTTATTTTTTTCACTCTATTCTTTCCTTTCTCTTACAGTCTTTTCCGGATCTATCTCCGACAGTTTTGCGGGCGCATTTTCTTTAACAACTTGGTTTTTATAACAACTGCATGTTCGACTTCTCATATTACTGTATTAATTTCAATCGATCCACATAGTGTGATATTGTTCAGTTTATATGAAACGATACATCAACTTTTGAACAGCAAACACCAGTTTTTTCAAAATTTATACTCTCAATATTTATGAAAAGGAAAATTGTTCGAATCAATTGTCGGGGAATATAGTTCACTGGAAATCCGCAGTTTACTCTCGTATCAAAAGTATAACAAATTATTTTTTTACATTAGTATACTTGTAGTTAGCTGTAATATAGGAAATTACTAGAATATTATATTTGACGTATCAAACTTAATTTTAAATCATTTTAAACTATTGACATCATAAAATATGTTAGCAATCTATCTCTATAAGTTAACTATTTTACTGTATATTTTTAGAATTTAAATTTCATAATTTTTTCGGGTACAATGATACGTTCTCGAAACATCTTATTAACACGTTGAAGTTATTGTTGCAGATTTAGTCTTTGCATTAATATATTTCAAGTATCAATTTAGTTAGGATCTGCAAAATACAAACACATTGAAAAAGTGCTCAGTAACATACATATTAATTTTCCAACTTCTATTTCGAAAGCAGACGTGCGCTTATTATTGCTAATAAGCTTGTTCTTTGCTAAAATATATCATTTCGATGAACTTGAAATATATTACGATTCACTATTCCAAATAATTTTTATCTGAACGATAAACAACAATATTGTTCAAGTTGATTTTATGTTTGAATCATTCTAGATTAGCTTGAATATAAAAAAATAATAAAATTAATAAAAGTAATAAAATTAATAAAAAATTTAAATTCAAAGTAATTAATAAAAAATTTAAATTCATAGTAATAAATAAAAAATTTTAATTCTAAGTAATTATTAAAAGCACCGGGCAATTCACTGGGTGGTGTACTCGAAGCTAACCACCAACGCATCATATTGAGTGACGCGTTTTTCAAGTTACACTTAAGTGTCGGATTATGTGCTAATGTGCTGTAGCTCATAATAAATTTTGAAAGTTCCAAGAAGTAGTTCGAGTCACAGTGACGCCGTTCAAGGGTTAATTTCAAAGATTGACAAAAGCTGATGTATCGTTCTGCACGCACGTGTGGTAGGTCGTCGGATAATTGACGAGTAACCGTGCGAATCGTTCGAACGGCTATCCCCGTCGCGCGGCCCTTCGGCTCTCGGGATCGAACTCGCGCTTGCGCCAGCAACAATCCCCGACACTTTGCGTTCTCATATTGTTCATGCGGAATGCGAGTTCGCCGTTCAGTTGTCGGTCGGTTTCGTTTTAATGGCAGAGCGCAACCGGCGTACGTGACTTCGCGGAATAATATATCCGTCGGAACTCGGGGCGAATCGTATTCGCGCATCATCACCCTGTTCGCCGGGATCCATTCCGTCGTGGTCCACGCCCCCGTCGAGACCCCCTTTTAACCCTCTCGCAGAAGAGTAATTCCTCCTCCCCCCCGAAACGCCAGCCTCTCGTCGCGCACTCGTAAACCTTGGGCATTCTGTAATTTAGGAAATTGTTGCGCACTCTGTGAACGGAATCGTTCGGTTCGCGAGTGACTCCCGCCGATCCTTCTCGGAACACTCGGTTTGCCCGATCTCTTAATCCTGATGGAAACATCTGTTCCGGACGTGATCGAGGCTCTCGCAGGAGGATTCGTTCCGTTGCAGATCGAGAGAAACGTTCCCGGCAGCCTCACGCGAGCCAACGGCGAGTCAATGGCGAATCGTAAATTACGCGGTGCACAACGATCGACGATCGTGCGTTGATACAACGAGGGCATTCGAGAGATCCAGACGATGATTTCTCATACTATTCGGTCGCTCGATCGTACACCCCGCGTAATATCAGCGAGATGTTCATTGTTAGGCTTAGGCAACATCTACCTGATGACGAAGCAATATATTAATGCGATTTATCTACGATTTATTAAGACGATGAGAGCATGCTCAGAATGATAGTGTGTGAGAGAGAGAAAGAGAACGAGAGTGAGAGAGAGTGAGAGAAACGCGGGAGAACGAACGGCTTCGAACGGATAGAAATACATAAATCGAGAATAAAATGATGTTAGGTGTAGTCCACTATATTGTACTATGCGTCTCCTAGCTAAATTTTTATGTTTTCTAATTCGTTGTGAACGAATGTTTTTTGGTATAAATATATAAATAAATGAATCTATATATATTATATATATTTAAATTCTAGGATATTAATTGTAAGTGGTAAGCCAATCAACGAGGTGCGCGGCCGGTCGGCTCATTGTCTCCCGCCCGCGTATTCAACGTAAAACAACCCTCGAGGAGAAATTTTTCAACGTTCACGCGTGAATCGATGCGACAATCGAGATCTACATAAACAAAAAAAAGCGTATGCATTTTTTAAAAACACTCTGGAGCAGAATATTCATCGTCGACGCGCGAACGGATCTCCATGACGCGTTGTTACCAGAAATCTCTATGGATGTTCTTCCAAACGCATACATGAAATGTTCAATTTCACCGAGGTAGATAGCAATCGGATTTTTGGAATTCATTTTTGGGAAGCTGTGCCATCTCTTATAACTCATTATTGCTTTTCAGTTTCAATTATTAGAAATTGTGCAACGTCAAAAAATATCGGTATCCAATTCTCTGTTGCCCATTCGTTTTCTATTCAGTTGAATTTGGAGAATAATCGTCGATTGATTTACTGTAAAATGTCATAACTTAGACGGCGGATTGTATGCATTTCTGACAAAAATGAGTAGGTGTAATATAAAATACTCTTATGTTATTTTCAACCCATCGAACATATTAAGAAAGAAAATCAATTTAACTCCAGTTTAGACACATCTTAGAAAACATAGTTTCCTGAAAAGTGAATTTAAGTGTTTTTAAATAAATTAGAAGATGAACAATGTCAAATTGTTATAACTGGGGTGCGAATATTATGGGACTATAGCAAGGAAAGTCAAATGAAAGATAGTCCAAACATTTAAAGAATTACAAGGTACTGTTGGTATCACTCCCACCTTGTTATAATTATTCAGAAAAGAAATTAGTACCTATGCAGCTGTTGTGGTTTAAAATTATTACAGACCAGTGTCGCCAGATGAGGGGAGGGAGCACGAATTGAGGGGAAAAGTTACCCTCTCTTTGCAAGGTGGAGTGAGGACACAAGTCTTCATCTGGCGACACTGAAGCGGACAAGTATTTTGCATAACAACTGCATAACTAGACTGCAAGTTTTTATGGCCATACAAATTCATATCATAAAATAAAGCATTGATATTATTGAGATATAATAACATTCTTAGTATAGTCTTCTAACGACTCTTCTAATCAGGAAAATAAATGTTCTCTCAATTCAATTTGTAGAAAATGAAAGTGGGCAATTGCACAAAGATCCGCAGTCAACAAAAATTTAATTGGGTCAGAAGTATCGAATCCCTCGTGGATTATTCTTATAGCAATAATTGAAAAATCTCCGAATCGGGACTTGTTTATTGTTGCGGTGAACAAGCGAGATGACAATAACGACTGGTTTAATTTCCTAAGCGTGTAATTCCGAGATCTGTTCGCGTTCGACGATGAAGTTCTGCATCAAAGGAATTAGTCACGTAATAATCCGCGTAACACTACGATATACGTATAAGATATAATAGCTCGTTGCCGAATAACGTCACCGAAAGCCATCCAGTAACGACTCGAAAATCGAGACGATCGATGATCCGTGCGCAAAGATCGGACAGGGAAAATGGAAATTTTAAGAATGAAAGAAGCGTGCTTGCTCCGGTTCTACTATCGGTTTATTTATATAGAAACGTCTATTCGTCCTTTCGAGAGGAGTTCACTGCCGCCACAAAATGAAAGGTAACAAAAGGGAAGAAAGGAAAAAACGATAGAAAAAGTGTAACGATCGACTTATGTATGTAGGCGCACGTAGACTTGTATACGGGCACAGGTTTACAGCTCGTGTGTCTGTGTACGCGTCGACATCGTGTTTATTACGTAATATTTGACGAATGCCATACACAAGTACCTCATGATACAAAACACATGTACAAATGTTCATACGTTTTCAGAATATTAGCTAATTAATAAATAATTAATATCCAGATCACACGACTTTCTCTATGGCTTTCTCTTTGGACTATATTATACTCTCTCCCATCCTTGATTCCATTTTGTATGCGGAGGATAATATACATACGGTTTTTTCTCCTGATTTTTCTGGCAAATGCGGTTATTGTAAGTGTTAGTACGATGAAGTACAACTGCTCATTATTTTACGAAAATATTCTTTTAACATACATATTTATGAGACGAAAAAGAAGAAGAGTCATTTATATTTGTACCTCCTCGATAATGAAATTCGAAGCTGTAACGAAATCTAGTAAATAAAATTCGAAATATCAGATACTGAGCTTACGTGTGAGTTATGGGGAGCGGCCATCCTTTCGACTTAATTTATGTTTGACGAACAGCTGGATGAGTTGCGGATCCATGAACAGGAAAGTACGAAGACCTACGGCACACGAAGTAAGTAATTTATACACATTTATATGACGCTGCGTATATGAGTTTCCAAAATTCATCAGTTTTGAGACTTGCTTCCAGAACGTGCTATGATGAACGTAATGTTTCTTACAAAAGTCTTAGTAACCTGATTAATACGATTACAATTATTATTTTTCTTTCAATAATCTCATCTGTTTGTATTTTTACATTAAACTTTCATTCACATAAGAAAACCTAAAAACCATGATACAGATTAATTATGATTTTTATCCCATTATATTCTCCACAATGTATATTTTGCTCTATTTTGTATAATCTTTGAATGTTTTCAACGTAGAAAAGCACGTTTTTCATTTACGTATTATTTATGACTTGGTCTTTTGGTATAAACATAACACATTCTTTAAGCAATAATTTAAACTGCATATGAAATAATGTAAGTCAAACATATTCAGTTCTGTCGTCAACCGATTAATCAACGTTTTCTTACATTCATGAAAGTATAATCGAAAACTGTCATTATAATTGCAAAATAATATAAAAAAATAACTGAAGTTCATCTCTAAAAAGTTAACAAGTCAATGCAGACGAATTAAACATAGCAGATTTTCTATTTTAATTCTAGAGAACTGTGAATTTATTTATATTTGTATCATTAAATAAGTATTCCGTATCGACATCTACATCTTGATTGTTTACGGATTAATCCAATCTTAAAATTGTGCAAATAAAAACTGTAAAATATAAATTATGAAACAAGATTTTTAGAACCAGAAAAATCATTCTGTTATAATTTATTTCAATTTTAGAGTAAGTGCACAATGTTGAATATGATCTTGTTTGTTTACGGACTATTAATATTTTAAATTGTGTAAATAAACTATGAAATATAATTTATAATACAAAATTTTAAAAAACAGAAAAGACTCCGTTTATGTCAAACTGATGGCTTACAAATAATTAAGAACACAGATATGTATGCACACTTCGAAAATCAAATAAAAATTCAAATGGGTTAAGAATTTAATTAGTAGACTGCGGATCTTTATGCAAAATAAAAATTGTCTGCATCGATTGCAAGAAATAGAAACTAAATTGAATGTTATTTCTTCCCTTAATGATCTTAATAGAGGAAAAATCATATATTGACATTTTTAGTTTCAAACATTTTTCAATAATTTGGAATTTCATCTTCTCAATTTTGCTATAAATGCATAAAGATCCGCAGTCTATTAATTAGAGAGCAAAAATAAAATACCACGGATAGTTTATTAAAATATGTAATATTCCTGGTATATGGAATTATAGTGAATCGTTAAAGTGCATCAAATGCGCAGTTTAAACGCGAGATTATTCCGAGGCGATGGTTTCCGCTGTCGTTTTCTTAAAACTCGTTTTTTCCGATGCGTGTAAATCCAAAACTAAAAAGAAGGAAAAACCTTGCCCCTTCTTATTCGACCTCCCCTCTCGCATCCTGTGATAAATAGCAAGATTACGAGTCTACGTGTCGTCCAATGAACGATGCTGCTGGCTCGTGGACCATATGTTCCTCTCCAAGGTTGTGAGAGAGACCATTGCCTGAACTTGGACCACGTTTCACGGCGTGAACCTCGAAGCCGCGCCGCGCCGGCCTTTAACAATTCGGCCGATTATCCGGTGAAATTTATAAAACACATTTTTCACGCAGAACGAGATTAAAGGGAGGAACGTCGAAAGATTGCCGTTCATATTTCAGTATCGTTCACGGACGGTAGCTTTCGCATACATTTGGGTTTATTAACTGCGACGGGGGTGTGGTCCTTTCTCCCGGGATAGAAGAATAGTGAGTGATTACGAGAGAATACGATTATTATGCAGAATTTTATTACTCCATTAAAATTTCATAGTACGATCCCTTAGATACCGTTAGCCGAGCTCTTCTCGAGAGAGTTACGATCTCTGGAAAATCTTCGATTCTCAGAAACTTTTGCTATTTCGAGGAATAAGAAATACTTGGCGCTTAGAACCTCTTATACAGACTTCGCCGTGAGGATGAATATTTATTATAAAATATTTAGCTACCTACTTTGATTATCTCTTTGCAAACAATCAAACTTACTCAACAATTTGCTGAGACTGTGCCTTGCCTCTCACTCACACACAACCGACCCCTCAATATTTACTTATATACTTGTACAATAATTATTAAGAAAAATTGAATTGCTTCGTTGAGGTGTTATTCTACTGTATCAATATTTTTGTTAATCAATTTTGTTTAGATCCACGGAATTAAGAAGCTAATGTTTTTGAGTAGTTAAAAGACTAAATGCAAAGTCTTATTAACACATTAGTAAGGTCTGGGTTACAAAGCATTCGTACACATTTTAAAAACGAATAACTTCTTCAAAATTGGACCCAATAGCTCAGGTTTTTTTCAGACGTTAGAATGATTTGTATGTGTACTAGCTAATGTGTAAATAATTTTTTTTAATCGTCATTGGTCGCAATTGCGGAGGAAAATACAGGATTAATATACTTATCGCAATGAATATAAGGTGTTCTTTCATATTTTTCAACTTTACGATCCGAATGGGCAGGGAGACGATGACGCCGCGCCGTACGGGCCTAGCGACGAATGTCTCTTTAAATTTCTTTTGTCCCTCGAGGCACGCACACGATCATGTTCTGTCTCATCGACACGGTCGTGGCCTGTAGTAGTAGGCTTTTGTCTATACGTATAACTCCACGCAATCAAATTTTCCAAATAACTTTAACAGCTTATATCTCAATAACTACTTATTTGCGACATGTGGCTTCTATCAAACTTTTTCTCTTCTGGATGAGTGGAAGGTGTTGCTGTAAAAAGCAACTTTACCAACGATTTTGCGGCAAGTTTCTCTTACAAATGTCCGCCGATCCAGAGGTGCAGATTCACCCCTAGAACGGTTGACCATTACTTTTATACGCCCTGTACAAAGTTTCATCGTAATCGATCAAGGTTCTTATGAAATATAATTGGTTGAAAATAGCAAAAATTGTAAGAATCTGCGATTTAAATGAATCGCAAACCCTCTATATTTTCTATATTAAAAAATAATTTTTACATATTACAATGCCCATCGCTTTTTTATACATCAACCGATTTCAATGAAACTTTGTACATGCATATAACTGACTTAGATTTACGAAATTACATGTTTTAAATTTTCATCAGGCACAGGTGAAAAATTTAAAAATCGTGACCTTTACTTTTTCCTCCGCAATTGCGACCAATAACAATTTACAAAAAAAATTATTTACACATTAGCTAGTAAACTAATCCATCTAACGTCTGAAAACAACTCAACCTATTGGGTCCACTTTTGAAAAAGTTATTCGTTTTTAAAATGTGTACGAATGCTTTGTTTGTACACCGATCTATGTCAGGTTTTTTAAATTTTATAGGAGCGCAATATTAAACTCAAATGTGAATTGCAATAATACAAACCAGCTGGAAATGACATAGGCCCTTTTTGCATTGGAAAAAGACTGAACACTAAATTTTTTTTATCGGTCTGTTTTATGAAATGTTAAAGCAAAATAAGTTCCTAATGTGCGTGTGTGCGCTCCCATAAAAGTTTAAAATCCTGACGCAGACCCTTCTTCCAGACACTCATTCAATCGTTAGTCAATGTCCGTCAGTTGGTCGTCTAATTCCAACAAGGTGGTGTTGCTAATTCACTCATCCGAAACAATTACAAAAATTAACATCAGCGTCACGATCGCTGCAGTTAAGATCTTTGGCAGTCCCCCAAAGCAGAATCTCCCGCAGTTCCGG
Source organism: Lasioglossum baleicum (assembly GCF_051020765.1). Lineage (NCBI taxonomy): Eukaryota > Metazoa > Arthropoda > Insecta > Hymenoptera > Halictidae > Lasioglossum > Lasioglossum baleicum. The sequence continues at coordinate 5,137,973 of NC_134939.1, read as the reverse complement.
AGTTTCGATTTCGGTTCTCCGATGCGTATCCAAGAATTTTTCCCACACTAAAGACAGCTGTCGTAATGAGTTGCATCCTCACGTCTCTGTTCTTCGCTGCTCAGCCGATTTATCTATCAGCTAACTTCCTCTAGGCGTCTGTAGCCGCCGCATTTTTCGGTCGACGATGCATGCCCTACGTGACAATGCAGGTTCCTTTTTCCCTTTATTGTGGTTTGAGGCGCGGAGGGGCAGGCGAAATTTGAGAAACGAGCCCATAGGAGAGTATAAATCGTCCCCGATAACGCAGATAACAGCCGGGTCGATCGGAATTTGCGATTCCAACGGTGCCCGTAGAAACGCTGCGAACTGCGAACCTTTCTTCCTCCGTTCCCATTCCGCTCGGAAAAAATCTTCGATCTCCCGGTGAACATGTTTGAAACAGTTCTGGTAACATCGACTAAATATTTAAGTGAATTGCAATTTTTTAAAAATTTCTTTTACACGCCATTTAGTGGACTATAATCATTTTAACACCTTGAAACACTCAAATCCTTTTGGAAATTTTAAGAAGTTAATTGTAAGGAAATCAAATAAACTGCGTTTCTATGATTTTATCGAGTGACAATTTGGTGTTCTCTTTATTTAGAGCGGCCCCTAGACGATCAATATTATCGTCAATATATGGCACAACGTATTGCACAATAATGCATATTGCTGGCTCACCGACACAAGACATTATTATTGCCCAATAAGTTCGTACACGACTGATGACGCTTCAGTTAACATGTGGAATAAAAAGAAAGCAAGTTGTGTGGCCGTTGCATTAGTTATAGCTTTAAAAAAGGGGAAAAAGAAGCGCAGGTGGATGAAGGAATGAAAACAGTCATGAAAATTTGAAGAACCAACTGATTTTCGAAACATTTCGATAAATTCTAAAATGATTTTTCTTTCTTTCTCTTTTTCCTTCGTAACCATACTTGAAAATTCAATCTTCACTTTGCGACTGCGAAGATAGAACTGAGCCAATATTGCGCAATATTACCCACGGACGAAGCAATATTTACGAGATTGTACAATAAAAATCAAACTCTTTTTGATTGGCTCAATATATTGCGCAAACTTTCGATTTGATTCACAGACGATCAATATTATTGTACAATATCAATTATTCTGCAATATATTGACGATAATATTGATCGTCTAGGGGCCGCTTAATATATCATTTTTTAACACGTATCCCTTTTAGAAATCAAATTCTTATTTATTTTGTAACGGAGATACAATACGGTAAAAATGATTTAAATGTTAATATATGAACGTTGAATTAATTAATTAATAGGATATGCACCACTTGTGAGAAACAGCATAGTTAAATAAAAATTTACCTATCTCTCAATAAATTTGCTACATTGAAAATAATATTGTGATGTACTGGAATTCTTCTAATGTTTTTGTTATTTTATATGTTTCATAAAACAATTATAAACTACAATTACCTATCAATTTTTATTATAACTACATAATATCTGCAGTCTAATTACTAGGAGTAAACTAATAGAAACTGATAACTAAGTTACTAATAAATAAATAAGTTTCCACAAATGAGGGCAAATCCTTAAAGAACTACAATAAAAATAAATTCATAAAACAGCTGGTCAGAAACAAATAGTTGTAGACCACTTATTAAACTTGCCAGACCCAGGCACATTAAATATTTAAAACAATTAACAAGTAGTTTAATTCAGTGTTTAAAGGAAATATAACTTTTCGAAGAAGTTTCTAAGGGAAGTTTCAAACCAAATTTTTTTAAACCGAAAGATGGGTCGCAGAATAAAACGGTTAGTAATCTATGAAGCTAGTATTATTAAAGTGTGTCGTCAGGTGTTGGGCAGTGAGTAAACCAAGGCGGGAAGTGGAAGGACCTCTCGACTACACAGGTCTCAAGTGGTTAAAAGCAGACGCAAGTGTGAGGTAGGTCGTGTCCGAAGAAAGTTTCAATACGGAGGATCTTACTATAGTACTTCGTGACATTCACGGGACGAAGGTCGAATTAAAGCTACCTCCAGCGTACTATTATATCATGCGTGTCTTCGTCTGGATCGTATTGCGCCATTTTATCTCAACTGAATTATGAGAAAGTGAATTGTGATTATTTCGTTTAGCCGCTGTCTTCTCCTGAAATTCAATCAATAAAACTGGCATTGTTTCTTCTATACGATTATCTCTTTTACAAAGCAAAAATTCAAATTTCATGTTGTTTATGTATTATTTAAATTACGTTCCACTTTCATCACCAATTAAAGGAAATTAGCAATTTGGGTCACGTTATAGTGTTACGTATTCACGAGTATAACAATTGCTATAATTATCTGTCTGCCGACTTTATGCGTATTTAATACATATGTATATATGTGTTTTAACCATATATATAGTATGTAATATATAATAGTGTAATATATAATAATCTGAATATCGTCGGTAATAAAAAATTTAAACTATGAAATATGATGTAATAATTAAAGTATTATTAAAAAATTTAATATATTATTGTATTAAAGGAAGAGTCCTTTATAAGTTCATTATTAATACATAAAAAAAGTCCTATAGTTGATAATTATGTCCGAGTAAAATTGAAATAAAAATTATACACTTTTACTCGTTGAAAGACTGCATAATCGCTAAAAACCAAGAAACGGAAGCGACTTTAAAAACCCAAGAAAACGAAACATTTAAAAATAAGAATTTTCTAACTTCCTAGAGCGAAACCGGTGTGCAAAATGCCAATTCTACTGGAATTTACATAATAAAAACAGACGAGATTCGCGGTGTGGGAATCGAGCAGGAAGTAAAAATTGGTATTCTTGGAAAAAAAAAACTTTAATACGTTCTCGCATTAAGCATTACGGTCGATAAGATCGGAGCCTCCAGTTGTTTCGCAAGAAAGTTTCAATCCTGGTCGAATTTACATAACAAACAGGGCAGATTTGCCATTAAAGAATCGTGCGAGAAAAAGAAATCCACAAGAAGAGTAACTGGACCGGTACCTCCATCGCCTCCGTATTACCATCATTACTTAATCTTATCTGGCCGGAGGGCGGGACCGGGTCCGGGATCGCGCCGATCGATCGTAAATCATCTCGTTGGGTTTCGTGATTCGTCATCGCGCTGGTTCGCACAGAATCTCTCGGCCCGTATCCCACGACGATGATGCACATGTCGCTCGATTTTCCGCGCGTTACCTCGCGAGTCTCGAAGCCTACGGCCAGATGGTCGGATACGTGAAAGGGTTTCGGATGTTGGTCGCTAAGTGGCCGCTCGCATGTCCCTTACATAGTACAAATAATAAGACGATTATCGTTCGATTGTTCCTTCGAGCAGCTCCGGTGAAAGCGCCCGGAGAAAGTCCGAGACAAGTAGCCGAAACCGTTCGTAACACTCGACGAGAGTCGGTTTGTCTCTTTGTTTTCGAACAATGCTGCCGGCGCTTCTCCGCGCAGGAAAGTATCGTTCGTTTCACAAGGTCGTTCTGTAATGGAAGTATTCAGTGTCACTCGGACTTTTCATTGCTCGGCTTTACGCGGTTCGTAGGAGACCCGCTGTGCGACGAATAACACTGTCCAACTTCTTTTTCACGTTTCGATTTTCACTATGCGATTCTTATAAAGTTTTTCGCGCTGATTCCGAATCATCGACGCACAGTTTTTGAGAAATTTGATTTTGAAAAATAGACATTTCCCAATTTTAAACAAATATTGTGACAAGTATTCCGTTTTGTCGATCGTAACGAGTTAATAGAAATTAGTTTATGCTATCGGTGCACAGGTTCGATCCAAAAATCAAAACAAAGCAATTTTGCAATTTAAAAAATTTTTCTCAACGTGAAGATGGTCCATACTTGGATCGAAACGTTGAGAAAAATCTTTTAAATTGCAAAATTGCTTTGTTTTGATTTCTGGATCGAACCTGTGCGCCGATAGCATAAACTAATTTCTACAAATATTGTGACGTTATTATAAAAGATTTTGAAGAGACTCTGTAGACTTTCCCGAATACAGTGATACCCAATATTAATACATTATTATGAATGTTTAAACATGTGTAATGTATCAATATAATAATGTATCAATATATGTTTAAGGTATCAATTATTTTGTTCATTGTTCATTGAGAATACGGTTCTAAACATGTTTTGACTGCGTCCCACTTTATTTTTAGAGACATTGAGTATAAACGTTAATTTTTCTTTCCGAGTATACCTATGAAACAATTGAAAAACTTTGAGTATACTAATTCTGAAAGAAGTTAATTACATTTGCATATTTTGATCGTTTGAAAAATAGAAACTTCACAGTATTATAAATTACAAAAGAAATTAATTTACCAGACTAAAAATTGTAGTAGATTGTTTAATAGTACAAAGCTATTCTTATAGAGTTTCTCAGGGAATATTTAAAATACGGAATTTTATAACAACAAAAATGTCATGTATTTCCTTCTTATTCTCTCGAAACTTGTAATGAAACAGTAATTACTGAGCTTCAACTTTGATTACAGGTGGAAACCATAATCAGTTGTTAATGGCTGATGACTTACGTGTTAAAAAAGTGTCATTTTCCGTCAGGTTTCGTGGAGTCAAAGTACACAGACGAGATGAGTGTCTATGCCATTAGTAGGCGTGCTAACAAAAAGTGTGTTATCATACATGAAAACGATTAGCGGTACCACGGAACTAGAGAGTTAGGGTCTTGACTTGTGAAAATCTAATAGAAATTTCGTGGAACGCATCCTTTGAGGAAGTCTACAAAAGATAGTGGTCGAAGTACGATGAATCCGGAATAGAAAATTCAATTCTCATTAACGAACTCTCCCTTTTTACGATTCTATCCTGGGAAATTTATTCAGCAAACATTTCTACAAAATAAAGGGACAGTGAATTATCATACCTCCTTAAACAAGTTCATACACAGATCATAAACATATAATTTAAACATGAAATTAAATAAAAATCATGGAAAATTAAAATAAAAGAAAGTTTGCAACGAAATGTAATCTGTAACTCAAAAATTACTCAACAAATTGATTTGATCTTTTGCACACATAATCGTCAATGTTCTCTGCTCAGCATGAACCTACTACCTGTTGTTAGACTGTTTAAGTAATTCATTGTAATTTAGTTTTGCAGAACTTCTCGCAAAAACGTGAATCTTTCCTTCAAAATCCACCATTTCTTCAATTTTTCATTTCTGATTTAAAAATAGAATCATACCGAGGTCGTACCCATAAGGCAGAGGAATATGTATGTAGTATTTGATTTTTGAGAATACAATGAGTGCAGCAGGTGCAGCATTACATGGCGCTATTGTAATCAGTATACTTTGTCAACGAATTACAAGCTCCTCAGGTGCACTACAATGAACGTTCTTCGTGTGGCAAATGTTCTTCACTTACACTTACACGATTTTCCCTCAGATTTTTAAAATTATGTTTATGAGTTTGGATAAGTGTTATTCCATTATTCGACGATTTTCACAATTTTCAATCTTCTATAACTCGTAAACCAATTAATCAATTTCGATGAAATTTTCAGCATGTAATTTGTATGAATGTACAAAACACATTTGCACATTTGCAAAAAGTTGCAAAAGCAACTTCTACTGTTTCTTCTTGAATTCAAATTTTTGCTCGGCAGATGAACTGAAGTTGTCTGGCCCTTTAATGAAAAATTATTTAATTAAAAATAATTTTTAATATACCACGTTTTTGAAACAAACAAAAATTTGTGATTGTGAATTTTTAATAGCTATAAAAATAGTTGTAAATTGCTTGTATTAAAAATTCACAATCACAAATTTTCAGGACTATCTGTATGGGGCTAGGAAAAAATTGTTTTATACTTTTTAGTCCATCTTAAACACGTGGTATGTATGTATATTAAAATTTTTTTTATTTAAATAATTATTTTCTGCTTTTTAGTCTGGTGTGTGTGAAATTTTTCAATCGATTTTAAACATTTTGATGAGATTATAACAGAGATATGTGGTAAATTTCAGGTTTATTTCAGTTTCTCTTCACCTGATCATATCTGAAATAGAAATTGTTATACCTAACAATTTTATAAATCAATCTGTTTAATTTTCATTCTCCTGAAAAATAAAATAAAGAAGCAAGCGATATTAATTTTATAAGATTTTTTACAAGATTTTCATTTCAATATTAAAACAAATTAATTAAATATATAATTCGCTTACAAGAAAGCGAGTTAATATTGCATTGTCGTCCAATTCTGAGCTATGTTTAAAGTTTCAAGTCTCTAGCTCATCGGGAAGTTAGTTTAAAATCGATTGCAAAATTTGTACCGAACAGACAAACAGACAGACAAGAAAGCGAGTTAATAAAAACGTGATATTTATCCTAATTTGAAGCGTATCCCATTAATTATGAGACCGGCTGTAACTAGGAGCACTTCCATGAAGGTTTTAAATACCAACATGAAAACTGATTTTTTGATTTCTACCATTGTTAACGCAGTGCGGAGCGCACGGTCGCGGTCTCGCGCGTGAACAAACAAAGTCGCCGACGACGGCGGCGCGGAGCAGCGGCGTCTGTGCACATAGCCGCCGAATGCGAAGCGAAGGGCCCCGCAGTGACTCGGTAGCATCTGCCGGCGTTTCATAGCTGTAGTTTGCGCTTCCCAGGCTCCACGGGATGCACCTGGTCCTCCGTGGTGCCGGTGCATTTGCCTTCTCTCTCCCCCCCCCCTTCAAGCCGAAAACCCCGCGCCTTTGCTAGGAGTGAGACATGCTCTCGTGAACCTGAATAGCGCGATGGTACGGCTCAACGTCGGCTCAATGCCGGCACCGCTCGTTCCACAGGCCCTGCCCATCGCTTTCGAGATTTATCTGCGCTCGTGAACCGCCGAATGAATGCCCGCAGAGTGTAGTTCCCGATCCTGGCAACCAAGCGAGCGGACCAGGGGGATACGCTTTTCGTACTTGCTCGCGGGCCTGGGCCCAACGACTTCGTATTTCTGGTATTCTGATAATCGATGGAATTTCGGAGCTGATCGATGGGCTACCTTAACCCTCCCTTACTCCACAGTTACTCGTGTTTTTTCCTTTTTTTTCGGGAATTGCTTGCGGGGACTCCCGTGACCCCAGCATCGTTAACTGTTCAGAGGCGACGATGATTTATCCGTTTCTTACAGTTGTTGCAATAATCTCTTGATAGTTTAGACTGTTCGATATCTTCCCTAATGCATTCGGAGCTACTTTAACTCGAAAATTAGGATTGTTTAGTAAATGAACAGCTAATTCTTCAATTGGGACCACTGTACGTCCCACCTAATGATCTGATCTCTGTAATCCATTTTGGAAAATTCCTCAGAGTCAACTCAAAATGATCAATAAGCACAAAAAAATTGAGATGTAGAAATTGATTAGTATGTGGTACGCGTGTCTGATCAGTATTTTCGACTGAATTTCAATTATGACTACTGAAATACAAACAATTGAGAACTATCTAAATTTTAATAATCATTGATCAGCCTATTTCTTATATTCTCATATAAAATTTTTGGAAAATAATAATGTTTATTATTTTTAATAACAATGTTTCAGATGGCTGATTATTTATTGGTGATTGCGCTCTTTACAAGCATTCAGAACTTTTGGAACCGGATATAATTTGTCGGTAGAACAAAGATGTTGCTCTAGAACGCGGCTGGTCAACATGTGGTTGAAAAATGTTAGCCGAGTAGTTCTTTGAATTCTGTCCTTAACGACTGTCTTTTTCACAAGAACAGAAGTAGACATTAATGTTAGAAACATTTCACGTCGTGACGTTCACATTAAAATGCTATTATCCTTTATTATCGATTATTTGAGAATATATTATTAAATTCTTCGATCTTACAATAATCAATATGATTATACAGGGTGTCTCAGCTGAAGGAGTTCACCTAAATATCTCCTTTATTTTTAATGACACAAAAGATATTTATGGGATAATTTAAATGGTATCGAAAGAGAGGAATATCATAGAAGAACAATTTCTTTTGTCCGGTTATTTCTTCGTAGTTTTCTCAAGGTCATCGTTATTTTTTTATCGGGAAAACTTTTTTTTTATTCCATCTTATAGTAGCTGAAAAATACATTTAAATATGCTTAAGTCATTAACAAGATGGAATAAAAAAAGTTTTCTCTTGAAAAAACCGAAGAAGTAACCGGACAAAAAATTGTTTTTCTATGATATTCCTCCTTCGATAGCATTTAAATTATGTCAAAAATATTTTTTTGGGCCATTAAAAGTAAAGGAGATATTTAGGTGGCCTCCTTCAGCTGAGACACTCTGTATATGCCCAGAAACAAGGTATCTTATTAACTATGTTGTATACAAATTAATTCGGTGTCTTTTTAAAATTTTACCTTTAACTTACAAAAAAGGATAGATCTTTCAATTCTAAAAATATTTGTTATTGACTTTATTTCATTCTTATAAATCACGAGTACTTTTTATTTCACACTACAAATAAGGAATTTTTTAATTTACGATTACTTTGTTGTTTGAAAAGCGTCAATGAGGAATTATTCAATAAATTAACATCTTCGGTCATATATAAAAACCGCTAAAAATCTGAATAAATACATTCTTGTTATTTCTGTAAATTAATATAGAATAGTTATTTTTAGTGAGTCGCAACTAAATCGTTATAATTTATGTTGCACCCGTAGGGTTGAATGAAATATAATTAATTATTAAAGGAGAAATGCAATCGATGTTAATTATTTCAGAATCTTTGAGGCACTGGCGTATGGATGTTGTTCAACATCCATCAGATACCTTGGTAACAACCTTGTATTATACATAATTATTACACAACAAATGTTAATTGTCGTACAAAATAGAACGAAATGCAGTTCTCAAGAGAGCGAGGATTTACACGTAGTTCAGGGTTAATAATCCCAAGCTCGATAATAACGATCCCAAGGTGGGGTTCCCGTGCGGAACGGCAAAAATGTAGCCACCCCTTCGAGTCTCGTAGCCGGGACGACGATGTGGCATTAGTAAAAACGCGATATTGTCTGACTCAACAGGTTGCAGCCACCCTCAACTCCACCCTGAACGGTTGCAGTCCTGTGCCACCCCGAACGCTACCTCCACTCGGCGCTGTATTAAATAAATCTGATGGTGGGGTGATTTCTCTCCCTGTCGTTGGATCCGTGGGGAAACAGAGTGACGAGCATAACTCATCGCGAATGTAATCAATCTGTTCTGTCACCTACTGTCGTCGACATATTTTTTCCTCCTTTTTATCACAATTAAGGCGCCTGTCTAATTTTATGATTCGTGAAAACCGTTTCATTCTTCTGCTGTCCACTTTCTTACAGTTTAACATCTTGAACACCTGTTCCCAAAGATTTACGGATGAATTCGACATTTTTATGAACTGTTTGTTTTCACTTTAAATTTTTCATACATTCTTCTCGTAACAGCTTTCTCCTGGTGGATGTAATATCTTACATTCTCTTATCTAACGTTCTTTCGAAATGATGACGTATTTTTTATTTGATTTGAACAATTTCCAAATAGACTGCGGATCTTTATGCATTTATGGCAAAATTAAGTAGATGGAATTGAAAAATGTTGGAAAATTAAAAAAATTGAACATGTCTATATACGATATCTCCTCTATTAAAATCATTAAGGGAAGAAATAACATTCAATTTAGTTTCTATTTCTTGTCCATTGGTTTCTATTGCAGTCTAATTATTACCTAGACATCAAATATATTAAATAAATTATCGGTTACGAAATATGGTAAGAATTTTTGTAATTTTCACAATTGAAATATATATAAATTTCTCCCGAGATCAATAGAAATGTCCGCTGGTGATTTCTCCAACGATTTCTTCGTACGTCTTCCTGGTCGAGGTTGAACCGCCCTCAAACAATACTTTTTTCTTGTCTCATGGCAAACATGGCATCGGCGTCGTTACGAAAGCGGCGTGCCATGTGTAATCCACGAGACTTGACGAGAGCGAAAATCCCAATCAGCTGCTCGCCAGATCCTCGAGCAAACAAGGGATACCTCTGACAATGGAATTGTGTCTCGTTCTAACGTGTGCTCGTTGCACATCATAATGCAGCACGCGTGTGTTTCTGCACATAAGGACTCGTTTCTTGGAATCGGTCGTCTTTCGAAAATGCACCGTGGCTTACGGTTATTTTGCCAATCATTTTTTCGAAGGCTATCGAGCTACACGATTTTTTAAAGTTAAGCTTCGATCATACATGCTAGATCAGTACTACAGTGGTCGAAATTTCTATGAAGTCATCTTCTTTTTCATAGATATTTTAAAAATATCACCATTTCTGTTGATTTATCGTATCTGGTCTTGAGCCTTGTAGACACTCGGGTAGAGGGACTGCGTACTCTAGACCGCTATGTTTACTATTTACGTTTATTAAAATATTTTTCTGTGTGGTGCAGAACACAAGTGCGAAGTTTCTATAAAGTCACTTTGTGTTTCTCTGTATTCTGAGCAGAGAACTACGGAAAACTGCGAATATTCTAAAAGTATTAGTTTTAGAACTCACAGAAATCCTGTTTGTTATAATTTGATTCACGTGTATGAGAATGCCGAGAGGAAAAGTACTAACAAGTGAAGAAAAAGCATCAATCGATGCTTATAAAGATATGGGCTGCTCTAATCGCGCAATTGCTAAGAAAACTAATCGGTCATATACTGTGATTAATAATTATATCAATTTACGTGAAAATTACGGAAAAAAATCATCTTAAAGGTAGTAATAAAAAATAGTTAAAGAGACAACATTCAATATTAATGAGGTCTGCAGCTAAGGAAAGGAAAAATGCAGCACAATTTCGAGCTGAATTGGAGCTCCCAGTAACAACAAGACGTGTGCAACAACTTTTAAATTCTTCTGGACAAAAATACAACGTAAACCAGGCCTTAAAGATGTACATAAACAGGCCCGTATTGATTTCGCACGGGCACAAAACACAGTGACTTTATAGAAATTTCGGCCACTGTATATGACAGTATACTTGAATTTCATGCATTTACCAATGAGTCTAAATATTTTTAATTCAATCTGATATTTCAATGTATACTGATATTTAAAATGTATACTCTGTCCCTTAACCTTTAGCATTCGAGGGATGACTCAGAGTCATAAGTATAAAAATTGTTGTACCATTATTCACAATATTGTTTACATTATTAAATATGTTGGTATCTAATCAATTTTACTACATATTTAAGTATTCTACGAGGTATTATATCAATTTCGTATCATAAAATGAAAAGAATTGTATACAATGGAATTATTCTAGGTCGGAATAAATGTTTAATTTTAAAGTTAAAATTTATATATTAAATTCTGTGATTTCATTCCATTCAGTCTATGCTACATTACCCTAGCAAAATACATTATTGTACTAGTAAGGCATTTCTTTCATTGAGAATCCTTTAACACATTGCATTGTCAAAATAAAAGAGGACTGGAAGAGTAATTAATATCGCCGATCATGACAGTTTCTCTTCCATTAAATAAATTTTTCTAGTTTTCACCCTGTATTTCCCAAGCTATGTAACGGTTTCACTCTTCTTTCAAATTGCCATAAAAGAACCTACTCCACTGTGTGCAGGCAGCATGTTAGAAACCACTCGTTGCCCCTTTTGGAAGAAAATGAATACCATATTTCTCCTCTGGTTAAAATTAATTTTTAAGGGACACGGTTCCTTGCCTGCTAACCCTTTCTTCCCGAAATCAGCGGAATTTATTCGCCCATTTACAGCAAACGTCTGCGCGTTACCCCTTTCCTACAACCCTTTCTCGTGGAATTTACAAGATTGTACGTTAAAAAATTGATTTCGTTTCAGCTTTCCTTTATCGACGCAAGTCGTGCGAAAAGTAGGACTCGTTACCGCAAAAGTTGACCTCCTTCCTGCAAAGTTTACACCCCATCGATCGTCAATCAACGCGACCCCTGTCTATTTAACTTTGATATTGTGGACCTATGACCTCTCTGTTGCGGAATGACGTGATCGACGGTAGCGATATCGAGCCCTTTTCCCTTGCAATATTTCATCTTCCCTTCCGTGATAATTCACCTTCAAGGTAATCGTCGTTACAGATGGTGCCCGAGAAATTTCTTTCAGAAATTCCCCCAACTTCACTAACTCTTCGATCGTATCTTTCCTTTTAAATACGTATTCGAAAATGTGTAATATTAATAATATATTGATCAGTTAAGATGGCAACAACTTTTGTAAATATGTATAATCAAATGATAAGTAACATGTTCATAAGGTGTCTCGTTCAGCTTGATCATTAAAAATACTCTCATTACAATTCATTATACGAAAGAGTTGCAAATAAAGTGTTATACGATTCGTGGAAGAAAATCGTGCGATAAAAAACAAATTTTTACTTACAACTTATTTTCTTTCTGTCAATGTCTCCTAAAAATGAACGTAAAATGAAACTCTCTTAATGATTGTAAATGTAGTCCTTTATTGCAATAATTATAATGCAGAGAATGTCCACATTTGTTCGAACACTTTCTTATAAATATAGACTAATATACTAACATATTTTTATCGTTTTATAAAAAAATCATCCAAAGCGTAATATTTTCCGAGATCATTTTAATTAAAAGTCAGATTAGAGAGAAACGACACAAATATTTGCAGTGACCAAAGTGAGTTGGTATTATTATAACGCTATAAGAACAATAAAATAGGACAGGGATATCTTTGTCGCGTAATAAATTTATTACACGTCAGATTGAATGATTCATGACCGTGAAAATGGTACCACATAACTAGACCACGGATTTTATGCATTTATGACAAAAATAGGCACGTGCAATTTAAAGGAGTGGACATATTCAAAATATTTAAGGACATCAATGTATTAGTTTCAGCTCAACAAGATAATTGAAAGAAGAATACAATCTTTATTTGGCTCCTGTCTCCTGCAATCAATGCGAACATTTTTTATTTTGCATAAAGATCCGCAGTCTACACATCACACAACACTTTTGAAACGACATAAATATTTGCACTGACCAAAGTGAATCGGTATAACAGTACAAAAACAATAAAATAGGACAGGGATAATATTATTGTCGCGTAATAAATCTATTACACGTTAGAGTTAATGATCCGAGACCGTGAAAATGGGGTGAAAAAAAGTCCGTTTCACCCTTAATACAGTTGATCCTCTCTCCCCTGCTCTATCCCTGAACATACAGAGACAGGACGATCGTTTTTCCTCTCGTTCAGGAAATCCAACTCTTCCCCGACTCTCCCGGAGAGTTCCCACGAAATCCTTTCTGACGTTTCCACGTTAAAATACGTTCCGCCGGTGATGTGTCGTGCACACACGTGTTCCGGCTGGCATTGGGACCTCTTTCGCCCGGTTAAAGGAATCCGTTTCGACGAGAAGCCACGGAAAAAAGGCTTGCACGCATTGTGACGACAGGCCTGCGAGAAGAGGGGAGGAGAGAGGAGGAGATCCATTTTGCGGGCAAATCTTGACGGACGTGGAAGCGACGGTTCGTGTTTGACAAACGTGAACCATCGTTTCCGTGATAGTTTAGAGGGTTCAAGGAAAACACGCGGGGATATTGATCGAACGGATTTTTACTTTTCTTTTTCCGCGTTATTCCGAATCCCTGGAATCGGTTGGAGTTTTCGAAAAATTTCAAAATGTACAGTCAGTGTGACAAGTCCTCGCGCAGTCTTTGAAAATGAATTAGTGAATGTGATTAGATCATTAGCCAATTTTATCGATTATTTCCAGCATGAATGAAGTCGTTGTCTGCGTTAGTAAATATTTATCTTGCATTAAAGTAATCGTTTTATTGGATAAAAATGTATCTGTGTTTAAATCACTTGAAGTTCTATGTGAACAATTGTGTAGAAAGTGGAGTGGCAGTAACTGGAGAGTAAGAAAGTAAATAAATGTTTCCGTAGCTACTGTATCTTGAAATTAATTAATGCAGACAATTTTTATTTTGTATAAAAATCCCCAGTTTGGTTATATTTTTCTATTTCAGCACAGTGTCTTATGGTTAGTATGAATTATACTTAATGATGGAATCAAATTAAATTGCACGTATTTAATGTTGTTGCTTAAAATTTTAATCATTAGAAAATAGCCAGAAACATGGGGCGTTGTTATTGCTTGACATTTCACCATTTTCCAAGTATTAGGTTCTTTTAAAGGTTCTTCCGCAATGTGCATATTCAAGATTGTTACAATCAGTTCGCTAAAGGAAAGTTATTTCTCAAGTTTCCTCTTACATATCCACGCCATTGTTGTTCTCAAGAAGCTGCTCTGTATCGCAAACATGAATCGAAAACGAAGCGAACTTTGGGACATCTTGATGCTTTTCGACATCGAAGTTTTTACGAGAAACGAGATTCAGCTCCATAGGCAGCTTTCATACAGAACACAGTGATCGATCGAGCTCCCTTTTCAATTTCTCCGGCCGTACCTCTCCTTGTATCTCCGAATTCTCTTCCCTATTACGATTTTTACGTCGCCGTTAAATATTTACGCACTAAAAGTATGATCGTACGTTGTTTCTTTACGAGAAGACCTGTCCTCTCCAGTATATCGCGAGACATTAAATAATGCCACGGATTTTCACGTTCCCATCGTAAAAAACGAAGCGAGAGAAAGAGAGAGAAATGGGTGGAGAAGGTAAATCCTGCCGCCTCCGAAAATTGAAGGTGATAGTTGTTGCGGCATACGACGCTGCCAACCCCCCGAAAATCATCGAGCCGGAAGGGGGTGTCTCCAAGGGCGAGCGCAGGACGCAAGTGCACAGGATCCTGGGTCAGGTCCTTGGGAATCCTTATTCATGAACGCACTTCACGCTCCTTCCTCTTTTTCAGCTTCTTCTCGCCGATCTATGGACAGGATATCCTCCGTGCTCCTGAATCGATGACCTACATCCCATGAAAATCCCCCTTCTATTTTTCTTGCTCCTCTAGGATCTCCTGGGAACCGAGGAAGACGGTAATCAACAATTTTTTTCTCTCCGTGAACGTCCTTACTATTCGATACAGAAGAATGTACGTCGGCCGAGTTTCCGTGCATTCAATTGACAGCGAATTGCGATCACGTTATTCTTGCTAGCCTTTCAGGAATTGCGTAAAATCAGAAATCGAACCGGACACTTAACCTTTACAGTGAACCACGATAAAAACCACTTTTAAAAGGACGATAACTTTCTTAACATTAACCCTACCACACACACACATTACCGGTCAAAATGATCGGTTCCAGATTTTTTATTTTACGATTATTGATATAATAAAAATAATTCCATAAGAAATGATTGTATAGATATGTATCTCTAGTGGAGCATATATTACAATAGGAGCTGCACAAAGTCTAAATAAAATCAATTTTGTCATTTTTATAAAGGAACATGTTACTTTTATCAGATCATACGACTTTGATATTGTTTGAGCAGTTAGAACAATTAGTTTACTACAAATTTTACCACGAATTTTTCTTTTAATAGTGTGCCTTCGCCGTGTTTCACCAATATATATTCATTTATGTTATAAATTCATAAAGTCCATTTATTATCGAAGATGACACGATAATTTGAAATATGTTTCGTGTTGGTCTTCGTATTTAGACGAAGACTGCTTGTGTCGAAGTAATCTTACGACGACAACCTGATATAAAAACAACGACATTTATGTTTACGCGAACGCTCTCGATGTTATTTGATGGTCACAGTGTCTGTTATGCTTTCAAAGTGAGAAGACCGATCTAATACAAAGTGTACGTAAACGTGGTTCGTACAGTGCCGTGCTTTATCGACAACCTGTCGCCCTACCTGAAAATGACGTCGAAAGTGCATGCCCTTTTCTGTTCTACCTTGCCCGAAGTAGTGTATCTACGAAGCCCTAGACGTAAGTTGGAATTTTGTTCAAGTTTCCTGGCTAAATTGCAATCTCAATTAACGTTATCCTCGCGCAATTTACATGAATATTTAAGCTCCGCAAAAATATAGTAATTTTATTGCAAACGAAAAGAAAATTCTTTACTTTATCTATTATTAAAAGAGTCCTGAATGTTTCAATTTATTAATGAAGTTTTTATTTATTATTAAACGGCTATTGAATGTTTCAATGCATTAATGAAGTTTTTATTTATTATTAACGCAGGCTATTGAATGTTTCAATGCATTAATGAAGTTTTATTCACTTAAATTTTAATTCAGTTATATTTTTAGTACGTCAGAATGTGTTAAATTATTTCATATATATATTTTTACGGACAAATTGTAGGAAACTGAATTGTAGGAAATTAAATAACCATTAAACTTCTTTAATGTGTAGTTTCGTTAGACTGAAAATGATATTACTAACTTTTCAGGAATTTTACTATTTTTAAAACTATAATTTTGTACCAACCCTATAACTTGGGCATTGTACAAGTAAACTATTAGAAAAATAATTGTTAAGTTAATATCTTATCTGAATATACACGTTACTAGAAAGTAACTGTGTTAATGAGTTTCAGAGCATGAAGTATTAGTTGAAATAATTATTTCTTTATATATATGTTCCCCCCCAAAAAATATTATCTTAAATAATTATTAAGTAGATATTTCCAACTATTCTCGTATTTAATACTGAGAAATAACACGAATCTTGAAAAATACTGTCTCATTTAAATAAAAGTTATTTCGATTTTTCTCGAAGAGGGACAAGGTCCTCGACCACCTGTTATAAAAATATTATCTGCAAATGGACGATTGTGATTTGCAATATTTTATATTTACTTGAAATTTTATGTGACATTTAAATCATGAAAAATTCATAAATTTTAATAAAAATCATTTACTATGTGAGGCTCAAACTCATTACACTATTCTCCCATATTAAAATTTAATAATAATAGATAATTCATTATAGGAATTGGATAAAAGAGAATAATTTTGGAGTCATTCTAGGGCAATCGTGAATATTTAAACATAACTATTCGTTCCGAAATTAAACTTTCTAAAGTAATATAAATTAAAGAAAATATAGCACAAGGACGGTTGCAATGATTCAAGATTATCTTAACAATAATTTTTCAAATAATTTGTTTCCACAATATTGGAGCTTCCGCGTCACTGCACGTATCATTTACAGAGTCCACCTCTTCTCGGGGGTTCAATCAAATCTCTTTATCCGGGAAAGACGTTGTAGAACAATGCAGGACGACGTTCAGCCCTTAACATCGTAGAAAGACGTCGGTGGAGAAGTTGCGACAGCTTTCCGGGCTGCTCGTTTACGTCGATTAATCAAACCCTACCTTGTTACACACGCTCTCTCTGCAACACGTCGAGAGATTCGCGAGTTCGTTAGACGTCGCCGTTGGTCCGTTCGGCGTGGTCGAAGTTTATGACAACCTGTCGGTTTAGGGGCAGGGGGACACGGCGCCCAAGGGCAAAGGGAAGCCCTTCTTCCAGTTGATGGTCGCTCACGGGAAGGTCCGTGTGTAAGGTCCAAAGGCTTATGTTAAGGAGGCGAACGGACGACCTCGTTCAACCTCACCCGACCCGAAGGAACCGCACACCGAGAGAGAGAGAGAGACGAGTATGTGTGACGACGTCGGGGCCAACCTTTTTGTCACCGCGGTGCAGTTCTGGTCGCGTGCCGGACCGGAATCCGTCTCTCTTCCTTCCGCAGCATCGGTCCTCCTCTTTTACCCTGCCCCGTCGTCGTGGACAGGTCCAACCTGCGTGTAGATGAGGGTCAATCGGGGATTAACCTGGTTACCCCTGGGGGACGATACAGGAAATGATCGGAGCCGCAGGTGTCTTCCGGTTTTCTGCGAAAAAGCGCCGGCCAATCTTCGCGCCGGACCCCTGCGATCTTTGTTCTTTAACCCTTCCCCACCTGATGGGATATACATACACTGTCCGACGCCACAGTGATCTGGAAACCCGTTTTTTGTAAAAATTGTTTTAGTGTTTCGAAGGAAAAATTAACTTTATTAAAGGATGATGCTGTCGACATTTTTAATTTCTCTCAAAAAGGCGTTAATAGAAGTTTCGTGTAAATTTTAGAACATTTTACTGCACTTAATAAAAATTCTGCAAGTGTGACTCGTGTTTATCTCGAGTAGAAATTCATCACAAATGATTTTCAATGAGATATAAATTCATTTTTAAATTAAACTTTTGTCGCTAATATAGTCGTTGAACTTGTCTCGACACCAGCTTGAATATTACGAACTCAAAAATGTAATTTATAAGATCGTGATCGCCTTCATTTTATATTAATAAACTAAATTTTTCGAAGTTTGTGGAAATGTCGATCAACTTTTATTAGATACATTTTCTTACCAGCATTCTACGCATTATTTTGTACTCTGTTACATACTTTGTTCGGCTGTACAGTGCACAGTCGATTTAAAAGCAACCCCTTTTTAATTTTGATGATATAAACAATGTTTCGTATGCAATTTATTAGAAAATATTATTACTTGTCTTTTTAATCAGAGATAGATAGAAAATGCTACTTTCGTCATAAAGAAAAAGTCAAAATTAGGTAAAACAAACATATTCGTAGTTCGAACACATTTTGGAGTAACAATGAACAAATTAATAAGTAAAACACAATGATTAAGTTAATAAACTAAGGCTCAATACACAAGACATAAAAATAGAAACATAATAATCATTGAATCTGATAAAACATTTAATTACATCATTGACCTATATGTCTATTTATAAAAGCGTTTTATTGAAATAGAAGTATCTGCCCCTTGCTATAAAATGTCCGCGATTAAAAACAGTGCTGGTTAAATAATGACGGAAGTAAACCGTGCGGTCGCGTTTTGAATAAAACCCGTCAGCGTTGTCCCATTTTTATTGCATCGTAAAGATGATAGTTAGCCAAGCCGCAAGATAAGATCAGTAGATCAATCATGAACCGTCGTGCTCGAGGCTCGATCAAACGCGTAATGTACACAGGTGTTGCTAAATTACTCGGAAAAGGGCGCAGTTCCAGGTGCAAGCAGCTCGTCCAAGTTTCTGTTTTATTCCCTGTCCGACAATGCGCATTGTGGGAGCGTGGCAGCGCGCAGTCATTGCCAGAAATTCCAGAAAGACAACGATCTGCGAGGCCATAAGACCAACCCCGTTAATAACTCTCGGTAGTTGCTTACACTTGTCCCCTTCATTTGCAGCAGGAAGAGCGACGGAGAGGGCCAAATGGCGAAGGGAAGCACCAGGAGAATTATTAAAGAATAAAAAAAAGATTATAGTTGCTGGGCGATTTTGCTCGCAGGCAAACCGGCGAGTCGTTATACACCTTCCTCTTTTTACCTCCTCCCTCTCCCCCGGACTCCGCTAAACGGCGAGTTCCGTGTTTTCCCCGCACCCCGCTACGCTTTTCCCGACCCTGAGAATCACAAATTGAGGGAGTTTCCTTCTCGACAGTGAAAACTCAATGTTACTTGACGGGCAGACTGGCATAAAGTTTACGAGGGGCCGAGTAAAATCGGTTTTATTGGCGTACAGCCGGCTTCTCGGAAATTCCAGGGGCAATAAAGCAATTAAAATCTTCCCTGCGCGCTTTCGCACCCCCGTGACATTGTCATGGTCGGACTGCAATTTTGAAATTTCGACGGAAGAGAAAGATCGGAAGCGTAGTGGCAGCGGATTGTAAACGGATGCGAATCAATGGTTGGTACCTGGTCGACCGGACTACCTAACACCTCACCTAACGGAACACGGGCATGAGTAATTGCTAATTATCCTTGGTGATTTATTAAAAGTAGCTAAGCTAGCTAAGGTAAACTCAAGTAGTAAATTTGCTTTGAAAACGAACACGGTGTAGATCTTTCGGTGGGGGTGTCGTACAGTACTTTGTAATTTATTGGCTATGCAGAGACCTTATACATATGTCTACAATTAATAATTATATATGTGGTTGTCAGTAGGGATGGGATCAAGTACCTCGCAAACAGGTTCGAACTTTGATTGATTGCATTCGAACTTTCTACAAGTACTTTGAAAAACAGAATAGTACAACTCACAAGTATACTCGAACCTATGCCAGACAGTTTCGAACTTTTTACAAGTACTTTGGTAAACAGAAATAATACTTGCAGGTATATTCGAATCTTGGTCGAACAGATTCGAAACTTTTATGAATATCGTACCGGAAATTCTCTGATTTTTACAATCATTATTTTTTTTACCTTTAAA
The DNA here is from genome assembly GCF_051020765.1 of Lasioglossum baleicum. NCBI lineage: Eukaryota > Metazoa > Arthropoda > Insecta > Hymenoptera > Halictidae > Lasioglossum > Lasioglossum baleicum. Next base: position 5,117,725 of record NC_134939.1, on the reverse strand, counting down.
ATCAATTATGTTGTCCTCCAATGCATAATTTAATTCAACATGTATAACTATAATTTCATAATCTATCGGAAATATTATTCTTAACACTTTATCCACCGGTAGCCTATTAATAGGCTTTTCAATAATTGTGCAGCACCAAACAGAAGCTTAAAAATCTTCTTTTACACAATAATCCCGAAGGAAATTATTGGATTTTGTTGTTGAGGGTGAGTTGTTGGTTTATGATTAAAATTGCTGTTGCTACTGAAGGATTATATTCAAAAATCCTCAGCCATGAACCATAGACTTTCAACGATTATGGAATAGTCACCGGTAGGTAATGTGTTAAATAGTTACGAATTTAATAAAGAATGTGCTTAAAACCTACGAGTTCTGATTTTCAAGATTCGAGTACTACTTGTGAAAGATTCGATTCCTTTCAATATCGAAGTACTTATAAGTATCTTTTCGAAACTGTATTTACTCGTTCCAAGGTTCGATGTCAGTTTGTATAAAATGAATACTTTTCAAATATAATCATTGAAACATTATTGCTTTTAAGTAGTAATCGAAACCCATGAAATGAAACTTGGTTATTGAAATTGACTCAGATTCGTGAGTACATACTGAACTTGATCCAATTCTTATTTGTCAGGAAGAACGCCGCATGTTACATAATTTCACATTCGAGATATTGCCGTTTAAAGTTTTGGTCACTAATGCTTTGCCATAGGATATCGGTTCAATTGCATTATGTCTTTAAGCCTATACTGTAAATCTCAATTAAGGGGGCCGTCTCCTAGCAGATGACGGTCGCGCGTGAACACTCACACACCGCTAGAGTACACTCACACACCGATAGACCACGTATACGTACGCGAGAATTGCTAGGATCAGGGAAATGCGTTCTGATTTCTCGATAATGCAAAGACGGGGGTTTTTATTAGTCAAAATCGCTAGATAAAAGATCAATCTAGTGCGCTGTTTGCTTCAAAAGTCGTTCTTTTACGTTTCCGAGCAATGATTTTGCAATATTCGGCTGCATGTTGCCCGTCGGAGAGGCTAGTACGCCGGCGTGACTGCAGCGCCATCTAACGGGCAACATGCGACGGGCAACATGCAGCCGAATATTGCAAAATCATTGCTCGGAAACGTAAAAGAACGACTTTTGAAGCAAACAGCGCACTAGATTGATCTTTTATCTAGCGATTTTGACTAATAAAAACCCCCGTCTTTGCATTATCGAGAAATCAGAACGCATTTCCCTGATCCTAGCAATTCTCGCGTACGTATACGTGGTCTAGCGGTGTGTGAGTGTACTCTAGCGGTGTGTGAGTGTTCACGCGCGACCGTCATCTGCTAGGAGACGGCCCCCTTAATGCATAAACCGAAATTTTTTGAAATTGTGACATGCGGCGTTTTTCCTGGCAACCACAGATATAATATTTATATTTTGTAAATTCTTTTAGAAATCTTCATAATGAGCGAAACACGATATGATAGGTTAAGTTAAAGGGTTGTAGCTGTTCTTTAGAAATATTGGGCGATAGTAACGAAATGCAAGATCAGCAAAAGTTTAAGGAGAAAGGTAATGTTTAATCATATGAGGAATTCGTTCGATCATAATATGCATTTCGTAACTCTAGAATTTGGAAATATAATTATTGTAACATTTCTATACAGATGATGAGTTAATTTTTATCTCAATATAGTGCCCAGTTACATTGACTTACGATATCAAATTTTGGGAGAATTTGTGGAATGCTTAATAGGGAATTACATTCGTTCTAATGGGACCACCTGTTGCAGGAGATCTTCTGCAGGAAAATTGAAAAATTGTATATCATTTCCCATGGTAAATGAAGGGAGTGACAAATTTACATTTACATTTCATTATTAAAAATTATAATAAGTTGAGTTACCTGAATAACAAATCTTCTAGACTATATGAGTAGAATAAAGAAACAAATTCGTGTAATGTAAAATATTAGTAAATATTCAATTTCGTTAAAAAATTTGAATCAATTGAGACCGATTTGTTAGATGCACTTATATACCAATCACTTTTTTACGAAATTGTTATCTTTACAGAGAGATTCGTGAATCGTTTACAAAAATGTACTAATGTCAATAGACATCACTTTGAACATTTTTTATAACGAAATAATTCTTTCTTCGTTAATCTTCCAATTATAATTATCGTTTTAATATTTTCATCCATTACTCAACTATTATGAATATTTTTTACTCAAGGTCATCCGAAAGTCACAGAATTATAGGTCGTTGGATTTGTTTCGACCTGTCATAAATAAAGTGCGACGACTTCGAAATTAAAAAAGAATTAGTTCAAATTAATTTTATTTGTCTATCATTAAGTATTTGTTCCCTCGACCTAAGTATTTTAATTATCTGGCATTTTTCCTATCTTAAAAATTAAGAGAGTTATTTTGGTTAGGATATTGAAGTTAGATGAGACATCCTGTATCTTTGTTGATTAGAAATAAAATTAATCATGTTATGCTGTTGGGTCGTAGTCAAACAAACAATTAAAAGATCATGAATATAACATTTGAATTAAACTTTCATATTCAAATTAATATCTACAAGTATCATGAGTTGTTAATAATTAAATACGTTTAAATTTTCATTTTAAATACTCGGAAACTAGTTTTTATAAATATCGCAAAGTGGTTTAAACTGAACATAGCATAGTTTGATATATATTCAATATTATGTAATATTACGTAACATTATTTAATATTATTGCACCTCCCATGTATGAATACTTGAATACGAACATTCGTGACTGATCGGCGCGCCATAAAGCGAAAATATCGTTAGTCGATTCCGGTGGGTAATCCGGGGACGCGGTAGCGATTTATTTTCATCAGGAAATCGCATCGCCTCGAAGCGTCGCGAGAAACGTTATGCTAACAAACGTTAATTTGTGCCCTCACGGTCGATGTATGGAATTATTGTGGGTTTCGAGAGATCCCCCCCTGGCCGTACACTTTAGGCCAATCGTGAATCAAATCGCATTAGCCTCGCAGATGCATATTCATGGGAAACGTATGGCAGATTACACAGGTTTCACTGCACCCCGCCTACCGGAGGGGTGTTTTGCATCCCTCGAAAAGGGGTTCGGAGCACATTTATCGAGGTAAAACGACGTCGTAAGCGCTCACGATATTGTACCCCTCCCCTCTCCCTTCTTTTCGTTACTTCGTTCCCCGCGTGTTACGTCTTATGATTTTCAAATCTGCATCGTTCCATCCCTCTCCACCTTGCGAAGTTTCTGTTCTTCGATCCCCATTCGCGTTTCAACGGTTAGAATTTGATCGAGATATGTATGTGCCTACAATTATGAATAGACTGCGGATGTTTATGCAATTTTCGTTTTTTGTAGTGAAATTTTAAGAAAATGAAATCGTATTTTCATTTGTAATAACTAGACTGCGGATCTTCACGCAAAATAAAAACTTTCCTGAATCGCAACAAGCTGGGCTGATTGTGAAATAACCATAATAATACCATAATAATACATAGTAGCAGTTGATGAATTTAATTTGTCCCATAATAATAGTAGCAAAAGAAAATAAATATAGAACGCAACATTTATTATCAAAAAACTATATTACATTAAACAATAAATTAAAGATATTACTCTTAATTTTTATTTTGAGTGTTCAGATAGTTTCTGGATTTTTCAATAATTTTGTTACTGCATTTTAAACTTGTAGGTATGTAGGATCCCTTGGCTGCGAAGCTTTGCTTTCCCTATATGCGTGAGCGTAAAATTATTGGAGCCATCTTCATTATTTCCAGCATAACTTGTTTTTTTGCTCATTTTACTCTTACAGTAGGTTGGTATTTAACTCAAATAAAACAATTGGTTTCGATCAGCAGATGATATTCGAAAAATAGTTGTAATTCGTAATAATTAGGTTAACCTAGAAATTGAAAGATGTGTCAAAACAAATGACAGATGTCATGAAACATTGATTTTGATTGAAGGCATCGCAATTTTGCGCTATAACATAACTTACAGCTGCATTCGCTAATAATTCCCGTTTAAATATTCACTTACTTCACTATTATTGTGGGACAGAGTGAGTATTTAATTTCTTGCTGAATATGTATAACAGTTTGAAAATAACATAGTTATTTAAATTCTTCAAATTATTTTACTGTCAAAAATTAGACCTGCTCATTTTTATCATAAATGCATAAAATTCGCAGTCTAGTAATAACATTTGTATAGATCCAAAATAAATAAAAATCGTAGTAAATTCTATCGAATCTGATACACCAGCATTTCTCGAAAATTTTTACAAACCATAAATGCATAAAGATCCGCAGTCTAATTATGTAAAAGTGGACTAAGTAAAAATTAAAAAGAAATGAGTTTATCATTTATTTCACATCACATTATTTTAAACTACGTTAAGTCAATGTAATTTGTACAATATTGCTGAAAAGAACCGTTAAATAGTGCTTGTTATTTCAACATTATATTGAATTCATTCATTTGTATGACTGATTGTTAGACTATGTACTTTCATAATTATGGACACATATGCGACTCTAGTTTTCCGTGACGAGACAACGAGATTTTCTATTTCCATACAGGGGAAATCGGTTTCGGTAGTTAAACGTTACGTGTCTGGAGTAACGCGATTAAAAGAAGGCAGGCTAAACAGAGGCAAGACGACGGAGTGAGCCACTCCGTAAAGTCGTGAGTCTATCCCGGGCGGAGGACCCTTGTTTTGAATAGATTGCGCGACTCATGATGCGTTCGATGCGAAATCATGTAACCCCTTCTGTCCTAACGGGGAAAAAAGGAGCAGGGATAATCCCGCCGGTGTCACAATGTTCGCGTAACCGATGGTCGTAAGAGAGTCGACCTGGACGGTGGCAGAGGATGAGAAGACGAAGGAGGAGGAGGAGGATGAGGAGGAGGAGGTAGAAGAAGAGGATAGTCCTCGAGGACCTGAGGCTTGTCACACGCGCGCACCCCATAATCCTCGAGGAGCATTCACGATCAGACGGGGGCACACACAGTCGCGCATGGTCCAGGAGAAATCGGCGCACGCGGACCAAGAGAAAACGAGTCGCGCGACCTGAATAACTCCGCCCGGATGTTTCTAATGCGTGGCTTAGCAGGCTCACAAGTTCGTGAAGAGGACCGATGAACTTCGGATAATCATCCGACCCCCTCGTTCCTTTCTTCGAGAACAGATTTCTTCTCTCATCTGGACTCCTTCGTCTCCTGCGGGGGAACAATCCAAGTTTTCAGCGCGGCGACGACCACGCATTCGCCGTGGCTCATTTCGTCTCTTCGATCGGAAACCGAATCTTTGAGAAACCATTTTTCCGGTATTTCATTCCAAAATGACGGCTGTTATTACATGCAATTTATTCTGAATCCCTTTTTCGGTATAAGTAGACCGCGGAGTTTTATGCAAATTAAAAGATTTCTACACCCATTGCAAGAGAATCTGTGTGGAAAGTAATACATCGGTACCTTAAAATTGTTTTAATTTACTTACTACAAATTAAATTATACACTGTAATTCTTAACACTTGAATGGTTTACTCGGACTATGAAGTATCATGGAATTTTTTAAATTACATAAAAACTTACAGAGACAGTTTAAAAAATACTTCATAATAAAATCAATTTTGTTGGGGTCATGAGACACCTCAAAATACCTGGTTAATGCGAAATGCATAAAACAAGAACATATAAATATACGAATTATAAATCTGATTTATCAACAATTTAAATTTTGTACGTTGCACACATGAATAAATGTCTGAAACTCTACGCACGCTAAAAAACGACTTTTTTGTTGTCAGTTCGTAAACATTCTTCAATCCTTTTTCGAGGATTGCAAGGGTGCGGGATTCGCCTTCTCATTTCTCTGCAGCAGCGTAATTTGCATTATTCGGAAACATACAACTGCGCATGTAGCTATGAAAATAGCCGAATAATGCAAATTACGCCTCGTAAACGAAAAAATAGGACTTTCGATGCAAGATAGCGCCCTAGATCGATCTTTTATCTACGGTTTTTGACTAGTAAAATCCCCCGCGTTTGTATTATCGAGAAATGGGAACGCGAATCCCCCACCCTTGCAATCCTGGAAACGAGTCTACTCCCTTAAGTCAAATATGTACCTATAAGAAACAAAATTGATGTATCGTGATGATATGACAAGAAAGTGTTCTTGATAGCAGTGTCGCCAGGTGAGGGGAGGGAGCACGTTCAAGTTACCCCCTCTGTACCAGTAACACGTGCACGACAGATACGTAAACATTACTTAAAGTTAACAGTGGACTGTAGATTTCTGTGCAAAAATTATTGAAGTGATATATGAGAAATAAAAATCAGGAGAAGCACGAATTGAGAGGAAAAAGGTACCGGACACATGCACGACAGAGCCGAAACGTGACCGAGCTGTGGTGGAAACGTGGGGGAAGGTAGAGTGTGGCCACAAGTCTTAATCTGACGACTCTGACCTCATCTTAATAGACAATTTCTTCTATTTCTTACTTATTGTTCAAATAAGCTCGAACCTTTGCTCGCCCCTCTGCCGCTAAGTACGTACACAGTTCCAATGTTCCATCCGCCACAACAATAAAAACATGACTGAAAATGTTTCGAGCTTTTCGGTCATCAACTGGACTGTAGAGATTTACGATTGTTGTACACGCGGGGTTATAAGCCAGTATACGACATAAGTAAAGGTTCGGAAGGGTGAGATACGTACGTACGGTTCTTCGAGCAGCGAAAGAATTTACGGGGATCTGTGGTGTACGGTTTGTAGCTCGGCGAAACGGTGCCTGAAATAATATTTCTGCTGAAACAATAAAGATTTTCGAAGGACCCGAACAATAGACTCGGCTGTCTACCTGTAGGATTTCGTGAGTCTCGCGTCCGAGCTAGACACGAGGTTCCAGGGAACCGGTAATGCGATTAGTCGCGAGCGCAAAGTGAGAGGCGTTGGCCGAAGCACACAGTTTGTTCTTCTGGCATAACGGTTAATTTTCCTACGAATGTTATTCGTTCGGAAGGGGCTGCTAGTTTTCTCGGCTGCATTGTTTTACGGACTAACCGGTATTAATGTCATTTACGGATTAAGGCGGTCGGATCGATCGGACGTTTGGGAATAAACCGCTTTCCCAGCTATCCGAGCGTTAATTAGGCGTGCTAAACGCTTCTCCGGGAATTATCGCTTGCAAAATCGTTGCGCCTTAACCCCGGCGCGGTGGATGGAAGTTTGATGATGCGGTCGGCGACGTTCGCGAGCTTTTTAACGAAGTTTTCGCTGCGAAATTCGTTTACCAGTTGATATTTATAAAACAACGGTCTTTGAGAACGAAATTGCTTAACCGTAAGCTCGATATCAGGTTTCATTCTCGTTAACGTTTAATACGCGTGCGAGATTATCTGCGAGCCACTTATCCATGAAATTGATATTTTATGATGGAGTATAATTACCGCCTCAAAACTATGCACTATAAATACATGCGTATCTGTTAATTGTCGACCGTCTAGAAATAATATACAGAGTAATATATGTGTGAATGACATCCCTGCCGGTTATGTTTTCTGTTAGTTTTTACGCACCTATAAACGCTGAAGCATGCACGAGTATAAACAATCTCTGTTTTACGTTGGCAGATGTAATTGCTTCTCGCGATAATGCTCGAGTTAGCAAACTTCTTGCGTTTGCGAATTAATAATAATTCAAATATGATTCTCTTGATCTTTCAACAAGGTGACATAAAAGAGAGTATTAACCCCTTGCTTATAATTACCAGTTAGAATCGTAGCACGCTAATCAAAATCTACTTTATTTTTGTAACTAATATTTAAGCATTGAAGTGAATGTATTTGTTAAAGTTTCGATTATTGTAGCCATCAAGAAAATCGTTGAACGGGTTGAACAAGCACGCGTTGAAGACCCTATTAGACTCCAAACAAAGTAATAAGTTGATCGTATTTTACAAAGTCTTCCAGTGCTATAAATATTACATTTATGACAAAACAACAATTTAAAAGAGTGGAGGTATTAAAAAGATTTGAGGCCACCAGTGTATTAGTTTCACCTTAACAAGATAATCAAAAGAAGAATGAAATTTTTATTTGGCTCCTGTGTCTTGCAATCAATGCAAACGTTTTTTATTTTGCATAAAGATCCGCAGTCTAGTAATTACTCCTCAGTTTCTTTTTCTTCAAACTTTCTATTAAACATTCCAATATGGTTTAGTGAATCGTACTTCATACAATGCTACATTTGGACTAAACATTCGTTAAGCAAACCATAGTATTCAAAATAGCAAAGTAATCATTTTAAAAATTCCGTACACGTGGCTAGAATTTCCATGAATGTGCATGTTGAACTCGAAGGAAGTCTTTTCTTGAGCATTCAATTAAAAATTGAAATATTGTTTATGGTAAATTGAACTTTACACGATTCCATATTTGTGTGCATGCTACAAATTCGTAAAATTTCTCGTGGAATAATTATTATTTGAAATCAACAGCTTTCGTTTCTTGGAGCGAGAGGTGCACAATAGAACGAGCAGACCGAAGTGTAAACGTTTGAAAAATTCCGTACACATAGCTAGAATTTCTATGAACGTGCATGGCGAACACGAGGAACGATGGCTTCAAGCCGGCAGAGAGACGATCTAGAATCTAGGATAAACTAGCGAAGAACCTCCCGTGGTGCGTAGAACAATGGTGCAGAGGTTGCCCGACGATCGAGATCTTGAAGTATTTATGATCTCGTGGAGGACTCGGGCACGACACAAGATCATCGATGCTCCCAGCTGAAGCTTACATCGAGCGAGGGCGAAGAGAGCTAGGAAGATCGTCGAAGTAACGATACGATGAAGTACGATGCACTTTCTTTTACTACTTGTGCAAGCAATGCTGCGGGTAAGATTCGAGAAACGTGCATAAGTAGACTGCGAAACTTCGTGTAACTTTTCTGGAAAAATTTCAAGAAACACAGTCGAGTAACAATTTATTTTCTCAACTCCCTGACGCGCGAATTAAATTCGATGTGGCCGAGTATACCATTTATTATTTAATTTGATTGTTTGTGTAAGCTTTACAAAGAGCTTGTGTATAGATTGTTGCTGGTAATGTTCGCTATTAATATTTTATTATTATGTACAGTGCAAAGAAATTATATGTAGTAAAATTAATTTCAAAATCGAAGTCAACAATCTTTTTTCATTGCGTTTTATTCTACTCGTCAGAAGCAATGTATAAAGGTCTATACCCTCTTTATAACTTAAATAAAAAAACATAAAATTAGTTTATTTAGAGCACAATGTTTCTCACGTCTACATTTATTTTAATGTTTAAATATTGAAAGAAAAATGGAATTTTATTTTCATTGAAAAGGAGATCTAGACGGATAACATTCATATGATCCCGTTTAAAATCTTTATCATGATTATTATTCATTATAATCAGGGGTTAATTCTTTTTCACAAGTGTTATAACTAGACTGCACATCTTCATGCAAAATAAAAATCGTGTCTACTTCAGGTCATTATGTACCTAGGTCCAGTGGGTTGAAAATAATATGATTTTCTATTGTAAAAGGGACAGGGGCACAGCAATGAGAAATGTTTAACAAATAAAGAATTCAATGGGTGGGAAGGACGATTACTTGCAGAAATCGTGATGGAAGGGTAGAAAGAAACGGTTATGTACGCAGTGTCTCCGGGCGGGGTACTAATGAAGCTTTCCCTTAATGAATCCATACCGAGTCCTTAAAGATTTCAAGATAACGCTGATGGATACTCTCGCACCAGAGACTCTTCCTGAAACGGAGATTACCTTTTCCTGCTCAGACTTTCTCCGAACGACGACGACGTGCCGCTTTGAGAACAGCGCGATTTGGGAATCTCCTTAGAGCTTCGAAACCGAACGGAAGTAGGCTTTCGGGTGTCCTTTTGCATACTGAAACGTGCGGCAATAGATTTACGGCAGACCCGACTGTCCGACAATTATCACTTGTCACGAATTAAGCCGAGCAAATGGTAGATATCCCCTGTGAACAGCCGGTGTTCTTTCTTGCGGAAGAAAGAAAATTCGAACTAATTAAGTCGCCGGCCAGAGTGTTGCAGCTGTGCTTGGAACGAAAGGAACAAAAGATTCTCGGGGTAATTGAAAAACTCATCTGTGGAGAGGAATTCGTTTAATACGTTAAATTCGTATTTTATGCAGCGCTATGCAGAGTATTATACTTTTCAGTGTAATTATTGCTTTCATTATCGATGAAATGAATTGTTATTTCATTATGAATAAATTGAGTTCGATCTATCGGTATAAATCTATCAGCGTTGTTTATAAAAGCACAGATTTTTTCGTAAAATAACACGTAATATTCTGATGTTAATAATTAACCCTTGGACAAATCCTTCGCGGTTAAACTGAGAATTTTATGCAAAACTTCGAAAGATAGTGCAACTACTGTTGCGTTATTTTCAACCTATTAAAATTATTAACAAGATACATTTCTATTCAAATCTTATTTTTCTTAATTTACGTCGACAGTTTCTTTATAAACGAAGTCTCTTTTATTACACAATACGAGTCATTTTAATTTTGTTTACGTAAATAGCAAAAATTTCTTTCCGCAAGTATCGTTCCATAAATGCAACACGTCTACGTGTTATGTTCTTGATGATGCTGCATTGTATCAATTTCAGGAGCGTATTAACGTGAAAACGGTCTCGTTTCGGAAATTGTTAGTCTTCTGGTTATATTCTCGGTCCGCGATGCGAAAACGAATTTCGTCGGACTCTGCCACGTAAGTACAGATCCAATTACACGATCCACGACGATCGACGTGGAACAATCGACGACGAAGATGAACGTCCAAGGAGAGGAGAGTCCACTGGCAACTGTTGCCATCCACCTCGCTTCGCCACGGCCGTCTCTGTTATTTGCCGAGCTATCATCGGGAGAAGTTTCGCGGAGGCAGCTCGGCCGAGCTACGAGATTGCTAGCCTTCCGTGCAGCGTAATTACCAAAAATCAAGCAAAAGGACCGAAAAGCCATCACCGGCTTCGACGGTGTTTCTGCAATTTTGGCGCGGGGCCATTGACACGCGCGCGGCCACGACGTTTGTCTTCCGATGCGACCAAGTACTCGCCCCTCGTTCTTTCCCTTCATTCCCGCTGTCGCGTTGCAACTTTGCGACCTGGGCAAGGCAAAACAGCGAAAAATATTCCTATTTTGTGACTTTGATTAATATAATTATTAGCTATTTGAACCTTTCGAATATTGGCAATTTAGCAAGACTATTTAACTCATTGTTAGTTACAACCGAATAATTTAATTATTGTAGCGACAAAAGATATTTTTATTTTTTCTACTAATTGATATGATGCGAGGAAAATATTTTTAATATATCTACGGGTGATATAGATTATACTATCTCACGGGTAATATATTCTATTTTATGAAAAGTAATCTATTCATAGGTTTGTTAATATTTACATATTTCAACCTTTCGGAGTTAAACGTATCTCCACTGAGCTATCTTTGAGGAATATATTTCAAAATTTTTTACAGAACATCAGACATTATTATGGATGATACAGTTTACTCTTGAAAATTTGAAGATAGTTGTGAAAAATATCAAAAAGTCTAAATTATCAATGGTAACATCCGCAATGTCGGACAAAGTCGATCATGTAGAAATTAGGCATTTTCTCTGAGAGGTTAATCGGAGCCAATTTTAATGTACGAATATTGGAGTATTTAAATATTTTTATCCGTGTATTCTACACTGCAAACAAGTTTTTTCATTCATATATGTATAAATTTCCAGGTTATAAATAATAATAAACTGTGCATTAATTTGTTTGCATCATCTAGAGCTTTCAGTTTACTTATATCACTGTCTCGTTTTCTTGGGGTGGTTACATAATTTTTACCAAGAAATCACGGTTCGAAAAATGTTTGCCTTCGTAAATATTGCTCCTAGAATAATATGTAGTAGAGCTTTCTTTTTCAACCTCTTGTTTTACATTTTATTATTATTTTATATTATTGAATCTCAATGCTTAATAATTACACATGTAGATATTCAAGTTTATAGAATTATGGTAAATTATATCACATCACTATATTCATTATTGGGTAGTTATTAAGTTCTTACATACACTAAGTAAAAATCAAATTCAATTGTTCTTGTTTTATGTATCAGTAATAAAAACTTTCAAGGGGAACCAAAGAATAGTCGATGGATTAAACGTACATTACATACAAGAATTAATTTATCACATGCATTAGTTTATAAAGAAAGGTTACACTAAACTTGTGCGAAAGCTGGCTAAATAAAAACTATTTTCATAAATGAAATGATTACTACAGCTTTTGCTTTTGTGTCTTTCTGCGATTGTTTTCCCAACGTTCCGCAAGCACTGCAGGTAGCTTCAACAGGGGTCAGAAGGCACACTGATACTGACATCGGCATAAATCCTCAACAGTAAAAATTGTATGATACCGATGAAAGCCTAAAATCTCCAAAACTATTACCATTTCTGTACCTACACATTTTCTCCGGGACTATAAAAAGATTTATTTCCTTTAAATGACGTAGCCAGCCTTCAGTGACCACGGGTTCGACCACGAACTCGGTTCTTAATACGTTAGGAAAACACATTTCCGAAAGAAGGTTGGCGGTTTATCGGTTAAATAAGAAGATAGACAAAACTGAGAAGGGGGATGAAAGTGAAGCTTGCGTAGTCGTTCCGGGGGGAGAAACGCACGACAGAGTAAACAAAACAGAGCGGAAAGCGTCTCGGCGACAAAGATACATACGCTCACGCATTCGTGCCGTGCGCGCGGACAAAACACGAAGAAGCGAAAGAAAATGGTAGCGAGGAAGCGCATTACGAAAACGTATATACTTGTGCTTGCGGCGAGAAAGAAGAAAGAGAGGCAGAGCAAGTTCGCAAGGAACTGCGGGGGAGCAAGAGAGACCGGGGTGCCGAGAGAGAGGAGAGAGAAACACCGATGGATACAATGCAGTAGGTGGTAAGCGAGGAAGAGAGAGCCCTTCATCCTTGAAAAAGGTTTCGGCTTAGCCTTTTACCACCCTCCCCTGACCTCCCCGCAGCCCCTCCACAAGGCGAATTTCCTAACGTTTGCCACCCGCTGTGCCTTCCCCCCTCCCGTCTTGCTTCACGGACAATGCTTGTCCGACCGTTCACGGCGACAATCGCACGGAAATCGTGACGGTTTTACCGTCGCTGGAAATCCATGCCGAATCTACCGGCTGCTTTCATCCAGCTACGTTTTCCTCTATCTGTCTTTCCGCATCTTTCACCCTCCTCTCTCCCTACCTCCCTCACACCCTACTCGTCCAGCTACGATGCTGCTGCACCTACGGGAATTGCACGAGGGTGCCTCCACGGTTCAACAAGTAAGAATCGATGCGTTTCTTTCCCTCCTCTGCTTTTGTCGAGTCACGTGAACCACGACCTCGCTGTACCAGATTTCTAATTACGATGCGCAGTCATTTTCTCAGAAACAATCTATGCAAATTGTTACACGAGCATCTACCCCTAGTCATCTGCAATTGTTAACATTTTATCCACAGTTAGGGACAAGACGGTGGGACACCATTTCTTCGTGTTTCAAATCATTTATATTGTACACTATCATAGCGGGATTCTACATCCTGGGTTTGGTGGAAATTGCTGTAAGAAAGCTGCGGCAAAATGAATTTCAAGGTCAAGGCATCGTATCTTATTCACCACAAGGATAAAAGGTGCAACAGAAACCATAGGTCAAAACTGAACCGTTCTCTCGAAAAATTATGATAAAGTTTTTTCAATATCAAACTGATTTTATTTATCACTAAACCTACCAACACCGGTCAAAATGACCGGTTTTTTATTTTACAATTAGAAAAGTAATAAAACTGATTTCATACGAAACAATTGTATAGATATCTTTAGTGGTGCACGCATTACAATAGGAGCCGCACAAAGTCTAAATAAAATCAATCTTGTCGTTTTTGTAAGGCAACATTTACCAGTTACTTTTGAGGATCGGTAGGTTTAGTGTTATATTATATTTTCGATATACATATCAGAGTTGTGCAGAATTACAATTGAATTACTCCAGGAATTATAATATTACAAAGTAATTGAATTACATTGTAATTTATAATTCAGATCTTCATTCAATTAAATTACATTGTAATTCGTAATTGCAATTGGAGTACAATAATAAAATACAATGTAATTAAATTACAATGTAATTCGTAATTGCAATTAGAGTACAATTATAAAATACTTTATAATTAAATTACATTAATTACGAACTGAACTTAATTACGACTGAAATTCCTGTTACTGTTGAAAGATCTATTAAAAAGTTGTCTATTAAAGATGTAAACAATTGATCCAGTTTTCATGAGTCAAAGCAATTAGTACCATTACGCAATAAAAAGTTTTAACACTAAACGCTTACACAAATAACAAGGCTCTCTCTATTTATTTAGATTCTGTGCAATTTTTATCACAATATGTGCTTGGATAAAGAAAATTATCGAATCAATTTCCATATAAGCAACTTCATAACGTCAATAACTATAAGATGAAAAATATAAAACCTAGTCATTTGACAGGCAGTGGTAGGTTTAGTGTTAATTATTCTGATAAAACATCATTGAGACTAGCAACAATATGAGGCATTTACTATTCTGCTTTCATATATATTCCATTTGTTCACGTGTTGTTTTACGAAAGATTGTATGTACTAGGAATTTTACGGTATTTTCAAAATGGCATACGGGAAATGAGTCAGCACGTGTTCCACTCCTTACAGAGGACCTTCTTAAAGGTGACTAATGTCGGGGAATCCCGAATTGCATGTACACAGTAGGTCCAACACATTTCTCCCATCTGTAGAATGAAACTGCAGAACAATTTTGAGACACGAAGGGAAATTCTGAAGAGCCAAATGTGATTAAAGCTTATACTGTTACCGTTAAAAAATTCTAGTATTCTTTAATCAATCACACATAAATCAATATTAACACGTTGACACACCGAAATTAAGTATTGTGCTAACATATCTATAATTATACAGTTAAAGCAACATTGGGCTTGTTAAACACAGCATTATTAGATTTTCATATATGGAGCATATAAGATCTAATTGAAAATAACATTTTTTCTCATTCACAATGTTTATAACATAAAAATTGTGCTTGCATAAAAATCCGGACACTAATAAATAAGGAAAAAATAAGATTTTGATCAACTATAAATTGTTACTTCTTATTTCACTGAATTAATTACTTTGAGTTTGTGGAATTCTCATGGAAAAGATTTGAATAATATTATTTTAAAATAAAGCAATTCAATTTTAAGAATAGTAATATCAAATTTGTAAACTATCGTATTATAATATTATTTACAGTATGTCCAATTGTTAATCATAGCAATTCTAACATCTTCATTTAAAATATCCACAATTAAATCGTGGAACTTGATTCAAAATAAAAATATTTATGAATTAATAAATAAAGAAAATTAAATAGAGCTTCAATTCTTAATGATTTGAATAAATCGAAAGTAATGTGGCTTAAACCCCGCTTTCAGCATTTTGTATCTCTTCTCTATTTTTGTCATAAATCCACAGAATCTTCTTACAATATTTATATTCATTTTTACTTATTGTCAATGATCGAATATTATTTCCCGCCATTTCTCACGTCCTCCTCTGCCGACTAAATCCTTTCAAGCTGATAAAACATAGATTTAGTAAAGGGTTAAAAGCATAACTCACCGACGTAGGTCGGGCTTGAAAAATGGTAACAGAGGCACGGCTACGCGGACCGGAGGGTGTCCTTCGACGTTCGTAAATATTAATTCGAGTCCTGACCATATTCGTCAGGACACAAAACGTGAATCCTTCGCGTTTCCCCATCGGAATTGACTCCGTTAGATGAAAGCACGTTTACGGGGGTAGGTGGTAGCAAACAAATCCTGGGATTGTAGTACTCCTGGGACGTCGTCCCTTATTTTTATCCATATACACGGCGATTTCAGTTCCCTCTTTTCTCTTCCTTTTTTTAGAATTCAAATCTTGTTGAGCCTGGACACAGTATAAATAATTCTGTACACATTCCAATAGATACTCTCAAAAAATATTCGTCTAACTCGTTCGAACAATACCGAGTGTTAACCTTTCGCTATTCTATATTTTAGTTCACGACCAAACTCACAATAATTATTTTGTTGTTAACCCATTTACATCGGAAGTAAATATTCATTCCGTCTGGCGTAGTAATTTATGAGAACTTGTCAACGATGCTAATGCCTCTGTAGATATCGACAATTTGGACGTGAAAATTCGCTTTTAGAAATATCAATGTCATCTGTTCTAGAGCACACAGTATCTACGTAATTTTTTAAGTGAGAAATATTTAAATAATAATTCTCTGTCAATCAGATGTTGCATGTTACCAACCCTTACCCTGCTCCTATTACTGATTGGTATAAAGTTACTAATTTAATTAAAGAGGAACTAGTAAAAGTCAATAGAGACACCTCAAACATCTACCTAAGTCATGCTTCAGGATAATTGTATAATAAATATTCCTGTACCATTCCCACCTTATACCTGGGATGACGTGAAAACGTGACAACTTTTTTAAAACTTGGTTAAAATGTATTGTATAATCATAATCCAGTGTTATTATTAGAAAGAAAATGTTTCTGTATTTTTTCATTAGCTAGAAATGGCTCATTCGTTTATGCATGTTGAATCATGCCGTTTTTTACAAAGCAACAAATAGAGCAATAGTATTGTGTCTGAATATTAAATATAGTAGTGCACAAAATAATTTGCATATTCCTTGATAAGGAAAATCTTTTTTAAAAATGGGACCGTATTAAGCGAGTAATATACACAATAATACACATCTACTAATTTACATTATATAGAATTTCAATTACATTGTATTTCGATTACTAGACTGCGGATTTTATGCATTTATTACAAAAATGGATGGATGTAATTTAAAACAGTAAAAATATTAAAACAATTCAAGAACGTCCATATGTTATTTTTGCAGTTTATTAAAATCAATAAAAATAGAAAGAATTTTTTATATGGTTTCAGTGTCTTGCAATTGACGAAGAAAATTTTTATTTTGCAAAAAGATCCGCAGTCTATCGATTACACTCATGATTCGCGCAATTAGCAATTAAATTAAGTGAAAGGGTCGAATTGTATATGCAATTACAATGTAATTCAAATACTGTGTATATAAGATACAATGTAATTCAATTACAATATACATATTTAAATTAGCACAACTCTGTCGGTCGACCACTTTATGGTTTGTCTATAAAGACAAACTATGTTTGTTTGTTTATAAAACTGTATTAGTGAAATATCGATGTGAGTTGAAATGAGTCATGGGCCTAGAACTTGCAGGTGTCCAAGGGTTAATAATAACAGGAATACTTAGATTTGTTTTTAAAGCTGTCATATAAAATCACGAAGAAATTACACATGCAATTATGGTAATTTCACGGACTGTACATATGTCCACCACTGCACGTAAACAAAATTTCATAGAGTTTGAAGACTGTGTAGAGGTCCACATTCGAGTGTCGTAGGTAGCTGGAAGAAGTCGCAAGGACTTCATAATAACGTAGCGACGATAATGAGAGAGAGGCAGTGGGTCCGTTGCGACTGTTGCGAGGTAATAAAAGTAAATCACATACAGGGCAGCACGTGGTTGCGCGGAGTCCCGGTGCTAATCGCGATTTCGGGAAAGCCCGGCCCGCCGCAAATGCGAGAAAACTCGCCGCAATAAAAGCCGACGGAACGCGCGAGAATAGACAAGCACAATGTGCTCTGGGGTAAGGGCGAAACGGAGCAAGAAGGGAAACGGGCAAGCCAGATAGAGTCAGGGGTGAGATATAGTTGGCGGAAGAAAGACGAGAAGAGACGGTGCACACGGTGGTTGCACGTGTTCGCCGAAACGCGTCCTCGTTGCGGCCGAAGCGAGACCTCCCGCGCACAATACCTACCCCGTTCACGGGTTCGCATACGTTGGGGAAAAAACTGCACCACGGTTAGGGGAGGATAGGGGGGAGGGTAGTGGCCGCGGCCACCATTTTTCTCACCCTCTCGCGTGGGCAGAAATATGCCTGCATCGTCGCAATTAGTTGCGACGGACCGCCAAAAAGGAGAACGCCGAGCGAACGGCGGACGAGCAGGAAGCCGCTGTTAATCTTTGCGTCGTAATGGCGGGAAGTAAAGCCTCTTCGCGGGAAAAGTGCATTTCGTTGCAGCGCGGCCAAGCCATTGTAAAAAATTCTGGTCAAAGATAAATCCCGCTGGTCAGCTTCTCCCCAGCTACGGTAGTTACGCTGGCTTTCAATTTTGCTCTCTAATTTGATTTTATTCCTTCTTCCTAAACAGCACTCGTGATTTTTATTGGCGAGCTACGCTGCGGATTAATGTATGTTGTTAACCCTCAATGATCAATCACGACGATACACTTTATAATTTTAACGCATATTTTTATGACGCAAATGTAAGTTAATCTTATAGTTAGACTGCATATCTTTATGCAAAATAAAAATATTCAGCGTTAATTGCATGATGCTGGGAGCTAGTTAAATATTTTTTTCTTCCTTTAACAATTTCAATAAGTTGGTAATGCATAGATACTCTTAATTCTTTTAACCCTTCCACTGTTTTATAGGTCACTTATTCTTGTCAATAAATGCATAGAATCTGCTAGTGATCGCCTAAGAACAATAATTTTGCTGTTTGTCGACAAAAATATTAATGAAACTGATAGTGGGTACTCGGGAACCGGGTTGTTGATATGAGGGTTAAATTACAATCAACCCCAATTAATACAGACGTTCTTCATAGACGTCTGATTTCATGCTTTTGGGCTTTTAAAATTAAGGCTCTTATTTCAATCTCTAATTTAATGTGCAAATGATATTTTTACCAACTGTTTAAATGCTTTTAAACAATTACAAATCAATTCATGACCCTTCAATTAACACGTAGACAGCCGCACAATCAGCTCAAAAAAATCCAACAATAATTAAATAATTTTGTCATTGTAATGAAAGCTGGAGAGTAAACGCTCATCACTGGGATTAATGAGGATGATGAAGAATTAATGAGGAATTCCAGTGGAGTTTGGTCCACGCAACTGTATTATGAATAAATATTTATGCAAAATAAAAATTTTCTGAGAAAAACTAAGGGATGTTTACAGTTTACAAATGCAAACTGTCAGATATAATATTTATTATCAATGTCCAAGCTTTGAAATGACCTCCTATCTTTTTAAACGTCTCAACTAGAATTATCTTTATCCTCATCTATAGGGTTTCCTCAAAACCAGAACACCTAATATTAACTAAGTCGTTGCATGTTTGAAGTGCACTTAACAGTGAAATCCTGACTACACTTTAAAGCTTCGAACGCAACCTAAGAAAAAAAAACTAGCGCGAGCAGGCTGTCCTGTACTACGGCGAGCAGGATTTCGCATAATGTTTCTCCGGAGGCAGCGCGTTACGTGAATTCAGTGCTTTTCCGGGGCTGGTCATTCTAGTCCCTCTGGGAAATTCCCAATTAGATCGGCTCAACGCCAGTCGATGCTAATGTCGCACGACTTTGGAAAGGTCGTAGCGCATGGAAAATCTGGATCGGAGCTCGATGAACTGAGCTCTAATCCGCGCTGCCACCTGAACAAACACCAGTCGCCGTGGTTCGGCCGGTCCCTGTCAAAGAAGACTAATGATTCGATGGAATTTCTTGAACGTGGTCTAAGGGAGACCATGGAGATGTTGCGGGCACGGTCGAATGACAACGCTGGGTCTGCTAATTCGCAATAAAGAGGGATCGTTGCACCTTGCTAATAAAAGCATAGTTTGCTCATTTCGCCACTTTGAGAATTGGTCGAACATTGGTCAAAGAATAAACGGGATTACTCTAAGTGAGGTGATGGAGTGACGAATGGAGCTGGGATCTGGCAATTTTGAAATCGGGATTTTCCAATGACGAGGAAGGCTTTCGCCGGCTGGAAGCTTGCAGAGTTATCCACCGCGGGAAGAGTCCAGAGTCTGAAGGTGGTGGCGGACGAAGTGTGTGGCTATCGATCACTGGTCCACCCCTGTGGGCGATGGTCTCCTCCTAGTAAATTCTCTCTCCGTCTCCCTGTGGCGGTCTTTCTCTCTCCCTCTCTCTCCTTCTCTCTCGATCTTCCCCTCTTCCCTCGACAGTGAACTCCTCTCATCCTCATCCCCTCGAGTTACATCGAATTTACCTAACGTAGGCGCGGTAGGTAGCCTCTCTTCCTCTTGTTCCTCTGCCCGTCTCTCTTCGTTTCCCTTTGTCTCACCTCCGCGCGTTCCTCTCTTCCGTTCTCTTGCCTTCTCTGGAGCGCGCGCTGGTTCACTCCCCTGGTGCAAACGTCTCCATAGCTCTGGACCCTTTGAGAGCTCTCCTCGAGGAGGCCTAGAGAGGCTGGGTGCGAGGGAGAGGCCTCCCGGACGAGGGAGCAAAGAGAGGAGATGAAGACTGCCGAGCGGCGAGTAGAGGGATGGCATGGACCGAGAAAGACAGAACGAGATAGCGAGAACGCGAGAGAGAAGGAGAGAGGGTGAGGGGGGGCTTGTTATGGACGTGATGGACCCCTCGTTCGTCGTACATCTGGGCAAGTAGACCGGGCAGAAAGGGGGAAGAGAAGCTTTTAGAACTTGGAATATTCACGAGGCCGTGGCTTGGACAAGCGAAACACGTCCCTCGATATCTGCTTCTTTCAACGTCACGCCCTAAAATCAAATCGGCTGGCGAAGATCGGCTAAGTTGATTCCTGACGTCCCGAATCGTTTTCGCCGCGTGGATGCGTATAATGAATCCCCGGTCGCCTGATGCTAGGCTTCGCCAGCGGAAATAACGAAATATTGTTTCTGGTCGTTCACCCTTCGCCCAAGCCGTTCCGCAGGGTGCGTTTCTACGATTTTTCGCCAGTTCCTGTGTGAATGACCGAAGCGACAGGCTGCCGAACTTTGTTCCTTGCCCCTCTGGCCTCCCGCAAGTGTTTGTACCTTCTATGGCACTCCTTCATTGTGATGTTTAGAATTTGAGACGGTCCATAACAGTTTGCCCACCAGGATGTATATGCGCTGTACGTCAAATTGATGATCAGTCCCTTATGGAGATTTAATGGAGGTTACAAAAATGTTGTACTTCGCTGAAAGGGTACCTGTGAGGTCATTTGACATAACTTTATCCTTTACGAAAATGTTCCTCCTGGCTTTGTTAAGGAGTTATTAACGAAAAACATGGATCAATCAAAGCGCGAGATTCTGGCTCGGCCAATAGCAACACTCAGTGGGACCAGTCAGCTGTAACCGCGCTCTGATTGGTCCACGTTTTTTGTTAATAACTCCTTAACAAAGCCGCGGGAAACATTTTCATGAACGAAAAAATTGTTTGAAATAACCTCAGGAACGATTCCCAGAGGTTTTTCGATATTTTTAGGAAACCCTGTAGTTGCAAGAATAGTCTCCTGTCAAGAAGGTTAGTAAGTACACTGCGGATCTTTATGCAAAATAAAATCTTTCTGCATTAAAATGTATTTCCTCTTTTAATAGTTTCAACAAATTGAGAGCAACGCAATATTACGAAAGTCTTCTGATGTCAAATCGGTGATCTAATTATTAGCATCTTATGAATCACATTCGTGGAAAATTTGGAATATCGATGATAGAGTATTTGTTTATTGGAAAATTGGAAGAATACGTTCAATAATGGCAAGGTTAACTCTAAACGGCGCAGTTCGTGTTCGAGCGACTATTTGAACTACAGAGGCAGAACTTGCGCGTACTTGGACGCCTTTTGATTTCGTATTCAGGGTATGTTGTCTCCATGGCGTAGAGCACTGCCTACCAGCAGGAATACGAGGTCCTGGAAGGACTTCCTCGGCAATCAGCGATGGTCCGCAGCCGCTGTTTGTCTTCGCGCGTGATTGGCGCCTTGCTTTGCCGCTTCTGTTTGGTCCAACGTCAAGGTGCCTTGGCATTCCTGTCTACGTGACTGTTTATTGACATTTAACTTCGGTAACGAGCGTATGCAGAGCTGACGTTGTTACAGGATTACTCAAAAAAGGTGTCTCCTCCTTAACGCGTCCATCCTCGGAAGCAGGTGTTGCGTTTGTTTCACTCAGAGATCCAGTTATCATTCGTGTCGAAAAATAATTCGATTCACTTGTATAATATGCTTGAGAAATTTTTCTGGTTCGATTATACGTCTTGTTCAAACTAACATGTTCACTTCTAATGTTTTGAATTAAAGTTCTCGTTCGTGAATTCTCGATTATGCGCGCCCAGAAAGCACATTATTGCAAACTAATCGTGTAACATCATTATTAACTCTACATCTGAATATTAAAACTTTCTTTCCCTCAGAACTAGTACCGTCTCGTATTACTATCTGAATTTTTGCTATTTTCAATTCACCTGCATTTAGAAAAAGAAAAATGTCTGAAGTTCTGTAACATTTGCAATATCTACGTTCATGCGGCACATTCCACATAAAATTCTTCAAACGTCTACATTTGATTTTTCATTTTACGACTATTCTGAAACTCTCGACATCAAGAAATAAAATGGGTATATTTCATATTCGTACCTTCTCCTTTATATAATATTCGTTTCTACTGGATTGGTAAGTGAAAATCAATTTTATTTTAAAATATCAGAAACGCAGTAAGATAAGTTTATCTAAATCTTAAATAATTATGAACTTGAATTATAGAATAGGACAGCTGTGCTGTCTTCACAGTCTACTAAAATTTTATGAAATAGGTTCAAATAGCTGTTCGTAATAAAAACACGCACTGGATTTACTGGAAATAGAAAAATAAATATCTGTGCTCATGAAAATAAAAATATTGCAAGTTAAATATTAACAGTATAATATTTTATCAGATACGTTGCGAAGATTTCCATTTTTATTCAATAGATATGCGCATTCCTCCGTTTGTAACAAAGAGAAATATTTGACTATAGAAATTGATTCTGTCATAAAATGAATTAGCTGCGTTATAAATTTAATCTAGCAATAAGTAGACATATTCACCATATTGTGCTCAATTTAATTGAAAATAGTAATAATTTCTTTTACTTTTATCCACATTCGAAATTCTAATAATTCTAATTACAAATGTAATAGGGTTTCATTAATTCTATTCCGGTAAAGAAGATCAAGAGTTAAATTAAAATATGGGACATTAAAAGTTCAATAAACTCCGTTTTTAAATATAAAAAAATAGATGGCAATACTATAATTAACAGTATCTCTTCAAGCTCATGTGTAAAACAGGTCACAGAATATAAAAATTTTCCTTCGAACAGCAGATATATACTTTCAATATTGCAATCAATTGCAACAATTACAACAATTATTATTTCTCATAAAATAAAATTGTAGCCTTCAGTATAGTCGAAAAAGAATTCATTTTACAATAAATAAGGACTGTGTGTAATAGAGAAATGGGGAAAATCGCAGAAGCAATATGCGTGTAGTTGTCGAGCAGTCGTGTGTAACTCAGACGCACGCAATATTGTTTACAATCCCGAATATGGTACTATAGGTCCTGGTAGCGGCCATCGACATAAACCAAACCAATGGCATTTAACCTTCAGTTACTCACGCACCACTTGCTGTATAACTGGTACTATGGAACTTTATACGACTCTCCCCAACATAAATAAATTTTTATTCAATACAGTAACTACTTAAATGCAGAATAAATATTTGCTAGTGTAGTCCACGCTCTTGTTTGAGCTCGGAACACTAATTTTAAAGTTTTGAGATTGTAAGTACTATATGCGAATAATGAAAGCTAATAAGTCAATGTGTTATATTACAGAGTTCAAATCTTTCAGCTGCAAGTTCAAGCTAGGGGCTATTTATAAGGTCCCCTTCTGCGTCATAACAATTACGAAACGGTTTCATTCAGAAATTCAATATAATCTTCGAGAAATTCAAAATAGCATGATATATATATGAACCGTTTATTTTGAAAATGGCCTAAGTCCATATTCGAGAAAAATCAAGCTAGCAATTTTAATATTTACATTTCTACGTTATCTTTACATTCTGAAGCAAATTGTAACTAATATATTTAAAATCGCAAAGCTTGTGTAAAAAGGAAATTAGCTGGTTAATAGAATGATACAAATTTTTCATTTGAAAGTGGCTTAAGTCCATTCTTGGTAAGAAGACACATATTATTCACTTAACACATTACCGACCGGCGATTATTGCATAATTTTGAAAAATCTATGGTACATGCCTGAACACTTTTTACTGGAACGTTCAATAGTAACAGCAATTTTCATTTTGAATTAACAATTCACCCTCAATAAAGTCATCTAATAGTTTCATTCAAGATTGCAATGTAGAAGAAAATTTCTATGCTTTCTTTCGGTACAGCACAATTATTGAAAATCCTATTAATATGCTTCCGGTAGGTAAAGTGTTAATAATTGCTAGTATTTTAATAGGAATTGTGAATTTAACACTCTTAGATACACTTAAGGAGTGTGATACATTAGTATCCTATACGGATATTTTTAATTTCATTGAAACACGCGCAAAGTCTTAAATATCTCAATTTAAACTTAAATGGACTTATAGGCCGCTTTCAAATTAAACGGCTTATATGATTTCATCTGGGAGTGTACGCGACATTGTTTAGAATCTCGATGCCAGGTTTGTGTCCCACGTCAGTATAGACCAAATCGGTACAACCTTTAATAACCCCTGCGCAAATCATAAGAACCTGAACAAATTCGCTTCGTCCATGTGTTACCGAATTTATGGATTCCCTTTGGTAGGCTCGGCACAATTCACGAACGCGCGAGAATTTTTCCAGGCGGTACACTATCGCGCGCATGTGCGTCCATCTACATACGCAAAGGGAGAGAGAGAGCGAGAGAGATAAGTAACACGCACGGATGCGTGCACGCACACGTGTGCGGTCTTGGTGGTGCGTGTGATATGAGGTCCTGTAGGAATTCACTGCCGGGCGTAAATTCTCTGTCCTGGTCTCCTCCAGCATCTAGTCGCTCGCTCCCTTTGGGGTGGACTCTAAAGTCCACCCCCTTAGCTGGCCGTCCGACCGGCCACCCCATATTTCTCGCTCTTTTTCCCTCCGCCGTGTGCTCTCCCTGTCTCTCCGTTTTCTCTGACCATCCTAGCTGCCGCCTCCAGCGACAACATTCTGTAGCCCGACGACGAGGGTGACCACCCCTTCCGAGAGAATGGACCGAGGACAGTGACGCTCAAGCTCGCGCTACCGATCGTCCGGCCGCGATAAGGAATCTTTCTTTTTTTATCGCCGTGTCTTTTTCTTTCCGCGTTACCGGCCTCCCCACGGGATTACTTCGGCTTTATTGCTTTTAATTACTTGACACGGGTTGGAACCCGCGCGCGGAACCCGCGGCAACACCAAGGAGGCGTTGATGCTTGGCTGGATACGCCTGGGGCGTTACGCCGCGCGCCGCGCCGCCAGGCAACCTGCGGCTCACTTTTCTTACACACCGATGTCGGAATATGTTTTCAATTTATTTCAAAGATTCAAGGGGGTCAGTCGATAAGAGAGTGTCTCATTTACCCCCGATGCCCTCGGTTCTAACTTCTGCTTGGAAGTTGGAACAGAGTCCCCACTCTACCTTCCCCTTCTACCACGCTATTCCCCACGCTTCCGACACGGCCCGGTGATGTGATGTGTTCCGTGTTCCGAAGAGAGGGTTACCTTTTCCCCTCAATTCGTGCTCCCTCCCCTCATCTGACGACACTGGTCTGCATTAATTTCAAACCACACGAGCTGCATAGATATTAATTTCTTTTCTAAATAATTACAAGCTGGGAACGATACAACAGCATATTGCAATTTTTATATGTTTTTTTTATTTTCCATTTGACTTTCTGATATCATCTTCTTCGAATTTATTTAGAAACACTTGTATCCAATATTCAGGAAACTATGTTTTCTAAGTTACGACTTGTCAGCGGATTTTGATGCAAAATAAAAATGTTGACGAAGACTTCTCTTGGTTTTTTCATTCTCGATAAACAAAATGGCTGAGACGACCTGTTTTATAAGCGATTACGTACAAGAGCATGCGCAGCCATCAACGTTTATTTATTCTTCAATAAAGTGGTTATAAATATTATTGAAATGTACATGAGTGTATACTGAAATTTTGTATAGAAAAAGTGACATAGTTTCTTTGTGAAAAATCCCCTAAAAGACATAAAAATACGCTGTTTACACTAGAATACCCTTGCAAAGCGTCTTCTTGCCTGGATGGCTTAAAAAATTGAACTTTCGTTGCAGTTTCTTACAGGGTTATATTTAAAAATATGTAATCTTAAATTGTCACAGAAAAAATCGGAATATTGGGAACGTAAAACAGTCATAATATCTCAAATACCAATCATTTATGATTTATTCATCATAATTGACGTTTTCCGTAGATAATCCATTATTGTCCAAAGTAACAGTTGTAAAGTTGAAATTGAAATTTTTCCTATTTTCAGTAACTATATCGACTGTTAGAATTGTTTTGTTTCACAGTGCTTTACATTAAAGACACATAAAATTTGTAATTGTCTTGCAGTATGTTGAAAAATAGTTCAGGTATCAAACTTCGTGGCCTCGCATCCTACAACCATCTTAGATTAAATCTCAGATTTAAACGACGAAGTTGAAGTTAAGGTCCAACGTTGCAAAATACTTTAAGTGTAAAACTTCGTGATTTTAGATCTTAAATTGTGAGCACTCTGACCATTAAAAAGGTTTTCTAAAGCATTACGAATACATTAATCAAATCTATGAGAAATCGTACGAAAATCTCTACCTCTTCGTTCCAGATCGTCGCGACTGGCAATCGGACAAAGATTCACGGAATTACAATGGTAATGCAAATAAACTCGGAATATAATCGCGGCACCTTATCAGCGGGCAGAGATTCTACGCACGTACGTACGGAGAACATCCTGAGCCCGGTAAGTGGCGTATGGAGATATCCAAAGGGGGTTGGATAGCTGGAATGGTTCGCGAGGGTGCCAGTGAAGGGTGGTACTGTGCCGCAGAAGGGTGAAGAAGCTGGATGGATATGGAGGCAAGGAGGAAACACGAGACAGTGGAACGGAAGACGATACGGAAAACGGGAGGAAAGAGGGAACGAGGGGGAAGAGAAGGAAAAAGAGGGTGGCACAGGAAAGGAGGAAAAGTAAAGGGTGCGCGGGGAAAGAGAGAAAGAGGAAAGCGAATGCACAAGGTAACGGAAACGAATTAGAGAAAAGAGAGTGTAGGAGATAGAGACAGAAAAATGGGTAACGAGATGGGACTAATATCGTCCTGCGAACTAGGCTTTGCTCTGTCTCATTCCTTCGCTAACTGTTCACTCGTAATTAGCATTCGAATTACATCGATAGTACAACCGATGCCATGGTTGGTGAAGGGAGGGAGCACGAATTGAGGGGAAAGAGTTACCCTGTTTCTGCCAATACCGGACAGAGACGAAACGCGTCACGTGACGTAGAAGGGGAAGGTAGAGTGGGGACAAAAGTCTTAATATATGCGATCTTTTGAAATAGTTTGTTACATTAATTAATTGTGGCCTTGCACTGAATTTAGAATTAGAAATACAACTACATTTTTCTTTCATAAGAATTCTATTGGGTTGGAATGGAAGATCGTAGCGTTTGTAAATTAAAATTGAAATCTAGAATTCAGATATTTATTCATAGAGAGAGATTTATTCTATAACATATTTTCCATTCTGTTCTATTACATTTTGCCATTTTCGAGGTAACTTCTCGTGTTATTGAATAAACATATGAATAAATACCTTAATTTTATCTTCGATTCTTAATTTGAAAACGCTACGAACTTTCTTTCCAACCCAATAGGTGTGAGAGGGAAACACTTGTTTCTTATTGTATTTTCATCGCTTCATTTTAGATGTACATTGTTGTACTTAGGTGTTCTGGTATTGTAACAAGCGAAAATTGTGATTATTCAATAATTATTATTAAATTGTGGGTTTTTGTACAAAATACGAAGTTTCTAAATTAATCGTAAGCAGCAGAAGTTAAATAACACTGTCCTTCTTTCGTTAATAATTTTAATAAGCCGTTCATTCGAGTTACAAATGCATAAAGTGCCCAATCAAATTGCTAATTAAACGCTGTTCTTTGGCAACTTTGATCTATTAATAGAAGTTGGAAATTTCTGACTTTATGCTAATTTGAAATTACAATTGCGATGCTATTCAAATGTTTTTCAATGCTTACTATACTACATGTGCAACGTGGTTAATAGCTCCATGTATGATTTATGTTTGTATTACGTGAAACATAGAATTTGCAAAAACACGAAGCTTAGTAAGCAACAATTACTTCAACATTTTTTGCAGTAGTCGTTAAGCTATTTATAGCTTGCTAATTTCCATTGCCTTTGCGAAGTCACTTTTCGATACTATTAACGACGTGCAAATGATATTTTCTACTACCACATATATTCACGATTTAACTAACTTTGGTTTCACGATACTTTCTTGTAATTTGGTGCACGTATCATGTTATTACTGCAAACGGTATTTGTAATGAGATTTAGCATTTTCCACTCTAATACCGGAAATCCTGGAGTGTATAACTATTCATTAACCTACAGGGTATTCATAGGAACATCGTTCGTCTTATGAATTATTATAAATCGATCTTATAAAGTCGAACTTTCAATCTTTCTGCTCTTAACTCTCCAATGCTTCCGTTACGTCGGCTAATTCATTCGTCTGTAACTCGGAGATATGAAACTCAATTTGCATAAGAAAAAACCGAACAAATAGCGTTCGAGTTCTAATTTATATTGCAGTAAAAAAGTGACTCGGAATTAATTTCTGGAGCGAAGGAATGTTTTTATCCAACGTGAACATTTTTGTTTAATGTTTTTAAAGAATCGGTATCTATTTATTTTAATTCTCTTAATTCCTTCGAAAAACTGAAATCGTTTGACCCAATTTTAAAGAAGGTTTTGTTTTATCATATGTATGCGAAAGTTTAACCTTTTTCAATTGTCCCTGTGCATACCATCGTATAATTACAATGCCTTCCGCCTTCTTATGTAATTATTTGCGTGCTATTGATGTGTTGAAGCAACCAACTTTATTATTGACTGGAAAAAGACTAAAATTCTGCGTACACGTCATATAATAAAAGTTGTACAGGGTGTAAAGAAATGTTTGGTTTTGGCTGTCGTAGGCGTGTTCTACATTTTCGGATCGATGAAGATCTGTAAAAAAAGTTGCCGCAAAATTGTCCTTGACCTTGAATTTCAAGGTCTGGCTTAGCTTAAAACGACGAATTAAAATAATGCACAGTATGAAACACACCAATTAGGGCAGACAAGAATTAAAACATTATACAAACATCCCAAACGAATAATTTCTATTAAACAAAACAATTCTTTTCGCAACTTTTTAAAGACACGTATCATTTTGTGCCATTTATTTGTCTCGAAAATTTATATTACTCTAGATAAATTCATGCGGAGCAACATTTTAGTTTTACCAACTGAGACGAATAAACAAAAACAGCGGGAAACGATGTATGTAGAAGAAATTGCGTTTATGTTATCTACTAAACAAAAATTAATAAATTAATACGGTGCTCTATCATTTGATCTCTAACTGTACTAGATGCCTATATTAATAGGATTTTTAATAATTGTGCTGTATCAAAAGGTACCTGAAATCATTAGATGAGGAGGAAATTATTAGATTATGTTAGATCATGTTATAAATAAATTCATGCGGAGCAATATTTTCGTTTTACCCACAGAACTGATTCAACAGTAACAGTGTAAAACGAATTAATATTCGGACGCCCTAAAATGGACGATAACTTTTTTAATATTGTACTATACGATTTGAACTTTTTTGGGAAGCTAGAGCAATTAGTTAACTGTAGGATGTGAAAAGATATTTTTTTGAAAATTGCAATTGATCGGAATTGTAGAAGAAATACTAAAAGTTGCATTTTGCAACTATATCGAAAATTTTAAAAATACGTTTTGTAGATCTGTGTCAATTAATCATGTTCTGAAAATTTCGTCAAAATCGGTCGACGTTGCAATGAGCTACAGACGTTCAATGATGGTAATAATTTCAGATTTTCACGATTTTCGGCTTCTAACTGCAATATGTAAATCTAAGGATTCTTACATCTTTCAATGCCTGTCGTTTTTTCTCGCATCAACTGATTTCGATGATACTTTCACAGTGCATATAATTGACACAGATCTACGAAACGTATTTTCAAAATTTTCAATATAGGCCAGCATAAAAAAGTTATAACATGCAACTTTTAGTATTTTTTCTACAATTCCGATTTATTGCAATTTTTGAAAAAACTTCTTCACACATCCTGTAGTAAACTAATTGCTCTAGCTTCCCAAACAAGTTTAAATCGTATAGTACAATATTAAAAAAGTTATCGTCTTTATTAGAGTGTCCAAATATTAATTCGTTTCACTGTACATATAGGAAATTGCATTTACGTTATCTACTAAATAGAAATGAATAGTGTGTCCTATCTTTCTGAGTGTAAGCACGGAAGAAGGAGTACGTGAATGGGGGAGTTTAATATCGTCGTTGGCAAACTGTAAGCGGCAACTGAAACGAAGTCGGCGATTGTGAATACGAGCTGCGGAATCATTGATCTTCCGACAATTACGACCGATTGATGCGGCGCGACTCGATCCCGCGATCGTCGGCCGCCTTGCACGAGGAACGTGAAGAGCGGTGCTCGAAGGCCGACATTGCTCGCGGGCTAATACCACGGCTGAGCGACAACCGGCTAATTTTTGCTTGGGGCCAATTCTGGCCGCGTCCTTGGGTGTGCTCTTGCCGGTTTAATAATGCAGTGCGCCACTGTGTCAGTGTGCCAATTCCTTCCTGGACAACCGTGGCAACCGACAAGTCGCGCTGCTATGCAGTCCTTTCGCCTAAAACTTTCATTGCTAGCCAACGTCCCTTATTTAGTTTCGACGGCGACAGCGCTTCGGATAAAGGTACAGGATTTCAGACAGTTCAATCCTCGAAATGCACGAACTTTTACAGATTCCGCGTTACGAGTAAATTATTCCCGACGCAGTCTCCAGACTGGTCACTGCATTTGTTTACGGAAGCCTGTCGCGTCTGTGTGTTTTGTTTCTGTTCTCTTACGAAACTTTCAGTGTTCATTTTTTATGAATGGACCATTTATTTTGAATGTGGTGTAAGTCCATTAAAACAAAAATGAGATATCACATAATTTGTGATTAACTTAGGGCAAACTTTTTATTTATAACTAGTTAATATTTAATATCTTAAAAGATGCCAATGCTTTGTTCAATTTAAAATTGGCCAATAAAAGAAATTGCGTAGCGATTGATTATGAAAGTGTGGAACGTCCAATTTCCATAGACATAAGTAGCGGTGTCACGTGGTTACCACACCACAGGTTTACTATGATGTTATAAAACAATGTTTAAAGACATTTACAGCCTGTAAATATATATAATTTTAGTTAAATTCGCCTAAAAGAGAAATATATAATCAAATTACATATTGATAAGATGCCAAACTTGACATAATTAATTTATATATTTTTGAATTGACGAATATGATAACCTTTAATTTTCTCGAAACAACAAAAAATGGACTTACACCACTTTCAAAATAAACGGTCCAAATAATGCTTGTCAGGATACCGATTCCGTCTCTTTCGACTGTTGTTTTGAAAAATTATTCGCAATTGTTCGTTCAACTGATTTACCACGTTGAACATCGCGGTAGTCATCGTTGACCATTTATGAAATTATTGTTATAAAATTAATGCCACTGAATATCAATTTATTGATACTAAAATTAACTGTATTATATTATACATAGAATAAGAACTTTATTATATGAACGGAAAAGAAAAAAAGCCTTGTATGAAATGCATAAAATTCGCATGACAGTCACTGTGTTAATTAATTTTGTTATTAGCATCTTATTGTCTGGAGATTGTAAATAATCAGACACATCCTCCTTCGTTGTGGAAAGTAGAGGTTTGATTTGATTGTCCAACTTATTTTTTGATAGGACTAAAACTATTTTTCGATAAAAAGAAAATGATTCAAATAACGAATAATGCATTGTAATAATAATATAAGAAGTAACTAATATTTTATAGTTGTATCATTTTTGTTGTAGTACATATTCTTATCAATTTTCTATGTTTAAAAGCTGTGTATTTTAAAAGAAGGCTACTTGAGGTGATATACTGTTGACAGTTTAATATTTATTCATTCACGACACATCGATCGTAAAATTCAGTAACACGTTAAATATACAGAAGTTCTTGATGTATGTTTATCTTTAAAATAATACATTTTATACAAAAGTTTTTTGAACTATAATCATAAACTGATTGAAATTTGTTCATCTAGGTTGAAAATATAATTCTCGTTAAAGATTCATAATTTTCATTATGAACTCGTTATGAAAATACATTTTACATTCGAAATTTTGTTGAACTGAGGAAGGAGTGAAAATGCTGTTGGACAATATCAATAAATAATTAATATCCGATGTAAATATTCATATATTTCAGTAAGTAGTGGTTCATTATAGACTTATACTGAACAATTGTTATTTTGAGGACTCGAGTACGATATCGTTTGACAGACATTTAATGTATCTAATATTTAACGCAACTGAAAATAATTGATCAGTCATTATTTGAAGATGGACGAAATCTTGATGCACCCTTCCCAGCGCTAGATTATCTGGTCGCCAAAATTCAGAATTTATTTGTCTCACGGCTCAGCTTTTAGCGAGCAGATGTCCGAGCCGGTTGTTTGACCAACGCAAAGAAAACACTCATTAAAGAAACTCCATTAGAAGTGAAGTCTTTCTTTCTTTCTGTGGCTCGTCTTCTTTATTAAGGTAACTGCAAAGTGAAGTGAAAGCAAAAGTATCTAAATATTTAGTCTAGACAGTGTTAGACAAAGTTTCCAGTTACCACAGAAACTACATTCGCCCACTCGTCCTAACTTTTCAATTCTTCTTCGACTTTCACATAGAATAAATACTGTTACAAAAATTAATGTCGTCCCGCCCAGAATATACTAAAATATACACTGGCATATATATACCAAGACATTAGAATATACAGTATGAAGTCTTCGTACAATTCTGAAGAGGTAGTATAATGAATGTCGTCTAACAATTACAAAACAGTGCTATTAAAGAACTTGAAGAAACGTGAAAATGATATGTGTCAGATTTAAACAACAAACTAATTTTTACACTTTTTATTTCATGTTTTGCTATTAGCATTACTAAATATATTTCGTATAAAATAAAATTCACAAAGTTCCAGATCAATTGTTCTACAAATTCAGTAACAAAATCAATCTTGTAAGCTGCAAAGGAATTCTGTTTAACACAATCTGCTCACATCACGAAACAGAGAAAGAGTACAAGTGAACTGGGAACTCGAGCGTTCGACATTCGACACTGGGGAGTCTCGAATTTCGTTATAAATTTCGATCGGCGCGAGAATAGGAGTATCGGACCATTCGTTACCGGGTTTACAGGTTTTATTATCGGCAGCTTAAATGTCCTCGATTGACCCGGCGAAGAATTATTCTGTTTCAGGATCGCGCGAACGAGAGTAAAAAGAAGGGCGACGGATAAAGAGATATCAACGCGGATTTACTTGGTATCCCGGCAGCAGCGGGAAGTGCTGTTCGCAGTTCTCTCAGGCTCGCAGGCTCTCGCAGCTCGATCCGGTCGTCTCAAGGATGGAAGGATCCTCCGCAGATATTCACCTTCGAATCCTGAAGAAACGAGCGAGCCAGCAGCGCCGAACTCGATCGCCATAATTTACGACGTCGATGTACCGAGAGAACGTTATCGTGCGATTCTGATCAGCGGCAAGAGACTTCGACCCCGTGATACAAAAAACCATTCCGAGATCTCTCGTCGAGGTCGTTACTCGAACTCGTCGAGTAATGAGGGACTATCGAAACCAAAGACAAAGTCGCCAGTTGCGGACTCGTTGCACGTGTTTTCTGCACTGATCACTCATTAGTTAACAGCGGCGATTCAATGGCCGAACAGGAGAACCACCGGAAAAAAGGTACGATCGCATGGAATTGATTCGACTGTTCAGACCTATGTTCTTTAACCCATTCCTATCAAATTTATTTCAGCTGATATAGTGAGCTACACAGTTTAGTAATTGCCACGTGTTTCGCTTTAAAGCCGAGGTCCAATAACAGTTATTTTTAAAATGTTTTTGAAAAAGAGTAAAAATTAATATTTATTTAAATGAGTACCAGTTATCAATCTCAAAGAAATTTTCCAGAAACTAAAATGATTCAAACATTTTTAATATTCTGATTAACAATAATCGTTTTAAATGACAGTTTTTACTTCACGTTATCATTTAAATTACGTCGTAAATACCTTCTTCAGACATTAACTACATCGTAAGCATAAGGTTACTAGTTATCACCACAATATGTATCACTACGATAAGGTTACCATTTATTATCAGTGACCACTGAAAGTCATTGTGTTAATTCTAAGCGCATTTTTAACAATATTTCAAGTAAAACCTATGGAAAGACATGTAAGAAATTCTGTTCCTGCTAAATATTGTAAGTGATTCGTGAGTTGCTGTGTTTATTGGAATTCAGTCGATGGAAAAGATAAACTTTTATCAAATAACAGATATGCTTAGATATTTTACTATACTAAACGTATATCAAGTTTTTATGATTAATTTCTACGAAAATTGAAAATTACGCGCAGCAAAATAAAAATTAGAAGCTGAAAACTTCAATATACATAATAATTTAATGTTATTACTAAATTTTCTATAAAATTAATTCTCATACTATAATTTAATGCTATTTTAAAATATTATTAAATTCTCTATGAAATTTTTATACTAGTTTTATTAGAAAATCTTTGTCTTAGAGCATTTGTTTTTCAAATTTCCGTACTAATAATTACAAGGAAGGATAGAGGAAAGGAGGCTAGAATGACTATTGTGATGTGTCATAGTCTGATGTGTTCTTGGGTGACTAATTTTGGAAGATTTGATGCTCGTTTTGTAGAGACTCTAGAAAAGAAATTAATCATAGAGTAAATAACTAGTCATCCGATACTTTTAACAGATGCATAGCACGCTATAATAACTACTATGTACCTAAGTTATCACAGTAATTCCTACTAATACACATCGATAGTAAAAATGCAGAGTATTTACACACACACACACGCTTACAGTTATAATATAAACTCATTTACTAAATTTCTTATGTTTTCCATTAATTATTATATGCAGTGAGTTTGATACAAATCTTATCCAGCATAAACATTATTAATTCCATAATGGGTTAATAAGACTACCAACTATTGAAAAAAAGAATTTTGTTTGATTTGGTATTTGTTTACAGTATTCTTAATAATCATATGTGATGCTTTGCTATTTTAAATCAAGTTTCGTTCTTGCCGAGGTATGTGCAACATTATACAATATTGTGCACTTGTATGGATTATATTATGCACGGCGAATGCAATTGCATTCACTACAATTGTTATTATAAATTGAAAAAGTCAGTACTACATGTCCCAAGAGACATCAAAACGACATAACTGTATTGTTTTGCTCTCTTTTCTTTTTCTTTTCTGTAAACTGTCTCTTTTACTTTTACCTTTATTCAGTTTTCCATTTACTTGTGATTTAACTCTTCAGTGCACGGGTGAAGGTCCAAGGAACTCAATAATATCTTGCACGTAGTTTTATTAATAAATAAGTCCTTTTTTTCATGATATGGTTGTTGCTTCATTGAATACGATTTTTATTTACAGACAATTACGCAAGAGAATAAAATATGACAATTTTTCTCCATGAATCTCGCGGACCCCATGTGCTATATTATACTTATAAAGTTTTCAAGTTAATTTTCTAGGTTTTTGAATTATATTATAGTAAAATTTTTAAGATCTTGATGAATTGAAATTTTAAAGATGGGGATATTGAATACGGTTATATAATCTTGATCTTGTTCTAATAATAAAGCATGATAATTCATAATAATACCCACCACTTCCTGCATTAATGCAAAATAAATACAGGTGACCTTCCTATAACCAGAGTTGTGCAGAATTACAATTGAATTACTTACTCTATGAATTATAATTACAAAGTAATTGAATTACATTGTAATTCAGTCATATTGCAATTTATAATTCAAATCTTCATTCAATTAAATTACAATGTAATTCGTAATTGCAATTGGAGTACAATTCTAAAATGGATTACAATGTAATTCATAATTGCAATTGGAGTACAATTATAAAATATTTTGTAATTAAATTACATTAATTACGAATTACGATGTAATTAAATTAAAATAAAAAATTAAAGAATAATAGAGTAATAGTGAATCCACGTGAAAAGGTATCAAACAGAAGGAATTTATTACTTACAAATTTCTAATATCTGAACAGAAATATTCTGGCCATGCCTGTATTAAAGGAAAAAATAACGACAATCATCTAATGAGATTCATTGAACAAACATTAATATTATATGTAAGTAAAATGAAATACTAATGACCTTTGATGTTGAAGTAACATTAAATAAATAAAATAAAATGAAATACATTATCTAATAACAAAAAACTGGAAAAAGAAACTACGCCGCACACACACAGCAAACAAGCATATGAAAGAAAAACATAAAAATATGTCGCACTTCTTCAAAGTTCTGGGCTATATGTATTTCAATTATATTGTATTTCAATTATATTGCATTTCAATTATATTGCATTTCAAATAAATTGTATTTCAATTACACATCTGATTAAAATACTTAGTAATTGAATTAATTGAAAGGTTTGAAATATGTAATTCAGTTACGACGTAGTTGAATTACATAATTGAAATACAATGTAATTCAATTGCGTAATTGGCACAACTCTGCCTATAACACGGCAAATAGGTTCCTAGAAAATGCCGTGTGGTGTGAAACCGTGTTATATGACACCCAGAGACCTAGAACCAGTACAAAAAGGGGGGTTATATTCCGAAAACCTATTAAAACCAACCTTTTTTTAAATTCCATATAAGCAACTTAATTTTTATTAAAAATATAAATGTATGTATAACACAAAACGAAAAAAGAAAAACAAAAAATATTATTTTCATTTAATGTAACCTTAATAATTATTTCATTTAATGCTATAACATCGGAATAGAGTTATAAATGAGTAAATTATTGTATAATTTACTTATGTATTTTCATGTATAGGCACTATTCTTAATTATTCCTTCCCGTCATTATTTTAAGGTAATTTAGTTTTTAAATATGTTAAACGAAAATCGTGTTATTTAGTGCTTTAGAAGTACAGTGTTCTACAAAGGTTTTCGCAATTTTCTTATTGTGTTAGAGCGAAACCGTGTTATAGGATGCCGTGTTGTAGGGCTACCTGTATACTTAAACCTCCGTAGCGCTTTCAATAAACTATTCAGTAGAATGTCTAATAGCAAACAGGATATTACCCAGGGAATTCATAAATATCTGATACGACGAAAATAGCCTCATTTGTATGTTCAGAAAATGATTGATCCGCTGATATTAAAAACAAATTCTAAATGCAAGATTAAAACAACATAATTAAATAAAATTTTGAAACATTTTCAAGACGAACTTTCACATTGGGGGTTCAGATAAGAACAGATAAAATAAAATTCTTGAAAGCAAAACTTTTTAGTTTGAATAAAATTACAAACTATAACAATGAAAAGGATTCTACAATGGGAACAGATATTTTCTTCATTAGTGTTAAGAGAGTTTTGAATTAAATAATTATTACAGTTAAATTGATATTCTGAATACGTTTTATTTATGTAAATAATTGGAAGGATCTAATATTTTTAATTTACGACTATCGACGTCGTAAACATGCATCATTGAGAAATTGTTCAAGCAATTATTCAATCACATTTTGGATAGACAAATTCTTGTTATCGGTTAGACAATTTCTTTGTTATTTTCATACAATAATTTAAAATAGCCTTTTAAGATTTAGTGTCCCGTAATGTTATAGGAGATCCTACGGGCAGTGTTTCTTTTCATACAAATTCCATACGAATTCAATAATTTTTCAAATAAAGATAGCTGTTCATTTCGATCTTTGGTTTATTGTTCAAAGCAGGAATTTCGAGGCCATTCGTCACATGGTACCTACGGGCAATGTTTCTTTTCATACAAACTCCATACGAATTCAATAATTTTTCAAATAAAGATAACTGTTGATTTCGATTTTTGGTTTATTGTTCAAAGCAGAAATTTCGAGGCGATTCGTCAAATGGTTCCTACGGGCAATGTTTCTTTTCATAAAAATTCCATAAGAATTCCATAATTTTTCAAATAGAGATAGCTGTTCATTTCAATCTTTGGTTTATTGTTCAAAGCAGAAATTTCGAGGCGATTCGTCAAATGGTTCCTACGGGCAATGTTTCTTTTCATAAAAATTCCATAAGAATTCCATAATTTTTCAAATAGAGATAGCTGGTCATTTAGATTTTTGGTTTATTGTTCAAAGCAGAAATTTCTAGGTGATTCGTCAAATAGTTCCTACGGGCAATGTTTCTTTTCATAAAAATTCCATAAGAATTCCATAATTTTTCAAATAGAGATAGCCGTTCATTTCGATCTTTGGTTTATTGTTCAAAGCAGAAATTTCGAGGCGATTCGTTAGCGTTCAGCGTGCACCCTCATTTTCGGTGATCGATCATCCGTCTATCCGCAAGGGAAGGAAAAATCGTAGACAGGTGAGATGCTCGTTCGGTCTCGGTGTCCGTCTTCGTTCCATCCGTCTGCCTATTCTCTTTCGTCCACAAAGCAAGTGCACGACGTTTTTCGAGAAACTATCTGGCAAAACCTAGCGTGGCAATGTTCTCAGCAGGAGACTCTCCGGGACTCTGCGAGTAATGCAAGAAGCGGGCACGCCTCTTCCCCTCTTTAACAGATCTCGCTTGCAGATATCCCGACCTGGTTAAATTCATTTTCAGGGACCTCTTGTAATTAACGTCTTCTTCCATTTGTCTTCCGCCATGGTCGTTAGGGTCGTTGGAAAAACAGCTTTCTCCTTTATTACGATTCCGTTTCTTCAACATTCCTTTTTAACATCCCGACATCGGTACGCACAAGATGAATGTTGATACGGAAAATTCTATAAGGTGAGCCTCGGGTCAAAGGTTTCCAAGCTGTTACGTAAGTGCATGACCAATCTTCGTGATTAAATAAACAATATGGTTTATATTGTGTTTCTTATAAATAGAATGTTTTTCTTCCTTAAGAAATCTCTACATGTAGGAGACACCACTTATATTTGTGATTGCATTATTATCGCTTCTCTTCAATTCAATGTGTCCATTATTTACTGTTCACGAAGCGAGTCATTAGAGTCATTTGAATATTCTGCATCTTAATGCATGAACATTATGATTATTCAATATTCATCATATTATGCTGCGTCGATCTACACGCTAAATAAATATTTTCTACGCCGATTGTAAGAAACAGTAAATAACGATGTATTTTTAAATTTAATAATTTGAATAAAGTCGAAAATGATGAAACAATAATTCTTGAATTCTTCTAATGATTTTACAGTTTTATATTCCACCTATTCTTCTAGTCTAATCTAGCCTAATTAATGAGATTAACACTAAACTTACAGAGCACTAAACGTGTGTTATAAAAACGAGAAGATTTATTTAAATATTGCACAATCTTTGTTACAACAAGTGCTCGACTAAAGAAATTCATTGAAATACTTTCCACGAGTTTGTAATGTCAATAATTGTAGAGAAAAAAAAACGATCATTCATCGTGCCTATATTAAATCATCCGGCCATATTAAAAATTGAATTCTTCGAAACAGTATCATTCGTCGCACGCATTAATCCGGTTTCAAGGATATCTGAATATCTCCGGAATTAATATCTCGTCCGAAAGTAGTGGTGGAAGTTTCACTCGTGACTGTTAATAACGATAGTAGATCTCGCTCTCCTAATTGCGGTCTCGATAAAAACGAACGAAACCAGAGCTTTGTTTCTCCCGTTATTTATCGACGGCCAACATGTCATCCGACAACACAGTGTAATTAACGTTCCAGACTAATTCGGCTCCCATTGTCGGAACGGAGCTCCGCGCCCGGCCAAAAATAGACAATTTCCGTGTCTTGTTGTACCTTTTTTGAGCCGTCTATGGGCCAACGGGGGTGGAGCTACGTCGACTGACATTGACTGACGTTCAACAGACGTTTCCCATTATTTTGAATAGTAGAAAATCGACGAATCTTCGGAGCAACACGTCGTCCGGCGAATACGTCGCTTCCACGAAATCCTCCGGCCCCCGTGAAATGTAAGACTTTCATCGTTGTACACTAATATTTTCTCGGAAATTCGTGGGAAGATCTAAATGGCGTGCCGACACCAATTCTGATGTGCCCGCCTTTCGGCCACACGTCACCTTCCACATTCGAGAAATGCTAATGTCTAATCAATTTATTCAAATAGACGACATCTCTTTTATTAAAACAGATCCACATTTTAATTCGCTGAACAAGATTTATATTAGCTTTATATTAGCATTTTAAATTACCAGTTTTAGTAATAAATACTTTTAATTACAATAGCAACCATTGGACTATACACATTATTTCCAACAAGTTTAAAAATGTTCGATACATTAATTTCGATGCAGTACTGTAATTGTTTCCCCCGGTTTTAAGAATTTGTATTGGTTTAAGCCTTTGACCAACAAATCATAATTTTAAACTTTTTAGAAAAAAAAGCAAGAGTAGAATTTCGTTCCGGACATAAATAACCCTGTGATGCTCACAGAGGATTAATTATACAATTACTATAACAAATCGTGTCGTATCATAATTTCCTAAGTAAAAAAACGGAGGTGACCTACGTACTGTAAAAGGAAAGTAGTAAAAAATGAATTATTCCATCATGTGACCTCCATTATGTCGTTCATCTTTTGTTTGAAATGTGTCGTCATCTATAATTTGCATAAGCAAATTACCATTTCCACGCTCAATGTCATTCAACTAAGAGAAATACTTCTTGCATGGGTTAAAAGATTCTTTGTGGTAGAAATAAAATATAAATACAGTTTTATTAATGTTCTTCAGTATTAAAAAATTCTTTTTTTTTTATTTATTTATTTAATGTTGCTTCAACATCGTTGTTTACGAATAATTTTAAATTATCACGTCAGACGAGAGAGAGAGAGAGATTCATCCTATTTACACGCTTTCTTGTACTCTCTTCAATTTGATGATCAATCTACTACAGTCTAATCACGACTAATTTGCTTAATTCTACAAGGAGAATCCTAACTGCACAGATAATAAACGTCCTCGTTACGCTTTTCATTGCACGATTCCTCTGGGAAAATCCTTCCTCCTGACTACCACCAAATTTCTGTCGACGGTACGACGATATAGTAAAAACCATAGTTTTTATTTTCCAACGGTGTTTGGCTAAGAGTCCGCAATCTTCTTGGTGAATCTACAAGTCTGCTGTCGAAAGAGAAACACCAGAATTGGACCCTATCTTTTTCATTCCCTCGGTCTACACATTTTCTTGTACTTTCATATTCGATAAAGAGCCATAATCTAATCATGAAGTTGCTTAACCCTCGCGAGGCGGATTTTTCTTGAAATATCTCAAGAACGATAAATGATATTAAAAAAAAGTTGAAACAAAAGTTGCATGGCATTATTATATCTACTGAACTACGT
The DNA here is from genome assembly GCF_051020765.1 of Lasioglossum baleicum. NCBI lineage: Eukaryota > Metazoa > Arthropoda > Insecta > Hymenoptera > Halictidae > Lasioglossum > Lasioglossum baleicum. The sequence continues at coordinate 5,075,747 of NC_134939.1, read as the reverse complement.
AAAATTTTTTTCTCAACAGTTTGCATTTAAAAGGAATTTTCCACGCAGTTTAGTAGACGCAATAATACCATGCAATTTCCGTTTCAACTTTTTTTTAAATATCATTTGTTGTTTTTTCTCAAAAAAGAAGATATTAAAATTTTATGAAGGCCCGATTTCACCAAAAATAACATAATTCTTTAAATTTACAGGTTCAATAACTTCCCTTTGTAAGATGACCATTTATATGCTGTGATTTTTGCCTGATTAGATCAATAGCTACAAAATTACACTTTGCACTGCGGAACTCCTTCGGGGAAACTCTTTCCTCTCGACTACCATCAAATTTCTGTCGAAGGTACGACGACGGAGTAGTAAAAACCATACAGTTTTTATTTTCCAACGGTGTTTGGCTAAGAGTCCGCAATCTTTCCGGTGAATCTACAGGTTCGCTGGTCGGCTGTCGGTAGAGAAACACCAGAAACAGAATTGGACCGCTTCTTTTTCACCCCCTCGGTCCCCGTCGTGAGCGGCGCCCTCTTTTTTTCCCGAAAATAAACTCGAAGTCGCGCTTCCGTCTACGGGGAGCAGGATCCTAGGCGGTACATACATATATTTCTTCTATTGTCTACCTCGGAGTTTCCTATTGTTTCTAGAAATTTATCGCTTCACGGGAAGTTTGGCCACGCAAAAGCGGGTGCTTTCATCTTGAGAGAGCGACCAACGGGGGAGAGTGGAGGGGGGGGGGCGAGTGAGAGAGAGAGAGAGAAGAACTGAAGGAGAAAGAGAGAGAGAAAGAACTAGAGGAATAGAGAGTGCCGGCCGATGGCGAGGGAAGAGATATAGATTCAAAGCGGGCGATAATTAGCACTCCTACAAAATTATTTATGCCCGAAATAAATCAGAAGAAAGCTTAATTGCTTCCCTCTTTGCGCGCCGTTAGAGCCCTGAGAGCGAGTGAACGCGCACGCGCGCACGATCTGGGCTCTTTTCCTTTTCTTTTCGTAGTCCTTTCCTTTTTCTTTTCATTTCGTTTTCTCTGTGCCTGCTCCTGGAATGCCGCGAGATTCGAGACGAAATTCACGCGTCGAGGAATTTATCTCTGCCTATCGGCTCCGTGTTTGCGTGTTGCTATCCCGTTCTCCGTGCGTTTATTGAACGGGCGCGCGAGTTTCGGTATTCTTTGAAACGAGTCTACATATTATTTAAATTTAAATGATTTCCCCGATGATCTTTTAATATGTTGTAAATCGAATGGAGTTAATTTACATTGAAATTCCCCCGGCGAGTTGGGAAACTATGCGGCTCGCTCATCTAACTTGATGACCTTAAGAAAACTGTTAAACTGCTCGGCTACGGGACCATATGAAACGTTCCGGATGAAATGTGCTTTATACCGTGGCGTTTCTTTTTACTGGTGTCTCGTAACTCGGCTTCGGTTTCGTACGAATTCCCACACTATTCTCGAAATTATTTAAATTAGTGTACTCCACTCTTCCTTTAGTTTCAATATAATGTTTCGATGGTACTTCGATATAATAAATTGTACTTTATTCGAGTGCAATACATTTTTTAATTTCAGCCCTTGACATACAATTTAAGTGAAATTCCATGTGACCGAAATAATGGTTATTATTTAACTTATCATTTGCTATGTCCACCTGAAGCACTTCTGAAATATTTATGAAATTTGAACATATTTTTTGCAAAGAAAAATGAATAGGGGTAATTTGAAACAATAAATTTATTGGAAGAGAGATTCAAAAAATATATTTTCAACTTATTGAACATATTAAAAAAGAAAATAACTATCTGTTTCACTCCAGTTTGTTGCACTGCAGCTAGAAAATTTTTAGTTTACTTAAATATCCGCTATCTACTCATAATAAATGATAATAATACTGATAATAATATGATTAAATATAGATATCAATAATATCCCCAACATTTTTCAAAAATGGACATAGTGAATTTGGATACTATACCTGCTACTCATTTGTGTAAGCAATGAATTTTTGTATCAATTCAAAACAAATATGTGTTAATGAGATGATGATAGACGTGGTACTAATATTTGCCATTAATATTAAACAATATTTGACTTGAACGCAACAGTACAATATCTTTGTACACATCAAGGGGTTAATGGAAACTGATGAAGTAATACTTTTTTATTTTTATAATATTGTGTAATCTATACGTTGTTTCTTACCGTTTTGCTTTTCCTGAGCTTAATAATAACGATATTAATAAATTAGGTTGATAGTAGATTTCCGTAACTCAACCAAAAAATACTGAAAATGAATTTACACAATAAACAAAAACCGAAGATTCAGAATAACACACACACACACACAAATGAATGACAGAAAATAAACTAACAAATGCATAAATAAAGCTAGATAATGTAAAATAAAAGGAAAACTTTATAATGAGGTTCGATAAGTATGTTTCTAAAGTTTTAAGCAACAATTATGTGCGCATATCTAATAGTCGGCGATAACAACTCCAGTTTCGTTAAATAGAGCAAGCGAATAAGTTAACGTTCACATTGTGGGCATTAACATATGTAATTTGCCATTCGATTTATTCTCTCCTCACCGAATAGAGTGCAACAGTAACGAGAATTACTAATTAATCACTTATATAAAATTTAATGAACCGAAGAATGTCATTCAATTGGCTACTCGGTTACTATCATTCGAGGAGTACGATATACATAATTAAAGAACTCGAATTTAATTCGGAATTTCACTTCTGAGATACGGAGTGCACACACGCTGCGATAATGATTTAATTTGCATTCGAATCTCGCGCGCAATATCCGAAGAGGAGAGGAGGATATCGTGGTGGTGGGATTTTCATTCACATCGAGGTCATGTTCCAGTCATTCTGCATTTTTCGTGTAGCGTATACGAAATGCTTTTAGCGAAACCGGTCATCGAACTTCGAGAACGAGGTTCCAGTATTTAATCGACTCGGAGATCCTTTTTCCCTATGAGCGCAAGCGTTCCACGCTTTGGGTGTCCCGTGAAATCCTCGCGCGGCGAATTATCCGTAACCGAAACCGGAATGAAAAAAGAGAGAGACGAAAGAAAAAAGGAACAGCACGCGCGCGCGGCCGAAGAAGCGAAATAAGACAATTACATTTCGCGAAAGTCGGAACGATATTAGCAGCCGTGTATGTTTACGATCCTGTTTCCACGGGGACTCTCGATTTCGAGGCACCCGGCGCGGCGGTACAATGTAAATAAAACGTTGCCTCCAATAAACTTCGGAAGAAGTTGAAATAACGAGCCGGGGAAGAAAAGTTGAAGAGCCGTCTTGTAATTTAACGTAGGAAAGAAACCGGTTTCCAGCAAAACAGAGAAACGAGCCTCTCCCGTTCATCCACTGCGAGAGACCCCCAGAGTAAAACGAGAGAAACAAAGATAGAAAACGGCAAAGAGGGGAGGAATGACAGAGAGATGGAAACCAAGCCGTGTCCTCTCCCTCCACGTGGTGGAAAAGCGAACGTTTTTCGAAAAGCATGTACCCCGAACGAAAGATGGCGGCTTTCCACGGGGCTGAAACCTGTTGCCAAAACCCTCTCCTCCCCCACCTTCCACGCCCCCGAGTCGTTTGAAACTTCCACGGTCCCTTATACCTTCCACCCTCCGTCCCCGCTACACCCTCGACAGCTTTTGAAATTCCCCGGCGCTGCTACACGGATGGATTGCAGCGGAAAATCATGATCTTCCATACGGCTCTCGGGCTAAAATCGTTTCAGTGAAATATCACCTCCGCGAACCATTTTGTCGAGGTCCCTCAGATTCGTAAATATTAGAAACATATTTTTATATTTTTAACACTGGCTTTATGGAGCACTAGAATTAGGGTTGCCAACCTTCCGGATTGGCCGGGATTGTCCCGCAATTGAGGTTCTTGTCCAGAATCCCGGTTCAATGTCAAACTGTCCCGGAATTTCAGAGCAAGCTATTTGGAAAAACTCATAACAATATAATTTCAGATTTATTATTATTGGATTTCAGATTTAGATTTATTTTTATTAGTATGTACAGTGACTCCCATTCATATTCGGACGCTCTAAAAAAAAAGATAACTTATTAATATTGGACTATGCGACTTGAACTTTTTTGGGAAGGTATAGCAATTAGTTTACTACAGGATGAGAAAAGAAATTTTTTCAAAAATTGCATTCGAAAGGAATTGTAGAGAAAATACTAAAAGTTGCATTTTGCAACTTTTTTACGTGGGCCTATATTTAAATTTTAAAAAATACTTTTTGTATAGCTGTGTCAATTATATGCACTACTTAGAATTACTGCAGTTGGAGGCCGAAAATCGTAAAAAACTGAAACTTTTACCGTCTTTAAACTTTGTACTTTAAACTGTTTAAAATTTTCAGAATATGTGTTTAATTGATACAGATCTACAAAACGTGCTTTCTAAATTTTCCACATAATTTAGCATTTTCTCTGCAATTCCGACAACTTGCAGTATTTTTCAAAAAATTTTGTCACGTTGTGATAGCAAACCAATTGTTCTAACTCCTCCAAAAATTTCAAGTCGTAACTATATTCCAATATTAAAAAAGTTATGGTGTTTTTAAGAGTGTCCGAATATATAAGTGGGAGTCACTGTATGTAAGAGTACCATCAGGCTCGAATAATAATTAAAATTTAAAAAAAAATTAAAAACTATACTTACATTTTTTTTAGTGGTTTTTCTCGGTGAAGAATATTGTGAAATTATATATACATTCAGTTCTGGGCAATATGTCTCGGAATTGTCTCAAAAGTTGGCAACTCTAACTAGAAGTGACTATTTTATATTACTTTATAAAAATAACAGGATTGTGTCTATCCGAATTTTTAGAATGCATCTTTACAATTTCAATATTTGTAAATTTAAAATATTTGGACAATTCTAATAAACACGACTAATAAAGTTGAAAAATCAAGTTTAGAACATATACAGTCCAGGACAAAAATAAGTGGACAGGTAGTGAAAGTAGGAGTTAACGAAGTGTAAACGAATTGAAATTGCTGTTATGATTTATGATCTAAAGCTGCGTCCACACTGAAGCTACATCAAGCAGTTTTTTGTCGCCTTTTGTTGCTCTCTGACTGTTTTACCGAATAAAAGAAGAAGAAGGCAGCAAGAGGCGACAAAAAGTTGCTCGATGTTGTTTCGGTGTGCACATAGACCTTAGATTTTATTTATTACACATAAATATATATATAAATACTGTAGTCTAACCACATGTTAAATAAATTGATTTGTGTTCACACATTATAGTATAACACCAATATAAATTCCAATATTTATAGTAATCTTTACTCAAGATTTAATACAATAGAGGTATAGAAATAACACACTATATTTTGTACCGCAAATTAGAAACGTCTGGTTTAAAAATAAAAAGTAGCCTCTCAAGATTAAAGAGAACGAGTGAGATATTAATAAACAATAATATGTTTAATACGAAATAAAAATTTACGAAAAGTCGATAGTAAAGATTAATTATTATAAGCATTGTATAAAGTTTAAACGAAATTTCAATGGCCATCCTTCGTGTTAGAACAATGTGCGAACTCATGAATAAATCATAATCGTTCACGGAAGCCTTCTAGAAGCGTGAGTTTTTCCGGCGAGATAAAAACCGATAACGATTCTTTTTTTGCCGTTGTAGATGCACTCGTGAAGTGTGAAGACCGCCCGTCCCGCATTTTCGCACCCAGCAGGACGGCAGTAAAGGATGCACCCCTTTGGACGAATTTTTGGGAAACCGGTGGTGTAAGAAAGGATGAAAAAGAAGCGACAGGGAGAGGGAGAGGGGAAAAAAAGGAAGGAAAAGTGAATCGACGCCGACGTTGTGGAAGCCTCCGTTACAAGGTCGTAACTCAGCCACTAGAGTTTCTCGGTTCGTGGCGCGCCATTAGGCGTCCTCTTCAGAAAAATAAATCTTCCCTTCCAAGAATTCCACCTAGACTTCGGGAATCTAGCCCTGGGACCGAGTACTCATAACGAGTCGACACCCCCGCGTCGAAGAAAATGGACTCGTCCAGCAGGGGTGTCCAGTGTAAGCCAACTCCACCCCTCTTCATCTCTCTTCATCCCTCTTGCCATCGTTTCCCCCTACGCCCTACACCATTCGATGTGCATGCTTTTGCTCTGGTTCCACTAGCCGACTATTTGAAATCTTACCCCGTCGATCCTGTTACCTTTACGACATCGTTTTCCTCGATCTCTGTTAATTCATTGACCGCTGGACTGGCATAAAAATTTCACGGAATTCGAATAATTTGTTCGGCGAAACGGAAATTAACACATTCTCTGTCCAGGCGTTTATAGCGTCCTACAGACCATTAAATTCATCAGTTTAAATGTTTACTTTTTCTATTCTTTATTTTTTATTGTTATTTACATCAATTTTATTTTGTGTATGTTATGTTGTATTATATAATATGTTAATGTACATGTCAATGTTTCGATAAAGCCCTAACCACACTATGAATCAAATCAAATTTTTATTTTTCTGTCTTTATTTTGAAAGATTTCATGAACTAGAATTCACAACAATATTTGCAATACTGAGGTAGCTGCCATAGATGTACCACCTTATAAAGGGTGTTCACGTAATTATTGCCCAGCTTTTTTCTTGACACAGTAAAACGTCGGTGTACTGTTTGGCATAACCAACACAATTGTTGATTTTATTGTTTTAAATTACAGCTACTTATTTTTGACATAACTGCATAAAATCCGCAGTCGAGTCTTAACCTTATTCGAGTGCACCTTATGTTTACCATTTTCGAGAAAAAACGTGGACAATAATAATCCGAACATGCTGTATACATACAGGGTGGTCCGTTTAAGTAAGGCCACCTAACCTCTTTAGGTTATTGACCAAATATCTGGCAAGAATATTTTCTTCCGAATGTAATATTTTTCGGAGTTATCAAGGTCATCGATATTTTTTGACAAATAACTATATTTTTTTATTGCATCGTGTAAATGATCGAAAAATACATTCAGATATGTATAATAACATGACCTTGATCTTCGGTTGCTCGGAACAACGCGACGAGTCACATTTCAGAGTCATGTTATTAATAATATCTGAATGCATTTTTCGATCAGTTACACGAGGAAAAAGAAAGAAAATGTAGTTATGTATTAAAAAGCATCGATGACATTGATAACTCCGAAAAAAATGACCTTCGGAAAAAATATTCTTGCCAGATATTTGGTCCATTGACGCCATGCACATTACGTAACAAATATTTTTTGCGTCACAATAACCTGAGGGGATATTTAGGTGGCCTTACTTAAACGGAGCACCCTGTATTTGTTAGAAAATATAGTTGGCCAAGTACACCGAAACTTCTAACAACACGAAAAACGGAAAACTTTCCAGCTCGACCATGGGAACAAAGGCCGTGGAATCAGCTGGACACTAACAGCGAACTACACGACGCCGACGACGACGCCGACGCTCCAAAGTTGACGGATAAAAGGAAAGAAAACAATCGGAATCCGGCTGCGTAGTTGTCATCGAGAACGTCTGATCGCTATTACGAGTCACGGCGAAACTGAGCGTGTCGTTAAAAGAGCCGAGAAGATGAGCGTGCGATACGGACGAGGAAGAAAGCGCCGGTAATCGTTGTCCTCCAGTGAACCGTTTCGCGAGGAGAATCCGAGTGGACGTCTCGACAAAAGGCGTATACGGGGGGCTGTAGCAGGATCTCCGATCAGTACCGGGAAATTTGAAAAATAGCCTGCGACCCCCTCCACCGCCTTAAGCTAAGCTGGTCGTTTCAGCATCGACAGGATAACAGAGCGAATTTTCGGCCGACGAATGTGCGTTCCTGAGCGAAGCCAGCGTTCCCGAGGATGAATGGACGTAGAGCGCATACAATCGGCTCATTGTAACGTCCCTGGGAGAGATGGCGGAGCTCTCGATGCACCTACGGGAATAATATTTACTTCCGGCTGTTCGGCATCCGGCCACCTCCTCGTCACATCCGTCCTCGGGTTCTCGTTTCGGGTAACACGAGACCGTTGCACGGGTTTTTCCTGGTTCGATGGACTCTTTCGCAACACGGGGTGGACGGGAGGGTGGTCGAAGAGCTGCTAAAGAAGAGAAAAGAAATTGCGGCTTTCCATTGACGAAAACGACCGCAACCCGGGAATCGAAAGGGGCGAAGAAATTACACGTTCCGCGTTTAATCGAATACGGGGCCCGGCGGGGTGGAAACGCGCGCCGCAAATTATGCGACGATGAGTTTCTATATTTTTCTTTTTCTTCTTTTCTTCCGGCGCTGCTCCCGAGGGTCGAGGCGCGAACCCTTTTCCTTCGGCTGTCGACTGTCGACGGGGCGCAACTGTTGCGCGTTTCCTCTTTTGACGGCGCGCTTTGTCGGCCGCCGGGGAAACGCGAATCGCTCGACGCTCGTAATTTTGGGGCAGCTTTGAAATTTAATCGTGCCGGAGACTTCAATGCCCGCGTCGACGCTCTCACCTCGGGCTCGGAAAGCGAAATTTCGGTGTTCCAGAGGAACGCGTTTTGTGGTCTCGGAACTGTGGTCATTTTAGGGGGACGTGGCTCTGATGCTTATAAAATTTATAAAGAATTTCATGCAGAGGTCGAAGCAATTTTTTGTTGGTATAAAAATACTGTTCAAACCTGTGCATTGGTCAAACCTTGGTGGATATTCCTACCCTATCTCATATTTCTACCCCCTCTTATAATAAGAAAAGTTCCACGAAAACAGTTTATTCAGAACGTTTGCAAAAAGAACTTCTGCTGGCAAGACCGGCGATATAGGTACTCTTCAGAACCTAACGGAATGGTTAAGGATCCAGGCAACTTAGCACTTTTCCTTTCATTTTTATATTTTCTGCATTCTATTATTAGATGATTCATGTTAATTGTTTACATGAATATTGCAAATAAATATCGTATTCACAATGTCAATTACAATATTTTCTACGATATTGAATAAAGTTACACTTTATAGCGATAATACATATTTTTATACTTCAAATGCAAATTAATCCGTGATCATCCAAGAACATGAAAGTCTACGATAATTTTGCTATTTGTCAATAGAAATATTAAAAGAATTTTAAAAAGAAATTAACAATAACTACCCGGTTATTCACATAGGGGTTAAATAATATTCAGTATTTGACAATTATTGCAGAGCTGGGAAGAATCAATAAATAATGGAGCCTAAATTGTGGATTATAAAATTGATATTTAAAAGACAAACTTTTGTGACAAAACTGCACGAATGTTTAAACCCATTGAACAGTTCATACAATTAGCGATAAAACAATAAATAAATAACCCACTGAATCTCATAAAAAAAATCAAACTTATCAAATAAATAATTTATCCTGACTTATTTTATGATGTAGCTAATGACCTAGTTGATGCGACATAAAACTATAAGTAAAAAAATTGTTTCTATAAAGATTTTACAGTATTGCGTTGTGAGAGTAGCTTTGTTTCAGTCTCGAAAATCGCATAAAACTCGAATCGGAGATCGCACGGAAAAGTAAAGCGTTTGGCACGGTTGGCCTCGATTTTGCAATGGCGCGGCGTGTCAATTAGGCAACCTTGATCGAACGGGTCAAGCACGATTCACGGGCTGAAAGAAACGTCGAAACAGCAACAGCAACAGCAACAGCGGCAGCGCGAGAGAAATACGAGAAACGAAGAGAGAAATGGCCGAGTAAGGTCCATTTACTGTTCCCTGTTGCAAAAAGCATTGATGATCCCTCCAGGCACAAAGAGCAATGATAGAGAGCAACAGATAAGTGCAATTCAAGTTGCAAAACGTTGCGGCGCATGAGGAGGCATTACGGCCGCTCGCAAATTACTGTGCGGGTAATCATAATGCGATCGTAATGCAACGCGAATGGCTTGATTTCGAGCGTGAGCCTCGCCGTTGCGAGATAAGCCGCGGCCATTATGCGAAATTAGTGATTATCGAGGGTAATTCGTAATTATTATTCGTGGTAATATAGATTCGTGGGGAATCACATTTTAAATCGGTGTGCCGTCGAGGAAACACCGTCTTGCTCGCCGCGCGAGGTATTTTTCAGCGAGGGAACAAGTGACATGTCGGTCGTGAAACATTCACCGGGATAAATGACAGGGACGTGTCCATTTGGCGCCGTGCTGGCAATTTGTCTAACAAGACGACTTCCGGAATTCGAAAATTCCGCCCCGTTTTCGTAATTCTGTAGATCTCGATTCAAATGCGGGACCACCTCTTGCCCGTTCTCCCTAGTTTCTTGAGCTTCTTGTAAAATTCTCACAGGAACGTCAAACCCAAGAAATGATCACTGGTCGAGTAACCGTTTCAGATTTTTAGTTTCACAACTATTAACAAAGATGTTTTCACGAAAAATGACTGACTATACTTTTATGCTAGCACATGCGATAAAACTCGCTTAAAATTTAAATAAATCGAACATACATAATCAGTCAGTGTAGATAGGTGTCTTGGTAGGTTTAATATTAATATACAAGTGGACTTGTGATAAATAGCCAAACACAATTAATTTCTATTACCTTGGATGGAAATATGTAACTAAAAAAGGAACTACAATAAAAGAAATAGCTATAATGTTTAATCTTAACTCTGAGCTACTAGTCTATGCAAAATTAACCAAGCTGAACACTGTTATGTATTTCTTTTCTTTAAAGATTGATTTTGATAAGAAATAATTTACATATTATATTAGGTCTACTGGTAAATTCTGGTACAGTTTTGTATTTCGACATGAATGAGTTGGTGTGACTTAAAATTAAAATAGTAAAAACATTAGAAGAATTTAAGAATACTGTTATATTATGTTCCACTTATTAAACATATTAAGAAAGAAAATAGATTTCTATTTCACTCCAGTTTGTTGCAATTCGAGTAGAAAATTTTTTATTTTCTTTAGAAGGGCAACATATATAGAATTTGAAGAGACAACTAGAATTGCAAAATTGAACGAGCAACGAGCATTTTCGTTTTTTTCTTTTGCAGATCGTAGAATCATTGAGAAGCTGAAAACGGAGGAGGGCAAAGGCGAGCATAAATTGTAGTTACTACGTGTTGTTTTCGAGGGAACGTTTTCGGATTGGTTAGTAGAGCCGGCCGAGCCGAAGAAAAGAAGATGAAAGATCCTCTGGCAGGAAACGAGAGGGCAAAAGTATTGAAAGAAAGAAAGAACCGGAGAGACCTTGGAAGGCCCGCGTGCACCTATACAAACAGGCCCCGCTGAAAAGCAAATATTTTGTTGTGATGCAAGAATTCACAACATTAATGGGGGCCCCCGTCGAAGTGCACCGCACCGGACCAATTAGAGTGCACGGAAACTAAACTTTCAGTTCGTCATCGCGTTTCTTCCCTTTATTGTGACGTCAATAATCGCGCCCGAAAGAAAGGATAGGGCACCTATAAATAGAAGGCGAACTAGTTCTACAGCGAGTGTGTAAAGATTGCAAGAACCAACCATTTCCTCTTTCTTGAATCACAAGCCTAAGTAATAAATAGACTGCGGATCTTTATGCAAAATAAAAATTTTCTATCTGAATTGCAACAAACCAGAGTGAAATAAAAACCTATTTTGTTTTTTAATATGTTTAATAGGCTGAAAATAATACAACAGAACTTTGAAAATCTTCTAATAGTTTTGTTGTTTTAGATTACACCTCCTCATTTTTGTTATAAATGCATAAAATCCGCAGTCTAGTAATAAACAAGTAATATAATTTACTAATAAGTATATGTATATGCTATAATAAGTAGACCCCGATCTTTATACAAAATAAAATATAAATTTATATTTTCACTAATAATTTTAAAGTAGGAGTGAATATAATATATCAATACTGTTAAAGCTTTATTCATTTTTCACTAAAACACACAATTTTCATCGTTTAACTTTGGGTAACCGCGTGTTTGATACCTACACTATAATATAGTTGTAGGCAAATAACGAACACTTTTTGCCAAGTGCAATAAATGTTGCACTTTACAATGCATGAAGCGAAATGGTAATTTCTATTACGATTACCATTTTGACTGCAATTAACCCTTGACCAATTTTATAGTCAAATGTAGCAATAACTTTTAAAGTTATGTAATGCTTGAAACGTATGATGTCGTATGCGTTCTGCAAATAAATAAAAGGAACAGTGAAATAGTTCATTTTCGGTTTAAATAATTGGAGATACAATATTACTATTTGTGACCTCCAAAAATAAAATGGGGATATCATCAAGGTCACTTAATGTAAACGTTATTTTGTGTTTTGCAAATTTCCAAGTATTTTCCACAGTTATTGTTACAGTTCGTGCATCTATGATAAATTGTAACTACGTATAATTTAAATCTTGAAATCAATTGTAATTAATTTTAAGGTTTGTTACTTACCAGTTTGAAGTCTTAAACTATTATCTCCCGAAAAAACCATATTCGATTGTTCTCTCAGCTGAAACAGAAATTGCCGACGAAGTTCTTCGGTTACTTCGTTCGCAACGATAACAATGAAAAACTGTTACAGTGCTCGCAATATTCAACAATAGGTTTTAACGTTGTAAAACCACCCCTGCTGTCGCAGTCCGCCACTCGCCGCGGCGGAATTCAATTCGAAAACGAACCGAACGGTTCTCCTTAGAAAATTGCAGCTTTTCAAGTGACAACTAGAGGCAATGTATTTTCTTTTGTGTTTCCCGACCGACATCTCCAGACAAAACAGGTTCCGCCGGGGGAAAATGAATTTCCGAAAATTACCCGAGAACGTGTTGTTTCAAATTGGAATTAGAAACTTGTGCCATTAAATATTCCTCTATTTGCGAATTGTGATTTTCACTTTGTGTACGTCATTCGTCATGTTACCTCAAATGCCTTCTTTAAATTAAAGATGGACATTTATCGTAGTAAATCTTCTAAAAAGTACAGTAGAATCTCGACTATCCGAACCAGTAAATGGGAGCTCTCGAAAAGACAGTCTTCGAGGGTTAATAAAAATCAATGTTTTGTAATACTATAAATCGTGTACATATATGTGCATACATATATTTTGAGTAATATACGTATATAATCACATTACTAATCACAGCAGTATTTTAAAACTTTTAAAACTGTAAATTTTAATTTTAAAACTGTTCGATTATCCGAACCACCTCGATCCCAGTTAGTTCAGATAATCGAGGTTCTACTGTGTTAGTAAAGTGTATACCATTTTAATTTCATTTTACTGAAATCATTAGTAACATACAATAGTATGTGCTTTATCTATATTAATTCAGATTAGTATAAATATTCGCAGTCATTTATATTATTTCGCTACATCAACAAGTATATGTGATCCTACATTACATATACATTACATTACATCCTTTTATAAAGGTTTCCATAAAAGATTTAGTTTTATTAACATTTTCAAATTAACTGCAAGTAACATTTATTATAAATGATACTCAGCCTATGGATTTTATGGTAAAAATGAATAAGTGAAATACACAATACCGTGAACACAGTAAAAGAATATTAAAATGTTCATGTATTGTTTATGCTACATAAACCATACTTGGTTTAAAGCATTAAATAATTAATAAGAATAATAAAGATATTTTTAAAAATCATTAAAAGAAAAAATACCTTTTTATTGCATTCCGTACAATTTACCCAAAAAATCTTTATTCAGCAATGTTTTTAATTCTTTAATCTTTATCTGATCTAATCTTTATTTGATTGAGTATGTGATTTACGTTATTTTCACGTAAAAATGTATAGTCCGGTGTTATTAATCTTGACACAATCTTTGGCCACAGTATGATTTTAAATATTGTTATGAAAATATCAAGCGCACTTGAGCGTGGTATAATGCATATTTCGACACGGTAGACTTGAGAAAATTAAATTCAAAGATTCGCCCGGTACTCCGTATGGCTCCAAAAGTGTTCTTTTCTCTTTTGCCTTGTAAAGACCCCGAAGTTCCCCAAGAAAAAGTATTCCACGATTCCTTAAGCTTTACACGAGTTTCCTGCGGGAAAGCAAGCGAGAAGAATGGAAATTTAAGATGCATGGGCAGACGAGAGTTTTGTGCCCGAGCTACTGGGGAATTGTAAAAGATGACGAAGCTTGATACCGTCTAATCGGACGGGAATTTATTATGTCGATGTTGTAAGAACAGGTCTAGAATAATTTAACAATCTGACCGGTTCCGCGAACATTTAATCGTGTCATTGTTATTGATTTAATTCGACAAACACAAAATATGAAATTTTGGCAGACTAACGGGAGATAATGTGATTTTGGTAATAATTCTGAAATATGAAATCAGAGTATAATTAATAACCGAATTTCTATGTAAAATTGCATTAATTACCAGAAATAGAAACCAAATATAAAGTCTTTACTTTATATAACAGATTGGCAATAATATATTGTCATACCTAAATTTCACTAACTCAACTTTGTCATAAATGCATAAGCGTATAATGGATACGAAACATGCTGTTCCTAATTTCAATATAGGCTGACAGAAAAAAGTTATAACAAGCAATTGCAATCTGTTCCAAATTTTGTTCGTATCATAGTGAACTAATTGTTCTAACGTCTCAAGAAAATCCAAGTTGTTTGCAGCACTTTTAAAAATGTTATTCGGTTTTAAACAGTGCCAGAGTATTGCTGCGAGTCACTGTGCATGTTTCTGCGTTTCGCGGAAAAATATCCGAGATTCACCTAATTTCCTGCGGCTTCTTAATTTAATAAAACGGTCCGCGGGATAGGATCCATGTAACAAAGCACAGTGACTAACTTGGTGAAATGATTCTGTTCCCATGGGGAGCCGGCTCGTTTAACAAAGCAGGACTTATTCGGTTTAGTGCATACGTAATAAATGCACTGGGGGTGCCGGTGCAACCTGTTGCAGGTACCCCGGTGTAAAGATGTCGTAAATGTGCGGTAATAACGCGAAATGCGCGCGTCGTCGGGTGTCGTTAACAGTTTAAGCACAGCGTCTAGCGCGACGCCTCTCCCACGGCTACAAGCATTACCATTTTTATTGCGCGTTTACTGGCGATGTTTCCTCAACCGGGCGTCGATTACATTCGAGTCGCCGCGCCGCGAATGTTGCACCCGATGGAGTTATTAAGCTTCGTCGGGGATGGGGTCCCGCAACTCGTTCAACGTTCTCTTTTCGTTTCAACTTGCCTCACGCTTTCGGTTTTTGTATAATAAATTGAGAAGCTCACGCTGTCGCGCCGCGTGTCGACGAACATGGGCACGAAATATAAAAGTTCTACACTTTGAGTATCACGCCGCGCCGGCATCGCACAGTGGTGAGAGTTCGACCGAAATCGTGGCCAAAAGTAAACAATTCTTTTCCGTAGTTTAAACATCTGTGTAATAGTACCTTATTTATAAAGTTCCAGAGCACGTTTTCTTGTTACAACCAATATTTAATACGTACTTCTATCGGAGATATGCAAGTTCAAAGTTGGTAGTTTTAAAAGATCGGCATTTTCAACCATAATTGAAATTACCTTTGCGATGTAACGCTAGTTTATCATTCTTGCTATGGTCGGGCATGTCCTAATTTAATATAATATTCTGATTTCATTGCTTTATTTCACTTTTTAAAGTTTTGGGAGATGAAAAAGAGAAATCTACACACCTGGCATATTTCATTAACAAAAATGTATTTATCAAGCGCGATCAAGCGTTCATTTTTTTGGAATAGAGGCTGTTAAGGCTACTAAACAAGTGTACGTTTCATTCACCTGCGACCTGTTGCGACCTTATGAGTTATCGCCATTTCCTTAGTGACCGGTAACAGGCGAATTTGCCCGAAATCAGTAGATAAAACTAATATTCGCAAATGTAAGGTATATTATTGTTATATATTACAATAAAATGCTTCAGATATTGAACAGTGTAACACCAATTACAATCATAATTATGAAAAATACAAAATATAATTTGGATATAAGAATCTTTACAATATTTCGTCAAATGAAGTATGTTCATTTGTTCTTCGAAAAATTATGTGACTTCGGGGGGATATTGTTTCATTCTTTTTGTATAATACATGACATGTTAATACTACTCACGTATGGATCTGATGAAACTAATAATCGATTAAAGATATCCTCCATAGTTTTAGCACATCTTTCTACTATAAGATTCTCGAAAATTTTCTGATTTTCAAGAGAGTTCAATAAATTTTTGGGTTACGCACCCACCATATTTAGTCCGCCATTTTGTTTTTTATAATTTTGACATCAGATTCATATTCAACGGCACGAGAAATACTAATTTTCAAGAGAGTCCAATAAATTTTTAGGGTATGCGATTCGATTTCAAAATTTTGCTGTCCGTCGTAGTTAAAGGTCTGAAGAATTGTTTCTTTTTATTTGTACCCTTCCTGGTACTCGTTCTGGTATCATTCGATAAAGGTTTGTGATCATAGTGCAAAAAGACTGAGTCCCAGATTTGCACAGATTGAAGATGTATAACTAATTTAAATAGAAATGGGCATCAACAGTCGCGGCGTGTTTCCTGATGAAAATGAATAGTAAGAATTTTAAGATTTCTCTCTTAAAATATAGACGATATTATTAGACATTATAAGACGAAATTACATCGTCCAGTAAATTTTCTTTTCACCCAAAGCTGCTTAAATTAATGCAAATATTTAAAATTACTTCGATTTGTTGAATTGGCACACACATCTTTTAATTTATAGAATTATTTAAAAATCTTCGGTGGACATTGAATGTATTATAATTTCGTCTTCGGGGATTTACACAATTTTTACCATGAACAATATGTGATCGTAAAATTCATATGAGATATTCATATAGAAGAAAATCTTCTTGCTGGGTAAGACTACATACTTATAACGGCACCGTTAACGAAGGGTTAATGCAGCAAAGTGTTTTACACTGGCAACATATTCACTGTTCATTTCCTTTTATGATATTCCTCTTCGCTTCAAAACCTGTTTATATTGCGAGTGCTAATTATGAGTATGTTCGTACGTGGAATCTAATAAAAATGTGATAAAGTGGACACGTGGAACATCAGGTGGTTTTTACAGTAATTGAAAGAGAAAACTTCTAATTTAAAATGGTGGGGGAAGTATAAGTAAAAGTTATCGACGTGAAAAAATTCAAGCATGTAATATTCAAGCTCGTAAAAAGAGGAGTTTACTTTGTATTATAGAGAACCTACTTACTCGAATACAAATAGATTATTAATTGAATACAAAGACTGAAGATTCTCCATTAAAAATTTTTTCTTCTATTTAAAAAATCAGACAGGAATACATACACCCAATTCATCTATTTTTACATGCTCTCTTACTATTTTATTAAAAGAAAACTTGCATTCCATTTTACACGATTTGATTTAAAATAATTGACCCACATTCTAAAAAAATATTTTCTTTTATTACACTTCTCGCAACTCCAGAATCACTTCACGTAACCTCACAATTGGTCGGGCTTTTACCTAATTGTGCTCGTTACATTCACAATTTCTCTTCGCGGAGATTCCCCAAATTATACGACCTCAATACGGAATTCGTTTCGTCTGCATTTTGAGTTTGGTGTTGAAAGTGAAAGGTATCTCTCTGCTGTTTGATGTTAAAAACATTTGATAAAAAAAAGGCACATCTGCATGTCGAATTGAGTAACCTCCTCCTTTTTCGAAGTCGGTTAATAAAAATACAATTCATCAACAAAAATGCACTTGATGTCTACTGCTTTGTAATAAAGAGACAAAGTCTTATGTAGACTTTGTACAATTTTTGTTGTAATATATGCTTCAATGAAGAAGTCGAAATTTTTTATGAAAAACCACTTTTATAGTTTCAGTAATTGTGAGAGAAAAGATTCGGAACCATTTTGGTTTGGTCATTATGCCGTCCGCTGACAAAAAGTAACAACGAATAATGAATTAGTGAATTAAATTCATGAATTAGTGATATTTTTGAAATTTCAAATTGTTTATTGCATCACACTTGATGACATATTAGGTCTTCCATTTTTTTACACGAATTTTTCTACACCTGCCATTCTGGAATGTCTCCTTTCGTGTAAAACCAGAAATTGGTGTATGCATTTCGTAAAAATTAACAAAAATGAAGTTGCAAAATGTGGTTGAAGTGTATGGGATAAAAAGTACTCGTCGTTCTTATTTTGT
Source organism: Lasioglossum baleicum (assembly GCF_051020765.1). NCBI lineage: Eukaryota > Metazoa > Arthropoda > Insecta > Hymenoptera > Halictidae > Lasioglossum > Lasioglossum baleicum. The sequence goes on along the minus strand of NC_134939.1, from coordinate 5,057,541 downwards.
CAATAGACACGACTATAATGCAAATTCAAATGGAATTCGGTGAAACATTTTCGACGAAATGGTCAGTGAGTCTTTAGGATTTCGTGTAGTCATACCGAGATTTTAATCGCTGTTGGCTACGACTGACTCAGAGAGATGGAACTCGGGCCGAAGAACGTGAGATCTTGTGTAACACACGGTGCATGCTTGCGTTCCGAAAATCCTTCGTGGGATGCTCTCACGACGTTCCATGATTCGACTAACAATTAAGATGAACATTTTAACATGACTTTCCTCATATCGACTTTGTTGAATGATGCATACGTCACATTTAACACTACCAAATTGAGACACGATGAAAGAAACAGATTTGCTTTCGTATATTTTCCATTACACATGTGCAGAAATTAATTCTGTGCCTTACCTTCAAATCAATTAGAAAGTAAAAAATGTCCGAATAAATATTACTGTGGTTCACTGTACATACATCCAAAGTGACGAAGCATAAGCTCGCCTTTATGCCAATGGTTCACTGTGTTATATGTCTAAACTATGAAGACCTACTTTCCGATCAGCTGGCATAAACGCTGTTAACGTCGACGTCTCATTGACCGTGACTCGCGAACATCCCGGTCAACGTACTGTCCACTGTTAGCATAGCTATGCAAAGCATATCATTTCTTTCCTGCTCTCGAGACTCGTAAAACGAAAGTTAAGGCTGCAGTAAAATCACTGTCAGGAATAATCCTGCTCAGCGAGCCAGGAACCTAAAACCCACTCGTGGAAGTTCATCGAAGCGACGATAAATGCACGAATTGTTGTCAATTTCCGTGGACATAAGTGGAAGCGGCTGAAGAAGAAGAAGAAGACGACGACGACGAGGAGAAGACGAAGCAGCAGAAAATGAAGTTGAACGAAGTGGAAGAACAGGAGAGAAGGAGGAAGAAAGAGAGTCGACGATGAAGAAGCGGAGGAAAAAGGAGTGGGAAGGAGAGAAATCTCCAAAAGGTGCCGCGTGCACGCGGGGAACGCATTATATATGCGATCAAAGAGGGCAAGAGACGCGAGTACACGAGAACATGTGGGACAATGCCTGTCACCTCATTCACGTCAAGTGAGCTCGAGGACTACCAACTTCAGCCCCGTCGTCGTCGTTCCGTAGTGGCAGAAGAGGAACCTGGTCAGGGGATCAAATTGCATCTCGATTCGTGCATCGACTTCTCTTTTTTAACCTCGCCTTCTTCTTGTTCCTCCACGGTGTGCCGATCCTCCACCTTGTTCCTCGTTTTCCTCTTGTCCGTTTTCGGCATCCTAGCCCATCCACGATAGTGGTCCACGCTAGTCTTGCCTTCTACGCGACCACCAAGTACAGCAATAGTTTCAATACTACTGGATCCAACACTAAATATCTAATTCTTAAACTATGATCATTTCGTTAAAAAAAAAATACTACGGCAATTAGACTCATTCTGAAGCTTGAAGCGACTTCGTACCCGAGGACGCTTTTCAGTCCAAAACTTGAAACTTGAATGAAAGGTATAGCACTATCTTTGCAATAATATACAGGCTGTGCCAAAAATGTTGTACTTCCTTAAAATGGGTGGTTCCTGAGGTCATTTGAAGTAACTTTTTCCTTTACGAAAATGTTCTCCGCGGCTTTGTTAAGGAGTTATCAGCGAAAAACACGGGCCAATCAGAGCACAGCTATTCTCTGATTGGTCCGTGTTTTTCGTTAATAACTAACAACTCTAACTTCAAATGATCTTAGGAAGCATCCCTTTCAAGGTTCTCCCCGACATTTCTGAAACACCCTGTATAAAGCAATCTTTGATTTTGAAAAGGTTTAAGAAAATTGCCGGTAAAGTGTTAACTATAGAAATTGACCGAATCGTCGCGAATCCTCCAGCAACATTTTTTCGGCGACACGAATCGCAGAGGTTGCATCTCCATTTCCGGTAGAGCAGACAGAAATGGCGTGATTGCGCAGCATGCCCTGACCCACAACGACTCTCTGTCCCTCGCTCGAAACGATCGGCACGAACCAGGACCGCATCTTCCTGAACGGTGATTCATTCTTAGATATGATCTGGGAAATGTTTGGCTGAGTTAGAAAATCGTACTACGCCCGGGGACCGAGATATAATCCCCCGCGGAAAGGGTGAACTCCGTTTTGGGATTTACTTTTGTTCTCGAGAATTTTCACGAGAAATTAGGCGCCACAGCCTGTTCCTCGTACAAAAGTTTCCTGCACAATTTGTTCAGCTGGAAATTTGGTAAATTTTCCTAGCTTCTGGGTGTTCACGCTGCCACTGGCGAAAAGTATTCAATGAAGTAAATCAAGTTTCTTTTCACGAGCTAATACACTGATAAAACTCGAAGAAAATGTCCGTATAAAAATGGACATAAGAAAACTGCGGATTTTATTATTGTAAAAATGAGTACATGTATCAGAAGAACTCCCATTACTTCAAATTAACACAATCTTTATTTTGCTTAAAGATCCACAGACTATTTCTAGGATTCAGAATGTGAAAATTTGACACATTGAAAAGAATGACCAATTTTTTAGTTTTACAATTTGATAAATTTAAGAGAAATTTAAAACATTAAAAACATTTTAAAAATGTAAAAATACGGAGACGTTATTCTCAATTAATTAAATTTATTTACACAGGAAATAAATCTTTATCTAACTTCATTTCATAAACATTTTATTTTGCACAAAGATCTGCTGTCTAATTATGGCACATTATTATAGACAGCACAGTCCGATAATATTGTCGCTAAACATGTGTTGCAGCTTTAAAAAAATCGTATCTGAAAAATGAAATATGTATTCGAATAAAAGTGCCAGTCGATTGTATTGACCCCGTGGAAGTCTCGCTTCACCCCCGAGAACCATAATTCCCTTATTCCTCTATTCCTTCATTCCGGTTTACTGACATTCCAAAGATTTGCCAGCTTCACTTATCGAGGCTCTACCACGAAATTCGATTTTTTTCATTTCGTTTCTTCCCTTGCTTTAGTAGATCTTTTTCCCATTCTGAAAGCAGCTGTGGAACGCGCAATAAATCGAACGCTTTCAAAGGACGTTTCCGTTTTCACATTTTCGTATTTATATACAATACATTATTACAGAACTATTTAAACAAGGAGACGTATAAAATAAGGAGCATTTATTGCTTATATAATACAAATTGTAACAGAAGAAAAACATTTATCAAAGTTTGTGTGCATGTTATTTATAATGTTTTACGTGTGACAAATTAAGCTTTTAATGACCTTCAATTTTTTAAGGAATGCTATGTTGTTTCTTGTATCGTATAAAAACGTGTACCAAAGCAAATTTATACGACATAATGACCTTCAAGGTCACACAAAATGTTTGAGAAAACACTTTAAAATGTTTGACCCTATATGACCTTGAAGATTACCATGTCGTATACGAATGAATTCGTTTTGGTAAACACTTTCATATCTTATAAAAAAACAACAAAGCATTCCATTTAAACGCTTGAAAGTCACCGTCATTTCTAAAAAACCTAATGCAGATAAAAAAAGAGATAGACACCATTACATTGCTTGCAAAAGAGCAGTATAATTTTCTCCTCTTTCATTTGTTTCTAATGTTCACTATTTGCGCCAGTGTTAGCGCGAATACCCTGTATCCTGTATGTGCTCGTATGTAGTGCTAGTTAACTAAACTAAACGATATTAAATATGCACATTGTATAACAAACTTTTGGGGCAAGCTGGTACAATGAAATTAAGGAACGTGGCCGAGTTAATAAGCATTGAAACAGGCAAGGCGTTCCGAGCAACAACAAGGTTTACGTTAAAAGTGGACTACCTGTTACCCAGGATATCCTCAGGGAAAGTTGCGTCCATCTACTTCAATCGAATTACTTTCACTCGGAGCGGACAGTCTCAAAACTCGGTTTCGTTCTTCTATTGACCGAAAGGGGGCTTCACTTTCACTGGCTGAGATCCAGGTCGTTCAGGGATTTTCGTGGCGCAGCGTGTCGGTGTCCAGCAGCGGCGCTATAAACCGCAGGCGATGTCTTTATTAATGAACCGGCCGGGAGCAGAAACGATCCGGTGGAAAAGCAACGATTCGGGGACCCACAGCGAGCTGGAAATCTGAATCGACGCTGATTGGAGGATCCGCGGTCTTGTTTGCTTTTTGATCGTCGAAAAATCCAGCACGATGAATAGGCGTTCCAGGAACGTGTTCCCGACTCGCGGCGTGTTCGATACTCGCCTCGCATAGGAAGAAAAAGTGCAAGGTGAACGGAACAGGCTCGAAGAGAGATAATCGAAATCTAATGTAGCCCCGATGAGAGATTATTTTGCACAAATTTTTAACCGGACGTATTGGAGACGCCGCCATAGCGTTTCTGCAATCTGCCCGAGAATAAAAGTTGTTGGTAGCGTATAAATAATCGGTTAGGTTGAAATATTTATTGATTAATTGAGAAACATCGACGGTAATGTGTGACTGCTATTATAATTTTTTCTTTGTAGGTACTTTATTTTAGTATTATTCTCGCAGCTGTTTTAGATTAAATATATTTGCAGCTATTTTAAATTAAGAACATTGTGAATTGTTACATTTCACAATTGCATTTACAATGTAAACTTCTTTGTCTCTCTCTGTTCTTCTTCCTTTTTATTTTTCTTAAAGTCTCCTTTCTTTCTTTGTTACTTAAGTTTTCAGTTCCATAAGTAGATTTCTGCGTTACTTTACTATACTTTCTTTTTGATTTTTATTGCCGTTTTTCCCAGGGACCAAAAATAACAGTTACTCTAAAATTTTCTACGATACAAATCATTAATAAAAAGTTGAGTATTATTGAAATTTAAGATAATGTACACAGAATATAAAGAAAAAATTCGAAGAACAAAATGCTTAAAAAAATATCGATTTTTATACTTCTTGGTTACAAATAACAGTTATTAGTGTCCACAAAATTGGATCCTCCTCGATAACTGTTATCGATGAAGAAAAACTGTTTCGATTGCTCAAAGCAGTTATCGATGAGAGAAATTCATTTCGATAGCTCATAATAGTTATCGATGAGAGAAGTTCATTTCGATCATTCATAGCAGTTATCAATGAGAAAAAATTTATTTCGATCGCTCATAACAGTTATCGATGATTGAATTTCTTTTCACTTGTTCATAAAAATTATTGATGAGAAAATTAATTTTGGTTGCTCATTTAATTATTGAGTTGTCTACATTTTTTCGGATGGAGCAAGACTGTGAAATTCATTGAGAAGTTTTCGTACAACGAGACGAATCGTTATGGTACCTGTTTTTTTTCATTACTCTCCGACTTAATTTTTGTCATATCTTCTTATTTTTTTTATAATACTCTTTATCTAGAATCGTGTATTATATCTACTTACGTGTACCGAGTAGGTAGCTAACGTAAAACGATACACTAGAAACTGACCTAGAAATTCACACCGCAGTATTAGGTATATACCTAGTGATTTTTGTGCCGCAGTAATGAGCTCCTCCTTCACTTTAATATACGTAATATTGTTTTTATATTTTTATTGTATCGAAGTAGGTATCTAAACAGTAATAAAACTTCTCCCTATGCAATTTAAAGAAATATAAAGAATGTACAATTATGTGAACAACAGTCCTTTGGTGATCAAGATCAATCAAGATCAAGAAAAATGGTCTTATTTTTACCTTTTATGAAGAATATTTTTTCAAATCCTGAGATTATAAAAATATAAGAATGATTGGCAATTTTGTTTGTCTCGCCAACGGGAATACAATTCCATTGAATTGTATAAAATTCATGGCAAAATATTTATTTGTATGTATTTTAATCTCATTTGGAGAAATACTGCAGTAATAGGTGCATTTACCCTACACTTTTCAATATCTCGTCATAAACTATTTCAACTGTTCCCCAGGCCAAGTTAAATCACGTTTCACGCTTGAATCCGTTCGATCGAATTATTGCGCACCTGTCGGGGGGCCAGCCGACGGAACGATTATCCAATAACTGCTGTCCTATTCATGCATTTCTTTAAAGGGTCCCGTCCTGTTTACATAAATAAATAACTTGGGAAGAAGAGGAGCAGGAGAGAAAGAGAGAGAGCGAACCGATGCACACGGGGCCCGTCGAATTCCATTGGGACCCGACTGCAATCGGTGACTCCCTGTATAACGTCATATACCGCGTGTCGCGAAAAAAAACGAAGGGCACAAGCGCGACGAAAACTGGTTTCGCTCTCTGAGTCACCGTCTATAATGACGGGCCGCCAGGAACGCGGCGGAGACTCGCTCGTTGGTCGAAAAATTTTTCGTAACCGCCGCCGCCGCCGCCGCCGACTGGCAGAAAGGTGGGAGGTAAATAAAAGGAAACAGGACTAATAACGCGACCGCGTTTCCACTCGTTAAAGTGTCGAAGCCTGTCAAGTTCGATGGCCGATAGACGTGTACCGTGCTTCGTGCAATTACGATTTCAATATCGAGACGATCGCTACGCCACACAGCACTCCGCGCTATACTGGGACCCACTGCGCTGCACTGCGCTGCCCCGCGCCGCGGCGCGCCGGTGGGACCGGCTGCTTTTTCTTCCATGAAATTGCCACAATTATAATTCACTAAAGGTAAGATACCGTGACTGCTTATTTGCTCCTGTTTTCGTGTGAACTCCGTCGCGGCAGGAAAATAATTGTGACTTCGGGACGGGAACCGCTGCTGCGTTGCTTGCATAAAGTAGTTGCTGCAACAGTTGTTTGCTGATCGCCGTAACGATAACGCACTCAAAGAAATTATATAGGGTACCCGTCATAATGGTTCCTGCAATTTTCAAGCATCGACGAAGCTGGAACAATAAGAAATGCTTTGCACGAAATTGGATCTGCTTTGCAGACAACAAAATTGCTGTGGAATCGGCACAAAAACAAAGAGCGTTTTTCATGGCACGGTATGATCTTGCGTTACGTCGAATTTCAATATTCCGGCTGATAGTTGCAATCTTATATAATGGGAGAAACCATCATTCCACGTACCAGTGCTTCCAAAGTGTATTTGAACACTAAATTTCCCGGTCTCGAGAAATTGTTGATATTTAAACTATAATAATTTCGTTATAAAAATAGTACAATATAATTAGACTAATTTTAAAGCTTGCATCCTTTACTTTTTTTCAGAGGACATCGGAAATGTTACAAAATGTATTCGTGTTAAAAAAATGAATGAAGAACTGCTAACATACTTTTAAACTCATTTTTTCAGTTAAATTATCATAGTTAAAATATCGACAATTTCTCAAGAACTGGAAATTTAGTATAGTGTAGTGCTATACGCGTTTCTCTCGAAGCTATATTTTTAAACTATTTAGCCAATGTTCAACGATTGATTATGTGGTTTTCCTTACACGTTTATATATATATATTTCATTTGTAATATTTTTTCCATTCATATAAGAGTCCAATCTTCCAGGTGAAAAATGTTAATTTTTGTATTCAAAGCGTAATTTTTGTCAGATTTTTGGTACAAGCCCAGCACAAACTATCTAACTTTAAAAGACTGTTTTATCTTATACGATCTAATGATTGATAGAAGAGCTACGCCAATAATAATCGTATTGCCGGAGCGAATAACAATAATTGTGTATGCAATTTTCTCTTCTTGCTTTATACGACCATCCTCCCTTGAGATAAGAGTCGCTAGATGAGGAGAGGGTGCACCAATTGAGCGTGGGGAATAGCGACGCAGAAGGGGAAAATGGAGTGGGGATACAATCTGGCGATTCTGCTTGAGATGGTTAAGAAAAGAAATAAATGTAGCTATATCTTCTGCAACAAATGTAGACGATTTTTAATATTTTTAAAAAAGAACAATAGGAATGTACTTGTGGATCATGTGAAATAAACATTCTTAAAAATTAGTTTGTAAGCGTCGTAGAAGAGGAAGACGGAGTGGGGACACAATCTGGCGATTCGGCTTGAGATGGTTAAGAAAAGAAATAAATGTAGCTATATCTTTTTCAACGGATGCAGACAATTTTTAATATTTTTTAAAAAAGAACAATAGGGACATACTTGTGGATCATGTGAAATAAACATTTTTAAAAATTAGTTTGTAAGGGCCGATGGGTCTATTTCCCGTAGATATTGTCGCAAGAAATTTCTATTCAGGGGCAATATTCATTCCAGGAGCTAACGGTGAATCATCCCGATGCCAGAGTCCGGTAACTGGATACCGGACGAAACTTGTTCGAATTGCTCTGGGAAATGAGCGACTCGTCGAATGGAGCCCGATCTTCCACGAGCAAGTTCGAGTTTCACGTCTATTGGCGCGCGTTCAGCTCTTATCCATCGACTTTTCTTTTACGTGCATTCTCTATTTGTTGAATGGCGCCCCGTTATGGTTCACAACGTGAATCTTGGTCCCGCATCGTGGGAGTGAGCCGAAATCGAGTCCTTAGGTCCCGTTACCCTTTTAGCTCTTCCACTTTCTTCGCATGCTAACCCCTTCTACTTAATCAACTACACTTTTTGGTGTATTCAGAAATCCTTACGTGTAGTGTTCAACAGTTTGAAGTAAGTGATAATCAACAGTTTGTAGTATGAAATACTATTTTCAACGTATTAGAATTAAGTCGAGAAGAAATCATGTTTATTTTGCTTCTAACGTATGAAATTATTGAAAGCAGAAATAATTTTTACTTTGTTTTCATCGTATTAAGAATATAGAGAGTAGAAATAATTTCTATTTTATTTCCAACGTGTTAAAATTGTAGAGAGTACACATATTAGTAATAATTTCTATTTTATTTTCAACGTATTAAAATTAGAATGACTAGTTTCATTTGTATTTTGCTTCAGACGTATGAAAATGATTCAAAGTAGAAGTAATTCCTATTCTATTATATTTTCAATGTGTTATTAAGATTGTAGAGAGTACATATTAGTAATATAATTACTATTTTGTTTTCAACTTATTAAAATTCCTAAGAGTAGCAATAATTCCTATTTTCTTTTCAAGGAAATAGAAAGTTTTAGCTCGTGCTGTTTCCGACCAATGTATAAAATTAGTATTACACATAAAGTTCCGCAGTCTTGTTACACTGAATAAAATTCTACACATGATTCGTTTCCGTGGTTCGGTCGGTGTATCTGATTCTGCGTTTAAAAATTGCAAGATTAATTTAAAATAAAGTGGTAATTACGCATGTCTTGTATTAAATTCTTACTCGTAAATACGTGTGTTGAGCGAGTCCGGAAGTAAAGCACCCATAAAATTAAGTGTACAACCGTTTCATATGGCGTGAACAGCAATTACGAGAAATCTCCAGTCGGAGCAACGTGAAGGTCCAATTAACAGAATTGTTGCTAATTGAAAGCAAAACCAGTTTTGGCTTCCAGGCCGTAATACTAATTACACTCGAAGGAGTATTAAAGTACATTATCTTCTCAACTTATCATTCGGCCATTTTACTCCGCGAACTGATCTTTAACTGGTAGTATTAATAAATATCGGAGTCGTATCTCGTTTTTCTGCATTAATCGAAGCGGTATTTACCGTTCGAATATCCGAGAAATACGCGGGTATTTTTTGTAACAGGATTGCAATCACCGCTTGAGAACATTAAATTCAATGTATAATGGAAAACCAGTTTGCTTATTTCAAACAAGTATCGATTTTTCTAAAACGTTTGAATAATACTACAGTGGGTGTACAAAGTGTTCGTACACCTTTTAAAAACTAATAACTTTTTTATAATTGTATCAAACGACCTCATTTTTTATAATCAATTAGAAGCATTGGTTTACGAAGTGATATGCAAAAAAGATTTTCCAAAAATTATAATTTACAAGGTTACATGCAAAAATAAAAAAGGCATTTTCTGAAACTCTTTTATTTGGGTCCCTAATGAAAATTTAAAATATATGTTTTATAGATCTATAATAGTTATACACATGCTGAAAATTTCAACGAAAGCGGTTGACGTAGGAAAAAATGACACGCATCGAAAGATGTACGATTCTGTGGATTTGAAGCAGAAATTGATCAAAAGTCGTATAAAACTACGATTTTCACCATTTTTAACCGCTTGTAGCTCGCATGTATGTTAATCGATTTCGATGAAATTTTCAGCATGTGTGTAACTATTTTAGATCTACAAAACATACATTTTAAATTTTCTTTAAGGGCCCCAATAAAAAGGTTCTAAAAATCCCTTTTTTATTTTTGCATGTAACCTTGTAAATTAAAAATTTCTGGAAAATCTTTTTTGCATATCATTTCGTAAACCAATGTTTCTAATTGATTATAAAAAATCAGGTCGTTTGGTACAATTATAAAAAAGTTATTAGTTTTTAAAAGGTGTACGAATACTTTGTACACCCACTGTATATAAAAATTACTTTTCATGCATGAACCACGACGTTGTTAATAGACTTTCAAGGAATCATCGATGTAGCGTATTGTTTTTTAACTAAATGATACAATATTATTGATTTAACATATAATTAAAGCGTTAAATTGGAATAAGTGTGCATTATAAAATTTACAAACTTAATTTTTAACATGCAGTAAAATGACGCTAAAAACATCATTTTCATTCCAGTGAAGAATGATAAAGGTTTATAAAATTAGTTTGGACATCCAAAATTCCTCATTACTTTACAACGTTGAAAATAATTGCATATATTACGACAAACATATTTTGTAGATGTATTCTATATGTTAATTATGTACATGTTAAAGTTCTTGGAAAAACTAAAGTTGTTTGGTCCACTTTTAAAAAAGTTACTCCATTCGAAAAAGTGTATGGAAACTTTTCTACTCAAACTTGAAAATCAATTTTTGTTGCAATATGTTAAATAAACCAAACTTTGTTAGGATCTACAAGGTATAAGAAGGTTACAAAAGTAATCTTACCCCTTTTCTATTCTAGTATTACTACTGTATAAGTTATTCTGATTACGTGTAATGGTTATGATCACTAATATGGCAGTAAACGTGTTTTTATTATTTCGACTTTTATTTAGAAATTTTATAATCGATTCACTCAGTATTTGGCATGTCTTCGTTTTGAGCCTACGACAGCTTGTTCCTGTTTTTACTCCTCTCTCTGCTCCTCGAAAAGAGTGAAGGCCCGCCTACTGTCAACCGGCCTCGTGATATAGTGATGATGATGATGGGGGCACAAAAAAGCCGACGAAACACCACTCCACAGAGGGAAATCCACAGGTTTTTACTTATTTATTACTTTCTTCCACGCGAGACAAGGTGTAATTTGTTATTCAAATAGATATTCAAGTGTCTTGATTATTCACTGTCGAGAATCTATCAAAGATCATGCGAACCCAATCCCGTGCGATCTAAGAGAACCCCGGACTTCGAGACCCGCTATGATTTCGAAGAAAAGTACGGTAGAACCTCGCTCGTTGTAACCTCGTTCGTTGCAGAACATTCTCGTTCGTTCTACGCTAGCGATTCCTATCACTAGTTGAAAAAATAAAGGTACATGAGATTCCTTTATAATTTTTCAGAGTTTCATAGTGTAGGTACTACTTTTTCAAATTGTAAAGCTCGCCATTTTTTACATTTTTACCATGACCTCAAGACACATGCACAATACTAATTTTATTAACAGTGAAGCTTGTCTCTATTTTTGACAAGCTTTTAGCAATACAATTGCCGAGCTAGGTAAAATGATCGATTTCAGATTTGTTCTTTTACAATCATTGGAAAAGAAATGTTTTCTTGAGAAATTGTTTAATATTACCGTAGAACCCTCGCTAGTTATAGAGTCACCATATCAGGGGAAGAAACTACCACCTCTCTGCCAGTACTGGATGAGTCACGTGGCATTATGACACCACAGAAGCTTGGGGGGAGGAGCAGCGTCGTAGAAGGGGAAAGTATCGTGGGGACACAACTTTTAATTTCGTTGCAACCTCGTTCGTTGCATGTTAGTGACTCCCACCACTTCAAGGTTCTGTAACTCATGGTGGGGATTGTGGTGACTACGTAGAAATAAAAGAAGATTGACCCTACGAGAGCCAAATTAATTGATTTTTGCACGCATTTTCGGTACCGTTTCGCGCAACGAGCGAGGTTCTAGTATTTTGAAGCTAATTTGATTTCCGAGATAGACGGGGGGCCCAATGTTTTACGTGAATATTAGAAAACAGCCTAAGCAGGGAGATTAAGGGTACGGTGCACCTGAAGGGAAATTATCGATAATGGCGCGGTCGTTTTCTTTCATTTATTACATGTTATCATGGGCATAATAACAGCACGGCCCCGGTAATAGCAATAGTGGATCGTCGGGATGTTTACCTTACCCTACGGACGATGTAACTGTCTCTGCAGTTACTCATTTGCCCGCAGCAACAATCAAACGGCGCGCCGTGCACCTATGCAACGCATTCCCGGCATTTCTTATCTGTGTGCCTGTTGCGCATATTAATCATTGTTATTTTCACTTACTTTGTAATCCACCGTGTCAGTTCTATGTCACGGTAATAACGAAATATTGGCCGACACTCTGTAATTTAGAGTTTAGAGCCTGGCAGACGTATCGTCCGGCGGGTAGTCATTACAGAGACTTTGTTACGTTACGAATCGAGGCTGGAAACGTTACATAGTCGCGCGGAAGCGCCATTTACCATTCCTGTAATTTAGCTTTACGTGTTTGTGATTCTTTTGAATTACTAACACGCTACACGTTCAAACCAGAAGAAAACATCCCGTACTTTCAGGCTGTTACCCATGTAAGCTTTTATTTATCGTACTTGTTAACCGTATTCAACTTGTAATCATGAAACGCTGGCTTATCTTCGCTTTTCATCTTAAACGGCTTCTATTAGGGTAATTCTCGAAAAATGTTGCACGGTATCCTTTAAATGTTCTGTTTGGTTAACTCTCTCACGGTGGAGTATACACAGGGTACAAAATCTATTTGAACACTAAATTATCAATTTTTGGGAAATGATTTAAACTGTTATAAAGAAATTGTACGACAATAAAATTGGACTCGTTTCAAAGCTTAAAGAGCCTCTACTATAGTAATCCACCGTTCATTTTTTTTGAGATCTTTTTGCATGATGTAACGCAGGTCTGGGCAACTTGCGGCTCGCGAACCGCAGGACGGGGGGTACTGGTTGTGGAAAAACATTGCAAAAATTCTTTTGTGACAGAATTTAGCAAAGATTTGAAGATTGAAGCTTACCCTTTGCAATGATCCCCTAAAAGCTGATTTTTTGATCGTTTTATTCAACCCTGAATGAAAAGTGTACGGCCAACTTTACTGTAATAAACACAAGGTATGGACATCAAAAGAGAGTTTAAATTGGTAAAGCTAATAACAGGAGTAATATATAGAATGTTTTTTGGCTTTGACGCTCACAACTTTTATTTTGCATAATGATCTACAATCTACAGTCTGGTTATCGCGTAAAGTAATTTCATATTCACGAAAATCAGCACAAAGTGTATCGGACAAGGTCATTGTTAGGTAAAACTTTACAGTTACATTATCTCTTCTACATTTTTTAACAAGAATCCACACAACATTTAACTTTGTAATTAGGCTGTAGATTTTTATGCAAAATAAACTTTGTCTGTATCAATTGCAAAAACAGAAGCCACTTGAGGAAGTATAGGTTGAGGTTAATAATTTTGGAAGGTTGGAAGTAATAGTAATATTTACTATTTCCATCCGCACCCCATTTATAATATTACAACAGTTAATTTTCGTATTGTCTTAGACCAAATGCAAAATAGAAATTCAATGAAAATTATATATAATCTTTAAATTATAATTCATTCTTATTCAATTTTTATTTTGTAATTGTTCTAAAACAATACGGAATTTGGACATTAGTTCAAAACTTCAATAAAAGGTTGAAAGTATTCATAAATGTCAGCTGTTGCATTCTTTTGAACAGAGAATTCGGGTACATATTATCATAAACATCAGACGGAAGATTCATTAAAGGAATTCATTACGCTCGCTAAATATTGCGCCATTGTTCGAACGCGCGATCTCGTGAATAATAGGCCGGTGTCGCCATAAACGACAGTTTATGATGTATCAGTTATTAGTCTTCTCCTAGAAGGGCACTTAGCCCGGATACTCATAGCCGAGTGGCCGGTGCCCGTATATTTTATTCATGAATTACGTGGAACATCTCACGATTAGGCCAGGATACTCATGGAATTGTTACCTCCTTGTAATCCGTAACGACTTGTTTATACCATCTCCGTGAAACTTTCGCACGATTTCTCAGCAGGTAGTGTTTTTTTTTCTTCCATTGTGAAAATTGTTCGGATGAAGCTAAGTTTAGCAGCTACACGATCGAAACTGCTTACATGCTCCGTTATTTCCTCTTCCCGTTTCTCCGTTTATTAGTTGGCAATTTATAGCTTATCGAAGATTTTCGATCCAATTATTTGAACGTTGCTTCAGTGGGTAGAATAATATAGAAATAAAGAAATACCAATTGATAGATCAATTATACAACACCGGAAATTTAATGAAAGAATGGAAGGAAATTGAAATGTTAGATGGAATCCATTTTATTTCACATATTTTTGAACCCACTTTAGCCAACCCAGTTTAGTTGAATATAGCAACATTAATTTTATGCACTTTGTCGTTTAACTCTTATTTCAATAACCACAATTTTTTACGATATTTAATAATCTTGTTATAGTTTCAATGCATATCTTTATAACTCGAATATAAATTGATCTGTGATCATCCGAGAATATAAAAATCTACAATAATTTTGCTATTTGTCAACTTTTTGTCAATTTGTCAAAAATATGTCAAAGAAGTTATAAAAAGAGATTGAAAATGGGTACTCAAGTTTTAGGATGTGCCAAAAACGTCGGAGAACTTTTCCCTTAGTGAATTATTAACGAAAACCATGGACCAATCAGAGCGCGGCTACAGTGGACAGATACCGGCTCGGCCAATGAAAACATGACGCTCAGCATGACTGATTGGTCCGTGTTTTTCGTTAATAATTCCTTAATAAAGCCGATGTAGAAATTTTCGCTGAGGAAAAAGTTACTTCAAATCACTTAGGAACCAACCCTTTCAAGGTTCTCCGACATTCTTGGGTCACTCTGTGTGTATAGTACAATCCGAATATTAAATGCTTCTATTTGTGTGGATATATGTGGTGAGAATAAGAAAGAAACATAATAAGTGAGAGGCAAACACGTATGAAATGAATTGGGTAGTGTGAAATAAAGAAATAAGTGTGCAATGTGCATGAAGGAGCATTTGTTTGAATATCTGTCATTCGTTGATTGGACATCGTTTGTGTTACACGTAGTATTGGTTTGTTTATAAACATTGTTAATTCCATCCACTGCTTCAACACTATTATATGAAAATTTTCTTTTATCGCCCAATTAGTTCCTATAATGGAGACTCTAGTGTATTCGAGAGCAGGAATATAGTTTTAGAATATTCGTGGAATAGGAGAATTGTTGTTGCGATGGTAAACGTAATTACTCGCATTTGACGCAATTAATGCACTAATAGCTGCATTAAGAATAGGTTGATCGCCGTGAGCCGTCGTTACGATGCAACTTTGTTGTCTGCCGTGCACAATGATGTTTACGAGCGTTTATACAAGACGAGATTGCTGATCACGGTGCATAAGTGTCCGGTGTACGTAGCTGCAAGGGAAACGGTGTTACCATAATGACTGTAATATTATGACACCGAGCTATGGCTGGATCGTGTTTATCAGGGATCTGCAGTTGCACTCGCTCAAAACAAGCTCATGGGGCCGGTCGAATGCGATTTAATCGTCGACACAGTGTAAACCATTCTCACGTGGAGTCTTTCTTTTAACGATTACGGTAATTAGCAGCTTCGTTGAAATTTTTTGCCCGCCACCAAACCAGTCGATTATCGAGATCATTTTACCATTTCTACCTGACAGAAAGGGAGAGAGAGGCTTTACCGACGCATACTCGCCGGACTGAATCTAATCTAGTGTTTGCGGCGACGCGTGTTTGCATTGATAAACTTGCACGATAATGTTTGTCATTACCGTTATCGACAGAGAGACCGAAAACGCAAAAGAAACATTAATGCACCTCGCCTGTTTGTTGTACGGATTATCCTGTCGGGCTCGAAACAAGATAGAAATATTAATCTTGTGAAATATAACATTGTAAAAGGTCAAGGCTTAACGTGCTCCACAAAGTAAACTCGTGGGAAATAACATTTCTGTTTACTATATATGTAAGAGTTTTATTAATTATTTATTTTTCTATTATATTATATAATTTTTCCCACGTAAACACTTTTCACGAATTTTCAATTACGTGCTTGCGATAATCTGACAAAAAATATTTGAAACAAAAGTCGATCAGTTTTCGATTGGCTATACATGGCAATAAAAAAAGTTCGAAAATTTCCTTTTTAATTATTGCTAAGGCCACCTTCATTTTTTAAAATGCTAGGTCGTTGACGGGCTATAATACTGTTAAGTCAAAAATACCAAGTGCCATTTAAAAAAATGAAGGTGGCCTTGACAATACTAAAAAAACATTTCGAACTTTTTTTATTGCAATGTATAGCCAATCGAAAACTGATCAACTTTTGTTTAAAATAATATTTTTTTGTCAGATTATCGCAAGTACATGGAAAATCGTGAAAAGTGTTACGTGGGACACCCTGTATATATGAATCGTTTAAAATATTTATTAATTTTATAAGCTATATGAATTATGAATGGTATAGGTTTATCTAAAACGAATTGTAAACTTTTGTATCCTATGCCTATTTGTCTATCTTTAACGAATTACAATGAATTATTATGAATTATAAATCATGTAGGTTTGTTTTAAAAAAAATTGTACTTTTGTGTTCTTCTTTAGATATTTTACACTACTGAAAACTTCTATGGCGATTGCATATGTCTGTTTCTCTCTCGTTCGGCTAATAGTGTTTCAACTCGAAGCGTGACGGATCAGACTCATTCACTGTTCAGCAATGGTATACATACGCGGTGCGCCTAAATAAGTTTTCACTTCAAAAACCTCACGTTCAGCATTCCAGACCGGATCCGGGAAGATGTCGGTTCTTGTCGCGGAAACGAGGACTATTCCAGGATCAGAGTCTCCCCGGGCGAAGCTCGCATTCCATGTGTGTGTCCCGATTTTCGCGTGCAGAACCCTCGGTTCACGTAGTTGAGACGGCGGCGTTGAAGGCAGCTAAGGAGTCGCCCGGTGGCACGTGGCGGTCGCGTTTTTCAATAATAGCAGGAATTAAAGTCCGCAGGGAAGGGTTCGTCCGGTGGTCACGTTTCGTTCTCTTTTCCTTTCCAACCAGCCGCCCTTTTTCTCCGTCTCTGTCTCCGGCGAGAGTTCTTCGACTGATTTTTTTTCGTATCCTTCCAGGACACAATCGGGGTCTAACGCGTGCCCCGTACCCTTGCCCATGCCCACGGTCGTGGACAGGCTGCGTGTACAGGCCCATCGCGACACCTTCCGCCCCACTTTCTTGCGGACATCACGCGTTTCTTATTCTTCTCTTTCTACCACCTCTACTCGCCCCCTTTCATCGAGTCTCTCCTGGCTACCATGCCCTGTGCAGCGAGGATCCATCGGATCCAGGTAGCCTAGAATCCTGATTATGCCACATGGACCATCCGCAACATCCCGGAGCGAAGCTTCCACCTACCCCGGGACCGGAGAGCCGTTCGCTCTTACAGTTTACCCAGGTAGCCATGAGACTTTTATTGCGACAGGTTGACCCATTGATCTGCTTTCCGGACCGTCCTTTTTTTACCAGACCCCCCTCACCTTTCTCTCTTCCTCCTACGCTCTTTTTCTTGGCCCCGTCGGGCTGCGACTCTCCTCTGTCACGAGACATCATATTGCGGAATCGTGTTCCTTCGCCACCCGATTACTTTATTTCTGCTCGACCTACTCGCCCCGAGTCCTGCCGGGTCGACCCGAATGGCACAGGAAGTTTATCGCAACAGGTTGCATCCACTGTTTATTGACCCCGGTAATTTGAACTCCGATCGGCTTCAAGGCTGCGACAGTCAAGGTGTAGACCTCGTGGGATATTCCATGTTTGAACATTAAACAGTCAAGGACAAGAGGACAACCCTTTATAATTTGTTAATTTTTATAACACAAATGAAATTGTTTGCACATAGGTACACTGTTTTACACTGTTTTTGTTTATTCGTAGAAAATATTTTGTAGAGTCTCTTTCATTTTTTATCACGGAAATTATTCGTTTGGGCAGAGATTTGCAAAATTTTTTTAGTTGTTTTCTGTCGCATTCATTTCTTTATAAGAATTAAAAATCTTCCCCGATATTTTCAATAAACACTTGGCATGATCGTTGTTGGGAAAAAAATTGGAGTACGAAGGGTCAAGTGAAAAACAAGTAACAAATTAAAGAAAAACGTTGGATAAAAGTGAGGTCGACCGAATCGTTTCACCTACGGTAAAAAAATTAGAATATTAGCAAAATTGCTACATTACTAAGTAGAATTTGCTGTGTCACACACACACACATATAATCAGCTAAAAATGTAAGAGGTTATGGGAAAGCTAGAAGACCTAGAAGACCTCGTGTCACATTTGTAAATTAAATTGTAAAAACAGCGTTTTTTATAATTTAATATAACACAAGTCTGTGCAACTCGGAAAGTAGGGTTGTTTTCACCGGAGTAGCAACACAGAGAATTGATTATTCCCTACAATCAAGATGAATCGATAATTTGAGGATCTACAATATCTGTCAGACATCATATGTTCGTATCAAAATCTCTGTAATGACTGCGAATTCATGTCATAAGCCAGGAACGAAGGTGTGCACTCATACACGCGCAACGCGGAGCGACGGCGGCAGGAGTTCCCTGGCGGAAGAAAAATTGATCAGGCGCCTCGGAGCGTGTTCCTGGAATTGAATCAAACAAGTGTTACCACCCTCTTCGAGTATAATATATCTTCCACCATTCTGCAGAGGGCCGAGACGGATAGCTCCTGGCCTGTACCAGGATATACCTGATCCCACGTAGAGATCTACGTCCGTTTCAGGATTTTTCTTTTTTACGTTCCGCGTTGTATGTATGCCCCCGAGATCGAAATTGATGTTTTTACTCCTCAAATTCGCCGACGAATACGCTGTTCCGCCAACTAAACCCCTCCGATGTTGTTGCACCGAGGACGTTAAAAATGATTTCGCGAATACATGTGATCAGTCGGACCCGGTTGAATAATGGTATTCCAAGAACCGATTTCGAACTTCGTTCTCTGATCAATGTAGATTTGCCGCTCAAGATAAGTTACATCTTATTCTTTCATGCTTCAATGTTTATTATTACTACCACGCTTATATTAGCTTGCTGAGTTATTGTTGTTGTATGCGTCAAATCTTGTAATCGAATTTTAAACCACTTCGCGATGAGCTAGAGACTTGAAACTTTAAACATAGCTCAGAACTGGATGACAGTGCAATATTTAAAAAACAAATTAAAAAAATAACTGTGCGTCCAGGAGGAAAAAAAATGTTAATATTAACCGTCACACCTCGTCGCGCGACGCTTGGTAGTACGTCATCGCGTTCTGCGATCCCCACTCCGCGCGCCAGCGCTCCCTACTCCACTACGCTTTCCCACTCCGATTCATCCCCACTCCACTGACCCATTTCGCACTGAGTCAGTGTAGTTTTCCGTTCATTCAGCTTCATTTCGGACTTCATCAAGAGACGTCATCCCCTCGGAGTCATCCCCTCATTCTACCTCGCGTATTTATTATATCTTGCGTTCCATTTAAAAAAGACTAAAAAGTAGAAAATGAAAAAATATATAAAAAAAACTTTTTAAAAACTGCTCTTATATTAAAATGCACTAAAAAGGAGAAAATAATTTTTTTCGATATTAGTCACTATAAATAAAAGCGTGGAGCGTCCACGAACGTCAATATAGTTTAGCGCTCCACGCTTTTACTTATAGTCACTAATATCTAAAAAAATTATTTTCTCTTTTTTAGTGCGTTTTAATATAAGCGTGGTTTTTAAAAAGTTTTTTTAATATTTTTATCTTATGATCGGACTTTGCTGTAACTTTTGACACTACATCATGGATTTTTATGCAAAATAGACATTTCAATAAGAAACAGGAGCCGCAAAGAAATTTCTTTCGTTAATAATTTTAATGTGTTGAAGATAGTACTTCAATATGTTCAGTTCATTTTTATTTTTTCTTATTTTATTCAATTTCATCCACGCACTTTGGTAATAATTGCATAACTATCTATATTACTTTAATCTCGAACTGGTACATATTTATACACTTTGTTTTCTAATTGCAATTTTATTTTGGCACCATGTATCTATTTTGCGCCGGTATAATTTCTTAAAATATGTTTATTCTATAAAAAAGCAAGGTCGCCTTTAATTTTCAAAGATCAATATGTATTTTTTACTTGATAATATTGTAGCTGATGTCAAAATGAATCCGACGCGATCTACGTTGTTATACCCTTGAACTTCCAAATACTGTTAAAATCTTCATGAACTGGAAGATCAGCCGCGCGAACCACTGTGGAACGTGGCACAGAGAATGTTAAAGAGTGTCCACGACTGCTCATGTGACTGAGTGTATCTGTTATTCAACCTCTCGAGTCAGAGAATCGTGCTCGATCAAACGACGATGAAAAAGTGACGGCGGCGATCGTGACCGCGCGGGTTGCGCCGGTGACAAGCATTATCCTTTCACGCGATCACCTTTGACTGACAAACCAATTATTCGGCGCTCGGCACTGGCGAGCCAACTATTTTATCAATCAGCAGAGCTTCCCCGTGGCCAGAAGAAACGAGACGATGCGTTTGTCCGTGGGGACCGAGAGGCCTCGAGAAAGAAGAGGACGAGTAGGAGGTCCGGGGTAGTGATGATCGGAAGAGGACGAACGAGAAGAAGCGCGGGTGTTTCTCGCCGAAGAGAGCTATAATAGCACGAAACATAATCCCCGGGTGAATCTAACGAGTCCTGGAAGAGCGAGTGGAAAAGGAGGCTACGACGAAGCTGGACGACGGATACAGAGTTGGAAAGAGAGGAACGAAAAAAGGACGAAGGACCTTGCGCTTCTGAACGGACAGAGACCGGACACGTTCCTCAGGTGCGCAACAAAGATACGAACGTCAGGTTGTAGAACGAGCCAAGAGAAAGAGAAAGAGTAAGAGAAGTGAAAGATCGAAAGTCGGTGGAGGAAGAGGGGAAAGCGGTTCGGCGCCTCTCCGATCATTCTTCAGTCTAGCGCAACGACTCGCCGGCGTTTTTGCCGCCGCGGGTTCCAAGAGATGTTCCAATTGCTCTAATGGCGGACTAAAGAGAAAAGCCGTGCCCAACAGGTACTTATCTTTTCCCGGGTTCGTGGGTCTCCCTGTGAAACCCTCCACCGTTATCCTTTCCCACTACCATTTCTTTATCTTACGGCTGTAAACGCCGGAAAACCAACAACCTTATCGATGCCATCGTCAACGTCCTTGGAATTCGGATCCAAGAATATCCGGCGTTTAGGACTCTGCTAAATGTCTTGATCATCCTTTCTTTAGCTTTTTATAGCAAGAAATTAACACTGGATTTACGGAGGACTGAAAGTAGTTAGCAGTCCGTGTAAGTTTACATTAACCTTATTAACAGGAATGTGTGTCCACTCAAATTTTTGACAACTTTTGATGTGTTCAAAGAAATAAAATCGAATAATTCCCCATAAATGCTTCTTTAATTTTAATAATGGACGACTAAAAGTTAACCTTATATATAAATAACAGTTTTTTTATTTGGCAATTTTTAAATCTACAAATTATATTTATCTAGGAACCATGATACATTAAATTAAATAATATATCTTCTATCTGCAAATTCTTTAAGTTTTATTGAAAAATTATGAAATGTGGGGGATCTATTAACACATTGCATAATATGGTATTTATAGAGCAGCTCCCACGGCAAACCAGAATATCTCTGGCGGTTTTTATAACTCATAAAAGGAATTTTTTCTTAAAATAATTTTAATCGCAAACAACCCAATCATTATTTAGTTCCATTGTTTTAAAAATGTTCACTCGTGAAATTTAAATGTTTGAATACTGCGAATTGTATGCACTGATAACAAAGATAAATTGGTCTTTAGAATGAAGATTATAAGAATTTAAGGACATTCATATATTATATTGAACTTATTAAAATTAGTAGAGGAAAAAGAAAATATTTTTTGGTTCCAGTACCCTGCCATTATTGCAACAAATTTTTATTTTGCAAACTTTTAAATAACTTAATATTGCCGCAACATTGATATAAGCAAAAATTTGAAATTTTTTGGCATTGATGCAGAAGAAATTCTTGCTTGTAATTTTTTAATACAATCATGTAAGCTTTTAAATTTTACCTCATAAGTTCACCATTTGTGTCATTGTTGCAAGATTGTGTTAGACCTCCCGTTGAATATCTTTTAACAGCAATAATATATTACTTAATAACTTTCATAATAACACCCCCTCCATATCTAGGGGGTGACAATCCACCAACTTTGAGAACTATTTTCACCCCCTAGATATGGATCATTGCAAATAAAAAGCAATACGTGTCAAATATTTTTCAACAAACTATTAATCCTGTATAAATTCCATTAAAATTGGCGTGTTACACTTGGGTGATGTTTCTTATACCCTTGAACCCCTGCGATGACCCTTCAGTTTGACTTCGACTTACAGAGGTTCTCGCAACGAAGCGGATAGGATTATACAAAATCGTTGCAGAGGTTTTCGAGTTATCGAGACTCGGCTGTATAATCGAAGGAACGTTGGTCAAGTCTTACAACGTCCGAATAATCTCGGCATAATTGACACAGTTTCGCGAGCGGAATGACCGTTGCATCGCGCGGCGCGCCGTGCTTTCGCGGACATTTAGATAAAATCGATCGGGGGCCTTTCGATCGAAAGTGGTAACTAAGAATTGAGATAACAAAAGAAGAGAATGGCCGTTCCCAGGTGTAATTACGTTTCGAGTCCAGAGGCCAACGGGCGCGCTTATTATATTTGCCGTAATTGCCGAGTCCCGATTCAATTTGATCGCAGTCGTAATCTCGCTAGACGAACTAATTGCCGGCGGCGCGTATCTGAATTCGTGTATCTCCGGCAAACTTGGCGCGAAATTGCCCATGGTAGAGGTCCAGCGCGAGAGAGCGAGAGCTGCCAGGGAGACTCGAAAACGCCATCATGGACGCGAACAGTCGAGAGTTACCGGGCTCAACTATAATCCTATAGCACGTCGTCATTATGTCTACATCGTGGGTATGCGAGCGGGGGCCTATTATCTCGTTTACGTCACGAAGACATTGCTCGCGTTCGTGCCCGGTGCAATTCAGAAAATCACTAAGAAATAATAAGTCAGCGGATCCTGGCCTCTCTTCTTCTTCTTCTTCCTATCCTGCCGATAGTAATTACCCCCGGGACGTGTACGCGGATACCATCCTCCGTTGGATCGCAACAATTCTTCCACCCTACTTGCTCAGAACAGAATTTTGGATTCCCTATTCTAGGAAACTCAAACAATGCACTGTGGGTCAGAAGAAAACCTGGACGAAACTCAAATTTTTGACCTCCTTCAAACTCTAGGAAATTTTGGTTACATATTTTTAAACACATCCGTTTATTCGCAAAGCTTCACAATGGAGAAAATTGCTTGTTACGGAAGAAGTGCATTTTCTTCTAGAATTGGTTCATATTATTTAAATAAATTATTGTCTGTCGAACTCGTAAGGTAAGTGCACCTAATATAGCCTACCAAATTTGGAATTGCGTTCGAGTAAAGGTTAAAAGACATTTTTATATTTCATTATTCAAACTAAAATGAAAATAATTGTAATGTATATTGTAGTACGAAATAAAAGCAAAACAATTTGATGAATCAAATGAAAAATATTTTGCTTATTGTGGGAGCATTGGAAAGTAAATTAACATTGTGGTCTCCCTTTGCTTTTATTGCTGCTTTAAAACGATTCGATATTCCATTGAATGATTTGTTAATGATGTTCCTATTAACATTGTTCCATTCGTTTAACATATGATTATAACGTGACCACGTACTAAATATACTTTTCATAACATTTGCATGTTGACTTAACTCACTGTCCTCTTAAAATGTAAAGTTGTTTTCCCCATTTTGTTTTCACATATATAGGCAACAATTTTCGTCTGAAACATCTTGTTGCATAACCGATAAACAAGTAAATCAAGAAAGCACGGTTAAATGACTCACCCTGTGCATTAATTGCATATTTATTATATTTAGACTGCGGATCTTTATGCATTTATGGCATTTGAAAATTTTCAAAAATTGCTGGAATGTAGAATTCGATAGAATTTGGTACGATTTTTATTTATTCCAGATCTACAAAGGCTACTACCACTGAAAATAAGGTTTGGTTTAATTCCACTTTCTTAAA
This sequence comes from Lasioglossum baleicum, assembly GCF_051020765.1. NCBI lineage: Eukaryota > Metazoa > Arthropoda > Insecta > Hymenoptera > Halictidae > Lasioglossum > Lasioglossum baleicum. The sequence goes on along the minus strand of NC_134939.1, from coordinate 5,033,070 downwards.
ATTTGCCTAGAAAAAAATTGAAAATTGTAACCGTGTGTTCCAAAATTTACAATGATCACCAGATTTTTAATTATTAAGAGTGTTGCATTCACCCCTAGTTATTATTAACTTCGATTTCCTCAGTGAGTTAGAAAGTACCATGAATCGGTATCCTTCCAATGAGAAATTATTTATTGCTTGAACGCGCCAGTGATTTAAGAACGTTTGATAACCGTGTGACTATAATTACATTGAAAGTGTATAGGAATCTGTTTTCCTACAATATTCGATGCATGAAAAACGTGTGAATTTTGGTTGCACACAGATCATGTATGATTGCCGAAGTATCGTATACGGATTCTAAGGAAAATTAAATGAGAGTTGATCTTGCTAATAAATCTAGCATAATTGTGCACGTATTACTTCCTACTTCGTGCAACATTGAACATTATTATAGTCTGAAACTGTCAGCGAAGCATTGTTCCACAGAGCTGAGAAACTCTTGTAACTCACTGTTTAGAATCAAGACACATGAAATGCTATGCTGCAGATAAGCTTGCAACTAAGTAAGTCCTCCACTTTCTGTCTGCATTCAGTTTAGACAGCGCCATTCTATGTAGACTGCGATATGAGATTTAATTAAACTGTAGATTTTGATGTACATAATTTGTAATAGCACACTGCTCGACTACCTCCAACTTGAAATTAAAAGTTTTTCTTGGTTCATCTTTCATCTATTTTCTAATCAATTATATCAATTATAATAGAAACTAGTCATTTATTTACGGTAGGACACAAATAGCTAATATCAATAACTATAACATGGCTAATATGACTAATATTAGTAATTTGGTTCTTGGTAATCGGTGGTGAAATAACATACAGAGTCACAATATTTATAGCAGGGTTAACAGCAAATTATGTTAACAAATATAAAAAAACTATTATCTAAATAATTCAATTGGAGGTATCAATAACGAAATGATTAAATAAAAAGTCTGTTAGATACATTGTACGATATATTACGGGGAAGAAAATATTGCTTAATATTTTTTAATTTTAAGTGAACATTTTAATGCTACATATATCTCTCATGAAAAACCAGATGCATGGAGAGAGTAACTGCAGAAATACTTACATTTAATGCAGACATTTTAAAAAATTGACGAGTGGTATGATTTTATAGAGTAGCTATTGCAACAATCAATTTTAACCAGACAATTCTAATGATTATCATACTACTTCAAGTAACTCAAATTTGTATCGTACTTATTAGATTCTGATACACTTTTACAAGTTGCTGTAAAAATTGTGTAAATTTTTAATATAAATGCAGACATACAGTTTTTGGTTATTTTCTGTTTTCATCAGTGTCAATCGATGTGAAATCTGAGTTACTAGATGAGGGGACGGAGTACGAAGAACACGATTTTTATATTATAAAAGATGCTTGAATAAGAAACCGATCATTTAACCGTGACATAGTGTTAAATGTTCATAACCTGAATTGCCAAGTTGATCGTTCAATTGTAGGGTCTTGATACAAGGGAAGACCGTAGGGACAATGCATGTGTGTATTGGTAATTATTAGGATGCCGGCAATTGTGGTAGGAGAAGTGCCTGCAACAACTGTTCTTATTACCATTTCACAGGAAATCTGCTCTATTTGCGGCTTTGCCGAGCAAGGGCTAGAACCTAGCTGCTAATGTTTTTGGGAGTAGTTCTAGTCAGGGTTGTTTCAATCTAGGATTTGCTTGATATTGTTTCCATGAAACTTCCCTTTACAGTTTGGTTAATCTCCGGATGGACAGTTATATATTGCGAAAATTAATCCTTAACGAGACTGTAATGGGATTATGGAGCACGTAAATGTAAATGTAATTATTGCGATTACAAGGGTATCATATGACCTTTAGTCTCCGTTCAGCTTTCTGATACTTCTTATTATTATAAATTGTAACTTTTTCTTGTTAGAAAAAATATTTTTCAGGCAAAGGTATTTCTTTTTCCGAATCATCTCTAAACTTTTCACTACAAGCAAGTTATAACTGCAAGTTATAACGATAAGTTGAATAAATTGCAACTTTTGTTTGTTAGGAAAAACATTCTTTGGGCAAAGATTTGTCCCGAATCATCTCTAAACTTTTCAAGAAACCTATTTTTATATGCAGTGCACGATTTTGACCGTGACTCACTGTACACTCGAAATGCACATGGTCGCGAAAAAAGTCGGAAAGCCAGACGAATGCCAGGAATAAAATACATAGTTGTCGGCGGGGGGCTTTCTACATAGCCGGCAGGCCGGCAGCCGCAATAAGAAGAAGAATCTGTGGCATAGGTGGTATAAGTGGGTCACTGTCGCTTTCAATTAGGCGCAAAACGGCGCGTGAAGAAGAGCCTTCTTCGCACATTTGCCGGCGACATCTCAGCCGGGCAAAAAGCAAACGACCCTCCGCGAAATCGTGTCTCTTCCTTCCACTTCTCCCTTTTCCTTCCTTCCCTCGGCCCCTCGCCGACATTAAAAGACCCTTGGCGCTTGCTTCCTCGATGGGTCCCTAAGTTTAAGAAAGGTCGGTCAAACTCGTGGCTTCGACTTCCCTTTCTGCTTAACGACGACGCGCGACGACCTGCTAAACCTTCGCGCCATTTCAGCGTTAGAGAAGATGTTCCGCTTTAGTCTACTTCCTTCGGTACATCATCCTTCTTACTTGCGGCTGCTCGCTTTGTGAAATCCGCTGTTTCAATTTCATTGTGTACTGTGGCTGCTTCAATTATTACATTATTAGGGCACTTGAAGTATATCTATTAGGTTGCTGTTGTTAATATTAATCCTCGGTATGCTACGCCGGATTCATTCACGACACCTAGATAGGTTTGGCATAAAACCCCCGGACATTTACGTCTGAAATCCGCACACTTTTAACTAAATACTTTTTAAGTTAAACTTTTTGGACGGTCACAAATTATCATCTCCATTTTGTAATGTTCTTCACCATCGATGAATAGTGCAATGATTAATCAATACGTTATGACCAAACATCACATATGTGATTTTGATGGGAATCCAGTTACTCCAAATTTTTATTATTATTTTAAATAAAGAGGCTGAGCTATTGGTCAGGATTTGACGAACACGTTGCACGTTCGTAGACCACTTTAAGCTAACGGAGATGGCGGAACAAACCAAGGATCGGTTGGATTTGACGAAGTGCCGGGTCCCTAATCCCATGACTTTAATCTCTACTGAAAACCGACCTGGGTCAACGGGCATCAACCGAGCTACGAGTTTCTGTTCCCATGCGTGTCATGAAGGACCTGAGCGCCTGAGAGGACCACGGTCAGATACCATAATTTAAAGTTACTCATGCTCGTTTCGGTGTCTTAATCTTACACCATTTAATTCGTGCTTTTTAACCCTACCGCGTTCTTGGCGCTCTTTCCAATCCAACCACATTCGCATTCCTTTAACCATAATATGATATTTGTTAGGCTAGTTCTCAAACGTATAAAAATGTGCATTGACATTTTGAATTTCTTTGTAAAATGTATACGCATACAACCTGTATGGTCTTCAAAGTATTCTAGTTTGTCGATGACTAATGTGGAAAAAGTTGTTCAAAATGTGTAGCTGCATAACATATTTAAATTTCATCAAAATTGGAGATCCCGTTTGTAAATAATCACCCAATGAATACTAGACTGCGGATTGTATGGCGGGCATGATTTTAAACAATAGAAGGCTGAAGAATATATTTCACACAGTTCAATAAAACCACTATTCGGTTTCTACATCTTGCAATTGATGGGAACAATTTCTATTTTGCATAAAGATCCGCATAGTAGTACAAATGCAAAGATCAGTAACCTTGTAAAGTAAACATGAGAGAAAGTTGGACGTGGGTCTGAGCGGACCCGAAGTCTGTCCCGTTCGGTCGTGAAGGCGGTCCGCTGTCCGAGGGTTAGCCGTATCGGTTATCGAGAAGATTGATCCATCTTCCCCCCATCTGGCAATTAATAGTACCCCGATTAATGTCACCGTAGGGGTGACTGTTGATCGGTCCTCAAAGGGGGCAAGATCAATTCCGGGCAAAAAGACGATAGTCGGAGGTCCGCGGTCATAGTCTACGGCACTGGTTGGCTGCCGGAGAGATACACTTTTTATGGGTTTCTAGGCCGCTAAGGAGCGAATGAATGAACACGGCTCTTCGTAATCCATTCATGCTTCAAGAGGGTATACCCTCCTCTTTCTCCTCAGACTTCTTGAAGGAGATCGTAGAGGATCGAGAGGGAGAGAGCGAGCAAGAAAGAAAGAGACATCGGAATCGAGAGATGGAGAGAGCGAGAGAGAGAGAGAGAGAAAGAGAGAGTGAGAGACAGATAGAGTCAGAGACCCTTCATCTTCTCGGGATCCTTCCTTGTAACTCGCGCTGTTATATTTTGTTTGTCTGCTTCCGAGGAACCCTCCGGACCTCCTTCCTCCACCTGCTTCTGCTCCCACCACCACCTCCACCTCCTCTTCCCTCACCACCTCATCCTCCTCTTTCCCTTTTCTCCCTCGTGTTAGACCTCACTTAGACCCCAGGATCTGGGTCAGATTACATGTATACAACTTGTTGAGGCATCAACCGTGGCCGAGGGTGCGGGGACATCGTTCGTCGCCAGCCGAGCAATTCGCAAATCGAATTACACTCCATCGGCAACCTTCATCCACGACGTCTCTCTTCGATGATTCTTTCCCGCAGCGATTAGCTAGCATTCTCGCGACTCCCCCGACGTTTATTCCCAGCTAACTTGCAATTAGGGGATGTTTCTGTGATTTCTTCTTCCATTCAACCAATCACTCTTATGCGCTTAACCCCTTGCCCTACAATGTCGAGTCAGACTCGCGATTGCGAACAAAGTCTAATAAATATGTATGGTATTCGTCTCCTTTAAACCGAAATAAAATTCTATTTTGCTGTGATCGATTCTGTGGTTGTCAGGAAGAACGCCGCATGTCACATGATTTCACTTTCGAGATATTGCCGTTTAAAGTTTTGATCACTAATGCTTTGACATAGGACATCGGTTAAATAGCATTATTTTTTGAGCCTTCGTATTTGTTTTCGTGACTTTTTTTCTGGTAAATACATAAATCCTATACTGTGGAGCTCAATTAATGTATAAACTCTCATTTTTTGAAATAGTTACATGCGGTATTCTTCCTTGCAACCACAGTATGTATAGCCTTGGAGAAAACATGAAATTCATGAAAGAAATTTTTGTTTGGCCCCTGTTTGGTGCAGATGGCTGAAACAATTGTTATTTTGCATGGAGATCCGCAGTCTACTAATAATAATCACAAGATAAATAGTCTGAGGCCTGAGGGGTTGGCCCTTGCAGTATGCAACGTTGTGTCAGATTCATGATGAGATCTTCTAATAGGAACTATCGGATGATTGCAAAAGATTCTCAAAGACCTTTGAAGAATAAGCAGTTTTCACGAAAACGGAATCTACCAGCTGGAAGACGATCAATTGATTAATAAAACTGTCATTTTGTAATGTAAATGTAATATTTTCTGAAAATGTGTGAATGAAACGATGAACAGAGATTCATTACTACATTCATTTATATTGCAATGCATGTTAAGATACTAATTTAACGCAAGAATATTTATGGGTGACTAAATAAAAAAATTTGAAATCAATCGAAAATGGAAGTGAAGACAAGTATAAGCGCATATGTATATGAGACGTTTCATTTATGTCGAACATCTTACCCAATTCTCTAAAATCTGTAAAACGTTCTAAACTCTCGAGTTTATAGAGCCACTTGACTCTCGAGTGACCGAACCTCTGTTATTTGATGGTTCATATCTTCACAGCTTTCGACGGTACTTGAAGATTTTCTGGATGTTGTTATCTTCTTTAGAACCGAGAACTTTTATGTATAAAGTGGTTCTGTTCCAAAGTTTTCAGGGTTATCAATAATGCTACATTACATTCTCGTAGTTAACGTAAACTCGAATCATGATCTTCCCACGGTTCACGATGAAACTTTCATTCGGAGACTTAAATCCCTGGGATAAAAATTTAACTGCAACTCTTAATATTAAAAAAAGTAAAAACATTTTATTGTATGAAAATCAACGGACTTAAACACCTACTTAGAAAAGAATATCTTTGGTTTGAACACTCGAAAGTCAAAATATTATACACTTCGAGATTTCATACTTATATTATATAAATTTTTTAGTTGACAGGATTTTCCAAAATAAAGCCAATCACATTTTCATATTGAAGAAATCTCTATTTGAGTTTAATTCTAGATGAATATTTCTGTGGAAAAAGATATTTCGAAAATTTTATACCAATGTTGCTAATTACTTTTATCCTCGAGAGTGTACTACCTACTTTAATATATGTAAGTCTTATTTTCAACGCTTTTCTATTCCGTAATTAATTATTTTTTACTTTACAACTACTCTATACATATACAGTGGCTAACGAAAGTATTCGAACGCCCCTTAAAACAACCTGATTTTGTATAATCAATTAGAAGCATTGGTTTATGAAATGATATGCAAAAAAGATTTTCGTACATCTTTCGATGTGTGTCATTTTTTCCTGCGTCATCCAATTTCAATGAAATTTTCAGCATGTGTGTATAACTAACATAGATCTACAAAACATATATTTTAAATTTTCATTAAGGGCCCAAATAAAAAAGTTTTAAAAAATGCCTTCTTTATTTTTGCATGTAGCCTTGTAAATTATAATTTCTGAAAAATCGTTTCTGCATATCGTTTCGTAAACCAATGCTTCTAATTAATTATAAAAAATCAGGTCGTTTGATACAATTATAAAAAAGTTATTTTGTTTTAGAGGACGTTCGAATACTTTAGTTACCCACTGTACGTATACAATTGTTTTTGTAAGTGTACAGATTCTGATATGATCTGTTTAAAAACAATTAATTATTTCAGGTAGGTCTTCATATGTCCGAAACCAGTTTACTACTTCTTCATCTGCACTGTGTTTTCTCCACAAGTTTTTTTGGAACCAAAAATAGAATCAACTGCTGCTTGACACGTTTCCATTAACATAATCGCAAAATAACGTTGTCGATCAGATGAACAAGATAATCGCAACAGTTCGCATAATCTCGTGTCGAATGGTTCGATCAGGTTGAAAAATTGAGAGGTAATGAAGCATTATTTCCATTTTCGTCAGTCAAAGCATGCTTTATTTGAAAACATATATATTCCCCTGCAATTCCTCGTTCTTCTCGGCGAGGCATTTTAAGGAATAACAGTATATCAATGAACGCGACTCGTTTATCAAATCAATTAATTTGGAATATTCCCCCGGACGGGCCGCATTTCGAGCGTTGCGTTATCGTATAATAAAACATCTCGTGTTGCGGTGAAATATTCCTCGGGAACCAGTGATTAATTTAGTGCGAATAAAAAAAATGGTAAAAGTTTATTTTAACCACCGTCGCGACGTGGTTTATCGGTGCGTTGATCGGGCCGGGTTACCAGCCGAGTTTCGGTGCAACCTGGAGAACGGCATTCCATCGATTTCAGTTGCAGCTGCTCACTGGTAAATATTCGTTAGTTCTGACTAACAATAGAGTCGCCAAAATATTTCGCCCAGAAAACTCCATTGTCCCTTTATTATCTGTAGATCAACTAGACAGGCCGAAGCGACTAGTTTTGTATTTTATTACAATGATCATTTTTATATAAATATGAACAATCCTTATGCTTCAAACGGTTTATATTACATGCAGAGAAGATCATTGTTCTTTTATTATCTTTAGCCAATTAGACATGTTGAAGTAAATGACTTCGTATTTTGTTAGGTTGATCGTATTTATTTTCAAACGTCTTAAAAAATTTTCGAAGACACCATGAGAAAGAGGAATTGCATAATATTATATTATAATAATATTATATTAATATTATAATATTATAGTAATATTATAATAAAATAATAATATTAAAATTTTTAATATTAGAATAAGAAATCAACTATTGAAATTAGCTATTGATTTTATGAAGGAGCCATATTAAACAGATTTTTTCACACAATCTGTAACAATTGGACTTGACTCTTCTCCTAATCAAAAATTTACATCACTAGTCCTCTACATACATTCTGTTTAAAGATATTTCTACCCCGAGTATCATTGAATACTTCAGATTCCACATTCACTCTTTGTTTTTCGACGTGAATGAACGTATTTCCAAGCTACGCTACTGATAATTCTGTACATTCAGCTTCTGTAGATAACATTCATAATAAATTTCTTAGAAGCCACATATTTCGTACTCGATAAGGTCGAGTAATTGACGGGCAGAAGTTCCTTGGAAATATAACTTTTTTCATTAATACGTTCGCTGTCGGCTTGACAATTACAAAAATTCCATAAAGTAGAAGTAATCTTCTGACCTTGTGTAACCTCGACGGTCATTAAAGCCGTATACAGACGAATTCGTTTTGTCACACGCTATCAATTGATACAAAAAATGCATAGCATTCCATTCAAAAAATTGAAACTGAAAGATTGAGATTTAAATAATTACGGACACCTTTACATTGCTTGCATAATTTTTTAATCAAAATAAGTAAACTTATTTTTTTCTGGCTATGATAGCGTGAACACGCTATACATACAATAAACCTGTAGATTGTAACAGTATTTCTCGATGAAAACGCTTACAGCAACCTAACAAATGCGATCGAAGAACTTCTACTGATAAGCAATGCCAAAGTGTATAACTGCAGTTTGGAACTCCGGCATCGATACAATCGCAGTTGAAAAAAGGAAATGTACGAGGGCGTGCTGTGGTTCCCAGACGCGTCCAATTAATTCGACAAACTCAGCAATTAGCGAAATTATTAATAAAAATAGTAATGAAGCTAAATCAGCGGTGATAGAAGCCTTCCTGTGCGGTCGTTGGTGGGCCATTGTGCAACCGTGATGCACCGTTTAATAATCGGCAGCGTCTTTCAAATTGTATCTCAATTGGCGACAATAATAAAATTCGACGGTGGCGTCGATGCGCCGGTTGCCTTGGCGTGCGTCATTCTCAGCAAGAAAGTCGATTAGCTTGTCTTAATTAAAGGCATTGCGCGCGCCGCGCGGTTCACTGTGTAGCGGCGTTGATTTATCTGTTCATTGCTGCTTTTTCTATTAAATAGAATGGGCGACGGAACGCGCTACTTTGCTCTCCTCCCGTGAGAAAATCAACTTTGTTTCGCGTCTTAATTATTTCCCGAGTTTATTGAATTCAGATTGAAACGGACACTGTGATTTCTTATTCGTTTTCACACGCTTATTTATTCATGCGAACACGGTATGTCTAATTCCATAATTATTTCATTGCCTTCTGAAAAAAGGAAATTTTAATTTCATATCCCTGGACGTATGCACATATTCATTAACCGAGATTGCAGTTTATTATTATTGTATTTCACAAAGTCAGGGTCGTACCAGTCGTTTACGCTGCTCATGTAATACATATATTAGATACATATTCTTCGCTGCATCTTATAAATACATGTATTTTTATAAACTCATGTATATGAAATCACTTTTCTGTTGTAAAAGGTTCTATTATACTGCTTAGTTGCGATGGTTCCCTTAATTATGTAATCAAATTGTGAATATTTTGTGGTAACTATTCATCATCGAAAATTACGAATATTGTCATTGTTGATATACTGTTAATATCATTAGTAGACAGCGGATCTTTATGCATTTATAGTAAAATTGAGTAGATGTAATTGAAAATAGTTGAACAATTTTAAAAATTGGAGATGTTAATGTATGATTTCTCCTCGATTAAAATCATTAAACGAAGAAATAACATTGTATTTGGTTTCTATCTCTTGCAATCGATGCAGACAATTTTTATTTTGCATAAATATCCGCTGTCTAGTCATTAGAGTTTGTGGTTTGTTAGTTCACTAAACTTCCATGTACAAGATAGTCGCATCGCGTGACACTTGGCAATCTGTCTCTGGAAGAGTGTAAAACAGTGTGTTGTACAGAGTGTAAAACAGTGTGTTGTACAGAGTGTAAAAAAGTACAACATTTTTTGAAGAATGAGTTAAATAGTGAAATTTTTCAGTGAAGGACAGTTAACAAAATATTACTTATTATTTTCTTGTCGAAATGCATGTGTAGCCAATCTGGAACACGTTGAGTGTACGTAATATAGAACTCGTTAGTATCAAACGACGATGTTAATGATGATGGTAATGACACAGAATGTTTCCCTTTCGGCAATTTCAAAAGTGACAAATAATGATGAAAACTGATTTCAATAATTGTCTACTCTTATAGCGGCCCCAAATAAACCTTTCATAGAAAACATAAAGCCATATGAGATTCCTTAATAAATTTTCTAAATGTTTCATAACAGAAACTACTTTTTAAAATTGTAAAACTTGCTATTCTTTACGATGGCCTCAAGAGACTTAAACATTTGCATAGTTAACTATTATAACGAATGAAGATATGTTAATTTTAGCATGTTTTGACGCCAGCTTTATGGAAAATTATTTAAATAAGAAAAAATTTTTAATATACCACGTTTTTAAAAGACGGACTAGAAAGTATAAAATTATTTTTCCTAGCCCCATACAGATTTCTAACCCCATACAGATAGTCTTGAAAATTTGTGATTGTGAATTTTTAATAGCTATGAAAATACTTGAAGATTTAAAACAAAAAACGTGGGACGCATGTAATAGATAATTGATGCATGAATAGTTCACCCAAGGCACTAACAATTTTATTGCACTGCAAATGATATGAACTGTTGTGCGAGTTGTCTCAACGGCAACTACTCTCTACACTCCTTTTTATTATCTTGCGCCCCATGTTTTTCGTTTTAAATCTTACAAGTATTTTCATAGCTATTCAAAATTCATAATCACAAATTTTCAGGACTATCTGTATGGGGTTAGGAATTTGTGTTGGGCTAGGAAAAATTATTTTATACTTTTTAGTCTGTCTTAAAAAAACGTTTAGTTTTGTATGTGTGTGAAACTTTTCAATCGATTTTAAACATTGAGTTAATATTGCATTGTCATCCAGTTCTGAGCTTTTTAAAGTTTCAAGTCTTTAAAGTCTTCAGCTCATCGGGAAGTTAGTTTAAAATCAAGTGCAAAAGTATCGAACAGACAATCAGACAGTCAAGAAAGCGAGTTAATAAAAACGTGGTAAAAAGAAACATCTCCCTATTTTGGCAAGCTTTTAACAATAATTCTTTTACAATCATTGGAAATTTAGAGATTCTCTCGAAACGCTTTTATTAAGTATGGTTCTTTATCCATGCACAATTTACCATAAAAATCGTATGAAATATTAATAAGGTCAACACTGGCATTGTTACAGGGGGTAACGAAATTATTATACACAAAAGATTAACTTAACAGTGCATTGTTAAAATCCTATTCATAGCAATAGTCTTAAAGTCAAGTATTCCCTATTAGATACAGTTATCCTATGTGTCGTGTATTTTTCTAAGAACTGTTTCTCGCGCAAGTTTAACGAAAATTGCAGAAGTAGAATACCTATGTTTCTCTGCGAGCAATCGTAAACTTAGGAGTCGCATCGACCGACGGGAATTTTCTGTGTTCATAAAGCACATTTCCCGTGGCCCACGGTCGCCCGGGTGGAGTTCGTTGGAATGAAAACGTCGTTCGCGGCGAAATTCGTGAAAAATGGAAAAATCCAACGACAATAATTCCGCGCGACGATGTCGAGACAAGAGTAATTGGCGGAAGGAAGGGCCGGATGCGGTTCGGAGAGAGAACGGCTGGAAAGGAAGAGACACGGAACGCCAAATGGCTAGAGTATTGCCGACATGGATTGAGCGAGACCACGCACAACTGAGATTATATTCTCATTAACTCGAACTCTGGGATGAGCAGGGAAATCATTGGGACGAATGGAAATTGCTCTAGGGGTTGGATGTTCGACGGCCTCCTGGATTGAACCGATGATGCAAAAGAATCCCGGATTTGATAGCGAGCAATTCCTTTCCAGATAGAAAAAAGGGACCACTTCTTCTTTATTACTGTGAATGATTTCATAATTCGAAGTCAAGTGAAAATAACCATATTTGAAGTTATACGAGAATGTTTATAACTGCGGCGAGGAACTGTGAAACTATAGTAAATGGTTTTGTGTGTACTTCTTCCTCGGTGAAAGAATTTAAACAATGACTAGACGGATCTTTATGCATTTATAGGAAAATTGAGTGGATAAAATTCATGATTGTTGGAAAATTTGAAAAATTTTAGATGTCAATGTATGATTTCTTCTCTATTAAAATCATTAAGGGAAGAAATAACATTCAGCTTGGTTTCTATTTCTTGCAATCGATGCAGACAATTTTTATTTAGCATAAAGGACCGCAGTTTAATAATGACTCTTCGTCATTCGGTTATACTTATAATGCGTTTGAGTTTTGCTACGCTTATTATGAGAAACATAAATTTATGTAACAGTGATGTAATCTGAACATTTTACTGTATAATAATTCAGAAAAAATTCTGTTATAATATTATGGATTTATTTACAGACAGGGGTTGACTGAAATTATTAAATTGTTTACCATTGTTGCATTGTTCGCAAAAAAATAATTATAATAATGGTCGTCAAATCAGAAGTTTCATGTTTAAATAGAAGTGTTAACATGATGTTTCTGGGAAGAAAAAATATGACCGTGATTATAGTCTATTAATTTCACAGAATAATGTTAGTTATAAATAGTGAATTAAACTTTTCCGAATGTGTGCACGTCCAATAAATATATTTATATCAAAAGAAAATTGGCAACTGATAGTAACGGTGTTAAAGAATTGGTGAATAATTTTTTAAATATTCGGCGAGAAAACTGTTTAAATTGTTCGAAATAGTTTCGCAAGGAAGTACCGCAATTCAGAGAAACGGTTTCCTACGAGAAATCATCGAGTTCGTTTTCCACTTCGGCGACACAGTCCCCGAGATTGATGGAACGGGGCTCGGTGACAGGAAAATTGAAATCCTCCACCTTCTTCCCCACCTTGAAAGAATATATACGTATAGAACAAAATGGAGTCTGAGTTGCAGAAATATTTCCGTGCGCTTGCATTCGGTCGATATAGCTTACTGCTACAAGAATCTTCCTAAATGAACGAGTTGTTAAGCAGATATTTCAAAATAAAAATAAGACGAACGCTTATAATCAGACTAGAGGATATTTTTCGAATATAATTGGATGTGAAATATAAATGAATATAAATCAATAAAAGAGATAAATAATAAAACAGTATACTATGACAAAATATCAAAATGTGGTGCAAATGCAAAGAATATAATGAATTAAAAATTCTTCTCTGTATTCAAATAACTCTGTGGCTTTTTAAATAAAATAAAAATATTCTAAGCAATCGTAAGACATGTAAGTTGGATGACAATGGATTTATTCCTTCAATAATTTTAATAAGTCAAAAACAATTTAACAACATTTTTTACTCTTCTAGTCTTTAAAAATAGTATAGTTATAGATATCAATACGCTGATTTTTTATCTGAATGTTTCATACACGAATTAGTTTGAATGAACGATAATGAATTTACGATTCAATGTGAACGTAAATGAAACTAAGAACGAATCCTCCATTTGAATGAATCAATCGGACGCTTCATCCAAAATTAACATAGTTTCTAATATGAATTACTCTATTAATACATGTCTACCATAACCTCAAAATATGGATGACACGATTCACTTAGATTCACTCTTAGAATCCACTTAAATTAGGAATAATAAATTTCGTTAGATACTATGAGGTTTAAGAATATTAAAAGTAAAATTACCAATTAAAATAATTAGTTTCGGATTCCTTATTCTCCAATTATTGAAATGATAAAAGCGTTTTTCATGGATATTATTGATCTTTAAGCAAAATAAAAATGTTCCACTTCAATTATTGGGTTGTAATCTAAATTCATTCAGTTGCAAATATATTATAAGTTGAACGATTTAGTTGGGACTGATTGGTAATCAGTGATTTGCAATTGCCAATGCAGATAACTGTAATTGAATAACAACTACTTACAGTTAACGATTTTACAATGAATTGATTGTAATTCTCTCCGTTGTTAAAAAAATGAAGGAAGGATATTGAAAATAACCGAATGAATACAAGGTACTAACCAATGAGTAGATCAAAAGCAAACTAATACAAATATTTAAAGAATTTAAAAATACTGTTGTATTCTTTTCGACTCATTAAGATCATTAAAAGAAGAAATACATAGATGTCTACACTTCTATATCTTGTAAATCATATAGACAATTTTTATGTTGCACAAAACTCTACAGTCTAATTTTTAATTGCAGTTTAATCGGACTTTTTATTGCTTAAACGTAGTTTTATCAGCCTATATACTTTATTATATCACAAAATGTTATTCACCAATCAATTATAATTAGACAAAGATGAGAAATTGGTTCGGTGAAATATAAAACAGTGGAAGATTAGAAAAATCTAACAATATTGTCACATTGTTTTCAATGTATTAAAATAATTAAGGTGTGAAATTAATTTTTCTTTAAGTCCTGCTTCCCATCATTAATGCAGCACAATAATCAGGACTGTTTGGTGTCTGTACCGCTGAATAAATTTTGCAAGCGTTTCAAAAGCATCCGAACATCTCGAATGCAACTTTCGACTGGGATCTCTCGTATTGTTTCCATTTCTCCGAGATAAGACGCGGCCTGAAGCAGTTCCATTCAACTCGCGTTTCCCATCGACCAAATCCGTTTGATATACCGGGTGGTCGGCTCCGCGGCGAGGTCACCAGTAAAAATGTATAATCGTCGAAAGAAGAAAACGAAGCGCCACGCCGCGCCGCGTCGGGGGAGTAGGAGCGACAAAAGGGCTCCCTGTGAAATTCATGATTCCGTCCCGTATATAATCGAATTATTCTTCATACGGGTTGGAACATGTGCGCGGGTGTGACGTCATGGTCGAGATAAACGCCGGAAAGCGGCCGCGAGATTAGAGGAGGAATTTCTGGCGAAGGAACGAGTCAGCGCGATTTCGTGCGAGCGAAGAAAAATGAAGCGTAGGAGAACGAGGACTCTCGGCGAAGGAGACGAAGAGGACGGAGAGAGACTGTGGACCTGTGAAACGTAGAGATAGCGAAACGAGGAGAGGAGTGGAGGAACGAGAGAGAGAAAGAACCAAAGAGAAAGAAAGAAATAGAGTGAGAGAGTAAGAAGGGGAGCTGAAGAGAGCTAAAGAGAGGGACAGAGAAGCGGTAGAGAAGGGAGAGGGAGCGAGAAGGCGCCACGAAATTGGCAGTCTAATAAAAGAAGCCTGGGAGGAATCGACTGCAGCGGATCGATCCGAGACTGCATTTTCATCGTGATAACGATCGCTCATCAAGGATATACCTACTACTTCTTTTATCTCCTCTATTCTTGCCCCCACCAGTCGGCTGATCCTTTAAAGCGATGATCATTTTAAGGTATCGCGGCTTTGCCGTTCCATCCTCTTTTCGTTCGTCTCTTTTATTTCGATTTCCGTACTTGGTAGTTTTATTTTCACCCAGGACTGAGTCCGTTTTTAATGATAGACGGATACTTTTTGTTTTCACGGGCTAGTGTCCGGTTTGTTACGAGGCCGGCCATTGTATCGGGAACGATAATTAAACGTTGCGGAACGAAATCTGTTCACCATCCATTTCGCGCCGATTCGTTTGAATACGTGCCCCTGCGGTCACCTGCGGCCATGTTAATTGTAATCGTGATTAGATCGATCGCAAATGCTAACACGATTAATAGACGTTTGTCTATCCGTGGCGACGCAGTCGTTGGTGGCTGACCAGCTTCTACAATCGTTAACCCTTCAGGGGCCAGGCTAGAGACTCTTTCCGTGTAGCTCAAGATTATGATGTTACGGAGGTCATTATAATTTGGTCATGATTCAGACTCGTGTACTAATCTCGTGTAATAAATTTCAAAAGTGTATCACTATATTAAAATTAAATAAGACAATGATTTTATAAAACGACGAATGTATAGATGAGAGGAAGAATTAATTTTATGATATCGAACACACAAATTCTTTACAGGCAGAAACTAAACATTATTGAGATTCATTTCATCCTTTGTAGATATCATAACTCATCACTAGACGGTGAGCTTTGTGCATTTATGACAAAAATGAGTAGAACAAATGCAAAACAGTAAAAACATTTAAAACTACTGTGGCATTGCTGTTAGTTCATTAAAATTACTCAGAAGATAAGTATTGTAGCTACTATATCTTGTTATTGACGTTAACAATCAGCAGCATAACCTTCTGTATCATTATATCTATGAATATCCACCTAACAAATTTAGACGAGTAGAGCAAAAATGGTGGCATAATACACGTATTTTTTTATTGTTTCTAATCGGTTGTAATTCTTTTAGTGTCCATCGAAAAATGCTGAGTTAAAATGATATTGAAGAGGAATCCATAAATTAGACCAACGTAGCGATTCTAGTATAATATAATAATTATACACCGGATCTTCATGCAAACTAAAAATGTTCTACCTGAATTGCAACAAACTGGAGTGAAATAGAAATTTACTTCCTTTCTTAATATGTCTAACAGGTTCAAAAATAATATAATTTTTTACTGTTTTATTTTACACCTACTCAGTTTTCTCATAAATGCATACGATCCGTTGTCTAATGATTAGAAATCTATAAATTAGACTAGAAGAATTCCGCAATAACAACCAAGGACGATTCATTGTTCGGCAGTAGAAGGGTCAGAATTCGAAATCAAACGAACATGTTGCATAGGTTGCATGAGGAACGGTTCGTGGCAAGAGGTTGTTCACATCGACGAGCCACTGGCGTTTCAAAGAATCGGTGGAATTAATCGGTCTGTCGGGGCTAATCAGAAGCTCGTTCACGGTCCGGATCTCCGAGCGAGATCGCCACTTAGGGGACGGCGAATATGCTCGATATCTTAATTTCGAACAGCGTTGTCGCGTGGAGCGTTCCTCGTCTGTCGACAGAATCGGGCCGCACGGTGGAAACCGGCCCGAAGGCGACGCGGCGCGACGCGACGAAGCGCTAAAAACGGGCCGCACGGATCTTTAATTTCATATCGGAGCGGAATAATGAATTCCGGCGTACGGAACGCGCCTGTTCCCCGATCGTCTGCGGGACCGTAAGCGCAATCTCGTCGGGTTTTATTGGAGCTTCGAACGATTCTAATGGCCCGTAAAGGGAAAGAGTCCCGATACGAAAAGTGGATCCCGGCCCGTGAAAGTTGGAACGTCGCCGTCCTGACATTTCCGAGACATTTCATTCGATCGCCCTGAGACCAAATTAAAACGCGTCGCGGAGGACGCACCGTGTTCCTCCCCTCCTTCTTTTTTATTTAAAAGTGTCCACCATTCGGTCATTAACCATCGCAAAAGAACACAATAAATATAAGACCTTATTTATAAAAGATCCTGCAATTTGCGTTTAAGCAGATTTACGTACGCTCGTCTCTTTTCGTTCGTTTAACTCCCGTGTCAATAACCGGTTAGCCGCTTCAATTTGCGTTTGACATTTTTTTGATGTTCCTGTTCCTGATGCGAAACCACTTTTGCTCTCCTTTCTTCGGGTGATTTCACGTTGATTTACATTGCCCGCAGCCTGGTGATCAGGGGGCCTCGGGCACTTTTGTGTTCGCTTGATTATACTTAACCTCCCACCTTTAATCCAGTGCAGGATTTTGGTCATTTTGTGACTCGTTAGTTTCATTGGATTCTTCAGTCAAACAAAGTTTTTGCTCGTGCTTCTCACGGACGGAATCTTTTCGGCGAGTTCGATCGTTTAATACTAATTGGTTTCACAGTTTTTGTTTGATTATTGTGTAAATTACCAACATACGTTAGAGATTATCAATAGAATTTTATGCATCCATGGCAAAAAATGAGTTGGTAAAACACAAAATAGAAAAAAGCATGATTTACAACCTATTAAAATTATTAAGAGGAGCAATCAATTTTGATGTGACTCCTCTTTCCCGTAATTAATAAAGACAATTTTCATTTTGCACAAAGATCCGCTAATGCTAGAGATCTAAATAAATTCAGTCTGGTGATTTTTATAAAACAACGTATACCAGTCGCATCATACGAGCACAAAATCTCGGTACAGTTAGTGATGATAAAATTCTAATGACCTCCATTTAGTATTATCTAGTGTTAGGTGACTTTCGTTAGGTGACTGATGAAAGAAAGAAATTTGTTTATAAGGAAAAAATAGATGAAATTAACGACTGAAGCTGATGGCTCCGCGACCATACTAAAACACACAACAGTCCTTCCATCCTCTTTTCATCAATTCAACGCGGCAATCAACATACCAATTCCCTATCCGCACGGTACTCTGCCTTCTCGTGTCTCTTTTATACTCCACTAGCCGGTTTGGTGGTGTATCCGCGCGGATAAGAAAAAAAAAGCGAAGAAAAGAGGCGGTAGAACGCGCCGCGGTCTCATCAGTGATCGGCGCACAAAGTCCTCTTTGTTTTCTGAGACCGCGAGATCGGACTTCGTCAGCATTCGCGCGTCCCCAAGCCGCGCGTCTCAATCGAGTAGACACGTTAATCGATTTCGTGGATGAAGTAAAGGGAATGAAGGAGAAGAAAATTGAGGAGGGGTGACGCGAAGCCGATAAAGAAATATAGATCGAGTGACGAGGGAGAAATGAAGGAATCCTGACAAGAAGGGGAGTAATTATTCCGGTCCGGAATGAATCAACGGGAAGAAAATGTGTGACCACAAATTTAACAGTTTAACCCGCATCCGTTCCTCATTTTCGCAACTTAATGTGTCACTCGTGTGTCAAATTGATGGTGAAACATCAAGTCATGAAATGGAATGAAACGATAAATAATTAAATTTTCTAATTATTTCATTGAATTCTTCCAGTCTTGATTCCATAGGTTTGTGAAGGCTTTAAATATCAAATGTTGGCGTGAACGTGAAGAAGGATGGAGTTAGTATTTTGAATTGGGATTCTAATTTTGTTCGATTCGATATTCATCGAATTTATGAAAGATAGTAGATTATTAGCTTGAAATTAACATTTCATAGAATACAGATTGCATATTACATAGATGAATAATTGATGAGAGTTAGTGTTGCATGAACTGGTTGGACACGATGTGGATGTTCGTGTTCACAACAATCTAATCTAATAGTATTAATATTTATACCTGATAAGTTGAAAGTCATAAAGTCAATATTCAATTCAATACCTAGGTTGAATATTTTTTAAACTATATTGAACTAGAATTAATATACTGATAAATAAACAACACTCAATTCTGATTCGCAACACATACGGTGTTACACTCATATTAATATTCGAACTGCTATGAAACAGAATAACTTTTCTAAACTTCATTTCTTACTCTATTAGAAATTTAAAAAATAATCTTCATCTTTATGCATTTATAGTTATAGTATTCATACATTTTGAAATGCCAGAAAACATTAATGACGGGTGTACTCTATTCTTATCATAAGAAATATTCCAGTTGATAGATTGAACTTGTACCTCATCCTGGTTTTTGTAAACTGGTTAAAGTCATTACGAGTTATAAATGGTTGAGTTAACAATAACGAAATCGCAATTCCTCTCAACTTTCGGCCATTAAGGAGAACTACAAACGCTATTTTTACATTTATCCACTGACCAATTACAATTTTTCCAAAAATTGTTTGTCATTAATTTAATCCTACTTTTGCAGGTTAAATAATCCTGCTTTGGACGAATATTAATATGAATCGCAATCACTGTGAATCTTTTCAGCAGAAAGTATAACTAATCCCAGAGTTCTGGGCAAAACTGACTGCACCGGTGACCCAGGTTTTCGTACCTAGACGCCACAGTCTATTCAAGCCGACCCGGACTGCTCTGTCCTTTGAAAGCCTAATCATCCGATAATAGAAACAGTACCAGTTGACTGAAAATGGAAAATCAATCGTGGGATACATACTATTGAATCGTAAGATCTCGAAATAAAGGGAAGGTTCCCGGGAGGAAAGAAAATTAAAGCGAGAAACGAGAACAGAGGTCGATCCTCCTGGCAGGAGGATTCGCGGCGAAATCGGCGGTTAGAAACGGCCATGAACCATTTTCGCCCTACGAAGGAGCAGCGCACACAGCACAGACAAAATAAAAATTCCACGATGGGTAGGAGGAGGAGGAGGATGGGGGCGTGAGGGAGGCACGAGCAACAGGGAGAGAAGCAGGAGAAGAGGGAAGAGAAAAAGAGGGACGAAGAGGAGAGAACCCGGCCAACTTCTCTCACCCGGTTTGGGCTGGCTTGGCCTTCCAAGGGGCCAGCCTAGACTCACGATTCTCATCTCTTGTGTTGGTCCACCGCGAGACGAAAACTCGTACGATGCTTCTCTTCTTCGTCCATTCCGTGGCGCCTTTTTCTTTCTTCTACACTGACGAACGATGGCTAACGCCGCGTTAGCGTTCTCTCTCTTTCTCTCTCTCCCTCTCTCTCCCTCTCTCTCTCTCTCTGAATGTTCCTCTCTTTCAGTCGCTCTCTACCGCCGCCCTCTCGCCATCCCGGTCTCAGAGTCAGTCGCGATTTATTAGGCGAGCTAATTAATAGGCTAACTGGGCGCGGCCGGCAACGTGTTGGTGGCACGTCGGTGTGCGGTTTCGTGGAAATCGAAGCAACGATTTGCGATTTATTGCCGCGCGAGAGATTCATGATTCCGTGCTCGTCTGCCGTGCGCGTCTTCCCGGCTTGAAAGCAAGGGGCCGCGTCTTTTTTCCACGGCAGGCCGGAATAGAATCCGAAGCCAGAGAGAACGGGAGAGAGAGAGAGAGAGAGAGAGAGAGAGAGTATCCGCGGCCGCCGCGCCGGAATTCCTTTAATTCGGATGTTCCCGCGATGAGAGATCGATCCTGTGGCCGAATTCCTTTCTGCTACGCCGCCACCGTGTCACGGTAATTCGAGTGCCCGATACCATGCCAACCGACGCGATGGACCCACGGTGCCTTCCTCTTGGGTGTGTGCTGGATTCATTAAACCTCCAAATGTAAGTTGCAAAAATGCTAATGATATTCTCCTGTACAGTGCTGCATGAAATAATGAGACACGTAGTTATACACAGTCTCAGCGAAATTTCCATAGTTCCACTTAATATTTCATGTGCTTTTGAATTTTCAGTAATTGTTGCGTACAACTTTGATTATTACAATTGCTAACATCGCATCGCAAACACTAGCGAAATTACCATAGTTCCAGCCGACATATATTCGTAATTTTTGTGGGTATTGTGTAATGTGCAAATAATTTAAGTATACTTTTAATTTTATTTAATTTTCTTCAAGATGCCACGACGTGAATTATTGAACAAGGAAGATTTATAAAGATGCCAAGCTTTATAAAGATGCAGCAGGGCTTTCTAACACATAAATTACCTTCAAAATAAGCAGGTCCCATCAGGCAGTCAAAAGTTTTGTTAGATTAGGTGATTTGTACGGTTAAAGTCATTAGAAAGCTTAAAAGATAGCTAGCTGTATGTCAACTATACAAATGTTAACTAAAAGTATAGATAACCGAGTTGTTCAAGTTATTTGGAAAAGTAGTAGCAATATACCACATGAACATGTATATAATAACAATAATAATTTCGATTTTATAGAGTAAATATAATCAATTATTTATTAAATGAAACTACATACTAATTATCAGAAATACATATGCTTTTTTAAAACTATATATTAAAAAATGTTAAAAAACATTTCTCCAGCTAGTTCCTATCTCTCGAACCACTGTGCATAGGCTAAGCTCTGATAAATTCACCGTGAATTTTTCTGCATTCACAGCAATGATTTTCGAAAAACTTTCGAAACTTTTTCGGTAAAGCAAAATGGTCAACCGTGCGACGCACGGATGAGCAGAGCTCTCTTTAGTGCAAGCATGCGGACCGAGGGATCCTGTCTTTTCTGTATACATATATTTATTTATAAATGCAGCTATTTTTGACTATATAAGGTTGTCGGTGCATTGCATAAAATGGCTGCAAGTAGAAAAGGATTTATCTAGTTTATTAGAGGAGGAAACCACGGTGATGGCTAAATACAATGGCTATTCCTAGAATATATTTTTGATAACAGTACAATTTTTTAAATAAATTCAGAAAGCCGTTATCTACATGGTTTACAGACATAAGCAAAGCCTTCGTTTAAACAACCATCTTCAGCATATAGATTTACTCAATCTGGGTAGTGTAAGCTTCTAATTCATCTTTCTGTAGATTTAGAGAGCAAATAGCTGCAAAAATGTTAATTAATCACCCACTTCTTCTGTGATTTTATGAATTTTTTTATTTTGTCGTTCTACTTTTTGTATAAAGAACCTTTCGTTGCCCTACTCTACTCAGAATGCAGATATTTTTTGCAACAAAAGTGTTATTCTTGCTTTATTTACTTCATTTATTCATTTATTTATTTACAGTCAGTCATCTAATTGATAGCACACACTTTGATCTAGGATAACTTAAGGATTGACATGCAATGAAATCTAGATTGGCACTAGACGGGGTACAATGGAAATTCTGGAAAAATTGCGTTTAATTGGAATTACGACAAAAATTCTAGTCTTTAATTAATCTAATGTAGTAATTAATAGTCTGCAGATCTTTACGCAAAATGAACATTGTCTGTATTGATTGCAAGAGACGGGAGCCATATAGAAATGTCTTCCTTTTCTTAATAATTTTAATATATTGAAGGCAATATAGGTATTGACATTCTTAACATTTTTACCTAAATAGAATCATAGATTCATAGAATTTTCAATAATCGTGTTATAGCAACAGAAGCTCAAGAAGCTTTAGATAATATGTAATTCCAAATGAAATAATTAGATCATGTTGCTGGGAGTTGTTGGTTCACGATTAAAATTATTAATGCTGTTGAAGGATCTGTTAAAAAAATTCTTAGTCATCGACTGTTATAATTATGCGTTCAATTCTTCTAATCTCTTTACTGTTTGAAATCTTACCCATTCAAATTTGTCATAAATGCATAAAATCCGCAATCTAGTAATCAATCTGCAATTAATTTGTATTTAACGTCGGCACAGTATAAGTGCACAGTAAAGAAGAAAAAGTCAACATATCGACAAGTATTATTTTTCGATAACCAGGATAATATAAACGAGTTGACTAACCTGTTAAAATTTACGGCTAAAGGGGTTTATGGACAAAACGGGGGCAGAGTAAGTCCGCGATCCCGCTGCCTGTTGCGTTTCACCACCCACTACAGCCTTCGCGTTTGTGCCTCGGGATGTCAGTTGCACGCTGCAGCAATTCAGCGTGAAATCTAAGGCGTCGTTCACATTGCCACAACAACCGTCCTCCTTGAGTACCTGCTTTTTCACCTGAGCGTCCCTCCGACTTGTTTCCGGTTTCGATCTTCCGTTCGCTTTCGATTCCTCCTCGTCTCGGATTCCGCAACTCAACTGGTCGTGATAGTTCATCGCGATCCGAATGATGCTAGTCATTTCCGGGCTCGGAGATCGCGACTCACGCGATTCCCGTTTCTTATTGATTCCAGGCCGGCAATTTTCCAACATTTCGGAACAAATGCAGTCCGCGATACCGGGGAGATCGAAATCCGACAATCGGCGACGATTCGGGCCTGGAACGTTAAATCGATTGGATGATTTAATTGGAAATTTTTGGGCCGCATGGACTAGGTCTTTTATTCTTATATTGTATTGTAGTTAAATTACATTGTGGCAATTTCAATTCTTTCATATTATTCATTTATTTCATTTCTTACTTGAAACTGTTATATTATTCACTTATTTAATTTTATATACTTGAATGTGTTATATACTATACGATTATTTAATTTTTGAGAGAGAGAGAAACTGTTATAATATTATGCATTTATTTCATTTTTGAAACTTTTATAATAAGTATTCATTTATTTCATTTGTGAAACTGTTATAATTAGACTACGGATCTTTATGCAAAATAAAAATATTCTGCGTCGATTGTGGCAAGCAGTAGTTAAATAAAAATTACTACGATTTATTTTATGGTTTCAGTGATTAGAACTTTCTTTGTGGTTCGTAATTTCCTAGAGAAGGAGAAAATTTATATCTATTGTATGCCTACATGTTCTCCGATAGTTATACATTAACGAAACCAAAATAGAATCTCATCTTGATTTAAAGGAAATTAATAACATAATATCTATTATACACTCTGTTCAGAATCTTCATCACGAGTCTGACACGATATTGTAGGGTTGTTTTTAACCTTTTCACATTGAAAACAACATAAAAATATTCTTAGATTTTCTATATCTTTCACTGTTTTATCCAGTTAATTTCTTCATAAATGCAAAAAGATCCGCAGTCTAGTTATATTAGTTATTTATTTCATTTTATTTCATTTTATACTTGAAACTGCCCTAAAAATAATTGTCGCTAAATTGCAAATTAATTTTTATTGTATATATTATAATATAATTCAGTAAACCGAACTTTGTTATGACGAAGTTATGAATATACAGCGGATCTTTATAACTAGAGGTTGATGGCCAAACTAGAGGTTGAATTTGCCTGAATTATAACAAATTGGAGGTTATAAACCAACTAATGGGTTGAAAATAATATAACAGAATTTTGAAATTCTTCTAATGTGTTTACTGTTTTAAATTACACCTACTCACTTTTGTTATAAATGCATAAAAGCCGCTGTCTAGTTGTGAAGAACTTTTATTCTGAGTAACTGTCATGAATAGACTGTGGTTCGTTATGCAAAATGAAGATTGTGTGCATCAATTACAAGAAAATAGGGTTACATACTGTGGGCCCGTATCAGATATATGTATAATAATTACCTTCATATTTTAACACTACATACAAATATTTAGTTAAATATCACAAGAATATAATAATATGACAACATGTGTAACACTGTGGCCTGACACATCCCTGTTTGACATACGCAGTCTAGTCTAGTTATGATAAGTCTAGTTACTTCAGTTATGGCTCTTACTTCGGTTCCAAATCCATAACCATTATTTTTTCGATCTTATATCGGTTCCGAACAAATTTATAGAATTGATTATTGATTATTACCTAATCGAAATTATTAATTATTGTAGCTGTAAAGTACTCCATACGTATATACATACATTTTTTACACTGAAACAGACTATACACGAACTTAGTAAATATAAGATTCGACTTCTTTCAATAAGTCAATATAAGGACCGATTCTGGAACCAATTCAGAATCGATATACAACCGAAAAATAATAGTTATGGAATCATTTCCATATAATTTTCTTGATTTTAAGCTTGCCTTAAAAATCTTATAGTGTTGGTCAATATTGATTAATAAATTGTATCCAATATATCGTTATTCATTAGCCTCTCCAGGTTTGTTGTTTATTTTTTATATACAGTGTACATCTTGATGTACATTGTACATCTTTGTATTGCATAGTCAATAGTGCATCGACATTGACATTTGAAAAGTGTCTTATGGGTTGCATTGAATAGGGGCAATGTTCGGGCACCTGCGTGCAAGCAACCTGTGCAACCTCAATGTAATAAGAGAAGTACAATTCGTTGACAAAAGACAAACTTTTCTATTGCGACCTAACCTGTTCTACTCGACAGTAAAACAGAATCAACGCAGTGTGAAAACAATAATTAGCAAATAAAGTATAAACAAGTTGAAATCAGTGATATGATATTGATAAAAATACATTTAGTTAATTATTTCCGAATCACTTGAATTACAAATGTATACCTGTATTTCTGGTCTCTGATTCAGATTTTCATGGACAAAATAAATGAAATACTTAATTAAACCAATAATTAAAGTGAATTCTTGAAATTTTAAAATCTGTAAATAAAATGAATCTTTAAAATACAGGGTGATTCTAGGAACCGGGACAAGTTACTGCTCACATATACGCGTTTTCAAGATAAAACACTGCAAGGCTTAACCAGCGATCGAACATAAAAGTTGAACAAAAACCCATAATAAAAAATGAAGGATAAAGAAGGAGATAGATCCCTACAAAGAAAATTGATTGAATCCCAAGTTGATTCATTAACAAGGAGTCTGGTGATGATCAAGGGGCTCAAAGGAGCTCTATAAACAACGGTTGCCCGGTAAAGTAGGTTCCCTTATGCTTTCATGAATACTAGGAATGCCAATGAGTAAACGTTCGCCAAAACGGTGGAGTTTGTATTGACCTTCGACAATGTTCTTCGTGCATTCTTCGAGGGTTGGAACTCCTTTCGTACATTCCACGAGCTCCTCGCCCCTTTCGCGTTCACTCCGGGACTTCCTCGAGGACCTCTTCCTTCCACCATGGGATTCCTTCTTTCTCCCGTCGCTGTTTGCCGTGACCTTCTCCAGAAGCTCGGCCAGGATGTCGTCCTTGGGTTCGGCGGATTCGCTCGTCTCCTCGGACTTCGACCGTGAGTTCGCCTGAGATTCGATCAAAGGGATTGGGGAGTCTGGAAGCTCCAGCGAAACGATCGTCAGGAACGGCGGTCTGTCCTTCCGGATCCTCTCCAGCCAAGATCTATAACTGTTTCGTACACGATCACAATTACGTCGAGGGGACACGTGAATTAGACGAGTCCTTCAACTGGAAAATTGATTTCTGCCTCGGGGATGATGGCTGCGAGCGTGGTTTACTGTTACCGATTTTAGTTTAACCCGCTCCCGGCTGCGCAGATCGCCGTTGCTGTTTGATATTTTCGTTGCGAATTGTTACAGTTATCTTGGATAGCTAGTTGATGTTTGGAATTTGCGGGTAAACGAATGTACAGGGTGTAAAAAGAAATGTTTGGTCTTGGCTGCCATACGCGTATTCTAATACATCTTGAATTTCAAGGTCAAATTATTTTTTACTGCATTGCAAAACGCAGTAGGATAATCATTTGATTTATACGACTTTCCAGAATCGTTTAAGTATTACATTTACAAAATTACAAAACTTTAATTATATATTTTTTAAATAGAGGTAAAAATTTTTAAAGAGCATTGATTGCATGCCAGGATAATTGTGTAAAATCGAGAATTTAAATATGAGTGCAGAGTACTCTACCTATTATTCTGTTTTTAACTTATTAAAATTTTTAAAGCCAGAAATAAATTTTTATTCAATTCCTACTTCTTGCAATGGTTTAAGAAAATTTTTATTACTCACAAAAACCTGAGCCGATTAAAACAGACTTTGTAATGACTGAGATGTATCTAAGAGAATCTCAATAATTATCTTTTATATAATAATCAGACTGCGGATCTTCATGCATTTATAATAAAAATGAATAGGTCCAATACAAAACTGTAAAGACATTGGGAAAATTACAGGATACTATTGCTAAATGAAAGAAAAGAAAATATAATTTCATTTAATTTCTGCTTTGTACAATTGACTTGGACAATTTTTATTTTAATACACGAAGAAATTGTCAACAGTTGACCATCGACTTCAGACGGACTATTAGGACATTGCCGGTAGATAATGTGTTGAGATATAAAATTATAGGAAAACATAATAAAAACGCGATTTTTTACGCTTAGGTTAAAATCAGAGGAACCTTTATCAGGGTGAGTGTTGTTCTCGACTGCAGCCATTGCTTCTCACGGTATCTTTAGCAAGGAGAACAAAAGAAGGAGAGGAAAGGGAAGCGAAAACAAGTTGAACACCGTGTCACGAAACCGTGGTGGGATTTCTAGGAATGAAGCTACGGTTTTCGCGTTCACTTCCCAGTGATCTCTCTTCACGAGTCTTACGAACGAAGAAGACGCCGTTTAATAACTGGCAGAACTAATATTCTTGTTCTGCGGACTAGAAGAAACAAACGACCGAATGTAATTGACACTGTCCGAGCCACTTGGATACGTCGACCGACACGAACAGAATTGCCAACAGGGAACCCCGAACGAAGAAGTAGAATCTTAAAGGAAAGGTAGAAAATGTCGCATGCAACGTACTTCGACAAGAAACGAAAATTAGAGGATGTCTGAGAACCAACTATCGATGATGAGGCAACTCAAAGAAAGGATTCAGCAACACGAACTTGGAGAACGTCGGGGCTCGCATGGGAAAGTATTTGTCAACTGTAGACACGATCAAAGATACCTGTAGAGAAACAACGTGAAATTATCTTCGCAGATAAATTGGTGTAGGAAGATTGAAGGGAAGCATGTAATCTTGGAGAAGATTTGTAAAAATGTAATACGTGCAATTACGTAGAAGACGCACTACCATTCCTTTTTTACAGGTGTCACACTTCCAATTCAAAGGGATACATTTGACGGTTGGAAAGTATCGATTTCCTAAAAAGTATTGCCGGTAAAATATTTTCCTCTGTACATTTTCAATGATACCTGTTGAAAAACAACGTGAAATTATCTTCGCAGATAAATTGGTGTAGGAAAATTGAAGGGAAGCATGTAATCTTGGAGAAGATTTGTAAAAATGTAATACGTGCAATTACGTAGAAGACGCACTACCATTCCTTTTTTAAGATGTTACACTTTAAATTCGAAATCAAAGTGTTTGATGACCGAGCAATATCGATTTTTCAAAAATTTGAAAAACTGTAAAACATGTTTTTGTCTGTACATTTTAGAACAAAAGTTGCAACAGAAGAGATTTTAAGTACTACAATTGATCCAAAATGAATTTGATTTCCTATTATCGATAATTGAACTATGATAATTTTGTTAAAAAATATAGTACAGCAATATACTTGGACTTCTTTTACAGCGTGACGTCTCTGCTTTTGTACAGGATTATAAAACACTTCCTTCTAAAACTCTTAAAATAAAGAAAGGAATTTTTAAAATAAGAATTATTATTCTCAAAATAAGAGTGGAAGTCGGAAGTGAAATGAAGGAAGAAAATGATTAGAAGTTTCGTTTAAATAATCAAAATTTGCGTAGTTATACATATATAGGAAATCTTTAGCAATTGCGAGAAGAGAAACAGTGAGCTAATTTGATACGAATCTGAATAATCCAGTTCTTCTAACTCAAAATAAAAATTGCTTACAATATTGAAAACGGTGATGTTTTGAGTTAACATTGAAAATAGGATAATATGCTGGATTTAAAAATAGTAGTTCTATTCTCTTTCTAACACAAAATGCAGTATCTCAGGGTTCAGACAGGGTTAATGGCTTGAAATCTATTTTTATCGGCCTTGTACAAGTATAATGCAATTTGCTACAAAGATTGCTGCACATCTTTCGAATGATGCATCGAGAACGTTACTGAATGTATCATAAATGAAAATTAACACTGAAGTCAACCTTGGCAGAACGCGTAACTGAAAGTTCAACTAAAATGGCAAGGAAACAGTTGAGACAATTGACCATTCCATTGTATTTACATAATTGCTGGTGTTGTTTCTGTAAAACTGTGTATTCAGAATAAAAAATAATTATAACGATCTATCAGGCTATAAAGGCTGGGATACTTGAAGAAGAATTACGTACAAAAAAATAGTGTTAATATTAATAAGGATCATATTATTCAAAAATCAATTATGTGATTTAAGTATAAGAAAACTAAGCTGAATAATACACTATAATTATTGCGTTTAATACCTGAACTTCCTGGTGGTGAGACTTGGATCTACTACGAAATTAAGATGAAATTCAAAATGTTCCATCTGAATTCTAATTTTCCAGAATCCAATTCGTATTATTATTCATTTGCATCTAATAAGAAGATCAGTCTCAATTTCAAAAATATGTAAATAAAATTGGGGAGTATTCAACAGCAGCCCTGGGCAATTGGTGCTCCGGGAGTCGATGACGTAAAATCGACTACCTCCCTCCACCCGGCGAGCTCGTATTCCCCTCTCGCGCAGGCCGGCCAGTTGGGGGTAGCCGATTTGATGTCATCGACTCCAGGAGCACTAGCTGCCCAGGCCTGTTCTACAGGACTGATTCGATTAAAAGGTGAATACAGTTTTGGTGCTCACAAAAATCCTACAAAATTGATGTACTTTATTTAACGAAATTGCAAAAATAGGATTTACTTTTGCTGACTACTGCATTAACGATCTTGTACCACACATTGTACTCAAAATGTGTTTCCTCTACACAAATTAATTTTGTAAGAGCTATGTGTTGTGCGTTACCAACGCGTAACTGATACCATTAGTCAAAGCGTCAAGCTGACTCGAGCTTATCATTCGACGACTTGTCTCGAACAACAGAAGCACAAAAGCGAGCCAGATCGATAGCTTGACGGTGCTAATAAAAGTCGCGTGTCTTTTAAATCTCAGCCGAGAGTGAGATAATGCAATTGATTACGTTTCCGGGCTGGAGGAGATAGGAAGCGCGTCGACTACGATACAGAAGTCTCGGGAACGTTCGTTAAGTGGAAGATAGAAATGCATTAAAGAGTAGGGGAGTGGACAAATGGGCGACGATAGCGTTCGAGTGAAACGGGAAGGAAGCACAGCGAGGAAGAAAGAATTCTTTTTGAGAGCCGGCCGATCCTCTTGGTGGTGGATTCACGAGAAATGAGAGCACGTTTTAAACTCGCAATAAACTTGGTAACCTTGCCCGGATCTTGGGCTCAGAGGTCAGCCTCGAAATATAATACTACACTCGCGTCTGGAACGTCGCGGTGGAGCGCAGAATAAGACGAATTCCAATGGGAGGCGGTGGAGGCGAGACAATGAACAATGAATAAACGCTGGCGGGAGGTAGAAGAGGACGAAACCGTCGATGATAATGGCGTCGAAATACTCTCTCGTGTTTTCGATGTGATAACTGCTTTAATAACGTCATAATACGGGCTGCGAAGACGCGATCGCTGTCGTCGCTTTATTAAGTCGAGCGCGGCTGATCGTACCTTTTGTGCCGACAGTGAAATTTTAGTGCGTTTAATTATGGGTTTCTACGCCAACGTACACGAAGACACCGAGAGAGTATTGTCCAGGCCAGGCCACTACTAGTGCACCGGTTCCCCCACTATGTATTCGAGGTGGGTGGGGAGGATACAGGAGTAGGGAGAGAAGTCGCGTCTCTGTGGCGCCCGAGCCTAGTGTCGCCAGATCAAGACTTGTATCCCCACTTAGTGTTCCCAGACGGGTCACCTTTTTTGGCGCATGCGCGTCCGAAACAGTAACGTATCCATGATGAGGCCATAATGTACAGAGTACAGACCCCTGAGGCAGCTATATCGGTGGGAATGTACCGAAACAATCTATTCCGGACAAAAAGACTCCGGGACGTGTCCTACGAGTTACAAAATATACAGAAGTACACTTGTCATACATTCGTTTTTCATAAACAAATCATATCAATTTCTTGAAATTCTGCGGGGCGCTCAAGGTGCCACATTTTCTCAAGAATCGCACTTTACTGAGGCTAAAATTGCCGCGCATGCGCGAAGAAAGGTGACCCGTCTGGGAACACTGACCCCACCCTACCTTCCCCTTCTCCGACACTATTCCGTCACGTGACGTGTTTCGTCTCTGTCGTGCATGTGTCCCGTACTGGCAGAGAGAAGCTAACTTCTTCCGCTCAGTTCGCGATCCCTCCCCTCATATGGCAACTCTGGTCGCCAGTTTCTGAGGCCTAGGAACCGATTAATAAGAAATATACAGCATCTCAAAAATTTCCCGTTCATTTCAAACCAATCTGTTCGTCCACATTTAAATATCACGTTTGTGTTCGAATTTGTTGTCGACACGTAAAATAACAACTCTTCGTCCCATAATTTCTGAGTATAATCTCGGAAGAATTGTATAGCTGATATATTATTTTGTAATTGATGGTACGAGTTTCGGCATACCTCAGTTTTATGCGCTCGACAGTAAAATTTTCACGTTTGAGTTCAAGCAAGTTAATTAATATTTAAGAAATTCAATGTTAAAATAAGCAAATTCTCCTTATCAAATTAATATTGCATCCGTGCAGCCCGTTCCACGAATAAAAATTACGCAGATATTCCAAGTTGAACTTAAATTATTGACTTAGTTGTTGATTGACTCTTGTGGTTTGCTGAACGAAACAGATAGGATCGAACAGAATGATCTGTTAACGGTTTCCAAGTACGCGATAGAACTCAGCGAGAGCTCACGTGTTCTTGCTTAGAGACAGAGAGAGAGAGAGAGTGGGAGTGAGAGAGAAAATACCTCGAGGATCTTCTGGAGGAGGGTACGTAACCGGCGGCAGGATGACAGATATGGCGTGCCGGTGACTGTGACCTTGAACTCGAGGGTTCCCGCGCTCTCCTGGGGTCCTCGAGCGTGAGGCGCCGAATATAGAGCCCTGGCACCTCCTCCGCGAGCTGATGTCTTCTCCTGTACGAAGCCACAGTGACTGGTCCAACCGATTCTCACCATCGATCATCCGCCATGGTTCTCGTCTTTCTTTCACTTCCTCTTTTTTTCCTCTCTCTCTCTCTCTCTGTTTCTCTTTTCCTTTTTATTTTCACCAGAGGAAAGAGAGGACGGTGGGCTGTGAACTCGATCGGTGACCTTGAACCGTGATCCTGAGAGGCTCAACGTCGACGGGATCCCGAGGATCCTTCTTCCAGCATCGTTCCCCTGATGGGTAACATAGTTGCAA
Organism: Lasioglossum baleicum; assembly: GCF_051020765.1. Lineage (NCBI taxonomy): Eukaryota > Metazoa > Arthropoda > Insecta > Hymenoptera > Halictidae > Lasioglossum > Lasioglossum baleicum. The sequence continues at coordinate 5,000,415 of NC_134939.1, read as the reverse complement.
ACAGCTCCGACGGCAGTCGTGTAACGAGTTCCTTGTTTTCTCGATTCCCGCCACGATCCGACGAGATCATATGTTGCAGATCATCGGGTAGCGTGCCGTGCCGTTTTGCAATTCCTCGGGGTCAGCCTCGGGGTACCTAGGTAATTGCACATGGCCCGATTAAATTATACTACTAAATCGTGGAACGGTAGGGTTAATCGCGTGTTGATCATGCCAGCTTGTTTGCGCAACGAGAACTATTTGCCGGGAGATTGTTGCTATCGCTAACAAGACCCACCGTTCAACCGCAAGGAATGGGTGAAATGCAATCTCGGTAAAAAGCAAGTGCATTATGCGTTAAATGATCGCAGAATGTACATCGTCTTATTATTGCGAAAAAACTCGCTGCGAATTCTTTCTGACACGATCAAGCCCTCGACGCAGATTTTTCAAATGGCTTGAAATTGAATTATTATTTATTGTCAGTGCTTTAACTCTCGGACGGCGGACCATCCTTATTGTTGATGTTCCGAGCCATTCATTGTTTTACCAAACACTTTTTACATATTTTTGAAGGTACTTGTTATGGATACATTAATGTTTCTATTGTTTTCAATGCAATATTCCTTAAATTAATTCGTCATGACAATTTTGATACTTTGGGGCAAAATAGAAAATTAAAAGTAGTCAATGGTGGCCTGTCAAGATGACGATCAAAATGTTTCATTTGTGCTCAAAATATTTTATGCAGTATACACAACAGTTTTATCACTTGTTTGAAAACAAGCTCTTGGAGATACAGAATATTTGAGTAAAGAAAAATAGATAATACAATAAAACAATATACCATGACTCCTTCCGTTTTCTTTTTTCTATCTAGAATTAAGCTATGACTATAGTAAATCGTTAGATTATAATTCTACAAAATTTAACCTGGGATTCTCATGTAATAACTTCAAGTGAACAAGTAGAACATTTGTAAAGAAAAATATTCGCTAAATTAATGAAGCACCTGCACTTCGAATTTTTATTGATTCTTCATCCCAAAATCGTGTATGAGGCCTGTTGTATACTTAAGAAACTTATTGGAGCAAGAGCCACAGCAACATTTCGAGTAACTGGAGCGACAGATGCTGAAAAATTAAGAAGCTAAGAAAGTTAAGAAGAAGACAAGGATGGAGAGACCCTTGTCTTTCCTACAGGGCTGTGACAGAAAGGGAGATGTGTCACTCGCAAAAGATACAAAGACAGATAGATTACCAAGCAGCTTGATTTTTCGATGAACTTACAACAACTTCGTGGAGCGAAGAAGCAATATTTTTTCTCTGTATTATTCCGCATCTTCGTACAGAGCCTTTTGCATAAAAAATTCTAAGGAACGACAAAATCGTGATACAAATATATCTTTTCACACAAGTAAGTATTTATACTAAATATCGCATATTCTTTTTTTAAAATGAAGTAAATATTTTATATAATCAACATCTACATTAAAATTTAACTTTTTCCAAATTATAATCGACGGAACGAGTTAGCCATATTTAAAATAATAAAAGTAAAGTAAAAATGAACGAGTAATAAAATAATAAATTGAGTTCTATCTAGCTACCACAATATTTAACATAGGTTTCCAAAATGGTGTACTGAATGACTATTGCGATTGGACAACAGTATAGAGTATCCGCCAATTCCCATGATGAGAAACGGCTATCGAGAACAAAGCGTCATAAATTATATTACGTGCACTCAATAAAATCGAAAAAAGATCATCCAGCAAGACCTTTTCAAGGAAGAGAAAGTCTTATTCTATCGTTCCAGAACTGTAGACTAACTTTTTAAATAGATCTTGCAGCTGTAAATATCGCGAAACTTCATTAGAAACTTTAAACTTGTTTTAGTCGGAACCACATTTACCAAATTGACGTCGCAGGTAACTCAAAAACTAATCGACCGTTCAATTTCAGAAATAGCTCGTTCGATTCGTTATCAGTTTACCCAACTGATGGTATTAAATTTATAACAATTTTTTAACAATACAAAGTTACATTTTTTTGATAAATTATAATCTAGTGTGGTATGGACCATGACAGTGTTCTTCCATCTTTTACAATCAAAAACATTTTATATATTATTTTGTAGATATCAAGTGACGATTTGTTTTTAAAAAATTGCATCAATAAAATTCTTTAAAAAAACATCAAATATGCCAAAACAATTTGCATCTATCAGCTCAGTCCAAGGCTCTTGAATAAAATATAAAATATATTTTTTGGTTAGTATTTCGGACTGATGTAAAATTAAGTCAGGAATAAAACACTGTAACTAGTAAATTAAATGTAATGGAATTAAAATATTGGTAATTGCTTCTGAAGTTCAATGAATGTAAAATGGCCTTTGAGCTTTTTGTGATCGCGTTTTAATAAACACATAGATAATAACCCTGGTAAAACGGTTTCACTGGTTCAATTTTGGTCCTCATTGTACATTAGTCGCATATATTACTGAGTAATTCTAATAAAAAAATTGCATCAATAACATCTTAAATAAAATGCATATATGTATATATATTCCTTGGTTAGTGTTTTGGGCTGGTGCAAATTGAGTCAAGAATAAAATGTTGCAACTAGTAAATTAAATATAATAGAATGAAAATATTGGGTTGGTAAATAAGTTCGTTCGGTTTTTGTGATTTATTCCAATATAAAAAACCGAACGAACTTATTTGCCAACCCAATATTAATCGCTTTTTAAGTTCAATGACTGTAAAATGCTCCTTAAGCTTTTGCGATCCCGTTTTAATAAACACATAAATAATAATCTGGAAAAACGGTTACGCTGGTTCAATTTTGCTAATCAGTAGTTATAATCGAGTCGTATTCTCCACTTAACAGGTTAAATTGATCGTTTCCCGCGATCCATCAGCGGCAAGGAAGAAGCATAGATCGACAGGGGCGAAATCGCATCGGATCGCATCGCGGCGGGCGTTATATCAAACGGTACATCGGTTTCAGGTAATTCTCGATCAGCAGGTCGTCCGATTTCGGTAGACAGGGGCGGCCCTCGCGGAGGCCGGCTCTCAAGGGGCCTTAGTGGCACCGCATTAAAAGCGTTGTTTAGCAGGCCATTTCGAATTTTGTTTTTCCCCAAGCTGGCTGCTGGCCGAGGTGTGGGATAGATTAGTTTTCGACCGCGCGACTCTTGGCTACTTGCCGCGGGGCCTTGACCGACTGGCTCGCTTCTTCAGCCAGCCTCCTCTTCTTCTTCTCTTCTTCTGTTCTGCTTTCTCGGTCGCCGTCGCGTCGGACCACCGGTACCGTTCCACTGAAATGATCATTAAGGGATCTTCCTACTTTCGACCGACCAGAAATCCGAAGTTCTTTCGTTTTCGGAAAGTATAGTGTGAGCACGCTCGGTTGATTGCTTGAGAAAAACTCGAGATTGTTTTACCACGAACGCGAAAGGCTTAATGGCGAACTTTAACATTTCTATTGTCACGTCGCGCCATATACAATACAGTGAATCACAGTAATATTCGCACACTTTTCAAAGCGCGATAACTTTTTTAATACCAGATCATACGATTTAGATATTTTTGAGAAGTTAGAGAAATTAGTTTACTACAAGACATGAAAAGAATTTTTTGTGAAAATTGAAATTGGTCGGAATTACAGAGAAAATACTAGAGAAGTTGTTGTTTACAACCTTTCTTATGCGAGCCTATATTGAACATTTTAAAAATACATTTTGTAGATCTGCGTCAATTATACATACTCTGAAAATCTCATCAAAATCGGTCAACGTTGCAAACGTTTAAAGATGGTAAAAATTGAAGTTTTTCACGATTTTCAATCTATAACTGAAATAAATCTAATGATGGCATCTTTCAATGCCTGTAGTTTTTTTCCTCATCTACCGATGCTGATGAAATTTTCAGAATATGTATAATTGACACAGATTTATTGTAAAGACATTTTTTCGGGAATAAATCTTCCTCGGATATGAAGAGATTGAAGTCTTTCCTTGGCAACAATACCTTAAAAAAACGAACGAAGCATCCTGCGCATTTTTCTGTCTTAATGTATTATATTTCATAACGCATTTCTCCGAAACATGCCGGTCTTCTGATTGAAGCTAATATTAACAACTGTTGGTTAAGTGGTGAGTCAACTTGTTAGACGAGACTTAGAAATCTGGGTTAAAAGAGCTAGACAGTGCTGTGAAAGACAAATTTCATATTGTCGAAACAAGAAATACTATATTTATACTTTATATCACATCAATTTAAATGTTAAACATTCTTAAACCGGCTCTGTTTAACATAAAAAGTTTTCGATAAGAAATATATCAAAAGTAATATTATAAAAAACGAAAGGTGATAAGATATTTTGTAGAAATTCATTGGGTTTCCCATCAGAAAAAAGCATAAAGGAAGTGTGTGGTCAATTCTCATTATCAGTTTAAAAATTGAGTTTCACAATAAGTACACTACAATATAAATTGTTAAATTATTAATTTTCGTATAGAACCACGAACGATTTCAATGAATTAAAAATAGTATAAGTGTTAAATATTATTACTAGACAGTGAAATAGATTGATTAAACTGAGAATATGCATTAAAAACGTCAGAAAAATTAATGAAATTCTGTTAAACTGTTCTCAACGTATTCAAATTATTTAAAAAATAAATGAATTTCGATTTACCTGTGTTTTATAACATTTCTGTGATTTTCCAGATTATAATTACATACAGTTGGACAATTTAACGATAACTAAAGTAGAAACATCGTTTAAGGAAAGTTCACTGTCATTCATTGTTGCGCTGGACCGCAAGTACGTTCCACCGAATTGACCATTAATTTGCAACGACGTTTCGTGCAAGATGGTCCGGTGTCTGTGTTGAGAATGTGCGGCAGCTCGAGTTAATCGGCGAAGAAGCGTTAATGACGATAAAATTGGTGATTAACACGAGCGCCGCGAGACATATTAATGGGTCCTAGAGTGAGTAACGTTTTATGGTAACCAACGCTTGCTGATACCGGATCGACAAATGCGTTCAGCTTTTAATTACGACACGCTTGTGATGAGTTCATATCCTGTTACAAAAGAAATATGCTATTGAACAGTTGCGGTGGCTATATCTCTTATAGATTAGACTTAATGTCACAAAAAATATGAAAAATTGAAGGTAATTTGAGGAATTTAAGTATTCTTATGCAATTTTTGTCCATACGAGTGGAATTTTATGCATTTCTTATTGAATACTGTTATGCCGCTGTTATCATATTATAATTATCAGGAGAAGTAATATAGTTTTATTCAATCTCAGCTTGGTGTAATTGATGAAAACAATTTCTATTATACCGCAATCTAATAATAAGTATTTCATAAATTATATAAAGTTCTACATTGTTGGTGATAATTTAATTATTCAGGGCTATCAAGGCTGAAAATAAACTGAACTGGCTAGTAAATATCTCATATTTACATATACAGTGAGTGTAAAAAGTATTCGTACGCCCTTTAAAATCGAATAACATTTTTATAATTTTACCAAACGTCCTGATTTTGTATAATCAATTAGAAGCATTGATTTACGAAATGATATGCAAAAAAGATTTTCCAAAAATTATAATTTACACGGGTACATGCAAAAATAAAAAAGGCATTTCTTAAAACTTTTTTATTTGGGCTCTTAACGTGAAAATTTAAAATATATGTTTTGTAGATATACATATGTTAGTTGTACACGTGCGAAAAATTTCATCGAAATCGATTGACGCTTAAACTGTTGACTGTTTTAAAGGGCGTACGAATACATTTTACACCCACTGTAAATGTAACATGCCACATTTAACGGTCCATATGTTTTGATAAGTTTTTTGATATGGACATTTTATTGTGTTTATTGGATCTAAACATAATTTACAATGATGCAAATGAAAGCAGTTGGTTCACTAGAGATACAAGATTGTTTCCATCGATTACGATCACGGCGTGCATAGTCAACGCAGAACGTTACGAGAATTAATGTGGTTGTCACAAAAGCTAACTTTATTAATTAAGAGAGCCGGGAGGTGCAGTTATCTGTACGAATATCTCGAAACGAATGTCTTCCGCTCGTTTATATTTGTCTATATTTCTATAAAATATTCATCTGTCGGAGTCGTGTACGTAGTTTATGCAAAATTTGACAAGGAAAAATGCGGGTGTCACAGGAATTATTATGTAAATACAAAAGTTTTGATGGGTACACATATTTAAATATAATGATGAAATCGTAACCTGATAGCATTTCAGCCCCTTTATAAAACGACTACCATTTTTGTCAAAAAATGAAAATATGTTGTCTATCAATGTTCATTTTAAATGTTCTTTTAAAGCAAAACGATTTACTAGAATCTCCATGAAATAATAAGAAATAGAATTTCCATGAAATAATAATGTTACGACATTTTAGGATTGTGATTTAACAGTCTCTCTCAAAAAACGTGTTAAACATATTTCGCGAGCACTTCAAAAATAGGTAGTACATCAATCCAATAAATCAACTAACAGATATTTGGCGCAGAAAATAAATTGTTTCCGACGTTTGGGTAACAAGCTCAATAAATATAATTGCAGAAAATATACGCTATTACCTTGTGCTGATTTTTAAATCCATTAAAAATATGCTCTTCCATCGTCAACTAATTTAACATTGGAGACTCGTCAAAATCGTTTAGTGCTGAAAATTAAACAAATTTTTTAAAATATGTTTATCCTATAAAAAATCAGTCACCTTTAATTATTAACAATCAATATATATTTTTGACTTTGATATTGTAGCTGATGTCAAAACGAATCCAACGACCTGCATTGTTATAAGTACCATCCAATTTTCAAATAGTGCTAAAATCAGAGTTGGGCATTAATCGATTAAATTTAAATTAAATTAAATTTAATTAAGATTGATTGATTAATGTGTATGATTAAAATAGTAATCATTGAAAAATCGGCGATTGATTCAATCGATTGATGAAGTTAATCGGCAATCGTTGATTAAAAGAGGAAATCATCGAAACATCGGAGACCGATTCAATCGATTGATGAAGTTAATCGCCATACGGTCTATCCATAAATTGTAATAAGGAGGGAGATAGAGAGACAGAGAGCGGAGATGGAGAATTGACAGAAATATATCTCAACAAAAACTCAGTTTACATTTTTTTCAGTATTCATACAGTTTTGATTCCGTATTTCATTTCGAAGTTTCAGCAGTTAATCATTAATCAATTATCCGATTGACGATGACAATTGAAAGGAATGTAATCGTTAATCGCAATTAACGACTAAAGTAGAAATTTAACCGTTATTCCCAATTAACGATTAACCCTTAGCACTCGAGTGGCGACTCTGAGGCGCCACTAATAACTTTTTTCTTTTTAATTTATTTTTTTAATGTTACTTCAACATCAAAGGTCATTAGCAACACGGTACATTTCCTTACAATATTTTGTACATATTTGTATGCTTGATATACTGGGCAAGACCGGCGATATACTCCTCAGAACCTACCAGAATGAGTAAGGACCAAGCAACATAGCATTTTTCCTTTCATTCTCATATTTTTTGCGTTCTATTATTAGATGATTCATGTTAACTGGTACTTTACATATGTATATCGCAGTTCGTGTTTTCTTTTTTATTTAACAAAAATGAATTGGTTATTTCCGAGTTCTGAGTGCCCTATTCTGATTCTAGAAATCGAAGTTTGAATTTGGCGATCTACTGCTGTACCATTATTGAAACTATTGTTTACATTACTAAATATGTAGGTGTCTAATCAATTACTAAACATTTAGATATTTTATGAGGTTTCATAGCAATTGCATATCCATAAAATTTAAAAAATCAAAGGGAATGGAAATATTCTAGATCGGAAGAGTGCAAAGGGTTAAATCGTTAACCGCAAATAGCGATTTATAGGTATTTAATCGTTAACCGCAAATAGCGATTTATAAGTATTTAATATTTAATCGTTAACCGCGCAATTAACGACTAAACTAGGAGATTAATTGTTAATTGCGATTAACGATTAAAGCACAAATTTATTCGTCAATCGTTGATGAAATTTTTGCCCAACCCTGGCTAAAATCTTTGTGAACTGCTAGATCGACCGCTCGGACCACTGTGCGTCGACGCACTCGCATCAGCGAGTTCGACTTTTCGATGATTCCCGGTAACGAGAAACTTAAGCTGAGAATTAATCCAGCCCGCAGTACTGTTTCACCAGTAATCAGATAACTCGAACGAATTTGAAGACTTCTCCGAGTCTGCATCGTCGGAACGATCATCTTGCATTATCATCGTCCTGGCCGTCCTTGGTCCAAGGAAACAAGCGGATCGCGGCGTAACACGATACAAGCGGAATCCGTAAGTCGTGCTCCTCACGCTCGATTAGCGTGACGAATCGATAATGAGCCACGTTTCAATTTTAATCGACGTCAAAAGTTTGTCTCCGCGAGTCAACGGTCCGACGGTTCCTGACTGTTCCGTTCCGAACCCCTCGTCTCCGTGGAAAAAGAAATCCGCCTCGGGTAACTCGATCTGCACGAACACCTACGAAATGGAATTATACCGGCTGACACGCCATGAATTTTAATCGGCACTTAATCTCCATGAGCCGGCCGTTACGTTTCTGGATTGTTTGTTCCTTTCGCTTTTCGCAATACATTGTTTTACCGCGGATCAAGGAATAAACGAGGGCGTAGCTGGCGTGAAACTGCCCAAGGATATTTGACGAAGAATATTACTCAAAGCCTGAGAAATATATCGTTGCAGAGATATTGTGGTTTTCTGATCAAGGGAGAACAGCGGTAAGTATCGAAACTCTCAAAAATAGTTCTTTTTCTTATTTATTCTTTATAGTTCTGATCATTTTAAACAAAATTTCATAGAAATGTTGGCATAACTACAGAAGTTGTACGACTTGCCATCAGTAGATGGTTGAAACAGTAAAAACATTAGAAGAATTTATAAATACTGTTATATTATTTTCAACCTATTACGCGTACAGTCAAACTTGTTTTTAAAACCGCACAAAAAAATATTCACAAACTTCATAAATAGCTATAACAAATCATTTTTCACAACATATTAAAGAAAGCTTTTATGCGGTGGAGAGGGGCCGCATAAAAACAGTCTCACTTAGAAAATATATCAAAGCTTTACGAAATAGCGAGAAAGTGCTTTCCCAACAAAATAAATAATTAAATTACACATGGAAACATTTAAAAAAAATTTAATTTCTCATTTTAAACATGGAGAAATTTTCAAAATGTACATCCAAAACGCGCATATTCTTGTGATGAACTGGTTCGAAATCGCTTTCGTCACTTGAAGATATTAGAGTTGAGAAACAGAACCCACTTTACTGTTATTAAATCTGTGGCATGGATCAGAACTAGCTTCAACCACCGACGAGATAATATTAAATGACATTAACTATTAAATAATAGTTCTTAATAATTCTTAATAATTCTTAATAAAGTGATGGCAACACCGTTGAGATTGACCTAACCTCGCGGCGAACTTACATATGGCGAACAGTATCTCGATATTCTATATACAACGCATAAAAAAAAATCGCACAAAAAGAATCGCATAAAAAAAGACCGCACAAAAACAGGTTTGACTGTATTAAGAAAAAAAAAATGAATTGCTATTTCGTTCCAGTATGTTGCAAGTCAGATAGAAAATTTTTATTCTGTATAAAGATCCGCCGTCTAGTCATAATTAATATTTAGTTGTTCTCTTAGATAAAATTATAAAGTCTACTGGACTGTAACAATTGTTTAAAAACATATTTTTCAAAACGCGAATGCATATTTTCATTATCGTCAAAGAACAAAATTTCCTCATCAAATACAGTAATCAAATTCTTTTGCATCAGTTGATGATTCCAATATTTAACATTTTAATGAAGTTTGATATTTCTAAATCATAAGTAAACATTTAGTATTATTGTGAATAACATTATCCACCACATGTACAATAAATATATTTAACGTAGTGTAGCCTTACTAATTTGATCGCGTCGACTGTATATAAATAATTATAATGATCGTCACTTGATTTGTTTAATCGAATACTTATGCCAGTGATGCGACAATACTAAACTGTTGGTAGCCTACTATGTATATCGCAAACCAGGAAACAATTCTCAAAAGAGAATTCGTCGCTCGACGCCATTTTGGAAGATCACCGTTCGGTCGAGCATCGATCCGCAGATCGATCTTCGTGGGTGGACCACTGGGGCCGCAAAGCTGATTCTCCAAAAGAACAAAGACGCGCGAAACAAAATGTGAGAGTCCGTGTGGTGGAAAAAAAGGGGAACGCGGGAGGAACGAGGACAGAGAGCAAAAATAGAATAGTTCTACTGGCGGGAAAAAGAACCACGAGAGCGGAGCCGGTAGAAAACAGAGAAAGGAGGCGAAACAGAAGAAGATGCCGATCTCTTCGCGGAATATGTTTACATTAAAGGCGCGCCTTGAAAAAAAGGCCGGGACGAACTGCAAACTGCTTAACGAGTCCTGCTCCTTTTACCCCCGACCGCGCACCTTTTCGCTTCTATGCGGTGCCACGAAGTTGCATCGCATGCACCCACACGGCAGCCCGGCATGCGGCAGCCCAGTCCCCGAACGGCGATGGATTCGAGTGGAACCGGTGACAAACAAAATTCACTCAAGTATACTACAATCACGGGCAAAAAGGTAAAACTACCTCTTAATTTGTTAATTTTTATTTTGTAGTAACATGAATGGAATTTCTTGTACATGCATCGTTTTGCAGCCTAAGCCTTTAAATCCTAATTATCTGGATTCCAAATAAATTTACTGGTTACTAGACTCCGGATTTTATGCATTTATAACAAAAACGAGCGAGTGCAATTTAAAACAGTGAAAGTATTAAAAGACTTCAAGAGCATTAATATACATATTATTTTCACCGCATTAAAATTATTAATAAAGAATATAAATTTATATTTAGCTTCTATGTCTTGCAATCTATGCACAAACTTTATATTTTGCATAAACATCCGTAGTCTACTGATTACGTTTCGATTTAAGACTAGCAATTTTGACAATGGAAGACTTTTCTTGAAACAGTTCTAGACCGGTTTTCATTTCACACGTACTTCACTTTTTTCACGACTCATTTTCTGCACTGAACAAACTAAATCGTTTATATCTAATGCTACGTACTGTCCATGCAATGTTAAAATTTCCTATGCAGATTTACAATTGAGAACATACGATGCATGGCCTGCCATTTTCTAAAAAAATGTTTGTTCCACTTGAGACCTGCAATGTTTACGTCTTTCTTCATAACATTTCATTTAGTTAGAACAATTAGTTTACTACACGACGTGAAAAAGAAATTTTGAAAAAATTGCAACGAAGAGTATGTTGTAGTGTAGTCATTGCTCTAATGCATAATATATTTAACAATAATAATTATTTATATTATAATGATATTATAATATAGTAAATATATTATAGTAATAGTGCCCTCAGGAGTTTCCTCTTTGTCGCACTACCAATATTAACTGCTATATTTATTATTAATAGCTAATTCATTTTTTAATAAAAAAAGGTGTACCTCCTTGTACCTCCTTAATAAGATACCTCATTATCGCTGCAAAGCCTTCATTTTTATAATAACTTCACAACATTCTGTAAGAGTCGCCAGACCAGTGGAATTGACACGAATTGAAGGGAAAAAGTTACCCCTTTCTTCACCAATAGCGAATTAGTCACGTGACATTGTGACACATGCGAAATGAAACGCGTCACGTGACCGGGCCGCGGCAGAAGCGTGGGGGCAAAGCGTGGTAGAAGGGGAAGGTAGAGTGGGAAGAACTTATCTGGCGATTATTCTGCATTCCATGAAAAATTGATACACGTAAAATTCACTGTCTCATAAAGCGTTAAACTCTTTCGTACAACGCTATCCGTTCCACAAGTATACTTTTCCAGCTCATGAATGATATTTAATAGTAGTTTGCAACTGAATCGCTGAGAGCCTCGCGAAAGAATGAACCAAATGCCCATCATTAACTGCAGTTAGTTGACGCACGCACACAGTTTCATGCCTCTTCATTGGTTAGCTATCACGCGAAGGATGTCCAGCATGTGTGCTTGCTTGCTTGCGCGCGCGCGGGTGCGTGCGATCTAGCAGTGCTTCAGGGCGAATTTTAATTTTCACGAGCGGGGTGCTCTCGCCGTGTATTGTCATTAGAGAGAGGCCAACGACGACCAGCAAGGGGGAAAAGTCAAGCCACGAATTATGGGCCGAGAAAGGGAACAAGAGAGGAACAGAAGAATAGAGAGGGAGAGAGTAAAAGCGAGAGAGAGAGAGAGAGAGAGAGAGAGAGAGAAAGACATTCACGGTGTTATTAGATTTCTTGCAAATTACTCGCGCGTCCCATTAACGAGTCCCATCTGTCTGGATTACGAGGCGAGCTAGACCTCGCTCCTCTCGTGTCCTCTCGTCCCTGCCGAGCGATTTAAAGCGTTACTCTCTCGTCGTTCCTCTTCTCGGTCCCTTCCTCGTTCTTTCCAGATCCACAAGATTTTCCCCTTTTTCCGAACGACCCACTAACTCTGCAAAAGTGACCACGAGTTAGAATGACAGACGGGTCAGCTAGTGTTGATGCGCAATGCATGATTCTATTACGTAGTTAGGGTAAGAATTTGAAAATACTATTATATTATTTTCAACCTCTATTAAAAACATATTAAAAAAGAAAATAAATTCCTGTTTTACTCCAATTTGATGCAATTCAGGTAGAAAATTCTTATTTCGCATAAAGATCCGGTGACAACTGATAAATGATCACTTTAAGAAGTATGTAAGACCCTTATCAAAATAAAATGGTCAAACCATGAACAGGAAACATGCAATTAACTTTTGAATCAACGTGATTATCATGTGTGAGATATGTTGTTCCAATATAAGTTGTTAACACTATTGCTACCAGGTGTCACATAATGTACAGTGACAATCATGATTTTCTACTTCTCCTAAAAAGATCGAATTATTTTTACACCTGTTATTATTTAAAGTTATGAAATATAGCATGATATTTTAGAATAACCTTTCGGCGATATAATATCACTTTCTGTGTTTCGTTAGAAGATATGTTGCGATTAATAGAAAGTGAGAACTACACTGCGGATCTTTATGCAAAGTAAACATTTTTTATATTAATTCCAAGACACAGAAGCTATACGGACATTTAATTTCTTTTCTGAATAATTGCAAGCAGATGAAAAGAATGTAACAACATTTCGAAATGTAAATGTTGTTTCCAGTTTGTATTTGATCTACTCATTTTTATCATGAATGCATAAACTCCGCAGTCTAGTGATAACCACAAAAGCTTGACAAGTAGAATATAATACAATACAAAAAAATTTCTGACCTTTTGTCACAGTAATAATCTGCCCCAATTGATATATGTGGAAGTCTACAACAATATTTTAGTGATAGTAATGAAATAACTATTATAAAACCTATTACAACATGCTCAATTTAAATGTCATTTGATCGAAGATAAAAGAATCGGTAACATCGACATCAAATACTCGAAGTAGACCAAAAAGTAAGGATCGAATAATATTTACTTATCTGCACTCTCGAATGGTGACTCTGAGGCGCCAGTAAAAATTGCCACATCATTATTCAAAACAGTTTTAATATTATTAAATTCGTTTGTATTCTATAAATTGTGAAAAGTTCATCTGTTTTATGAGAAAATTAGTTAAGTTTGATGTACACAATGTAAAAATGATTACACAGAATAAAAATGATCTGCGTTGACAGAAATGTCTTGATTTTCGAATTAAAATTGCTTCGAGTGGTTAAGCCTTCGTTAAAAACACACAGAGTGTCTTTACACACCTCTATAAAAAAGCAACTGAAAACGAATCGCGCGTTCTCCTTTTTTATAAATAATGATCGGAACAACTTACCCCGGGAACTTTTAGCCCCGGTCTCCTCTAATGAATAGGTGGAGCGCTTCGTGTGCACTTGGCTTCGTGACCAACTCTACCTTTTATGAAACTGAAATGATGAAATTACGTATTTGTAAAAACTTGCACTCGAATAGAAAATTGGAGAAAAAATCCTCGTCACAAAGAAAGGTTTTCGTTTTGCGCGCGCGTTCATCAAACTGTTGAGATTAAAACCGATACAGAGGTAGCGAATTAAGGCAGATTCGTAGAGCGTGGCAGGTCGCGGAGGCCACCCAGCGTGATCAGGAGGTATCACGATATCGTATCGATCTTTCCCGTGGCTCGAAACACGTTGGGGGAGAGGAAAAAAAACAAGGTAATTTCCGAAAGGAAACACACGAAATCGATAGCCACCCCAGCTTCGCCTATGGCCGGGGACTTTACGACTTCGAGTTGCGTGGAAAAGTCACGACCACGCGGGGAAACACCGGCGATGCGGCCAGAGAAAAGAATTGGAAAAGTGGAAATTGCCCGGGCGAGATTGCTAAGTCGAAATGGGCTTCCTCAGAACTTTCGCAGACGCCGTTCTCGTGGACTCTTCGATCTCGTCGGGTTCAATTCGAACAGCCGCATAATTGTGGCAATGGTCATGCTGATTTGTAAAACGAACCATCAACCACCATCATTCTCGATGGAAACGGTATTTCCTGGCAGATAAACTGGAACAACACACACTGGGTGATCGACTTGCTAGTGCCGCTTGCACGGAACAATTTCCTTGCAACAGTTCGTACCTGATTTTCGAAGAATCAATACTAACAGGGGGAAACTCTAATAAATTATTTTTAATAACAATCGGTACACATAGTGTGCCAAAAAATGTACTTCCATTGAAAGATTCCTGAGGTGATTTGAAGTAACTTTCCAAAGCCTCGGAGAACATTGTCGCAAAAGGAAAAAGTTACTTCAAATTACCTCCGGAATCCCCCCTTTCAAGGAAGTGCAACATCTTTGGGACACCCTGTATATTAAGCATGAAGATTGTAACAGTGTTTCTTGATCAAAACGCTTCATAACATTTGCAACAACCCGATATTAAACATAATTATATTTATTTCCCCACAAATTACGATCGTTATCTTGCTATCCGAGGCAACTGTATATCATTAAAGTTGCACGGCTTAGATTCCTTAGTAACAAGATAGAAATTAAACAATGTCATAATTAATGGAGATAAAAACCGTAATGCAACGGGAAAAAGTCTCCGCGTTGATCATACCAATTCAATATTTAATGATCGTTTTTTGCCCTCTATCATCGCAAGTCCCCTTTTAGTAGAATATCAGCTGTCACGGTGTCAATTTTTATCTTGTCGTTTAAAACGCACACGCGAGTCCAAGCACCATCTTATTACAACCGCATAACTGTCTGCGTTATACACACGTGAGCAGAAAACGGATACAACAGCAACGCAGGTGACTAACCAGACGCGAGCACACGGGAACGGGACCAGGTTATCCTTGATATTTAACGATTGATTGGCAGGATTGGCAATTTGGCCAATTACCGTGGAGTTCCTCGAGTTTCGCGGAATAACGAATCAAAATTACATAGTTGGTCCCGAAAAGTATCTCGAATCGGGAATGAAATTTCTCGGGCGCGAGGCCGAAGGGCATCGATCGGGCCCGGGCGAAAATCGGCCGCGAACCATCGCATCGGAATTCGACAAAATTATCCTCGAACCGATGAATTACGTCCGACCATTTGGAATCGATTAACTTTCCTCGACACTACGGAATTACAATGTATTCCATTCCCCCCTGTATGACCTTGTCAAGAAACTGGCCGACTTTTAACACATAGGTACCTACATACAGATGCATTTAACCTGATTGTTCGGTAATTTGTGGCCGATCGATTACTGAAACTGAATCGCATTGTAATTACCTGGCAAACCCGTATGAGCCAATTATACTACGATGAAAAAGACTAACGAGGAAATTCCAAATGTTTTATGGAAAAGTTACACTCAGTCCAATAAGCATTCGTACACCCTTTAAAACAGAATAACTTTTTTATAATAAATCTTTAAATGTTTTCGGCGCTACGGTTCGATCTTTTGTTACGAACAAAGCAATTTTGCTAATATAGTCAAACATAATCAACGTTTCGATCCCGGTTTGGATCTTTTTCAAGATTAATAATTTGAATTGCGTCTGTAAAATAAATATGATATAAAAATGTTGAAAAACATTACATATTTATAACATATTTATTTTACACACGCAATTCAAATTATTAATCTTGAAAAAGATCCAAACCGGGATCGAAACGTTGATTATGTTTGACTAAATTAGCAAAATTGCTTTGTTCGTAACAAAAGATCGAACCGTATATAGTGCCGAAAACATTTAAAGATTTATTATCAATAAATACGATCGATAGAAAAAAACATATTAACTTTTTTATAATTGTACCAAACGACCTGATTATTTGTAAGCAATTAGAAGCATTGGTATACTAGATGATGTGCAAAAAGGATTTTCCAAAAGTTACAATTGATCAGGTTACATGCAAAAATAAAAAAAGCATTTTTAAAACTTTTATTTGGGTCTCTAATGAAAATTTAAAATATATGTATTGTAGAAAGATGTACGATTCTGTGGATTTTAAGCAGAAACTGATCAAAAGTCGTGTAAAACTACGATTTTCACCTATTTTAACCGCTTGTAGCTCATGTGTATGTCAATCGATTTCGATCAAATTTTCAGCAGGTGTGTAACTACTATAGATCTACAAAACATATATTTTAAATTTTTATTAAGGGCCCAAATAAGAAAAATAATTCTAATTTTTGGAAAATATTTTTTGCACATCATTCAGTAAACCAATGCTTCTAATTGCTTACAAAACATCAGGTCATTTGGTATAATTATAAAAAAGTTATTCTATTTTAAAGGGTGTACGAAGACTTATTTTACTGAGTGTAAATAGCCAGAAAACCTTCTTCAAGGCGATAGTCTGGTTTGACCTTTTTAAAAATTCATTTTTCTTTTCATTTTCGTTTTTAAACCTTAAGGATCTATATCGAAGCTGTTTTTGCACGAATTTTTAGGAATTTTTTCACGAAAACTATCGAACCTTTTGCATTAGGATTTTGTACACATGGTTGTTGGTATTTAAAGTACACACGAGCGTGAATTTTTAAAAATAAAAATAATAAACATTACATGAGTTACATATTTATTTAGAGAGCATGTTTGGAAAATTCCAGTCTTCCTGATCGTATAAAAACAAATGAAGTAGTATATTAATCAGTATGAATATAATTATGGGCACACGCAAAGGAAATTCAAAATCTTGATTATTTTTTTTATGTTTTCCGGCTTGTAGCATCATAACAAAAAAATAAGAAAAAATTTACGAATTTAAAAATTGTTTGTTTCATTGGACGATGTCTGAGTACACACTAATATAGCGGCGCCCCTACCTGTCAAAATTGGTCAAGTTTAAACATTTGTAACTTTTAAACCACTGATCTCCTAGGATAGAAACTTGGATTTTTGACATTTTCTCTCCCAAATCTGCTGGATTACATATTAATAAGGCAAACATTTCCGGTTACGCAAGAAAAAGAGCAGCCCGCGTGTCTAATATTCATCCCGTGTCTAATATGCATGGGTGTTCCAAAAATGTTCGTGTTTCTTGAAAGGATCGTGAGATCATTTTTTAAGCGACATTTTCATTTGCAAAAATGTTCGCTTCAAATGACCTCGGAAACCGTCCCTTATTTATATGAGAATTGATCATAGGTAAATTAGAATGATGGTAGTACATAAGAAAATAATGCGAATCCGATTTGTTTGACTTCTTATATATTTAATATTAAATGAATTTATTACCGAATTGCAAAATATATGAAAGAACAGAAATTAGAGAAATTAATTTGGTCAACAGAAAAGGAGAAATAGCTTTTCTTATGGTTTTGGTTTTCGAATCGACACCCTGTATGAAGCAGTAATTGCCCCGATAAAAATTCACGTCGACCACGAACTAGCGTGCACGCCAGAGCTTCTGTCATCCTTTCGCCCATGGCGCTGCTAGCCGAATAAATTTGATGGCGAAATTTCCGGGAAATAAAAAGGAGGCGGCCGACGCGACGGAGACGCCGACGACGCTGGCCGACTTACGCAACGCGATTTGTCCCGATATTTCTACGTCGCTTCGGGCCGGAGCGGAGCGGAACAGAGCGGAGCGGAGCCTTTGTTCCAACCTGAGGCACAACCGGGTTTCGTCGACTTTTAATTTATTTCAGACCGCGAAGCCTCATTCCCGTTTCTCGGTCCCCAGCCGAAATTTCGCGGCGAAATCGAATCGAATCGAAGCGAAACGAATCCGGAGACGTCGCAATTTACGGGGCCAGACACGTTTCAAATGATGAATCGCGTGGTCAGCCCGCTAAGGAACAAGCCGAAATTTTACGCGTCTGGAGAGAATTATTGTTCCTGCTTGATCTACAAATTCTGTCGAATTACTGGCGAACTGGCCATCATCCCCATTCTTTTGTGCTCCCTTTTGTCTTTTGCGGTACATTTATGCAATTATAGAGCCGAGCTGAGCGAAGGAACCCCTACATACGAAGCACGTGCTCATAGTATTTTATTACAACAATTGAAGAGCTTAGTGAAAGATCATGTTATTTAACAATTTTTTTCAAATATAGTTGCAAGAATGGTTCACTATATCCGAGGGTTGATTAAATTCAATTTAAATGCAATCTACTGCAAATCCAGTTCATTAAAGATGGTATAAAAAATCTGAAATGCTCATTTGAACTGTAGGCAACAATTGACAATATTCCATTATTAAATTCGTCAGACTGAAACGTACCATCCCTTGATTCTTTAAAATTAACGTTACAAATTGCTATTTACCTACACATATGTACAAGGTGTACAAAATGCAATGGTCATCCGTCGTAGGGGTGTGAATCTACGGCTGCTCTTTACTTTACCGGACTCAAAATTTGTGCCTTTCTCCTATAAATTATGATGTATCTGTTATGTAATCCAGTAGATTTGTACCCGGGGTGGTTGCAGATCGAAGTTTCGATCCTGTAGGATCAATGATTCAGGAGTTATACTTGTTTAAAGTTGAGCAATCTGCAATGTTTTTGACAGGTAAGGGCGCCGCCATATTGGTTTATAGTGACGATTGCGCGCCGATTACCGAGTAGAATAATTCATTGGTTGGTTGGTGATTAGGTCGAGGGAGGGGGCGGCAAGGACCGGCGGTTCTGCTCGGTAAGCTACTTGCGGTCGTCATTACAAACCAATATGGCGGCACCCTTACCTGTCAAAAACACTGCAGATTGCTCAACTTTAAGCAAGCATAACTCCTGAACTATTGATCCTACAGGATCGAAACTTTGATTTGCAGCCGGCTGGATTGCATACCAAATGCATCATAATGCGTAGCAGAAGGTCACAACATTTGTAGTTCGCTAAAGTAAAGAGCAGCCCATAAGAATATTAATCCTCGGCTATACAATACTAATGTCAAACAAATTTTCAGAAACTTCTGTTCCTCCGTCGGATCAACAGGACACTGTCATTTGTGCTAATACATCTTAATAAGTGTGAAGCACAAAACAACACGTTTTCCAAAATCGTGACAGCGACCGGGAAGAAGTTACTCCGACCACGGTCAAAATAGTTCTGCGGCTGTCACCTCGGTTTTTCGTGAATGTGTAAAAACGGATTTAGGTCGGGAAATGTTTGTTAATTGGGGGTGTGTCGGAAGGACCTTAGGTTGAGAAGTGGGGAAACTGTCACAGAAATTCCTTTTGGTATTGTCTTCGGTCGTCAATAACGAGATTTATAAGGGTAATCCGCTCGTCGCTTCGATGGGCCCGTCGCACGTGTTGTCGATCTGTCGGGGTTTATAGGAGAAAGGCATTTTTGAGTCCGGTAAAGTAAAGTTAACCCGAATCTACACCTCTGGATCGGCGAACATTTGTAAAAGAAACTTGCCGCAAAATTGTTTCATGCCAAAGAAAATACTTGTTAAAGTTTGTTTTTAAGAAAGGAACCATATTTCGCAAACAAATAGTTACCGAGATACAAGCTGCTAAAGGTTTTGCAGATTGTGTGAAGTTATACGTATAGACAAAAGCCTAATACCGACCGTAGCGATGAAACAGAAGATGATTGTGTGCACGAAATAGGGTTGCCAGAAATGTTTTATCCAAATATAGAAGAAGTAGTGAAAACTGCAATTATGTATATATGAGATAGGCTCAAAATATAGGAGTTCAAGTAAAATAGGTACACAGCATATTTTAAACTTTTTTATTCAAACAGAGATTTTTGAAAATTATATACCATTAAAATATGATATAGGTGATCAAGTTCAAATATAGAAGACTCATATCAAATATAGAAGATGTGGCAACCCTAGCACGAAACGAAATTTAAAAAGACATTTGTCGCTGGCCCGTCTCAAGTTATCGTCTTCCTGCCTATTCAGATTATTAATTTGAAGTTCCAAAATATGAGAGAAAACTTTATACATATTCATTGTTTATACGTAAGAGTACTAATTCTACATTATAAAGTACTAATGTAAAATATACTTACAAAGTATTCTGTTCCACCGATGGGATCCACAGCATACTGCAATTTAAGCGAATACGTCTTAATAACTAGAAGCACGGAACATCACACTTATACACAACACACTTTCCGAAATCGTGACAGCGAACGCGAAGTTAATCCAGCCACGATCAAAATAGTTCTGCGATTGTCATCTCGGTTTTTTTCCTGAATGGTTAAGGGTGGATTTCGGTAGGGAAATGTAGCGTTTATTAATTGGATACGGGTGTGTCGGAAGTACTTTCGGTTGAGGAGTGGGAAACTGCCAAGGAAATTCCTTTTCGTATTGTCTTCGGATGTCAATGGGGTGATTTATAAGTGTACGTCCGCCCGTCGCTTCGATGGGTCTGTCGCACGTGTTGTTCATCTGTGGGGGTTGAAGTAGTCGGAGCGGGGTGGTTGTAAAATAATCAGCCAGTTCGGAGCTAATCCGGGTGTGTTTTTTGTCTAGTATAACATCCTTTTCAGGTACACTAGGACCTAGATTAACTGGATCCCGATTATAAACAAATGTGCGTTTAAATATGATTATATTATGAAGGAAAATAAATTTTCAAAAATAAAAAATTTACCCTCAGGTCTCGATTATCCATGTGATTCTCGAAAAATCAATGTCTTCTTGCAAACGATTATTTTATGATGGGAGGGGAGGGCAGAGATTTCGCGCGGAAGTCGCATGTAGATCGCAGAAATATTTTGACCGTGATCGGAGTAACTTCTTCTCGTTCGCTGTCACGATTTCGAAAAGTGTGTTGTGTAGAGCAGAGTTGGGCATTAATCAACTAATTTTTAAAAACGACTAATAATCTTTTTGAATGTTAGCCATAGCAAAATAGTCATTAGTCAAAACTTTTTGATTAGTTAGTGGTAACTAATTAATAATGTTAATGTATGTTAATCGCACAATAGTGACTGATGACTAGAGATTGATGACTGATCATCAACTACTAATTAACTAATAAGCAATAGCTAACGATTACTTAGAGCTGTGACCAACTATTTGTCATTTAGTTATCAGTAACTAATCAAGAACTTTTGACTTGATGACTATTGTGCTATGACTAATATTCAAAAAGTCCATTAGTCATTTTTAAATATTAGTTGATTATTGTCTAACTCTGGTGTAGAGTTTGTGCTTCGAAAATTGGCTTCGAAAAACGGGCACATTTATTCGGACGTATTCGCGTGAGTAAATAATAGTGTGCTGCGGATCCGACCGGAGGAACAGAAGATTCTGAAAAATTTGTAAGTACATATACTTTACATTGGTATTTGATAATGAAGGATTAGTACTCTCACGTATAACAATGAATATTAAGTTTTCTCTCATATTTTGCAAGAACGTCCTTTTAAATTTCGTTTATCTCGAGGTACGCACATAATCATGTTCTGCCTGCTGCGTGACACGGTCAGTAGTAGCTTTTGTCTAATTAGCAAGAATTGTCAAATTTTGCAAGAACTTTAGCAGCTTATCTCAATTTTCTTGCAACATATGGTTCCTTTCAAACTTTTTGTGTTCTCGATGAGTAGTGCGTGTTGAAATAAAAACAAACTTTAATAAGAATTTTCTTTGATATGAACAATTTTGTGGCAAGTTTCTTTTAAAAATGTCTACCAATCCAGAGGTGTAGATTCATCCCTACGACGGA
Organism: Lasioglossum baleicum; assembly: GCF_051020765.1. NCBI lineage: Eukaryota > Metazoa > Arthropoda > Insecta > Hymenoptera > Halictidae > Lasioglossum > Lasioglossum baleicum. The sequence continues at coordinate 4,978,135 of NC_134939.1, read as the reverse complement.
TGACTATTACTTATTTTACACCTTGTAGACTTGTGTGTAGAAAAAAGTACGTGAGTACTTCATTATCTACGAATTAGTTACTGTAAATTTAAATTTAACACACATTGTCCACTAGTTTCACATAAACCTAGATCATTTTGATTGTATAAAAAATATATATTTGCACTGCAGCTAACCATTGACAATATTTCATTATTAAATTCGTTAGACTGAATCGTACCATCCCTTGAATCTTTAAAATTAACGTTACAAATTGCTAACGTTAATTAGTTTCACATAAATCTAGGTATAAAAAATATATATCTATTTGAACTGCAGGCAACCATTGACAATATTTCATTATTAAATTCGTTAGACTGAATCGTACCATCCCTTGAATCTTTAAAATTAACGTTACAAATGGCTATTTACCTGTGCATTGTATATATGTACATATATGTACACACGAAGTACTCCTTCGTGAGTAGTTCATTATTTATCTACAAATTAATTCCACTAAATTTAAATCTAACACACATCACCCACTAGTTTCATGTAAATCTAGTTCACGAGAGATTGGCTAAAAAAACCGATGTAAGATATAAATCACGTACCTGTCTCGTACATGCGTAGCAAAAATATTGGGCTACACCGTAACAGAAAGCAATTCATACAGCTGATAAAAAAGGGGGTTGCGACTCGATTCACGTCTCAGCACGAACTGACGTGCTTTACCTTTAGCTCGCGACTACCCATCGCGGGGGTTGCTATTACGGAGAGTTTCGTGTGTGCACACCTGCGAGCACTCCGACATATTTGTGCACTATCTTCTACACAAATACATGTTACGAACTGTTCGTACTATTTATGCCTATAATATGCACCGTGTACATTAACAGCGAAAAATATGCGACACGAGGGGTCCTTTGTTCGGTTGCGCTTCACTTGGAAAATATTCGTTGGCCAGAAACTTTAGTTTATTAAATCGCAACGAGATGTAATTTCTGTTGTCGTTGTAAGCATTGCTGTATCGTGCAATTTTCTGGTATCAAACATCGTCACGTTACTTCACTGTGGACAATTAAGAAAGAAAATAAAAAATGGCAAACAGACTGTGGTCTTTCAATTGTGGTGATACGAAAAATATCTCTTACGTGTTTTGCGAAATGTTTAAATGTTGAATGAATGTCGTGTTAAATTTTGGGAGTCCTTCACACACTTTGCAGCATATTTATTTTTTATTTTATTTATGTGTGTAAAATTCATTTTATATCACAACTGTCTGAATTAGATAATTAGGAGGACCACCCTGTATACATTTTTTGCATAATCTTTTGAAAATTTGACATATACTCGCTTTCTTTTTATTCGCTTTCTATTTTGCTTGAATTTCCGTAAACGGGAAAATTTTTCATAGTACGAACAATTTTGGCTATAATCATCTCAACTTCACATATCACTAGGTACTCAACATTAGATTCTAATTTTTCAATAAAGTAGTCTGAAAAAATGTAACTTCACATGCAAATATGTAGTCGAGTCATTAGTTACTTTGGTTAAAAGTTTTGCTAACTGGATTAACTCATATATTTGTCAGTATGTTTTTAAGTTGTACAACAAACGAACATAATAATGTTCAGCACCTCAATTTCTTCCCAACCGACGCCGCGCGACGGAGGACTCGTCGCGTGGTACATAATTGGTTTTCTCAAGAATTGTGCGTCGACGATCGTCCCGTGTCGTCGACCGTAAACCGTCCGTGCGACATCGCGAAAGTTAAGGGTGGTGACTTCCCCTTCCATCGTCTCCTCCCTTCTCAAAACGATAATAATTAGTGCAATTAGGGGCGTAGCGACCGCGTCTGCGCCTTGCCGTGTCGTCGTAAACTTTGAGCAATAATTTACAGAGCTTTTAGCGAATGGCCTAACGGAAAGAGCTTGTTGGATCCTAGGCTGTCGCTACAACGCACCAAAAATCTCGGCAAATTGTCCCTCAGAATCGCTAATTACCATGGAATATAACTCAATTTTGTCGTATAATTTACAATATAAATTACTCAACCCTCACATTGATGACCGAGCGCCCATTTAGAATGACTAGACAGCGGATTTTATGCAATTATCATATAATAAAACTGAGTGGGTGTAATTTGAAACAGTAGAGGCATTAACACTGTTATATGATTTTCAACCTATTAAAAATTTATTTATGGGAAAGACAGAATAAATTTTCTTGTCCATAAGCATCAATTATATTGAAAATTACGGACATTCGCAATCAATTTAGTTTTAATTCTTAATAAGTTTAGTGTTAAACATATCAAGAAAGAAAATTTTCTATTACCCCAGTTTGTTGTTGAGGTACAAATATTAATATTTTGCAGCCGCTGTCTAACTATGATTCCTTTAACTATTTTCTATGTTCTTCTTACAAATATCATAAAATTAGTTTGAATTCCCATTGGACACCATTACTTCAATTTATAATTTCAAGATTAACATTTAGGCAACAAATTTACAATCTATTTTTCTTCTACTATAGCAATCATCTTTCAACGTAGTATATTTAAAAAAAAACAAAAATTTCATAAAATTCTGGAGAATTATCACAATTGTGACAGCCACTTTGATTTTATGCATTTACAGGTATAACAGAAACGAATAGACTGATTAAACAATGACAATTTCGTTTGGTTCACGAACTTTACTTCTTGAAAGCCCGTCTCTCACTATTGATGCAGTCCATTCTTATTTTGCATGGAGATCCGCAGCCCATTCTAACAAGCTCAATTTTGACTTTCCCGCAAAATTTCTGGATGTTAATAAGGGTTGAATAAAACCGTACGCGGAAGCTTAATAACGAAAGGGTCGGTAGTTTTTTTTTATTAAAACACGAAATGGCAAAGTTAGCTGAAAATATCGCGTACCAGACTAAAATAACCTCTCGACAGGGTAAACGGTGATTTATAAAGATATAAAAGAGTAAGGAGACAAGGAACTTTTTCCGGAGGAGATGGTAAAAAGAAAAAGGTCAAGTCACGCGGTTGTCATCGACGTTGATCCCGTTTTGAAGCGGTCGGCGGCGTCTCGTTAAGATTTCATCTGCCGAGTCGTCTAAGTATGCGAAGCGGCATTGTGCATGGGGGACGGGGGTGTTCCGTGTTCGCGAAGTGTAGGTCCTTGTACGGCTGTCGGGCAGGGTATTATATGTATATGTATATGTATATACGATATTATGATACCCGGGCCCGGTAGACGTTGTAATTCCGAAAACTGGAGGGTAACTATTGTCCCGCACGTCTGTTTATAAAGTTAAGATGAACCGGCAGCGCCGGTAAAACGAGAGTCACGTTACGCTAAAGTACGTTTTTACCTTGATGCATATTTGTTAGAAAGGACGACGGGATTAATTACGATTATGACACGGTACTGCGCATCCTGGAGCTCGCGAAATTTTAAGGGTCCTCGATGGGACACTACGTTGTCGGGGGCAAACACTCCCGCGACGTATTGTTACGGTACGTTCAAATGGAGAGTATTAATTGGTCGTCCTCAAACATTTTTCACTTGAAACCACATCAATCTTACTTATCCTCGTTGCATGAATTTTATTATTCCGCGGTTTTCAGTATTTTTAACCCTCGTACGCTCCTCGGAAATAGTCACACAAAAGATCCTCGGGTGATATTTCACCCATTTTCGCTGTACACTTCCATTAATGTTATTGGGAATCTATTATAATATATTTTAGTAAAAGTTAATTAAATTCGTGAATTTCTTTATTATATCTTGCAGTTACTACGTAGTATATAAATAGCATTTTTATGCCCACCACATACATTTTTCTTACAAATTTCGACTTGTGTTATACATATAATATATTTTAGACAAACACACCAAGTTATAATACATTTAGAAAGAAATCAAACATAATACAGTATCTGGAAACAGAAAATGGGTCAATTTTCACCCGCATAACTCTGTTATGCTACCACCCCTGGCAAAAAGTATTCGATCAAATTCGTCTATTATTGTCATTATTAGACGGCGGATCTTTATGTAAAATAAAAATGTTCTACCTGAATTACAATAAACTGAAGTGAAATAGAAATTTGTTTTCTCCCTTAATCTGTTTAACAGGCTGAAAATAATGTTGCAGTATTTTTCAATTCCCCTAATGGTTTTACTGTTTTAAATTACACCTACTCATTTTTGTCATAAATGCATAAAATCCACTGTCTGATCATTATTTATATTGTCTATGTGCAAAATTTTTTCATTTAAGACAAAACACGTCATATATGTATAAAAAAATATTAAAATATGAAAATAAATATGTTTGCTTTTCCATAATGTGCAGAATGAGCAAATTCAAAACTGATTTAAGGGAGGGTTAATCATCCCCATGAGTTCAGAACATTTTCTGGGCATGTCCATCGTCTCTCTCATCTTCATTGTTAAAAATATTAAAAAGTATTATATTCCTTTGTGATGCTACAACAATTTCTTTATCATTTTTGCGTAGACCTACCGTCCGATTTCTGGAGTCAAAATATATTCGGGTACAAAGGGTTAATATACGCTGAAATAATTCGTCCAAAAATTATATTCATGATTTGATCGAATATTTTCCACCAGGAATAGTAGGAATATAATTCAAAATTCAATACACAAGGTTCATTGAATTATTCTAATGAAATTCTAGTTCCCGATTAAAAGGGTTTTTGGGCTAAAGAAGTTTTATCATACAGTGAAATTTTTTTACAATTATTCTTATTATTACATGAATTATGATATGCATATTTCCTATAGTGTATCATGTTGGCTAACTGTAAGTAAGAATATTTTTTGACAAAATGGCAGTTGTACCAATGTCTCAATAGACATCATGGTTGTCAATTTGAGAAATTTGAGGCTGTCTATTTATCTAGTTGTCATAAACTAATCATACTTTTGTCATTTTAATTAATTCACGCATCTTTTTGAAGAGGCATGTTCAAGGTATTGTACTGTCAGAAAATACAGTAATACAAAACTCTATTATTCTACCCCTCCTAATAGAAATATCTCCTTAACTGTAGTCTCCTTTTCAGGAGAAGACACCTTAGGGTACACTCGTAGACAGAATAATAGCTATTCGCGTCACTCCAATTACTCCAGACTTATAACACGGTATAATTATCGGGTATCACATCCATTATATGAACTAAGATAAACAAACAAAATTGCAGTGTACGTTTGCACAATATTTAATCAAATACTTTCGATATTTTTATTGCCAAAAGTTATCATCATTATTTTGTGAAACAAATACTGTATATTAAAAGAGGTTTTTGTTAATTTAATTTAACATTCGACCCTTTACAAACTACTAATTGATTTAATTTTTTACTGTATCGGTATTTTGCATGATAAGAAAATTTATTTCCTGAGGATTAAGAAATTATTATGCACGTAAATGCATTTCTATGTTAACATAGTTGAAAACATTATTAGATTTGATAGAATCCAATTATTTGAACGAAACATAGTGATGAATGGGGACTATTGTAGATGGCTTTAGCTCTATGAACGACCCAGTTGTATGAACTGCGTGTTCATGATAGGTTCATGTAAATAAAGTTCTGCTGAACCTAATTGAAGCGAACTATCAGGAAAATTGTGAAACTCAAACAATAGAATGTGTAAAGTAGCAATATAAGTAATGAACTGCGAGAACAGAATAGCACTATGTCTATAGGACTTTAATAGTAATTAAGACTGTTACGAAAACATTTAAAAACTTCATATTATTTTCTGTTCCCATAACGTGTTACTTCCACTTCTTTAAATGATGACATAATTAGACACAACATAATTAAATGGGTCAAGGACATTTTTTAAAAATTCTTACATTATGACTAACATTTATTATGACTGACATTAAGACCTAAAAATTATTTTCTCCACTTACATATAGAATATGCTAGATTTTCTTAGTCTGCTAAATATGAAAGTATGGGTAAATTGCTCGAAAACATAAATCTTAACTTAATTAAATAAATTGCTTCGATTTTATATAATTTTTGTGGTCGCTGACTGGTCGGTGAACGTGTTACTACGATTGAAAGAAGAGATAAATATGTACCTTCTACTTTTAATCGACATTGACACAGAAAAGTTTTCTTTTGCATAAAGGTCCGCAGTCTAGTAATAACAATCGCAACTTGCTTGGCAGTTTCTGTTTTAATTGGCTCAATCTTGGTGGCATCGAAAATTGTCCGAAGCTAAAAGGCAGAGCAAGGGAAAGGTCTCAGTGTGTCAGATACCGTGTTATCATCGATCGAGGCACGAAGTTTAACTCGGTCTAAATTGCTGAACAAGATCGATATAACCAACACGGGCCAATTTACGTACCGGCAAGTGGCGCGATTCACGCGCGATAATTGCTCGCGAACTGGCAAACACTCTTATTCTCTGTCTCTCTCTCTTTCTCCCTCTCGTTCTGTCGGCTTCTCTCCCTCGATCTCTTTTCCCTGCTCGCTTTGCAACGTAAGTGAGTACACGTGGATTCTCTCAGGCTCGCTCGCGAGCTTTTTCCTCGTCCATCACTCACGTAGCTCGTTCATGACTGCTCATTCTACTGACAATAACAGGCTTCAAAAACTAGAGCCTGGCACGAGAAGCGCCGCAACCTGAATTTCATTATTTTCAAACGCGCTTTTTACGAGGAAAAAGACGAGAGTGGTCGTGGTGTTAAGTGTATACACCTTTTTCAGGAAATTCAAACTTCAACGACTGTACAGGGTGTCCCGAAGCGTACCGAGATACTGATTTCATATCTAGATGAACATCTAAATTAATAAACGTGCTATAATTAAGGGTCGAAGTAAATGTTTATGTTCCTAATGAAATGTTGCTACAAACGTAACATTTTTCGACATTATTATTTTTTATAGAACTTTACTTAATTCCTCATTATCCAATAATTAACTTGCATGGATATGTTTGGATTGAAAAGATATTCATTCTGATGGAATTTTTATGGAAACGTTGTTGTCAGGAGCTTGTCTAATCCTGAATGAATGTGGACCGAGGACAAATATTCGTTAAAAAATTATGACGCAATGTTCGCATGTCTTTAAAGTATCAAGAATAGTTTTCGTTCATAGAAATATGAAAAACAATAAGAAACACATGATTTTTTATTTAATCGACTAGAGCCAACATTGTCCAATTATTAGAGCAAAAATGTATAAAAATGTGAGCTTGCCTAGGGTTTGCAAAATTAGATGCAGAATTAAAAATTGTTCTTGTGAAAAGTTTTATTGAAGGTCAACTCCGTGTTGTCAAATGGAATGATACATTTTTCGATGTAGTGTCTAGTAGGACGTTTTGTGTACAGTAATATACGGAACCAAAGTCATTCAAGATCGTCGAAGGTCAACTGCGATGGAAAATATTTTCCTTTGAGTTGACCATATACATCCCTCCATCAACAAGAATACATAGACAGCGGATCTTTATGCATTTATAGGAAAATTGAGTAGATAAAATTCAAAATCGTTGGAAAATTGGAAAAATTGAAGATGCCAATTTATGATTTCTCTATTAAAATCATTAAGGGAAGAATTAACATTCAATTTAGCTTCTATTTCTTGCAGACAGTTTTTATTTAGCATAAAGATCCGCAGTCTAGTGACCAGTCTCTGTAAAGATATTTAGTTGATCGAGAATTTGACGATTCGAATCATTGAATACGCGAAGGTGGCTGGCAAAAATAGCTTTTGAAAACGAGCGATGACTAACCACGTGTCAGAGGAAGACAAATCGTAAATTAAATCGCGTTGAGGTTTACGATTGGTTCTCGTATATGTATAGGCGATTAATAACAAGTTCAGTTTCCGATGTCGGTTTTAGCGGCGTCATTAGGACACCGTCGGATTATCGTTGAAACAAGGTCCAGGGTGTTCGTAAATCACGAGAACGACATCGCGCGCGATCGCCCGAGACGACTGTCGTTCTCCAACAAATTCAGCAGAGATCGGCCGCTCGCTTCTCTCGAATTCGCTACGCCGAATCGCGTGCTCGTCGACCGTAACAAAAGAGCGAAAAATTCGATCGTGACGCGAACTCTCGGGACCCCGGTGCTGTACATACATACACTATACACAGTGTACACCATACACGCGACAGAACTCCAGAGAAAGGGCCTCCGTTGATCGCTCATGGCTTAACCGGCGTCGTTAAAGTGTCACGGATGTCAAGAGTCTTGTACGCTCGGTCTTTACACACTTCAGCGTGCGCATTTTATGTACCGGCCCCGAACATACGAGTGCAGCGGAAAGGTTAAATGACTCGTTGAAGGGCTGAACGATGCGTATTTAACGTTGTGATTTCGGAATGACTTCATATATGTTTCGTGGTGTTAATCGCGCGCGATATACGAGTATCTTAAGCCGAGTGCCCACTCGGATATACAGTCAGCCGCAAAATTGAATCGGTGAAACATTTTCTTCAGAACCGCATTATTAGACTGCGGATGTTTATGCAATTTTCAATTTTTGTAGACGAATTTTAAGAAAGTGAAATAAACTAGAATCTTTTTTCCAGTGATAGTAGCCTTCGCAGATCTGAAATAAATAAAAATTGTACTAAATTCTGTCGATTTTTATATTCTGCCCTTTTTCGAAAATTCTCAGAAACCATAAATGCATAAAGGTCCGCAGTCTACTCATTATTTATGTGTTCATTAAAACAAAGAACTTAAGGGGCACATGATTTTACATTCATTTGAATTTCATTCATTCTATTACATTTAATTTACTAGTATTCTATTCGTGACTCATTTTTTTACCAAAATACTAACCACGAAATGTATGTATTTTATATTTTATTTAAGAACTTTGTGGACTTACCTGATAGATGCAAATTGTTTTGGCATATTTGTTACTAGATTTTTACTATATTCTCGAGATTTTGAGTTCCGTTGTTCCTCTTCTTGATCCCATAATTGTTTCAGTGCAGGTGGTGAAGAGTGAGTCTGGGCTCTGTGCTCGTCAATTTGTTTCGGATTTCAATTCTGTTAATTTCCAATTGTTTGCGTCAATTACGTTTGTAATATTTCTTCGTATAGCCATTGGTAAATTCGTCTTTTAGTTGAAAAATGATATTTTCAACGTGTGCATAATACTGATATCAATCTATAAATCACAGTTTTTAAATTCTCGTTACGTGCCCAAATAAAAAAATTGTAAAAAGCAACTTTTCCCAAAATTTTCATTAGTAGACTGCGGATCTTTATGCAAAATAAAAAATGTTTGCATTGATTGCAAGACACAGGAGCCAAATAGAAAATTCTTTTTCCTTTTAATTGTCTTATTAAGCTAAAATTAGTAAACTAATATCCTTAAATTTTCGTAATTCGTTCACTGCTTTAAATTGCACGTGCTCATTTTTGTCATCAATGCATAAAATCCGCAGTCTATTCATTACACATCGTCTAGTAAACTATTCCATCTAGCTTGGCAGAAACACTGACTTCATCGAGTCCGTGTATAAAAAATAAGTTATTCTGATTTGAAGTGTGTGCCATCAATTATGAGACTGATTTATATTTCAGTAAACAATAGATACTTAATAATAAAGTATCACATTTTTCTGTGGTATGTAAAGGGAAATTCACCTTAGTCTTTCTTCTCATACAAAAGTATCGATTGCGTTGGGTAAACTCTACTTTATTGGACTCAAAATTTGTGCCTTTCTCCAATAAATTATGATGTATTTAGTATGTAATCCAGTAGATTTGTACCCGGGGCGGCTGCAGATCGAAGTTTCGATCCTGTAGGATCAATGGTTCAGGTTCATGCTTGCTTAAAGTTGAGCAATCTGCAGTGTTTTTGACAGGTAAAGGCGCCGCCATATTGGTGGCGATGAACTTTAATCGCAATAAAATATTTTCTTAAATCGATCAAAAGATCGAACAAAAGAGAGAATATCTTATTCTTTAATATTCATTGCCAGGATAAAAAAATTGGGCTCTATCGCACCTTAAAATACCGAGATTACTTTCTTGCCAATCCAATATTTGCAAAAAAACTTTAAATAAATCGAGATTACGAGTACTACAAGTTTTAATGCAAGATACTCGAAAATAAAATATTAATATTTTGAATCAATTGTTTATTGGACACATTGTGCTCATTATTTAAAAAAGTACGTCGATACGTTAATCGAAAGTCAGAATTTATTTAAATTAATGCCTAGATATGTAGTTTGTTTCCTTTAGGCTCGTATATATTAGGTTGTCCCAAAAGTTCCTTCCGCAATGCCTTTCTTTAATATTGCTAAATAAATATTAGGTTGTCCCAAAAGTTGTTTTTCGATGCATGCACATAATGCAAATTCATATTAAGAAGTACTAAAATATTAACATAAAGATTATCGTATTGTTTGTATTTATTTAGCTACATTAACGGAACACAATGCGGAAGAAACTTTTGGGACAACCTAATATTTGGAATTCTAATCCGCAGTAATTGATACATGATTGTTTTTCGTCCGCAGTAATACGTAGAAAATGTTACCGATTTTATTTTTTAATATTTTCTTATGTTGTATTAGGTTTTGCGGACCACCAATTTATTTTTCTATTTAAAACACATCATTCTTCCATAAAATTCTCACACATATTCTTATTTCATGATAAATTAGGAATAATATTGGGTATGGGGATTAAGTTTCCGCCCCTTTTTGTTGAAAAGAAGCGTATAAACAATTCTCATAGCGTGAAAACGTTTTCCAACAGTAGATCGATCGACGTTTAATTCAATTGACAGTTCTGCAAGTGTTTGACGTGGATTTCCATCAAGTAATGCTGGGAAATCTGTATCTTCGAATTTTTTGGCACACCATCGCAATCTTTGCCCTTACGTCGGAATCATGGTTTTTAAAGGAGCATCGTCCCCGTAAATATATAACAAATATAATATAGTAAATATATAACACGTTTCTTTAAAACAAAATAATGCAACATGACTTCCCGCAAATGCTGCTTACTTGGAACAAAAGTCGACATTTTTCACGTGAAAAATTGACTGCTGTTCACGCTCGAAACAATTGCCACTAACTGCGTTTTGAAGCTTAGACATAGACCTTTCAAAAACATGTACTACGTTCCATCAAATTCCGTGATCAGTACTCAAGTACAACGACATTTCCAAAAGGGCGGAAATTTATTCCCATACCCAATATTAAAAGAAAGTACGATCGAGGTATGACACCTCAGTAATCGGTACAGTTACCCTAGTGTTAAAATCGTGACATGCTTGAAATTCTTGAGCGTGTCATATTCCCCAGAGAATAATCGATCCGAAGATTGACGAAAAAAAGAGTTTCCAGCCGAAAAACTTGAAACAGATTCACAGGCTGAAGCGTTGGGTCACCTGTTCAACGAAGCATCTGATTTACACGTACACGCTAATATTACTGTCACATCAATTTTAATTATTCGGCCGAGTCTCTTAAACGGCACAGAACCATTCATCTTGTTTGCCGGTACGGTACCAAAAGGCTCGAACGAGCAGTCGTAAAATCGTTTTCGTTGACTCGGAACGTTTCACGGGAAACTACGCGCCTATTAAAAACTGCTTCTCGGAACGCGTTCTACTAACGAACACCGACTGATCTGCCTGACATAAACTGTTTTTAATAACACCGGCAATTATCGCATACAAAACGATCGCCGCGTAGAACCAGACCGAGGAATGTCTGTTTCCCCCAGCAACTGAATTATTCGCCATAATCGGCGTTCCTATACTAAAACATCTTTTTCTCCTATTCCAAAGCAAAATAAATAACTACTCTTCTCGGTTTATTATTGCTCCCGTCGGCAACGGATAAACATTATAATATTACAAAACGACTCGGGCTAGAAATAATGGATGATTTGTTTCCACATCAATTACAGTTTATTAAGGTCATCGGTGAAATATGCTACTCATTATGCAGAAATAAGAAACTTGTTTTAAATATAAATTTTGGAACCCCACATCCGAATATTCTATAAATAATACATAGCGAAGTACGTGTATATGTCTTATTCCATTTAGAGAGGTATAATTAAATTTTAAACGCGTATTATTTTGTTAAGAATTTATAGCGTAACCTGGTAAAATGACATTTACATTTAACGCTTCAAAGTGTTAACTTTAAGGATTTATTATTAACGTAAAGTATTAACGTTAAGGAAAGAGAGTTTCTATGTATATTTTTAATTTATAATACTTATTAGTAGAGTGTGGATTTTGTGTATTTATAACAAACATAGATAAGTGAAATTTGAAACGGTAACAAGATTAGAAGGGTTTAAGGATTAGAATGATTATTTTCACCTTATTGGAACTATTATAGAATTAATGAACTTTTATTTGGCCCCTGTTTTTTAAACTAGACAATTTGCATTTTGCAAAAAATGTCAGTTAAATACCGTTGCGTTAATGGAGGAATTACTGAAGAATTCATAGGCTTCATATTACCATTTGATAAAAATGTGGCAATGTAAACTTGATTTAACAAATTCAAATAATGTCGAAGAGGTAAAGTGAAACTGTGTATGTGTATTTAGCTACATACAGTGACTATCACTAATATTCGGACACTTGAAATAGTCTGGGGACTGAAACAGAATGCAACTATTAAATAAACTGTGGACTGTGGATTTCATTATTGTCATCTAATAAAAACGTGAATGTAAACAATAATTTAATACAGGGAACATCTAATGAAGTGATAAAAGACTGTGTATTCGACAGAAAATTTTTTCGAAAACTATAAAATGCTTAAAGCTTGATTTAAACGATTTTTTCCACATCTCTTTATGACAAAATTTGCAAATTGTGCCCATTCCGAGTTACATAGATAAATATTAATGTATAAAAGGGATTAAACGTTAAATGCTTAGGTAAAGTTTGAATTAAATGATTTTTATTCTGAATCTTCTTCTCGAGTTACATAGATAAATATTAATACAGAGTGGAGTAAGTGAGGGTACGTGTTAAAAGAGATCTGAGAAGATAAATTTTATAAGAAGAGGAATAAAAAAACGACTTAACTCGAGTACAACTATTTCTCCGCAATTGAGAAGCGTGCTCGTTTCCCTTGTAGTATCGATATCATCCCCTTCCTTAGATTTGTATTGAAGTCACGTGGCGAGCAGAGTCTTGTTATCAGCGTGTCTCCACCCTCTTTTCTCTCTCCCTCGACATTCCTGTTCTAATAATACAGCTTCTCTGCACTACGATCTCGTGAACAACCTTAAACATTTTTTTTCGTTCACTGGGTTATTTCCTGATTTCAGAAATGTTCTTCCATGAATACAGGTGTCACAGAAGAAATAGTTCAAAATTCAAAGAACCCTTTTGTAACATATAACATCATTGTGTTATTTAGCAAATTTAATATAATATTTTATTTCTTATTTATTTCTTTTCCTGTGAATGAGTTAGTCTCCAATTGGGTAACTACTATAGTTTTATAAACAAAATACATATTGCATAATCTAATTTGTAAGCTGTTGTAAGAATGATGTAAGTATGCATGTCCTATGACTGAGTGTGAGTGTGCATGCCATGACATATGTTTAAGTGTTATATATGTTTTTATCGATTTACGTGTTATATATGTTTTTATTGATTTGCATGTCGCGTTAATGTTTTGTTAACAAATGTATGTTTTACGTTGTGATTTTGTTAAAATAAAATAGACAGTCCCCTGCGAGCGATTGACGAAGCATCACGTCGTGTCGAAACATCTTTACGAATTCCGTGTCGAGCCTCCTTATAAATTAGTAGGTTACGAATTTTTATATCAATCTAATAATTCATCACGTCTCTCATTTAACATTTACTGTACTACTGCTACACGTTGTATCAGCGCCCGCTCTAGCGGTTACGTCTCCCCGGACAAAGAGACAAATTGCCGCCCCTTAAAAATATATACATATATATTTTTTAAATAGAGGGGTACATATTTTTTATCTTTAATAAAAATCAAATCATTTTATTTAAATTTTAATAAAAGAGCATTTATTTTAATAAAAGCAAATTTTCTATTAATTGGGTATTTAACACATCAATATTTTTCTCACACTTATATACAGCCAAAATGGCGCCCCTAAATTTTGACGCCCCGGACAAATGTCCGGGTTGCCCCTCCCCCCCCTAGAGCGGGCCCTGATTATATAAAGCATGTTCAATGACATTATTTCCACGGTATTTATTTCCACCAGTCAATAATGCGTATATAATAAATTTACAGTTAATTTTAAACTCATAAAAACTACGATATTAATCACAATCAACGGTAAACCGATTAATCCCAGTATAACAGCGTTGACGTTTAAACCCAACCTAAATTATTCAGATGATACCAATTAGAATAGATAAAGTTTCAGAATGCAGGGTTTAAGAAAATTAACACTGTTAACAGTAGTGAGCCAATAGTAAGGACCGCGTGGAATCACTTAATTAGTCATGATAATGGTATAAGAGCACGTACGACAGGATATATTGTATATAATCAAGGCTGAATTATATCTACAAAGGGCTGAACGGTACAGGGCATTTATTAGAAGGTGGAGGGTGCTCTAGAATTACGGGCTTCGAACCGTGGTAAGCGGAACGTCTCGCTTTTTCATTTATACGCCCGTAAACGGTCGGTCATTATCGGCCGACACCTTGGACGGTTCTCAAGAATTTACTGCGTGCCGAAGGGGATGGCGCTTATGTAACGATTACTTGGGATAATTTCGTACGCAGCCACGTGATTCGTCGGGGGTGGAAACCGGAAAAAGCTGTTCCATTCGATAGATTTCCAATTAAGCATCTTGGTTTTGGATTTTCGTCGCGAAACATGCAGCAAGAAGTGTGACAACGTTTATTACTAGACTGTGGAGTTTATGCATTCATAACAATAATTCTAATGGAGCGACAACAAGATCAGGAACAACTCTCGAAGCAGTATTTGCAAGACATTTAGACAAAATTGAATCAAGAATATTTATATCATATTTTAGCTATCACAAGCCAATTGTTTCAATCATAGAATCATAGAAAATCATAGATAAAATAATAAACGATCAAAATTTGCGACGCAAAGAAGGAGAGCATATGGGAAAGAAAGAGACATAGTTCATAGCATTTCTATATATTAATATTCTATAAATATTCTTGATTCAATTTTATCTAAATGTCTTGCAAATACTGCATCGAGAGTTGTTCCTAATCTTGTTTGTCGCTTCATTAGGATTATTTACCATTTCCAATCTTAATTTACTTCTAAACATTACTAGACTGCAAGAAGTTTCACTTCTGCCGCGCGTGGTTTTCCACGCGAATGTATTTTTTACTTACCTGACACCTGTCAAAATTTTTCAGGTTAGTTTAGATCAAGGGTTTGGATAATTGTTTATAAATCTTTCAGACGGAACAAAATCCGATGAGAAACTGCATGTGAAAGTAGCTGGAGGTTGATTCTATGTTATCCAATTGCAAATGTTCACAAATTAACTCTGGTTAATTAGTTATTAACAATTGTTGCGCGGGCTGATTGTTTCGGAAGTTCCCATAATGCGTAAGACGAGGAGGGTCGAACTGTGCGACAAAGACAGACATTACATAACATACCACTTCTCCAAAATTTGTTAATAACTAACAATTTAAGCATCAAACCTGCATAAAATTGAAATGGGAATGTAGCCAAGGCTTCATTTTACATTCTACAATCTTAAAAGTTCACCAATGAAGTCTTTAAAGTTAGTAAATTAATATTATGAAAATGTTACTTGTCAAACTATTCGAGGTTATTCGCGAAATTTCGTCACTTCCGTAACGCTAGAAAATTGTAGCCCCCTCAACAAAAAAGTTTCACTTCAAAATAATAATAAATTATATATACACATATATAAAGCAGTAGACATATCTTTTTTTGAAAATTTAAGAACGTCAACGTATTCATTCCAGTTTAATAAAATAATTAAAGGAAGAAAGAAATTTTTATCTAGCTTCTGTGTCTTGGAATCGATGCAGACATTTTTTATTTTGCATAAACATCCGCAGTCTATCTATTACAGAAGGATTCTGGTGTGTCAATCTGACACACATCACTAGATTGCGGATTTGATGCATTTATGACAAAAATGGGAACATGCAATTTAAAGTCGTGGACATGTTAAAAATATTTAAGGGCATCAATGTATTAGTTTTTCAGCTTAATAGGATAATTAAATGGAAGAATACAATTTTTATTTGGCTCCTGATTGAGTCTGCAATCAATGCAAACATTTTTTATTTTGCATAAACATCCGCAGTCTACACATCACTTTCACATTTCTTCAAGTTCATTGTTTCGTAATTGTTACACGACATGTATGCATTCATTGTACAGCCCCCTCAGAATGCAGCTAGATATACAGGGTGAACACCTAAAACAGGCAACCTGAACAACTCGGCTGCTGTCGGTGATATAAAAAATGTGTCGGACGAAACTTGCGTGGTTTCGAGGGTGGCATAATTCCATGTTAATCGTCAGTTCTGTAGGTGGACGCGTAGAGATCATATGAAGGCTAGCTCTGGTTTTCAAATTAGAGTGTGGTGTACTTTTTTCTATGCACTATCTAACGAGGCGATTTAAGTCGCGTGCAGTGACGTGCGACTCAAGGTGATTCAAGATCGTTGAAGGTCAACTACGGTCGGAACTATTTACTAATGTGCAACAAAATACATGATGTGACAAAGAGTGCATTGAATTTTTCACAATTGTCGGAGCTTAAAGCTTCGCAGGGTAAACTGAAGGCGGATATTCAAAAATTTGTACCGAACAAACAAACAGACAAACAGATAGACAAGAAAGCGAGCTAATAAAAACGTGGTAAAATAGAAGAAACTTGTAACAACGCAAACAGAATATTTAATAACACATTAAATGTCATTACTGAATGGCAAAAACAATGCGTTCAACTTGAAAAGCGCCATATTGTAGCGCCAGCGATCTAATCAATCCGATTCTATATACAACAATTAAGACAATATTCAACAATAATAAATTGTTCCAAATTGCAGTATTAAATTCGGGATTTCCTGCGTAATTTTTCGGGACGGGTACGGTATCCCGTGAACAAACTTGCAAATCGCCAATGAATGCACACGGTCCGCGCGACGGTCGTCAGTGTTCCCGCTTTTTAAAATTCGTCCCAACCACCCCTAAAAAGCACGAATAGAAAACGTCCCCCCGTGTGTCCGGTATCCTTCGAAAGTTAGCGAAGCAAACAGACCTACCCCAATTTCTAAAACAAATCAATTCGCTTTATACGTGACAAAGCGAGCGCCGGTTGTATGATTATTAAACCCTCGCCGGAAATTTCACGTGCCAGCGAGCGTGCGGGCGAGCCTTGGCAAAAGTTTTCGCGCAACAGAAAAGCCCATCCCCGAACAGTCGACGACGACGCCGACGACGACTATGAGTGTACTACGTGGCTATGGCTAGGGCTCTACGACGACGGATACGGATACGGCTACGGCAACGGCGATGGCTATGGCAACGAGTATGTCAACGTGGACGAGAGAGAAAAGGCGGGCGTAGAGGCGCTGCGTCGGTGTTGACGAAGCCGTGGTTGGTCGATGCTTTTGATCCATCGAGAATTCGAAAAGGCCGAAGGGAGCCGTTAACCGTATCACAAAGGCCCTCCCGGGCTCCCCTTTTTCTCCGTAGAGGCTCCCGCGAACCATCCGCAAAAAGAGAAAGAGAGCACCGAGACAGAACCGGCAATATACTCGATCGGATTGGCTCATTGAATTTTAAAATCTCAAATAGAGTTAACGCAGACATCAGACGGGGCCCGAGGTACTTCTATCGGTGGCGGCTGCTCGAGAGACGAACCCCGCTTTTAGCCTCGTCCTCCACCACAGCCACTCGTTTTTCGTCCTTTGAGCACGGAAATTCCGGAACGAACCATCACAGCGAAAGGGGAAGAGGCGAACGGAGCGAGAGAGAAACGGGGGGAGAGATGGAGAGAGAGCAAGAGAGACAGATAAAGAGCAGGCCGTTCGTGAAAATTATGCGCTCGGTGATACGCTTCCCTATGTGTTTCGTAATTTCCCATTTTCGTGCGACCAACCGGCCAGTATAATGCCTAACCACTTTTCAAAACTGCTGGTTAATTAATTTACGCTTGGGCCACGGGTCGTGATATTGGGTCCGGCACGCCTTGCAATTTCCGCGTTCTGCGGACGCGTTTATCGCTTTATCGATTAACCGATGGCCCGGGAAAATCGCGTCCTACATGCGATCTCTGGATAAATATTATTAGGTCCCGTCAACCCTAGTCGCTTGATCCGATTAGCCGATTCCAGCATGGACGACAGTCACTTTCGAATGCTAAGATTTCAGCCCGTCTATTTTAACGCTCGACATGACTTCACTGACATTTTCTTCTCGACTACGGTGAATGTATCAGCGAGTGACCAGTTAAGAGTAACATCGTGCTACAATTAATTATAACTTGGTCCCTTTTGGTGAAACAAATAACGAGAGAGATTTTTAGACTTACCTTCCAACGTCTTTTCTCGTTGCTTGTTTACTTCTACTGTCAGTTAAAAATTAATGAAATGCTAAAATTGTAGTCAAAGCAGGTGTGCCAGGTGACGACCATGGAATAGCTAGCAAATGAATGAAACAAACAAATAGTATAGTACTTTCTCTTTTCTCATATACAGTTGTCATTTTACTTCTACTGTCAGCTAGAAATTGTAGTCAGAGCAGATGTCCCAGTAGTAAGCACTACCACTACAGAATAGCTGGCAAATGAATAAAACAAACAAATAGTATAGTACTTAAACAATGCCTTGCAACCTCTTTTCTTATATACAGTTGTCATTTTACTTTTACTGTCAGCTAGAAATTGTAGTCAGAGCAGATGTCCCAGTAGTAAGCACTACCACCACAGAATAGCTGGCAAATGAATAAAACAAACAAATAGTATAGTACTTAAACAATGCCTTGCAACCTCTTTTCTTATGTACACAGTTGTCATTTTACTTTTACTGTCAGCTAGAAATTGTAGTCAAAGCAGATGTCCCACTAAGCACTACCACTCCAGAATAGCTAGCAAATGAATAAAACAAACAAATAATAAAATAACGAAACACTGCCTTTATTCACAATATTCCATGCACTAGGAACACGTGTAACAAAACATAGTTTGTATTAATAATAACCTCGTAATTTTCAATCATAGATAATTATACGATAGAAAGAATCTTCAGGCACGATCTATAGGGTGTTCGCGTCATTAATAGCCAGAAAACTATTGATTTGAAAACAATTAAAGAGGAAAAAGTTATACTTTTCTTCACAAGCAACGTAATGGTGTTTGTAATTTTTTAAAATCTGCATCTCTGCTAATAATAAACAACGATTTCAATCGTATATGACATAATGACCTTCAAGATCATACAAGGTCAGAAATGTTTAAAAAAAAAAAAAACGCTGACTAGTAATGACGCGAACAGTCTGTACACCGACAGTTGCTGAAAATGTATAATTAATGTCTCCTTCTGTTAGTATTTATTTGAAAACTGTCGCCCATTGGTGCTCGGTCAGTTACTGGTACACTCACCCTAGTTCTGTGACTATACAGGGTGGTCCACGTAAATGTAACTTATTTCTGGCATTTCTCTCTGATTAAAATGACACCAAACACGATATAATTTCAACTGTATTTAGTGGTTTAATCGACGGTGAAAGTTTCGAGCGCAAGGAAGGACAGCGACAACGCGGGCCTTTGAACTGTGCCGGCGACGGCGACTGTCCGCGTCTCTTTCTTTCCCATACGCTGTTCTTCCACTAAATACACCACTAAATACAGTTAAAATTATATTGTGTTTGGTGTCATTTTACTCAGACAAATACCAGAAATAAGGTAGCGAAAGTTCCATAAAAAAATAATGAAAAATAAACAATTCTATCATTGCCATTACATTGTGAGAACTCACGGGCCTTTAAACTGTGCCGGCGACGGCGACACAATTCGGCCACGCGATCCGTATTTCATTCTGTCCTTCTCTATGTTCGGCTTTTCGATTGAAGTCTCGTCGCGGTAGACGCAGTCATAAAAAAATAGTGTCTCCTACACCATCGCCGATCGTGCAGAACACGGCTATTGGACACCGATTGAGGACTTACGCGACTTGGTGACTTTTATTATTTTAATGCGGAACATTATATCCGAAGAAACGTAAGATGTAAATGTTAACTCATCAATTTGAATACAAAAACATCGAAAAGTAACACTATTTACCTTGTTATTTATCGATTTTTTATCATTGTGTCAATGTTACACCGAGGGACAGATTCAGTTCGTGAAATGAGGGACGGATGAGGGTTAATAACACGACCTTGAAGTGACCTCTGACTTCGAGAATTGTCAAATTTGACGATATGCAAATACTTGATTTATTATTATAAACGAATAGCTGAACCAGGAAATACATAGCGTGAATTTAGGGTCGCATGAATCCTGGAACACGGCGCGCATTAAACGCCTTCGAAACGCATTTGACGTTGGGGTAGGTCTTCTTCCGTTGGCTGTTCCTTCGAATACGAAGGGCGAGGGTGGCCGTAATTCGTCATAACGTTTCTTTTTTTGTATCCTAGCCCAATGTCGGATCCGTTGCCCGATTGTGGACAGGGACTCCTAAGCTCTCACACACAGCATCGTGTTAGGATCGTGACGTCAATATATGTAGAACAGGATTTAACAGATATGAATATTGTTTTATTCAAAGATAAAAAAAAATTATGGAACTTTTAATAGCTTCTGGTGAAGTAGGCTTCACACATGGACTGTAGAATTTTTTGGAAAATATCTTTATGTCACAAGTTCCAATGAGAACAGATCTGAAAAAAATCTGGAAGTAAGTAGATAAATAAAAAAATATGAAAATAAAAATTTTCTATTACATAAAGGCACTTTGATTTTTTTTATTAAAGACTACGGATCTTTCTACAAAATAAAAATGTGTTATCAACTGCTGGAATCAGAAAATAAAAATAATAAATTAAAGAGAATGATCTTCCCCCTTGATAATTTTAATAGATTGAAAATAGAATATTGGTAATAATGAAATTCTTTTAATCTTTCTATGACTCTAAATTTTATCAATTTTATCATAAATGCATAAAATTCAGTAATTATGAATGAAACACGAAGTGTAAAACGAAAATGAATAGAATAATGTCGGAGAATATTCTGTGCAATCATTTCTCTGAGGAGCGCGTGGAGTTTAATAATTAAAAATCTCTATGTTCGCCATTAGTGACGCTTCTACTTACTTCAGTTCAGAAAGCACGTAGACAATGGTGAATCGTCTGACAGTGAAATAATAAAGTACGTAATCTTTTAAATAGCTGTTTTCTTGGATTGCAGAGAAGGGTGATCCGTGAGAGGGGAGTAGATCAAGAAGGAACGCGCACGATGGATTTTACGTGCCGGTTAAATGCGTTGTCCGCTAATTGCTTTTTTTACGATCGCCTTCTGATCGCGGCTCGGTAGGATAGAGCTGAATTCGTCGGATTTCGAGCGGTTGTCACGTCGGATCGATCGTAAAAAGCCTGCCGGAAGCTGCGCCGAATCGACTGTAAAATCGAACGTTCTGCGTTATTGAGCCTGAAATATTAATGGAGGGGCGGGCCGATGTTCCCGGGCAACCAAGGAACTCGGTTACATTGTGGTTAACGCGGGATCGTTAGACGACGAGACCGATGTAACGACTTCCCGGAGATTTTGTTAGAATCGGCATTAGACGGAATAGTCTTCGAAATATCGAGGATATCGAAAAAGGTAATCCACTTTCTTTCTCTATACTTAATTTCTTCTTCCCTTAGAAATTTGTACCGCAACTTTGATTCATGGGCCCATAATCATGAAACTGTCACATTATTTTAAACTAAATTAAATCAATGTAATTTTTACGATACTCTAAAAAATGAACTGTTGGATAGAATTCATTTAGTGTTAATATCCTTCTCTTTTAAATATCTCGAAACAAGAAATATATGACTTAAACCACTTTCATAATTATGGGCACATAGTAACACTAAATCTATCAAGCACTAAAATCGATTAAAATGTTTTTTCTTTCAAAAATGGCAAGACACAACCCAAATTGCTTGGGTTTTACCATTAAATCAATTTTAACGCTTACAATTTTCAACGATTGGATAAATGTTAACAATCCAATTTTGGTTATGCTCGTACTCAAAGTTGTGCAGAATTACAATTGAATTACTCCAGGAATTATAATTACAAAGTAATTGAATTACAATGTAATTCAGTTATATTGTAATTTATAATTAAAATCTTCATTCAATTAAATTACAACGTAATTTGTAATTGCAATGGAGTACAATTATAAAATACATTGTAATTAAATTACATTAATTACGAATTACGATATAATTAAATTCAAATTAAAAATTAAAGAATAATAAAGTAATAGGTGGTAAGAGAAGAGATTGACAAATCCATGTGAAGGTTTCAAACAGAAGGAATTTATTATTTATAAATTTATAATATCTGAACAGAAATAACCTCTGCGTTACACATTTTTTAAATTTCAAACATAAACATGAAAAGCAAAAGAAGGAAACATGTCCCTACTTTATCTAGGTTGTGATATATATTGAAGGAAAAAATAACGACAATCATCTAATGAGACTCATTAAACAAACATTAATATTATATGTAAGTAAAATTAAAAAGTAAAAGAAAGAAGGAACGTTTTTAGCTTACCACTAACCAATAATAGGATCACTTTGACTGCTTATAGGTTCATTTTAATTATCAGTCAGCTTTAAATTAGTTTTCATGAATACTCTTTTTTCAAACATCTTGTCACTAAGGTTGCTTGATTTTGGAACTTCTTCAAAGTTCTGGGCTATAATTAGGAGAGCTGTATTTTAATTATATTGTATTTCAATTACACATCTGATTAAAATACTCAGTAATTGAATTAATTGAAAGGTTTGAATTATGTAATTCAGTTACGACGTAGTTGAATTACTATATAATTAAAATACAATGTAATTGAATTAGCACAACTCTGCTCGTACTCGTCTCGTGCGATAGAACAACTTTATGAAAAGTAAAAAGAATTTCACACACGCGCCAGTAATAATGCTCCTTACACTGGGGTGGTTAAATTGAAAATGAAATGCAGGACAAATACGTCGAATAGGTAAATACCCACCGCTCCCATGTGAAACGAATCGTCAAACATTAATTTCATTTGAACACCATCATTATTCGAGATAGCTCTTGTTTTAAGGATTTCCATCGGCGCGGCGTTCGCAGCGACTCGTTTTATGCGCTCGTTAGAAGCCAGCCTTTCAAGAACGCGGCATTTCTTCTTTCATCAAGCTAGAATGAAAACAGGAAATCATCTAGGCATTCTGAAATTACATTGTACCATTTTACGATCCTCCTTCGAGCAATATAATCCGAAATAATTCATTCGTTTGGGCGCAATCTAATTGCAGGACTCGTTAACAACCGCGAAGCGCAATAAAAATTAAATTGATGACGACGTGCGAGGATTGATGATGTCCCGGAATTTTTCCCCGTGATCGTAACATCCGAGGGGAGACTGCTTTAGAAACGCCTTATCCGATAGTTCTTAATGCTGCACGCTGAAAGGGAGAAGTTTCTGTAAATTCCACGTATCTCGCGCGTAACAACAACTCCAGGTAGGATAATGTTCCCCGGAGTCACTGACTTCCGGCCTCCAGAAACTTTCTCGAAAGGGGTGTCATTGATGCAAGCTCTTCGATTCAAAGTCATCAAGCTGGGTGGACTACTATTTTGTTTGCGCGTTGCACAGAAAGTTGAACAACGTTCCAACAATGTTTGACACAGCGACTACTGAACAGAGTTCTCCTCAGGCCCGCGTCATCGTCATTTGACCGAGTTGCTGACGACTGCGTAACTTATTTTCGGATTATGAGTCATAATTTGTGATCAGTAGACTGCGGATTTTATGTATTTGTGACAAAAATGGGAACGTACGATTTAAAACAGTGGAGGCATAATAAAGATTTAATACCACCAGTACCATAGTGTAATACCATAGTTTCACCTCAATAAGATAATTAAAAAAAGAATTAAATTTTTATATGGCTCCTGTGTCTAGCAATCAATGCAAATATTCTTTATTTTGCATGAAAGATCCGCAGTCTAGTGATCAGTCTGCGGTTTTGTATACAAAATATAAAATATAGGGGCTACATATACATTTGTTTCTTTCCTTATGAATTGTTGATTTGAAGATGACACAACAGTATTTTTAAATTCTCTCAATGTTTTCACTGGATTGCATTTGATCCACTTATTTTCATAGTAACCCTTAACATTTATTGTGGAATGACAAACGTGCTTATTTACAATCTCAAGTTATGGTGTCTGTTGTCGCTCAACTTAGGGATCACACTGGGAGCAAGTTTCGTATTATATTGTAAAGCCTTGATCTAAGAAAACCCTCAGCTCCGTGCTTTTCGTAGATCCCGTAGTTCTGCTATTTCTTGCCGACCAAGGTCATTGCTAGATTTTGCTCATATCAGTAGATAAATGATTACAACATACAGTAAGAAAAATTACAAAACGACATTTATAAAAAAATTCTTGTTCAAGTTACATGACAAATATTACTTTTTATTTTAGCTACTGTAAAATTGATTGTCTCATTATTATTCTTAATAATTGTACTGTATCAGAAAGGAAGCTTAAAATCTGTCTTCTTTATAATAATTCCGAATGAAATGATTAGATTAGGTTTCTGGGGGTGGGTTATTGCTTCAAGATTGAAATTGCTATGACGTAGAAAGATCTGTTAAGTTTACAGAGCACTAACAGTGGCAATTCTGGATTATTTTGTAGAAATAAGAATATATTTAGTCAGCCTTTCAGCGGCTTTTACCATAATATTATATCCCAAGGAATAAATGTGTTGAATACATTTTCTATAAATGCATCTTTACAATCCCAGTAAATTAAAAAATTTAGAGTTAAATCTAGCGTTAAATAATCCTTACCCACAGACGACAGACTGCGCGATTAGATGCAGCTCCCGGAAAGTTCAAATTGACAGAAACTTGCGGCGACGGGGCAGGTCTTTCTCGGCGTCGCGAAACACTAGGTAGAAACAGAGTCCCAAGATCTGGAATAGTTCGAAAGCTGACCCAAATCTGCGTGAGCAGTGGACAGAGGCGAAGAATTCGAAATTTCTAAAACTCGGTGGGTAGAGCTCAGTGGCGCTCTCTAGCGAGTCAGTTGCCAATCGATACGAGGATTCGAGGGTAGACGTATCTTTGAGATGGGGGATTAGGGTGCGGCGACGTGCAGAGGCCAGAGAAAAGCTCGAGGAACGTGGCGACGAGGGGGTGGAAGTAGGTGGAAGAAGGAAGGCTGGATCATTGGAATTGCGGAGGGTTGCCAGGGCCGTAGAGGGAGGGGGCAGAAGGTAAAGAGGGTCGATTCAGCGCTGGACCAAGGTCCACTCTCACTTGCCGGGAGGGAGAAGACGCGAAACCTGCGATGGCGGGGGCGGGGATACGGGGGTTGGGGGTTGACTGAAGGGTGTGAGAGATGAAGAGGGCTGCGGAGGACACGAGTGAGAGCGAATCGAGAGCGAGAGTGAGACTGGCTTGACGGGTAGTCGAAGGGGTGAGATGCGAAATGGTTGCTTCCTCTCTGTTCCTCGGCCTCTCTCCTTTCGGCGACTTCTCTCTCGTTTAGCCGGCGTTCTCCTACACGGAGAAAGTGAACAGTGGTGGCCAACCTCTCATTCTCGCCCACCGGAAAGCCTAAGAAACTTTCCGAATTATTTCCTCGGTGAAAGGGAGGACATTTTCGGCAAGCATCCGCGTATCACGGGTTTCGCGACTCGTTTACTAGACACTTTCGTCCGGGCCCAGAAACTGCAGAACGAATTCTTCTGCGTTGGATATAGTTGACCTACTTTGTTTCGCCCCGAACTGTCTTTCGCAAAGCTGCGTACAGTTTCGCTTGTCCTCGAAACGCGTGCAAAGTTCACTGCTTGGAATTTTAAATTGTTCAGCGCTCGCCGGAAACATTAAATTGGAATTACCGCTGTAAGTTCCTTGGAAATTTTAACAATCGATCGGCTTATGTTTTCGAGTTTCGATAGAACTTTTTTCGGAGGTGATTCCGTCATCGTTATAACAAAGTGTTCGTACACACAAGTGACTGATTTCGGCGATGCGATTGTCGAGTACGAACTCTCACGCGCTTATAAAATAAATGATGAAACGAGTGGCAGAAATAGTAAAATAATTTGATGGTA
Source organism: Lasioglossum baleicum (assembly GCF_051020765.1). Classification (NCBI taxonomy): domain Eukaryota; kingdom Metazoa; phylum Arthropoda; class Insecta; order Hymenoptera; family Halictidae; genus Lasioglossum; species Lasioglossum baleicum. The sequence continues at coordinate 4,951,767 of NC_134939.1, read as the reverse complement.
GTCATGACTGGTTTCGTTCAAATTCAGACGCATCGAATTTTTTTACACATTTTTGAACCGTTTTCTTTGACATCACATTTTTCTATTGGACCTAATATAAATAAATAATTATCTGGACCTTTTAAATCTGGGTCCAAATGGTCATCTCGTCATCCGAGGATTAAATTTATAATAAACATGGCTAAAGTGAAATACACATTTTTATTCAACTTCCGTGTCTCAGAATTTATTCACACAATTTTTAGTTTGCATAAATATCCGTAATTAATGATAGCAAACGAAGGTGCTTAGCGCATAAATGAAATATACTATGTTGTGACCTTTATAACAATCTGTTAGGTCGTGCACTATGAAATTATTTCATATTATTTGCAATTTAATAGTGCAAATGGTTTTTCGATTGAATATCAAGAAATTGTATGTTCCTTTTGAATTATTATTATTATTATCTAACAATTTATATATAATTCTTCGTCCATTACTTTCCTAAAGGCTGCGTGCCTTTTAGAATTCAATCAAATTGCGAACAATATGAAATCCGAAATTTCACATTGACCTAACACGTTTACACCGAAACACGCATAGATTTTATATCGAGTGTCCGACACTGTTTATACTAGCACTGTTATCGGTGCTCGTATTAGTCTATTATGTTTAGCATTTTTCTTTTAATCTACCGTTGTCCGATGGTTAAAAGCAAGTGGCTCACGTTCCGCGAATTATCGGTTGAACGTTTCGGCTCCAGTTGATCGTGTCGTTAATTGGGTAACTCGAGTCGTGATCGGCCGGTAATAACTGGTTACCCGATTGGTAGTTTGTAACAAAATTTTTGCAATGTGTACACTGTCGGCGATCGTGTTGCCGCGACTATAATTGAGGGTCGCGTCAGATTATTATTTTCCGCGTGGCACGGAAACATACGTCTATTATTGTCTCGCTTCTCTTCTTCTTTCTTTCATTCTACCAACAGTCAACCGCGGAGATTAATGACACTGTGATTTTACGGTTGCCTGATAGGAACACAGTAATTCCCCTTGAATCGGTAAATGCGACCCTGGATAATTAATTTCGCTGTACCGGCAATAACCTACCAATCGCATTGCTTCCACACAAGAAAGTTCGTTCCCTTTGTTTCGCATGTCTCGTATCGCAGATCTACGAAAAGATCCAGGCATTTATCTTACAGATTTATTAGTCCAGTTACATCGTGTAATGTACAATATCGAATTTTCATTATTCGTGGGATTACCGTTCAAATAATTCAACACTAACACGTGTCCAACCGTCGATATGTTCAGTTTTATTCCGATACAAGACCACACTTTTTACCACGCTTATACATATTAGCTTGCCGTGTCGTTGTTGTATGCGTCAAATCTTGTAATCGAATTTTAGACCACTTCACGATGAGCTAGAGACTTGAAACTTTAAACATAGCTCAGACATGGATGACAATGAAATATTAAAAAACAAATTTTAGAAAAATGTGCGTCTAGGAGAAAAATAGTTTAACTATTATCCATCACACCTCGCAGCGCGACGCTCGGTAGTACGTCATCACGTTCAGCGATCCCCACTCCGCGCGCCAGCGCTCCCTACTCCATTACACGTTCTCACTCCGACTCATCCCCACTTCGCACCGAAGGAGCTCAGTGTGGTGCAGTGTCGCCAGACTGAGAAAATCGAGGGGAATTAAGTACCCCCTCTCTGATGACCAGTCCAGTCTACGGCACGGGCACCGTGGTCTACGATCTTAGTGGGGAACGTTGGAGTGTGCGTTCCACGCTTTTATTTTTATAGTCACTAATGTCATAATTTTAGTCAAATATATTAAATTTTTGGGATAACCAGGAAAAAAATTATTTTCACCTTTTTAGCACATTTTAATATAAGCGTGGTTTTTAAAAAGTCTTTTTTTACATAGTTTTTATTTCGAAATAAGAAAATCACTATTTCCCCTTCTTCTTTTGAAGTTGTTTGAACAAGAGGGTATGTCTATGCTTTTCAACAAAAGATATCGCTGAAGGATTTATAGTTTGTTGCTACATTCGAGCCTCTCCCACATCCTCAACAAAGACAAGCCGTAGAGGTACCCTCTTCCGAAGTAAGACGACAGCCTGTCCCGAGCCTTCGTATATCGGAATAAAACTGTATTAGTGAATTATCGGTGTGTAAGTCGGTTATGGTTAACTCAAGTTTACGTTGTAAAAATGATTACTGGAACAGAAGCTAAATGGAAGATCATTTCTTTCATTAATAATTTTAAATGTGACTCCCACTAATATTCGGACACTCTTAAAAACACCATAACTTTTTAAATATTGGAATATGCTACTTGAAATTTTTGAAGAAGTTTAGAACAATTGGTTCGCTACACAACGTGACAAAAATTTGTAAAAAAAACTGCAAGTTGTCGGAATTACAGAGAAAATACTGAAAGTAGTATTTTTCAACTTTTTTATGTGGGCTTTATATAGAAAATTTAGGAAACACGTTTCGTAGATCTGTATTAATTAAACGTATTCTGAAAATTTCATCAAAATCGATCGACGTTATAATGAACTACAAACGTCTAAAGATTGTACAAGACAATTTGAACTTTTTTTTTTAAGTTGGAACAATAGGTTTGCTACACAACGTGAAAACAATTTTTGGAGAAAATTACAAGTTGTCGGGATTGCAGAGAAAATACACGTTTCACAGATCTGTATCAATGAAACATATTTTGAAAATTTCAACAAAATCGATCGACGTTGTAAAGAGCTACAAACGTTTAAAGACGGTAGAAATTGCAGGTTTTCACGATTTTCGATTCTTACATCTTTCGATGTCTGTCGTTTTTCCCAGCATCAACCGATTTCGATTAAGCTTTCACAGTGCATATAATAATTGACACAAATCTACAAAACGTATTTTAAAAATTTTTAATATAGGCCCACATTAAAAAGTTGTAAAATGCAACTTTTAGTATTTTCTCTACAATTCCAACCAAATGCAATTTTTCAAACAATTTCTGTTGACATCCTGTAGTAAACTAATTGCTCTAGCTTCCCAAAGAAGCTCAAATCGCATAGTCCAATATTAAAACAGTTATGGTGTTTTTAAGAGTGTCCGAATATTAGTGGGAGACACTGTATATGTTGAAAATAATTTATCACTACCAATTTAAAGCGATTTTATATAAGATCCAAATTGTTTATCCATCCAATAGAACATTCACTAATTGTTTATAAGATTAATATACTACTGTGTATGAAAATGAAGTTATTTGATTCCCGGATAAATTCGATTATCGATACTGTGCATGTAATGATGTGTTTGGACAAGCAAGGGTTCGCTGTATTCATGAGACCTTCGCGAGTGCAGTAATTACGTTCGTGTCGAATCGTGCAATTTTTCATCCAGTCCGTGACGCAGACCGGAAATCGGCAACCGAAGAAATCACAACTTCTATACGCGAGCCGCGCCGATTGGCCAACGTAGAACCAGCTGCCATGTTGGAAATAATTAAACGGAACGCAGGAAACGGATAAAAAAAAGAGAGAGAGAGAGAGAGAGAGAAAATATCGTCTGCAAATAATAATGGTATTTTGCTTCGAGACTGCGGCCAAGATCTGGTTCAAAATTAACGCCGAGACGCCACGGAGTTCTGAACGCATGCAAACTTAATTACACGCAACACCGCGATTCCGTTTCGTCTATGATATGTGCAAATTTAATTGAACAACAAGTCTTGCAGAATTTAGCATACCTTCGCGGTTGTCGCAAATGATTCACGAATGTTAATAGTGATAACATCTACGCTACGCGTAGCTGACATTATCCATTTTCCAATCATGCACTTTTTACATTCAGAAAATTCGATTCTTGGAACCACAAATTTTTATTGCATTATTTTGTTGATTTAATTTGTTGCCTGATAATGGTTGATTTAATTTGTTGTTTTATAATGATTTAATTTGTTGCTTTATAATAGGTATTAATTTGTTGTTTGATAATAGTTCATTTAATTTGTTGCTTTAAAATAGGTATCAATTCGTTGTTTGATGATAGTTGATTTAATTTTTTGCTTTATAATAGGTAATTCAATTTGTTGTTTGATAATAGTTGATTTAATTTTTGTTGCTTTATAATAGTTGACTTATATAATTTGTTGTTTGATAATAGTTGATTGAATTAGTTGCTTTATAATAGTTGATTTAATTAATTGTTTGATAATAGTTGATTTAATTTGTTTGTTTGACAATATATGATTTAATAATAATGAAGAATTTTTAGAAGCGTACACTATTTTGTACAGGATTTCCACAAAAGTGTTTCCTTGAATTATTAACTAAAACCACGAGCCAATCAGAGCGCGACTACTGGTGGCTCGCGCTGAGCCTGACGTCGGCATTGGCCGAGTCATAACTCCTTAACGAAGACGCGGAGAACATTTTCGCAAAGGAAAAAGTTATTCAGATGATCTCAGGAATCATCAGGAATCAGGATTTTCAAGGAAACATTTTTGGGACACCCTTTATGACTAAAAATAATATATTTACACGTTATACAATACTGTAAAAAACACTATAAAAATTACAGAAATATATCGGCTATGACTGTGGTAATTTTGCTGGTGTTCGCAATGCAATGTCAGCAATTGTGATAATCACAATGGTACGCACCAATTCTTTAGTGAAAAATAAATGACCTACTGAATTTCATTAACACTAAGTCTACCGGGCTTTAAAAGTAACTGGTATTTACATGTTCCCTTATAAAAATAACAAGATTGATTTTATGTATTCAGAAATTATTTTTATTACATCAATAATCGTAAAATAAAAAATCACGAACCGGTCATTTTGACCGGTGATGGTAGGTTTAATGTTAAGGAAACCAAACTTATACTAATAACGTAGCAGCTGATGCGACATAAAACTTTAAAGAGAAAAAAATAGAGATACCAAAAAGCAAAAACACATCAAACTGCATCGATTGTGGGGGGAAACAGGAATAAAATAAAAATTGATTTCATCCTTTAATGACATCATTGCATTAAAAATAAACATTACAATATTCTTAAATTTTTCTAATCTTTTATTGTTTTATATTTCACCCAGCCAATTTCTTCACAAATGCATAAAAGTCCGCAGTCTATTAATGAAGAATGCATGTAATTTTTAGCGGAACTATGGAAATTTCGCTGACTGCGTCGCGATCACACGAGGTGAGTTCCGACGTAGTAATAAATTCGTAAGGTCGATGGGACTTGGACAAGGAGAAATTTTCCTGGTTATCATAGCGACGTGTCGTCCGGGTTGAATCCGAAAGGTGGGAGGCTCCGAGGGTTCGGAAAAAGACGAGCATGCAAATGAACCGACCGGTTGAATTTTCTCGGCGTGGCTCCAGCTACGTGGCCCCCATGAGTGCGTGTGCTCTGGTACGTGTATTTGTAAATACGGGGTGTGCGAACACATTTCTCTTTCTCGGCGTGCTCGTTTACGGCCACGTATGGAAGCGTATTCGGGGTGGAAAGCGTCCATCCTCCCTGCGCGAGACGAAACTAAGGGGAAATTGACCAGTGCACAGTGGTTCTCTCTCTTGTCTCTTCCATCCACGCAGTTCCCAGCGCTTCACAGGCTTCTTATTCCTGAAAACACACGCGCGAAGAACAAGTGCGTTCCTCGTATCACGCTGTTGCCAGAGAAATTTAAATAATTATAATACGCGTCTTCGTTACACTAGAAGAAGGAAAGAACTAAATTAATTTACATTCCCCAGAAAAATAAAGGGAAGGGAAGCAGCATGAAAGCAAAGCTCAGCTAGACTTATATTTATGACCAACCTAAAATCTAGACTGTTTTTATGGTCAGTGCATACTTTCGTTTTGGTGAAATATTCGTTTCAAAGGAATTCAAGCAGTCAGGTTGTCTCAGTTTTAGTTTACGATCCTTTTTCTAGGTGACTACACTAATCTTAAAAATTTTTGAAAACTAGTGATATACTGTAATGGGTAATAAGCATATATGTATAATATCTATGAAGAATTATGGAAAAATAAATTAATAATCTAGTGAAATATTCGTTTCAAAGGAATTCAAGCAGTGAAGTTGTCTCAGTTTTAGTTTACGATCCCTTTTCTAGGTGACTACACACTAATTAAAAAATTTTTTAAAACTAGTAATATACTTTAATGGGTAATAAGCATATATGTATAATATCTATGAAGATTTAATTACAGAAAAATAAATTTTAATAATCTAAAAGAAACATTTTTATATCAAATTCTAATTTGTAGAGACACGAACTTTATAATTGAATACCATGTCTAATGAAATGAGATATCGCAATTAAAATTCTTTTTCTACTTAAATACGTCAATATTTATATGTAGATCGCAAATTTTATGCAATTATGAGTAAGAAACAGACTGTAAAAAAGTTTAAAGAAATTTGTTACATTATGTTTACCATTATCATTACCATCTAGCTTCCATCTTTTACAATCAGCATAGACAATTTTTGTTTTGCATAAAAATTCGCAGTTGATTTATAAGTATTGACAGTAACATATTTTGTCACAATCATTTGCTGTAATATTAACTTGAACGTGAGTAGTTTCATGCGAAGCAGACCCAGCTTCATCAATATTTATTCCTAGTAGAATTACCCAGTGATGATCAGACACAATAGTCAGTCTAGATTTTCTGTTTTTGAAACTTGTATTCCTAAATAAAGAACATATTTTTAACAATCCTTATAAAATGCGATATATGTATATTTAAAAATTTGCTGAACACAAAATATTGATTCAAATTATTTATATCTTATTTTTTTAGTATTATAGTAAGTACAATGGATGAATGTTTTGCAAGATATTTCTAATTAATTATTATCGAACATGTGTATGGGACTATGTGAGTTTAACGAAAATACAATTAACAATTACTCTCGAGATTATCATGCAACCTTATTACGTATCTCGTAAATGAACAGACTTTAAATAATATATTGATATTCTTGTAATCGTAAATTTTTTGTAATAATAACCGAGCCAATTTTCATCTCACATTTAAAAGAGACAGAAACTTAGAGTGTATAAATATCTCTTACTTTCTATGCAAAATCACAACCCCTTGTTACCCTTGTCATCACCGTCTTTATTGTTCTTCGAAACAAAGGATGAATTGTAAATTAGTACGCGCCGTCGGTCATCCTATGTTTTCGCACGCAAAGCTTCAAGAGTGTACTCGAATTAATCGAATGAAAATATTTTTCAGAAGTACGACTGTTTCACCCCACCATAAACCCGGATTAAAACAGTCATTCGTCTAATAAAATCATATAATACGTGAAAAAAATCTGTAATGAAACCAAAATTTTCATACGAATACGTAATTGTTTAAAATAGTCCATGTTTACGATATTAAGCTCTCTTAACAATTATTTAATAAGTAAAAAATCGATAATAAATAGACTACGGATTTTATACAATTACAACAAAAATGAGCAAGTCCAATTTAAAACAGTGAAAATATTAAGCTTTTAAGAGTATTAATATATTATGTTCACCACATTAAAATCATCAATGAAGAATATAAATTTATATTTAGCTCCCGTGTGTCTTGCAATTGATGCACAAACTTTTTATTCTGCATAAACATCCGGAGTCTAATAATAAATAATGATAATCAATTGAAAAAAAACAGCCAGTAGATTAATGCAAGAATGCTTAATTTTGTTTGTGTTCAAAATGCAGAACGAGTACGTGAAACCGAGATTGGTGGAAGCGTTTAATTTACTCCAAGAGTTGAAGAAAGTTCCCAACAACTGCTATACTATATATAAACGTCCTTTAATTCTCTATGACACTGGGTACATAACTTTCCATACTTTCCACATTACAGTGAACGTTCCATTACATTATCTTTAGCGACTTGTCGTGAACTTTTTATTGTTTAGTTAATATCTTTCTCAAGTATAGTCAACCCTTCCATCCTGTTCGTTTAATGCAGTCGGTGAAACATAATACGTAATATGTACAACCTGAAAAGTGTAATTTTCGCAATGGCAAAAATAGAATATATAGCACGCAGTTTTTAAAAATAATTTTTATTGATAATAATAAACAGAAATAACGTATTTAGAATAACTCATAATTGCTATATTTACTTACTATCTCCTTAAGCCACTGCAAGAATATTTAATGATAAATACTGTTTTCTAATAAATAATGTTTTCTAATAAATCTTTTAGCAAAAGAGTTATGAAACTCTCCAGTAGGTTCTATTTAAGACGGGGATCATGGAGATTTTTTCAAAAACGTTCGCATACTGTAAATTTCGATGAGAACAACTAAAACCAGGTTCTTAAAAAATGGCGACATTTTGCATTCAGATCACTGATTTTTTAAATATCTCTCGAACTCTGGTATCTTAAAAACAAAAAAAAGGACGGATTTTAAAAATTATGGTTAATGTAACCCCTTCTGGGGTTAGGTATCGAGGAGTGAAAAATATGACTGAATTGAAATTACACCAAAAATTGTCTCTTGCTTTATGTAAAAAAATCTTTCGACGTTCTAATTGAGCTTGATTTAAAGGGTGAAGCACCTACTTTGATGCTCCGCAAGTTAGCTTTTTTCCAAAAATCAGTTCATTATAAATGCGGATCTTTTTACATTTATAGCAAAATTGAGTAGATAAAATTCAAAATTGTAGGGATTTTTTAAAACTTTTTTATTTGGCCCCTTAATGAAAATTTAAAATATACGTTTTATATATATTATATATATATATAATTATATTATATACATATGTAGTTACTAACTATACTATAGTTCTATAGAACGTATATTTTAAATTTTCATTAAGGGCCCGAATAAAAAGTTTAAAAAATCCCTATTTTATTTTTGCACGTAACCTTATAGATAATAATTATTTGGAAATCTTTTTTGCATAGCATTCCGTAAACGAATGCTTCTAATTGATTAAAGAAAAAGTTAGGTCGTTTGGTACAATTATGAAAAAGTTAGGTCGTTTGGTACAATTATAAAAAAGTTATTCTATTTTAAAGGGCGTACGAATACTTTTTACACTCAGTGTATTTTTTGAAAGTTCAAAACTAGCGCACCTCCTTGAAAATGAAACGTAATTGTTTATTTCGATCTCTGATTTATTTCTACACCTATAGATATAGTGACTGATATCATCGAATACATTACTGTGATACAAATACTCGCTTTTCGACAGGGACGACAATAAAATGTGGAGTAAAATTGCTTGGAGAATAAAACACTGTGAAAACCGTCTCTCGTAATTAAGGAAATGGATCCGGCGATACTTTTATCACCGTGCGTGCATGCTGGGAAGGCAGTTGTACGCGCGTGCCGCATCGAACAAGGGGCGACGTCAAGTATAAGGCGACCGAAAGGGTGGGATTGAATTGTTCCCGTGCCGTTTACACGGCGTTTATTTCGCGGAAGTCATAATCGTTATTCTTGTGGGTTTGTTGTGACCAACCGACCGAGATACACAGTTTTTTCGTATCTCGGCCGGCTTTCAGGGCGGATGATGAGCGTATCCGCGCGACACTACCGCACTCTTTCGAATCAATTCGAGGGGATCTGTTCGATCCGGAACTTTTTATCCCCTGTGCGACATCGCTGTATCTTCCTGATAACGGAAAATGTGATTATCGATCTTTAGTTACCCTCTTGGTGTAAAAAAAATTAGCAACGTTAAGATCTGATTCGACAAAAGCGATTAATAAATCGGATTACTAGCGGAATCAAGTTTTTCATTGCTCTTTCGCTCTGTTCGTCATTCCCGAATCAATTTACTTAAAGCGACAAGACAAGTTTCTATTTTCTTTTCATCGTAGAATCCTATTAATTATTTTTTCGTTTTTGAAAAGTAATATTTGATCAATTAATCTTAAAGTCATCGTTAACAGGAACTAATAATACACAATTAGAAATGTAGGGAAAAATTTACATAATGTGAACAATTGACGAAAAATTGGAAACAGTTTTGTAACTTCGTTGATTAGGTTTGTTTCAGTGGAAAAAGCAAACAATATAGCAACAAATTTACTTAAATCTGCAAAGAACAAAACCTACGGATAGAGAACAATGTTGCTTGTATCAATGGAACGTTCGTGCGGAGGGACTGGTGCAACAATTACCGCGAGATCAATAATGAAATAGTAGCCGAGTGAGACAAAGGGGGGTGGTTCGTCTGGACACAGAGCGGCGGCAAATGAAATTTCTACTTGGAAAATATAAGGAACAGTAATTCTCTTGTTCCTTTCACTTTCAATTCGAGGCGCGGGGACAGACTTCTCGCGCAACGACCTTTGGACAACGACCACCCTTCGACGAAATTCAATTTCCAGCTCAAACAACCGACAACTGCGGCGAGGCAACTAAAACTCGTTGTTAGAAAAAAAAAAAAAGAAAGATGAGAGAAGAATAGATAGAGCAAGAGAGGGAGATGGGGATAGGAGAGGAGGAAGAAAAAATAGAAGGGAGAGAAACGTGTCACCCTTCGACGAACGATGCCACCCCCGAAAATAAACAGCGACGCGGAGGAGAGAGACCGGGTCCGGCACGTTGACGGAGGGTAGAAAAAAAAATCCTTCCACCGAAAAATTCGCCTCCAAACAAGCGGATGCAAATGGGGGAGAGGGTGGGTGGCAGGATGGTAGCCGGCAGTGTTGGCCGGCCAAGAGGTCGTGGAAGAGGGGTTGAAAGGAGGAGAAAGGAGGTGGGGCAGCGAGGGTGGCAACAAGAGGAAAAGGGATGCCGTAGGAGGGTTGATATCGGCTCGAAGGTGAGCTTCGGAACGCAATGTCCGGCCTGGTCCAGCCGGCAGAGATGCGAGTATTGATCTAGGCTCAGACCTAACCCACCCCCCTCGGAACCTTTCCTCCCTTCTCGGCCACCTCCAGCCACCTCCTTCGCCTCCACCATCTCCGAGCTCGTCGCGAAGCCAGCCCTGTTCCGTTCCTGGGGGTCGTGGTTCAGAGAAAAAGGGATGGTAGCCGGGGAGAGAACCGGAGAGAGAGATGCGCAGCACACCGGCGGGACAAGAGGGAGAAGGTTCGAAGGAGGACCTCGAAGTCCGGCTTGCCGAGCTGCCCCTTTAGCTACGCACGTTCACTCTCACCTCCTCCACCTACGATCTCCTCCTCTTACATTAGACACGCCGCAGCGGTGCTCAACTATCGAGGAACGGATCGCCTATCGGGGCGGATCTGTCTCGACCAGAGGCCCAATCAAACTGTTACACCCGGGGACAGAAAGATACGACGCTCTAGATTTCTTTAACAATACATCTACAATTAATCGTAGTAATAGTAATATTCGGACACTTTTAAAGAGGACGATAACCTTTTTAATGTCAGATCATACGACTTGGGTTCGTTTTTTAAAAGTTAGAGTGATTGGTATATAGTACAAGACGTAAAAACAATTTTCGAAAAAATTGCAATTGGTCGGAATTACAGAGAAAATACTAGAAGTTGTTGTTTACAACGTTTTCGTGGGGGCCTATATTGAAAATTCAAAAAATACATTTTGTACTGTCCTTTAGGTTGTCCCAAAAGTTTCTTGATAAAAGTATTGTTACATCATATTGTTACTCGAAAGTCCGTTTCCAGTCCGTTCTATTACCAAATAATAAAAAGTTAATAAACAGATGATCACACGTTGTTTAAAATAATATTTACAGATGAAAAAATAATGAAATATAGTCAGTCCAGCCGGTTTTAACTACTATTACTAGACTGCGGATCTTTATGCATTTATAGCAAAATTGAGTAGACAAATGAAAATTTAAAAAATTGAAGATGTCAATATATGATTTCTCATCTATTAAAATGATTGAGGTAAGAAATAACGTTCTGTTTGGTTTCTATTCCTTGCAATCTATGATTTGTGGAAAGAAACTCGATTATTAAGCCGTCGTTATGTGAGTGGTGGCGCAGTTATGATTTGAGCGGTATAGGCTGCCATGGAAAAACAGATATTACGTTTATTAATGACAAAATGAATAGTCAGAAATATTTGGATACTATGAACGAGCAAATAAATAAGCATGATACCAAATTATACTTCAACATGATAATAGTTTTAAGTAACTGAACAAATTAAAATTCTGGACTGACCAAGAAGATCTCCTGATCTTAACATTATTGAAAATATCCAAGCTCTTCTAGTTCTAATTAAGGTAGAAAACAATTAAAAAATTATACAAATCTCTGCCCAAACGGATTTTCGCGATGAATTATCAAGGTGCTCTACGGAATATTGAATATTAATCAAAACTGATAAATTCGTTTCAAGTATTCCAGTTTTAAACACATTCCCATCAGGTTAATGTCGTAAGACATGTCGCTCATCAAAAAACATTATTAGCAGTGTCTTTAAATATGTTCGTATATTTATACAAAGGTAGATTTAGATTGCGGATTTTTATGCAAAATAAAATGTTTCCAAGTCAATTGTTGCAACCAGTAGAGAGAGATAAATTAAAATGTATTTTCTCTTTTGAGCACGTTAATAGGTCGAAAATAATGTAATGATTAAGAAGACAGAGGATCTTTATGGAACATAAACATTTTGTACACGAATTGCAACAAACTGGAGTAAAATAGAAATTTATTTCCTTTCTTAATATGTTTAATAGGTTGAAAATAATATAACAGTATTTTTAAATTCTTCTAATGTTTTTACTGTTTTAAATACCTTTTCTGTCACTTTCGTCGCAATTAAATTCGTTCAATGTTTTCACAGCTTTGCACCACATTAATTTTTTTCTCTTGCATAAAATCCGCAGTCTAATTGTGATCAACGAATTCATAAAATTTTTTAAATGTGTTCATGAATTTATTTCTCAATTTGTGATACATAACTTTTGGTAATTAAGACTACGTAGTGGTGCTTAGTAGTTGACGTATACTAGTTACATGCTGTACAAATACGCTAGCATAGGCAAAGACCTTTCAGGATTACACATTTCCTAACATAAAGCAAATATTTGACATGTGTTACGTTACCCGATGGTAACGTTATGCTGGCGCGATTTATATGTATACTCTCTCGCGATCTCCCTAACCCTTTCTTATTATTTTTATATTGTGTAAACTGTTAAATAACAAGGGTGAACATTATTGAAACACTTTCGATTTCCTTAGAAAAACAATATTGATTTAGAAAAAAATGATGCGGCATTTAATGCTGTACATATAAAAATTTCATAGAGAATTTAATATTATTTTAAAATAGTACTAAATTATTAATTAATTTTATATGATGTATACATGTAACAGAACGGTTCAGAATAGAAAATATGTTATTGAATAAATATCTTAATTTTATCTTTGAATTTTTATTAAATGACTGTTACTAACATTTGCTTTAACAACAGCCATCATAGTTACAGCATTTTACGAGACATACAAATATAACAAAGGAGAAATAACAGAACAAAATAGGATAATTATTCCAATGGTCAACCATTAAAGGTCATGTTATCAGTAATATACTGTTTTCTATATGTTTTGCATGGTACATGAGGTCTATACGAATATTGGCAGCGAGGAATAGGCTAATCATTGTACTCATTCGAAAAAATGAAAGCTTTTTAATACTTCTTATGTTTAAACAATTCATTTTGAGCGTGGCTGACTACTAGGAAGCAGCCAAAGTAAGGCCCATTTACCCTACTTTTGTCATTAAAAATAAAATCAGACTAAAAAACATTGCTACACCGCTACGTGACTTCGAAGTTCCACGGAGCTATAAGGGGGTTACCACTGAATCTACTAAGCACTAAGGGTGACTGAAACGTTTCAGCTCATGGGAATGATAAAACTGTATTTTTTGAGATTTTTATTACAATATGTAATTGTACTTGAATAAGGAAATTTATTTAATTATTTCGATTTTTATCATTTTAATAATTGAGCCGATTAATATACATAATTAGCGGATGTGAATATTTGTCTTTGGTTTAACATCACTGGACTATGGACTTTTATAGACAATAAAAATTGTAAGTCGTAAGAGCCAAATAGAAATTTCCTTGTTTAATGATTCAAAAAAATTGAAAATAACATGTCGATATCCTCTAATTTTTCTAATATTTCTAGCGCTTCAAATTTCTCCTGTTCAGTTTCCTCGTAACTAGACTGCGGATTTTATGCATTTATGACAAAAATGGGCACGCACAATTTAAAGCAGTGGACGAATTAAGAAGATTAAATGACATCAGTGTATTAATTTCAGCTGAATAAGACAATTAAAGGAAGAAAGAAATTTCTATTTGGCTCCTGTGTCTTGCAAACAATGCAAACATTTTTTATTTTGCATAAAGATCCGCAGTCTACCCATAACAATCATAAAGAATTAAGGGTTTAATCGCCATTAACTAAAATAAATGTAATATCATTATAGCGGGACTTGCATACAACAAACGTAATATTATTGTGTTTTATAGAACTTTGACTTGATTCGTCAATACGAGATTGCGGATCTTTATGCATTTATAGCAGAATTGAGTAGATAAAATACAAAATTGTCGGAAAATTTTAAAAATTGAAGATGTCGAAGGACGAAGATCAAAAGATGAAGAAGGGAAGAAATAATATTCACTTTCGTTTCTATTTCTTGCAATCGACGTAGCCAATTTTTATTTTGCATGAAAATCCGCAGCCTAGTCATTAACCCATGTTTTGTTAACTGTTTTCGCTTGCACCGTTTTTGCATCGAACGGCTGAATAGTATAATAAAATAAACAATATGAAGCCGGTCATTTGGCAGTGGTTCAGTGTTAAATATAATTTAGCTGTTGATACGTAGGTGTATGTATGTATAAATCGCTGTATCGGAACATTAATTCCGGCTCGCGTGTCCCTGAAAGGGCAATAACTCATCGACTTCCCTAAATAGCCAGTAATTCATGCCATCATTCTAAATCATCGGTTCGATTATGTCGTTGTCCGTTCGATTATATCTCGGTGGCGCGTAATAATTCAATGGGTGACGGGTGACAAGTCGCAATAATTCGTTCGCGGGGTGACAAATGGAACAACAGGGTGGCGGAGCGAGCCCGAGCTTGCGGAAGGCGACACTTTCGCCGTCCGTTTATATTCACGTTTTACGAGCACCACTCCAGACCACTTGCAACCGCTTGACACCTAGCCCTGGCTTCTGAAACTGATCCGCCGCTAATAAACCTTGGCCTTGATACGCTCGAAACACCTCCCGCTCCTCAACGCCGCGCCGCGCCGTCTTCCGGGATCCGAATGGGTCGCGCGCGCGGCCCGGACCGGCCCGTCCCGCAACTTCTGATTTTTCTTTGTTCTCTCTTCGCCTGGGCGTGGCTCACTTCGATTTTCACCCTTTCCACCTATCCACCGTGGATACTCGCCCATTTATTTATTAAAGATACCGACGAGTCGCGGGAATCGACGGGCAACTTCGATTTTCTATTCTACCCGCTCGGCATGCCCTATTTTTCTCCTCGTTTTCCTTTCGGGTCAAATGTCCTTTCTAACCCTTTCGACCCGAGCTTTTTCTGTTTGGATCTCCTTCCTTTTTCGTTCAAAAATCGATATTATACAAGGTGAACCACGGAACGTGATCAGACTGCGGATCTTTATGCAAAATAAAAATGTTCTGCATTGATTGTGGGGAGCAGGAATAATATAAACATTGATTTCATCCCTTAATGACTTTGTTACATGAAAAACAACATTATGATATTCCTGAATTTTTCTAATCCGTTACTGTTTAATATTTCACTGGAGACCAATTTCTTCGTAAAAGCGTGAAAATGCGCAGTCTATTTGTAGTAATCAGTTTAGATCAGACTGTTATTAACAGGTCGATCGACATTTTTTTGCAGCCGACAAATAAATGACTGTTCTTTCAATGACAACTGCGCTAATAGTGGAGCCATGCATGCAAAATTCTTTGTAGCATAATTTCCCACGTTGCTGGAGTATCTTTATAAAGTTTTTCTTTCAGTGTACCCTATAATTTACTACACCTCCATGACCGATCCAACATCCAGGAAGTTTACTATCGAGTACTTGACACGTCACTACAGGGTGTCCCAAAATTCCTTCAACCACCGGAAATGGGAGCTTCCTCAGATCATTTGAAACAACATTTTCCTTTGCAAAAATGTTATCCGCGGCTTTGTTTAGGAGTTATTAACGAAAAATACGGACGAATCGCCGGGCAGACTGTGCCAATTCGCGTCTAGGTCGCACTCTGAGTGGTCCGTATTTTTCGTTAATAACTCCTAAACAAAGTCGCGGATAACATTTTTGCAAAGGGAAATGTTGCTTCAAATGATCTGAGGAAGCTCCTATTTCCGGTTGTTGAAGGAATTTTGGGACACCCTGTATACTGCGGATTTTACGAATTCGCGACAGGAATGAATAGGTGAAATACAAAACTGTGAATACATCAGAAGAATGTAAAATCAGTATTACGCTATCTTCAACTCAGAGAATTTATTAATTTCACCTAATTGTTGAAATATGTCTTGAGAAACAAAATTAATCTATTATTCCACACAAGGAACGATCGATTCGATATCAGTTTGTTTATGAAACCGTTGGTAGTTTATTCATACATGGTATGTATCGTTCAATTTTCTAGTCCGAATGATCCTCACTTGACGTGTTACATTCAAATCGTAAAGACGTGGTTTGCTTGTGCTTTTCTAGTTATTGACTAAACTCCGTTGAGTCAATTCATACAAAGTGTGCGGTTTATTTAATTACATGATCTAATAGGTTATGGGCCGAGTGAACGTTTTTTAAAAACTATCTGTGGTCTGTTAAAAACTAAACTTGTAAATAGTAAACGTTGTTTGTGAATCGAGTGTTGAAACTAAACTGTAAATAGTAAACGTTGTTCGCGAATCATGTGTGAAAAGTGTGATAAACCAGAAAAATTAAACAAGAACAACGACGATGGCAAACGCGACCTTGAAACGAAATATTAAAGTGTTCGATGGAGAGGGGTACAGCGTGTGGAAGTTTCGGATACGGGCCGTACTAACAGAACTAAATATAATTCATGTAATTGATGAAGAAACTCCAGTAAATAAAACGAAGGATCCTAGAGGAAGGACAAAGGGTGTAATTGTAGCGTATTTTAGCAGATTCTCTATTAAGCTTAGTGACGCCGGAGAAAAACACGAAAGAGATCTTTAGACATTTGCACAATCTGTATGAGCGAGAAAGTCTTGCAAGTCAATTAGACATTTCTTCATTCAATAATAGATTTAATTTTGAGGGGGCGTATTGAAATATGTTTTGAGAAACAAAATTAATCTATTATTCCACACAAGAAACGATGGATTCAATATCAGTTTATTTCAGTCTAATGTTAACCCTGCACTGGGGTGTAGTCACATCCCCTACATGTTTCCAATGCAAAATGGAAAGAAAAACTTTGACTGCGTAAGTATTAGTGAAATTTTATTGATTTCCATTGCAGTAGGCAATATTTATTAATATAATTAAAAGAACATTGGAAATCTTCCATTCGATAACTTTTTTAGGGGTGCGTTTACACCCCTATAATCAGAGTGAAAGTCGAGGAATACTTCTCTACATTGAATTTTCTTTCATATCATTGACTTAGAATATTTCTATTTTGCATTGAAAACCCGCAGGCTAATCATCGCCAATGAGCAGACTGGAGATTTTATGCATTTATGGCAAGAATGAGCAAGAGGAACACAAAATATAGTAAGAATAATAAGATTTAAAAATATCTGTATACCATTTTCAATCTGTATGAATTTTTATTTTAGTCCAGCTTCTTACAATATAGGTGGAAAATTTTTATTTTACATAATCTACATCTCGTTCGAACTTCGTTTACCATTTTTATCGTTTTACAAGGAGTCTGCGCTTAGTCATGCCATAATGAATGGCTCAATTGTATCATCATTCTACTCTTCTCCTCAAATTAATTCGTAGAATCATGTATTAACTCACTAGAGAGGAGTGTTTGCTCCTCTATCGTGATTATTTACACTCCTCATTAATGGTTTACGTTCTACTGAAAACAGACGTAACGTTTTACGTAACACGAACAATTAATTATTGACTGTTGACACTCCACACGTGGTTCTTAAAATACAGAACTTCTACCATACAAAATTAAATATGTGTCAGTCAAATGTAATTATTATTACAGTTATTATTATGCTCTTCGTATTGTTCTCTTTTACATATACCTAGGTAAGTAAGTAAAATGATCTATCAAGATTCAATCATCTTTTTGTACGAACTATAATTCACACATTTTATAAGAAAAAAATTATCAATTTTCTATCAACCCACACTTGTTGTATAACCCAATTTCCCTTCTTTGAATAAGAGAATAGAAAATGTTTTAGCTGAAAATCTTAATTAATTAAAAAATTATAAAATTGTCTTATAAAAATATCTTAAAATATGTTACATACCTGGAACATTCAATGAACAATATTTAATTCTACGAGTATCTATGTATGTATTATGTATATCCAATAGAAAATATTGTTAAAGACATGGCTGATCAAATTGTTACAGCCACAATACAAAAAATATATTTTTTGACCATGTGACGAATAATATTGTCCACAAAGCTGCTAAAATAATTAATTCTTTGCAGATGAATGTCGCCGTTATAGTAGTTATAGGAATGCTTCTTCTCAAATAGAATTAGGGTAAGGTGGGCTAAGTTCGTAAATGGGGCAAGTGCATATACTGGTTATTTTTATTACAATATGAGCGAAATTTCTCTAGCTTGTATTTATTAATGTACTATAAGTTAATATGCACAACATAATTTAATGCAATAAAAAGCATTTTATAGCAGGCTTCTTAATAATTCTGCTCTTACCCCGTTGCACATGAAACAAGGTTTGAAAGCTTTTTTAACTCTCAGAGACGCTCTTGCCCCATTTTCGGGGCAAATGGGGTATCACAACGAAAATTTTCAAGAAAAATTAGAATCTTACATAATATTAATTCATCAGTAATAACTAGACTGCGGATCTTTATGCATTTACGGCTCATAAAAATTTTCAAAAAATGCTGGAATATAAAATTCGACAGAGTTTAGTACGATTTTTATTTGTTTCAGATCTACCAAGGCTACTGTCACTGAAAACAAGATTTTACTTGATTCCACTTTCTTAAAATTCGTCTATAAAAATTGCAAATTGCGTAAACATCTGCAGTCTAGTAATAACTGTGCAAAGCGTTTGATACCGACAGCGTTAAGTATTTACATAGCAGACTGAAAATACATACATAAGTTTAAAATCCAATTTTACAGAAACCAGTCTGTAGTTGTAGTTACCCCACTTCACCTTAACTAAATTTTCACTAAATTATAGTAATTCCCTTAATCTAACTAATGTGCTAGCTAATAACCAAGCTGTTTAATTAGGTGTTTATCATGTTTTTTGAATGTGTGACCGTCGAGCACATTGCGCCCGAACTCGGCGGTCCAGATATTGCGCCCGACGGAAGGTTAATACATAATCTAGTTTTATAAATAAAATGGGTTTACTGGACCTATCTAGAAATACGATAGAAAAATGATAAGAATTCAGTGTAGCTAAACTATTATTTAAAAATTGTTTGTTTTAACGTAAGATGATCAACGTATGCAAGTGGTTCTAATCATTTGATCACCCACGTCTTTGACAATATTTTCGAAATGTTAAATAGTGTAAATAACGTAAACAAAATGTAAAAATGATTAAACTACTCGAGACATTTGATAGAAGCGTGTAACGAAGGGGGCGAATTTATACCTAAATGGAATTCTTGGCAAGCACGTGGATCCAAACTATTCGTTCTTGCGAGCGCTAATCGAACCCGACGAAATGAATGTTGGATACCGAATTGATTGGTATTCATGAGTACATATTGATATTGGTCTGACCACTGGCCCGGTAATGTTATTCGAGTAAATGCCAGGACTGGCATGGTTTTCGCAATAATTTGAAGGTTCGCGAGAGCGGACGCACTGAGAACTTCGGGGAGTGTATTTCGGTGGAACTTGAAGAGGTCAGTAGCGACTACGGGCACCGTTGGAGCAGCGTACGATAACGTCGCACCGAGTTACTCGAATCCCAATAAATCCAAACGCCCCCGTCGGCCACCCTCGCATCCCGCCTTGTAACCGAGCAGGCCTGCACAACGGACGCCGAGATTAGTATTAATTTATAGCGCTGGAAGATAGGACAGAACAACGCGCGGTGGTCGCAGTGGTTCAGGCGGCGGAGGGTGGAAAGTGAAATTCGGTGGCTACGGGAACGCGACCGGAGCTACGCCATTTCCATTTTCCACGCTGATAATTGGAAACTGGCCGGGCAACTTTCGTCAGTATGTAAATTCGTGCCGCTCCTATCTGCTCTGATCTTGCGGAGGGTGGTCGTGATCGGGACCGCCGCGCCGCCTTTTGAATGGAGCTGACCTGGACATAATACAGTGGACGATGTATTAAAAGGGATTTTAGTTGATTAAATATATGAAAAACAATTTCTACCCTCTCAACCCGCCAACGCACGTACTTCTCCCCTGACCGTGCGTTCGTCTAGCTTGCGACGTTTTTTTTTTAATTATCTGTGCCATTTTACGTTTAGGGGGCCACTCTATGTTTTTAACTGACTTTGAAAAAGGAGGAGGTTACTCAATTCGATCTGTATGTGCCTTTTTTCGCTTTTTTTCTATGTATGTTCACCGATTACGTCGAGATGGATGGACCAATCGGAACGAAATCTTTTGCATCTTGTAGAGTATGTTCCCGGGATGGTCCCGTGCAAAAAAAATTTTACCTTTCTTTATTAATTACGATTTTATTTGCGAAAATGTAGGGTGGTGATACCGTCGTGAACGCCGCTGAATGTTAGACATTAGGAAGAGTAACGACGCGACGTCGTTACCGTTATCGATTGCCGCTTTCAGATATTTATAAATTACGATTTGGAATGTGACGGCTGACAGAGAAAAAAAAGTGTGAAATAATAAAAAAAAACTTAAAAAAAAAAATTAAACCGACTTCGAAAAAACGCACTAAAAAGTATAAAATAATTTCCATTTCATTTATGTGAATACACACGAACTTAAATACAATACAATCTTTGCGGAGGCGGCGCAAATATATTATTTAAATATAAATATATTAGTATTTAGAAGAATTTAAGGATTTTCGTAATTTCCAGTGTCGAAAAGTTTCTATTTTGCGCCGCCTCCGAAAAGATTGTATTGTATTTAAGTTCGTGTGTATTTACATAAATGAAATGGAAATTATTTCATACTTTTTAGTGCGTTTTTTCGAAGTCGGTTTAATTTTCCTTTTTAAAGTTTTTTTTATTGTACCTCTAGTACAAGCATGTCAAACACGCGGCCCGTCGACAAATACTCTGCGGTCTGAATTAATCGAAATGCGGTGTGATTACGTATTGAAACTATTGTAAAATATATGGATGTTGGGTTTCCAGATTTCTACTTAATTATTTATCTGTCGATCGATTTCCCAATATGTGCAATTCGGCGTATTTCAGCTATATTCGGTAGCAGTGGTAGCACATATATGTGCGATCCACTATTTTCAACGTTAAAAAATAATAAAACTGTGGAAAGATCAAGATTATTAGACCAGCGTGTGCAATCAATTTCAAAAATAATTACAGCTCAACAAGTTCAACCGAATTTTGAAAATTTGGTTACTGAAAACCATTGTCAAATTTCTTCGAAACAAAAAATTGTATTAGCTTTATTCAAATTAAGTAAACTTGCAAAAATACAACTTTTATACTTCATATGTATTTTTGTAATATTGTTGTGTTTGTACTATATGTTATTACATACATGTGT
Source organism: Lasioglossum baleicum (assembly GCF_051020765.1). Classification (NCBI taxonomy): domain Eukaryota; kingdom Metazoa; phylum Arthropoda; class Insecta; order Hymenoptera; family Halictidae; genus Lasioglossum; species Lasioglossum baleicum. The sequence goes on along the minus strand of NC_134939.1, from coordinate 4,929,874 downwards.
AACTGCAATGTTAACCAAAAAAATGTGTTTCTTCTTTATTTCGAGTATGCTTTTTTATATTGCAGCCCTCGAATTAATCTATAATACTTAATGAGGCTCTTGGTGGTAAAAGAGTTAGACATGCCTGCTCTAGTACAAATACTTCTAGAGTAACTGTACCAATTACTGCGGTGTAATGCTTCGATCGTACTTTATTTTAATATTATTCCTAATTTATCATGAACTAAGAATATGTGTCAGCATTTTATTGAAGAATGATGTGGTTTAAATGGAAAAAAGAAGTGGCGGCCCTCTAATACAACATAAGAAAATATTAAAAAATAAAATCGGTAGCATTTTGTACGTATTACTGCGGACGAAAAAGAGTCATGTACCAATTACTGCGTACGGAAACAAAGCACGTATCTAAGCTAAGCATTAATGTAAGTAAATCCTACCGTAACAAATAATTTTTTTATTTATTATTTAGTAGAGAGAGTATCATTATTATTTTTAGTAGTATAATGTAAAGGAAAAATGACGCATTTATTTCGAAAATTCGTTGAAAAAAGGATGTATTTATCATATCCTATAGATTTTCGGAGTCAGGTATACCAGTATTATAAAAGCAGTATTGCTTATTTGGACGTTCCAGCCACTTTTTCAAACCTGAATGCCGGCCGCAGTTGGGTCCCGTCGGATGTGATCGCAACGAATTTCTCTCACAGAATATCACAGGAAAAAGTCTATAAAGCCCGTTTTTCGGCAAAGCTCGGCAGTCTTCTTAAAAATGAAAATAAAGTTTTCAAAAAATAAAAGAAATGTTGCAAAAATAACAATAAAAGCTTTTATATGGGCTTTATAGACGAAGAAACAGAATTCTTTACAGTTCTTTTTCCTTTCAATTCACGTTTATTGCAATATAAATGTAATATAAACATAGAATTTTTTTCTTCGTCTATGAAGTTCATAAAAATAATTTTTTGTCGGCTTGCTGTCTGTGAATGACACTCGTCAAGGTGCAATAGAGCAAGAATACATGCCATCGCAAAGCCTTATAACTAGACTGCAGATCTTTATGCAATTATAGCTTATGAAAATTTTCAAATAATGCTAGGTTATTAAATACGACAGAATTTAGTACGATTTTCATTTATTTCAGATATAAAAGGGCTACTACCACGGAAAATAAGACTTTATTTGGTTCGAATTTCTTAAAATTCTTTTACAAAAATTACAAATTGCGTAAACATCTGCAGTAGACTTATAACAAACTTCAAATTTTAGTCGATGTCGCGGTTTTTCATATATTCGTCCTGCTGTGCGGCGAAAGCGTGGGGGATAGCGTCGTAAAAGGGGAAGGTAGAGTGCGGACACAAGTCTTGCCCCGGGTCCTTCTTGCCATCTCACCACAGTACATCTCTCTGTGCTTTGGCGCCATAAATACAACATTTCTCTTCATTTGTTCGCAGGCCGTTATCACTCACGCATCCATAATCTAACAATTACGACGTCATCAGATAGAACGTACAAATAATAATATCACTCTGCTTCTGTTCTATCCGGAGCTGAGCGTATTTTCTCACAGCCGCCGGAAGAAACGCGAAAAGATTGAGATCGAAACACCGAGATAAAATAGCACTCGGGGGGTAGAGTGGGTAAGTTTATCGTTCTTATGGCGTTATCTTATTAAGGGTATGCTGACGGGATGCGTGGGAGGGATGGTTAATAGCATGCGAGGGTGAAAAATGAAGAAGAGAAAGAGGACCTACCCCACGGGCCATCGGTCATCGCCCAACGTGCCGCCCCATCGTTCTCCCTTTCCTTCTCCCGCGATATCAGCCTGTAATGAATCTGTCGCAGAGCTACGAGATTTCATTTCCTTCCTGGAGGACACAGTGGCCCGGTTCAAGTGATTTTTATGATTCCACCTCGTCCCATAATTTAACCTAGCTTTGGGGATGCTCCCGGGCGACAAGCTGTATTAGAAACAACTCCAGACGAAATTGAGCAATTGGAGAGATATTATTTATAACGGCATACCGAGGTTTATCAATCATTCCCGTGACGAAATATGTTAGGTTGCTCCAAAAGTTTTATTTGCACTGTACATGCTCGATATTGTTAGGTTACACCGGCATGCACGAACAACGCTGTTCGCAAAGTCAAATCTGTTCGCTAATGTTTCATTGTTTACGAAGCTTCCTCTTACTGTTAGCCATTTGCTGTTTTAATCTTTTGATACTTTAACATTAGATCTATGGAGCGCCAACAGTGGCTATTTTATGTAACTTCATAGAAATAACGGGAACATATACTTATTCAAATTTTTAGCGAGTTCTATTATAATATACAGAACAAAATTAATCAGATTTTAGTCGGTTTCAAAATGAAATAGGCAAAAGGAATTAAAAAATGATATTTGTTCATGGCAAAATAGCATTACATATCTTTTAGTACATAATATTATTGCTTATGTCAAGATGGGTACAACGGCCTAGTATACGATGACCTTGACATGTCCTGAACAGTATGGTCTTAACAGTAAGGAAGTTGTTGATATCGAAATTGATATATGAAAGAGACAATTATCATTAGACTACGGATTTTACGCGTGGCAAAAGCGATCCAAATTGTGTTTTGTTACATATGTACAGGGTTTTAAGATGTATTAATGCTCTCGCGGCGCACTGGTTTGATCTGATTTTACATCAAAAGCAATTTTGCAAATAGATTAAATTTTCGACCTTTCGATCTATGTGTAGATCATTTTCAAGAAAACTATCATTAAAGATTTCATTAAAAGCCTCATTAAAGGTTTGATTGATCGCGCTATCCTACTAGCAAATCCTAAATTTCATCCTGAATCCATAGATCGAAACGTCGAAAATTTAATCTATTTGCAAAATTGCTTTTGATGTAAAATTAAATCGAACCAGTGCGCCGAGAGCATTAATACATCTTTTATTAACAATTATACGATCGATATTAAAGGAACATTTATATGTACAGGGTGTAAAGAAATTATATGTCGCGGCTACCAAAGGATGATTCTGCACCTTCGATTTGGTTGAAATTGAACTAAGGAAGGTGGCGCAAAATGGAACTCGATCTTGAATTTTAAAGTCAAAAGATCAACCTTTTTTTTTCATTGCATCGTATTTTACTCGTCGCGAGGGTCAAAAGTGCAAAAGGAACAGTGGCTCCGCAACGAGTAAAATACGATGCAATTTAAAAAAATGGTTGACCTTTCGACCATAAAATTCAAGGCCATAAAACGCAAGTTAATCTGGCGGCACCTTCCTTAGTTCAATTTCAACCAAATCGAAGGTGTAAAATCATCCTATGGTAGCCGCGACATATAATTTCTTTACACCCTGTACGTTTTTATAAAATTGTAATAGCTGTAGAAACATTTCAGGTTATAAACCTCGATAAAGTGGTTTTTATCGTATTTCGATACGACATCTTTTTATTGCACAAACAAATACAGATATAGAACAGGAGTCGCGCGAGTGTATAGGAAGCCTGACACCGTGGCAATTGAAACCAACCCTGGCTTCACCTTTCGTCTTACCATCGACCCTGAAGAGACTCGCAAGGGACGGGCTGCTCCTTAGGAAGGAGCGGAACGATGCGACCCAGTCCCAAAGACTTTGACCCACATCATATCGCTCGTTTTTGCTTTCGGTTGCTTCACCTTCCGAGTTCCTTCCTTCCCTCCCGGGACTATTATCTTAATCCCATACATCCTCTTTAAGAAGCGTTCCGCCCGAATGAAGACTACTTCCGTAGTTCCTTGTGAACTCCACCTCTTTCCGTGTTTAAGCCCTCATCCCTTTGGGAAATTCTATTAACCCTTTGGACTCGGAGCTATTTTAACTCGAATATTAAACATTTCTTCCGACTTAGAATAATTCCGTTGTATATGATTTTTTTCATCTTATGGATATGCAATTGATAAATTAATATTGTTACATCCTAAGGTGGATGTTTGAAAGATGAATAGTTTAATTAAAAGATTTTAATTGAAGATAAAACGCAGTTTTGAACTGCGGCTTCGGTTCGGGAGATTGAGGATTTTCTTAAAACTAATTGTAAGTGACCTTGTTTGAGGATTTGGATAGTTGAAATCGAAGTTCGGTAAATTCTTTTAAAAAATATTTGTGATTTCGATTTAAGTGAAAATGAACAAGCGTATATTCTAAGTATCAAATGTCGGATACATAGAATTATTATGATCTTATTATAAATTGTTAGTATTTACCGATACATAGATTTCGCTTTTGGAACTGTTCAATACAATCGCTTCAGCACTCTTTAGAACAGGCCTGGCCAACCCAAATGGTTTCACGGGCCACTTTGATGACGCGTAACGTTACAGCGGGCCGCACTTTAGGTAATTATGCTTTTAAAAAATGTAATACAAATACAAAATGAATAAAACTTTATTGTTATACTATGATTCAATATAATTAACTCTCGAGTCTTAATGAATGAGATATTTGTTTACCCTTTCTTTCACTTAATTATTGTAAATCTATATGTTCTACGTTGCACATCTTAACTAGTTTTCTAAATTGGCATCAGTTAATGAAGCACGTGATGAACTCTTTGTAAAATCTTCGAAAAAAATGTTTCACAAACATATGTGGTGCCAAAAGCACTTACAACTCGTTGTGCAGAATATCTTAAGTTGGAATATCTCTCGGATGTAATATAAGTATCGTAAAAATTAAATTTTGATGTCGACGCAAAAATTTGTTTCATTTCATTGTTGCACTGTAACTCAATTATATCAAAGACATTATAACAATGACATGCAAATTTTCATTTATTTAATATTTTTTGTACACATACAACGAGAGACAAAAGTTTCACAATAGAAATGTAAAATCGCCCGGCGGGCCGCGTGTTGGACAGGCCTGATCTAGATCCTACTGTATTAGGAAAAAATGGAAGAGGAAAAAACAATACTGTTTTTGCAAGCAACGTAATATTGTTTGCACTATATTTTTCGAAATGAATATACGCATATTCGTATACATCAGGTCATTAAGTATGAAACTTGACAAATAAAACACAAATTTCAAACACACTCGACGAAGAAGTTCAAAGGGTTAACCACTAGTGTTTCATCGTCTTTTATCCACGTCGGATCTAAAAGGGGCCTTTAAAATGTTCGTCTTATCGGACTGACCAGATACATCATCGCTTTCTGTCAAAAACCAATGCCTCGGTCTTCGGCACAAAGTCACAGTTTCGTTTCGGGATGAAGCAGACAAAGGGATCTCGTCGTAAAGAGCTGGTCGTAGAAATCTCATTAACATAGGGCTTAAGAAATTAGGCCGTGGATAGCTTTTTTTAAACCGAGAACACCGCGCGCGATGATTTTATCGACGATCTACGGGGGGAACAAAGATCGTATTCCCTCTCGTCGGTGTCCTACTTGAAAAATATTCTTAAGCTTGGGTGGGCGCACGTGCGACGAACACTCATAAATTAGAGATGCTCGATCGGCCAATTAATACGATGTTTCCAGTGGCAGACGATCCGGGGAGTTGGAGAGAAAGCGCTGAAAGAAACGGGGGAACGCCGCCGGCGGCTAAGACTTGTGAGCTGGCAAATCGGGAATCGTCTGAAACCAGACGGATGGAGATTATTACTTAAATACTGTGGAACCGGCGTGTATAGACACCGGGATGCGTGAAACACGGCATAAATTAAATTAGCATAATTCTATGCCGCCGAAACAAGAAAGTAAAAAGCCGCAACAACGTGGGAACTTGCCGAATATAGGCATTGTCTTTCAATTATTCGGAGGTTGAGCGATAGACACCCTTTAAAATCTATTTCACGCCACAGGAGAAACTGAAATGCTTTGTGGAAAATATAATCACTTAGTTAGGTGACTCTAATGATCCTATATGAATGGTAACGTGGACAGCCATATTCACAATTGTGTAAACTTTTGAGAAAAATATATTTTATATATAGTCATTGTTTTACGAATAAAATACCATTTTAAATGAACGGTGAAATTTCTGGAGATAAAATATTTTTATTTTAATGAACTATAAAATTTAAAATACAGTATTTTTTTTGCTATTCTAAAACATAAAATAAGACATTCTTATTTTGATATTGTGAAACATAGAATAAGACATTTTTATTTTGGTAATCCAAAACAAAAAATAATATATTTTTATTTTGGTAATCTGAAGCATAGAAGAAAATATTCAAATTTTGCGTTAAATGGCATTAAAAATATTTCTTATCGACGAAAATAGATTGAGAAAACCGCTAATATCGAAATGCAGGAAACCATAATTTGTTCCACACATGAAATAGAATAATTTACGAAACTTGGAAATTGTTTTTCAAGATAACGGTTCATTTGCGATTTATGGTTCCTAGAGAATTTTGTTTCTCGTTGGAATTACTATATGATGTAATGAAAAAATTATTGACTTTGTATTTGTGACCGACATTTTTTATAAACCATCACAAATTCATCACGATCCGTACAGACATTGCATGCAATGCATTTTTCTGTCAACGGTTCTGAATTACCGACTCTGTAGAAAATGCTCTGGTACGATAGCGAACTCTGTCGAAATGGAACGGACAGGTAGTGAACTACACGACGTTGCAACACACAAGGTGTGTGTCTGGGGACGCTAGATTTCACAACGTTGTCAGCTTAAAAAGTGCAATGTTGCTGCATTATATTCATACGGAAACCGTCGATGCTCGCATCGAAAGCGTTCGAGTGTTTTTTTTCTGCTTTCCGGAACTATCGGAGGCATATTAAATTTAAAGAGGCTTCTGAATTTAAAGTAGAGAATTTCCATAATCCTATATATATTTATTAATTGTCTACGCAAATATATAATATTGCTAAATATTATGAAATTTTTAATTTGTAGATTTTTTAACACATGCATAATATACATGTATGTAATTATTCATATAAATCTAAAAGTTCAACCAAGTAATCTACAAATCATACATACACTTTCAAAATTTTCTGCTTTGTACGTATTGTTAACGAGTGGTAACATGTCAACATAATCAATTTGAATTTTAATAGGAACGGTATTATTTTACAATTGTTACGGAAAGAGAACAGATTCCGTTCGACTTATTCACAAGAATCACTTGAAGATCGTCTCTGGCAGGAAGCGTCCTAGATAACCTTTCGTATCATAGTTGAACCTTTTAACGAAGACCGAGCTCTGGCCCGATTTAATTGGAAGTGACAAAAACGAGAGTCTGGCCCTAAGTGACCTCAGATTATGAACAAACCATCCCATTCATTTTAGGGGTATATAAACCCTTACATTTTTACTGTCGTGGGCTAGTACAGTAAAAGCTCCTTTGTTGTCCAAAGGCCAGGGGTTTGAGCGGACAACGATCGTGTCCGGACACTATTTTTGATTTATGACTACGTCTAGATATCGCGCCGACCGCGCCGAGCGAGACTTCAGCAGAGAGCCGAACATAGAGAAGCACAGAATTAAATACGGATCGCGGCTTGCTGTCTTCTCTCCTAAATAAGGATTCGCGTCGTCGTGACGTCACAGTGCGTTGCCAATGAACATAACTTTAGAAACCAACTAAACATTGAACTTGGGGTAATGAAAACACACAAAAATAATAATAAGTATTGTAAAAATACGGATCGCGTGACCGAAGCGTGTCGCCGTCGCCGGAACAGTTCAAAGAATGTCCCATGCGCTGTTCTTCGTTGCCGTCGAAACTTTCATCGTCGATTAAACCACTAAATACAGTTGAAGTCATATCGTGTTTGGTGTCATTTTAATCAGAGAAATACCAGAAATGAGCTAGTGAAAGTCCCATAAAAAAATAATGAAAATTAAGAAGTTTGAATGTTCGATTCACTCGAGTCAATGTGTGGTGTTCACACCGATATACCCGAGCCATCGGCTCGACATCAATCGCCGCCGCCCTGCGGAGCGACTCGGCGTTGACAGGCAGTGGAGTGAGTAGGCACTGGACAACGATCGTGCCCACGATTCAGTACAACGAAGGAGTTTTTACTGTACTTCCGTAGTCACGAATCGTGCTATGTCGTGCTGCATCTCGCAGAGTCAACTTGTTAGTGAGATCGGGCTAAAGATCCCCTTCGTATCAAGGTTAACCATATAGATTCCGCGAGTTCGGTGTAAAATCTATTAGGCAGTTGCAAAGTTGCTCCGAGACCCCGCATTGCCAGTAATAATACTTTCATTCGATTCCATCTTATTCAGTCGCGACAATTCCACAATTGTCTTATAATCAGAATATATTTGTGTTAATCGGTAAATTCGTGCAAATCACTTAACCCAGTAAAGTGGAGTGGGGTAAGTCCGTCTACGGGGCAGGTCCGTTAATTGGTTATTTTTATTATAATATGAACGAAATTTCTCTAGCTTGTATCTATTAATATAGTATAAGTTAGTATGAACTGTTCGACATAGATGTCGCCCAAGAATAAAGGTGTTTTCCTCGCTTAAATCAACTAATTCCAAACAGTCACTTGCGAGGTACACGTACAACTTTGAGGTTACCCTGAACGTGCAATAGTTTACAAGTTATTAATATATTATATTCTGTGTTGTTATTTTAGGTAAGTACGACAAATATTGATGGAGGTTTACATTAAATAAACCGTTTTTATTGTGTTTTTTTAAATTTATTGAGAAAAACGCTGAGATGATCTTGCCCCGTAAATATTACTACACATGAAACTCTTTGATTTCTTAATTCACATAATAATAGTTTCTTACATATTTTTTGTCACAGGGAGCGAAACGCATGACCGTGTCAAGTGGGAGTTGCCTTCAGAATGGCTAATAACTTCGGTAATAACAGAGAGGGGGTATAACAGAATCCCCCTCTAGTACACGGATTAGGCGACATTGATTATATGTATACATAGAAATCTGGAGCATTTGCGGCAAATGGTGCCAGCAGATTTATCCATCGGTTTCTGCAGCACGATCGAGGTATTGCAGTATTGCAGTAGAAGTCTGACGGTGTGCCGAGTCTCACGCAACAACTCGACAATATTGTTATAAATATTTAGAATATAAGTTATGTACATGTACAAAACAAACATTTTATGTACGCATACACAGAATGAATAAATAAAAAGAGTGTAGTAACCAGCTTATTTGAGAATATACATTTATTGAATCCTCCCAACCTTTTCCCGAACTTCCTACTTATCGTTGAGTTGCACTATTGAATTTTTGTCAAATTTCGACCGCCTGGCTTGTCGTTGAGTTGTACTACTGAATTTCGAATACCTCCTTCGACATCATGTTCTCCTAATACAAAACTTAATTTTCGAATTTTCGTTAATTTTCGACCGTCTGACTTGTCGTTGACTTATACTACTGAAATTCGTGCCACCTCCTTGGATATCATGTTCTCCTAATACAAAACTCAATTTTCGAGATTTTCGAAAATTTTCGCCAATTTTCGGCCGTCTGCCTTGTCGTTGACTTATACTACTGAATTTCGGATACCTCCTTCGACATCATGTTCTCCTAATACAAAACTCAATTTTCGAAATTTTCAAAAATTTTCGCCAATTTTCGGCCGTCTGACTTGTCGTTGACTTATACTACTGAAATTCGTGCCACCTCCTTGGATATCATGTTCTCCTAATACAAAACTCAATTTTCGAAATTTTCAAAAATTTTCGCCAATTTTCGGCCGTCTGACTTGTCGTTGACTTATACTACTGAAATTTGTGCCACCTCCTTGGATATCATGTTCTCCTAATACAAAACTTAATTTTCGAGATTTTCTAAAATTTTCGCCAATTTTCGGCCGTCTGACTTGTCGTTGACTTATACTACTGAATTTCGGATACCTCCTTCGACATCATGTTCTCCTAATACAAAACTCAATTTTCGAGATTTTCGAAAATTTTCGCCATTTTCGGCCGTCTGACTTGTCGTTGACTTATACTACTGAAATTCGTGCCACCTCCTTGGATATCATGTTCTCCTAATACAAAACTCAATTTTCGAGAATTTCGAAAATTTTCGCCAATTTTCGACCGTCTGACTTGTCGTTGAGTTGTACTACTATATTTTCGAAATTTTAGTTGTACTACTGAATTTTCGAGATACCTCCTTTACTATCATGTACTCCTGGTAGAAATCCAAAAATTCCGGAAAATTTTCAAAAACCTCGAAAATTGAACTTTGTATTGGGAGAACATGATGTCGAAGGAGGTATCCGAATTTCAGTAGTACAACTCAACGTCGAGTCAGACGCCCGAAAAATTTCGAAAATTCAGTAGTATAAGTCAACGACAAGTCAGACGGCCGAAAATTGGCGAAAATTTTGGAAAGCCTCGAAAATTGAGTTTGTATTAGGAGAACATGATGTCGCAGGAGGTGGGGCGAATTTCAGTAGTGCAAGTCAACATCAAGCCGGGTGGTCGAAAATTTTCGAAATTCAGTAGTACAACTCGACGACAAGTCGGAAGTTCGGGAAAAGATTGAGAGGATTCAATAAATATATTCTCAAATACCCTTACTAAACTCGCTTTATTTATTCATTCTATATTCATACATAAAATTATTGTTCTGTACATGCACGTAACTTATATTCTAAACATTTATAAGAATGTTGTTTTGCTCCGTGAGACATAGCAACCATATTCCTAGGGTTACAATCCTTCGCCGGCCACTCGTTCTCCTCGCACACAGCCCTGGCTCCTTAGAATATTTGGAATTGTGTCACTTTTCTTATGAATGAACGAACCTAAAAATACATTAGAGTGTGTTAATTATTATGTATCATGGTATACAGTGGCCGAAATTTCTATAAAGTCACTTTGTTTTGTGCCCGTGCGAAATCTATACGGGCCGGTTTATGTACATCTTTAAGGCCTGGTTTACGTTGTATTTTTGTCCAGAATAATTTAAAAGTTGTTGCACACGTCTTGTTGTTACTGGGAGCTCCAATTCAGCTCGAAATTGTGCTGCATTTTTCCTTTCCTTAGCTGCAGACCTCATTAATATTGAATGTTGTCTCTAACTATTTTTTATTACTACCTTTAAGATGATTTTTTCCGTAATTTTCACGTAAATTGATATAATTATTAATCACAGTATATGACCGATTAGTTTTCTTAGCAATTGCGCGATTAGAGCAGCCCATATCTTTATAAGTATCGATTGATGCTTTTTCTTCACTTGTTAGTACTTTTCCTCTCGGCATTCTCATACACGTGAATCAAATTATAACAAACAGGATTTCTGTGAGTTCTAAAACTATTATAATACTTTTAGAATATTCGCAGTTTTCCGTAGTTCTCTGCTCAGAATACAGAGAAACACTAATTGACTTTATAGAAACTTCGCACTTGTGTTCTGCACCACACAGAAAAAAATTAAAAAAAACGTAAATAGTAAACATAGCGGTCTATAGAGTACGCAGTCCCTCTACCTGGGTGTCTACAAGGCACAAGACCAGATACGATAAATCAACAAAAATGGTGATATTTTTAAAATATCTATGAAAAAGAAGATGACTTTATAGAAATTTCGACCACTGTATTGTATTGTATTGAATGTATTATTAAAAACATTAGAATGTATATGATAAATATATTAGAATTCGAATCTCTGAAGAACCACTATGCAATTCTCGCTTGATTACTCAAGATAAATCATAATGAAATTAGTACTGACCGAATATTTGTGAGGGGATAGCCGTGATTGAGAAGAACCGGATTAATTTACGCGCTAGGTTCATTCATGTGATTCGAAGATCATTAAACCATCGAATACGCACGAGAATGCCACCGCCGCCGCCGCGCCGCTGCGTCTGTGCCTCTTGCAAAATGTAATTAAACCGTCGGGATCCCTTTTATGCGAGAGGATGGATTCCTTCCTTTCGTTGCTTTACGAGATCCGAATTTACGTGACCGCAAAAGCCGAAAAGAAAGGCACCGCAAACGAGTAGCGTCCCACCGAGTGAATCGTGATTCAACCAGAAACGCAAACTGAGACCACCAACGTGTATGTAAAGCTGTTCCTTGAGAACGTACCACGCTAATCCAACCGCAAATCGCATAATAACAAGCACGGAACTTAACTCTCATCCGAACAGTCACTTTTTATTCGATTTAGTCTAACGCATGACGCGTCTGTTGCAAAGACGAAAAAGATTCTCCACTGCGCACTACAATTTAACGATGTGATATTATTACGACACAATATATGGGAATAAGATCATGCTACAATTATTTTATCATTAATTATTAGACTGCGGATCTTTATGCATTTATGAAGAAATTTGTTGGGTGAAATATAAAACAGTAAAAGATTTTAAAAATTCAAGAACGTTGTATTGTTGCTTTTGTCACGTCCAGTGGCTCAGCCGTTAATAATAATTGATCAAATCAATCGTGTATAATCCATGACATACATTTTATGAATTTCTTTTTATACTTGCTCTAATAATGTTGTACGAGAAATAAAATATCGAATATTATAATTAATAATTAATATCGAACTATCGTATATTATACCACATTGCGTGCGATAGAATTAAGAAAACTCATTTTTTTAATTTAAATCATCATTGAGAAAATTAAGAATACAGCGAAATCTATTTCATTAAATAATTGAGACAATTTCAAATATAAATTGCGAGCGAATATCCGTTGAAACCTGTTCATCGCTGAAGAATGTGAAGATTTTTCAGAGGAATCGAAGAGCAATGAATTGTTCCCCGATTTGTGAGATGCGCAGAATATGATCCAGCCAAGAGGATGATAAAAGATGAAATGTAGACGATTAAGAGTAATTGGTGATGTGTGTGATTAGACTGCGGATTTTATGCATTTATGATAAAAATGGTTACGTACGTATTCAAACAGAGGGAATATTAAGAAGATTTAAGGCCACCAGTGTATGAGTTTCATCTTAATAAGATAATTAAAAGAAGAATGAAATTTTGATCTGGCTCCTGTCTCTTGCAATCAATGCAGACATTATTTTTTGTTTTGCATAAAGATCCGCAGTCTAGTGATGATACAGCCACCTCATGAAGATTAAGCCTAGAACAATGGATTGGCTAATCTATAAAAGGGATGGCTCTTCATCAGGATCAGTTCAGTATACATCAAAATTTCATAAAATATTCAGCTCAATGAATAGTCAAAAGTTATCGAATCAGTCAGTTTGTTTTTTTTATGTGTATGCGTGTGTGTTGTTCTTCAAAGTGAAGTTGATCTGTATAAGTGAAAAGTTTATTGGCGTGTTAAACCGCTGGATATTGTTTACATTCATCACTAGACCGCGGATTTTATGCATTTATGACAAAAATGGGCACGTGGGCGAATTACGAAGATTTAAGGACATCAGTGTATTAATTTCAGCTTAATAACAGACACTTAAAAGAAAAAAGAATTTTCTATTTGGCTCGTGTCTTGCAATCAATGCAAACATTTTTTATTTTGCATAAAGATCCGCAGTCTATTCAACGCCAACAACATCAACGTTGGAGAATCAACACCACTACAACATCCTTGAATCGAACATCGAAGCAATTGCATTGAACAGCTCCGAAGCGAAAACCACGTATCGGTAAATACTAACAATTCATAATAAGATCATTATAACTCTATGTATCCGAAATTTCATATTTAGAATATACCCTTGTTCATTTTTACTTAAATCGAAATTTCAAATCATTTTTAAAAGAGTTTACCCAACTTCGATTTCAACTATCCAAATCCTCAAACAAGGTCACTTTTTAACCCCCATCCGTCCCTCGTGTCAATTTGACACAGTTTTCCTGAAATAAATTCTACTATTCTGTTATTTTTGGGTAAATTTGCCCAAAACTTCGTCACTTTTATTTTATTAATGCGACACAAATAATCGAAAAACCTAAAACGTAAATGTTAACTCATCGATTTGAATAAAAAAAAAAATAACTGTTTACCTTGTTATTTCATCGATCTTTTACCGCTGTATCAATTTGACACCGAGGGATAGATTCAGTTTGTGAAATGAGGGACGGATGAGTGTTAAGAAAAAGTTTTAAGAAAATTCTCAATCTCCCGAACCGAAGCCAGTGAATATGCAGGTAGGTTCAAAACTGCGTTTTATCTTCAATTAAAATCTTTAAATTAAACTATTTATCTTTCGAACGTCCACCTTAGGACGTCACACTTTCAATACAACAAAGTCATTAAGGGATGAAATCAATTTTTATATTATTCCTGCTTCCCACAATGAACGCAAAACATTTTTTATTTTCCATAAAGATCCACAGTCTAATTATTACCATTCGATGTGGTTTGTGTTCTGAGAATTGGCAGAAGATAGGAAAGCAGTTTCCGCGCAGATCATCATCTCTCGCCGAGGACCGTGTTCAGGGTTGTTTGGTCAAGTTTTCCTAATACGCTAACGATTTCGCGGCCGTGGCTCGAGGTTCACGGGACCAAGCGCGATTACAAGTTTAAGGTAGCCGACACTCAAACAGCGTCGGCGGCGGCGAGCTCAACTCCTCGTAAAATTATCCGTAATAAAATCGTGATTTACACTCGTGTTCCTGGAAAGCAGACCGCTCAAAACGTTCCACTATCCCGACTCGTTCCACTATCCGTTTTACCTCTTCGTTCATTCGCGGCCGAGATAGTTATACGAGGTCGAACCCCATCGAGGCTACGTTGCCCGACTCCGACGGCTCTTTGACCTTTCCGTGGATCGAGTTATTTTTCAACATTCCAATAAAAACCGCTCGGTTTCGACCACGCTACCGTTCTTGCTGTCTTCTACTCTCCTAAATAAAGATTCGCGTCGACGTGACGTCACAGTGCGTTGCCGATGAACAAAACTTATGAAACCAACTATAAACATTGAACGTGGAGTAATGAAAACACACAAGAATAATAATAAGTATTGTAAAAATTGAAGTTGAAGTAATAAAAACAAACAAAAAAATGGACAGTCCTCGCGAGGACGCAAGAGACGAAAAGATTGAAAATCATTGTAAATACGTTCGGGCATCGTCAAATTACACGGAACGGAAATAATTATTTATAATTTGAGCAAATATAAATGAACTATTATTTAAAATAATGAAGTTATTTCTATTGACAAATGTCACACGTGCGCTTCAAGATACAAACGTAGAATACAAGGTGTCGCAGTAGATACAAATGCTTGTCGTGTTGCTTATACAAAGGAGCACGGCGCATGCGCGATTTACAGTTAATCTGACAGACCAATTTCAAAACTCTGTCTTTAACAACAAATAATAAATTAAATTGTATTTTTTTATAGACAGCTGGACCCTCCGAACGGGCCCGACCACTGGCGTAATACCTAAAAAGGTTGCCATACCAGACAAAAAACGCGTACGTGTTCATTGTGTATACAAAGTACAAGAAATGAGAAAAGACCGAAAGCTATTTATTTGATTTCCACCTCAATCTATATAATAAATAATAATAATAATAAAATAAATAAAATAAATAATGTTTTATTTGCAAATAAGAAATAAAATTGTATTTAAATAAAAAGTTTAGTTATTATTTGCAATTAAAATCACACGTTTATTTATTATTTAATTATGTATTATTTAAACAAGAAATAAGAGAAGACCAAAAGCTATTTATTTCATTTCCACCTCAATCTAAATAATAAATAATCTTCTATTTGCAAATAAGAAATAAAATTGTATTTAAATAAAAAGTTTAGTTATTATTTGCAATTAAAAATCACACGTTTATTTATAATATTATTTAATTATGTATTATTTAAACAAGAAATAAGAGAAGACCAAGAGCTATTTATTTGATTTCCACCTTAATCTAAATAATAAATAATCTTTTATTTGCAAATAAGAAATAAAATTGTATTTAAATAAAAAGTTTAGTTATTATTTGCAATTAAAATCACACGTTTATTTATTATTTAATTATGTATTATTTAAACAAGAAATAAGAGAAGACCAAAAGCTATTTATTTGATTTCCACCTCAATCTAAATAATAAATAATCTTCTATTTGCAAACAAGAAATAAAATTGTATTTAAATAAAAAGTTTAGTTATTATTTGCAATTAAAATCACACGTTTATTTATTATTTAATTATGTATTATTTAAACAAGAAATAAGAGAAGACCAAAAGCTATTTATTTGATTTCCACCTCAATCTAAATAATAAATAATCTTCTATTTGCAAATAAGAAATAAAATTGTATTTAAATAAAAAGTTTAGTTATTATTTTCAATTAAAATCACACGTTTATTTATTATTTAATTATGTATTATTTAAACAAGAAATAAGAGAAGACCAAGAGCTATTTATTTGATTTCCACCTTAATCTAAACAATAAATAATCTTTTATTTGCAAATAAGAAATAAAATTGTACTTAAATAAAAATTTGAAAAATAATAAACGCTATTTATCAATATTCATACATTACA
Organism: Lasioglossum baleicum; assembly: GCF_051020765.1. NCBI lineage: Eukaryota > Metazoa > Arthropoda > Insecta > Hymenoptera > Halictidae > Lasioglossum > Lasioglossum baleicum. The sequence continues at coordinate 4,913,417 of NC_134939.1, read as the reverse complement.
CCGCTCAATAACACTTGTCACCACGCTCCTCGCCGGAAGAACACCTAAGAACTGCCCCCACCCCACTACCTATCCCTACCCCAAGATACAACTTCCGTTACACATCTGTGCGACATCCTACGTCATGCTTTTAGCCGAACGAAACCTAGAAGATTTTCAATCTTAAAAATAAAATAAAAACACAAAAATAATAATGTGACACGTAAAAATTTAAGTTGCGGTAATAAAAACAAACAAAATAAATAGAATAAAAATACAAAAATAATAATGTGACATGTAAAAATTTAAGTTGCGGTAATAAAAACAAACAAAATAAATAGAATAAACATACAAAAATAATAATGTGAAATGTAAAAATTTAAGTTGGGGTAATAAAACATACAAAAATAATATAAAGGAGATGGGTGCAAAGTAACAGCCAAAGGAGATGGGTGCAAAGTAACAGCCGAAGAATATCGAATAAATCTTATGAAGATATTGGAACGAGGTGATTGAGAACGCTTGATAACGCAACCTATCTATGTGTCTAAAATAAGTCTAATAATAAATCTAAAATGAGAAGACTAATTTTCGCAGTATATACAGGAAAAAAACTCGGTAAGATCTATGTTAGAGGTCTAGGTTACGTATTCGACAGCAATGCTCGAGGGTCGTGTATAACGTAAACGCAAAGTAGAACACACGACTGCCATGAGTCGTAAAAGGAACCTATAAAATTGTGCCCCATACGTAGGGCAGCGGGGCAGTCGGCAATTTCATATATATTTACGTCAATCTTCTCGTGTTATGAAACAACATAGGTGAAGGTAATATATGGTCCACCGTTACGAAACCAGTAACCTTGAAAAGGAATTGCTTATCAAAACGAAGTAGTACGGTGTAATCGACACACGATACATTACATTAAGTTTTGCAAACTAAAATTTCAATTTTTCTAAACTTAGGGACTTGTACGTGATATCTATAAAGATATCAAATAATTTTAGAAGTTCAATTCTCTTTATATTCTTTTCCTGTCTTTCAATCAATTATATTCTTTAAGAAAGTGTAAAATGATGGATATTTTCAAAAATTCATACTAAAATATCCCCTTAATCCTTAACTGGTATACTGGGGTCTCTCACGACCCCAACGAAATTTCTGTACACTAACTTCCACTACTGTATTGTACGAAAATTGAAAATACCAACATTTTTTGAACTACTTTAGAACATTTCGATTATTTATAATTTTAAATAATATACTTAAAAGTATCTGGAAAAATTTATACAAAGTTTTTGGAAGGTCCTACGATGGTACTTTATAATTTGACTGAACACTATAATATATCGTGTCAAACTCGTGATGAAAATTTCAAACAGCATCTACTAAATATGGATATTATTAATTTCCTTTATAGACTGAAATAAAATTCTATCTTCTTTTTCTAGGGAATTATGATTGATAAAGAAGTTCTAATCACGATAACCGTAGAATAAATCGTAGTGCAAAGGGTTAAGGGTTAATTATATTAGGCAAACACGAAGAAACACATAACAAACACACTTACCTTTCCTGCACTTCACACATCGTCGTAAACTTCAAACCAGCATGCCTCTGATGTTAACTGCGAGTTAATGAACAATCAACAAATGAACAAGAGTTCCCCACTTTGTGGAACTTCTTCGAAAATATATAGCGACCGCAGAAGAGTAAATTTAAAATTTTATTACAAACCTTCGGGACCGAAAACGATTCGAAGTTTTACGTCCCACACGCAGTATTTTTATTCGCGGCAGGATTTCCAGAGAGCAATTTCGTACGCATTTTTCAACGGTGTTTTGAATTGTGAGATTGGTTTTCCAGCGACTGCAAGTGATAAAATAGTATTCGTTGCTGTTCATAAAATGCTCCAATAAAAAGCCCCGTTTTTAATATTCCCGTGCCGGTAGAGGGCCCGCGTCATGCGAGTGCACATAAACTGTTCGGCTATTGAATTTTTTTTTGCATAAAGCCGATCCTCGTATAATGTAATATCATCCCCGGCATCTGATCAAAAATTAAACACCCATTTTCGGCGTTGCATCGCTTTCGCAGTACATGCTTCAGTCTTCAACTGACCGTTAAACTACTTGTAAAAATAGAATTGAGCACCATGAGAGGCAAGTTTCACCCTTTGCAGTCCGAATTATTTTTCAATTTTGTTGCCAACAACTCAATACTATTTTAACACATTACCGACCGATATTATTGGTACATGGCTAAACACTTTCTAATGGAACCTTCAATAGCGACAGCAACTGTCATTGTGAACTAACAAGCCACCCTCAATAACGTTAACCAATAGTTTCATTTAAAATTGTAAAAGAAAATGTAAAAGAAAATTTCTATGCTTTCTTTTAGAACAGCACAATTATTGAAAATCCAATTGTAATAGGCTTCCGGTAGGTAAAGTCTTAAGGGTGTAGAGACTCTTTTTTCCAGGATTGCGAAGGTGCGGGATTATTCGCCTTCTCATTTTTTCAATAATACAAGCACGAGGTTTTTCAGTAGTCTAAAAGGCTAGATAAAAGATCGAAAAAGGGCGCTATCTCCCTCAGAAGTCCTATGTTTTCGATTACGTAGTGTCATTTGCATTATTGGGCAGCGTAATTTGCATTATTCGGAAGCACACTATTTTCATAGCTACATGCAATGTTGGGCAATAAATAAATTTGTTTAAATAAATAATGATTTAAATAACAAGTTATTTGTTATTTGGATTTTCAAATAAAACGCAAAAATAATTATTTATCATCTGAGCAAGTCTAAATGAATTTATTTAAAATAAATATATCAATAAACGTATCAACAAATAATAAATTAAATTGTATTTTCATTCATTAATTCGCCCTTCGGACGAGCCCGACCACTGGCGGTATACCTGAAAAGGTTGCTATAGCAGAGAAAATACGCGCACGGATCAGCTCCGAATCGGCCGATTATTTACAACCACCGCGCTCCGACAAAAAATAGTTGTATTTACGTAAATATTATACATACGGGTAATCAGGATATTAATTTCGCCACGTGTTCATTGTATACATATACAAAATACAAGAAATAAGACAAGACCAAAAACTATTTAATTGATTTCCACACCTCTCAGTCCAAATAATAAATAATCTTTTATTTGCAAATAAGAAATAATAAATACATCATTTTTGGAATTATGTAAATAATTGTAATTTAAATAAAAAGTTTAGTTATTATTTGCAATTAAAATCACACGTTTATTTATTATTCAAAATAAAATTTGCCCAACACTGGCCACATGCAGCCGAATAATGCAAATTACGCCTCGTAAACGCAGAAATAGGACTTTTGAGGGAGATAGCACCCTAGATCGATCTTTTATCTAGCGTTTTTGACTACTGAAAAACCCCGTGTTTGTATTATCGAGCAATGAGAAGGCGAATCCCGCACCCTTGCAATCCTGGAAACAAGTCTACCACTTGAAATTTACTTCCAATGAGAGTTCCTTGACTGCTACTTATTTGAAACAATTTCATTTAGTAATTATATTAAATATAGCTCTCCAACTTAATTGTAATCTTTTGTTGTAGAAATAAAAAATTAAATAAATAAAGTTAGAACCGAATACATATAAAAACCCGTTTCATTTACATTTTTCTTTCTCCGACGTCGAGTCACACTCGGCAAAGGAGTGCAAAGGGTTAATGGAACAAAGACTGTGTGCTACCATAATATTACATAGAATTATTTGCAGAATTATTATGAACTGTTCAATTATATTATCAATAGCTAAATTTATCGTGCCAAAATCAATATTAGATATTACATATTCTAATCAAATTATTAAGTGTGTCTCCTTTTACTTCGAAAATATACACACACAATTACTTAAATAATAATAGAAATGGTGATATTAAAATAAGAATATATTACTTTGAAATGTTATACCAAACATTGGTCTTGAAGCTTCTGAGTAAATTCTAAAATGTCGTGAGATTACCAACGCCTGCATAATGTTTCTTATTACTAGACTGCGGATCTTTATGCAAAATAAATGTTTGCATTGATTGCAAGACACAGAAGTGAGATGACAATTTCTTCCTTCTTTTAATTATATCTGATTAAGCTGAAAACAATACGCTGATGTCTTTAAATCTTTTTAATATGTCCACTGCTTTAAATTGTGCTTACCCATTTTTGTCACAAATGCATAAAATCCGCAGTCTACTTATTACAGACGTAGCTTCAGGTGAGGATAAGCAGAAGGTAACCTGTAAATAATCACGAACGAGATCATTGAAATATACCAAAAATTTATTTACATAAAAACATGAATATAATACCTATAATATTTCAACTGCTGCGCTTTTTTTGTTTTCCACTTGGTGGCATACCTAAACAAGTAGCGTGGAGATAGGTTCATCGAGAAAATTAGTATTGTCGCAATTCCCTTGAACATCACGATAGTCGAAGAAAAGAAAGGAGTAATCACTGAACGCGGATCTAACTCTAAACTATATTCAAGGAAAGAGAAAGTACTTGATAAGATGCAAACATAGTTACCCGAAGGGTTCGTTCATTCATAGGCTAACTGGAAACAAATCAAACGAAACGCAGTTGGGGCCCGTAAGGGAGTTCGTAAGATTTCCTTTTCTCTCCTCGTCATCGGTTTTTGCACTCACATGAACATCATCGCCTCGAGACCAAACGAAATCGTGTTATTTATCCATTGTCATAAACGTAAACATTTACTATTATTGAACATCCGAGAATGCCCCCCCTCCCCCTCCGTACTCCCCGATAATAATTCCCATCATTGCGCTATCATTCATTACAATATTTACAAAAAACATACGTACAACATAGAAAGTTATCCGATGGGGGAAAACAAAGAAGGGTTGAACTTTCACTCAGAGGACCAAAACTTTCAACTTTTTTGAATGTAATATTCAGACTGCGGATTTTATGCATTTATGACAGAAATGGCTAGGTCTAATTCAAAACAATAAACAGATTAGAAGAATTTAACCCTTTGCACTCGGAGCTATTTTCACTCTAAAATTAAACATTTCTTCCGACCTAAAATATTTCCATTCTCTATGATTTTTTAAATTTGGTGGATGTGAAATTGATAGAATACCTCATACAGTACTTAACTGTTTAGTAATTATATCTAATCATGTAAACAATGTTTTAAATAATGGTATACCAATTTTTAATGGCGCCTCAGAGTCACCATTCGAGTGCTAGGGATTAACAGTGTCAATATTGCGTTGGCAAGAAAGTAATTTCGGTATTTTAATTTTAACTTTAACTTTAATGAATAAGATCTTTCCCTTTTGTTAGATGACCTTTTGCCAAAAAGAATAAACAAGAAAATGTTTTATTGATTAAAATTCGTCGTTTGAATAAAGAAATTCTGTTTTATTTCTCCTTAAAATACCGAAATTACTTTCTTGCAAACCCTATATTTTGACCATATCGAAATTATTAATGAGCAAAATAAATTTTTACTTAGCTCCTGTAGATTGCAATTGATGTGCAAATGCACAAAGATCCGCAGTCTAGTAATATTATACAATTAGACGAAAAAATGATAAAACTTTAAATTCTATTACGCGGAATAATCATAATCGGTGGCCCATAAAATCCTAATATAACCATTTTTGTTCACATTGAAATGCGTTTGGACACGATTTCGCGATTTGGAAACACTGTGTGTCGCCTCGGGCGCTTCGTAAAAGATTTCGCGAAGTTGACGCCACGTCGAGAGCCTTCCGCCATTGGATGTTCGAATGAAACAGAGCGACTGTCTGCAAAAAAAGATCCTGATCGATCTCTGCAGAATTCCACCTTCGCGTCGACAACTAAAATAGTCTTGCGTGTTGAAGAAGTTTGAACTAGCAATTTTTACGCTAATGTAAACGTAGATTACCGTACAATTATTCACCAAATGTTAAACAATAAATTGTACAGTGTACAGATACCAAGTTTACACTTCTTGTTAGAACATTTCAGAAATTCTTCACAGTGACTATCATTGCCTTCATTTTACAGGCTGATGTTGCCTCTTCTTTTTATATAATTCTATGTACAGAGTGTTCGAAAAATGGAAAGTGTAATTATAGAATAATAAATGATAATTCTGACATGATATTAAAACGATATGATGACTGACAAATTGAATTTCGATAAAGAAAATAGAGACAGCTTAGCACACAAAGGATTAGCAACGTATAAAACAGTGGCCGAGAATATCGTAAAAACGAGCACAAAGTTAACCGATAATACATTTAGCGCGATGGACACCTTTTTCGTGCTAGAGTGCATAACTGGCACCTCGCTTGCTCGCAAATTTGACCCTAGGGCAGTCGATATATCGGCATGCAATTAGCTGATCAGGAATTTTACCTACCAGGCGACATCGATAATTTATTAGGAAACACATGATTTTACAACATATCAGAAACCGGAAAGCTGTAAGTCGAAAATAGCAATAACGCATAATACCAGGTTAGGATGGATAATCACCGGATGGATAATCAATATTAACGCTAAAACTGCGAGATTCTGAATTCTTTCATATATAAGATTAATGAGATTTTAAAGCTGCATTCATGAGGATACATTCGATTAATTCCTTTGGGCATACAGTAAAGTCGCGTTTACTGTCCAACAACCGTGTTTGCACGGAGAGTGACCGCATACCGACATTATATTTTTATGACTGCGTCTACCGCGCCGAGAGTTCAAAAGAAAACCGAACGTAGAGAAGGACCACTACTAATAGTACTAATCGAATGTACAAAAACCTCTTTATTTTTCATTATTTTTTTGTGGGACTTTCACTAATTTATTTCTGGCATTTTCCTGATTAAAATAATACCAAACACGATATAATTTCAACTGTATTTAGTGGTTTAATCGACGATGAAAGTTTCGGTCGCAAGGAAGGACAGCGTCCGGGAAAGAAAGAGACGCGGACAGTCGCCATCGCCGGCACAGTTCAAAGGCCCGCGTATTCGCTGTCCTTCTTTGCGCCCGAAACTTTCAACGTCGAAATTATATCGTGTTTGGTCTTATTTTAATCAGAAAAATGCAAGAAATAAGTTAGTGAAAGTCCCACAAAAAATAATGAAAATAAAGAAGTTTTGTACATTCGATTAATGGTGTCAATGTAGTGGTGTTCACACCGATATACCCGAGCCGAGATCAAACGTCGCACCGCCTGGACAGTGATCGCATACTCGATCGTAGACAGTAAACACGACTTTACCGTATATTATAATAAAACTCGCTAAAATTCCTAATAAATGTACCGTTGTTCCCTTTATAACTAATGTAAAATTGTCTAATTTAAAAGCAGTAAAGTTTAAAAATTGTTAAACCAAAAATTCTGTAGTTAGGAACACCTAACTGTGTAACAACACAGCAATATTAGATAACATGTACGATAATGTTCATGTGGGTATTGTCAGCGGAAGAATCCTGAGTTGAGTTGTTAAACCCGATAGACGACAGTGGCTCTACCTCCTACAATGATTTATTAACCTCCAAAGATTTGGAAACGCTTTGGATGGTTTGATCGGATGACGCAGTTGATCTTTACTCATCGTATGCTTGCCTAAACATCTTGTGCACGTAGGATCCAGAGTCGCCAGATTAACCCGTTGCCTTACAATAATGTGTCAGACTCGTGACGAAGATTCTGAACAGAGTCTAAATAAATATATGTATTTTATTAATTTACTTGAAACCGAAATAATATTCCTTTTTGGGTTTGTTAATCTGCAGCTATTGGAGAGCATACAGGATTCAATAGTTTCTCCTGTTTTAGGAAATTACGATTTACAAAAAGGTTCTTAGCACTGAAACCGTAAAATAAATCGTAGGGCAAGGGATTAAAACTTGTCTCCCCACTCTACTTTCCCCTTCTACGTCTATGTGTCACAATGTCGCGTGACTAATTCAGCACTGACAGAAAGGGGATAACTTTTTCCCTCGATTCGAGTCAACTCCCCCGATCTGGCGGCTCTGGCAGGATGTCGATATCGATCGGGACTTACCGGTTTGAGTCAATCGCAGATACAGTGGCTGCCGGAACTAGAACTTTTGTATTTTCAACGGTTTCGTTACCCCAGCCCTGCATCATGGTTTCACCAAAACGTCTTTCTTTCGTGATTAATTATTTTAATATCCTTGTTAGCTACAAGAGTGTGTTTTTAAATAAAAAATAATATAATATTTATATACAACTCTGAATAATGCTGCTTGTGTTGCCATTTCGTCGACCGGCCGAATTCTTGTCGGCGACTCGCGTAGTCTTCGGTCGATTAAGGAATCATCAGCAATCGCATAAGTTCGCCGCACGCATTTCACACGAAACTGTAGTATCTACCAGATCCCAAGCTGCTGTTTCATCGTTTGCAGACACTCTGTACATCGGTTTACATTTCATTACAATATTCATCCACAAGCAACACGCTGAAAGAGTGTCAAAACTTTCTCTCTCTCTCTCCCGCTCTCCTTTTTTCAGTTAACGCTGCGTTAGTACTACATCCTACAACTGTTCCTGATTTCGATCGAGAGATCCTTAAGGTTTAAACAATGAACTCCCGGCATCAACGTTCTCCCGGGAGCATAACGTGTCCCGGTTCGCTCTCGAACATCCGTGTTTTAAGAGGCTCTCATCGTGGCGTATGTTTCTCCGACGTAGAACCCGATCATCCCGGAGGAAAAGCCATCCGGTGAGGTTCTTACCGTTATTCTCGCTTATCGTAAAGTCAGACGACAGTCATCAAGATTCCGTAAGTTCGATACATTAGTCCCAAAAAACGTATATCGTTAGCAATATATCGTTACCATTACTATTATTGGTTCCGTTTGATTGGACCGCACGCACGGTAGACAAAATTACAGTTACATATAAATCGACGTCAGTATGTGTGTGTACACGTGTTTCTTTGTGTGTTTATACGCGTCTGTGTATGTGTGTGTCTGTGTCTCTATCTCTCTCTCTCTCTCTCCTTCTGTCTGTTCGCGTTATTTTCTGGGGAGAGGTCTCGCGTGTCCGTGTGCGATCGATTAGAAAAACGTCCACCAGGATCGTATACGTTCGGGAACGGATCCTCACTCCATCGGACTTCTATCAAAACTCGGCTAGTAGAAAATATCGTATCACGGTCCTTGGGTATTCTTAACAGTGTAAAATGGCACAGGACTCGGCGAGACCTTCCCGAACGGCGCGTTTTGGCCGTTCTCCTCGGTGTCCACAAAGAAAGATACAAACTTTTCGAGTACACCTGAAACTCGCGGTACAAATTCATGAGTATAAAGAGTTAAATCGGTCGCTGTAGGCAACAGGAGGTGTTCAGTCGTTGACGAAAAATTCCATTGGCGATCACACGCGGTGTAAGTGCAAAATGGCGGCGCGAAATATGCCGCTGCTTGTTCAGAGTATAAAAAGACGCGCGCGAACTTGAGAACGAACGATTCTCAAATTCGCCAGCTGTAAACCGTTCCTCGAAATCGCTCATGGACTCGACAACCGAGATGCGTCTGATCACCGCGCTAACAACTATATCCTCGAGCAATTTCGTGTCGTTCCGCTTGGTAAAAAAGTCGTTACAAATTCGTACGGTGTATATATTTACATTGAACCATGACAGCAGTAGTTTCAGCGGAACCAGTGGATCAGAAGGATGTCACAGATTTCGAATGTTCGACGCAAGTCAATTGTAAAGACCACGACGATTCGCGCGATTGCTTCCCGATCCGATCGAAGATCTAAGTAATCGTATTGCTCAGAATAGATTGTACGTTCGAGCTGTCTCGAGCTGTCCGAAATTATGCGAAACATGATGCTAGGTGAGAAAGAAACTCGGTGGTTCCGTTGACAATTATGACAAATGAGAGCAGAGCCGCGCGTGGCGTTCGATCAAGGTCCATCGAATAGGTTCGAGTTACCGTCAAGTGTCCACGTCGCAGAGGATAGCTTGATTCGTACGTTATCATCTAAACATACAGCATCAAAGTCGATATATTGATATAAACGCTCATACGTGTTCCATTTATATACATACACACCCATTTACAAAGGTTTCTGAAACGCGTTGCGTACCATCGTGTGTTTTGTGAACAACGTTTTCATCATTCATGAGCAGGGGAGACAGGCTAAATTGATACAGAGCTGGGTCGGACCTTTGTTAGGTGTAGGAGGCCGCTGAAATGTGTCTCAATTAGGGCGTCTCCCGCTAACATCGGCTAAAGGATTAGCTCTCCAAAAGGGCTGAATTGATTTTTCATTTTCTCCTCAAGAGGAGAAGTGGTTCTCTGTATCAAAAGGTCGTTACAGACCTTTTTTTCCAATAATAGTATGTATAATTTAACCAAGACGAGAAATACAACAAGATACAGTGCGATCTCGATTATCCGAACATCCAAGTCGCCAGTATCCCAACATACTTAAAATTTAAATAGCTCTATCTAAAACGACACACAAGCAACACTGTTTGTTGTACAATCAATAGAGATTGAATCTAGCATCGTAATTAAGTTGCTATTTTATTATACGAACTCTCATGTTTCTCAGTCCAGTCCGGATAATCGAGGGTCCATTGTAATTTGTTCGAATTTCCAATATGGTATAGTCCATGCTCAACAATGTGTACGTTAGCCAACATTATTCAATTGTCTCATCTCTTCAATAAAAAACTAAACATTCATGTTGATTTTAGAAATTGTCAAAAAAAAAACAAACGTATGAAACTCTACATTTTGAATTAACTTGGTTTCACGTTGTGTCACTTTCATTTATGTAATATTGTGTGAAGCACATTGATAGATTTCTCTGAAGAACGTCGTTGCATTGTATTGACTGATCTCAAAATATTTTCAATACATTCTCTACATTTTCTTTGTAAATAAATTAAAAATTCACAGAAATTAAGGTATGTATTACATACCGATGAAATAAGCTGTACTGTCCCCGAGACAAACTGCAAATATGTACCAAATTTGATAAAATTAATACGATAAGTATCATTCTGCTAATTGAAACATTTTGTCTAATAATTACTTCTAAGCAACAAGTACAACTATAAAAATGTAATAAAAATGATTGATAGAGAGTTGTAATAGCATATTTTGTAGATGTATCAATATGTCTCAATGTAATACGAATTTGTATACCTCAAAGTTTCAATTACAACATAAAAAAGAGGAATATTTGCAATTAAGTCTTAATAATGTCACAAAAAGTGCAACCGAGAAAACTTATCAACTTGCCAGTCTCCCCTATATGTTGCAAAGTATTAGGCTTCTGCATACGAAATATCGTTCTTCACAATAACAAAAGAATTCGAATGAAAATCAACGAATACGACTTTCAATACGTTTACCATGTTTCCCGGCTTGCTCCCCTAATCTTTGGAAAGAATATATTCCCACTTTTTTTCAATTCACTTTCGCTGACGAAAACTGATTTCTAATAGGGAGACTCACGGTCAATCTACTTCTGTACCCTTAAAAAGCGATATCTCGTTCTCAAAATCAGATGGGCTGAGATAAAATTTGGACGGAGTGAATATTCAAAGACGAACGCATTAAATTAACCAACAATTTTCTCAGAGAAGATCTGGATACAATGTTCGAATTACTTCTTTCAGATCAAATCTAATTGAAAAATCAGCGTTAAGTAAAAATAATTGTCTCTATTCTCCTGTATCATATAAACGAAGTTTCATGAACACGGGAACCCTAAGTTGAACAAGATTTACGAAATATTAAAAACGCTAACAGATTTTAACGAATCAACGAATCTCGATTGCAAGAGACACGATATTTCATATGCAACAAGCCAACCACTTTTAACCACAATGTCTTCGGTGTAACAGTTTCAATCTCTCGTCATCTGATTCGTGCGCAGCCGTTCCGTTGTAATAGAAAACAAGCGAAAAAGGTCCGTCGTTAACTGGTCGGCGGACACCAGAGATACAGCTAAGCCTAGTCAACTCTGGATTGATTTGCACAGAAAAAATGGCGAGCGCGGTTCACGCGTTTTAAATTCGATTGGCTTATGTCCGACCGCGTCCATGGTCTCTCTGTGGACACTCCTAAGCGAAGATCGCTCGCAAAGTCGACGTTTCTCCTCCCGGTTTGACGGGGAACCAAAATTAGGAGCTTAAGACTTATATATCACATCCTCAATATGTGCGGCAGTGTTTCCCTTACGTTCTACTTGAATGGCCGTTGCTAAATCGCCGTTAAGACAGATGCTTCACATCGGACTTGATAATCTATAATTCCGATTATTCCGGTGGTCCTCGGTTCCGGTCCACCAACGTTTTCTCTCGCTAAAAAATTCTCTATAGGACACCGACGCCGAGGGTCGAACCCGGCGACGGCGTTGACGACCATTTAATTGGCAGTATCGATCAGACTTTCATCCTCGAACTCCTAAATATACATCGATTATCCTATAACTGCCGCAGCTGGTTGTTGGGTAGATACAGGACATCCAGCCAAGCTGATTCCATGCAAACTCTGACGACATATGCGAACACAAAGCCGAACGTTCTCCCTCTCTCCCTCCCTTCAAGGATAATCGTCGATCCCCTTTCCCCCTTGCCTGAAGAACGGAAATCCTTCGAACGGTGTAACAGAAAAAGGACGATCAACGAACGCGTGGACTCGATACTAGGACCTCGAGAAATGGTGACCAAATCACAGAACAAAGCGAATTCCTTCTCGCCGTTTCTCAGTCCTTCCACCAACTGCACAGACAACAGTACCATCGCCTTTCGGGACGGGGCTGAATTATCTGCTATTGTCAGTGCATCGCTCTGGTGGTGGTCAAATGTGTGGTCTCTGCCCTTTTCGGTGGTGGTGGAGGTGGTCTTCTCTTGTTGGCGATGGCGTTCACGATGTTGATGCTGCGATTCTCATCGGCGAATCTGACGGTCGGCTGCCGGGCCGGGCTGGAAGCGTACTCCACGGGAGCATGGGGGTCCGTTGTATAAACGTTCTCGTACAGGTTGTCGGCCCCGTAGTGTTCCTGAACCCAGTTCGATACGTTAGTTTCCCTGTAGTCGGCCACGGCGGGCGGTGGATCGCGAAAGCCAAGTACCTCGTGCGGAGTGGTGGTCGTGTCGAGTTTACACTTCTGCGCCACCTGCCACTTCTTCCTCATCACCCTCTGGAGATCCTTCAGGAAATCGCCGGGTGGAGCTTGATCGGACGCAGCGAGTTTCTTAGGAGACGTGAGCCTCGTGCTGTCCGATCTCCTCGGCGGCATGGGTTTTCTTTGCGGCAGAGCAGGACTTCCCGGTTCTTGTTGCGGCGGAAGGTTGAAGGTGATCTTCTTGCCCGTACCAGTTTTCGACTTCGGCGATGTCGGCGGTTCTTGAATAGTCACCCTGCGTTGCGGCTGAGGACTGGACGCCGCCTTCAGTTCCGCTAGATAAGGTGGAGCTGCGTAGTGGCTCGAGCTCTGTTTCATGGCACTTCGTCGCACGGTATCCATGTTCGGGTTCGGCCTAATCGGTTGGACCGTCGAGTGCGGCAGGGAATGAGTCCCGTATATCGACTCCGCTTTCGAGTTCTGCCTCGTCAGGCTCTGCGAATTGCCGTGCTGCTGCTGAACGCCATAAGCCGGAGGAGCAACGAACGGGGGAGGCGAAGCAAAGTTTGGAGAACTTGGCGCGTACGTGGGTGTACTCGCGCTGGATCCTGGGTACGAGCTGTGCGATGAAGCCACCGAGTTCGCCGAGTTGTTCGCGTGGAGAGAGTTCTGCGCGTTCAAGTTGTAGCTCTGACTGTTCTGTACCGCGGTGTTATTCTGTACAGCGTTGTTCGCGTTCGTGTACATTTGCTGGTTGTTCGACGGCCTCGACGGAGTGTGCGTTGGCGTGTTCTCGGGCGTCACCGAGTTCGTCGGAGTGGACTGTTTGGGCCTTGCACGTCGGATCGTCCCTGTTTCTCCTACCAACGGGCTCGGGGGTGGCGGGAGCGACGCCAGACTTAACGATGAACCGGATAGCTCAGGCGTGTTGCACACTGGGATTTCGCCAGGCGCTGGAGGTGGTGGCAACGAGTCCAGGGAGAGATTCGATCTAAACATCTCGGGCGGAGGCGGCGGGAGTGGTTCGTTGTCTGACTCGGTTTCCTCGGCGACTCTTGATGGCGACGGTGGCGGGGGCAGCGAAGTGATCGAATCCATCTGTAGAACGTTATTCGGTAAACAGATTGTTGATGCGAGATCGTGCAAACGAACCATGTTACTGGTACGTACCATAGACGGTGGAATAGGACTTGTCGGTGTTTTCGATTCTTGACTTTCCGTTCTGTTGTATCCCATAGGGCTGGCCCTCTCTCTGACTGGTGTACCGGGGGGTACAGGACTGACCGGAGTTGCGTTGCTGGATCGGTGGTGTCTCTTCAGCGTTCCAGACCCGTCGGAATCGGTGCCACTCCTTCTACGACTGTGTCTTCTGGTCAACGTACCGGATCCCGAGCTCGTAGGACTCGGACAGGAGTCTGGCTCGTCTCGAACCGTTTCGCCTACTTCCTTCAATTGTCGCGTGATCGATGTAAGAGGCAGTTTCGGGTTCATCGAGGGTTTCCTCTTTATCGTTCCCGTTGGAAATTCGCCACACTCGAAAGCTACCTGCAGCATCGAACGAAAGAAATTGTTATGTGTTAATTCATCCGCACACTTACAAGAAGGGTTTTTCAATTTTGTAAATTGTTGTACCTCGCAACTGCTTGGCGCTCCATCCGATAGACACCCGCTGGAACTCGAACTGCTGGCTCTGCTTAGCCTCCCGTCGGTATTGTAATTCTGTCGTTGATCGGAATTATAACTTTGCCTCTGACCATCGTACTGTCTGGTGTTGGTAGTCTCTGTACCGTTCCGCGAATTTTCCGTGAATTGGCGAGCATTGTCGTTGCTGGTGTTGTACTGTGTTTGATTCTGAGGCGGCACAGCGATCGAGCTAACGGAACACGATCTGGCATGCGCGAGCAGATCGAGATCTTCCTGCGCCAGCTCATCGATCAGAGTTCTGTAATTCTCCATCAGCTGTCTGCCATACTTGGCCACTCTGATCCCGACCATCCATCGTTCCAAAGACGCGTTGTCATCCGCGCAAAGGAACTTAATATACTTTGTGGATTTCGGCTGCTGCAGCCTCGGATGCTTCACCGCGAAGCAGAAATCCGTCGGCGCTTTATACTTCTTTTTCCAGCCAACGCCATAGTAGATTTGATTCACGTCGAATGTTGCCAGACAAACCAGATCACGCGCGGTACGAGCCTTTTCCTTCGGCCAATAGTAGAGGCCGGAAGCTCTTAGGATGAAGTGGTACCTTTTCCAACCTTTCTTGCTGTCTGATTTCAAATATAAGGGCCCCTCGACCTGAAATTTGAGGCGACCATGTGACAATAGGTTACAGTGTCTCTACTCACATATTCTGATGCATTGCTCATAACTATTTCTAATATGTAACATTTGTCTACGTTCATTTTCTCGTACATTTCGTGAACATCATTATCACTAAACTTGTCCTGTGTCTTCATGTGTTGACATCTTCAATTGACATTTCTCTGTATTTTATTTTTAAGTTGGCTAATCCTTATTCTTACAATGATATCGACATGATACTACTAGAATTGCGACCATTGATGTAATAAAGACGTGAGTGCAAAAAATTTGAATATTTACAATAACTGTTGAGAGCATATATTTTCCAAACGCTCTATTCCATAATGTTTCACATCTTTGTTTCTAGAGATTACTCGTCGATTTCTTTTTTAAGTGTTCGTGGCAAATGTGAAACTTGGAAAAAGCCCCAGATATATACAAAATATAAACAACGTTCAATTACTTCTGAAAAAATTAGAGCTGTATAAAATGCTGGACTTTCTCTAGCTTCGAAGACATTGAAGTGAAACTTCGAGTATACTACTTTGAATGTAGAATACATTGAACCAATGTCTGTATGATGACCTCACGCCCTCACTGCACCTATGGCCTCAATTGCAGATAGTATACATACCCTGTGAATCCAACTACATAGTAAACTACAAACGTTTGTAGAAATTTATATTTTTGCAGATTTAGAAAAATGGTAATTAAGCAGATTTCTATCATGAAGAATTGAAATATATAATATTTTAAAACGTACAGTTAAGTAGAGCATAGAACCGAAATATTTTTCACGGACAAAAATGATTTTTATTTTTATTGAGATAGAACGAACCTTGCCAAAAGCTCTGGAATATTTTATGAAAATAGTTATGTCTGGACTGAGGATTTTATGCATTTATAACAAAAGTGAGTTCGTGAAATTTATACAAAATAGATTATTAAATGGAAGAAATACATTTCTATTGGACCCTGTCTCTTTAGAGCAGTGTTTCCCAACCTTTTATGCCATCCCTTCTAAAATTCTTATGTCCCCTATGTAATATATACATAATTTTTAGTATTAAAAAATTGAATTGTTCAATGAAGAAACTTAAATGATAGGTTTTACGAAGAAATCACTAGGAAATTGTTGAGGAAACACAGTCCTCTAGTACAAAAACAGTACTAAAAATTCAAGTACGAAATAATTTTAATGAAAGATTTTTATATATTATTTTAATTATTAGAGTAATTATTTATTCTTTACATTTAGCGAGATCCTTGCGCTTGATGCTTGCTGCAAAGAGATTTTATATTAGGTTCCAATTTATTTAGCTTCAGTCTCAAGTCTCCCAGTTGTGTTCTATCCAGCCGATTTATTTTTTTAGCAGCATATCATTTATAGTACTAAATCCACATTTAGCTAAATATGAAGATGGAAACGGTAACAATAGTTTTCTTGCACATATGGTTGAATTTGGATATTTGATTAATTTACAGTAAATCCTGTACAGTCGCAAAAGCATCGGGGAGGTTCGTTTGCAAAGTTCATTGACGGAAACTATCTTTTTGAGCTCCAAAGACCGGCCTGAACGTAGAAAAAAACAGCGTGTGTAAAGAGAGAACGCGCGCAGCCGACTGTCCGCGTCTCTTTCATTCCCATACGCTGTCCTTCCTTGCGCCCGGAACTTTCATCGTCAATTAAACCACTAAATACAGTTGAAATGATATCGTGTTTGGTATTATTTTCATCAGAAAAATGCCACAAATATATTGGTGAAAGTTAATCATGTACGACCTTTTTGTGCCTATAGAGGATTTACTGTATAATTTAATCTCTGGACGAGTTCATTTCCGAATTGCCCCACTTAACAATCAAATTGGCTCCCACGTTGGGAAACACTGCTTCAGAGCCTTTTAATTTTTATTTTGTATCAAGTTTTGCAGTCTGGTTATGACAATCTATTATCACTGTAAAAGTGTAGAAGTTTACAGTTATTTTAACGGTTTTAATCCTTTGCGTGTATGGATTCTAAATCGAATATTGATGAAAATTGTATAATACGTATTCCGATGAGAACGACCTGTCGGAATTTTTGCACGCGAACACATTGGCGCGGAACAATCGCTAATCCGATTTTGAATCGACAATTGCAAATGTTTGTCTCTGGAAGCGATCGAATAGTCCATCATCGGCTTAATTTGATTTGAAGGGAAATTTGATTTTTACGATTTTAATCCTCTGCTCAATATAGCTGACTATATTTACCTAACGTTGAACTATACACTGGAAGTGACTACAGTCATCCGTAAAAATTGTACTCTTATCGACAACTGTGAATATAACAATATGGATCACGCGTCTGCCAAATCGAGTAAATAACTCTCCAATACACGCAGTACAAGGAAACCGATAAAACAATCTACACATCTAAAATTTTAAAAAATCTGTTGACAGTATTGAGGAAACTGGGATGAAATCCCAACTATTAAGGAAATATATTTTAAATATAAAAAGTAAAGTAAAGGAAGTCCTGCAACGAACTTATATTATAAAAATTAAGATTCTACGTTGGATTCATAGAAAACGGTTAAAAGTGAAAGGGTAAAGGTACTTTCACAAGATTCAAAGGCATGAAACGTTCATAGTTAGACTGCGGATCTTCAGAATAGAAAATGGGCACCAAATAGAAATTTATTTCGTTGTTGAGTAACTTCAAAAAGATAAAAGTAATATATTAATACTTTCAATCAATTAATTCTTATTCAATCAATTAATACTTTCAATTCAAATTCTTTCAATCTTTATACTCTATCAAATTGCACCCATCCATTTCTTATGAATGCATAAAATTCGCAGAAGAATGAGTTACCTCTGGTACGCCAACATTGCTGCTGGAGAAGAATTCTTCAAGAAGGATATTGCGCGAGTGGTCATCGTATTCCGCGCTACTTCTGTCCGATGGGCCGAGGAGGAACCTTTCCGGATTAAGGAATAGCTGAGTTTTGTCTGGCCGTTCGACGAAAAGTAGCTTATTCTTCGAATCCCTCGTCCACAATAACAGATTTTCCACCAGCAGCTCGTGATCCTCGTAAACTCGCTCTGCAAGATCGAAACTGGTAAGTGTCTACGATGCTTTTATCGAAGATCGACTTATCGTGTCGGAGAGGATGCTCACCCATGAAGAGATCAGGCAAATGCTCGACTACAGCCCACTTTGGATCCATTGGCACGTGATTCTTGTCGGCGAGTAGCCTACAAACATGAGCCACGCTCATTCCCTCATCAACGAGTAAACTTTTCCCACTGCCGTCCAGTGTGAACGCTTTAATGAACAGCTTCTGGACACTCGCCTCGCGCATTTTCTCCAGTGCCAATCGTATCTTCTCTGCTTTGACTCTGCTTGCAGCGTCTGGCGAATTTATGGAATTATGTCTCACTCCATTTTCTATCACTTTGCTTAATGAGATATCGAACTACTGCAATCTAATAAAGCCGAAGAGCTCTTCCTCTCTCGTGTTTGTCTTTCAATGTATGTAATTCGGTTGGGTACAATTATTTTAATCGTATTCAATCAATTGTATGTCGATCGTGTACCTAGTCGATTGATAAAAAACTACGAATACCGAAATAAATTTTGGTTATTGCTTTTAGTCAGAAAAAAAATTAAAAAGAACTGTAGGTTCTGGAATTAAAAAATAGGAAAATTCTATTCGCTTGAGACCTGCTTAATTAGGGATGAGTCAGGCGACACCCACGTTGCATGCACGTCCTAATTAACTGTACAATGCATGAAAAGTAATATTTTTATATGGTCCACGAAATGTTAGTGATATTTGTAGTATACAACACGCGAGAGCTCCGTAAAAAACCGTTGAAATTTTATCTTATACCGTAATAAGCTTAATAGCAAACACGAGTTTCTAGTTAGTTGGGTTTGGCTAAATTATTAAAACGAATTGATAGATATGTATTAAATATTGTGTGCTGATATTGATGTAACTTACCCATAATTTGATGGGGTTGCTGTTGAGGGGCTGTGTGCATGGCGGTCTGAGGAGGTTTGTGTCCAGAGCCGCTGCTGCTCGCGGAGCTCTCGCTGGACAGCATCGAGACCGTGTCCGAGAATGCGCTGTCATTGTCAGGACTATCGGTTCGCATAGCTGTAACAAACAGTTGGCGCCCGTTGAAGAAAGTCGACAATGTAAGAACATATTAATTACGCAGTTGCGAGTTAGAACCGGCTGTTTCAAGTCTGTTGGTCCTGATGTCTAAGATAAACTGACAAGAGTACGCGTCACGGTGTCCCTAGGGCCTAGAGAAACTAGTTCGACCGTGTTTTTACGGTGCGCGATTTGCGCACGAGCAAAGACAGTCAAATTCTGCAGCGACAAACTTGAAGAAACGCAAAGAAGGGTAATGCAATTTACTATGGACCAATTTGCAATTTACAATGGACCAAACGACTTTGTAAATGTAGGGGAAGTCGGGGTATTGTGAGCCACGGAGAATCGTGAGCCAGCGCCATCTGTGTTTTACTGGTAAATAATGACAGCTGCGAACAACTGTTTTTGAGTTGTCTCATAATAAGGTAATATTTCCACGATCAGTTAAAGTACGCACCCGCATCATTACTTTGCTCTGTTAGCAGATACAAATTCGCTGCGCTCGAAGTATTATTTTCATTTCGTGTTTGGTCTATTATCGTTACATTTTTCTGTGGATCTAAGCAGGTAACTGTGTTTATAATACTCGTGTGACTTTAAGCTTTCGAAATAAAGAAAGAAATTTGAATTAGGTGAGGTTTGTGTTATTTGTTTGTGGCCAAGTTGTAAAAATAAGGGTTCGGGGAATTATGAGCCACTTTTCTCGGGGAATTATGAGCCACTTTTCTCGGGGAATTGTGAGCCACTCGATTGTTGACATTTAACGAGCTAACGTCACGTGTTTGATGTTTCTCAATGATTGAAAAATTGAGAAAAAGAAAATTGTTCATCTTTTCAAAGATGAACCGTCAAAACACCATTCATTGCAACGTCTGCGATCGTGCCATCCACTTGGAATGCGCCGGAATGACCGCAAGAAATTGGACTTGTGAGCTTTGCATTTCAGATTAATTGTGGTTACTTTTAACTCTTTTTTTCTTATTATTAAAAAATTATTTTGTCATTCAGATACATGAATAAACATTTCGTAACAGAAATTGTAATTTTTATATGATTTTGAAAGTGGCTCACGATTCCCCGAGATTTTCCAAATTCAAGAAAATGCAAATTTTTTGTAATAGTCTTAAAATCATCTAATTTGCAGATATTAGATTAAACTATTGTGTCTAAAAGAAAGGTAAATCTTCATACTACAACATTTAGCGTTGAAATTTGATGAAAAACTTAATTTAATAGCAGTTTTTTGGCAATAAAAAAAAGTGGCTCACAATACCCCGACTTCCCCTAGTAAATGACGTCTCACAAATATGTTAAAAAAATGCATTTGGTCGGAAGTGTGAAAAACAATAGTAAAAATTGATTTTTACGACTTTTTTAGCTGGGCCAATAACGAAAATTTAAAAGATGCGTTTGGTCGACTTGTATAAATTTATATACGTTCTGAAAAAGGACGAAAATCTTGAAAAATTGCAATTTTTACCACTTTTGATCGTTTATAACTCGTAAACCAATTAACCAATTTCAATGAAATTTTCGGAGCGTATATAATTTATACACGTTGAGACCAAATACATCTTTTAAATTTTCGTTATTATATTGTACCTTAATTCTATTAAATTATATTGTTATTATATTGTTTTAATATTTCGTAATATATAATATATTGTTTTTCACAATTCTAAAAGATTTTTCCAGACGTCATTTACTAAACTAATTCTTCTAGCCTTACAGAGAAATTCAAGTTGTTTGGTCCATTCATAAAAAGTTAATCTGATTCAAAGTGTGTGTGATCAGTTTTGCTCCTAACTGTGGAAGCGACCAGCAAAGTCATCAAATTTGATCTGATACGGTCGCAAGAAAACTGACAGGGTTTCTTTTCAACCCTCGGTTTCTGAAAAATTTTAATTATATATTTTATTAATAATAGTGTAGCACTTTTTTAATGGCGCCTCAGAGTCGCCATTCGAGTGCTAAGGGTTAAAACGTAGTGCTCCCGATTAAACTGCAACGATAACGCAATCCAGGTGTCAAAGGATTAAGTCCTGACGATTACCTCCTTCATTCTTGCCGATGTCGGTATTATCGCCGGGCGTGATCCTGGTGCTGTTAGGGCGACCTTGTCTCTGAGCATCCGGTGCGGATGTAGCAGCAATGTCACCGTCGCAGCGGCGCTCCAGGGCGCAGAGCTCGCCGAGGATGGCATCCAGATCGACATCTTGGGTATCTGTAACGAGAGAAGAACGAAACGAACCAATTAGTCCCGCGCGAAAAATAAAAGAACACGCCCGATAAAAAGGAAGGGAAGCACGAACAGTAAAAGTGATGCGAGTCGCGTGTTCCCCGAGAGAAAGACTAGTAAGATTACGATCGCTGGAAGCTGGACAAGGGTCGACTGGGATTATGAACGATACACGTCGATGAAACCAGTTCTGCGTTAATTGCCCGTACGATTGTATGGCCGTCCGGTAACCGCACGTCGACCGATCGTCTGTTCCTCGAACGTGAAACGAGGACTCGCGGGCTCGTGTACCTGACCTCGTGCAACTAACGTGAGCGAAAGTCCTTGGCTGACCAAGAAACGAACGCCTTTAATCGAAACTGAGGATAGTTTGTGCGCATAAGCCGACGGAGATTTCATTCCCAGCGCAGCGCAGCATGGGGCGCACTGGTTCGAATGCCACAATTCGCTGGACAAAATCCATTTTCAAATCAACAAAAATTAATCAATTATAGTGACCTATAATAACCAGATTACGGATTTTGAAACAGTGAAAGTATATATTATTTTCACTACAGTGAAATTATTAGCAAAAGGGTGGTTTGTTAGTTTATGATTAAAGTTGCTATTGCAGTTAAGGGGCCTATTATAAAATGCTTTATCTCCCCATGGACCATACATTTTAAAAAATTATGAAATAATCGCCAACAGATAATGTGCTGACAGTAAGATTTTTAGAAAAATTCCTTCCTCAATGTTTTAATATAATACAGATGTTTATTTATCTGAAGTTTCCAGTCACCGCTCTAAATATTCACGATCACAATTATCAAAACAAATTTATAGAAAATTGTATACAGTATTACGAGAAAGTGAGTAACTAAATTTTAAATCGTAAAATGGATGCTGTATGAATTGTCTAATAAATGTTATATGAATTTTATAATGAACGTTATACCACGAGTTCACTAGAAAATAGATTCCAGTCGATATGTTTTCAAATTAGGGTACAAAGCAGTGGATTTGTATCGATAACCATCATCCGCAACGATATTTCCGTTGTTAATATAACAGGCTCGTTAAGAAAACCGTGGTAACGAGAGTTCAGTTCGAATAAATTGCACGGCAACTTGAACGAGGTGGAGATAAAGGGACGAAATTGCTAGATCTCCGTGTTTTCAAGTAAACCGAGCTAACAACGTTTCCGTGTTGGCATCCGTTTCTTTTCTTTCCAGCCATTCCCCGTTGAAACATTCTTCTTCGAACGGTCGCATACGAAATCGAACGTACATATGCCGGTAGAACTCGTACACGATCGGCTGCGTGTGCTTGACTCTGTGTAGCGTAATAATTATCGTGGATCGTTACCCGCGCACGATAATGCCGGCTTCGTTAGGATAATTAACGAAATTAGCCTGCACTCGACCGGGTAGCTAGAAAACCGATTTCATCACCCAAACGAAATTATTCAAATGAATTGCACAACCGCCTTATCCTTTCCAGGCGCATTACACCTTGTTTCGATTACAATCTCGACCTGTTATCACTTATTCAGCCTAAAGAGAAACACGTGGAACGTTTTGTGGGATTTCCTAGGGGCGATATTATTTGTTTGCAAAATTATTCGGGCTTCTGTCGAATCCTGAATAGAGAGTTGTACATGGTAGTATTAATTATATTAGACTGTGGATATCCATGCAAAATAAAAATTGTGTACGCTACTTTTAAGACACGGGAGCCAAGAGTTCTTTCTATGTTTTCTCTGTATCCACCCATTTTTGTCGAAAATCATAATTTATTACTAGACAGCGGATCTTTATGCAAAGTAAAAATGTTCTACCTGAATAGCAACAAACTGGAGTGAAATAGAAATTTATTTTCTTCCTTAATGTAGTTAATAGATTGAAAATAACGTAACAGTATTTATTAATTTTCTAAATGTTTTTTACCGTTTTATGTTACACCTGCTCTATTATTTTACAGAGTATAAATTATATGTTTTTCAATTCATTCTCCTATGAATAATTCAATGGTATCATTATTGAAACGGATGCGCAAGCATTTAACATACCATAATGAAGAATGCACTCAATGCGAGTTTTTGTTGCCTAACATGCTGACTGTCTTTCAGTCGTATGTGGGTGACACGGTTCGTCTCCATCTTGAAAAGTTTATTTCTGTCGCAACACGTTTTTGTAAACCGAACTTCACCAGGTTTTGTAGACTTTAGAAAACTTCTGGTGTCGGTGATTAAATTACGTTGACTCTGTGGAATTTGTTCTTCATTTTTGTGCCACAAAACAGTGGGAAAATCGTGCATCAATTTTGAAAGCTTTTGGACACGTTTGAATTTGCAGCATTCTTTAGGAAAAATGTTTCTGTAGTTTTCCGCCATCCAGTAAACATATTTTAGAGAACAATGAACACTGCTTTGCGAAAGTAGAGGCTTCAAGTTTCAAGATGTGAATCGAGGCTTATTAAAGGGTAAAAGTCTCTCTTTCTCTCTGTCAGTACCGGGCTCTGGGTTGTGTTAGTTATTTTTGTGAAATTATTACGGTTTAAATGTCGACAATTTATCGAGAATCGAAAATGTAGTGCTTAACACTAAACCTACCATCACCGGTCAAAATGACCGGTTCCAGATTGTTTATTTTACGATTATTGATATAATAAAAATAATTTCATAAGAAATGATTGTATACATATCTTTAGTAGAGCACATATTACAATAGGAGCTGAACAAAGTCTAAATAAAATCAATCTTGTCATTTTTATAAGTGAACACGTACCAGTTACTTTTCAGGCTCGGTAGGTTTAGTGTTAAATACTTTCTGGATCCAATGTATATCTGCGGAGTGTCCTTGTGCCATAACACGAATCACAATTAACAGACAGCGGTTAAGAATGAAATTCCTGGGATTCGTGCGAAGGCGTGAAGCATTCCAGCATTAGTTGCGTGAGTGCAACTAAGGGCACGCGTGCAGGCTTTTACACTTTGTCCGAGCGGCCACGTATCACGCGCTATATGTATAATCCTAAATAAGTCGTATTTCTACACTAACACGAACTAGTACGGTTTATCGAGGTGATCAATTATTTGTGAATTGGTGTCAAGATCGTGGTTAATTTGGATCACGGATCGTCATCAAGTGAACCGAGTAAATAAATAGGTGCTGGCGATTATGCTATTATTTCCTAATAGTCAAGATTACAGTATTTGGTTTGAATCACGGAACCTGTATCGGATAAATAGATAATAATTGATATTGGGGTCAAATCTGCTACTACAATCACCAACAGAGAACGGTAAGCGAAACTTTATTAGTTAAGCTGAGAACATTAATCATATTAATCATTTTCGAAGTACTACATGATTAAAAGCTTAAATTCTTTGATTAGAAATCGCAATTATAATGTAGAAATCTTATTTACAACAGTTATCGATGAGGGAAATTTGTTTGGTTAAGGGCTTTTCGGAAAGGCCTAGCTATTCTCTATTCTCGTCCTTCAACCGAGTTTAACCAGTTTTTACCCTATTCTCCTCATTCAATTACATCTAAAAATTCAAGACATTGATAGTTCAATGAACTATTCAAATTTTTCCGATTTTTTGGTTGTGAATAAAATTGAAACCATGAAAAAATTTGAAGAAATATAGAGTTCACGCTGGAGTTTAATAGCGACACTTTTTATATTAATTCAGCGATATTGTAAAAAGTATAATACTATTTCCAATTGTTTCCAGATTTTCTATTCCGGTGTGTAATGGTTTTAAAAACTTTTTTAACCCCGTACATAAGTTAAGCATCTTTAGGTTCCCGTTGGCCCGTTCCCGTTCCAGTGAGCGGTTCATCGAAAGAAGATTGGGCCCGAATGCAACCACCGAAGCATTACCATAGATAGAAGACAGTGGCAGTTAGCAAGTTACGTCGCCTCGCATAAATACGTTTCGCGGAACTTCCGCTCCCATTGTTATCGTTCGCGCTCGACGCGTCAGTTTCGCGCGGTTCGCGAAACACGCCACGTTCCCGCGACGCAGTTATCAAGTTTATGGTGTCCTTTTTCCACGGAGAAACTCGATGTCAGCTTGCCGCCAGCTACGCGCGAGTCGTGGAACAAGAATTCGACTGACAAAGTCAACTCATCGAGTTCCCGCGACTTCGCGTCCCTGTGGACGACGAGGAGGAGATTCGCGCGTGCTGGACGCATGGCTGGACAATTCCGAGCGAGATACCGTCGCATTCCATCATGACTTCGTCACTTGCTCAGTAATCGTTGACGCCGGCTACGAACCCTGACGAGGAAATGCTCTTTACTCCAGCAGACGGAAAATCTGATTAACAGCATCTCTATTTTATCTACTCGAATTTTGATTTACAATTTTATACAAACTTTTCCTGCTATTTTGTTAAAATGTATTTCAATTTGTATCAAATGTATTAAAGATATTTTAACCCTTTGCACTCGAAGCAATTTCAATTCCAATATCTAGACATTTCTATCAACCCAGATCATTTTTATTCTATGTAACCTTTTTTTGCATTATGTACATGAATTTGAACCTGTTTTCTCATGTAACAGTTGAGCTTCTTACAATTTATAGAATACAGACGAGTTTAATAATGTTAAAACTGTTTTGGATAATGGCATGGCAATTTTTACACTGAGAAAAAAAAGTAGTTACTTCAATAACACGCGTGTTATTGTAATTTTTTTACTTCGATGAATATCAGTGTACTCTTTTCAATAGTATGAAATTTAGAAGCAAATCGTGATGTATTTGAATTGTCTATCATGAAATGATTGAAAATATTATTCGATTCAATACCGTACATTATTATTCGTAATATTTCTTTTTTGTGAGTTCGTGAAACTTGTACAAAATAGATTATTAAATGGAAGAAATACATTTCTATTGGACCCTGTCTCTTTAGAGCAGTGTTTCCCAACCTTTTATGCCATCCCTTCTAAAATTCTTATGTCCCCTATGTAACATATACATAATTTTTAGTATTAAAAAATTGAATTGTTCAATGAAGAAACTTAAATGATAGGTTTTACGAAGAAATCACTAGGAAATTGTTGAGGAAACACAGTCCTCTAGTACAAAAACAGTACTAAAAATTCAAGTACGAAATAATTTTAATGAAAGATTTTTATATATTATTTTAATTATTAGAGTAATTATTTATTCTTTACATTTAGCGAGATCCTTGCGCTTGATGCTTGCTGCAAAGAGATTTTATATTAGGTTCCAATTTATTTAGCTTCAGTCTCAAGTCTCCCAGTTGTGTTCTATCCAGCCGATTTATTTTTTTAGCAGCAAATCATTTATGGTACTAAATCCACATTTAGCTAAATATGAAGATGGAAACGGTAACAATAGTTTTCTTGCACATATGGTTGAATTTGGATATTTGATTAATTTACAGTAAATCCTGTACAGTCGCAAAAGCATCGGGGAGGTTCGTTTGCAAAGTTCATTGACGGAAACTATTTTTTTGAGCTCCAAAGACCGGCCTGAACGTAGAAAAAAACAGCGTGTGTAAAGAGAGAACGCGCATTATTATTCGTAATATTTCTTTTTTTCCTTCAATCAGATATGTTGTTAAAAAAATTTGAGAAATGTATTGATTTATACTGGAATTGGTTTGAGGCCATACCTTATTTTTTTGAAAACATTGATGGTCAAGCTATTCGCTTATATGATTGGCGGAAATGAGTTTTGCTATTGAAATTCAATAGTATTAAATATTAAAATAACTTCATATGATATTGGCACTATTCAATAGTACATCTTATTGAATCAACATATATTTTTTTTGTTTCGACAGGATTTTTTTCTCAGTGTACGGCGCCTCAGAGGCTCCATTCGAGTGCGAAGAGTTAGATGTATCTAGTTGTAGTAGTACATTTGCTTTAAATCAAAATACAATTTTTTGTTGTCAATTAATGTAGTCATATAATGACAGTAATTGCAGTTAGCCATTATAGTAATGTAGGCGTACAATCGGTGACTACGAACTTTTGACGATAAGGAAGTTCTAATCAGAGTCGCCAGATTAAGACTTGTGTCCCCACTCTACCTTCCCCTTCTACGGTACTTCCGCCGCGGTCCGGTCACGTGGCTAATCCGGTACTGGCAGAGAGAGAGGGTAGCTTCTTCCCCTCATCCAGCAACTCTGGTTCTAATCATCGCAGCTATGAAACCGAGATCTTGAATTTCAGAATACATATGTTACAGAGATATATTCTTGAAACCAGAAACTAAAAGTGCGAATCAAGTGTGGGAATATTTATAAAAATTTTAACGAAGTCTAGAAGAAATCATAGAGTAAAGGGTTTGTAACTTTCGGATCCCTATAGTTCTGGTCATTTCACCGGAAAAATGTTCCACAGATACATTCTCGATACCAGAAACTGAATGCAAGAAAATTAGGTATTTGACCCGTCAAACATCCCTCGTAATTCTAGCAAAGTGTAGATACAATTCACGGCTCGGTCGAAGAACGCGCGATAGAAACGTCTTCATTCTTCAGGGTCGTGAAACACGGCTCCGTGTACGGGAAGCAAGCCCCAGGAGAGCCCTAATGGGAATTTACGAGCAAACAAGTTATTCAATGGATCGGTATCCAAGTTTCGATGCGGATGAAAATGAAACCGTGACGGCCGCCTACGGCTGCGTGCACTTTCCACGTCCGAATCGGTGGAATAACACGGTAAGAACTGTCGTAACTCGCGAATACACCATAGATTACCGTTAGTCACGCGGCCACCGTTTTCATGGTGTCCGGTAGGGGGGAGAGTCTTGAGAAACGTTCAATTTGTATTCCCGCAAGCATGCACGGCTAACACTGAAACACGTGACACATTGGTGTTTCCGAGCTGTTGCCTTCGATGCAGAACCACGTTCGCTCGTGGCGTCGATCGTTTTCGACGATACGACACGTTCCCCTTGTCCCTAGCGCGTGGGAGACCGTGCTGCGACGAAACTAGGCATTTTTTCGGGGATCCGGGACCAAACGCGTTGTCCAGTGAATCCATAATACCGATTACGTTGGCCCGTGTCGGCGGCCATTTTGACGACCGAGTACGTGCAACGAGAGTCACTGAATCATCCTGTATAGCGTTAAATGAGCGTAACACGTTCGCCAGCGGCGCCGCGCGTCTGTGACGATCGCAGCCTGGTATTTCGCGGTAAAGGGAATCGCATGGATTTAATGCACGTTGTTGTTCATAGTTATTAACAGACTGCGGATCTTTATGCAAAATAAAAATGTTGCAGGAGTAACATAAAAATTGATTTCGTCCCTTAATGATATTTTCACTTTAAAAACAACATTACAGTACTCACAAATTTGTAAAATCTTGTACTGTTTTATATTTCGCCCAACCAATTTTTTCATACATGCATAAAGATCCGCTGTTTAGTTAATAGTATTAGTAAGTCTTCTCCATCCACCGAACTGTAGATTCGTTAATTGTTTATAGAATGGAGTTAGTGCACAGAAACTGATGGATAGCCTGCAGATCTTTATGCAAAACAAAAATTATCTGCATCGATCGCAAGAAGTAGAAACTACATTGAATGTTATTTCTTCCCTTAATGATTTTAATAGAGAATACATCATATATTGACATCTTAAAGTTTGAAAATTTTTCGATAATTTTCAATTTCGTCTTCTCAATTTTGCTATAAATGCATAAAGATCCGCAGTCTACTGACGGAGATTACTTTCATTGAACGTATTTGAATTGTTTGCAAATAACTAACACTAGATCTACCACGCCAGTCAAAATGACAGCTTTTACAATTTCATTCTGAAATTTATGATGACTTTTTTTTTATTGAGAGCTTACGTGGAACTCCCCATAGGGGGTTATAAAGCTATAGTGGATGAACTTAATGTCTGATATTTATATGTACATTTGGTTGATACGACATCTTACGGCTTACGGTTATACATTAGTAGTGTAGGTACAGCAGAATATAACGCATTAAGTACATAACTTTAAATCTTTAAATTGCATTGCTTGAAAAATAAAAGATGACATGCCCGAATATTTGGTTCATAAAGTAACGATCTGATATTTAAGGGTGGGAACAAATTGAGCTTGCTTAATCTTTTCATAAAATCGACTCTTTGTGATTCCAACAAGGTACATTGCCAAATGATATGGTTAAGATCTTGACCCTCATTACTGCAATTACATTTGGAATCATTTATTATATGTAGGCGTGAAAGGAATGTTGCAAGATGATACTGATCTGATCTACAACGATTGAATGTTACAATAAATTTTCGTGATAAACCTCTTGATTCGTGCAACCCCGTCCCCAATATAATACTGAAAATACTCCTTGCCCTTAAACTGACCCTGCTGCATTGAGAAATCGTTAGTACTTTATGCACGTTCGTGTTTAAAAGATTCCCGTAAATCGGAGAAAGGAATGACAATACGCTTATCAGCTTGTTCTAGTGTTGCCAACTTAGCTAAGGCGTCAGAGCCTCGTCATTTCCAACAATGCCTGAATGGGACGGAATCCAAACAAATTCTATACTGCTGTTGTTCGATGTGGTTTTCTTGAACTTAAAGTATTTTTCCTTAAATGTGATTACTTTTACAGCGTTAACTAAAGGTGTAATATAATGAATCTTATTTTTGTTTTATTAATACAGAATCAAAATAATTTTGTATCATGGCTACTTATACCAATACCTAGGGTTGCCAGATCTTCTATATTTGATATGAGTCTTCTTATATTTGAACTTGATCTCCTATATCATATTTGAATAAAAAATCATCTTTGTTTGAATAAAAAAGTTTAAAATGTGCTGTGTACCTCTTTTACTTGAACTCCTATATTTTGAGCCTATCTCATATACATATACATAATTGCAGTTTTCACTACTTCTTCTATATTTGGATAAAACATTTCTGGCAACCCTACCAATACCAGTTATTTTGACTGGTACATACTTCTCAAAGTGGAAAAGTATCCTATAATCAGTTTCCCGAACCGGAAACCGTTAATTAGATATGTAGATAGATCTTTTTATTAGAAAATGTTATCGCGCACCCTACGTCTTATCTGGCGCCAAAACATAAACATAAACATAGCCGTGATGTTACGTAACATGCAGTGACTCTCATTAATATTCCGACGCTCCAAAAAAGACAATAACTTTTTTAATTTGAATTTTTTTGGGAAGCTAGAGCAATTAGTTTATTACAGAATGTGAAAAGAAATTTTTCCAAAAATTCCAATTGAAAGGAATTGTAGCAAAAAATACTAAAAGTTGCATTTTACAACTTTTTTATGTGGGCCTATATTGAAAATTTAAAAAATACGTTTTGAATCTGTGTGAATTAAACATATTCTGAAAGTTTGGTCAAAATCGGTCGACGTTGCAATGAGCTACAAACGTTTAAGGATAGTAAAAATTGCAATGGTAAACATTTTTTCTATAATTCCGATCAATTGCTATTTTTGAAAAAATTTCTTTTCACATCCTCTAGTAAACTGATTGCTTTAGCTTCCCACAAAAGTTCAAATCGTATGGTACAATATTAAAGAAGTTATCGTCTTTTTTAGAGCGTCCGAATATTAATTCGAGTCACTATACTATACATACGACATCGATGCCATTTCACGTGTGGTCATTCTGTATATCATATTGTTTGACTGAGAATTAAAATAAAATTTCGAATTATTACTTATATTATTTATTAACTGTACTCTTTAGTAAACTATAATAATATTAAACTGTATGAAATTATATAATTGAGTATTCATTCAAAAAATATATACATATACATAAAGAACATCATTTTTGACTGGTTTCTGTAGAAATAGGTATATGTATTTTAATTGCCGGTAAATCTAGTGTTAATAAATTCACGAAGAAAGAAAAATGGCTAGAAATTAATTAAACATCAAATTACTTTGTGCAAGAAATATCTGGGATATTTATAATAAATTATGATCATTTTCTCTCAATTTTTAACGAAATAAATTGGCAACGTTCGTCCGTTAAAATGAATTTATATGCAACAAAATGACCGCTTCATGTGACACGATGTAATTGGTGCATACTTCAATTCATTCTGACAGCGTTATTGTTAATAATATTGATGAATTACAATTGATAATGTTCGAGTTTAATCAATAATATTAATTATAGTATTGCTATCGACAGTCTACTTGAATAAGATTTTAACCTGTTTCTTACCTAATCCTGAGATTATAAAAATATGAGAATGATCGACAATTTTGTTTGCCTCGCCACTGAGAAAACCATCTCATTGAATTGTACAAATTTATTAAGAGCACAATATTTATTTTTACGTATTCTAATCTCCACCGGGCAAAAATACCATTTTGCCGGCGACTGTACATTATCGAGAAACGAAAAATGAAACCGGCGCGCGGCGTGCACCGGAATGAAACTTCGCCGGGGACGGCGAGCGGAAACTCAATGCAACAATTCGTCCGGTCTGAACGGGATAATCGTACGGCGATAACTCGCCTCGATGAAAGCAGAGAGCCTAGCGTCAGCGATGCGTTGAAAATTATGCGCGCCTGGCAAAACGGGCCGAATCGAAAAATGTGGAGAATGGAGGGGAGGGGAAAAAGAGCATGCGAAACAGAAAACGAAAACAAAACGGTCCCCGTTATCGGGACGAAAGCGATCTAGACGGTTCAGAATTCGTTGTCCTGGAACAACGACGCCGAGAGGATCGCTTTCTATCTGGCTTTCTAAGCAGAGTTATCTCTCGGCTTGGCGAACACGCGTGGACGTATGACTTAACATCGCGAGAGAGACTCATCTGCCGTAACAATCGACGCGCGAATTAATGGCGGAGCGGGGTCGACGTACCTTTGCTGGACAGAAAACCAAGAATGCTCTGGTTGCTACCGAAATTCCCTAGCATCTTCAGGTCCCCCGGCGGAAACGTGGATCGACGCCAATCACTCTCGCCTGGCATCGGTATGTCAACAGCATCGAACCAATCTTAATCTAATAACACGAACGTGGCTCGTCCCGAACCAACGACACGAGGCGTCCCGATAGGTAATCACTGTTTGTAAACAATCCACACTGTCGCGTATCTTACTGACGGTCACTATAAAAAAATGTAGGATTGTTACACTAAATCTACCACCGCCGGTCGAATGACCGGCTTCTGGTTTTTTATTTTACAATTATTTGAATTATTACGGTTTCACTCGAAATGATTATCGGACAGCGGACCTTTTGCGAAATAAAAGTTTTCTACCTGACTTGCAACAAACTGTCAAATGGAAAATTCCCTTTCTTAATTCATTTTAAAAATATGGGTTGAAAATAATATAATAGTATTCTTAAATTCTTCTAATGTTTTTACTATTTTTAGTTACATTTTGGTTATAAATGTATCAAATCGACTGTCTAATGGTTACACACATTTTTGTATCCAAGCACATATAATAAAGATGATAGAAAATCTATATAAATTCTACGATGCCATTTTTATAAGGCAACACATGCCAGCCATTTTTAGAGCTCGGTAGTTTTAGTGTTAATGTAGACTTTTTCAGGAATGTCTAATTACTAGACTGCGGATCTTTATGCAGTTATGGCTCTTAGAAATACTCCAAAAATGTTAGGATATGAAATATGTCAGAATTTAGTACGATTTTAATTTATTTTAGTTTTAAAAAGGCTACTACCACGGAAAATAACATTTTATTTGATTCGAGTTTCTTAAAATTCGTGTACAAAAATTGCAAATTGCATAAACATCCGCGATCTACTAATTATATACACTTCTTAATTTTTTCCCTTTTCAGGGGCCTGTAACTGTGAAGTAGATCCAGAACTTCAATTTTGAAGATGCTTGCGCTTTAATAGCAACGATTATGCGGTTGTAACGGTGGCCAATTATTCTGTGGGATCGTCTGAATGCGATGTGATGGTTCTATGAATATGTAAATGTATTTAAACAATGATTGAAGTGAAAGCTTAATTACTCCTTGCGATAGAGAACCTTCAATATGTACACGGCGTTAATTGATGCTGAAAATCACGTATCGGACGAGATAAACTAAATGGTTTGGTAAAATGAGCAATACCGAAAGTGGTTCTCAGAATTTTAGTTGAGAACGTCTTCATTTTCAGGGTTTAAAATATCTACACACCTTACTCATTTTAATAGTCCATTTAACTTCATTGATAACAGTTTAAATGTTTAAGTTTACCATTCCGAACACGCTTTAAATAAATTAAATTCGTTAACAAATTCTCATGAATCATTGTTTGCGTTTCAGTAATTCTGAAAGAACTCTCCGGTAGCTCTAGTATTAGTCCATACTTAAATATTCGTAATGTAATATTAAAATATATTATCTTATCGACGAAAATCCACAGAATTATGTAAGAAGCAAATGCGCAACTGTTACTGTCGATGCGCAAATTGTTTTATCTAAAAAAATGAATATTTCCAGACAATACTAGCAAGACTAAACGATTCCACAAGAGAAGGTGAATTGAGAAGAATAGAAATAAAACTTGTTTGATCCGTTTTCAGGAAAAACCAAGTGAGCGAGCGTATAGTTGATGAATCTTCCAACCAGAATTTCTCGAGAACAAAACCCCGAAGAAAACAATTTATGTTTTTTTTATTTATCTCTGTATTTACCACTAAACCGACCGAGCACTAAAATTTTCTGCTATGCGCAGCCTTCTAAAAGTGACACGATTGAATATATTTAGATTTTGTATAATTTCGATTACAGTATAATTTCTATAATTCCACCAATTATAAAATAAAATCCTTGAGGCCGGTCATCTGACCAGTGGCGATAGATTAAAGTGAGCAATAAAACAGAAACTCTAAATCAAGAACCTGTTTGTTGTCTTTTATAATAAAAAGATAAACGATGGAGTAAAACTGTTTCTACGCAGAGCAGCCATTAATCACTATACACTGTACACAGGCGCAAAACTCGAAGCACGAAGGTGAATCACTGATAAAAGTCACTGAAAATCTCAAACGAAATCGATTGTTGATTAACCGCAGACGGAGAAAATTGTGTAAAACGACTGAAAACAGTGAAGACAACGAGTCGCAGCGCGATCACATGTTTACGGCGCGTAGAGCGGCGCTCGACTAAAGGCCTTAAGCCTTAAGGTGAATACACTTGCCTCTTGCCTCGAGAGTTTTCCGCGCGGACGCGCTCGACGCTTGCGTGTAGGTGATCCCCGCGTGTGCCTCGCCTTTGCTCTTGCCCGTTGGCTCTCCGTTTACGAACCGGAGCTAGGCGTGCAAAGGGGATTACGCAAACGTCCATTGGCCAGCTATTACCGTTAAAAATTATTTCACGCCATTGCCGAGTCAAAGACACCTCACGACCGGAATCGGAGAAAACAGGTGATAGTGCGACGAGAAAGCCGCAAGCAGATTTGCATGCGGATTCTAACGCCGCGCCTCTTCACACACAGAATTTAAAAAATCAAAATGATCTTTCTAATTTGTACCGAAAAAGATTGTTTTTCGAAATTGTCTGGTTATGATGTGCGACCGTACACCGGCCACGTGCGAGCCTGATAGTTTAACGATGTGATTTGTTAACCCTTGGGCTCGAAGTAATTTTAATTCCGCGAAATCAAGACATATCTTTCAGTCTAAAAGATTTCTATTCTATACAATCTTTATTTTACACTGTTCACATGAAATTGAACCTGTTTTCTCATATGTACGACATTTGAAGTTTTAGAAATTTCTAGAATACAGAGGAATTGAATAATTTAACAACTGTTTCGAATAATGATATGGTAATTTTGACTGGCGCCTCAGAGTCGCCATTCGAGTACAAAGGGTTAATGATATTGTGAATGTTATATCGAGTTAAAACAGAACACTGTACCTATAATTGTATACCAAAATGTGGTCCGTAATGACTAGACTGCGGATCTTTATGCAAAATAAAAATTGTCTGCATGGATTGCAAGAAATAGAAACTACATTGAATGTTATTTCTTCCCTTAATGATTTGAAAAGAGGAGAAATCATGCATTGACATCTTCAATTTATTCAATTTCTTAACAATTTCGAATTGTTCTACTCAATTTTGTTACAAATGCATGAAGACCCGCAGTCTACTAATGACCTCGATGTTAATGTGACTGTTATAAATAAGCAAATAAGCACTTCATTGAAATTGTAATAAAATTATTTTCTTCTGTTATCAATGTTAACACGGTGGGCGAATTTTTACCCAAGAAAAATGTACTACATCAGGCTAAAAGTTACAAAAAAAGCACAAGAGTTTACACATTAGCCTATGATTTTAAACTTTAAGCAATCGTTTAAAGCAATAATAACTATATAATGAAGATGTGATTGAACTGAATGAAATTGTTGAAAGCTGGAGAGAAATTAAAACTGGCAATGAGACAAATTCTGAAAAAGACATACATAGCAAAGGAGAAAAGAAAGGATACATAAAATTGAAGTATTAAACGTAGTCTGAAAATTATTAAACGATGCATTAAACAATTACACGAATAACGACCGTTGGAATGAGCAGACTATCTGCGAATAGCACGTCGAAGCTGAGATTCGGAGTAAATAATGAAGAATAATTTTCGCCATTGGTGACAACGTTGGTGAAGAAGAAGCGAAGAAAGACGGCCGAGAGAGTTCAGGGACCACGAGCAGAGGATTCGTATTGATTGAAGTGTGGGCGCCAACGGCGATTTGATAAATTACAATCGACGCCGTTCAACGCCTCGTGGATCATTCTCCCCGGGCTTATAACTAATTCGCGTTGTAATTCGTGTCGCCGGAGCGAGTCAAGCGTGTCAAACACGTCGGGAACAACGGAGGATACGGGGAGGCGGTGATTAATGCCGACCGATACGGTTATCAGGGTCTGACGGGCACATCGGAGCTTCTTCTCCTTCGTGTTTGACGTGAATCTCCGTTCACGATATACCGAAATTCATCAAAATCCATTCTGGCATCTCCAGAATGAAATCGGACACAGCTTCGTGTGAGCACTACGTTCGAAGTTGCATTTCTGATTTGTAAAGTTGCGAAATTGGGTGACCTTCAAATAGTGAATGATCACTTAACCCTTTGTAATCGAAGCTGTTTTAACTCGAAAATTAAACATTTCTTCCGATCTCGAATAATTCCATTGTACATGATTCTTTCTTTATACGGATATAAAATTTCATATAATACCTCATGCAAAATACTTAACCCTTATACGATTCTCAGGGTAAAAATTCACCCATTTACTATTTTCACATACTGTAAAATCATTGGTCCCTTTACGTCTATGTATTTTTGTAAAATGTGACGTTGCAAATGGAACATAATTTGTTGATTTCACATGTAGAGCAAACGGGTGAATTATTAGTCTCTTTTATGCAACTATTCTTGAGGAACGTATGAGGGTTATAGTAATTTATTAGCAGACTGCGGATGTTTATGCAATTTGCAATTTTTGTACACGAATTTTAAGAAACTCGAATCAAATAAAATGTTATTTTCTGTGGTAGTAGCCTTTTTAGATCTGAAATAAATTAAAATCGTACTAAATTCCGTCATGTTTTATATCGTAGCACTTTTTGAAAATTTTCAAAAGCGATAATTGCATAAAGATCCGCAGTCTATTGATTAGACATATTTTTAATAATGTAAACAATATTGTGAACTACAGCAATTTTTAGTGGTGCCTCAAAGTCACCTGTGAAGCGTGACCATTTTAATTTTTTAGAGAATAACGTTTTTTTTCTAGTTTCCACCACAACCGTTCACAGGCAAAAAGATTGAAAAAATCTACTTTTCTTACGTCAATGTGTTGGGCTCGACAAGAAAAATCTTTCTTTTTATAAATATCCACGGATCCACGTGAATGTAGATTTACTTTCCGAGGCCATGATCATTAAACTTATTCATCCCGCGTTCTCAATTGTGTCGTTACTTGTCCCGAGAGTCTATTAAGCCTCAAATAACCAAGGTTTGCTTCGAGACATCGCTCCTCCTCCTTCAATAATTACGTCACAAATTGTATGGACAATATGGTTACGTTAACAGTGTCCTGATTAATGTAAATAATCCTTGCGAATAGATGTTACCTCTCGTAATAGCTCCGTGCTCTTTACAATGTTTTGTTCCATTACAACAAATACACTGTGGCTGTTTACCTTATGTATATTAAGACGTTTACTGGCATACTAATAATGATAAAAACAGTTACGTCAAATATAAAAAGAATGGTAACAAGATTTCTACAAGAACAGCAATACTGTTATACACCTCACGTAATTAAACCAGATTGAATAAAAACTCAGTGCAATTATTCACTATAAAAATAACAGTAATAATTTAAAAGCAGCAGCATGACCCTTAATTTTCATCCAATAAAGAAAGGTGAGAGAAAATTTTTAAATTTTTACTGACGTTTTTAATCTGAAAACATGAATTAATAATCTGATAAAATTATTTAATAATCACGGTTTGAAAAACCAAAAATAAAATTAAATTTTTGATACGACTCGAAATTTCGAATATTTGAAATAATTTCATTATATTGTTCTAACAAAAAAACAGAGATCATTTTCTTCGATTACACGTTCCCAGAATTGTTCTCGGATCTTATCGCGGAGAATCGTTCGTTCGCGATCTACTTATTATCGTGTCTTAAGCATTCATCGTATTCGCATACATTTTTCTATCACCGCGGTCTGCCACGAACGTAGGTTCGTTCACCCTCTGTAATTATGCGAATATGCAAATCGTGCGATAGCGCAATAGACTAGATTAATTGAACCGCATAGATCACTGGTCTAGCCCCTCATTGACGGATAATATGTTCTTGCCATTCCCCGAGATATCTTTCGCCGACGAAAATCACAATTTTCCGTGACATGTCGACGGTGGCGTCAGTGGAAACAATTGCGTCTGACCCCGTGATCCCCATGATGTAATGATCAGGCAATTCTGTGTCAATAGTTGTCAATATCATCAACGGTTTTCTAAGATTTTATTGTGTTCGTCGTGTTGCACTTATTGCACAGATTGCGCTGTCAGCTTACGTCCCACAGTTCCGTTTCTGCGAATTCGATAAGATTGTCAGGCTCTATTTCTTTTCCGTTTCTTCTCGCTTTCTTTATTCACGTGGAAGAATTTCATTAACCAATGTACACTACATTTTTTATCTAATCCGGATCCTCGGGTTCGCGCTCCGACATAGATCGTGTAGGGCTACTATTTTTTTGTGACCGCACCGACCGCGCCGAACGTTGAAAACGTTCATAAACACTAAAAGTAACAAGCACACACACACGTTGCCTTATAAAAATGACAAGATTTAATTTATTTCGACTGCGTGGTTCTTAATTATATGTTATATCTCTAATAAAGATATTTATTAAATCATTTCTTATGAAAGCAGCTTTATAACTTCAATAATAGCTAAATAAAAAATTTTTGTGAAAGTCCCATAAAAAAATAATGACAAACAAAGAAGTTTTGTAATTGGTTCACACCGATTAGTAGAGGGGATCGGCGAATTAACTAAAATCGTACACCTCCGTCCGACTTAGATCAAGACTTTACTGTAATCGAATCAAATTGAAATCCCATTGAAATGTGAAAACTATTGAATCATTTAGACGTTATGTTTTTTAATCCACTTGGTAAAAGTCTGAAAGGATTCCGGGAGATTTGGGAATACAACTAATTTTTATTAATATACACACGCACCTCTGGAGTTCGTACAATAAATGCGCGAAGATCCACTTAAGATGTGACGCCGTAAACTTTTTCGCAAATGGTTTAGACAAGTGGAATTCTAATATTTTAATTAACGATTTCAATGAGATACGATTTTCTGCATTATGAAGATGTTTTCAAGCTTCAAATGCATTCGCAGTCTAGTTATGAACTAGAACGCACGTCTATTATTGCACGAAATTTAATCTTCGTTATCGTTGGGACACTTAACCCAGTTCTGTGCGTTAAATGGAACAATAATCGATACCAATCTATATTTTCACTAAGCTGTATATTTATATGGAACACTGAGATAAACCGTGAACTATTTAGATCGTGCAAACAATACATATATTAGGTTGTAGCATATGAATTTGATTTTTGATGTGCAAAATAATTGTTTGCATGAAAGAGGTACAGGAAACAAACAAATATTTATTTAAAAGTCGACTGCGGATTTTATGCATTTGCAGAAAAAATGTGTTTGAAATTAACTGACTTCAGACATTTCGCACACGCAATAACTGAATGGCGTTCTACGAGTCATCTGGTGACAATCGAGCGGGTGTCGATATTTCGCGAACACGAAGCCTCCTTTCGAGGCGTAATAATAGGATCGATGTTACCCAGTGGTCCCGTTTTAATTTCCGCGCAGAAGACCTTCTTCTCCACCGTCGCGAATATTAAAGCGCACTCTTGTTCTCAGGGAATAGCCGAGCATTCCACGCTCTACCAATTAAACGGCGATAATTAGTAAATTAATTAGCCGAGCTGGCGAGCTGTACAAATCGGGCTGTCGGCCCTCGGGGCACACACACACAAACACCTTCTCTCTTTCTCTCGCTCTCTTCGCGAGCGAAATAAAGGAACAGGAAAAAACAAAGTGGAGCTGCGGCTTCAAATATTTCGCGCGTTCCAACGAGTGTTAATGAGAGCTCGGGTAACCTTTGCCGTACCTTTTATTGGCAATGAATCTGACGCCGGCAGCTGCGTCATATTTATCCAATTGCGAAGGAAAAGCCGGTCTCCGCGTGTCGCCATAACGGGCAGACTCGCTCGCCTACACGGCGACTAAAAAGTGTCGGCTCGATCGATTTCATCGGATCGAAAAATTCGCCTGCTGATTTTGTCGTTTCCAAGCGGTTGCGACATCCACGCGTGTCGTTCCCAGGTGTCTAATTTCCTCGATTTCTTGCGTACGTTTGTCGATTTTTGTCGACTCCACGACACTAGCAGCGGTCCGTGTCGATGACACTCGTGGAAAAAACTGTGACATCGACCGCTTCGTGCGATAAATTTATATGTACAACAGAGTGGAAAAATATTACATGTTCGCGTCATTTATCAAGCTTAGCCAGACAGAAAATTATGCGAGTTCCAATTGCCGGCAGAATTTCGATATGCGTTTGGTTTCGATAGGCGAGTCGGCACGGAAAATGAAAACACACCGTCTCGATCAAATGTTTTTCAAATATTCTGATTGTTATAAGGTACAACTCTGTTTACGTCGTTTCGTGGTGGTAAATAATAATTGAAGGGGTGGATGGATGAAGGTGTCGAGTAACAAATTGTTTGTTCTCTGTAAAAGAGTTTTTAGCGAGATATGTTGTCCTTTTTTGATGAATGAAGATAATAATGTTGTTATGGTTAATCTCTAATACAAAAAAAAGAGAATAATTATCTTCATTCATCAAAAAAGAACAACATATTTTGTTAAAAACTCTTGTACAGAAAACAAACTTGACACCTTTATACATCCACCCCTTCAATTATGAGTATAATTTAAGAAAATGGAGGAAACATCTACACACAATGACCCGAATTAATATGTAGAATGCAACTTTTAGTATTTTTTCTACAATGCCGATCAATTGCAATTTTTGAACAAATTTCTTTTCACATCCTGTAGTAAACAAATTGCTCCAGCTTCCCGAAAAAGTTCAAATCGTACAATATTAAAAAAGTTATCGTCTTTTTTAGAGCGTCAGAATATTAATTCGAGTCACTGTATAGCTTACACGAACTTTAGAATCGTTGCACCATTCTCTTAATTACGTACGGTTTTCCCTGAAGCGATATTCCCGTTCATTGTTCGCATTTGTATGTGATCGATAAAACACAATTAATTTCGATAACGTGTTTACTTCCAAGTATTAAAATCATTCACGGTGAAAATGAACTGCAGCCTTTGTAAAGTACACCGGGGGAACTTTATTTAACGTAACCGATCGCGATCTGTTCATTATACTGCGCCACCGCATTCACCGTAAAAATGGCGCCAGCGAACGACACATTGGTTCCAATATATGTATAGAAGGTCATTGTCTCGCCGCGTCGGTGAATTTCTTTTACAATAGGAAAACTGCCTATATTTACGAGCTTGCATAGTAAATTCAGAGGAGGGGGTGCTATGCGTGCGTATTAAAGTGTATTTAAATGAGCCTCGGGTAGCGTAAATCAAACAATGTCTGTTGAACAATCGAACGCTCGAGTCGAGCGTGCTTGAGGCGAGGACTCTGTCACTCGAAAGCGAACAAAAGGACATTTTTTTCTCGTCGATTAATTATTCCATAGCTCTCGAGAGCTCCGGCAACCTCCCTACGAGGCTAGAATTCACGAGGAAATACGCCGTACGTTTATTTCGCCGTCTCTCTATTTTCCGAATCCTCTTATTACCTTCGAAACTGCAGAGCCGCAGATGAACACAGCGGTAGTTCGAACGGATTTATTGTTCTGTTTAGTTCCTCTAACAATAGGCCAGTATACACTCGGTCTCATCGATTGGTATGTTTGGTAACACTTTCGTGAATGGAACTTTTTTAAATTAAATCCTTTTGGCAAGAGTGTTCAAGCACCGTAATTAAATCTGCTCGCAGTTGTTATGTGATTTACACCGGATAATTATTAGTGAATTTCAGTGACAGAGCTCGTAAAAGCTAAACAAAGTTTGGATGATATTGCTGAGAAGAGATATTCTTGAAATGGCACAATTCGCGTAAAGGTCAATTGAATACCAAGTGACACTTAAAAAACTTGACATTTCATGTTGGCGACATATATTGACCGAGTTTTTTTCGGAATATAATTAACACGTTTGATACGGCTGTCTATATTCATGTTACTAAGTATAATGCACCACCTATATGAAAGTCTGAAACAAATTTAGCGAAAGAATATTTTAGTCTATTTAAATATTATACTACGTACCACAAATTTGAATAATAACGTGTATAAAATTGATTTTATGAAATGAAACAAATTGAGCAAAAGAATGTTTCACACTCCTCGAATATTATATTACGTACGACTGAAGAACAATATGCATGAAATTGCATTTATTGTCAATTTGACACATTTTCTACTGTATATTCTACACTTTATTTTATTTTAACTCTCCGTGTTGGAATATGTATAACTGCAAGCTATCATATATATATACATATATGTCGATAATGTAGAAACCATATATTGTAACACAGTTAAGTGACATCTATGTAATCATCTATGTAATTATAATGACATGCGTCTAGCTAAAACCTCAGACGTAAAACCGCACTCTTACAGTGAACACGTATTGCCACAAATATATTCATCGTTCGTTTCCACAAAGTAAAATCTCATTGTTATCCTATTTTAATATTCCACTTAATAACACTCCGAAAGCGGTGCCTGGATCTTCTTAGACCCAGTGTATAAAAATCGTCATTTAACTTTCAGTTTCTGGCGATGAAATTGAATGAATAACTGTTACGTTAAAAACATGAGAAATACTAACATACATATCCACAAGAAGTACCTCCAAAATGTTAAAATCCAAAATTGATAAATAAAGCAGCAAATGATCTAGAACGTCATCAATTATGTAAGAATAGACCGAAGGTTAAACTTATAAGATTTTATCTTCGCGTTTCATTTTTCAAGCAAGAATTCACAATGTTAATAACTTAT
Organism: Lasioglossum baleicum; assembly: GCF_051020765.1. Lineage (NCBI taxonomy): Eukaryota > Metazoa > Arthropoda > Insecta > Hymenoptera > Halictidae > Lasioglossum > Lasioglossum baleicum. The sequence goes on along the minus strand of NC_134939.1, from coordinate 4,869,912 downwards.
ATTAAGGAACGAATTAGTCGGGGATACAAGAGTGAATAATAAACAATTATCGAATGTTTCCGGCACGTAAACGTAAATCTACGTATCCATTCAGTATTAACATGGATTCTAATTATGTTTTAACTTGGCAGTGCGTCTGCACGTGAAACTGTTGGCAAAGTTAATCGCACGTTTTACCGAAGCACGAAGTCTGCGTCAACAAAAGAGAACTGTAACCTTCGATCGCGTGCACGTGACCCACAGTTTGTTTAATTAACTAATGAGCCCCGCCCTGCGTCACGAACAGTTCCGTTTTATTAGGTCTGGTGTGTGCACACAAATGCAACCCCCCTCGCGTTGCGTGTGCACGCACTGTCAAGGAACTGACACGAACGTCTGGAGAAGTCGCCAATCGGTGACTATTGTGGAATTAGTCACGATTCGAGCAATAAACGAATTATCCCTCCGTCCTTTAAGGCGAAGAAGATCGGGAACATTCATCGATAAATAATTATCACTTTCCTCGAAGATATTACTCCAAATCTTTGTATGACTATGCTTCGATATTAACCCTTTGGACTCGGAGCTATTTTAACTGGAAAATTAAACACTTCTTCCGATCTAGAATATTTCCATTTTCTACGATTTTTGAAATTTTATGGGTATGAAATTGATATAATATCTAATTCAATTACGCAATTGAATTACATTGTATTTCAATTATATAGTAATTCAATTACGCCATAACTGAATTACATAATTCACAAACCTTTCAATTAATTCAATTACTAAGTATTTTAATCATATGTGTAATTGAATACAATATAATTGAAAAATACAGCTCTCCAAATTATAGCCCAGAACTTTGAAGAAGTGCGATATATTTTTATGTTTTTCTTTCATATTAATGTTTGTTTAATGAGTCTCATTAGATGATTGGTGTTATTTTTTCCTTTAATATATATCGCAACCTAGGTAAACTAGGGACATGTTTCCTTTTTCTGCTTTTCATGTTTATGTCTGAAATTTAAAAAATGTGTAACGCAGAGGTTATTTCTGTTCAGATATCATAAATTTATAAATAATAAATTCCTTCTGTTCGAAAGCTTCACATGGATTTGTCAACCTCTTCTTACCTATGTATCACTTTATTATTGTTTAATTTTTAATTTTAATTTAATTACATCGTAATACATAATTAATATAATTTGATTACAATGTATTTTATAATTGTACTTACTAATTGTAATTATTAATTTGTACTCGTACAATGTAATTGTAACTGCAATTACGAATTACATTGTAATTTAATTGAATGGAGATCTGATGTATAAATTACAACATAACTGAATTACAATGTAATTCAATTACTTTGTAATTATAATTCCTGGGGTAATTCAATTGTAATTCTGCACAACTCTTTTGAATAATGGTACAGCAATTTTTAGTGGTGCCTCTCTCAGAGGGGACAACCGAGTGCAACGGGTTAACAGTAAACTTAACACGGTCGAATGACAATCAGAGTCAGCAGATTAAAACATGTCTCCCCACTCTACCTTCCCCTTCTACGACGCTTTCCCCCACGCTCTCGCCGCGGCCCGGTCTCGTGACCTGACGGTAATCAGTAAAATTATAAAAATGCTTTTATGAAAAATAACGGTTTTGTCTATTCAAACAGAATATAATAAAAATATTGTCCTTTTAATACGGCAATGCTTTCCAGTTACTGTTAGTAACTATTACCGCCGTTCCAATCAAACAATTTGGTCATACACACACAAGAATTCTAATAGGTTATGTAAAAATAAAAAGAATCTTATTAATCCAATAAAAAATAGTTAACCCAATAAATAACTTGACTTTATGTTTCATTTACGTGAAGAACGTTTTATTTGTTTTTATAAATTATAAATCAATCTCTTGACTAGAAATAAATATCCGTACGATTTCAAAGAGTAATTATTTTGCAAAGAAGAACAAATTAACTCCCATATGCGCGCGCGCGCGCGCTCTCTATATTCTTTTATACTATTATTTATTTATGATAATAAAGTTAAAAATGGTCGAATTAAAGTGAAAGTGGGAGGAAACTATTTTCTAAGTACGCAGATTAATGCAATATTGATCTTAATGCTTGTACTCTATTCTAAATGTTGTACTACAATTGTGAGAATTTCTCAAGTATTTTTTATGTGCGGAAATTGAGCAAAAGGTCTACGAAATGCGCACCTTTAACGTTTGAACATAACTGCTGTAAAGCCGTGGTATTATAGACAACTACCAGGAAGAATAAAACGCGAACTGCTGTGGTTATCGTTAATAAAGTGTGCAACGAAGGATACAAAAGAGAACTTTTCGAAAAGTTCTGGGTTGAACGGGCACGTGCAGTAAATGACGGAAAAAGTTCGCTAATGTGTACGTCGCTATTGCAAGTCGACCAGGGAAAAAGCGGCTACTCACGGGAAGTAAGGATTTTTTCGTGCAATTAAACAGATCGTCGCGGACTGTAGCCTGTTCCTCGCGAGGAAACTGTATAAGTAGGTTAAATGCAAGAACTTTAAGGCTGCGCCGCGCGATAACACAGCTGCGGACATGGTGCAGCATGCGCTCGTTAGTCAGAGCTACAACACTACCGCAAGGCATAATGACAGTCACTTTAGGTCTGTCGCAAGAAGGCAGAGTGGACTAATCTACGGTAATAATTTTTTCCACGGAGCTCGAGCGAGTTTCTCTCTGGTTTCGACGGCTGCACTCAGAACAATTTTCTTATTTAAAATACTTTCGAGTTGTTGCTCGAACGATAAATAAATTTCAATCGACAAATGTACAGCTGCATTTCCTCCAACAATTCTGAAGTTCTCACATTGCATCTTTTTAAGTTCAGTCGAATCAATTTGAAATTTCAAGACATTAAAGTAAAAGATTTTTTTCAGAATTGCGTTTAATTGGAGCTTGGAATATGTTATAATAACGATTGATAAAATCATATACTCCCTCTGTCCTATAATAATTTAATTTGTTCCATAATAATATTAGGTTGTTGCATATGAAATGTCCGATTTTTAGCAGTGATATTAAACAAACGCAATCTTGCATACCCAATGTATTCTATCTACAAAATTTCAAGTTTCTTGCTTGTATTACGGTAAAAATAAGACATTATGGTCATTCATGTTTTTCATTTACAAGATTATTATCTTGATTTTGTAGTTCTTTTTACCATCAACGGCTTGTACGTTAATTAATCGCCACATTTTGACTAAAAATCACATAAGGCTATCGTCAATAAGTTATTTTTCCATACATATAAGTAGAATAGACGACAGTCGAATTGGTTGACGTTGAAATAAACTTTATTTACAAGTTAAATTATACATCTACATTAAAATTGAACATAGGATATTAACACTAAACGTACCGAGCTATAAAAGTAACAGGCACGTGGGTGCCTATAAAAAAATGACAAGAATTAATTTATTCAGACTTTGCGCGGTTCTTATTATAACAGGTGCTCTAATAAAGATATTTACTAAATCATTTCTTATGAAGGCATCTTTATTATTTCATTAATTGTGAAATAAAAAATCTAGAACCGGTCATGGTACGTTTAGTGTTAAGGATTAGCTTTGTACCTCTCAAAGTTTTATATATTTAATATACCTACAGACTATAGACTGTAATAGCATTTCTTGATCAAAACGTTTTATAAGAGTTGCATTCTAAAATCGGACATTTCATATGCAACAACCTAATAGTAGCAAAACAAAATAAATATAGAACGCAACATTCATCATCAAACAACTAGATTCCATTAGACACTAAATTAAAAATATCACTCCTAATTTTTATTTTGAGTGTTCAGATAGTTTCTCTCTGGATTTTTCAATAATTTCGTTAGTGCATTTTAAACTTAGAGGTGTAGGTAAATTTTGCTTTCCCTATATGCGTGAGCTTAAAATTATTGGAGCCATCGTTCTTTATTGCTTCGAGCATATAACTTGTTTTTTTCATCTTACTTTTACAATGAGTTGATATTCAACTGAAATGAAACCATTGATTTCGATCAGCGGATGAAATTAGAAAAATAGTTATAATTCGTAATAATTAGGTTAACCTAAGAATTGAAAGATGTGTCATAACAAATGACATATGTCATGAAACGTTCATTTTGATTGAAGGCTTCGCTATTTTACGCTACAACATAACTTACAGCTGCATTCGTCAATAATTCCCGTTTAAGTTTAAATATTCACTTGCTACTATTATTATGGGACAAAGGGAGTACAATATTTCAACTGGGCTTCTTTTACGTCAAACCAGGGCAACATCATCCCCGCTGTCGCTTCACAACCCCCACTACCAATGTACCGGTTGCCCCACTATTAAAAATCAACAATTTATCAGCTAGTGTCCAGAGCACGAGAAAACTAGCGGGAGTCTGAATGGTCAGGTTTCTTTCCCCGTTCCCTTCCGGCTAGTTTTCTCTCGTGCCCCGCACAGTATAATCTAGCGGTTCTTTAATTTTGTATTCATAATGAACATTAAAATTGTCTTCTTCTAGCAAATTCTTCAAGATAAAATAGTTCTAATCGTCGTAACGGCGAAGAAGACGAGGGGTTGAACGTTTCGAGGACCAGAAGAATATTTTCTTGAAATTCGAAGTATTTTCGTCGGCTGGCAAACGGGAAGATTAATAACCGGAAAAATGTCCCACGGTATCCCCTCCACGAAGACGCGGCTTAACCGCGCGACGTTGATCGCGTGCCACGAACCTAACCCTCGACCCGTTCCAGAAAATAAATTCATCCACGTCGAGGTAAGGAAAACCATGGTCTCGGACTCGTAATAAAATCCACGGGGTGAATTATGCGGCAGATAGAGGGGGAGGAGGGAAGGGGGATGACACAGGAATAAAGTCGCGACGTTATTCGTCGGAGGAACTTGGAACCTAATACGACCGGTTTGAGCAGAGCTCGCCGCGAAGCTGCTCGGCAATTTCTTCCCCCGAGCTTTCTCGCCGGATATGCTCGCTCCTGGGCTAAGAAGAAACAATTTGTCAAAGCGAATGAATCCCCAAGAAGTCGGAAAAAGTATGAAAAACAGCATGCAAAACGGGTGACGATCGTTCGCGTTCTCACTGAATGGAAAACAAAATTTACATTTTAATTAAGTCAACGAGAAACGCATCCCTCTGGTTCTCGCAGAAAACCGACGGGAGCAAAAACTAACATAGTTAGACCGGCAAGAAACTTCTGATGAGACATTCAATTATATTTTCATCTCGGAAGTGCAGCCAATCAAAAGGTAAACGATTTTTAAACCTGTTTTGTAAGCGCAGTTGAGCAGTCGACGAGTTTCTTCTAACTACTTTTAGAAGTAGTACACGCAAAACTTCAATGTTTAACCGTAACCTTCGCAAAATAAAAATTCTCTACGTCGATTACATGCAACCAGAGCCAAATAAGTATGCACCAATCTACTGGAACAAATTAGAATATACATACATATAATACTAGACTATATAAAATGCTATTTCAAATATTAAATTGCCGAATTTGTTGAGAGAAGGCGTATACAAATGAGAAACCAAAATATTTGTTACAAACAAGGTATTACGATATTATTTTATGTGAGGGGGCTACTAAAAATTCACTCACTGTTTCTATTAAGTATTAACTCAAACACACATTGAATATTAGATATACAACATTTGAAACAAAAGTTAAAAATTTTAAATATCATAATTAAAGGTACAATCTTTCATTCCAAATGTATACTTAATATTCAACGTGTGTTTGACTTAAGCTTCTATTTCATGCACTACATTGTCAAAATAAAATATTTCAAACGCACTAACTGTCGTGTTATATCTGCAGATTTATGCCACGTTAATCGTTGATGAGTAGTATACGAGACGCTAAGAACACATGTGTTCACGAAAAGCATGAAGTGATAAATTAACTTTCAGGTCCTTGACTCTAATATTAGCCCCTCTCGCGCGAAATACTACCGGAACTACCATATCATAATTTGAAACACTTTCCAGATTGTTAAATTTGTTTGTATTCAACAAATGGCTAAAAATGTAATTACAGTATGAGCAAATAAAGAAATTAAATGCTGAATTTGTTACAGTGAGTATTCAGTTAACCCTCTTACGTTCCTCAGGGTAAAAATTCATCCATTTACTATTTTTACATAGTGTCAAATCTATTTCTTTTTTGCTTCTTTGTAAAGCAAACATGGGGGATTATCATAGAATCTTTCATGTAACTATTTCCGAGGAGCGTACGAGGGTTAATTCTTCCACATTACTCGGTTCTGATAAAAATTAATTTTCTCCAGCATATAACAGTAAAAGTTAATTTCTAAACCTGACGAAAAAATAGTGTTACTCATCATAGTCGTAACGTGACAGCGTGTTAAAACAGTTTTAAACTGCAAAGGCTTAATTCTACTAAATAAGAGTACCACTCACACACGTATCTGTCGTATCTTGCATCCGAAAAATGGGGATTCGTACAATCCCTGCCATAAATCCGTCGATGTAAAAGTTCGCGAGTCTACTGGAATCGTAAAGAATATGAAAATTCAAGCCGCGGCGTCTGTTCCTGCAGAGCTCCATTCTTCCGTTTATGGTGCGCACACAGGTCCGAGCGAACGAGTCCAACTTTCGCGAAACAGACTCCAGCCGGGAATGAACATTTTTCCGCTCTCTGCCAAAAACCCATTCGACGAACTTCCACGATTCAATTTCCACGTTCGCGAATTAAAGCCGTCCCCGGCACATTGTGCAGAGCGTTTACGATCGCCGGCAGTAACTCGTTGCATGAGCGAGTGTACGCGTTTGCGAGGAGGTAAATCGGTGTAAAGACACGTTTCGGCAGTAAAGCGACCGTGAAATATAGTATCTCGCGCTTCGCAGGGATACCAAGCGCGGATGTGCACACAGAATGGAAGAGCATCTATCCTCCCGGAGCGGCGCGGCGCGATGATTTAAGCGTGGTCGAACGATGTCGACTGTGTCTGATGTTTGACGATCGTAAAACGACTGGAAAAGGGGTGAAATGTTTCCGTCGTCGAAGAGTTACGGGCGAAAATCTCGCGTGAAAGGGGGATCCAGTGGAAAAGACCCCGGCCTTTATTGCGGAGCCGAATAAAACCAGTATTTCCACTCGGCAAGCAATCGTGCGGGGGAGCTTTTATTCGGAGACAGGAAGTTACGATTGACCTAGATATTTTGGTCCGTGTCTATCCTTCTTCCGGAAATTGTGTTTTGCCAAGATCGAACTTAAAGTGAAGTTGTGAAAAGTCGACTTGTGAAGTACACACACAGAGATTTCTTCGAAGAAATTTTCTTCCTCACTGTATTTGCACTCTTGTTTTCCAAAAGTTGTTCAGATTTATACGTTTTCTTATGTTAAAATTCTTGTAATATTGGTATATTATACTATATTATATTATATTGGGCAATTGTTGTTTTGAATAAAAATCTACGACCTACTTACAACATTCTACACACTGCAGTCAGATATTGTTTAATGTTAACATCAATTTTAGATAGCAACGAGGTGTCTAGTATCATTCCAGGATAATTAATTAATAGTCAAGATGTATAAATTCTAACGAGGTCTCCTAGAGGATCTTGCTATCCATGGAATAAGTACGAGAACGTCGTAGCATCACGATTACTTCCGGTTGACCATTGCCCACCGAGAATCGGACGTTCGGTGCGAACTTATTATCGAGTCGTTCCCACAGCTCGTTCCGGCGAAAACTACATGAGCGTGGCGGACGCGACTCGACGCGCGATCGCACGTGTGCACGTTTCTTATCCGCGACCGATGTGTACCAGACTCTCTGGAGGGCCGTTTCGTGATACCGGCAATCATATGCCGCCGTGTGCTCTTTATCAGTATGGCATTACGTCTCGCTCAAGGAACGGAAATCGGTCTTTCAATCGCTTGCGATCACGCGCCTTTATCATCTCGCGGAAACGCCGCAGCTGCGTATCGCACCCAACGTCTGCCGTTTAGCTAATGGTTTTAATATTCCCCGAATATTCCCGTTCAGAACTGTTAATTTTGAACAGCAAGACTCGAACAAGCGACCTACAGATTACCAGTCTTTCTCGCAGCGCCCTCGCCCACTGCGGTTCTTGTTAATTTTAAACATTTATATAAATAAAAAATGGCTAGGTTATTATACAACAGGTGTTCTAAAATGCCGTACACATTTTTGGTCATATTTCAAAATAATATAGTGTTATTTTTACGCAACTACCGTTATTGTTAATTGAATTATTGTATCATTCTATCAGAATTAATCAATCTTCTTCTTTTGTACACATATAAGAATAAAGATCCATCATCTTGTGAAATAAATTGTAACTGTATTCTTCTTTAAGTAACTGTAACTGTAACTGTATTTTTGTTCCTTTGGTTTAATTGCACTTTTATACCAATATTTACCTTAATTTAATGAGTTATGTGTCATTTTAAAGCTTGTTTTACGCTCTATTTAATTATGTTTTTGGTATTTAATTCCATTGAAATTTTTATTAAATTATTTGGCCGTCGTTGCCAGCGCTGCACTGTGCATTCGTTGACACTTCCTTCCCCCCATACTTCGTTAATATTCCGAGCCGCTTGAGCGGCACTTCGGCCTAGTTTGAACTCGTAGAAAAAAATAATTCGAAAATTTAATAAAAATTTGAATAAAATTAAATATCAAAAGCATAATTAAATAGAGCGTCCTGCATTTCTTTCTTTACACAACCTAGTAATTCCCCTGATCTAGCGACACTGTGTCAATTCGGGAGATAAATGCATTTATAGATTAAAATGGGGCACTCTGATGACGCAGATTGTAGGTAAATACATATCTCATTAGAGTTCTGTGGTACCCAGCATCGTAAAAGCTTGTTATTGGGGTTCTTCCCTTGTCAGTCATGAAATCAATTGAGTCTATGATCGTGGCATATCAAGAAGGTCGAGATGCCTCGGGAGAAGGACGAGAGGTCTCCGAAACGATGCAAATTGCGAGCATTAATCGTGGGAGGGGTTAGTGGTGGGGTTAGTAACGAGCCGTAGAATTCCGCGTGGGCTCGCCCGAAAGAACGGCCGGGAGAGGAAAATGGACGGAAGACGCAAGCACGGATCTGAGCGACGACGCCCCCGTGGCACGTTGTTCAGCTATTTTAATGCGTCGCTAGATGATTGATTAAATTTCTGCGAGCCTCCGCCGTTGTAATTGAATGCACGTCCCGACGGGTGTCGATTTTTACGGCTACGGGAAAGGCTACCCTCTTCGACCGAGCCCGGCGAACCTTCCACGAAGATACCGGATCGCAATGAACGGCCAGCCGTGCAATTTTGCCCGTGCCCCGCTTGCATACGCCCAGCCTAATCGCTTTCTTCGATCTGAGCGCGTTTGCATTTTTTCTTGTTACGATAGCTACGTGTCTAAGGCCTGCAGCGTGTACACGGTTCACCCTAAAAGTCACTGCTAGCCTGCGGATTTTTATGCGGTTATTTTTGTAACAAGGTTCATCGTCTTTTTATTAACTGTAACATAACTATCAAAGTGAAAAGTGTTTCGCTATTGTAAGTCAAGATCTGTTCGATTGGATAAACTTGAACTTTGTTTCTAACTAAAGTTTACGAAGGAAGAATGCATTATTGTGGTACAATCTATTATTGTTCATAAAATCTCTTAAGAATACTCAAGCTTTCTTGTTTCAGTACTAACTCGTATTATAAGATAAGTAGCTATGTGATAGTCTTACGTGTTTCTTACGTGTTCTCCTTTCATTTATCTAATTTCACTTTCCCAACTCTCTCCTTTTCCTTAAAGTTTTTTTCTATGCACTTATCTGCAAAATGGTTTACTTCACGACAATAATCCGTAAGATCGTTCGGTTTCATAAAATGACATGAAAACGACTGGCTTTAATTAATGTCTTATAGGCCTTTATCCGTTTATTAGATACTTCAGAAAAATAATACTATTTATTAATTATTTATCCAGAATGCTATTAAGTTCATATTTTAAATTCGAATATTTTGTAGATTGTCAGTTTATTTAACTGCAAATTGTTCCTAACCAAATGTTTAGGGGTCTCACATCTATAACATTGTATTTTAATAATGTATCGCTTCAATTAGATAAAATGATATTAATTATACAATTAAGAATATACAAGAATATTACAATAAGATCAAAAATATGCTAAACTTTACATCTTCTTTTCCAAAAAAAAGAGAAATATTTACTTCGTAAACAAATTATGTAGGGGTACCTTCCCTTACGTGTTTTCAGTATATTTTCTAAGCCATTACTGGACATCTTTGCAATAATCTGCAAGGAGCACACTAAAAAGTTAATTATAATATTTGTACAGGAAAAAAGAAATCCTATTATACATACAAACCAAGGTAAACGTAACTACAGCCTATAGACATACATATTATGATTACAAACAATCTGTAAAAGGACTGACATTATTGAAGAGTAATATGACCTGCGCATTGTGTACTATTGTCCGAATTTTATGGAAACGTGATGAACATAAATTATAAGACATCAATAACAAACTGAAATCATGCGCGCTGTCAAACGTGCACAGACAACATCGTACGTCCATGCGCATAAACAAGGGGTATAATTTACAAAAAAAAAAGAAACGAAAATGGAGATAAATTTGAGAAATTAACGGCACTCCCACGCGAACTATTACCCCGTGTCGGCTAAAATAATAATTCCCCCTGCAATGGTGTCATAAATCTACGGCTGCGTACGCAACCCGAACGAGAATGCATCGAGGTATTACCGTATCGATTGTCGAGCCTCAGGCGCAATACTGAACAAATTGCTATTATCTCCGGTACGCACTGATTCAGGAGTATTCCGAGTTGCCGCGTGGGTAGTTACTGATACGTGTTGCGTCTTCGTGAACAATATTTGGCTAGGTCTCATGAAAACAGCTTTTAGAGAGAACATAGCAATGTGTAACACACTTCTGTGTGTCAACTTGCGGAATAGTTTGCCAATTCCGTATTTTAAGTGTCTAATGCAAAACTGGTGGAAGTCAATATAATTAATCATTAGATTAAAAATAAAAATTTCTTTCTTCTTTCAATCACCTGATTAAGCTTCTGTTTTTAAATCATTCTAATATGTCCACTGCTTCCCATTTTTGTTACAAACGCATCAAATCGATTCATGTTTTTCCCCATGGTGATTATACTTCTTTGGAGTTTCCTTGTTTTACAAACGAGACACGAGTGTCCACTCTCCCTAATGGAGTATATAACAACTGAAAGTAATCGTTAATCGGTGAAATGTTCCGAGGAGTTAATCGATTTTCAAAATAGATTGTATTAGTAGCTTTCATCGTAGTTTCATCAAGGAGAATAATTAACGCGAACTTCGTAAAGTGGAATTGTTGAGCAACGAGAGGACACGAACTTCGAGAGGGGGAAAAATTAAAAGTAGAACTTTTAATATGATCAGGATAATGATACTGCTTTTGAAACTCGAGTTTCAGTGGGAGTAAGTATTAACGAACGAAATTTCTATATGAAAGCGGTGTTTAACTAATTCCTTTTATGTCGTGAACTTATTATATTCGTTTAATTCTCGTCACTGGCCTTGTGTTGTTCATTTGCTGTAATTTTTCTAATTATTGTTGCAATAACCTCTACAATTTAATTACTCCTCACCTTAGTAACCCAAATTTTCATGAAATACTCTTATGTCACAAACATAAATCACTGTATATTATGATTAGACTGCGGATCTTTATGCAAAATAAAATTTTTATACATCAATTGCAATCTACAGGAACTAAGTAAAAATTAATTTTGTTCATTATTAATTTTGATATGGTGAAAATAGTATTTCAACACTGTTGAAGTCTTTTAATCCTTTTAATGTTTTGAATTACGCCTACTCATTTTTGTCATAAATGCATAAAATCCGCAGTCAAATTATGATTATAATTATTCGTTCGTAGCGGAGACAACGGTGCATTAAGGGTTAAATATTGCCAAACGAGAGTTTGATATTTGAGACAGCAGGGAAATAAATTGCTAAAATCACGAGCACGATACGTGCGCTGGTGATTTCAATGCCCGGTCAGACCGCGATCGTCGCACGCGAACGTTTGATTAAAGAACCGTCAGGTTCGTGAGCGGCTGCGTGAATTGAAAAGACGCTTTTACGGATCCTCCTTTTCACAGTAGACGGAAACGAGGTTCAGAGACTATTTCAGTGGCCGAAATGGTTAGCACGGCACGAAAGGACACATTCTCCGGCTTAGTCACCCCTAAACGACGGTGGCGGCGCGGCGAAGGAAGCGTAATTGAAAACGAGCGGGGCAAATAAGAAATTCCAGGCACGAGTAATCAGATGACGGAGAGAAGGGAGGAGAGAAAAGCAGTCCGCGAGACAAGAGGACGACGGAACTGGCTGGCTGGTTGGTTGGTTGGCGAAGAAGAAGAAGAAGAAGAAGGCGCGAAGGAGGGATTGTGAAACCGCAGAGCGGGATATTATCGAGCGCATGAACGTGCGGTTAGGGTCGGCGATGCGCCATCGTCGAGTATAAATCCGCTGATACGACGTGAAAGCCGACGCCGGTACAGGACCAGCCTAGGCTTTTTCTCGGGACTTGAACTACGCCGGGGGAAGGGGGCTGGAGCTAGTTCAAAAGATGTCGGATAAGGTCGGCGGCGGTGTTGTAGGTGTGAGGCCCGATACTGCAGTTGCAACTGCAGCTGCTGCAGAATTGCCGCAGGGGGCGACGCGCGACGAGTCGAACGTGACCGACGATATCGAGCCCGAGAAATCCGCGAGAACGGCCAATGTCCGCTGTTTTCCAGATAGCTACCCGTTTTCCAGGTGCAACTACAAACGAGTATGATTCTTTGTCCGATTCACAGATTCCGCCAATGGTCGGAATAAACTGCGAGGAGCAGAATTGAACCGAACTATTTTTCCGGAGAAGCATTATTTACCGTATTTATTTAGACGATGTCTAAATAATGTGAGCTTGAGGATCATTAGTATTCTAATCCCGTTAAATTTAATTGACTAGTCGGGTCATTTGAAAGATGAACAATATGTACTGATCTTCCCACGCGTAAATAATTAAATTAAATGTTTGCAGCTTCAGGATCAACCCTTATTTTCACATACTGTATAATCGTTCATCTCTTTATGTCTATGTTGCGAGATGTATTTCTTTAACCCTTTGGAGTCTGATTTATTTTTCGATTTGTTAAGACTGGTATATTCGTGTATAATGGAAAACGAGGATCTATTTGTCCCATTAGGCGCACGTAATACATGGGTGGGACACATATGTCCCGATAGACTCCAAAGGGTTAAAATGTAACGTTACAAATTGGAACATAATTTGTTGATTTCACGTGTAGAGCAAACATGGGTGAATTATTATCCTAGTCTCTTTTATATTCTATCCTTGAGGAGCATATGAGGGTTAAGACTGTATGCATCCTCAAAGGGTTAACAATCCGGTCACCCGCTGTACGAATATGTTTGCTATTAATGGTTCGAATGTTCATGTATGCGAGAGAATCCTTATCACGAGATCCGTTACCGAAAATGATGAGTGTCGGCGAACGGGGTTCTACCGATGCCCTGGAATTATTAAATCCTCTCGAAGTGACCATTCCGGGCTGAAGTATAGCGATAATCGCGATTTATAGCCGCGGAGCGTCGTTACCGGTAGACGACGGTCTAGCCCGAAATGAGTTTCCTGACCGATTGGTATGCTCGGTGTCGCCGCGGAATCGTTACAGCGTGTAATAAAACACGAGAAATTGCTCTTTACAGACGTTCCCCTCTGTACACAGAAAAACTCATTAGCCGGCGCGGCGGCACAGTTTCACGAATATCGAGAGCGCCTACGGTGAGCAGCTCCATTCGATAAGGCAGCAGAAAAAGAAGCGATTTTCGAGGAACAATTCCGTGGAGGCACGTGGCACAATCTTGTGGGATGGAACGTCCCTTTTGTCTATTTTATCCACTTTGTCCACAGGATACCGTCCGGTGTTTATTCACGACGCACGGGGCAGACGAGGGTGGGTAGCTTCGAAAAACTGGCCTACATACAAGCTATAGGGATGGATCGAGGCAATAGGAGCACGGACAAAGACGTTCGGCTTCTTGCCGGGTCGAAAACGTGTTTCTTCTTGGCAAAACGCGACGTCGGCTACGGAAATTGCACCTAGATGGAACGATCGACGCTCACCCCCTGCGGGGTTGCTCGCCGCACAGATAGATTACCTTCGAGGTTTGCCATGGAGAACCTATAGCTGTCGATCCTCGGCGTGTTGATGTCCGAGTTGAAAGGCCTGAGGGTCGCCGAGCTCACATTGTCCAGACCCTGAAACATCAATTCATCGGGACGTTAGAGGGTACGAACGGTTGCAATTTTCCTTTTCAGATACAAATTGTAAATCTTCAACCCTTCGGAGACGACGTCGGGCTGCCAGTTTCTCCTTGTGTAACTGACGTTGTACGATGTCACAGATGTTACACCGTAACTCGCTGGAGATTCAGACATTTTGATATGTGGTTTTCATAGTGAAAGTGTATCACGCTTAGTAATCTGATTTTGTGCGATAACATTTGAAGTATTCGTGAATTGTCAGTACACACGTCAGTACACACTCGTCTCCGAAGGATTAATGGATTTTTAACAGTGAACGTGCCATTACCAGTCAATTAACTGATTTCATATTATTTATTTTGTATTATTGAAATTATAACTGCGAAAAATCTAAATGGGTTCAATCTTATAATTTTTATACAATAACGACATATACCAGACACTATCAGTGCGTTAAGTATTTAAAAAATATCATTTGCTAATTATATGAGAAAAGTTGTTTTGAAAATTATAAATTTTTAATCCAGAAAATGAAGGATTTATTTCAACAGAGGTTTGCTGTGTGTGGGCTGCTCGCTTAATTAACTTAAATTACTTGAAACAAAATAGTTATTATTTCTTCAAAATATAATTATTTGCCTTCTACATATATTTTCATCATAATTAAATCTCCCCCTGACAACACAAAGGCATTTGGGGATCAAACACATTTAACGCCATTATTTCATTTGTTTTGACATTATTGTATCGCTTATTATTAATTACTTTGTGACCTTATTGTATTCAGTAATAAATTTTATTTGATATTTCGAATATAATCCATCTGGTTTGAAGCATTAAGTAAATAAATAGTAATAACGTACGTTTCTCGATATTTATGCTTTGCGGATTGGTAAAGTTTATCTTCGATATTTCGCAAAAATATTCTGGTGAAGTCCGTGGAAAGCCAAACAATCTGCAGGATTTTATAAAACCGTTCAGAAAAACTGACAGCCCACGAGCTGAAGCAGCCACCGGAAATTGTGAGATTGCAACAATCTTTTGATAACCTGAATCAATATTAACACAGACATCGCTGCCTGAGGGTTTCTATAGGATATACGTATGCACAGATGCTACTGAACGATTCCCATTTTCGAATCGTAATACATATCGGAAATCTGCAGATCCGAAGGCTAAAATATTAGGTTGGGGAAAAAGAAATCCATTATTTTTACGTTATCTCAAGCGGAGAAATGATGGATTTCTTTTTCCCCAACCTAATATTAAACCCAAATCCATCGGTGCGAATCGACATAAGTCCATTTGGTAAGATAAAACTCAGCACAATAAAGTGACTCGAGTCTTGAAAAAAATGGAGGCATAGTGTCGTACAATTTTTCCTATTCGGTATTTCAAGGTTGTCACATTGGCTAGAAATATAAAAATTTAATCTTGATAGCTGACAAAAAGAAACATTTATTTGGCATATTGTCGATGTACTGTCTATTTGTTGTTTTTTATGTCCATGTTTATCGCAAGTTCACAAAAAAGAGTAGAACTGCACGATCTAAGAAACAGCAGGGACCCAAGGATTTTTCTTAGATCAAGGCTTTATTCCTTTTCTCGCAATTCTTCCCCATTCGTCTATCCAGAACGGCGCTAAAATATTAAGTCTCCATCGACACATACGAGACAAGTGAATCGTTCGGCAAAATGGAACCGTGTTACTCGAATAAAGTTACCGCAGTCTTGAAATCACGGATCCGCTCCTTTTCACGCAATTTTTCCCCGTTCGTCTCTGCGGAATGGCATCAATGGCCGAGTATATTTCACGAGCAAGCCGCGACGATGGGTTCCTTGAAACGGAAATAGCGTTCGCGACGCGGGCTGAATTCGTCGTAGTTTCGAGGTTTCTTGCGACACCGGCGTGGCAGTCAGCCGGCGGCGGCACGGTCGATCAGTAATCCGTTCGAGATCCTTTTACGTTCACGGCTCGGCGGGAAATGCAATTCGCGCGGGCCCGTGGATTCGCTTCACCCAATTTCCTTTGAGCGTACGTTGTAAAGCATGTACCGAGGACAGGACTTAAAAATCAATTGATCGTTGGACTGGTTTGATTTGCGGATCATTGGTACGTCGAATGGAACTGTTGAAATTTTCTATCAATTCCGAACTAAAAATCTTTGTCGTCTTTTCCGTTGCCAGAAAACTTGTAAAATACAGTGGGTTCACTGAAACTGTAATTCCATACATTTTTGTGCAAATAAACAATTTTCATTTCCTTGAAAATAGAAAGAAGTTCTAGCTAAGTTGGTACACTCTTCTAATGTGGAAAGCAGATTTTCTAAAAACACTGCGAGATAAATAAATATGGTACTAAAACTTTAAATTATCGTTTCTTATATATTATAATAAATATTGATAATTTCATTACAGTTGCAGTCAAGGGCCCAAGCTTTCCACAGAGTGCCATTTAGTCCAAAACAGATTTCATGTTGAGTTAGGACCCTGGGAGATCTTTTTATCGCTTGCAGATGGTGCCTGATGGTGCAGATTGCTACCTTCATAAAACAACAAACAATAGAACGCCAGGCGCCTAATGATGTTACGTTCAGGGGCTTTCCCAAACAGGAGTTTTTGCGAAGAAAGTTCTGTTGCACCATTCCACCCGCATCTGGCTTCTCTGTGGTGGTTGCTACCCCCATAAGCATCATGATGGGCGGTAGCTGCACCACCACAGAGGACGCTGTCCTTTTAACAGCGGCGAAAGCTGATCGGACAATACCCTCACCTCGATTCCCATCATTTGCACAACAGTAATTAGATAAGTTATACACAAAGTCCAATTTTGGACGAAGTGCCATAATTCTCAAAGAGAAGAAAGTAAATCTCAAGTTGGAGAACTTGAATAGTGACAGATATTAATGCACAGAATGCATTTAGATAAGAACAGGATTAGTAACAATTCTTTTATTAACACTAAACGTACCACGACCGGTTCTAGATTTTTTATTTCACAATTAATGAATTTATAAAGGAGCTTCCACAAGAAATGACTTAATAAATATCTTTATTAGAGCACATATTATAATAAGAACCGCGTAAAGTTTAGATAAATTAATTCTTGTCATTTTTAAAAGGGAACCACGTGTCTGTTGCTTTTATAGCTTGGTACGTGTCGTGTTAATACTGGTAATCATTTTGTTCGTGCAAATACTCTTTGGAGACGTAACTGTTCCTTGCGATCCTGAAACGTTAGAGGTCTAAACCTCCAATCAAGAAGAATCGAGGCTGAGACCCCATTACTATAATCACCGATTATAAACGAGCTATTTGTGATCGGATGTTTCTACGAACAAAAACAGTCAGCGAATAGTTCGCCAGCTTTGCAATCTCTACTGAAGACACGCTCCAAGAGCCGTAAGATGTAAGTGCGTTGACCATCGTATCGTGTGCACAACGATCGATGGCAATGTGGTTGTCAATTGTTTTTTTGCCGATGCTGTTGGTCAGCGACCGCATGCTTGCTCTCGTACACTTGAACTATCGTTACGATCACACGCAACAGTTAACCTCTCGCGCTGAAATGATGTCTCACAGACGTTCCAGCTCCTACGACTCAAAACCGTCAACGTCTAACGCACATGGCTTCGCACTCGTAACTTTTAAATAGATGACACACGTGCAGCCCGACGGTAATTAAAGATGAACACTATGAAGACTGAGAGGCTGATAAGGAAACGTGGCGAAATAACAATCATTGAGTTTGACGAAACTTTATAAGAGGATAGCTAGTTTTATAGTTTTTTGAGAAACCGTTACGTACTGCGGATTTATGCAAAATGAAAATTGCTGCATTGATTACAAGAAGCTTAAGCAAACATAGCTGCGTTCGTTAATATTTATGTTACTGTTTTGTATTTTACCTAGTCACTTTGTGATTGAATATTTTGGAAATTACTGGATCTACAAAAACCGTCATAGAATCTAATAATTAAACTGCAAATCTTTATGCAAACTAAATGTGATTGATCGCAATTGCAACAGACTGGAGTGAAATAGAAATTAATTTACATTCTTTTAATACATTGCAGATAATATAACTTTTTAAAGTTTTTCTAATGTTCTTTACTGTCTTGTGTTTCCTCCATTCATATCATAAATGCATAAAATCCGCAGTTTATTAATAACGTCACCTTCAAATGACTTAATTCTTGAGACATCATACATCATAGTTATTTCGAACTACTCCAAGGTGTTCAACTATCAAAGAGTACTTTATGCTATAACAGCTGTGGCTTGTAATTGCCTATAAAAACTGTTCTCAGTAACTTTAATTGTGATGTACCAATATTCCATTACTTTCTTGTAAGAAAGCCTAATGATTCCAGTTTATGCCATAACTCTCCCACACAGAGACACACCTAGAATGCCAGTAAGATTGAAAGCAATTAGGCCAATCCCGATGCAGATAGTTCCAAACATTCTCAATGGATACCAGGAGATCGTCGGGAAAATTCCCCTGATATCTCCATTTTAGAATTAGATTTCGTCAAACAATAGTTCATTAACCCTTGCAAAGCAGATGCTTTTCACGATCACAAGATAGCCATGATTACTGATCAATCTTCTTTTGCATATTGTTGAACCTATTTGGGTAACTACTAAAAATTTAAGATTTGAGTGGAACATTTATAACTCTGAATCAAGATAGCCCTAAGTCCCACTATCTCTATCGATTGATCCTTGCCATCCCCTAAACAAGGTCGTCAACCCCTAAGTAAGGGATTGATAAACCATGAGGAATCTTGTCACACACAGGGTAGTATACAAAAGTATGAGTCACCTAACGTTGCCACCTCAAATATCTTTGTTGTTTTTAAAGATACGTCAAATGTCTGCAGGACAAAGTTGAATGATTCAGTGGGGCTCACATGATACCAAAAATATTTTTGTTTTTATGTGATTCCTTTTAGGGATATCAAGGTCACCTTCATTTTTTTAAATGGAAGCACCCTTTCTTGAACACCTACGATGATAGTCCCTTTCATTAGGAATTCAATGACTATAATTACCCATGCACGTATAAACTTTCTAAGAAGCTCCTCTGGTCCATATAACAGACACAGAACATTATTATTTTGCATTAACCATTAAAAATTCGCAGTCTACTCGTTAATCATTCACTAATTTTCGAAGCCCCTTATTTGTAGACTTCATAGTTAGGCTTTAAAAACAACAAAGATATTTGAGGTGGCAACGTTAGGTGACTCACCCTAATAAAGTATGCAAAAGTAGTAAAAATATTATTTTAGTCGAATGAAGCTAAACAGATTGGTAAAATCCAATTGGATTTTGCTTATACACGTATCCTTTTTTTTTTAATACACGTATCCAGCAATGGTGTGTAGAAACAAATTTCAGTTGCAACATGAGAATAGATTAAAATCGTGTAAATCTGAATGCGTTACCATTTAGTCGCACAGTGTTATTGAACACTAGTTGTTTTTACGACGAGAAGACGTTATGAAAAATCTTGCTGTGGGTTGGAGGGAAACACGACCGCTGCCCTCGCAGTGGCGCAGAGCCAGCTAGAACCAGCGGTCTTCCGCGTTTTGAACCATTAGCCGTAAATAATGCGAGAGTCGAGTTGTCCGCTCGGCCGTGTGTGTACATGCGGCGTTCTACGGCGGTTAATCAAGCAACAGCACCGTACGGTGAACACACGGTGCCTTCGGCCCCGTACACCCACACGACAAACCGTCCGAGAGCGGACAGGAGAAAACTGGGCTCGCTGTGTGTACGTCGTGTACACGTTCCGCTACGTCCGATAGATCGCTTACTCTCCTCTCTTCTTCTCTTCTCTTCTCTTCTCTGCTACTCTCTTCTCCGCACGGCCTAGTTCTCCGTGTGCTCCATAGCACACGGGACCCCATGGCACATTCTATCGGCGATTCCTCGACGGCCGAGCGTGCTCCCGAGTGAAACGGTTCGAACCACGGGGGTGACTCTTCGCTGAACTGTGGGATGACGTTCGAGCATCGGTGTTCCAGGCTTGACGGAAAAGTTTTCGCTTACTTTCATTGATTGGATAGTTTACCATCGGTCAGACCGGGGTTGACACAATTTTCGGGCTTTGATTTCTGTAATTTTTGTTATTCAGCAATTACGTACAACAAAGTTCAGACACTGTTCGAACCACCCTCTTTACACATCGCACCCTTGCTGCAAAAGTGACGCAACTGGAAAAATGCATTTTTAATTATCAGTAGATTACGGATTTTTTGCATTTGTGACAAACAGGTGGATGCTATTTAACACTTTACCTACCGAAAGCCTATTAATAGGATTTTCAATAATTGTGCTGTACCAAAAGAAAGCATAGATATTGTTTTTAGATTGCAATCTCAAATGAAACTATTAGATCACGTTATTGAGGGTGACTTGTTAGTTCACAATGAAAATTACTGTTGCTATTGAAGGTTCCATTAAAAAGTGTTTAGCCATGTATCATATATTTTTCAAAATTACGCAATAATCACCGGTCGGTGATGTGTTAAAATGGTAAAAACATGAAGACAATTTACGAACGCCCGCTTATGTCCTCTTCAATTTATTAAAATTGGCAAAGGTAGAAAGATATTTTTATATGGCTTCTGTGTCTTATAATTAGAGAAGAAAATTTTTATTTTGCATAAAGATCCGCAGTCTACTGGTAACTTATTTTGCAATCTTTGCATCAAATCAAATTAAATGAGGACCCAACATTCGTAATTCTAGATGTGACAAACGCATCTCCTATATTTTTTACGCAATAATACGATACGCGAGTGTGTAAGATGCTGTAATAATTGATAAAACGTTACAACATTTTAATTTCTTCCCTATTTATAGTGCAATAAAATAATTATAAAATTTGAATTTCACTTAATGGCCATTTGTGACCACGAAGATCTCTAAGGTAACAATTTTTGTTTCGTGAAAACGATATGCGTTTTGGGACACATTTTTCCCGATTTCGTCAGAAGCGAAAATATCTTAAAATTTAAAGGAAAACACTTTAATCGGTCAGAAGAAATGACCAAAAGACCGCGCAAGGGTTAATAAATACTTGGAAGCACTTATTTATATTTATGCAGAGAACTCTGGTAGCTTGGATCAAATATTATCGAACGATTCCACTCGATTACCCGTTCCCTGGTAAGAAACCGAAGACAAAGGATGCAAAGGCCTTCCTCATTGTTGTGCACCGTTCAGCGACCGCGTTCGAAATCGCGTCTCCGTAAGTTCAGCAACCAAACGGAATCTACAGTTACTTTCGTCCCACGCATGCTCTTCGAAAATTGCTCACGAATCGATT
Source organism: Lasioglossum baleicum (assembly GCF_051020765.1). NCBI lineage: Eukaryota > Metazoa > Arthropoda > Insecta > Hymenoptera > Halictidae > Lasioglossum > Lasioglossum baleicum. Next base: position 4,848,175 of record NC_134939.1, on the reverse strand, counting down.
AAATTGTCGATGAATGTACACCGGCGTAGAATTCCTCGAGAAATTCGTTCCCTCCTATCGGCCCGAGCTATCTACTGCGTGCACGTCAATAACACGGCTAAATATCCGTGACAATGCGCACGAGATACGGCGGATATAACATCCACGAGTTTCGCATTACAGGAAGAGTCGGCTTATCCGCTCGAATCTAATTGTTGTGCCTGTTGGCCGAATGGTGGTTACCGGGTCGTTCACCACATATTCACATTCACATCCACAACGCCACTCGTCCAATCGGTAGAACCATCGACACACCGCTCTCTGTGATACCGCGTGTCCCTGTGTTCTCTCGAGTACGCAAACCTCGATTTATCGGACCCGATGCACACCTCATTGATCGCGAAAATGAACTTTTTTTTTTCATTCGAACGCATGAGATACCTGTCCATCATGGTTTTCATTTCCCTCCATTGTCCGTTGCCAATGTTCCGCACACTGTCAAACACAGGGTGTCCGATTTTAACACGTAACCGACAGACATTTTTTTTCTCTGTTCATATTTCTGCTCTTTCTTATATTTTCTAGTAAACCATGATTTCATCTCTCGTTGATGTTCGTGGATTAATGTATCAGCGGCACCAACCATAAGTAATGTGGTTTTTGCAGATTCATATTGTTATGTATCATGTACGTATATTATTATGTAAAATAAAAATCTTCCGTATTAACTGTAAGCAAGAAAAATCTATTAGGTCGGAAAGAAAGTTCTTACGATATTTGTTATTTCGATTTTATAATAAAAACCGCGAGAACTTTCTTTCCAACCTTAATACAAATGACCATCGCGCTCTCTAGTAATTTTGATCTACTCATTTTAACACATTACCGACCGGTGATTATTGCATAATTTTAAGAAATCTATGCAACATGGCTAAACACTTTTTAACGGAACCTTCAATGGAAACAGCAATTTTCATTGAGAACTAACAAGTCACCCACAATATCGTCATCTAATAGTTTAATTTAAGATTGAAATGTAAAAGAAAATTTCTATGCTTTCTTTTGGTACAACACAATTATTGAAAATCCTATTAATAGGCTTCCGGTAAGTAAAGTGTTAAGATTAGAATTAGGTGAAGATGTGTTCTGTAAAAATTTGTTTGATACGATTTGAGAATAATCATTTTTTACTACCACAGAAGCGACATTCAAAGGGTTACAGTGTTATCTCACAGAATCTACAGAATTGAAAAGAAAGAGTGGCCTACAAAGAATGTAGCACCTCTACTAGAAGTGTCGCTCGGCAGACCAGACGATGCGACAGTTACGGAGATACTCCTGTAAACTGATCGTGAATGACAGAGTTTGATTCAGAGGAAACAGAACGCACAGGCAATTACAGAGCACCGAGCAGAAACTCGCGCAAGTGTAAACGAAGTGGTAGGGGTGGGAGAAGATCCAAACAGCCGACGAACATTCTCGAGGCCCAGCGCGGCGCACCTGGAGGACTCCTCCACTTCTGATGCAATAATTTCCACGCGGCTCGGTGGTCGGCCCTTAAATTTTTCATGGCCACGACGACGAGTCTCTTCCGAGCGGCGAGCCACCAAGGAGTATGAAAAGAGCAGAAAGCTCGCACTCGCCGAGTGTCAGTTTACTCGAGGTAAGAGTGGAGTTTACTCTCGACTCGAGTCGACTCTGCTTTTTCAGCCTTTCACGTTGCTCTCTCGAGGGTTCGCGTTTTCCCGGGCGTAAGATAGAGAGGCGCGGTAAGGGCACCACGCCGCTGCACTGTGCTCTCGCAATTTATTCTACGCGAGGCCTCTCATCGAGCTTTATTGCTCGGCAATAAGGCCGCGTACGAAATCGAGCCGAGTCTGATTCGGCTAACGAATCCCGCAGGATCTTACACGGCTTGGCCCGAACTTCCTTTTCCGCGTCCGAACGCGGATACGGGAAGAATAATGAACGGAGTCCGAGGAGAAGTCGCTAATTCGCGCGACTTAAAGGGTTACGTACAGTCGATCCAAAAAGTACTTCAACACGTATTTACTTTGTATAATTACGTAATTATAAATAAACAAAACTTATCGTTCCGATAGAAAGTCAAGATTTTAATAAGTAAACTAGTTCTGAAAAAGAATTAAAATGTTCAAGCAGTTAATAAAATTTTAAAAAATATATAAAAAAAACTTTTTAATGCACTAAAAAGGAGAAAATATTTTTCCTGGTTCGCCCAAAAATTTAATATAAATTTGAACAAAATCATGACATTAGTGACTCTAAAAATAAAAGCGTGGAGCGCCCACGAAGATTACGTTATAATACAGTTTAGCACTCCACGCTTTTATTTTTATAGTCACTAATGGCATGATTTTATTTAAATTTATATTAAATTTTTGGGAGAACCAGGAAAAATATTATTCTTTCCATTTGTTCACAAGAATACAGGAATAAATTTCGCAGATCCGATCAGGGATCTGAAGAACCACTGGCACGATTGATCGGCGGACCCAAGATGAAGATCAACGCAACGAAACGTCACGATACATGGCACGATCAGACGATAGGTCTGCCACCCGTATAAAGATGGAACAGCCCCTAGGAAAGTGCAGGTGTCGCCCGCATTCGTAGCTGACGTGCCAGCCAATAGTATATGTATTAAAAGCTAGAAGGTAACAGCTGCCAATACCCGATACGAGAAGAAAACGAATCGAATCGTGACGAGTTAGCTTGAAGAATTTCATTGAGAAGGCTCGACAGTAACCAAAACATTTTGGAACCCAATATCCCCGATAGGATTAAGCACAGATTAGGAGTTGAAACAAGAAGAAATAGGAGTCACGATCCTGGTGAAAGTCTGACAAAAGCAACCACTCAAATTCACTGAAGGGACAGCAACAAAAAAACTGCGTCGAGTGTATTTAATCCTCTTCTTGGCACCGAGTACGGAGATACTGCTCGAGTGAGAAAAATACGTGATTTATCTCCGTCCTGGAGAATACCCCCACACCCTTCACTGTCGCAACTGTGTTTCGTGCCAAGACAGTGTTTCCCGACGTTCCTTGAGTGACGACGTCACTGCGACAATGTAGATACAGACCCCTGTGTATCGAGCTTTCCAATACCTATCGTCGACATCTCGACGACCATTGCCATTAACATGCATGCGAATCCCTTATAAATTGTATAGGCAAATACATCCTCCCGTATTAACTTTCTGCGAGAGGTTTACTGGCTCCAAAGGAATTTCAATGTGATGGCAAAATTCTTTAGTTGTATTGGGGTGGAACGAAAGTTCGTAGCGTTTTTAAATTCAAATTCAAAGATAAAATTAAGATATTTATTCACAGATTTAGTCAATAATATATTTTCTGTTCTATTACTTTTTGCCATTTTTGAGGTAACTTATATTGAATAAACCAATGAATAAATATCTTAATTTTATCTTTGAATTTTAATTTAAAGACTAAGTCAATAGAGAGGTCAACAAATATTAGGTTGACTCCTAAATAATGCAAAATGTGTTACGTATTTTTTGTAGGATTAAACATAGAAAACAGCAATCATTAGTCTTTTGTATACAATTCTATAGATTCTAAAAAATGAAGAGAATATACGTTCCTTTCCAGTAAGACAACATAGGCCTCGGTTTAGATGTTGTAATAATTTAAAATCGTAACGTCACACACACACAATTTGACGATTTAATAAAAATGTTCGCCTCCGTAATTCTCGGACGAAGAATCCGTCGGGCAGATTCTAAAAATACGAAACATCGGCGTATAGGGAAATCAAAGTCGTAAAAGAAGGGTAGGGAAAAAAGATAAACTCTTCGATATTCCCGGTATTACACTTGCATCACATGGCAAAGGGGCAAGAAGACCGACGTGAATTTGCTTTCTCGCGGAATCTCATTTCTTACGATCATCGGTTCCCGACCCGACTGGCCGCTGCGTCTCCGCCATTCAGAACAACTTCCCGCACGATGGTCGGTTATTACGTGAAATAGAGTGTGTTTTAAACGCGCAAACCGGTTCGGGAAACACAATCCTACGCATTCATGGAGGAAACAAGCCACAGCCGAAGCCCGTTCCACCTGAAACGGTTCTGTAAAGCCGGGCTTGCCCTAATACTACATACATAATTCCATCTTCTATCCTGACCGATCCTCTATGCCTTGGGTTCCTCATTTATCCTTCCAACCTCCATTCTTCACTGGGACCGTTTTCGGCAGAGCAAAACGACTCTGATTAAACGTAATATATTAGCTTTTCGTTGCATGTTACCGGTGTGTGTATTTTGCGGTGAAACCATTTTGCTATTATTCTTCATTTAAGTATAACGAGCTTCTATAATACACGGGAATTAGTCAAATAATATATTTGAGTAATGATTATTTAAATAATATACTTAGCTGAATATTATTTTTGTTATTCTGTGACGATGGTTTATTTGTTAAATAATTTTTCAAATACTTTCTCACTCGTAAGTACTGAAAGGTTGTTGTTTGATTTGAATGATTTAATTAATTGAAATAAAACTTTATATATATTTGGGAAAGATTGTCTTTCAGAAAGAAAACTATCGTATGTTCTGCGATGTTTTAATTGGTTTATATGCGCGAACTTAAATTTTTTCTTTTCTACGTACATATATTTATTTTGATGGTGTATATGTATAGAATTTATTTACTTTATCAATAGCTTGTAAATTAAGATAAGAATTACTTCAAAAATTCAAGATTTTACATTAGATCGTGTTTCTATCGAGTAGGCCGTAAGCTATAATTGCCAAAAAGCTATAAATGTATACAGTAAATTGTACTAAATGCATGATAAAGTATTTAAACGTTGTTCATTAGTATTCTGCCTCAGCTGGAATAACTTTTCATTCATCTCTCGGTATAAATAGATATGTACTGTGCCTTGCGGCAGGTGCACGCTCTTAATCAACCAAAAGCTCTTTCAACAACCATTTGCAGTTACAAAAATATAACAATATATCGGTTGTCGAAGGCGACTGATTGCATTGTAATTGGCTTTTAATTCGACGCTTTATCTACCAGCAGCCTATTAACTCTTTACATACGATATTCTTTAAATCTACAACGTAAAAAGATATATTGTTTATATTTCTAAATTTCCTCTTTTAGGTATTATTATAGTAAATATTATAGAGTATATAGAGCAAGGAGTTAATCGAATTTTCAATAATTGTGCTGTACCAAAAGGAAGCTTAGAAATCTTCTCTTACATAATAATATCAAACAAAATAATTAAATTACGTTATTAGAGATCGTTGGTTTACAATTGAAGTTGTAATTGTCGTTAAAGAATTCATTAGAAAGTTCTCTGCCATAAACCAAAAACAAAAACAAAAAAAAAACAAAAAACAAGTGAATGCAATTTAACACAGGAAAAACATTACGAGAATTTAGGGGCATCGATAAATTATCGTCAAGTTATTAAAATTATTAAAGAAAGGAACAACTTTTTACATATTTTCTACACTACGGTGCATAACTATAGCACCGTTTAAGTTTTTACCTGTTTCAGAAAGTGCGAGAAAATTAATTGCAAAAATTGAATGGATATGAAAAATATTAAAGTTTGAATTAATTTTTATTTAAATTCTCCTCTTGTACCACATCAATAAAAACAATCATAAACGATTCGAATACCTTGTAGTACCACCCTTTTTGTAATTAGCTTGAAAACTCTATCTGGTAGGCTATCAATAAGTTTCCGAAAAATATCTCTGCTGATTTTGTAACTAATTTCGATTATGACGTTTCTTAATTCTGAAACGTAATTTAATATTTATCTTCTACGTTATATAAAGATCCACAGTCTAACAATGGGATATTATCCAACTAACATTGAAGACGGCACACAGGCAAAGTGTTTGCAAGGAAACACAGATTCTTCCAGCCTGAAACTTAGCAAAGCAACTCCTCGATCATGGCTACTTACGTCATCCTGCGCCTTATGGCTTTTCCAGCGGAAAAACCTGTCCATCAGGAAGTCGGTAAACTTCTTCGGCGTCTGAACGATTCTAGAAATACGATGTTCCCGATCTGTTTAGCTCGGTCGATCCGGGATCGTGGTTCGCTTGGACGGATAAGCGCGGCGGTGCCGGCATTGTTCTCGACATGATCGTTTGCGGAAGGGCACAGCCTCGAGGAACTTACAAGACAACTCTCCGGGGAGTCTGGGATCTCTCAACCGCTGTTCATCTTGGTTTAATTATCGTCGAACCGGTCGTTCGATAACGTGCCGTATGCTGCCGGTTGGTAACATATCGTTTGAACGGCGGGGTGGACCGATTGATCCTAGATCGAGCAGCTTCCGCAGGTTCATCGTTTAGGCTCGCGGTCTTCAATCAAGCCGGATGATCAAAGTCGACGAGGAGTGTCCGTGGACGAGCATAACATCGCTTGAACCAGATGGCAGTCCTTCGATTCGGTCGGGTGACCGGCCGATGACAGTCATCGCGCGGATTAGCCTGTCGTCATGGTTCTCCGTCGACGAGAGCACCGGTGCCGCGCACGCATGACAGCGATGACAAACTGATCGAGGAGCAATCACTTCCACCGGCACGTGACTGGGAGAAACGCACGGCAGCGGCGACCGGGGATCGAGGAATTCACAGCGGGATCGATCACGTCGCGTTTTCCGGTGTCCCTGAGAGGTGATAGTTACCTCCCACTGTCTACGAATCAAATAGAATTCCCGCGGATCGCTGTCATGCCGGTTGCGATACGGAAGATCCAGCTGCGAACAGTCCTTGACCGTTGCGCGCGGAGGAACTATGATTTCGAGGAATATCGATAAAGAGGACGCAGAGAAGAGGGCAGAGAGCGACGGAGAAAAAGAGCTCTCGGTCGCCGGATGAATCACAGTTGAATCACGGTCGAGGTTCAAAGTGGACGGCTCGAAAGTGGACAGGAACGTGCGGCGTGATCGCGACTGGCGTGGTATTGCGGGTACTGGATGCTGATCCGCGAGGGATTCAACGTGGAGCCGTGGAGCCGGTCGCTGTTTCGTCCCTCGCTCTCTCGGCTCCCTCCTCGCCGACGTGAACAAACGAGAGGAGAAACGGGTCTCACTCTCTCCCTCTTTCTCCCTCTCGCTATGTCTCTCTCACTCTGTCCTTCTATCCCCGTGTTTCGCCTTCCCCCATGGTTTCGCGTCCGGCGAGCGCATGTGCGACTATCGATTCCGCCGGTTCTCGTAGGAACACAGGACTACAACGATGATTTTTCCTGCGCAATGCCGCGAGGAAATCGTCCGAGGTCCTGCGAGGCCTCTGACTTACGGAGACAGACTGCGGATAAGGCCACGAGGATCGCCGGCATTCAACCTCACGGCTAAGTTTCGCCCGTCAGGGGATCGCCTATTGCATATGGAATCGACGAGCGCGGCTTGCGCACCGATTTTTTGTTTACCCGCGGAATACGTAACTAGACTTTCAGATTACTTCTTCGCGGAATAATCTACAAAGTTTCGCGAATTTTCTTTGTCGCGTTGAAACGCGTTGAACGTTGCCACCCAGCTATCGCGATCCATATCCTGTCTATTCATCAAACTTCCTCCCCATGAATATCCATTTATTTCGAAATTCTACAGAATTTTAAACGAACATGGGAAACTCGTTCCAAAAATGTGTTTCAGCGATGGATGTCAGTTTTAGGACGAAAACACGAATGACCCAGTCTCTCGCTGACAAAAACCTGCATGCAAGTCGATGGTATTGATCAAACAAATAGATAGGAAACAGGCAAACATGTTTACTCTATCTTGCACATGTGCATTAACGAGATAGACGAAACAACTCCATTTTTCGATCATTCATTTGGTCCCTTTCTACGTTCATTACAAAATATCGTTACGTACACGAAAGTTCAGATTTGTTTTAGTTGGTGCAATGTTTTCAATAACAATACTCCACAGTCTTAATTAATGTCCGAAATGAAATGTATTTCATCAATGGGTGCCAGATTTTTTTTGTTAAAAAATGTCTAGTTCCCCGCTGGAAAACATGTGAAGTGGCACCTCCATTTGTACTGACCGGCTATATCTGGGTAGATATTCGGATATGCCCTTTTAGATTTGTTTTTCGTGGTGCAATGTTTTTCAGAAAACAGTAAGTACTCCACTTGTTAGTTAATGCCCTAATTTCTTGAAATTTTATATGGTTATTTTCTGCATCATATAGGAAAAATGAAATTATTTTTATGCATTGTGCTTTTGAATTTGTAAAAGATAAAACTTTTTTTTGTGTATGCTAGCAAGACTGTTATGTAAATTTCTTCGAAAAAGTTACTTTCAACTGACGTAACGAAGTAAAATTAATACGTGCATTTTGGTATTTATTGTAAAAGCTTTTAACTCGTAATATAATCGTTTTTCGTATTATGCGTGTTCACCTCGTCCGACAAATTTCTCGTCGATTACTAGTGAAATTCCATTATTATTATGCGAGAAGGGAACTAATTAAACCAACGTTAGCATAAAGTATTGGTAGCGCAACATGAATATTTACGACAGGGGCGCATGCACAAAATATTTTAATTATAATTCAGTCTGGTGGCCATTCTTCTGCCGATAACCCGCAAAATTTCCGTCGTTTCTCAACGGTAAAACATACACATACGCAAAAAAAGAACCAGATACAGTAGAATTGCTATCATGTTTTCGGTTTAACCCATAAGACCGTAGCTTGGTCCCGCTGATTAAACGAGCTTAATTAAAAGGGTGTAACGAACGGCACACCGCGACTTCTAGGCGGGCTTAATTAAAGATGCACCCACATCGATCCGACGACAATGCATCATATTTCGTTTTATTCCTCGGACGGTTTTTGTATTCTCCTCGCGGATGTGTTCCGTGATCGTAACTCCAGGCAAAAAAGTAATTAAACGTAAACTCTCGCGACGCAATAACCTCTTCCGAGAGTGAGATGCAACTTCAAACAGCGACCTGTTTTAAGTTCTCTTCAAAGAAACGCACTCATTCTATAAAAGGATCTTCCGACTCCGAGGCCGGAGCTTTCAACGATATTATTACGTATTGTTAGAAATTGCTTTACGCAAAGTCGTAGAGTCTTGTATTCGCGGGAACAATATTAAAATAATGAATTAATAAATATATATAAATATAATTATAGAATGTGTTGAATAAAAAAACGGTTTATATTATAGCGTGAAAAGCTTCTACCATAAGTTTGTAACAGTAATATAAACTGCAATGATAACAATTTATATATCGTTCGTGTAAAATATAATAATAATAATTTTACTACTTTCTATACTTTCATATAATAATTTTTCTCCTCTTTTTCAATTTTGTTTTATTTATACACCACCAGTGTGTTACCAGTCGATATCAAATAAACAGTTGCACAAAAAGCCGGAAGATTATAATCACTATAATTATTAGTCACTGTGCATGAACGATCGAAAAAGATTGAAACGATTGAAAAGCTTTTGTATAAGTCTAAAAGAAATAAAATGGAGTATATTTGAAATCTTTTTAGATAGAACTGTTGAACATCGAAGAAAAATAAATAGCAAATTGGTGCATCCTGCAAATTCATTTACTACGACGTTAATCGTATCATTTGTAACTACACGGTTACGATGAACTTTATTACAACGAATTAAACATGAATAAAACATCAAACACGACTGAGACACGCGAAAGTCCCCACGTGCTGTAATCATTGTTCAAACAGTCGCATCGAAGAAAGTTGCACAACTCGTCGCATGATAAATCGTGTCGTCTGAGGGCTGTCTTATTCCTGGTAGAGCAAATATAGAGATTTCGTAAAATGTCGTAAAATGCCACTTGATACAACTGTCAACTGACGAATATCAACAGTTTCAGGAACGGATATGAATCCTGCTTGCGCTCTGAAGATTAAATCTGGGTTTCCCCGTTGATATTACATTATTGTAATGAAACCGAACAGATACAGTAATTCTCGGGTTTTCAGTGTCATACACTCACCGAAATTTCTATAAAGTCACTGTGTTTTGTGCCCGTGCGAAATCAATAGGGGCCGGTTTATGTACTTCTTTAAGGCCTGGTTTACGTTGTATTTTTGTCCAGAAGAATTTAAAAGTTGTTGCACACGTCTTGTTGTTACTGGGAGCTCCAATTCAGCTCGAAATTGTGCTGCATTTTTCCTTTTCTTAGCTGCAGACCTCACTAATATTGAATGTTGTCTCTTTGACTATTTTTTATTACTACCTTTAAGATGATTTTTTCCCGTAATTTTCACGTAAATTGATATAATTATTAATCACAGTATATGACCGATTAGTTTTCTTAGCAATTGCGCGATTAGAGCAGCCCATATCTTTATAAGCATCGATTGATGCTTTTTCTTCACTTGTTAGTACTTTTCCTCTCGGCATTCTCATACACGTGAATCAAATTATAACAAACAGGATTTCTGTGAGTTCTGAAACTAATACTTTTAGAATATTCGCAGTTTTCCGTAGTTCCCTGCTCAGAATACAGAGAAACACGAAGTGACTTTATAGAAACTTCGCGCTTGTGTTCTGCACCACACAGAAAAAATCAAAACAAACGTAAATAGTAAACATAGCGGTCTATAGAGTACGCAGTCCCTCTATCCGAGTGTCTACAAGGCACAAGACCAGATACGATAAATCAACAAAAATTGTGATATTTTTAAAATATCTATGAAAAAGAAGATGACTTTATAGAAATTTCGGCCACTGTAGTGTCTTTTCATTTTAATTTAGAAATTAGGTAATCCTCAATAAAATTAATTCAAACCTTACTAAAGCTTTGAATGTAGATCAACAAATCAGACAATGCAGGGAACAAGTTGCTACAATTTTAACACATTACCAACCGGTGATTATTCCATAATCTTTGAAAGTTCATGGCTGAGGATTTTTTAATAGAATCCTTCCGTAGCAACAGCAATTTTAATCATAAACTAGCAACTCACCCTCAATAACATAATCCAATAATTTCCTTCGGGATTATTGTGTAAAAGAAGATTGTTAAGCTTCCGTTTGGTGCTGCACCATTATTGAAAAGCCTATTGATAGGCTACCGGTAGATAAAGTGTTAACATCCCTTAAAATGAAATTTAAACGGGCCCAAAATATGTGTTCTCTCGCCTGGACAATTTGAGTTAGAGGATCTTGTGTACAGAATGAAATTTCAATATTTTTACAACAAAATCTACGACCATACATTTATTTTATATCGGCATTACAACTCTGTGTGCTTTTACAACTTTGACAAATTAATTGAATTCTCTTTCCACACGACGGATAACGTGTTAAAAGCTGCGTAAAAATAAATCAGCTGAAAAACTGCATAAGGGTCAGTGAAGGGTACTTCAAAAATCATATGAAATGAAATAAAATGAAATATGTTTCGAAATCCGAGTAAAAATTATTTATGTAAAAACCTGTCGCGTAAAATGGGCGTATAATTGTTTAATAAGGGTACCTATCGATTGAACATCGTACTGATGTCCTTAGGAAAAAGTGAACCACCAGGTTGTTGCAAGAAAATTCAAAGAACATCTTATCAGTTTAGAATAACGTGCTCGACAGTTTGGTTTTGATGAAATATCGCAACCATCGATTTCCTTTTTAACGAGTCTGTGTGAACGGTGTGCACGGTGCTGTCTCGATGCGGCACACGAAGATAATCTGTCATCGCGGCTCGATTTTTAACTTGACTTTCACGATTCCCATGCGGAGCAACTACCGACAGAACCGGTCATCTTATTTGCAATGTGCCAACTGCGCCCGACGCGACCTTCGAAACCGAAGGCATAGTAACAACTCTGAGAGCATGGGGGTCGTGTTACCCCCCAGAGGGTATGCAACGGGGAAACAGAGGTGGGCAGGCAGCAGGACGCGTTGAACGAGGAGGAGATTCGATGCATTCGCTCAGGTGCCGCATTCGAGCTCGCTCGTGCGTTCACGTGACTACGCGAACCTGCGAACCTGGGGGTGGATACTTGTGAGCGCAACCCTCCGGCAGAAATTGCCTATGTCCAGTCCCCCGGTTCGCGGTGAAAAATTTCACTCGCCCCTGAAAGGATTCAACGCGCCGAGAAGATCCGACCGTCCCCAATGTTTCAATCGTTAACGACGACGTTTGTTTCGTCGTTGACGGTGTCGATTCTCGTTGCGCACGTCTGCGTGTTCGATAATTAACCTTTTGACTGCGAAAGGCGTGTATACTCAGAAAGTTGTCAACGCGTTGGATCAGGCCTGGGCAACAGGCCTGAAACAAAATAATAACACACGCGTATAAAAATCTAAAATACTCCCTCTGTCCCATAATAATAGCAGCATTTGATGAATTTAATTTGTCCCATAATAAAAGTACCATTTGATGAATTTAATTTGTCCCATAATAATAGTAGCATTTGATGAATTTAATTTGTCCCATAATAAAAGTACCATTTGATGAATTTAATTTGTCCCATAATAATAGTAGCATTTGATGAATTTAATTTGTCCCATAATAATAGTAGCATTTGATGAATTTAATTTGTCCCATAATACATAATAGTAGCAAAAGAAAATGAATATAGAACGCAACATTCATTATCAAAAAACTAGATTACATTAAATATTATAATAAATTGATAATATTACTCCTAATTTTTATTTTGATTGTTCAGATAGTTTCTCTGGATTTTTCAATAATTTCGTTACTGCATTTGAAACTTGTAGGTAGGATCCCTTGGCTGCGAAGCTTTGCTTTCCCTATATGCGTGAGCTTAAAATTATTGGAGCCATCGTTCTTCATTGCTTCTAGCATAACTTGCTTTTTTCATCTTACTTTTACAATGGGTTGGTATTCAAATGAAATGAAACAATTGATTTCGATCAGCGGATAAAATTAGAAAAATAGTTATAATTCGTAATAATATGGTAAACTTAAAAATTGAAATATGTGTTAAAACAAATGACAGATGTCGTGAAACATTGATTTTGATTAAAGATTTCGCTCACAGCTGCATTCGTCAATAATTCTTTAGTTTAAATATTCACTTGCTACTATTATCAGGGGATAGAGGGAGTAACACACAATGTTACTAAAATATTAACAAATTTTTGAATGATATTTTGTATTTAATATTTTGGTGTGCCCCGCCTTACATTTTATGAGAGCAGTGGTTCTGTTACGTGAAGATTTATATAATTTTTAAATATTTTTCCAAGTTATATATAATTTTTCTCACTTATTTTGAAGTCTCCGCCAAGACCCGGTCACGTGACTCGTTCCGTCTCTGTCGTGCATGTGTCACAATGTCAAGTGACTAATCCGGTACTGGCAGGGAGAGTAAATTCGTTTAAATTAATTATTAAATTAAAATGATAAGCTTTAAATATCTAGAAACGTTCTGACGCTTTCTTGTTCTTAACAATGCAATTCTTACTTTCACTGCAACAATAATTTAATTATGGATTATTTCACCCGACCACAACCATTGCCATGCAAATATCGCGTAGCAGAACGTTTGCGGCTTTAAGCTGAAGGGCGCCGCAGTCAAAGGGTTAACACGTTGACTAACGTGTTAGCTAAATTTGCTTGTGGTCTGCGAAATGTAAGAGGATACAGGAACGTTATTAACACCAGATATCCCTTAGTATATATTGCTTTGATTTTACCCAATTTTTATATATTCCATAACCTAATTTAACCTTTTTTGACTGGGACATTAAACTTGAACAAAAAATGCTGAACAAAATTTATAAATACCGAAAAGAAATCCATGAATTAAAATAATATACTGATGCTAATATTAGGATAAGATTCTAATATAATGACTAGACTGTGTGCAGATCTTTATGCAAAATAAAAAATGTTTGCGTTGTTTGCAAGATACAGGTACCAAATAAAAAATTCGTTCATCTTTTAATTATCTTATTAAGTTGAAACTAATACACTGATGTCCTTAAATCTTTTTAATATGACTACTGCTGTAAATTATGCGTAGCCATTTTTATCATAAATGCATAAAGTACGCAGTCTAATAATGATATATTAGATTCTAATCTTATATCAGAAATATAGAAATTAGAATTCTAATTTTTCGTACGTGCAGACTACGGTAATATACATCGTATTCGACATCAAAGGGATTCAAATAAATAATATATCGCCGTCTGACACTAAAAGTAATAAAACAAATAATATATTGTTATTTGACACGAAAAAAAGTTTACAAAGTGTTCAACGTACATTGATAAATTTAACGAATTGCTCGACTTGCAGGTTCGATCCAGAAATTAAAGGGTGAATCAATTCGAGAGCCTAGCGCAGATCCATTAGATGAAATATATTCATTCGGTGTGAAAATGGTGTCACCTGGAATTACGTGTGCGCCGAATTGATTAATGAAATTTTACGGTGAAACCCGGAGTGTCGGGTCAACGAAATTGTGCCAGGAAATTGGGTGAAATCGACCAAGTAACCGTTGAAGGCTGGATGAGAGATAAAAACTGATTCTCGGGCACGAGAGTCGACTCAGAAGAACGAAAAAATCTGTGGAATCGACTAGCTGAGCGAAAAAGTTCAATTTGAACAGCTTTGCGAGTCTACAAATCCGAGTTGGGAATTTGGATCCTCGATTCAATTGCCGATAAAAAGAAAATAGAATATTATTTCGAAAATAAATTAGTCATAAGTAGACAGCGGATCTTTTGCAAAATAATAGATAGAAACCAAATGGAATGTTATTTCTTTCTTTAATGATTTTAAATGAGGAGAAATCATATATTAACATCTTCAATTTTTAAAATTGTTCAACTATTTTCAATTTCATCTACTCTCAATTTAACTATAAATGCATAAAGATCTGTCTAGTCATAAGTATCCATTTTATAAGATATATGATATACATGGAATTCATGAGGAAATAAAATCGCGTACAACTGATAATGCTACTAAAATTCCCTCCTAAAATCAGGATTTGAACGGTGGAAATAATATGAAAAAATTATATTTATTTTAATATACATACCGGCGGTTTCAAATATTTCATCCATCTCAGATATCATTTTAGATACCCCGGTAATTTTTTTATAGTACGATGCCCGAGTACCCGAGTACCCGGGTACACATCACAAAGGTCTAATTGAAATCACTACCCCTGGTAGAAACATTGTGTCGGTCACATATGTCCCACGTGACAGTCAAAGTGTTAAACAGCGGACGTTCTACTCCATTTTTTGATAAAATCGAATTGCATAAAGTGCTAATGACGTTTGATAGGCTGGGGACCAGGAAGAATCTTCGTTCAAGTTGCTATCATCAAGCTGTTATCGCGTTCGGGCGAAATGGAAAGGCACGGATAATGGATCGATCAGTGTGGAACATACGAGAGCGCACGCACTTTGCTTGAACCTGGTTCTAACAAGCGTCTCTTTGGCTTCCATTATCGTCTGAATGCAGAAACGCGATCTAAAGGTACCCATTACCATGTGTACAGTGCCCTCGCAGTGTATAATCCCACTACCGACTGCGGTTCAACCCCAATTAGAGTTTCGGTAATGGAGACATTCGATTCCGTCCCCGAAAACCTAAAGTCGAACATCGGTTTCTCGACCCGCGTTAATTGCAGAGATAATTGCGAGAACAATCTAAGCCTAACGATCTTCCATGCGTTCCTTGACGAGATGCTTTCTCAATGACGGGGCCGGTCTGCGATTCGTGTTAGCGCTTTTTCTGTCGCGCGACAATCGTCCCTTTCAATCCATGTGCAATTCTTTTCTTCTACTCACTATCGTTTTCAATTCATTATGCGATCAATGCTTATCAGTAGACTGCGGATCTTTATGCTAAATAAAAATATTCTACCAGAATTGCAACAAACCGGAGTGAAATGGCAATTTATTTTCTTTCTTAATATATTTAATAGGTTGGAAACAATGTAGTAGTTTCAAATCCATCTAATGTTTTCATGTGTTTATATTTTATTTTATTATGTATTATATGTTATATGTTTATGCGTTTATACACAAACATTAGTTCTTGTCAGAGTAGGGCAATAATCAACTAATACTATTAAACTGAAATAATCATTTAGTAATTAATAATTAATCGCACAATAGTGACTGATTGATGATTAAAGATTGATGACTCATCATCAACTACTAATTCACTAATAAGCAATAGCTAACGATTACTTAGAGCTGTGAGTAACTATTTGACATTTAGTTGTCACTAACTAATCAAAAAGTTTTGACTGATGACTATTTTGCTATAACTAATATTCAAAAAGACTACTAGTCATTTTTAAATATTAGTTGATTATTACCCTACTCTGGTTCTTGTATTATAAATTTCAATCGTCATACAGTCCACGTACAATACTTTTGTTCTGCTTACTAGCTTCACAGTTTTCAATTTATTATGCAATGAATGCCCATTACCTACTTAGCAACTGCTATAGTTCATTCAATGAGTCAATGTACCAGATATAAACAATATGCACGTGGTAGTATTAGACAAATATCTGTATACAAATATTAGTTTTATGTTATAAGATTATAAGTGCATATACAATAAGTGCACAGAACAGATAAATAAAAACGGCAATACATACATAAATACTTCGACACATTGAACAGGCTATAGAATCAGTTTTAAACGGTCTAGTTAATGTTACAATTGATTTATCAAGGATTATTGTACCGTTATTGTTGAGTCTCTACTTTACGAATGGTATCACGTCGTCGTATAAATAAATGTGATTTCTTTCATATTTCCGAAAGGTAAAATACAAAAACGAAGTCACAATTACAAGAACAGTTTATCTTTAACGAATTTTCAATTTCCCTGTAAATCCTCTGTAGAACTCGTTACATTCTTACTTGCATTTGTTGACTTTGGACCGTTTTTCCGTTGATTCGTTTATTTCGAAACGTCTGCGTATGCAGCAACGCTCCGTGCTCCGCGAGACATGCAATAGAAATCCCAGAACCGCGAAGTGCCGAGTTGCGGTGGCAAATATAATTATAGACCAGTTGCCGAGGCAGCGGAATCGCCTGGAGACCAGGTCTTTGTTTTCGAAGGAGAAGTTATAAGTTTAATTCTGACTTGAAAACAAGTACACCAAGAGACACGCAGCCGCCGAGTTCGTGCACTTGACTGCAGTTTTGAATGGTGTACAGCCAGTGAACTCTGCGACGAAATCTATGATAGTCACTAGACAGCAGATTTTAAAACAGTATAAACATTAGAAGAATTTAAAACTGCTGTTGTATTATTTTCGACCGATTCAATATATTAACAACGAAAATTAATTTCTACTTCACTTTACTTTGTTGCAATTCAGGTAAAAAATTTTTATTTTGCGAAAGAAATATAATTAATGTTATTTTCCAGAAATAGTATTGATATAGATTATAATCAACCCATTTATTCATATTTTTAAATGAAACAATCTATAAAGAAATTTCAATCAAACTTTTACTGCTTTTACTCAACGTACCTACTATCTTTTTAATTTCAACAATGTTATTTAATACGAAGAAGCTAAATCGATAACAATCTTTTCCTTCTTCTACTGAACACACTCTCATTAATTTAGAATAGCTTATTTAATATGAAGAAGTGAAACCGATACCCCAAACTTTGAAACTTATAAATTAATAAAATAGTATGTTAAGTAAAAGTAAAAAATAGCTTATTTAAAATAACTTTTACTTCTTCTACTGAACATACTTTCTTCTTAATTTTAACACTATTATCCAGTATGAAGAAGTTAAAGGCAATCAAAATTCATCTAATAAATTTTGAGATATAAGATGATGATCTATCGAATGTTTCAATTAACAAAATTCAATACCAAAATACTTTTTGTTGTTAAATAAAAAGAATCCAATCACATTCGTGCTTTTAATTGGCCTTTAATAATAGTTTAATTATCTAAGTTTAAATAATTTTATAAATTACTGTAACAGTTTATTACTAAATATAATATCCAAGTGACTTTACATCAACAAACTATCACGAAACAGAAATCGGTTCCTGCATTTTAGTGGAGCTAACAGGCGCGAAGTAGCCATAAGCGGACACCGATCATTTTCTCCAACAACTTAAATTGTATACTTAAAACAACCAATCTAAGGTTATATCAAAATATAAAAAATTCCAACGGTCATGGTGAATTAATCGACATATGGCGTTCTAGATCCAAAAGAACCCTCCCCGAGCTCCATATTGCAAAGTGCAATTTAAGCCATTGATGCTCCTGGATTAATAGCGTCACGGTTCGAAAAGTCAGGAAGGGTGAACCATTCGATCCTTCGAGTTTTCGTGTATCGACGTCATCAGTCAGCCGACAAATCGACCTCCGTTCGTTGCAAAATCATGGGAAACATTTTCCATGGGAACGTTCGTGTTCCTGGTTTAGACGCGTTCGAAAATTTCCAAGACGCCCGTCATCGTCTTGTCGATTCCGTCGATGAAGAAAAATCTTCAGCGTCGGGGAAATACAGGGTGTCCCAAAACCCCTTCGACTCCGGGAAATGGGAGGTTCCTTAGGTCATTTGAAGCAACATTTTCCTTTGCACCAATGTCAGCCGGGGCTTTGTTTAGGAGTTATTAACGAAAAACACGGACCAATCAGAGCGCGATCTAGACGCGCGATGGCACGTTCAGCCCGGCGCGCCGGGAGACGAGCGTGGTGTAACGCCGCGATGCCGTAACGAACAAGACTTTCTCGAGATTATGTGAATCCTCCCCGATTTGGATGAGCTTTGGATATGTTGTCAAAACCATGATTCTGAACAACATTTCCCTTTACAGTTTTTGTCGGCCGGCTTTAGTTTACGACATACATAATTGTAAAAACTTGTAATTGTAAATCGATCGATATACTATCTTTTACCCGATTTGGATGAGCTTTGGATATGTTGTCAAGACCATGATTCTGAACAACATTACCCTTTACAGTTCTTGTCGGTCGGAAGAACTTTACTTGTCAATTCATATGGGTGGATCTCTTTACCCGACTTACGGCAACGTTACCCGAACGAGGGAAGAAGCAGAAACTGATTGTATTAAAAACTCACTTATTCAGCCGTAAATCCATTTGCTGCTTCGAAATGTGTGTCGCTGGGTCACTCGGTGACGAACTGCACAGATGTCTTCAGGTATACGACAGTACCGAAAGCTAAGGGACGTACGGCCAGGTCGACGAACTGCACAGCCGGTGGTAGAAGGCCTAAAGGATGCGCGGTCAAGTCGACGATCCAGAATTTCACTTTCATTTTCGAATCGATAAATAATTCGTATGTTTATTTCACACAGATGCCTTGAAATTTTTCCACACTCACAATCACTGTTCATATTTGTCAACACATAGTTATGCACTAATAATAATTGCTTAAACTAATTAAACGATTATTTAATCTAATCACTAGACTGCGGATCTTTATGTAAAATGAAAGTTGGCTGCCGCTATTACAAGGGACAGGAGCCAGACAGATATTTGATTGTGATCATTTTAAGAAGTTGAAAATAATACATTGGTGTTTTGAAATTATTTTAATCTCTCTAGTGTCTTAAAATGCACCTACTCATGTTTGCTACAAATGCATGAAATCCGCAGTCTAGTGATTGCATTACCCGATTGTTGTAATTTGTGCAGCAGGACAAGGGATATGGCAATTATTATTAGTGCATAACTATGTGTTGACAAATGTGAACAGTGATTGTGAGTGTGGAAAAATTTCAAGGCATCTGTGTGAAATAAACATACGAATTATTTATCGAATCGAAAGTGAAAGTGAAATTCTGGATCGTCGACTTGACCGCGCATCCCTTAGGCCTTCTACCACCGGCTGTGCAGTTCGTCGACCTGGCCGTACGTCCCTTAGCTTTCGGTACTGTCGTATACCTGAAGACATCTGTACAGTTCGTCACCGAGTGACCCAGTGACACACATTTCGAAGCAGCAAATGGATTTACGGCTGAATAAGTGAGTTTTCAATACAATCAGTTTCTGCTTCTTCTCTCGTTCGGGTAACGTTGCCGTAAGTCGGGTAAAAAGATCCACCCATATGAATTGACAAGTAAAGTTCTACCGCGACCGTCAAAAAGTCTAAAGGAAATGTTGTTCAGAATCATGGTCTTGACAACATATCCAAAGCTCATCCAAATCGGGTAGAAGATAGTACAATCGATCGATTTACAATTACAAGTTTTTGCATTTATCGCGTAAACTAAAGCCGGCCGACAAAAACTGTAAACGGAAATGTTGTTCAGAATCATGGTCTTGACAACATATCCAAAGCTCATCCAAATCGGGTGGAAGATAGTACAATCGATCGATTTACAATTACAAGTTTTTACATTTATCGCGTAAACTAAAGCCGGCTGACAAAAACTGTAAAGGGAAATGTTGTTCAGAATCATGGTCTTGACAACATATCCAAAGCTCATCCAAATCGGGGAAGATTCACATAATCTCGAGAAACTCTTGTTCGTTGCGGCATCGCGGCGTTACACCACGCTCGTCTCCCGGAGCGCCTGGCTGAACGTGCCATCGCGCGTCTAGATCGCGCTCTGATTGGTCCGTGTTTTTCGTTAATAACTCCTAAACAAAGCCCCGGCTGACATTGGTGCAAAGGAAAATGTTGCTTCAAATGACCTAAGGAACCTCCCATTTCCCGGAGTCGAAGGGGTTTTGGGACACCCTGTATATGAAAAATACATATGCATCCACCGCACCGGTGCAACGTTGACTAAGCTGTCGCGTAGCCGCGTATCCGGAACACGGAAATGCAGTCTCAAGCCACAATACACCGTGCACTAGAGACTTGCGTGTACCGCGCGATGTCATCGCTCCTTTTCACGATGATGATGAGATAGCGACTTGTCCCTCTTCTTCTTACAAGTGCTACGCATTCGTGGAACCAGATTGATGATAGTTACGCGGTAAATCAAAGGATTTCATGGTTCGGCGATTTTTCAGAACACTTTGCAGCGAAAGTATTTTATAAACTGCCCACTTTCTTCGATATTCGTAAAAACCTTCACTCTCAAACCTTCTTATACATATTACGTTATATGTATACTTCTCTATTTTTTTGTAAAGTGTTATAGTAATGTATGCTATATAAACCAAACTAAGTTTATGGCATCAATAAATAAATAATTAATTCTCAAACTTTCTCTTATACTAGCTAAAGACATAAATATGATTCTAGACAGGGATCCGAACTGTTATAACCAAAAAGAAACAAATTATGGAACAACAAGTATTTCATCGACTAAAGTCGTATTGGTTACAAATAAGGATTATAATAAACCGAACATTTTTTCTCTTGTTGGTAAATGTTATCGTTGAGAGAAATTTATTTCGATCACTTATAACAGTTATCGATGAGAGAAGTTTATTTCGGTCGTTCATAATAGTTGTTTCGATCTTATTTCGAATTTATTTCGATCATTCATAACAGTTACCAATACGAGAAATTTATTTCGATCGCTCATAACAGTTATTGATGAAGGAAATTTGTAATAGTTATTATTAAATAGTACAACTTTCAAATGGTAGACAATCAATTATTTCATAAGTTTTTTTATTCATAGATTTAATTGCTACAATCAAAATTTAATGTGACAAACATGAGTTTTTACAAATTTCCTCCTGAAAAATTTACACGGCAAATCATCTAGCGTTAATTTTAGAGCAAAGAAGGCTCGTCCAACGCTAACCGTAGTTGCGGGCACTGCGTGAATTATGCACGCTTGTTTTGATAAATACGGGAGGTCTATATTTCTGATTTTACCAGTAATCTATAATATTTTCATCTATATCGATACGTTTTTCCCGAATGGAACAGAATTGTCTGTGAACAAAGACAGTCAGCAAACGGATTTTGTGTTGATCTTATGGTCTGTTATTCGTCTTGTTGTACGAAACTTTCTCAATGAATTTAACAGGCTTGCTCCATCCGAAAAAGAGTAGACAACTCAATTAAATAAGATACCAGAGAAATTAATTTTCTCATCAATAGTTATTATGAACGAGTGAAAAGAAATTCGATCATCGATAACTGTTATGAACGATGGAAATAATAAATTTCTCTTATCGATAACTGTTATGAACGATCGAAATAAACTGTTCTCATCGATAACTGCTTTGAGCAATCGAAACAGTTTTTCTTCATCGATAACAGTTATCGAGAAGGATCCAATTTTTCGGACACTAATAACTGTTACTTGTAACCAAAAAGTATAAAAATCGATATTTTTTAATCATTTTGTTCTCCGAATTTTTTTCTTTATATTTTGTGTAGACTATCTAAAATTTCAATAATATTCAACTTTTTATTAATGATATTTATAGTAGAAAATTTTAGAATAACTGTTATTTTTGGTCCCTGATTCTACATAGTAAACTGTAATTTTGATTATAATATTCCTCACTTTCGCCATTTATTTGCTAACGTTTCAACCGTTAATTATTAAAATCGAATTCCTCAATATCGATGTTTATCAATATTCATTGTATAAATTCCTATTCTTGCTAATCAACGAAAATTACCATCCGATTATATCGCCAAATATTATTCATATTAAATGCATGTATGGCCGACTGACAATATTATCGACATTTCGTTGTTTACCATAATGATCGTCGTGTATAATTGTTGGTATTTGATGCCCTGTAAACTCAATTACATCCCAGTGAAATAATAATTTCAACGGTATAATTATTATCGGATAGATAACACTCTGACATGGAAGATTTTACAATATCAAATGCAGCTGTTCACGTTTAAGATCGTCAATTTATCTTGCGCGATGCGATTTCCAGGGATCTCGCAAGCAGATATCTGCGAGCGGATGTCTAGAATCCACGATAAATTCTAAGCATGATAGATCAGTGTTTCATGTCCGGAAGCGGCGCGGCGCCCCTTTAAAGTTCGCCGCTTATCACCGAGTACCGCGCGATTCTTCGAGAGAATGAGGAACATCCTGCGAGTAAACGGCAAATTAGACCGGTGTCTAGTCCCTAAAACCGCCACCCTAATGTCAGCCGACGTGTCTGCGAACGAGCTCACTCCGTTGACAACACCGTGTTCAGAAATTTCCACGAAATTTAGGGACGATTTTCTGACAGGACGTAATTTACAGTAGATCTACGAAACACTAAAACTTACTGTTTTACATTACATCACAAGTAGACTGCGAATTTTTATATTATTTTTCGATTACAACAATTAATAGGTTCAAAATAATGTCTATGTTTAAATTCTTTCTCCTGTGTGTATTTACTAATTTAATACCCATTTCTAATGTAAATACATGAAATCTGCAGTCTATTTATCAATTGATGCAGTCAAACCACAAATACTAATTCAGTGATAAAACATTTTCGTTTTTGATTATTTTCTCATGAAACATCTGTAAACATATCTGTGACATGTTTCCGATTAGAATGAGTCCAAACACGACACAGTTTCAGTCATATTTACTTGCTTAATCCACGAATCAGTAAAATCTCGATTATCCGAACCGATTTCGATCGAAAGCTAGAACGTTCCATATACAACACAATTCACTGTTAAAATAATTCCAAATATCGATCGTAAATGTTGACTGTCAAAATTTAAAGATGCTTTCGGCGCTACCGTTTCGATCAATTACTAATATAGCAAATTTGCAAAAAATTTACTTCTTTCCTGACGCTTCGGTTCCGTTTTGAACCTTTATCAATTTGCTATAATAACTTTATCTATGTATCTATGTATGTTTACAAACAGTATGTTTCAAACGAGCAACTGGTACACATCAATTTCTCAATGTTCATTTTTACATAGATAAAGTTATTATAGCAAAAGCAAATTTCCACCTCTGATAAAGCTTCAAAACGGAACCGGAACGTCAGAAAAGAAGTAAATTTTTTGCAAAATTGCTATATTAGTAATTAATCGAAACGGTAGCGCCGAAAGCATCTTTAAATTCTGATACAATTCACTGTGCAAGTCAGCAACTGTTCTATTATCTGAACCACTGGGTAGTTCGAATAATCGAGGTTCTGCTGTATCGTGAATTAAACAAATAAATATACTTAAAATTGTGTCGTGTTTTTGGAGTCATATCAATCAAGAAAGTCTCACGAATACATTCATATAAGTTCCCCAAAAAAACGATCCCAATCCTAGTTGGTAAGACATCAGAGAACAATATAAAAAAATGTCTGTACACGGTGTAAGTAGTAAGTACATACACAGACACATAGTTCTAAGGGAATAGCTGACGCCAAACCAGCAGCGCGTCGTTTAAAAAGATAAGAAGTCCGCAGACAGTCCAATAGTCATTCCGCTGGCGGGGATGTTACAAAAAGTTAGCCTTAATTGACGCACAGTTCAAAGTAGACCGCCTGTCGCGGCGATTGTCCCGTCAGTTGGCTGACGAATTAGATTAAATCTCCGATCTAGTCGTTAAAATGGCCACCCTAATATTCGTCCATTGCCTTCGCCGACACATCGCAGCTCGGAATCGACTTCCCTTATCCGCGAGGGTGTGCGTGGTATGATTAATTGTCGGCGGCTCTTTAGTCCCGCACGGTGACGCTGAAAACGGCACAAACCCAGTTAAAAGCTTTGCGGAGAAGGAAACGATGTCGCGCGTTCGCAGAATCATGCAGATGGAAGTTCACGACCTGTGATTGATCTCTCGATCGCTCATCTTTTGTTAGCTAAGATACTCGCGGCGCCACGATTTACGTCTTACGTCATCGGATATAAATGATTATAGTTCAGAGGAAAACTGGAACGCACGAGTGATGAAATAATGCTTATTGTCGCTGTGCGCACAATCGGGGCAGAATTTAATGGACATGCAGTTGTGTCACTGGTTTTATCGAGTTCACATTACTGTGATTGCATATCTTTCTGCGTGGATTATTTAGCGAGTAATTATAATTGATATTTACATATTCGCATGAACAAATCGTATTTAATGCATAAGGATTAATTCACCCATAATAAAATAGATAATATATACATATATAGACTGCGGATTTTATGCATTTATAACAAAAATGGGTAAGCACAATTTGAAGCAGTCAACATATTAAAAAGATTTAAAGGATATTCTTAATCTTGCCATTATTAATCGGATAATTAAAAGAAGAAAGAAATGTTGTATTTCACTGCTCTGTCTTGCAATCAACGCAAATATTTTTTATTTTGCATAAAGATTCGCAGCCTAATAATAACAGTTTACCTATCGGCTTTATAAGGTTTAACAATTGAGGGCTTCTTAACAACTTTGTCACTGGTGACATCAATTTTTCCCGTAAACTAACAAGTTATTCTGTGTGGGCAACAGGATTAATATCTTCCCGGATTTTTACTTAAAAGAAAATTATTAAGCTTCTTTTAGATTGAGCTGAGTTATTAAAAAACAAGTAAAGTATTAAAATTAATACCATTTGCTTACACAAAAATGTTAATATTAATTTCATACATTTACTAAGTAACCTCTGTACTATGATGATGTAAGATGTAGATTTCATTAATTAGTAAATGGTTTTCCTTTAAGACGAGACGTCCAAAATTTTAGTGCCAACGTTCTCCCATCTACGAAGACTATTATGGTGAGTTATGGTTTTATGACGCGTCAATTTGCGCAGCGGACACAGGAAGACTTCAGGGATCGTAAACGAATTTAACACATTCTGGTCACGTCTTCTTGATGTCAAAGGTACCGGATGCGTACACCATAAAACCAGTCGTAAAGAAATTCGGTCGGGAAGATCGCGTAAAATCTGGAAAAATAGCTCGGTGAAAATCTGCCTATTGGGGTGTAACAGGGAAGTCTGTCATTCTGGTCAATTATCGGCCGCGGTTATTTGCTCGGAATTATCTGACCGCCTCTGAAAATAACAGAACGTTTGTTCCGGATTTTACGCCATCGGGCATCCGATAAAGCGTGCACGAGCCTCTGAGCCCTTGAGTAGATACGTGTTCTATCGTTCGTTCACCGATGTCCATTCACGCCGTCGAATTTGCTCAGATATCCACTTCGATAAATCGATGTTTGAGGAGTTGTAAAGCTTGCGGTTGTACAATCACAATCAGAGCCCCTAAGTCCTAAGTGAATAGCACGAAGCGAATTTTTCAAACGGCACGTTTCACGAGTCTTTGTAATAAAACCGGGACATCAATTTTATTTTTATTACCACGTTTTTATTATCTCGCTTTCTTGTTTGTTTGTTTTGTCTGTTCGGTGGCAAATTTTGCAATTGATTTTATTTGCCTCAAATTATTCGAACCATGATTTATCTCGTTTTTTGAAATTTAAAAAATGTTGATGGCACGTTCTAGATTTATGGTCTGCGTGACTAATGGTTATTTACATGGAAGAATACAATGTACAGTTCCGTACATTGCCAGAATGTTTGGAAATATTTCGTGAATTACTTGAAAAACAATTCCACTATAAAAATGATTAACATGAAATGAGAAGAATCCTATTATTTAGCTAAACTCCCTTGAAAAATGTTAAATATTGAGTTTACACAGCCTCTTACACGACAACCAAAGAATGAAATAAACATTTTTTTGAAAGAGTCAACTGTACTTATCCGTTGATTCTCTAACAAGAAGTGGATCTTGAAATCTCAGACTCACCTGAAACAAAAAGGAAAACAAAACATTAATACTCTCCACTTTCATTTAATACATCCTAAAGCATTGCAATATTTCATATACAGTGGCCCGCATAAAATTCGAGCACCATGCTGATCTCCACTGTTAATGGACTTAAAGAATTCGTTGTTTTGTAATGGGAAAAAACACATATTTTAAATGCTAGAAACATAGTTTTCATATATTTAATTTGTACACTTTTCGCGTTAATCAGTGTTAAACAAAATAATGTTCAATTTTGACGTCTTGTTAAGCGAGGTACGGTGTACGGTGGTAAAGTGTCGCACCGTTTTAGTTGTGAAAATTACACGTAAAGGTAAAAATACATCGTTTGATGTACGTCAACTTGTTATTTATAATCGCGAAAAAGGGAAATCCTATCGAGAAATCGGTACATCATTACTAGACTGCGGATGTTTATGCATTTTCCAATTTTTGTCCACAAATTTGAAGAAAGTGGAATGAAATAAAATCATATTTTTAATGAAAACATCCCTTGTGTAGGTTCAAAACAAATGGAAACTGTACAAAATTCTATCGGATTTTATATTCTAGCCATTTTTGAACATTTTTAGAAGCCATAAATGCATAAAGATTCGCAGTCTAATTATTACAATCGAGTAAGAGTACTGTAGCGGACATCATACGAAGTTATAATCATGACGATGGAAGTGAATCTATATTCCTCAGAATGGTCGTCCAAAACTACTTGACGTTCGTGACAAACGTAATATGATTAGAAAAGTAAAAAGATCCTAGTTTAAGTGCCCCGAGATTGTCTGCAGAATTTTTTCGAAGAGACTGGAAAGAAAGTTCACTCTGATACAGTTAGTCGAATGCTTCGTGAAAAAACCATATAATTAACGATGTGAATCGAAAGAAAAGATTGCTGTTCGCCAAGGAATACATTTCGAAAGAAGAAATATGGTGGAAAAATGTCATTTTTGGGTCCGATGGACACAAACGTAACGGCGTAAAGTCACTGAAGAGCTTCATACTAAAAATCCCAGACCCACCCTGAAACACGGCGGAGGAAGTGTAGGTTTGGGGTTGTATTTCGGCTGCTGGAATGGGCGAATTAGTTTTCATTGATGGAATTCTAGATAAGAATAAATATTTACATATTTTGAAACAAAATTTAACAAAAAGTGCCACTAATATGAACATTGGCCACAGTTTTAAATTTTATCAAGAGAATGATCCGAAACACAAATCACGTATAGTTCAAGAATATTTATTGTATAATTGCCCAAAAGTATATCAACCTCCTCCACAGTCACCGGATCTAAATCCCATCTAAAATTTATGATTATTTAGATCATCGAATCAGAATATCACCGATAAGGTCGAAGGAAGAACTAAAATTACGATTAAGTGCAGAATGGTCTGGATTAAGGGGAATACGTTTCCGCTAGAATATTTAAATAAAGTTATTTCTAGTATGCCCAAACGATTGAGCCATGTAATTAAACAACAGGGCAATCCAACAAAGTACTAAAATCGATATCTGTTTGTTAAAGTGTATGTACATTCTTAATTACAAAGTTATAATTCGCGAAGTGTCCGAATATCTTTGCGACGTCAAAATTGAGCATTATTTTGTTTAACATTGATTAACGCGAAAAGTGTACAAAATAAATAAATAAAAACTATGTATCTAGCATTTTTAAAATAACTGTTTTTTCTCATTACAAAACGACGAATTCTTTAAGTCCATTAACAGTGGAGATATACAGCAATAACTTCTCGAGTAGCATGGTGTACAAATATTAACGCGGGCCACTGTAGTAAGTATCAACAGAAAATATTGAATAGGCAATTTGTTCTAAACAACGTAGTCTAGAAAGCACTGAAATTCGTTCAAGTTGTTCAAAATTATGCCCCCAACAACATATTTCATCTCCTGTTGTAAATAATCACCGGTTAAATAAATAAAGTGCTAACTTCGACGAAAAATAAACTGATAAGGAAATTCCGGTGGAGAGAGAACATAATATCTATTTCACAGCCGAGCCAGAGACACGCCTTTTACATTACTTGGTATATGTATAATTCCACTCCATCAGAGTTTTCGATGTCGTTCGTCTGTCCATCATGAAGTGTCTATAAGACGTAAAAGAAAAAGGGCCAGCAAAACAGCAATGAATAGAAAGCATAAAAACGCCACCGGGAGGGAAAACTTGTTTCCCATTGTCACGGACGGTCTCGGACAGCTCTCGATTCTTTGCGCGGAAGTTCCTCAAGAAACGGTATCGACTCGGTCGATAAGCGAGTTTCGTTTCGCGTGTCTCCCGCATATCTGATTTGCGGTATCGGATTTCATTTCAATAAGTGACGATGCGCTTACCGCGGGCGCAATACTTTTAACCCCGTGCACCCTTGCCCGACAGAGGCCGGCTCTAATAAGGCTAATGGACACACACTATTGCCAAGAAGATGAAAAATAACGTTGCGAAAAACAACGATGCGGAATGAACGCCGGTAAAAAAAAGAGCATCGGGGGGAGGCTGCCCTTTAAACTCTGCTCTTTGAAGTACTCCTGGCAAACGTGAAAAGTGTAACGCATACGGGAACGTGTGATCCAGTGGTTCCCAACCGTTTTACCATGACGCCCAGAAACTCTCAATAAATCGTGCGGACCCCCTAAAGATAAAAGTACAACAAGAAAATTGTGCATGTACAGAAGGTTGTGTATAAATGTATAAAGTATTACTCAGTGATGATAATCAGATAATAAAAGGTAGATTCTAAAAAAATTGTTCCCTCTGTGAGGTTAACATTGCAATCGTTATTTGCAATGCATGAAATTTTATATAACAGATATTACAAATATTTCCTTACCTTACCTTACGAAGCAACGCGCAAGTGTACAATCAGAAACATTGGGGGGTCCGTGAACAACAAGTTGAAAACCACTGGTGTAATCGTTATACATACGGGGTGGTGGAGAAATCGTGTTCGGAAAATGCACGCTGCTATTCAGAGCTCCCGGCACCCTTTGCAATTTACGTAACTGATTTTCGGACATTCGTTCTACATTTTAGTAGCTCCATTCTGGAAATGATTTCTCGGCGAGTCTTCTATCGTTAAATTGCGGATATTTCTGTGTTGTTGTCAAATGTAAATTCATATAGACTGCGGATTTTTGTACAAAATAAATACTCTGCTTTAATTATTAATAATAATCTACGTAGAAATTCGCTTCCCCCCTGAACAATTTCAATCAGGTGAAAATAATAATATTTTGCATTCAAAATAAAAATTTTCCACCTAGACTGCAACAAATAGAAGTTCAGAAAAAATCTATTTCCATCCTTAACACAGTACTTAATTCTAAAAGAAATGATTAGATTACGTTCCTGAGGGTGATTCGTTGATGAATAAATTCTTAGAAATTATTAGCTGTGAATAACAAACGTCTGAAATCTATTAGTCACCAGTGAGTAATGCGTTAATAGTTTTAATAGGTTGGAAATAAAATGCAACAGTATGCTCAAACTTCTCTCTCACTGTATACTTTAATATCTCGTATTCCACTCCCTTTTACATATCATGAATGCATAGTTTGTCACAAATGCAAGTTTACTTATCACGAATTTAAATAGACATACATATTCATTTACGCTTCTATTTGTGACTCACTTGTTTGTGTACATTTACAGAATAACTTTTGTTCCGCGTACTTACGTGCACTCAGTGGCGGATCTAACGGTAAGCGGCCGCGTGGGGCCCCGGGATACCATAGAGCCCCGAAGTTTAAAGAAATTTATGAATTTTTAAATACCATAGAGCCCCGAATTTTAAAGAAATTTATGAATTTTTAAATACCATAGAGCCCCGAATTTTAAAGAAATTTGTGAATTTTTAAATACCATAGAGCCCCGAATTTGAAAGAAAATACATTTTTAAATACCATAGAGCCCTGAATTTTAAAGAAATTTATGAATTTTTAAATACCATAAGAGCCCCGAATTTTAAAGAAATTTATGAATTTTTAAATAAATTTACCAAATTTATTTAATGTGTGTAACAGTATGAAGTTTTTCATTACTTTCCTTTTTTGTCTATGAGTTATGAGTTTATGAGAGCTTTCTTGCAACTTCTATTCCTAACTTGAGTTTGAGGCTCCAAAATTTTTACCGCTTGGGGCCTCCACTTGACTTGAGCCGCCACTGCGTGCACTTACATTGTCACGAAGCGAGCATTCTCTATTCCCAACGAATAAATGCGTTTCCCTGTGCGCCATAAATGTCGTATCCCTGTATTGGATTACGCAACGGCAATAAACAGGCGCGCGTTTCCCCGTTTAAATATAACTACGCTAAAAACGCGAGGCTCGCTGGAAAACAGGCGCAATAAGGGCAGTGATTGTCTGGCCGGCCGACAATTTCTCCTGTCACGATTCAATTAACGACACGGCCGTCGCGTCCAGAGATTGACATCGTTCCGACGTTGCATCGCGCGCTGATTGCACCGTAAACGCGGGGCAGGTCTTTGTCACCCCTAGACCTGTCCCCAGGTGTCCGCCATAAACAACAGAGAAAGCAAGGGACAGAGCGAAAAAGGGTGAGGCAGAGAAAGAATAACCATGACTGGTGACGTCCAAAGCAAACGACCACACAAAGGCCCGCGTTTTTTCCGCGCGGAGAAGCGGACGGATAAAGAAGAAATCGACGAAAATCACGCGACAGAGCCTTCGTAGGGCAAAGACGCCATCGAGGTCGCAATGTTTGGTTGCAGGACACCCATGCTCCGATTTCGACTATTTTTGCAGATGTAGAATCGATATTTCTTTGCACAAACTATCCCCCAGTAGCATTTATGGTTGGTTTTGTCTACAGATCTCCAACATAGGGCCCTCTAATCAGAGTTGGGCAAAAATTTAATCAACGATTGACGACTAAATTTCTACTTCAATCGTTAATCGCAATTAACAATTAATATCCTAGTTTAGTCGTCAAAAAATTGCGATTAACAATTAAATACTTATTATTTCTACTTTGGTCGTTAATTGCGATTAATCGTCAATCGGATAATTGATTAATGATTAACTGTTGAAATTTCAAAATGAAATACGGAATCAAAACTGTATGAATACTGAAACAAATGTAAACTGAATTTAGGTGTATTGTCATTTGGTCTATACACATATAATACAAACTCTGTTAACGTGCTTTTATGTTCTTTTTTCGATGATTTCCTTTTTTAATCAACGATTGACGATTAACTTCATCAATCGATTGATCCAATCGTCGATTTATCGATGATTTCTTCTTTCAATCAACGATTGACGATTAACTTCATCAATCGATTGAATCAATCGTCGATTATTCGATGATTTCTTTTTTTTAATCGTACACATTAATCAATCAATCATGATTAAAATTTTAATATCGATTGTTGCCCAACGACTGCTCCAGATCGAGGAAATCGAGGGGAATACAGTTTACCCCCTCTCTGATGACCAGATTAATGCGTGACCAGTCTACGGACTTAGTGGGGGATGTAGGAGTATGTTCATGGTGCTGGAATGGGATAGTGAAGGAGAGGACCAGTTCTGGTCGATTCTGGCGACTCTGACCCTTTCTCTGCCAGTACCGGATCAGTCACGTGACAGTGCGACACACGCACGACACGCGTCACGTGACCGGGCCGTGGTGGAAGCGTGGGGGAATAGCGTCGTAGAAGGCGAAGGCTAGAATGGGAATTTAGACGCAGTGACAAAGTAAACCGGATGACGTTTATCTTCCTCGCTTTGATAAAACTCTTACATTTGTCCGGTAATAGTACTAGAGTTTTTCTACAAGAGACGCAATTGCGTGTGTCCTCGAGCGTTCAACGATAAGCGACAGCATTGTGTTCTCTGTTCCGCGGAGAAATCGTTTGGCGACGATTATTAATTTTATTTTTTGCGATCGTCTGATGCTGCCTTGATTGTATTTAACAGACGTGATGAGAAATAACTCGTTATGTATTCAGCTTGTAAAAATATTCAACCTCGATTACGCGGATTAATAATAGAACAGTAACTCAATTGCAATGCTAGATTGAATCTCTATTGATATGTATTCACCCTTCACATATCTGAAAATATAAACTGTCTTACTCCAAATATATTATTTCAGACATGCCAATTTTATATGTGTACTAATTATTAGACTGCGGAATTTATGCATCTTTGTGTAAACATTTCAACGTAATGTAAAAACATTATTATGATCCGAAGAAAAATCCGAAGTCTACTGATTTATAAACAATTTAATGATTTCGGCGCCACAGGTTCGATCAAATGTTACATTTAATATGGCGCCGAAATTATTAAATTATTTATTTGCACTATCTACGATCGACATAAAGGAAAATTCTACTGATTACTTATACTTTGAAACAGTTGTGTTACAAAAAGATATCTTATGTAACACGTGCAACGAGTATTAATAGAGATTTCTTTAATTAGATATAATAATGAGAACTGGATGTTGTTCGACTCCGAAATTAAAGATTTCTAGGTACATAAATATATTGTTACGAAATTGTCGAATGCACACAGAATTCAGCATCTTCATATTTTTAGCTATCGATCGATAGGCCATTGTTCTCATTCACGATAATATGAAGGAGCAGTTTCTAGTTGGATACACATTGTATCTATAATTCACAGGCTAGAACCGATTAGGTACAAAATCTCCAATATGCTATCAGGCTATTCTTGATAACATGACCAAACAAAGCTTTCCAATCAGTGGGTCGCGCTATGAAAATGGGCGTGGCCGATTAAAAGTCTATCGAACATCGCCGCGTTGGTAGAGTTCATAACCCGGAGAACCGGAACACGAGGCTTCGAAAGCTTCCCTGATATTTCTGATATACACAACATCTTGTCGATTCTAAATGACTATTTGCTATTATCATAAAAATGTCAAACAACAGCGAAATTGCACTAGAGACTGAGTAGTACTCGTTAACAACGAATACTTCGCGTCTCTACGTTATTTAGAAGGGTCTTTGTAGGGACTAAAAGTTATTTCAGAATCTGGCAATCTGTTACTAACATAATAAACAATATAAATGTTAAAAGATGTAAGATACGAAGGTTTCTTAAGATTCTATTTAGCAATGTATTAATCATATTAAACAATATAAATGTTAAAAGATGTAAAGGTGAAGTTTTTTTAAGAATCTAGCAATCCGTTAATAACATAATAAACAATATAGATGTTAAAAGAGGTTCGAATATTCTGTCAGTTATAATAATGGTGACCTAATACAATTATTATTATACTTATATTAACATTCCCTTCATTGTGATTACATAATTGATGTATTATTGACAAATTTTAAAATCTTACCAATTATTCCCATTTAACGAACTCAAAAAGTTTCTATTCAGATACATATTTCGGCGTTTTTATGCTAGAGACAGCGAATAATGGATGTCCCAAAAATGTCGGGAAACCTGGAAAGGATCAACCTTCTTTCAACATTTTCTGACATTTCTGGGACACCCTCTATATCGGTTTTGTATTCATAGTTTATTTGTGTTACAGTTCCACCGCGGTCTAATCTGTTTATCACTGTATATTTCGTTTGTGGTGATAAGGTAATAAGCTGTCGTTTGTCAGAGTAATCTGATCAATATCTGCCAAATAATAATGAAGATATCGTGTAAAAACAAAAACGCCGATTTCTATAAAATAAGCAGTGATAAAATGAAAGTATTAAATGAAGATAAAAGTTTTCCCAGTACGTAACTAGTAAATATTTTATGAAATTTAAAAAATATAATATTTCATAATGTTATCGTAAGTCAGCCAACAAAATAAATATAATAACAGAATCTAGAAAAAACAAAACGTAAACAGTCTGCAGGAGTAATTCAGCACGTTAATGAAATCTCATTTTACCGACAATAAATTTTTAATGATCGTTATTAAATGGGAACTTTGTTCTCTGTATGTATAGAGGTTATAACACAAAGTTTACTATATTTTTAATATTTTTAATTTACGAATATTGAGATTATAAAGATCCATCCATAAGAAATTATTCAACAAATTTCTTTCTTTCGGTATACATTATTTAGAAAAGTATCTAAAAGTTTGGATAGTCACATTCTTGTTATTTTTACAAAGTAATGTAAAATACTCTTCCGTAATAGTGCTCCGTAAAACTAGTGTTAAATATATTCATACAACAGAGTATGAACAATGTAAAACAACAATACATAGTGTTACTATGCTTTGTGGAACCAAATGTAAATTGAACATGTACAGTCTAGTAAACGCTAAAGATTTTTCAGTTATCTTGTATTACACAAGCCCGAATTTCGAAAGAGTTTTATATGTGCTGTTCCACCAGCGAGCGCGTTAATTGATCGATCCGTTGATCGGTGTCCTAGTAATCGAGGATCTATGGTAGCTGATACCCGTTATCTCGTCGACATGCTAAACGAAAGAAAAAAAATGCGAACTCGTTGATTTTTTCCGTCGGTTTTCGACAACGTTGACGCCGTGCCAACTGGAACGAGACGATGAACGTTCGCGAGAAAAATGAAGCGACAGGCCAACGTTTTCCTCGCTGTTGGCAATCGTTCGAAATTTCATATGCCGCCAGCGACGGAGCAAAATTGTCATCTTAATTAACCATGCGCGCGGACGGGTTAATATAAATCCGACAGGTGATTCCCATTTTCCGGAGAACCCCCAAGCAACAACAACAACGAACGGGGCTAATTGCGTACACCGTGGTAGCGTCAATGGGGTTTGAAAGCTTTATCAAATAATTAACAGCTCTAATTACAGCGGTAATGGAGCCTTTGTTGCGTCTTCGACGCAGGAATGTCGATTATATTCACATAGTTTTCTAACAGTTGCCAATGTAGACACTCGATCGTTTCGTGTATTTGCCATTTGCGTGAAACTGAAAATGCGTCTAATAATTATGGTGAACGCGATGCAATATTGTAGAGGCACAATTTCACAGGTACAGTGTGGTTAGGGTTGCCAAACCTTCTATATTTGATACGAGTCTTCTGTATCATATTTGAATAGCATATAATTTTCAAAAATCTTTGTTTGAATAAAAAAGTTTAAAATGTGCTGTGTACCTCTTTTACTTGAACTCCTATATTTTGAGCCTATCTCATATATACATAATTGCAGTTTTCACTACTTCTTCTATACAATTTGGATAAAACATTTCTGGCAACCCTAAGTGTGGTCCACTTGCGCACCTTGAATATTTGCGACATTTGTAATAATATGAAAAAATGATATACGCGAAAGTTGGATGGTCTGGAGAGGGAAATATTGTGATGTAAACATTCTTTCTGTGCGCGAAGGCGTTCCGGAGAGATTTCGAGGTCACCTTAATTTCTTACCTCTACCTTTTGTAGTATACCTCTAGCTTTCTACCTTTTGTACCATAAATCGATAGAGTAAATACCAAGATCTGCCTATAGATCTAATAGCTAACGAGATATTATCGAAATAATTTTCAATTTGGAAGCTATCTAGGTGGAAGCTACTAGAGGTGATCGAACAGATGTCCCTCAACTTGAATATGTTATTAATAATATGTATATCATAATTGAATATAATTTTATGTATTTATGACAGAAATGAGTAGGTTGTAATTCAAAACAGTGAAAACATTAGAAGAATCTTAAAATACTGTTATATTGTTTTCGACCTACGAAACATATTAACACTAAACCTAGCATCACCGGTCAAAATGACTGGTTCCTGATTTTTTATTTAACGATTATTGATATAATAAAAATAATTTCATAAGAAATAATTGTATAGATATCCTTAGTGGAGCACATATTACAATAGGAGCTGCATAAAATCTAAATAAAATCAATCTTGTCATTTTTATAAGGGGATATGTACCAGTTACTTTTAAGAAAGAAAATAAATTTCCATTTCACTCCAGTTTGTTGCAAATAGGGTAGAAAATTTGTGTTTTTTTTAGATTATTGAAGGAGGAGGCGTGTAATACAATTATAAGCTAACTGTTAGATCTAGGATATACCTATGAAAGTCGGCCTATTTTTCTGCAGAATTTTGTACTTTATCGATTCCTGGTACAAAAGGTAGGTCCTTTAAATTAAAGAAATCAAGGCGACCTTGAAATCTCCTCTATACCACGTAACTTTTTCACATATTCAATAATTTCATATTATTACAAGTAACGGAAATATTTAAGGTAAGTGTAACAGACCATATCGCTGCTCCGGAAATATAATCACGCAACTGTAAAATTTTGTAAAATTGACTTTTATCGATTTATTATTTTATACATTGAAATAACTTAAAAATTGCAATAATAACCCACAATGTCTGTAAACTACTCTAGAAGAATTAATAGAAGAATTAAACCGAATCTATAGGCCATTCTACTAAGTAAGACAAATTGGAATTATTTTTCTTTTGCTTGTTCTGTAAAATTTCAATTTTTGCAGTTGTGTCATTATACTTACGGAGCAGCGATATATCCAACAGGTTGTGCAAAAGTAATTATGGTTTTCGTCGATTTGACCTTTGACGCGCATATTCTAAAATAAATTGTTATTTGAATATGTTCGTGTGTGTGGCGCATCACCGTAAAGCGAACAGTTCGCTTTATTGATTTGTGTAAATGGTTTTCGCTTCCATTATTTTGTAAAGTACATTTCACCCTGCATGAAGATGTAAAA
Organism: Lasioglossum baleicum; assembly: GCF_051020765.1. Classification (NCBI taxonomy): domain Eukaryota; kingdom Metazoa; phylum Arthropoda; class Insecta; order Hymenoptera; family Halictidae; genus Lasioglossum; species Lasioglossum baleicum. The sequence continues at coordinate 4,810,799 of NC_134939.1, read as the reverse complement.
ATGCGAGTGACTTTATTGAATTTGGACAAAATGCCATAGAAAAGCATAAAAATTACTTCCAACATTAACCAAAGCATTTTAACAGGTTTTCATAAAAGAAACATTTTTAGCTGAGGAAAAGTTTTAAAGAAACCATAATATGGTTCGTGCGACATATTATGTCGCAAACAAATAGTTATTCTAAGCTGTTAAAGTTTTTTAAAATTTGATTGAATATGCGTATAGACACAAGTCTACTGCTACAGACCATCTGACTGTGTCGATGAGACATAATCGTGTGCGTGCCTCGAGAAAAACGAAATTTGAAGGGTCACTGCCCATTCAGATAATTGTAAAGTTCCAATATACTAGAGAAAACCTTATACAGATTCATTGTTGTACTTAAGAGTATTAATCCTATATTATAAAATACTTGATGTAAATTATAGGTACTTACAAATTTTTCAGCATATGTATTCTGTTACTCCGTCTGATCCATGGGACACTGCCATTTAGGAAAATGGCGTTTTAGTAACTGTGAAGCACAAATAACACTCTTCTACACAATCACTGAACGAGAACTACCACGATCCTACCACGATCAAAATAGACTGCGAATGTCACCTCGATTTTTCGTGAATGGTTAAGGGTGGATTTAGGGTGGGGGAATGTAGCGTTTGTTAATTGGACACGGGTGTGTCGGAACTGTCGGAAGGACTTTCGGTTGAGGAGTGGGAAACTGTCAAGGAAAATCTTTTCGCATTGTCTTCGGTTGTCAGTGACGTGATTTATAAGTGAATGCCCGCCCGTCGCTTCGGTGGGTCTGTCGCACGTGTTGTCCATCTGTGGGGGTTGAAGTTGTCGGACCGGGGTGGTTGTAAAATAATCGACCAGTTCGGAGCCGATCCGCGTGTATTTTTTACCTGCCACCCCGTCCTATTCAGGCGTATATAAGATTTTTTTTCATATTATTTTACAACTTCAAATTCATGATTTGAATGGACAGAAAAACATAATGACCTGGTACAGACCTGGCGACGAATATCCCTTTAAATTTCGTTTGTCCCTTGAGACACGCACACGGTTATGTCCCGTCTCATCGACACGGTCACGTGGACTGTGTAAAAGCCTTTTGTCTATTCGTGTAACTCCACACAATCAAATTTTGCAAAAACTTCCACAGCTTATATCTTAATAACTATTTGTTTGCGACATATACAGTTACTCGGATTAATATTTGAACGCTTTAGAAAAGACGATAACTTTTTTAATATTGTACTATACGATCTGAACATTTTTGGGAAGCTAGACCAATTAGTTTACTACAGGATGTGAAAAGAAATTTTTTCAGAAATAGCAATTGATCGGAATTGTAGAAAAAATACTAAAAGTTGCATTTCGCAACTTTTTAATGTGGGCCTACATTGAAAATTTAAAGCATACGTTTTGTAGATCTGTGTCAATTATATGCACTGTGAAAGATTCATAAAAATCGGTTGATGCGGGAGAAAACGACAGGCATTTAAAGATTGTAAAAATTGTAAACATCTGCAATTTTTACCATCCTTAAACGTTTGTAGCTCATCGCAACGTCGACCGATTTTTACGAAATTTTCAGAATATGTTTAATTGACACAGACCTACAAAACGTATTTTTAAAATTTTCAAGATAGGCCCACGTAAAAAAAGGTATAAAATGCAACTTTTAGTATTTTTTTCTACAATTCCTTTCAAATGCAATTTTTGAAAAAATTTCTTTTCACATCCTGTAGTAAACTTAATTGTTCTAGCTTCCCAAAAAAGTTCAAATTATATAGTACAATATTAAAAAAGTTATCGTCTTTTTTGAGCGTCCGAATATTAATTCGAGTAACTGTAGTTCCTTTCAAACTGTTTCTCTTCTCGATGAGTAGAAGGTGTTGATGTGAAAAGAAATTCAATAAGAATTTTCTTTGTTATGAACAATTTTGCGGAAAGTTTCTTTCACAAACATCCACCGATTCAGGAGTGTAGATTCGCCCTAGAATGGATCCATTACTTTTTATACACCCTGTACATTTGCGTACATGCAAATGGTTCTTATGTATACACGCCGAGTATATTTTAATGAGGCATAAGTACTGTTAAAATTGATGTTTATCTTGACACTATTGTTTCTATGCGATTTTTATTGTAGACTTGTATCGTAAACTTCGGGGTTTTTCAAGATTAATGATTAGTAATCTTATGATCGAGTTGTTAGCAAATGTGATGGACTTCGCTGATGTCCCAAGACACGTGCGCACTGCAAAGATTTGATGTCTGACGATTTTATCAAGAGAATAAACGAAATGGCTCGTATAAAATGATAGCGTTGATAGTACAATCAATAATACCGTATTTTGTGCAAAAATTAGTGTAACACTTTATGTAGATGTGGTGCAGGTATCACAACAAGTAGCGCAAACTGAATACATATTGATTTTATAGAAAATCCATGAAGACCTGTACAAATACGAAGCCACGTTATAAGGGTTAATCCGTAATTGAAACGCCTGCTTCTACGAAACCCAACCTGAACTCACTTCCTGTTTCCCTTATGTAAATGATATATCAAGTAATTTATAAATATAATACGTGTTGAAATTATTATTTAATTCTTCCTAAGAGAATGTGCTTTAGAAAGGTTATAATAAAAATTTAATATAATAAAATTTCTTAATTTTACATGCAATGACCTTTCCAGATTAATAAATGTATTCTACCGTGTTATTTATAAACATATAATCCATAAGAATCATGTTCTAAAGTTATCTTTACATAACATTTTGACACCGTGTACTCTTTACAACTTTTCTCGAATCGAAAAACTTATTGTTTAACAACGATCATATGTATTATTTCAGAATTAAAAAGATTATGCAGAGGATTAGTTACGAAAGGAATTTGTTGGCACATTTTGCCACACGATCATTTTGTTCCATGAGATGCTTATGGATAAAAGATAATATTTAAGCTGATATAAATCACTAAATCTTATTCACCTTATCGCGTCTTTAGTTGGAGATTAAAGGAAACGGCTCAGAACATTATGGAATTTTTTTCTGTCAGACATTGCAATAATGTACTCATTACCATAGGTAATAGTTATATTAGTTATAGGTAATAGGTTTATTATCATTCAGTGGTTGCACATATTGGTACATACATATACATACATGAAGTATTTTGTTACTCACAAGGGAACATCCCCAACCTAGACAAACCGATTTTAGTTCTCGAAAAACTATTTGACACATATTTTTCTTATTGGCAATCATTCATGTTGAAGGAGGGAAAACAACCCTCAAAGTTGGGGTCAGAAGTGCATTTTCTTAAATATCTCGAGAAGCAGAAGGTGTAGCAAAGAAATTTTTTCAACATTGCATGGTTTTCAATTACAAATCCAATCATGCGAAAAAAGTTTTTGTAAAGTCATAGGAAGTCATTTGTTTAAGATGCGTCGTATTACGTTCGACCACCAATCGGAACGCCCGAGGAAAGAGCATCCGGTCAATCGACCGAATTATTAGCTGACAGAGCATCCAGATTCTTCTGGAAGGATCTAGTCGTTAAAACAGGAAGTCGGTTTTTGTATCCTGTCAGTCAATAAATAGAGCAACCGTATGCTCGTTCTCGTCTTCTTCGCAATTGTCTCGTTTCGCAATCGCTCCTTCAAACGCGATCGAACTGTGCTTTATTCCTTCTGTTCTAGAGAACCTTCTATTCGCAACTCTGCTCGAATAGAACAGCTTTATTCAAACGGAAACGATAAAGATTCCTTCGCAACTCTGCGCGAACCGAATCGTTACTCGTAAACACTCTCGCGTTCTTAATTGTAAAGTGACGACTCTCAAACGAGAAATAAGTGATTGTAACGTGAAAGTTCTTTATTAAAGTGAGCGTACAAAACACGTGCGCGTTACGTAATCCTAATCATCACCTAAATCCTTTACAAGTTAACGCGAACTCGTTCATCTAGCAACGAGTAATTCAAACTCGCTTTTGTTCCAATCGCGAATACAATTAAATAATGAAAATACCTGTACAAAAATATATATATAAAAAACATTCAAACTATTTCATGCTGTACAACGAGTTTTTAATAATTGGTTGCATTTTGAATTTCCGAACCTTGTCTTCAGAGTGACGTCCCCGTAAACATAGACATAACCATCGAAAATGGTTGATGTCTAGGATTTTGAAGCGTTGAAGTGACAATAATTGACGTGATACAAAAGTTTTTGAAAATATTCAACTTCAGCGACGAGAAACGGGTTTCCAGCGCAGCGTGCGTCGTCTCAAAGCCACGAGGCGGTTTTGTCTTAACAGGCAGGCGAGGTAGTCGCTCCCCAAAGGGTTCAAGGAGAAATAGTGTCTAAATATTTGAAGAACAAAGCGCTGGGGCCTCTTTGAACGGTTTGCTGATAATTCACGGGGATCCACGAATATTCCATTACCGAGAGAAGAGGCTGAAAGTCCGAGTCAGCTAGTACAATGGCGGCGGGGTTTCGGCTCGTTTGCGAAGGGCCGTGTGTCTCCTGACCCGGAAAACACGACGAATACACGGCGAAGCCGGCGCGCGGTGGTAGACGAAGGAGAAGGCGAGTTCTCTGGTCGGTCAATTACCGGCAAATTGGAGCGTTCATGCGCAGACGTTGTTGAAGTGTTCACTTCCTTGAAACGGTGCAATTCCGCTCGCGGCGAGCCAATATCGCGCAATTGCGCCGTGTGCGAAGAAGAAATTGCTAGAAACCGTTCGCGGCACGCATACGGTGCGTACGTGTGTGTATGTGTGTCGTGCGAGCTCGCGGCCATTGTCGACACAACGTGCAAAAGCCCGTTTCGCAATCGAGGGATGGTGTCCCGCGCGCATTTTCGCGAACGATATCGCGCTAATGGCGGCCCATTAAACTCACTCGACGCCGTCGCTTCGGAACGAGTTCGCTCGCCGTTTCGTGTTCGTACCGATTGCACGAACCTTCATTCAATTACACGGTGCCGACCGTGTAATGACCGATTAATTACGCGGCTACCAAGCAACGGTAATTGAAAACCGGGTAAACTGAAACCGAAATGTACCGCGAGAGGTCAGAGGCCGTTCCATGACTATCTTTATTTTCTCCGCCCCGCCTGAGCTAGAGAGGATTGATTCTTCAATTTCGTTTAAGCAAACGGTTGATGTAGGTACTGTCAGATTCGCCAGATTAAGACTTGTATCCCCTCACTCTACCTTCCCCTTCTACGACGGTATTCCCCCACGCTTCCGCCACTTTTCCGTAACTTTTTCCCCTCGATTCGTGCTCCGTCCCCTCATCTGGCGACTTTGCTGTACAGCCCACGTCATGAATGTAAATTTACACTGAAATGAGGGAAACTAACTTGCGGAAACTTCATATCCATGGCTGTCTAATTGCTGAGCACGTTTGCCTATTTGCTCAGATAATAATTTCTGTTGAAAGCCTTAAACGATTGCAAACATTTCTATTATAAACATGATTTATTTTATCATGAGACGAGAAGAATCGTATTTTTATTGTCCAAAGGTTTGAAAAATCTTAAATAATTTAACTACTTATCCATTGGTCCTCCAACAAACAATAGATCTGGAAATCTCATACTAACCTGCAACAAAAAAGAAAACGAAACATTAATACTCTTGCTCTTTCCAATCAACTTTTATTTAATTATTACAACATTGCAATATTTCACGTACAATAGAGTGAGTCTCAAAAATATTAGACTCACAATATTGAACAGTGTTTGCTTATTTGTACTAATATTATTTTTCTTTTAAAATAATATTCTTGTAAAATAATAACTATTATTGTTTCTTTGGTTTTTAAAGTCTACAACGATTATTATTACTGAACTAGTGAATTTAATATTGCCGATACATTATTTGCAACTTATTAAAGAGAAGAAATCAATTTTCACGTGAGATCCGCCATCTAATTATCGCTACTCGTGCGTAGATCATTTTAAACTTAATACTTCTAGCGATTTACAAAGTTCATTCACCTAGAAGCTTTTTAGTGTACCTGTGAATGGTCAAACGCGTAAAAATTGCAGCCACGTGTATGCAGAAACTGTTCGAATGGGTATTTCGATACCGAACGCCGCGCCGCTTTTATACATATGTATAAACACTGGAACGTCACGGATAAATGGATAAGACTCGAGGGAATTGAGGGAAATTTCAGTTCGGACTGGGCGCGTAGTGATTGACTTAAAAAACTCATGGGCCATCAAAGAGAGGAACTAGCAGAAAGTCAAACAAAGGACTGTGGACAGAGACACCAGTGGACGCGATTCAACAAATTCTAATCCCGACGAAAAGCACGGTCGAGCTTTTTACTTCTCTCGCTAGGTGCGCTCATCGACTGGCTTTGGTCAACATTGCAACATCTCAGCCGTCGTATTCTACCACATTTCCATTTGTTTCGATTAAACACTCTACACATTTTACTTCGGCATGCTTCGTTTAATCCTTTGCGGTAACAAACGAAACCATACTAGTGCCGCGGTAGCGAACCCTTACACGGGAACTTTCGACAATATTTATGCTCAGTTAGGATCTTAACATTGTGAGACTGCGGATATTCATACGCTCAACCAGCTTTGGAAAGCAATTCACAAAACTAAGAAATAAAGAGATTTCCTGTCTAAACAGATATTACAAAATTACACTACAAGATTCATTTCTTTATTTCTTAATTTCTTGTTATTGTGATATTGATAACGCTCACTGTATTTCTTTTTGTTTACCTTCATACGGATCATTCTTCTGTAATCTAATTTTCGTCTCAGTACATTATTTAAATAGAGCTCAGTGAGTCTACAAGTAGTAGAATTTGTTGAAGGACTGTCTGAAAATTTAGGGTTATTAAATTCTACCAGCACACACACACATACGAACAGTATATGTAATGTATACAGTGGTCCACAAAAGTGTTCGTACACCCTTTAAAACAGAATAACTTTTTTATAAATGTACCAAACGGCCTGATGTTTTGTAAGCAATTAGAAGCATTGGTTTAGTAAATGATGTGCAAAAAAATTTTCCAAAAATTATAATTTACAAGGTTACATGCAAAAATAAAAAGGCACTTTTTAAAACTTTTTTATTTGGAGCTTTAATGAAAATTTAAAATATATTAACCCTTAGCACTCGAATGGCGACTCTGAGACGCCAACTGAAAGTTGCTGTACCATTATTCAGAATATTGTTTACGTTATTAAATATTAATAATTACTAAACATCTAGGTATTGTATGGAGTATTCACCAATTTCGTATCCATCAAATTTAAGAAATCATAGAGAATGGGAATATTATTATGAAAATATTCTTGGTTGGAAGAAATGTTTAATTTTAGAGTTAAAATATCTCCGAGTGCAAAGGGTTAAAATTATTGGGCAATAATAATTATGATTGTTGCATTGAGAAGAAACGTACACTTTCCATCTCTAATCTCGCAAATCCTGTAGCAACTGTAATTAATTCTTGTTTGCGCTCCTCAATTATAATAAAATAGTCTACACGACGTGGCATATGCTCAAACATTATTTAGTGCACAATAATTGTACACTGATTTAGACGAGCTGCTGGAGAAAACTGTGTCCGAAGGTGTTATATGAATATTATAGACGAAGATGGAGTAATTTCACGCGCGGTACACGCAGCCCATCCGGCCGATTCCTTTTCACTACAGCTGCAGCTGCAACGTACTTCCGCTCGTTAAGCACGTCCCGTGGCATTTCCACGCATCCCAATCGTATATACGTGGTAGCCCGTCGGTTTAAATATAGCCGGGCTCTTTCTTCTTCTACCATCTTGGCTTTCGCCGATTAGAAGCTCCCCTTATAGTTTTGACAGCGAAAAATGCGATACAAACTATCATGAAATTAAAAAAGAACGTACTACCGTCAATAAGTTAAAAGAAAAGGAGGTCCCATTGCCAATTAGCCCCATAAGATAATCCAGACTCTGCCTACCTCCATGATTTCAATAATTAATTAGTACTATTAATTGTAAACAAATATTTTTTTGTTTTAGTAAACATATAATTCTTGTAATAATTCATTTAATCTCGGTACAAACAAATTTTAGTCAATTTTAAGAAACATAAGTAAAATGAAATTATATTTTCGCTTTTAATGATCTTAATAAGTCGAAAATAATGTAACTGTATTCTTAAATTTTTCTAAAATTAGCTATCTCAATAAAAACTGAAGATGGAACCTAAGTGATCAGCTTTGTACCTTAAAATGATGTATATTAAACTTGAACACTGTAAAAGTATTTTTTGATCGGAACGTTTCGTAAGATTTGCATTTTAATATCGGATATTTCATTTATGACAACGTAATATTTACGGTGGAACATATAGTGAACAAAGGCAACGCTTTTGGAGGATTTCAGGAGGTTCAAGTATCGTTCTCCATTTTGGTCGACTATGCGACACGGCACGCCCTCTACGCAGGCTCGGACCGCGAAAAAGAAACGCGGTTTTCGCGAGAAACAGAGAAAATGAAGCGGAAAATCCTCGAGACGACGCCAGTAATAGCCGAACGCGAGTAACGCTGACGATTATTTACGGTGCAGTCGGTCCCTTCGGACCTGTGTGCATTCTCAGACGTCGAGCGTCCCGACGCCGCTGCACCTTTCGGGTGCATAAAGTATTCTCAGTCAGGAGTGACTCAACTATTAGAGAATTCGCCATTCAGAGGCCAGACGAAGAAGCATGGTCGCAGACGCTCGACCAGACCATTGCCAAGACACGCACTTTCTTCACAATGTGCTTCAATGACTCTTGCGCGCAGTTGCATCCACCCGTAGAAGCAATTAACACTTCCGAGATCGCTGTCGTGTTTTTAAGCTTATCATCTGATGCGAGTCTGAAGTTGCTAACGCATTTTCACTTTCGCTGCCTTTAAATGATCCCATTAATTCGGCAGCTTACACGCAAGAAAGTGCTAATTATTCACGAATTACCGATCTAGTGAATTTAACTCTCATTGCTGAGAGAATATGAAAGGGTGCTTCAACTTTTGCCTACTGAAAGTTGCAATTATCTTATTCATGTAATTGGAATTATACTCGTACATTTTTCTTTAATCTTTTGAGAAATCACAAAAATAGATTTCATAGAATAATTCAGCTACAAATTTTATGCATTCACGATCAAATAGAGTGGCTAAAATTGAAAATGGTAAAAAGATTTTAAATGAAAAAATTTTTAAATGTCAGTACATTATTTTAATCTAATAAAATAATTTAAAAAATAAATAACTTTCTATTTATTTTCTATTTCTTGCAATTTATACGGAAAACTTTTATTCTGTATAACTATCAGTCTCTGTTGACAATCTTTTTCAATATTATTTTACGTGGTACACATTGTTGAGTATACTCAGAAAATTAGTAGTATTTCATAACGAAACAATATTGAATAAGGTTTTCGCAACTGGTCAAACGTTTATTGTTTTTCGTTCGATAAATATTGAAAGCTAATTTCTCTTAAGAATTTGTTCACTTTGTTCTTTGTTCAGAATTGACTTTTACATCCACGTTATAAATTAACATAATTCCTTACAACGTATATTTCAAAACCGAGAAGTCCGACGTTTATATTTTACAAGCATCTTAACACTGCGTCATTCCTATTATCTCATTCCCCTGTAAGTACCTCGAACACATAACATAAATCGGAACGGCATTTGCAATTCAGAATTTATTAATCATAATCCTGTAAAAGACAGCGGAAGATTTATCAAACGCTTGCGATCATGCGATATATTGATGACATCATTGAAAGAAACCAGAAAAGAATTCAAGCCAAAGATATCGACCAATTCCGAATAACTTTTCTCTACAAAAAAATGGACAGGAAAAATGTCTTGTTTCTTCATTCGTTCGGTGGCCTTTATTCCGACAGTTGGTTCTTGAACTTTTCAGCAAATCCTTCCTAAGATCCTTGCGGAGTTCGTGATCCTCCGAGCAATACGGTCCCCACGGTCACCCTTTGTTCGCTTTGTCAGAATGTATCGGCTTTTGTGCCACCATCTTCGGCTTCGAATCACGTCCCCCGTTGTTTTATTCTACAATCTCCGGGGAGACCCACGGTCAACCGCCAGGCGAAATTGGTCGACCAGCTTTTAAAACTTTTTGCGACTTCGTCACACTTTCTTGCCGTTTCCCCGGGAAAATGCAATTTCCTGCTCGTTGGTAACTTCCATCGGCCCATGTTACCGGAAAAGACGATACATTTCGAGGAAAATAGATTTCCAGTACGGTATTCGAATGTTACACAACCGTGAATGTCTTATAACGTTTCTGCACGAATTATGCAAACTCGGATAAGTCTACGTTACTTAGCACTTTACTGACCGAAAACCTATTACCCTACTGTGGTGCCTGGGTCTATAAAAAACGCATCCAACATATTTTTAACCAATTTATTGTTTCTTTGTTAGAATTATTTACCCTTTTAAAAATTGCATCCTCCAAAAATCTTGTTGATACGAAATCCTCTTGTTTCATTTCATTTAAAATAAAGTTATTACCTTTCCGGCACTTCTTGATAACATTATAATAAAAAAAAAAAAAGACATAGAAATGTAAATATTAACATTGCTAGCTTGATTTTTCGCGAAAATGGACTTTCAAAATAACCGGCTCATATCTTTTTTAATTAATAGTCCCAAGAGAAATTATACAATACTAGTGTATTACTTGGCGTGGTTTGTTGCGCGATTGAAATTGTCACGGTAATTGATTTTTTACAAGTTAAATAAAATGTTTTCGTTAGATCTTTATATAAAATTAAAAAATTGTTTGTATTAGTTGCAGGGCCGCATAGCAGTTTATTTCTATTTTAATTAGTCTTATTAATTTGTAAGAAATGTGTATATATTCTCCAATTCTTTTTATTGTAGTAAATTGCACCAATTAATTTTTGTTAAAAATGCATACAATTTTTATGTAGCCTCTCTCTCTTCGTGTAGCCGATACTAGCGCCAAAAATAAATAAATTTTAAACAGCGAGGATTTAATATTTTTATTTTGTAATTCAAAATGAAATTTTTAAGTATTTAAGTTACACCCACATTTTTAAGTAAATTCTATATTCATAGTAAACTAGCCATGGTTGCATTGTATAATACATAAAGCAAAATTAGAGTACTATCACCTCTTCGTCGTGTTATGCAGAGATGTATAATCTCGCGTCGTAATTTATGCACGGAGCAAGTTGTTTCTCTCGTCTACCGGAAGCGATTCCTGGAAAATCCCTCGAGATGACTGGTCCACGTCCGGTCTCAAGGAAAACAGGAAAATCGTCGAACATTTGAAAAACACTTATTTCCAACAAGTTCTCTGTACCGTATGAAACCATACACATTATAAGAAAAAAATGTGTCTTCTTATTGCATACTGTATGTTAATTTGAGGAGACATTTTTTAACATCGTGTTGTAATTAATAACTTTAAGATAAGAATAACTAACAGTTCATATTAACCACGACAAAACTATAAGACAATCTTTACCAAACAGAACATTTTTTACTTAATCTTTTAACTATTTAAGAGACAGCCTGAATTTTATTTTAAAAAATGTGACTGTTCATTCAAATTTCGCAGGAAAATCTTGCAATTGATGTCTTGTAGTTTTGTAGGTAGGTAGTATAAAATACAAAGAAACTGTAAATGTTGGATATTCGACATTTTCTAATAAAATATTCAGACGCGCAACAACAAAGAGACGGAAAGTGTGACCTCGAGACACGAACCACTTGAACACAACTTGCTTTTTATTGCTTTTTCAAGGGCGAAACCCTTCCTAACTTTTATGGAGGTCTGAATGACTATGACGTAAACGAGCCGCCCATGGTGTCGGATCTCGAGCAGCCCAAGAAGTGGGTTTCCTGTTCGAAATCGTGTTTTTCTTTATAAATAGGCCGACTTGTCCGTTTCGCTGTGTGTGAACCATCGAGAATAGAAAAACAGGACTCCCATCCAGAGCTCAAAGGGCCAAAGTCTTTCTGTAACTGTACACTGGGCCAACTGCAGCTGTTTCGACACGCTTCGAGCGCATTTTCACAGATGCTATTCCTCCACAAGCTCGCAGTTTCCGTAATGTCTTTTCTTTGCTCTCCAAAAAAATTTTGATATAAAATCAGATTATTCCTTGAATACAGTGAGGTCATTAATTAATGAAATAAATTCTCTTGTGATTGCAATTCCTGTGCTGTATGTATATCATAGTAGATACATATATGAAATCGAGAATTTGCAACGCACATCAAATTGTGATAATTGTTAACACAAATCTAAAGCTTCAGAGGGAGATAAATAAATAATAATAATGGAGAATAACAGCGAACTCCTACGGATAGTTAAAGAGTTAAAGAATAAAAGAATATTGAAATTCAAAGTTTCAGAGGGAGATAAATAAATAATAAGAATAATTGAGAATAACACCGAACTCCTACGGATAGTTAAAAAGTTAAAGAATAAAATAGTGAAATCTTTTTAATTAAAATTTAGTACCGCGCGATCAACCAATAGACCGCCTGAAAGGATTAAATTAAATAAAAAAGGATTAAATGGACCAAATAGATTACAACAATAAATCAAACGATAAACTCACAGTCAAGCAACGACACCAGACGCTTGAGTTAATAAAATATAATAATTGAAACGAGCTGTATAAGCGGTTCAATCAATCGAATAATTGAGTCACACAATATAGACAAATGAAATGTGTAATTGGCTGACTGAATAATAATAAAACGATTATGTGGATTGAATAACGTACTGATACAATTAAATGAATCAAAATCAGTTCAACCAACTTACATTTCGAAATCATATAAGCTAAAAATTCTCAGAGTACCAGCTTAACTGTGTCATCGCCATCATGTGCACAAATCAGTTTGTAATCGATCAATTGATATTACAATTTACCATTTCTTGTTTCAATTCCTGTGTAATTTCTTTCAACACGAAACAGGTTCATTACCAGTGACGAGCAGCTGTCCACAGGCTCGTGAATCATTTACAACCACGAAATTCTAGCAAGGACAAACTGTAGTTAAATTGACCGGAACGTATCACTGATCATTTAATCCACGTCACGCACATCCACTGTTTTACGAGTTATTCGGGCTTGTGAGCAAAATTATATGATTAGTTTTGCTCACTTACGATACTTGTAAATTTGTAAGGAAAATCTTTTAAAACCTTTTAAAAATTTTTTGTAATATTAGATCATACGACTTTAATTTTTCTGAAAAGTTGGAACAATTAGTTTAGTACATGATGAGAAGAAAACGTTGTTAAATAATTGCAATTGGTCGAAATAGCAGAGAAAATACTAAAAGTTGTAAAATACGACTTTTCAGTGTGTATATTGAAAATTTAAAAAATGAATTTTGTAGATCTCTGTCAATTATGTATATTGTGAAAATATATTGTAAAGAGTGTTATACATATTATATTAATAGTATTATACTAGTAGTATTATGTATATATTATTACAAACACTATTTCTTATATACAACATTTTCTTTTTACCGGAATATAAATTTCTTAGATTTCGGTTAACCGTTTAACTGGGTGAGTTTTCAATCATGAACTACTACGAAGGCTTAATGATAGATAGATAAAACTGAGATAACAATTTATAATTTATATATATATATATATTATATATAATTTATAAATTATAATTTATGCCAATATGGATACTATGACACAATGAAGTAAAAGGAGTTATTCGTTGAATTAATACGGGCACAAATATGTGACAACGATTTTGTATTTTATAAAAAGAAAGTCACATTAAAACAATTTAGTACACGTCGTTATTTAAAATTGTTAGTCACAGTATAATGTCCGGAAAGCTTTCCAACTTTTTTGAGACATTCTTTCTCACATTTTGTAAGAGAAAACGTTGTACATATCTAATAAAAAATATTATAACTAACTACAATTTAAAATAATACTATAATTTTAAAACAGTAGAAACATTAGGAAACTTCAAAAACATTGTTATACTATCTTCAACCCCCATTAAATAAATTAAAAAAGAAAATAAATTTCTATGTTACCCTAATTTCTTGCAATGCTGGTATCAAAAATTTTTATTTTGCATAAAGATCCGCTGTCTAATTATAAATTATAACCGTGAGGGCTGTTTAATATGAAAAGTATCCGAGAGGCAATCTCCAGTTGAAAGGTTAATATTATGTGTAAACTGCGAACTTCCAGAGGTGCGCTTTCATGAACAAATTCAATAAATATATTTTCCTTTTCGTTAATGCTTACGGTACACAAAAATGAAGTTATGTATATCAAATTCCGTTAAATCTTGTAGAGATTACGATTTTGTGCAGATTTTTCTACGTGAAGTGCGTATTGTGTCACAGTCTACTCGTATCGTTCTGCGTTCCAGCCACGAATATGACACCTCAAGGTTTCCCGACTCGGTAATTAAAAGTCGACGTTTCACAGCGCGAGGCGAAGATAACGCCACGAAATTCGAGCGAAACGCAATAATACGGCACGCACTCGTCAAGCACTAAACGAACCGTGTCGTGTACGCGGAGCAAGGTGTCCACATTTCGCGCGGGTACGTGATATGTAGTACTGTCGATAGGCTCTGCGCCATTGCCACGTGAGCATTGATATCGAATAGTCGGGATCTCGATAACCATCGGTTTGCGTTTTATTGCACGTATTACGCCGTTTAACCTTGCTGCGAATAACAGAAAAACGCGAAGCTGTTCTTCTCGTTGGGTTACCCTGGGTTGGTCTACAACTCATTTCACCGACACTGTTTTCATTGCCGATTTGACCGTGTTAGTGTCGGCCAAATCGTGTCGATGAAGACATTTGTCGACCATTTGACCGTGTAGATGAAAACATAGTGTCGACGAAAGTTACTGTCGCACAGTGCGGACAAATGGCCCTTCTGGGCCATTCTGGACAAATTCGGCACTTCTCTAAATTTGGTTATTAATGTATATACATATAGGTAATTTTTTTACAGAAAATGATATTTACCAATATAATTAATAAATTTATTAAGAAATTAACAATTTTTATTTAAACAAAAATATATTTTTAAAAACTAACAAATTTAAAACGAAATTAATAATAAATGTACCATATTTAATATTAATAATAATAAACTTAGACAAATTATAATAGTATAAACCAAATTAACAAACTTAACAAAACGCTATTCGCTATCCGAGTCATCCTCGGTACTTTGAATGTGATCCAAAACGAATCATTCAATCCCGTGATCTTGCATATTTCTGATTAAATATTGATCAATTTCAGTAAAATCGCAAGATTTGCTTTTTGTTGTCGTTTCTCGAGATATTTCAATCTCTTCAGATAAATAGTTCACCCAGTATAATTATTGCAAAATTGTATTATGCATAAAAATGATTATTATATGATTATTAATAACAATTTCCATCCTAATACGCATTTTTTGCAAAAGAAATGTATTTCATATCGTGATATACACGAATATTGAATTTTTCTGTGGCGGACAAATGGCAAAATTTTGTACAAAAAACCAAATTTGTTATGAATGTATATGTATTGGTAATTATTCGCAGAAAATGAAATTTAACGACATAACTAATAAATTTAAAAAGAAATTAACGAATTTTCCACAATACAACATAAAGGCAAGGTACAGGCACTTATTAAAAAGTTTATAAAATCAAGAGTAGCAGTTAGTTGCAGGCTAAACTATGAAATTCTTAAACTACAACAAGTAATATATCCGAATATGTCAAAATCTCAGGATATTTTTTGCCTTTCTCGAGATATGTTAATTTGAAGTTTTATATGCAAGTAATAAATAAAACCACCGTTGAAAATTTATACAAAAAATAAATCTACTTTATTAAATGTAAAAATAATGCATATACCTTGGTGAGCATTTTCCATTATACAGAATTATTATTGCAACACTGATTTACAATTAATGTAATATTATTTGATTTTTGGGACTCTAGAGAGTGCGACACATGGTAAAATTTTTTATAAAAATCTAAATTTGGTTACTAATGTAAATGCAATAGTAATTATTCTCCAAAAAAAATGTAACAATAAAATTAATAAATTAAAAAAAAAAAATTAACAATATTTATGCATAAAAATTATTGTTGTATGATTAATAATATCAATTAGCACCTAATAAAACGTTTTGCCAAAGGAATTTATCGTACATCGTGATATACACGTGTAGTGAGATATGCCACGTTTGTCCGCACTGTGTGTCGGTCCAATCGTCAATGAAAACATTGTCGGCGAAATGAGTTGTCGACCAACGCAGGGTAAACCCTTCTCATTAAGGTACACACGTGCCGAAGATACCCTATTGCGCTACCTGAATGCCACGGTTTAGCTCGCTGCATCGACGTCATCTCCCGGTAAAACAAATCTGTGTATACAGTGGCGAGCATATAAATAGGGAAATTGATCCACGATTATATAACAGGATATAGTTGCTAACGAGCATCTTATCTGGACAGGGCAACAATGGGCGAAAGTCATCTTCACTGATGAATCCAAATTCAATTCCTTCAGATCAGATGGAAGATGTTACGTAAAACGGCGAGTGGGTGAAGAATTTGATACAAAATGCTTGAAGTCGATCGTTAAAGCAGGAGGAGGTTCTGTAATGGTTTGGGCCGGTACGACTATAAACGATTCTGGTCCAATTTGCGATATCAATATGTTGACATCCTGAATGAACATGTAATTCCTTTTACTCAAGAAAATATACCGCAACATTGGATATTTCAAGCAGATAACGATCCCAAACACACGTCTTGAAAGGCGAAGCGGTTTTTGGAAGAAGATAATGTTAACGTTATGTGTTGGCTATCACAGTCGCCCGATTTAAATCCAATCGAGCATCTTTGGAATGACGTAGATAAAGAAATTAAAATGAAAAAACCTACGAATTTAAACAATTTATACGAAATAATCGAAGATGCATGGAATAATATTTCAATCGATCGCTGCATTCGATTATTGATCTGTGCATCGTCGTTGGGCTGATATGTATCATCAAAAAGAAAGGTGGTCCAACAAAGTATTAGTTATTATATTATAATAGTATTATTAAATAATGTTATTTATATTGATCATATTGTAAAATAAAATACATTCAGTACATAAATCTGTATTTCCCTATTTATATGCTCCCCAAAAATTTTCTTATTTTAAGTTAGGTATTTATTTTACTAACAATTAAGCTGAGTTAATTGTCAAAACTTTGTGCCAGAGTTAGCTTAAGAATTATACTCTTAATATGTGCAAATAAAACAGACAGACAGACAAACAGACAGACAAGAAAGCGAGCTAATAAAAACGTGGTAAAAAGAGACATGACAACAACTTCAGAAGAACGCAGTATGCATTGACGGGCCAATTTCCTTATTTATATGCTCGTCACTGTATGTGGGTTATGTGACTTACACAGATTCTTTTTTATCAATTGAAACAATTCTGGGTTTGCGTAAAAACAATTTTCTTCAAGAGTAAATAAGAGCTAGCCTAGTGTATATGCGGTACCATACTAAGATCGTACTTTACTTTAATATCATTCCTAATTTATCATGAAATAATATGTGTAAGCATTTTATGAAGGAATTAGAGGTGTGCGGGACTGGGACGGGATTCCCGAAAATATTCGGGTTTCCCGTGAATTTTTTCGGAATTTCTTAAAATGCTGGGATTCGAAAACGCGTCTTGTTTTCTTGAATATGACACCATAGTGTTTGATTTATCTAAATAAAACATCAAGTTTTATTTAACTTGATTGATGTTTATTCAAATGTATATTTTTATAGAAAGTAGGTAAAGTTATGGGACCTGGACAGAAATTTACGTTGCCTGTAGAGGATTTTGAAAATATAGTTTGTAATAAACAAACATTAACATTATGTTTATTGTTTTTGCGATGGCAACTGTACGCGTGACTTCTCTTTACACGATATGTATTTCGAAAAACGAAATTATACATATAGAAGACTCTTGTAGCATAGATAAAGACTGAAAAACAATATTAAAATATTCTGTACCGTATCAGAGAACCCGAACATTTTCGGGAATCCCGTCCCGGTCCCGCACGCCTCTAGAAGGAATGATTGGCAATATATTGTTTGCCTCGCCAGCGAGAATACATTCTCATTGAATTGTACGAATTTATTCAGGACGAAATACTTATTTTCACGTGTTTTAATCTCATTCGGAAAAAAATACCGCAGTAATATGTACATGTACCCTACATGGAAGTTTACCTAGATGTCGACGTTAAAACAAAATAATTTTACATCACGGTTGGAAGAAAGCACCGATATGATCTGGCTCGTGATTGGTCTAATCAAGGTCACTGGTTGGCCTTCTCGCTTCCCATCGTCACTGTCACAGCAGAGCAGCAAACTGCAACTGAACCGGTATATTCGCTCCTCCATCTATCTAGAAACCGCGGGCATCGACATCGAGGTTGTACCGAGACAGCGACCGCGAGGTATCTTCAGTATGCGTGTACCCAAGATCAAAAAGTCCTAATCACCGGATCGACCGAGCGGAATAGAAAGTACGTGATCGACGAATCGGAGGTATCGGAGACTGATTCGCCCAAAAAGAACGACTGCTCTGAATAAGCTGACGTGCGACCAGCACAAAAAAGGAAGACGCTAAGTGCAGAGCTCGTAATTATTATGCGCCGGCGTCTGCAACTTTCTCCGTGGCCGAGCCTGATCGAAGACGAATTTTCATTCCGCTCGCGCACGCTCGTCGTGCAACAAAAACGCGTCTCCGAGAGAGGAAACAACGACCGGGCCCCCGTGTCTCACCAAACGGAAGTGACTCGAGACACTCGCGTCGCGGTCCTTTGTTCACGAAATGTGTGCTGCTATTATTATATCCCCGCTTTGTTCGCCTGTTCGTGATTATTTTTCCGAGGTAACTTCGTTATTACCACGCTAAATTGCGGCCAGCCATTTTAACCCTCCCGGGAATGAATTTGTCTGACGATCGGACAAAAGACCGCGGGGGTGAGTCGTGTATGACCCGCGGTGAATCTTTTTATGTTTCTGGCAGACAATGAGCTTACACACCGCGTTTCTATCTTGATAAACTTCGTTGCTGCGCCACCTTTCTCTTCGCTGTGTTCCCTGTACTATGTAGAGAGAAGTGTGTAGTATAATAAGATTTGTTGAAATATCAGTCGGAGCGGTACGAAGATCGTCATTCAATTACTCAATTTTTAACTATATACAGGGTGATTCACGCAACTTGCACACCTATACATATAAGTTCCAAAGTATGCGTTGCATGAAAAAATTTTGTATAGAAAAGTTGCATGGTCCGAAGGGATACATTATGAAGTGTATTTATTTTTTTACAGGTGGAAGCGTTTGGGTGATTTGAAGGTCGACTTTGTTTTTTTTTTAAATGGAATACTATATTTTTTATACAAAAATATGGAAGAATGTCGAATTCTGAGTAAAAAAGTATTGACCTTCATTAGCCCTAAACCTAATAATTAACGAGTAATTTCACTTTATTTCCTGAAAATTTTACTCGTTAATTATTAGGTTTAGGGCTAATGAAGGTCAATACTCTTTTTACTCAGAAATCGACATTCTTCCATATTTTTGTATAAAAAATGTAGTATCCCATTTAAAAAAACAAAGTCGATCTTCAAATCTCCGAAACGCTTCCACCTGTAAAAAGATAAATACACTACATAATGTACCCCTTCAGACAATGCAACTTCTGTATAGAAAACTGTTTCGTGCAACGCATACTTTGGAAGTTACGTAGGTGTGCAAGTTGCGTGTGAACCACCCTGTATAATAATAAGACAAACATCACTTTTGTCTTGTTATTTTTTCTATTTCAAAAGGTCAAATTTTTGTTTATAGAAATGCAAACAATAATAAGACAGTCGCCAGGTTATTAGAGCACGAATAGAAACGTGGCTTGGAATTGATGTTGCCTAGGTGCTACAAAATTATCTACAGGGGACACCACTGCACAGCGTCGAACGTAAAGAAAGACAATTTATGAATCACAGATCATATAAACCTAATATCGTCAATGATCTAGCATGGGCTGACTAGTAGCGTCTGTACCGTGTTAAATATTAGACACGTTTCTGTGCATTTACAAAAACGAGCAACCTCCGAAGCGCACATTAATAATATTATTGCAGGTAGCCGTTTATTTCGGTCGGTTTCAGGCGTCCAGCTTGCGGTTCCTGCCGCAGTCATAAAACCCTATATATTCTGTCACGGGTCATTTCTCATTCCACGTGGAGACAAGCGCGTCGCTCCTTTTTCTCGTCTCATTTTCGAGGACTCGCATAGACGCGGCTGGAAGCTTATTTAAACGCCTACAGTCACCCGATATTTTTATATACCGAGGCGTGGCATCGTCCTCTCTTCCTCCTCTCTTCGCGCCCCGTCATCCCTCTCGCTCCCTCGCCTGTCTCTTCTTTATACCCTTTTACGGGAGAAACGGAGAAGGGAAACCAAGAAAACGACCGAGGTAACCATTTGTTATAACTTATTGTACTGATACGAGTTCCTCTGTTTGCGTTGGCCTTCGCCCACGCAACTACCGCGCCCCTCTTAACCCCCCCCCCCCACTCTTCTATAGCTTTTACCTTCCATCAGTCTTGCTACGCTCCAATACGAATGCCTGCTCTTCGTTCGTGTCAATATTTTTCCGACTCTCGGGGGATGATATTTCGGAGCCCGATGCGCCGGACAGTGAATACAAAGGCTTGGTAATTGCCTGCTTTTCGGGGGTGGATCTGTGTTTTTTTTCTGGGGTTGAGAAATGAAACAGCCCGAATTTAATGTGAAAATAGACAGGGATTTTAGCGTGAAAGGTTCCTCGGCTAGCACGGAAACTTTATTGTTTATGGGGAGATCGGTGCACATTAGTTTCACCCTCGCACACCGCACGTCGGGAGTTACGGACCAACTGTACGTTCACTCTCTTTATGGAAGATCTTTCGCCATTTATCCGATCTCAAGTGCGTTTAATATCCTTATTTAATACTAGATCCCACGCAATACTAAAAGCGACTACGTAGTAGTAACAAGAATGCATTGGATTTCTGTCAAATCAATCGACGTAATAAATAATGAGCAAAAAGATTCTGAATCAGATTTAGTGCAATGTTAGCTTAAATTTAGATCCACTGGCAACTGTAAAATTATTTAAATTAAACCGAGAAGCATAACATTTTATATTCCGCTGATTGTACAACATTACAAAAGAGCATTTCAGGTTCGTCTAGCACTTTCTCGTTCTCACGTGTTTTCTCAAGCAGCTCCTTCAAAATGCACACCCTTACTCTACGCAAGTGAGTACACACACATTTTCCCATGCTGTCACAAATAAACTCTCTACCGTTACCTAAATACAACCGGGACTACATCATAGTGGATTAAAAATACTCCAGACTAAATAAGACGAGACACTTAACATATTTTCGGTGGTATCGCTAGCGTAAATCGGTGTACTAGAGAGTTGAGCGACCACGCTTCTAAGTAGACTGCGGATTTTATGCATTTATGACAAAAATGGGTACGTACAATTTAAAACAGTGGAGGTGAAGAAGAATGAAATTGTTATTTGACTCCTGTGTCTTGCAATCAAGGCAAACATTTTTTATTTTGCATAAAGATCCGCAGTCTACTTTTAAGTTACGACTGGTTTTAGAATAATAATTTATCATGCTTGTTTTAAATTTGCAATACAGACTCGGATAAAAACGTTTTAAAAGACATTTACGAGGGTAAATGTACTTATTTCAACCCCTGCCCACTAATCAGCGCCTCTCTTAAAATAAATTACTTCAACTCACTTCCAATGTGTAGCTTCGTATACTCATGCAAAAACAATTTAGAAAAATAATGTATTAATAAGAACAACGCTTAACACATTACCGACCGATGATTATTGCATAATTTTGGAAAATCTAGGGTACATGGCTAAACACTTTTTAATGGAACCTTCAATAGCAACAGCAATTTTCATTTTGAACTAACAAGTCACCCTCAATAACGTTATGTAATAGTTTCATTTAAGATTGCAATGTAAAAGAAAATTTCTATGCTTTCTTTTGGTACAGCACAATTATTGAAAATCCTATTAATAGGCCCCCGGTAGGTAATGTGTTAAGATGGCTGACAGCTACAGTAATATTTGCTGCACAATTTATAGTGAACAGAAAATACATGCTGCAGTTTTCTAATACTTTGTAGAAGATTAAAAAATTGATGTACTGCAGTAAATGAGCAGATACTTGGGCACCTGGTTGCCTACAAAAGGGTTAAAAAGCTCAAGTCGTTGGTTCCAAAATTTAAAAAATTATTGTATTGTAAAGAGTGTCCGAACAATTGAGTAACCTCGATTTCGAAGAGTAGAAGGAGGAAGAGACAAAATGAAGGAAGGTTCGAGAAGAAGAATTGGCATGGCCGGCCACTCGACAACCGATTCGGAGAAGTGCACGGTTCCTATCGGAGCGCAACGATCAGTCGTAATGCTTTTCGGAAGCGGAACAGCGGAACGAATCGAGGGTTGCAGCGTGTCGACAGTGCAGCGGCCTGCAGCGTCGTGTGTCGTCCCTGTGAGCAGGCTTTAATGATATGCCTGGCCCGTCCGCAAGGTTAACGCGCCGCTTCCGGAAATTTGGTAAATTGTATGCACGCCGGCGTGGCGCGTGCCTCCGCATAAATTCCCGGTGCACGCAACTCCTTTTGTCCTCTCACCCCTGCTCCATCCCTCTCACACCCTCTCACCCCCCTTCCGCATTCACACCACCGTTATGGTTTTGTTTTTCAGTGTGCGTCGCTTCCGACACGCACGCGTCCATGTGTGCGCGTCTCTACTCGCCGAAAATAAATTCGCGCGCCGCTGGCCCTGCCAGATAATGACCGTTATCGGGCCCGTGTTCCCGCAATCGAGATTAATCGCTAATTTAAAATGCGTTTTAAGGCTGTTGTTGCCGGGGGTAGATCCGCGTCCGATGCAATGTCCTGGCGATGCTCGATTAGAACCTCGACTCACCGGCCTGCGCAGTCTCGCAGCGCAGATAAGAGCTAATTTAATAGAACCTCTGATGCGGATTTCAACCCCTTCCGAAGGCCACCCTTCACAAAATTATACCGCCCGGTGAACCTCACACGGATCACAAGGGTCGTGCGATTTTTTGCCGTTTTTGGTTCTCGGATTTTTTAAAAGTTAGAATTAGGCTGCAGTTATTGGAAGAATTTCAGACAAAAACGAAGTTGAAATTTCTGACACGTGACAGATACTCTGTATTTTTGTAATGCCGTAGCGTTGACCTCTTAACTGCGGAATTTACCTTTAAAAATCTCCCACAGAATGCGGAATTAAAATCGAGCAATGACGAGTATACGCGTCGAACGCAGAACAAATGGTCTTATTATAAATTTCACGAAAAACGAGGAAGGATTAAATCTTTATTTGATAAAAAGTTAACAATTCATTCTTGAAAAGGTTATTGTTGTTGCACCGCAATAGAGATTTGGATCGACGTGTATACACGTCGAATGCGGTTAACTGGTTGAAATGATTCAAATAAAAAAAAAGAATTTTAGAACATCAATATATTAGGCTCACCTGATTATGATTATAAAAAACAGAATGAAACTGGTATTTGACTTCTGTTCTTTGTTATTGATGTAAACCATTTTAATTTTCCTCTGTGAATGCATTACTTATGCTGAATACATTAACCAATATATGACGGACAAATGCGAACCATTGCGAACAGAAAAATAGCCAGTTACGGTCATCCGAAAGCACAAAGAATAATCATGTTTGTTCCGTGCAGAAGGTCGTTAATAAAGAAACCCGTAATCAGACACCATCTCGCTTTAGTTTTCCTTTGACTAGACTCGAATGGAATGATTTCTGCCGCGCCCCCGGGGCCGTTGCTTTTGTTACGAGTCTCTAAACCCGTCTAATCCGAATACAAGGTATTAGATTTTACGAGGCAATCCGCTGGACAATGGCAGCGCGGACCTAACGCAACGTCGTCCCGCATTATACAGCTGCGCCCCGAGGAATCTGAAAATAAATGCACCGAAGAACACGGTGTCTCACGATCTCTCGCCGCTATCTCTCTCTTCCTATCTTCGCTTCGACTTTCCCTTCTTCAACCCTCGAGTTCCGCTCGTATACTACCCACACTGCTTTCTACGAAACTTCGTTGAAACTAGAATTACATTTACAATATTCCACCGGTCCCTTGAAGTCACTATTTTGTGCATCAATCTCAATATGCAGGAGCTAAATTCATTTCTTTCACTAATAGTTTGAACATTAAACATTTCTTCCGACCTAGAATAATTCCATTGTATGGAATTTCCATTTTGCGTGTGCGTGTGCATATGAAAAATTGATGTAATACCTCATACAATGCTTAAACGTGTGTGTAGTATTTAATAATGCTGACAACAATATTTTGAATAATCTCTGTCTAGCATCAAAGTTTCACGATTACTGTTGGGTGATTCTTATAGAGTTTTTTGCGCTGATTCTGAATCTCGCCTTAATTTTTCTCCTAGACGCACAGTTTTTGAGAAACATGACTTTGAAAAAATATATATATTTCAACTTTAAACAAATATTGTGACGTTGTTATAAAAGATATTTAATTGTTCTTTACAGCAAAAGAATCTGTAGACTTTCCCGAATACAGTGATATCCAATATTAATACATTATACATTATAATTATATTAATACATAATATAATACATTACAACAGTAATCAGTAGACTGCGGATTCATGCATTTATAACAAAAATTGGCACGTAAAGTTTAAAGCAGCGGACATATTTATAAAATTTAAGAACGTCAACGTATTAGTTTCAGTTTAATAAAGTAATTAAAACAAAACAGAAACTTTTATTTAGCCCCCGTGTCTTGGAATCAACGCAGACATTTTTTATTTTGCATAAAGATCCGCAGCCTAGTAATCAGGAAACATAAAAAAAAGTTGAAATTTGTTGGATAGTGTAATGGTATTTTTCTCTTTAGTAGTTTTAGTGAGTCGTGACAATAATGTTGACATTCTTTAATTCTTTCAATCTTTCTACTGTGTTTGAAATTACACCTACCCATTGTTGTAATAAATGCATAAAATTTGCAGTCTGATAATGACATAATTTTAATGATTATAATATTCCTTTGTGTGCAATTTGTCTAAATAACCAAATTTATTATAAATAATAGTGATGATAATTTTGAACAAAGTCCGATAAATTTGAATGTTACTTAATTGTTCTAAACGAAGCATTATTTGCCTATTGTCAATATGTAACTCCTGTATACTATGAGCATTTTCCTTTTTCCTTTAGGAAATGGTTGATACTTTGCAATGGTGATCAGCATGATTTCACGAAGCATGAAAAAATTTAAAGAAACATACAATCGATGAATATGACGTTATCTCTGTCCGTTGTTAATCACAAACGAAATTATGAGCACAACTGAAATTTAAAACATTGAGTAGATTAGAAGACTGTAAGAGGATTAATATATTATTTTCACTACATTGTGAAATTATTTGCGAAAAATATAAATCTATATTTAGCTCCTGTGTCTTGCAATTGATGCAGCATCTTTTTCATTTGCATAAAGATCCGGAGTCTAGTAATCAGGAATTTCTATGCGATAAGAAAGCACTAAACTAAGAGTTAAGTATCTGTTTCGGGGTATCAGATTGGCCCGAACAGCGCACGGGTCAAATAATTGCTCCGAATTCCCGGGGCTTTTAAAAAATCTACAACGAAATCACGATCTCGACGAAATCCTTGAAATTATGGGCGTCCGAGTTTTCCGAGTTGTCCGTCGTTAACTCGACTCCCCTTCGGTAACATATCCTCCGATAAAATCGCGACGAGGGTGCCACCGATTAAACGAAGTTACTCGACCTTCTGAAGGAACGAACTCGATCGTCGAATCCACCGAGAAACGCGCACGTATCTCTTGTAACGAGTTCTACTTCACTCCTAACTTCGGGCGAATATCCCACCCCGTTCTTGTCAAATTGCTCTCCGATTCTGAAATTTATCGAGTGAACCGGAAATGGAAATTCAATTCCACAGTGCGGAAGCGGGGTACAGAGTGGCGTTGCAATTTACTACGTGGATGAAATGAGGTCTAGTGGTATTAAGTTAAAATAAATTTTATACATTTAGGGCAAAAATGGGTGCCTGCAATTTAAAATTGTAAAGAGAATAAAAGAATTAATCAATATTCTCAGTACATATTCAAATTATGAACGAAATCAATTTCTATTTAGTCCCTGTATCTTGATGCATCTTTAAATTTTGCACGCAGGTCCGCGGTCTTGTTATTAACATTAGAACTACCGAGCACTAAACGCAATTGGCATACATTAACTTATAATAATGACAAAATTGCATTTGCTTAGATTTCGTACCAGTTTTGTTTAAATATGTACTTCAATAGAGAAGTTGACTAAAGAAATTTCTCAGAAAAACATATTTATAATTTTAATATTTCTAATAAAAGAAATCACGAGCAAGTCATTTTGACTTATCCGATAGTTCTAGTGTTAATTGTTAGTAGGTATGATTTAAAATTGTATAAACATTAGAAGAATTTAAAAATATACTCAGCAGTTTCGCAATTATGATTTGCGTTATTCTATTAAAATGAAGCATATAAAATGGAGCATTCCATTAAAAAAAAAAAGAATAAAAAAAGACATTTAGCGTTTTTAGCAATACCAGTTTCATTTATGTTGGAATAAAGTAAATCGGTAAAAGAATCCACAGTAAATAATTTCAGAAATATTTTCAGTGTCCTTTTTCCAGAATAAAATCTGGCTTTTCGTGAATTGCCGTCGTCGATGGCGTTAAAAATCACTGGGAGTCCTAAAGGTTAATTACTGGGGTCTTACGGGTTTAAAACAGTTTGTAGATTCTAGGTCAAAGGCAGGATAAAAGCGGCCGAGACCCGTGAAACCGGAAACTCGTTCGCCCATTTTTAACCTGGGCTAGGGACTAGCCCGATGGGACGTAGCTCGTTGTATTGTCGAATCCGAAAGTCCTGCCAGCTGTGCCATGCCGTTCGTCGTTCCGGCTAGAGAAGCTACCAATGGCAGATTAAATGCAAGACACGAAGGCAATTTGCCGCGGCAGCTGCTCGACATCTGCGGATTGCATTCGGCTCGCAACTTTCGCGATCTAAGCACGAATAGTTCTAGTGCGAACCTCGAGCATCTCGAGTTCCTGCATCACGGCCAGCGTTCGCTTGTTGCGAACTGTACATGCGGAATGTACGATCCCGACTTTGTTTACTTGCTGCTACGAAACGCCTACACGGAAGCGGCTCTGTGAAAGGGTCGTGCCTGATAACCAGGAACTTCATGCAAATTTTACGATTTTACAAGAGAACTTGACACTTCGACTATCGCGAGCCTGTGAACCCTAGATTACTATCCTTTGGACGAGATCGGACGAACCATGAATGTTTGAACCCATCAATTCAATGTGAGATATAATTGTTTCATTCCATATGTTCTCTTATAAGATATTTTTATAACTAGATTTTATGCATTTATGACAAAAATGAACAAGTGTAATTTAAGACAGTACAAATATTAGAACAATTTAAAATTGCTATCATATTATTTCCAACCTATTAAACGTATTGAGATAGAAAATAAATTTCTATTTCACTCCAGTTTGTTGCTATTCAGGTACAAAATTTTTATTTTGCGTAAAGATCCGCTGTCTATTTATAACAATATTTTGCTTCTTAACTTTTTAACTGTGGGCGACACGTCAATTGTGAACATTTACGAAGATGTAATGAATTTACGTTGATTTTATATTTATCAACGTAAATATAATATACAGGGAGTTCCAAAAATATTGTACCTCCTTGAAAGGGGCGAATCTTTTATTATTTGTTAGAATTTTTATAAAGAGATTTGAAATAGTGACATTGTTTCCAGACCCTCGTTCTATATTCTATTGCTCTTAGCTCATTAAAATGATTTGAAAAAGAAATGGTAAATAGCTCCCGTACCTTTTCGTAAATGTTACCAATTTTTACTTTTTTTATATCCACTTTCGTTTTTCACTTTGAATGAACAAATTATGTTTCACTTGTAATGTCACATTTTAAAGAAATACGTCTTACAGAAATTAATGTAAAAATAGTAAATGGGTAAATTTAAATCAACGAATTATGTTTCACTTATAATGCCACATTTTAAAGAAATACATCTTGCAACACATAGAGAAATCAATGTAAAAATTAAAGGTGTGCGAAGCCGGGAAAGTTTCGGGATTCCTGAGAATGTTTGAGTTTCCCGAAAACCGCATTCTGTACAATCTCAGAAATCCCGAGAAAATTCACGAGAAACCCGAACAGCCCCGGCAATCCCGAATATTCTCGGGAAACCCGAACATTTTCGGAATCCCGTCCCGACCAGATACAAATCTTCCCATCCCGTCTCAAGCATCGGGTTTCGGGAATTCCCGGATCGCGCACACCTCTAGTAAAAATAGTAAATGGGTGAATTTTCACCCCTGGGACATATGAGATTCAAAAATAGTTTGCAAACGAAAGCAATTGTCAGAAAATAACCGGAAAAATTGTGAAAGAAAAGGAAGGGTTTTTCGCGCGTCTCCCCTGGGAAAGGATTTCTTCGCGGCATTTTCGTCCTCGAATGTCATTCATGTGCTTCAACTCCATTTTGAGGCGCAAGTAATCACTCCATAAGGGGAGCAGGCGGCGGCCGGTTCACCCTCGAACTCCAGAAAGAAATGGGGCGCCGAGCACGTCAATGGAACTGTCTCGCCACCGAAAATAAAAACGGCCGTTCACGATTTAGGACCTCGACGATAAAAATAAGTGCACTCGGAGGGTCTCTGAATTCCCGTCGGCGATAACAGATTAAGTACTAAATGCGGCAGCTCTGGTTCCACCGATCCCATGGCGAGGCGTAAAGCCGTGGACGATTATTTAATCGCTTGTTGCCAAGTTGGCGCACGGTCAATAAACGTTCCTGCTCCAAGTACCATGTTTATTTGTACATTAAACATATCAGAATTTTAACAAGATTCATTAAGATCCAATGGAACGTTATTAAACGAATTTACAGCATAGTCGGGCAAACAGTTCAATAAACTCTGATGACGTTTTCATTTTTGTGTGGACGATTTCATTTATTTAATCAGCCAAGTAAATTGTCCTTGAAACTGGCACTTAGAAATTTTCATATATTCAAATGCGGTAATTGAAGAATAAAATTTCAGTTTATGTGTACTTATACTATTTATACTTGAACTAAATAAAATTTATGCAAATATTTTATTATGTACTACCATTATTCTCTTCCTAAATACAATTTTTATAGGTTTGTAACTAATTATTGAATCTATTGTTAATTCTTTTAATAGTTGCTATTGCAATTTCAACTTTTCTTCAACAAATGCAATTGTGCAAATGTATTTCATTGAGGAGAATTATATCTATTACACGTGGTACATTAATATTGTTATTAGACTGCGGATCTTTATGCATTTATAGCAAAATTGAGTACATGAAATTCAAAATTGCTGGAAAAATTTAAAAATTGTAGATGTCAATATATCATTTCTTCCCTATTTAAATCATTAAGGGAAGAAATAACATTGGATTTAGTTTCTATTTCTTGCAATCGATGCAAATAATTTGCAATTTCAATATTATTTTAATATAAATAATTTTATTTAAGATCCGCAGTCTAATTTAAATATTATACAAATTATAAATATTATAAAAATATTATACATATTAAAAATGTCACTCCACTTTTTAAAGAAATACAATTTATCTTGTCAAAAAACAATTTTGCATCTCCCTTGCAAGTCAACTTGTATATTTGATAAGAGCATACACAGCACTCCGTGCGTAAATTAAACAGCTGATAAATTTGCATTTTGTCATGTCATCGTCACTCCAAGATGGAAAGTCATCGCCACAGAGAATTAATGTACTCACACCAATTTTATAGATACAAGTACAAGTACGAGCGCACAATGAAATCGAAAAAAAGGTCATCGTTGCGTAAAGATAGAGTAGCAATGACGCCACTAATTGCAAGGGAGGAGGCAAAGCGGAGAAACAACTTTCAGAAGGTTGGCCCGTATCTTTCGGCGATTAATATAAGAAGCGTGCTTCGCCTGTAATTTACTCCAGCATTCTGCAGCGGAGAGAATGGAAAGCGAAAGCGTCTGAATCACAACCAGTCGACCTGCATCGTGCTATCTAGACATCGGACTCTCCCAGAAGACAACCGTGTCCAAAATCGTTCAGAACTTTCGTCTGGAGATCCGGGGATTAAAGAGAGTCGCTTCCCGTTCAATTCTCACGCATCGAACGAAAGAAATCCGTGGAAAAGGGCACTGGTAACGATGTTAACGGGGCTTCATGTCCGCCTTTACCGGTCAGATTGGTGAACGGATAAAAAGAGTGAGAATATTTTCCGGGCTTAATCGTCGCGTAAAGTCGGTCCAATAGCTGAACGATCGTTAGATCAAGATAATTACTGGCGTTACGAGCTTGCCAGGCCTAAGATCCGTTTAGATGTTCCGTTATAGGGCTTTCCGAGCGAGTAGCGTCAGTGATAAATTCCCCAGACACCAAACTTGGCCGGCATCGTTGACAGTAATCCTCAGCATTCCAAAAAGCTCTTCGGTCCACAGTGGAGTATTTGGTCCGAAAAGTCGGAAAAAGGTCGAATTAAGTAGTTAAAGGTCTGAAGAATAAAACTTCAGTATTCTCTTTTTCTTTATTTGTACACGCGCTTTTTATTTGCGTTCTCAAACAGTCTCCGAAACCGCGTCCATTCATTAGCGATTTTCAAGTGTTTTAAGGAAATTGTGTAAATTCTTGCATCGCAGAAACTTTTCAAGTAGATGTACAAAGCACTTCCACACACGTATTTCACGTCATTATCATCTAAATTAGTATAGTTATTAATTTTTTCGACAAAAATGAAAGTTATTTTGATTTTCTAAATGTTAAAATGCATTTTCAACTGCATTTTTAAATGCTGAAATAGTTTTTTCCGACTTTCCGGGCCAAGTACCCCACTGTGCGGTTGCTGCTTTGCTGGTAACAGTCGCAAAGTTTCCCAACTTTAACGCCCAACAGCGCCTAAACTCGCAGGCCAAGCAATTTTTCGTAGTAGGAGTCATGCTTCGCAGACAAGGAAGGAGAGGCTGCGAAGAGGTCACCGACAGTCATGGCCAAGTGCTCGCGGGAACGCGAAGCCGCAAGCTCGGCTTGACGAGAGATTTCCGTCGAGGAAGTCACGGACTTTTTCAGTGCGCCAACGCTCACCGCGCTCGCTCGCTCTCTAAACTCTGGCTTCTCGTGATCTTAACTTTTACTCTAATCGCCTTTCCCCGTCTTAACGCGAGTTGGCCGTACACGGCTATTAGAATGGAGTATTATGCGGGCAACGAGACAGTCGACGCTCGCTTTTCTGTGTTTCTGCCGAATTAATCGGTTCCAATTAGCACGACTCAGCTATTACAGACCTGGATACCATCCGAACGATTTCTTTAATTAAACATTGAGAAGTTCAGATTTATGAGATTAACGCTTCTTGGTGTCTTTCAGGGGGCAAGAAATCGATTTTTGAAATTGTGTGTTTTAAAAATATAGAACCTTCAGAGTGCTTGCCCCAAATGTTAATTGCAGAAACGAATAAAACATTCGCGTGTTAAATAACTGTTGAACAACGCCGGTGTTGAATAAAACGCTGAATGCCGGGGAATTGTCAGGACAAAAATGGAAAAGAAATTCCTCGTGCAAAGAGGTCGCTATCGGTGCAAACCGCGCCGCGAGGGTTAACGAAGGAGCAGAAAGTTTCTCTGAAGGCGGTGCCGTAGGGCAAAGCGTAACTGCCGGGTGTCGAAAGTTCTCTTTTAATCGAAATGTCGGCTGAGTCGCGAAACAGTAACAGGTCTCGGTTCCGTAATCGCGGTTAAATCAGGAGCGCGAGCGCACAGAGTTCGCCGGGGATCGTTCCCGTCGGTTGAAAATCACGCGGCCGCCAGGCACAATGAGAAACGATCGCGGATCGTGGCCACATTCGTCCACTGTTCCGCTTGCTCGCTCTTGCTCTTGCTCGCGCTGCTCGTTCCGCTCGATTAATCCAGCTCCGAGTGTCGTGCTGGCATTTCCGTGTGAAAAAGCACCCTTTTGTGAAGCACGAAGCATGAGAGAGCGAGGCGATCCGGGGCGCAGAGAGAGAGAGAATATGTACCCCGCGCCGCCCGGGGAGAACGATGGGTCTTGACGCGAGGACACCGTAATCCTCGTATTGTCTCTTCATCGCATCTTCCTCTTGTTCTGTCCGCGGAACTGGCCTACGCGCACTTACACACACCCGCCGTACCCCCTAGGAAATCCGTCCCTTTGTTGCCGCCCTACCGAGCTTTGCCGAGATGCTCTCGATGCTCTCGACAACAGTGTATCACTGGAAACCGACGATCGTTCGACGAACATTGCCGTTCAACAGCTGCTTGAGGACAATATTAGG
This sequence comes from Lasioglossum baleicum, assembly GCF_051020765.1. Lineage (NCBI taxonomy): Eukaryota > Metazoa > Arthropoda > Insecta > Hymenoptera > Halictidae > Lasioglossum > Lasioglossum baleicum. Next base: position 4,778,137 of record NC_134939.1, on the reverse strand, counting down.
AGCCCCATTCTTTCGCACGACGCACTCCCGATGCGGCTGGACCATATTCACGCATTATCTGTCTTTGAGACTGCAAATCTGCGACTAGACGCGGATCTTTAGCCAGCATTAACCCTTCTGCTGGCAACCGAGCACAATAGTGCACGCTTAAATCTCCGCGCTTTTACACACTTAAGGGTCTGTCGATATCCCCCCATCACCTCCCTCGTCAATTCCAAAAAGATGCCACGGAGTGAGCTTCGAGCCGGCCGATTGAAACTTGATACGTGCAGAGTATCGGTAGCTCACTCACACCTCAAGTCACCCTTCACTTAAGCGTCCTTAATCGGTCCCGACTGCGGACACTTAATTGTGCACTACTGTATCCGAGTACCCGTTTACTATAATTCCTAACAACAATTTTCTACATTCTTCTGGAAATATAGAACTGCTCTAAATTCATTCTTTGGATACTATTACAACTGGGCGCAAACATTCCGCGTTGCAACTCCTACAGGAAACATTACATATTCTGATTATCTTATATGTATTTAGTTTTTTCTTGCACTGCTATTACTTTGATTTAAGAAGTAAATATATTTCAAAGCGTTGTTTTGGTGAAGATTACGTAATTCTTCCTGTAGGAGGCGCAATGCGAATGTCTTCGTTATTTTGCTCGACTATGATCAAGTTGGCAGCAGGAGAGATAGCGAATTTAATTGCCAGCCCGTTATTTATGGTTGTATAAATATAAACAGTTTAAAACGTTTCGAGGATTTATGAAGTTAACGAGATCGGTTTCTACCTTTTTCATACTCGATGCAAGTGGTATGCTGCATTTAATCAAACATTGTAATTATGAAGACTGTTATCGAAATAGATGGTGGTAGTAAATCTCGTAATATTATAAGATATCTTGTGAATCTATGTAATAAATGCAATATCATGGTTCGTTGGTGACCCACGCAGCGTGAATAGAAAGTCACACAAAATTAGCGCAAGAGTAAATGTGTGTATAGGAACAGTTGCATACATTTATTCTATCAAAATCATATATCAATTTCTTTCTTAATTGGATCTGAACTTTGATTGCATTTCATTTCCATACTTGAAATGCAATAAAAGTTTTCAAAGTACAACAACTTTTTTACATGATAGTGGTGAGGAATGCTCAGCAATTATAACAATAAATGTTTTACGGTTCTATCGCGTAGTCTTTCATGAAACATAGTAAATCCATTTTCAAATTAATAACTTTTGTATACATATCTACTTCGTTCACCTTTATATACGACGAATCATTGTGTATATTACAATTGCAACAGAATAGCAGATCAGTTTTTTCATTAGTAAGAGCTGAATTTTAACTCTGCGAACGGTTTCCTTTACGGTTTTATTTAATTGCCTCGGTTCCCATTTTTATAGTAGCACTGTAGCTAGACTTAATTGGGGAAGAACCATTTTATCAAAATTGTTATGACTGGAGTACATTTTATACATTTGTGACAAATAATTGAGAAGAGCACACACACGCAAATACAAAATAGTGTAAAAACATTTGAAAAATTTAAAGGTGCTGTATTATGACCTGCTTATTAAAATTACTTATCCGAATATACTAGAATATACTGGAACATACTAAAATATATTAAAATGTACTGGAATATACTAGAATATACCTAAATATACAGGCACATAGTAAGAGTAAGTATACTGCAAGTCTAAAAAATCCTACATTGACTAGAAAGTTAATTTCTCCGTGGAAACAAATAGTGTGTGTTAATTTTAGTCATTATCATAAATGTTCACACAGAATTACATACAGTGAACACTCAAATTATATAATAGCTATAGTGTGAAAAATACATTTATTTCAGTAACGTTGTCTACAATATTCCCAAATATTTTTAATGGCATCAAAAATATTTATGACATAATTTAAATGGTATCGAAGGTGGAATATCACACACACATAGCAGAACAATTTCTTTTCCGTTATTTTTTCATAGTTTTTTCAAGATCATCGTTATTTTTTTATCGGGAAAACTTATTTTATTTTATTAAGTAATTAACAAGCTGGAATAAAAAAGAATAAGTTTTCCCGATAAAAAATAACGATGACCTTGAAAAAACAACCGGACAAAAAAATTGTTCTTCTATGATATTCCTCCTTCGATACCATTTAAATTATGCCATAAATATATTTTTTTCCAATTAATAAGCGTAGATATTTCATCAATAAGAAAAATATTCAGTGTATCGTTCACTTAAAAATTGGTAGTTTCAATCCAATCCGCTAGTCTGTACAAGTGGCAGCAATTGAATCAGCCACAGCAAAATCGCAGCAACTGTAAGTTTCGTACTTTGTCGCTTCATTGCGAGTTCAACGAGCTATAAAGATCCGCAGTCTTAACGCGTTACGCAGGCGGTATGTATCGAGTCTCCGTAATGATTCCCCGGAGGTTCAGCAAACTCTAATATCTCAGGAAATAGAAACATCTCGCGTCTGTTTTCTGACCGTTACACACCAGGGAGAAGAACGCACGTGGAAATAGCTCTCATAATCTTTTGGCGACATTCTGCGGCCGCGTCTCGCGTTACGTTCTCCTGGCGCAGCGCGACAATAAGAAAGCTGATACCTCCGCGCGAGGTTATCTGGACAACGTTCCGCGATTGTCCTGCCGCGAAGAAGACCACCGACTCGTTAGATACGGAATCGTAGTATCGCCGGGAAACTGGGGAATTTCTACTAGACGCTTTTGCGATGCAATTTACGAGCGTTCCGCGTTATCGAGGAACCCACTTAAGGGGATCCTCTAGTTTAGAAGCGCGATTTCTAACCCCCATCCGTCCCCCGCACAGTAGTGGGGTACATATTTAGCCCGAAAAGTCGGAAAAACTATTTTAACATTATTTGTGCCCGAGTTCATAATATAGTAAGCCATTGAATTCGTCTTATAACGTCAATTATCACGTTATGAAATCAAAAATACATTTTAACATTTAAAAAATCAAAATGATTTTTATTTTTTGTATTATAGAAGCATGTAGGTGTTTAAATACTGTTGAACTTTTACTGCAAACATTTCTTCCTCAGATTATAGGAAGCCTTTGAAAAATCGTGATAATAATGTAATAAGTATATGATGCATAATAAATGATGTAATACAATATTATTTTAATACTAAATATGTACTAGATCACGACATTTTTTAATATAAGTAAATATATATTTTAAGATGATTTTAATATGTCATATGATCATTAATAATGATGGCCGAGGTCTTGTAATTAATACTTTGTAATAAAATCTTCGTTTCATAAAATTATAAAAAGTTCCCACACCTATTATGATGAATTAAATTCAACCATCAATTATACAGCAGATATGCTCGGACTTATGTCATGTTTGGTCTCGTTTTTATAAAAAAAAATGCAACAAATATATTGTTAAAAGTCTCATAAGAAAATAATGAAAAACAAAATAAATTTCTCTAAGAAACCGTAAAATGAATTTTCGAAACTCCTACACTGGAAATGATAATTAAGTCGTCTGGCTTTCTTCAAGTGTCGGTAAACTGTAGCTTTCTCGTCTCTACATAGAACAGTCGAAATCGTGTGGTGTAAAACGGCGAACGACAGCGGTAAATTATTTAAAGAATGCGATCCGGGAGAAGAAGCTACCACGAAGTGCCGGCAATTAACACGATAGCACATGGAATTTTCGATAAAGATTCAACATCGTATCCCCTAATCGATCTAGCCATCCTCTTTTTTCCAGTCCGGACATCAAGGGTGCGCTAACGAGGCATTTAATTGGTCGAAGAAGTCTCGCGGTAATTTTTGTCAAAGCATGATCCCTGCTCTAAGCTTGTCGGACATCACGTAGTTGAAATCTCGAAGTCCCTGAGTTCTTGATAAATGGCATTCCAGAGGGGACCTAATCAGGTCCAGGTAAAGGATCTTCAAGCCGGTTCAAGACGGGTTCGGAATTCTTCAGACATCAACCACTTTTACTTGAATTTATGGTCACCGACAAGCGGATCGTTTCATTCTATCTCCACCGAAATCTGAATAATTGTTAAACCGCCTTGAAGTGAAAGCATTTTTCCACCAATTCCGATGTTAATTTCTACTTTTTACTCACTCGATGGTATCTTTCTTGTAATATTTCTATAATCTTTCATTATGTCACATTTTTGTCTCTTTCGTTGCGTGATATTTTTTGTTATAATTTCGAAAATATTAGGATGACCTTTATTGTCCATATTCTGCTATTATTGTTTGCGTTATTCATGGGACCTGTTACCTGGCAATGATCCAACCATTACACTCCACTTCACATTGCCTGCACATATTCTTCCACTTGATGACAGTTCTATTAATATAATTATTAGGTAATCGAACATTAAAGATCACTTTGCACCCACTGTACATTATGTTTTATTATTCGTCGAATTACTGGAAACACAAATCGTTGATCAACGACCCTAATATTTATGAGAAATTTATGCCTGGAGATTAAATAGTATTGTGAACAACTCGGAGAATTAAAAAGTAAAATATGAAGTTGATTAAAAAATTGAATATAATATTGTCATTGAAATTAACAAATGCTAACATTAAAATCTCATTACAAAAACAGACAAACGTTCTTCTAGAATTTAAGCGAACTATGCTTCCGTTACTCTGTTCTATAATAATTTCACAAAATTCCTTCAATTTTTTCACGTTTTCTAATACAATCTTTCATGTAATTTTTTCTATCATAATTCAAATTTTTCAATGTGACAAATTTCATCTTTATAAACAACGAGTATTGCGCTTACTTTTGCTCTAGATTCACCAGAAAAAGTTTCATTAAAATCGACGATACCCCCACTGTGACCTCTCCTTGCCAGAGTTTTTTGTATTGGGTGTTTCCAAAATATTTTTAAGAGATCATCATTTTTAGAAATAATTATCGGACATTTTCTGCGTAGGTAAGTTGTACGGTCTATCCAGGACCAGCACCGAATGGTTCGTCAAACGGTAGGATATCGATTTCGCAGGACAGTGGAGCTTTTTGCGAGCGCCGTCAGAGGATTCTGCGAGTGTGATCGTGGTCGAGGCTAGCCCAGTTCGGTGCAAAAACCTCGAGAGAGAGAGAGAAAGAGAAAGAGGGAAAAGAGCTCAGCGTGGGCGATCGGTTATTATTGCTTGGCGCCACACCAGTGGGGTCCCCATGCTAAGAACGTGTTTCAACTTCGCTATTCTCTCGCGATTATAAGAACGGCAGGCGAAAGCGAACGAGTCATCTACAGCCTCGGGGATAACGCACTCTTCTAACCCATCACTGCGAAAACCAGCTTCAGTCGCGTGATGTTGCTCATTGAGAACGACTATAATCACTTAAATAGCATCGTACCAATCTATTTGTGTGTCGTCTCTTCTTCATACGTATTAGATGGACGTAGAAACGAGTTCTTTCCGATTAACTTCACATAACCAATACATAGAACCATCCGAATAGGAATATTCTCACGCTCTTCTACGCTTTCGAAACGTCGCTAGAACAATTTACAAAACTCTGCCTAATATTGGAATGTTTAACATGATCTTATAAATCACTAATATTTATATTGGTATTGAAAAAACCATTCAAGATTCATATGAAATATCATATGTACAGGATGTCTCGAAATTATAGCAAACAGTTGTACATACGTGGAATTTGGAACAGAGGATATCAGAAGATCTTAAGAATAGTGTTACATTGTTTTCAATTTACCAAAACTATTAGAAGCACAAATCATTTTTTTCCTCGCGATGAATACTATAGAATGCAATGAAAAAATGTTTGACCTTGAAACAAAGGTCAGAGATGCAGAATCACGCTATAGTGGACATTGAGGCATACAATTTTGAAACACCCTGTATGTACAATCATTTTTTGATGTCGTTGCTATCATGAGTGACTCATTATTGTGTGGTTTTTACGCCAGATAAACATGATCTGCATCAATTGTAAGAAGTAGTAGTCAAATAAAAATGTATTTCTGCTTCTAATAGTTTTGCTAAATTAAAAATGATGTAACAATATTGTTAAGATCTTCCGACACCCACTATTGTGAATTTCACTTACGACATTTTGCAACGAAATCCGATTTTCCGATTTCAATTCGAAGCCTGATATTTCACGATGTTCAGAACTGTATAAAGAAAGTCTCGTAGACACTCCCGTGAACGCAAGCATTAATAGAATCGATTCGACGCGGTCTTTCCCCACGCTCGCGAAACATTACCGACGATGAGATGCGATTTGTACAAATAAATAGCGAAAGGAAAGATCAATCGACATAATTTGAATGCAAGAAAAGAGAACAACGATTAAGCTTCGAAGAAAGTGTTGCAGAGAAACCATTACCGACCAGCAAAAACATATACATACCGACACAATCAAAATTCCATCAGAGTTTCATCATTATCGAAAAGTTCGACAAACTTCAAAGGGAACGTTTGCGAAACGAGCGATTCGCGCTTGCCATTTCCGTAACAAAGTTCCGAGTTCGAAAACAGGAGGGAGCCTTTCAGCGTGATTAAAATCACGAAATTATGACTGACAAAAAAGCAGCGAGTCGGAACGGATTTCGTGCCGAAGAGGAGCGAATTAATTCGTTTCGACGGATAGGAGAGCACAACGATGAAACAGCAGCGTGACGTAAACAGGATCAATTAAACGGGCGCGTTTATTACGAGCTTGCAGGAAGCTCGTGCCAATTATCCTGGGCCGGAATCAAGATAAAATAACGATAGCCCGTGTCAGCTCGCTGTCAAAACCTGCAGTAATTTCTTTGTGGCGATCCATTGAATCGCCAATGATAAAGGATAGCCTCTGTCCCCTCTGGTTTCGAGGGTGGACGTTGCCGGGCACCACCCCCTTCTTTGTGCAACGATGATTGTCTGACCGTGCACGCCCAAGGAAGCGCATAAATCCAACGTATTCCTCCGCCTTCGAAGGGTACGTAATCTCGTTTCAACATCGAAACTCGTCTTTCACCGTTCCGTGGCAGATGCGAGCTTTTCCAGATGCTATTACGTATGCCGCTCTCCTCTAGTGATGGGAGCGATCCAATTCTTTCTCATGGTTTTGAAGTAATTCCCCGTATTTGAAGCGTGGGGGAAAGAGTGTCGTATAAGGGGAAGGTAGAAATTTTCAGATCTACAAAACATAATTTTTAAATTTTCATTAGACTGATGAAAACATTTACTATCTTTTCTCAATTCCTGTCAATTACGATTTTCTTGAAATTTCCTTTAAACATCATTTTGAGAACTATTTTTGTTTACATTCTTGAAAAAACTAAAGTCATGTACTTTCTTAAAAAATTAGATGATTTTAAAGGATGTATGGAGACGTATTCATACGTATCTTAAATACAATCGTACAAATATGCTAATGGAGAAGGATCGCACCCATCACTACCTTCCTTTCTCTCTCTTTCTCTATGCTCAGGACATCGGGAGAAGAGCGAACGATAATAATGGGATTAATTCGTTAAGCAAACGCGATGACGACACACTGTTCCCCAACCACGTGTGCGCCCGAATAATATCGTAGCTTTTTTCGGTCGCCGCCGCCTGTATGGAAGTCGTTTAAAGTCAGAGACTGGGAGTCCGGTCACGGATGCTGAAAAAGACGGATTAGTAACGTTTTTCTAGCTGAAACGTGGATGCAAATGACGTGAGACATTCGTTCAGGATGGCGATATTAAAAAGCTGTGGTCTAAGAATTATGACGTGGTCGAAAGCGGTTTAGGGAGTTGAATTTTCTCACAGTGGAATAATAGAAGGTGAAATAATAGCTGCGTAGACGGCTGAAGATGTTTCTTCTCGGTCAATTTGTTACTTTCGTTGACTCTGAATGATATTATATTCGTCTATATTATATTGTAATTATTAATAAATATATTGATATATGATATATTATATTTGTTGTAGAATACTGATTTCTAATTAATTCTGATTCGTACCTCATTTTGTGGTAGTCTATTTAGCATTATCTTAGTAATACATATATTGATATATATTATATTTGGTATCACAAATTTATTTTTGGAAGATAAAATACTAAATTATAATAACATTTTTCTGATTTAATAATGCCCATTTTTCTAGCTTAATTTAACCCCTCGATGTCAAATCGACACAATGGTAAAAAATCAACATGATGGAAAGGCGAATAATTAATTTTGTGAGTAGGTTCTTTGAAAATGAGACCCTAAGGTAAAATCAAACAAGTATAACCCTCCAGGGACGACGCCATATTGTCGGTTTCCCTTTGTACGACCCACGGTGCACGATGTTGCAGATGTTATCATAATCTGTTCTTGATTGAGACTTTTTGATATTACTCACAGCTACGATCAAATACTAAAACATAGACGATACTGTATAAAAGTCTGCACCTAATAATTTGCTCTTGTGTAATGAATAAACTGCGAATTTCATGCATTTATGATAAAAATGAATAAGCAAAATACACAACTGTGAAAATATAGGTAGAATGTCAAAACAAGATTACAGTATTTTCAATTTATTAACCCTTTGATTAACCCTTTTGTTATTACAATAGTTAAATTATTTGTGTAAATATATTGACCTCAATTGGCAATGAAACGTTCTCAAAGAGTTCACTTTATTAACAGAGAAAACACTGAGACGTATTAAAATGGCCATAGAAAAATCTTTATATCGCATAAAGATTCACAGTCTAGCAATATCGAAATATCCGTCAGAGTCAGTGAAGCACGCACGCCGCGCATCATCCCCGAAGGGTTAAACGAAATGAGGTGTATAGAGAATGCAATTCATCAAGGATCAATAGAAAACGTGTCACATTAACACGAGGCACTGAGGGGTAGTCCATTTCACCGTGCTGATGAACGAATTGTATCGATACCCTAAATTCAGCCTGCTGATCACGAATGATACTCGGAATCCCCGAGCAGTGATTCATAGTTTCTAATAAAAGGAGAGCGCCGCAGTTTCGGCGTGTACGTGACGGATCAGTAAAGTGTTTCGCCCCGAACTCATCTCTTCAAACAAGAATCGTTGGCCCCGAATAGCTGATCATCCATGACGGTCCGTGACGATGACTCGGGCTTCCTTACGCACAATTGGTCCAGCACGCTGCAGCGTGGAAGGACAATAATGCAGGATCACCTGAGCACGTCTGACTTCGTATTTTTTCTACGGGCTGTCGACACGGATTATGATAATGCTTTCCGTCCCGTTCGATCCACGAGGGTGAGAGAACAGAGAAAGGGAGAGAGAGAGGGAGACAGAGAAAGAGCAGAGAGGGTGGATTCCCCGGCACGAGACAGCCGAAAACAGGGGTGGTGGCACACCGGGTGAGTCATGCTTCATCCCCACGGTGACTGCTCGCCAACATCCCCCCGTTCTCTGCCTGCAGCGACGGTCTATAGATTCCCGTCCTGGGGAACGATTGAAATTATATTTCCCCGTCGATCTCCTCCCCCGCAAGCGTCCACGTCCCGATGCGATGCGACGCGACGCGTCGCGACGCAGGGTTGCCCTGTCTGCCGCGAGGGTCGTTCTGTGTTCGTGGAAATTGGTTCAGCCTCGAGATTCCTTCAGCGAGATGCGGGCTTTAATTGTACTCGGTTGTCCGAATTCTGACAGACGGCATTTTCGGAAGGTAGCCATCTCCCCTATATTTCGATCGATACCTTTCGAGCCTCGGCGATATTGCGGAAGTTCAGATCGTAAAAATGCGTCGGTTTGCGAAACCAGTATCGAATTAGCTCGGTTTTAATACACACTTTTTTCCACGACGATTTGCAATATCGTTGAACCTCTGTTGTTTGAATTAATTGTTTTGACAAAAGGGATGTTCATTTAATAGGACTACCAGCATTACACAATATGGGCCATTTCAATGGGTGCACCATATGTCTCTGTTATTAACACTAGAATTATCGAGTAATAATGCCACTGGTGTACCTATATTGCTTATTCTTATTGTAACATGTGTTTCCATGGAAAAATTAGAATTGTAACATGTGCTCCCACGAAAGAATTAGGGACCAGTGATTTTCACTGAATCGGTAGCTCTGATGTTAATGATTTTACAGGAAATGTTCTCGGGGCGAAGTTATACGAAATTTTGTAATATTTTTAGAGAAAGATTAACATGGGTACCTGGGTACCCAGTTGGCTACACAGAGGCTAGCCACAAGGAAGACCGTATTATTTCCTGAAATGATTTTCTCAAAAATTCAATATCGCCGCGTATCCCCCCACGCATTTCCACTTTTCCCTACGTCGAATTGAATTAAATTAAGTACGCCTCCTAAGCTCATGCACGATCTCACCCACAGTATATCCCGAAACAGCACCTAATTCTCGTCCATCACCGTAATCTGTCGAAAAGAAGGGAGACACGACGAGATGGCAGGTAATCACGCGACACCGCATGATTTATCGAGACAAGAAACACGACGTGGCGGTACGATTCATAAATTATACAATTTCGGTGCAAGATCGTTGAGGATCCACGAGAGAAAGCGGGGAAAAAAGAATATTCATCCAGCTATAAATCTGCGATGCAATTTACTACGAAACCGAGCGGAAACTTTTTTAAAAAGTTGTTTGTTGAACGCCGTGGGAGCGACGTTGCGTAAAGTTTCCTCGATAAATCAGGAACACGGAGAAGCATGTTCACAATTCTGACTCTAATCGAACTTATTTCTATATATATAGCTACCTATTATATTTTATTATTATTTCTTGTTGGTCGCTTCTGGCAGGCAAATGAAAACTATTGGCAAAAGTTAGAAACTTTTCAATACTTGATAATGAATTTTCTATACAGTTGTTTCAAAATCGGCATACATTAAGATCTACTTTTTGTTAGTTCAAAGCAGGGACCATAACTGTTATAACAAAAACGAAAAAAGTCATAGAAGAACAAGTACTATTATTTATTTAATGCTTTAAACCAAGTATGGTTTATGTAGCAAGAATAACAAGTATTTCATCGACTAAAATTGTATTGGTTACAAATAAGGATTACAAGTAGACTGCGGATTTTATGCATTTATGACAAAAATGGGTACGTATAATTTAAAAGAGTGGAGGTATTGAAAAGATTTATGGCCACCAGTGTATTAGTTTCATCTTAACAAGATAATCAAAAGAAGAATGAAATTTTTATTTGGCTTCTGTGTCTTGTAATCAATGCAAACGTTTTTTATTTTGCATAAAGTACCGCAGTCTAATTATAAGTAACCGAAAATTTTTTCTCTTGTTGGTAAATGTTATTACTACTACTATAATTGCTATTAATTGTGTTGTTCTTATGGTCTGTTGATTCGTCATATTGTACGAAACCTTCTCAATGAATTTCACGGGCTTGCTTCATCCGAAAAGAAGTAGACAACTCAATAATTAAATAAGCAACCACAATGAATTTTCTTATCAATAATTATTATGAACAAGTGAAAAGAAATTCGATCCTCGATAACTGTTATGAGTGATCGAAATGAACTTCTCTCATCGATACCTGCTTTCAACAATCGAAACAGTTTTTCTTCATCGATAACAGTTATCGAGGAGGATCCAATTTTTTGGACACTAATAACTGTTATTTGTAACCAAAAAGTATAAAAATCGATATTTTTTAATCATTTTATTTGAATTTTTTTCTTTACATTCTGTGTATATTATCTCAAATTTTAATAATAATCAACTTTTTAGTGATGATTTTTATCGTAGAAAATTTTAGAACAGCAAGAACGAAATCGAGCAACATTTTCCTCACACATGTATACGTATCTAAAAAAAATGACAGAAGCACAAATGATTATTCAAAGCGGTTGCAAGAATTTAGTGGGACCGTAACCAGGATTTCCAGCGGAGTATGCAGGTACAAGCGCCAGGGGCTGAATAACGACACTTATCCGAGGGGAAAAGGAAAATCAAAGAGTCGGAGGGAAAACGAGTGAGCGAGACAGCTATGGAATGGCGTGTGGTTCGAGTCTGCGAGGATCGATCGTAGTTCGTTTCTCGGAACGGGGCAATTCGATTTTGACTAACAAATTTCGGGGCAAGTTTCGGCGGCCCTTGGCGGGCGCAGCTGGCGCTGAATCATCCGGGGCCCTCGGTGTCTCGAAGTACGGCGTTGCCAAGGTTTCGGAGAGCGGCTTCCACCGACTTATCGCTTCCTCTTATCGAGTCGACTTAGGGAAAAAACCCCCGTGGTTGTGTGACAGTGAACAGAGGTTACAACTCACGTGAGTTTCGTCTTCGCTACTATGCAACCGCGATAACTACCGGCCACTATGTAGCTGATCCTCGATTTATCTGTCACGGCAGACTACGCTAGCCGCGTGTGTCTCCTGACGTATACACGGGCCAGATAACGGACACATCTGTAATTAGCCTAATCTCTAACACGACCTTTTTTAACGTGCTTCCGACGATAAACTGAATGTATCGTTGTGTGGAACACAGTGTCTGAGGTTTTGTGGCTTCGCGGTGAGTCAGGCGGGATACTCCGACTCGTGATCTGTTTTCAATTTGAAATGTAAGACACTGCGAAGCCGTAAACATTATTTATAGTGCAAAAGAACGCCTTGATCCCAATCGATAACATGTCGCGTGTTGGGATATGGTGTGCATATGGTGCATTGTTTTGCGCCATACTGGCAATGACATTTAATAGGTGAATTACAGCCCTGAATTCACGAGTGTGTTATCGATAGCCAGTACAATCCAAAACAGTTGCACAAAAATTTCTTGGTCGTCATTATTACAGTTTTAACCCAACATTTTTTATTTAGTCATTAGAGAAAATATATAGGCATGTAACAGTAGACTTTTATGCAAAATAAGAAGTTTGTGCATCAATTACAAGATACAGGAGTTGAATAGAAATGTGTCTCTCTTTCATTAATAATTCTAATATATTTAAAATGATATATATATTAATATCCTCAGATTATTTTAATCCTTTCACTATTTTAGATTGCACCTACTCATTTATGTCACGAATGCATAAAGAGTCTACTTACAGGAAATTATGAACGACAAAAAAAGTTCTATGAAATAAATCGTAGGGCAAGCTGTCGAAGTTTCAATGTTCGAATACTTTTATGCGTCACTATAGGAAATGGCACCGAGCAGTGACGCGGTGCAGGCGTCGATGGCAAGAGATCTACAGATTTCCTGTCCCAGAGGCATCCCGATTCCCCAGGTTGCGAAAGCTCTGCAATCTCGAATTACGTGACGGTAATTGCCGTGCGTTCCAGGGTGGGCTTAGAGAGCGTGCTGGCCGTTAAGGGAAATTCGAACACGTGTCGCAAACCCTTTCCCTCGGTCGACAGGGCGCGAACGTTGCAGCAACGGGCTTAAGTGGGCAAAGAGAAAATGGACTCGAGTGTAAAGTTACCTCGAATCTACAGTTACGGCCATTGTTGCGGGCGGTTCTTGCCTCTGAAGTGGCTGCTTGAATTACGGCCCTGAAGACCTGCTCAATGGAACACGGCCGGCCCTATCGTTGCACTAATGCATCTCGTCGCGATATAAACATTTCACGCGCATTAACGATCGATAGTTTTAATCTCGCCCTGCTTTTCAACCTTTCGACCGGTTGCCTCTCGTTTCACAAAGGACTCTGCACTTCGGTCGGAGCTCATGGAAATTCATTCTGTCGAGGATGCGAAACGCAAGTGCATACTTTCGGAACTATCGGAAGCTCTCTCTTTTCCACGAGTAGAGGAATTAACCAATTTCGATTTTTCAATTTTAATGTAGCTTTTTTTATGAAAAATTCAGTACGGTACACACGTAGCATCAAGCCCAATTCATCAAGCAGACAGCAGTTGTAAGACCCGAGCTGCTCGAACTTCACGCAAGGGAATCGCAACAATTATGGGGTAGACCGCCGGAAGGAAGCGTCGCGCTAATTTCTTGTTTCTCGAAGCGCCGTAAAGAGTGAAAAGAGTGGGGAGAGGGAAAGAGAGAGGGTCAAGACGAGATAAAGCGAAATTGATGGCAGAACTAAATCCTGGTATGGATCTCGGGCCCTGCCTGGCGGGCCGCGTGAAAAAGGGCGGTTGAATCGCGTGTCCGTGGGTCGGAGTTGCTTCGAGGATCGTTAATTTGAATTATTATTGAGCTCGGATGCACGATACAACCGGCCCATGGAAATTATCGCGAGGAAACGCGCAAGACCGAGCTCTCGTAATAGAATCGAGCCACGAGGTACCGACTAGAGATACGCTTTTTGATGATTGCCACGGGGCCAGAATCGAAGATTAACCGCGTCTGCGATGCGCACATGGCTCCCGGCTTCCACAGAATCCCTGCCTGATCAAAATGAGTACTCCTTAACCCTTGGGAGGCAGACGGCTTTGAGGACCTCATAGGCGGGGACGCAAAGTGCTCCGGAATCTCCAAATCGAGGAAAAGGTAGGGAGCTTCAATTTACATGAAAATTGGTACACTGGGTTCTGAAGTGTGACGACTGCTACCAAAACGGCTACGAGATAATCACTTGCGATTAATAATTAGACAGCGGATCTGTATGCAAAATCAACATTTTCTTCCTGAATTGCAACAAACTGAAGTGAAATTGAAATTTATTTTCTTTGTTGATATATTCTTCTACTATTTTTACTAATTTAAATTATACCTACTCGTTTTCGTCATAAATACACATAATCCGGAGTCTATTAATAATATACTGAATAATAGCAATTAATTTACAACAAATTTCTATTAACTGAGATGCTTCGACTATCATTAAATTGTAATGAAACGATGTGTCTACATCATTCTTTTCCAGAATTTCCGGGTATAATTAAATATGGCAACAATAGTATACGAACTGATAATCTGATTCTCTTCTATATAATTGACTTTTACGTTAAGATTGCGGATTAAATATCGATAGAATATGTTTATTTTTGGTAGCAAATTATCCAAATGGTTTTGATATTGTTTAAAAATCTTCGAACATACATACTGTTTCTAAAATTGCAATTAAATGTATTAATTTTTCCGTTTTCAGTTGAATCAAATGAAAGTTGGAATTGAAATTTTTATTTAAATAGAAATTTCGAATAAAATGGGTGTAAAGCCAACTTTATTCGAAATTTTTGCCCCACTCTGTTTGTAGGGCAATTTTGGTTGAAGCTTTTGCAACGGCGGGTCCAAATTAACCCAGGAACCGTCATCCACAGATCGAATGGCGTGAAAGATATAAGACCGCACGAAGATCGGCGCCTTGTCGAACCAAATCAACTTTCCAAGGCGTCCTCCATGCGTGGCGACGCTAAAATTAGTTACCGGACCATTCCATTAAAAAGGACCCCTGCGGACTCGGTTACACCCGTTCCAAGCCGGTGGGACAAACTGTTCGCGGTTGCACAATCATCCCACGATTTTGTATTTTATCATTCAGAGACCGGTTTCCTTTCAGCTAGTCGATTGGTCGAATTAGCGAGAGCCGTTGATCAAACGATGATGAACTGTGTGCTGGGCTCCCTTGCACAATGAGATACAAGCTCGTAATATTGGATAATTTACAAGTTGCAATGTGTAACTTGCACAAATGGCTCTGAGATTTCACAACCCGCAGCCGTTAGCTCTGATATTATTGATGTATCTTACATGTGCTTGCTACACAATGGATGGTGCTTTGTAAACGACAATCGTTTTCAAAATTTCTCAGGCAAATAACTTGTTAGAAGTTACATATATTTAACCCTCGGATGATCGAGGATTTCAGTTACTTATATTATTAATTTATTACTATTATATTTACTTATTAATCCTGTTATTCGATTTCATATAAGTAGACTGCTGATCTTTATGGAAAATAAAAATTTTCGAAGTCAATTGCAGGGAACAGGAGTTAAATAAAATAAATTATGGCTCCTACAAATTTTCAAAAGATGCTAGAGTATAAAATTCGACGGAATTCAGTACGATTTTAATTTATTTCTGATCTGAAAAACTATTACCAAACAAAATAATTCTTAAAATTCGTCTACAAAAATTGCAAATTTCATAAACATCCGCAGTCTACTGCTGCGACGTAATTTGCTAGTCCATATCCGTACTTTAATGGGGTTTCTGGTGTGAATAATCACTATCGAACTGCCCAAAACATATCTATTTTCAAAAGCACTTAGTCAACTTCCTACGTGAAACGTTTCTACATTCTATGCAAGGTATTTCCCTCTCCCCCAATATTTGGTTCACGAATACGTGGTCCCTTAATTGCATTGCTCCGAGCAAACCGCCTTGGAGGTAGAGTACGCGTCGATATACGCAGGGTTAATAATCATGCAACTCTCTCGCATAGTTCCCTTGGTCTCAAGTATGTACAGTAGTACTCCATTTATGCTTGGCTTGTACAACAAGACGTTTTGCCATCGAATAATTATCATCTTGGAACACATTAAACATACTGGCGAACGGAGAGTAAAATCATGCTTTGTGCAGATTTAACCTCAGCGAATTACAAATATTTTATTACCAGTTAACGATATGCGAAGAAAAATTATATTAACAAAATGCACTGTTTACAATCTACTAAAATTATTGAAAGAAATCGATTTCTACAGTGAATGACAATAATATTTGTATACTTTTAAAAGGCCAATAACTTTTTTAATATCAGATCGTACGACTTGGATACTTTTTGAGAAGTTAGAGCAATTACTTTACAACAAGAATTGCACTTGCAATTTTAAAAAAATTTAAATTGATTGTTCTAACTTCTCAAAGAATTCAAGTCGTACATTTTCTGATATTAAAAGAGTTACCGTCCTTTTAAAAGCGTCCGAATATTACTGTGGTTCGCTGTATGTAATTATTTTTATTTTGCATAAAGGTCCGCAGTCTAAAAGCAATTCTTCGTGTGTAAAAATGCCTTGCTATTCAGAATACACGCACGCATACTCCATGATTCAAAGTCATTAGAACTACATGAACCGCGACACGAATGTCTCGGTTATCTACACCATGTTACTCGACAGACCCAGATAAACGCGAGTTCCACCGGTCTCAAAGAATTCATAGCAGCAAAACAAAAGCGGATTTGAAACGTTTATTAGACGTTTAATCCTTTCTATACGCCTGCCGTGTTCGTAAATGCGCGAGCACAGTACAGGGCCTATTTCCACGCGGACGTACTCGAATTGCATAGCAGCATAAAATAAAAGAAATACAATAGGACACAAGACAATGGGCAACCATTGACATAACAGACATATGTACGTATTTTGCTTTGGCAAAGTTATGAAACAATAATTTTATCGGCTGACTACAGTCATCGTTATTACAGACCGGGCGACTATAGTCACCGGTCGTGCACAGCGAGCGTCAGACGTTGGGTGACTATAGTCAATGAAATGTCGGATTTGTAACTGTTAAACAAACATAGCTTTTCCCTGAGTAAAATTTAGAGATCGAAGTAAGCACCATCGTGATGAACATATTCTGTCAAGGAATTGCAAGTTCCATTATTCTGATAGAAATTGAGTACGTTGATCGATCGCGTTCTTCACTCGCAAGATAAACAGATAGTTTTACAACATCACGTTCAATATATAATTTTTATAGATAAACATCGCGTGAAAGTAAAATTAGATATCTAAAATATCAGCGTTGTACCTCAAAAAATGCTGTATAATAAATAGCCTGCGGATTTTGATGCCTTTACGAAGAAATTAGCTGAGTGAAATATAAAACTAAAGCATGAGAACAATTTAAGAACTCTGTCCTCTTAAAACTTCAAAATATAGAAACCTAATCATTAAGGGACGAAATCAATTTTTATTTTCCTCCTGCTTCCCACAATCAATGCAGAAAATTTTGCATAAACATCCGCTGTTTAATAATAAACTTGTAGATTGTAATAGCACTCCCCGATCAAACTGCTTCACATATTACAGAAACTAGAGATATTAACAACTGTGTTAACAATTTCATATACACATGTGAATATGCCCATGTGCACAGAAATAAACCTCCAACAGGTTTCAGTGATAAAAACTAAACTCGGACATTTCGCATGCACCGACCCAAGACATAAGAATCGAAAATCCTTGTAGCACGTACCATGCCCTCGTCGATCGAGGCGTCTTCGTCGAAGTAGCACTCGTCAGGCTCGTCTGGTGTCAAAGCGGTAGGAGTTTCCGGTGCCTCCTCCTTGATATCCTGCCTCCTCATCCAGTCCATCTTATAGTGCGGTGTAGCCTGGGGCGAGCGGCAAGATAATGCGTGGCCTGTAGCTTCTTCCTGTTCGGCTTGACGGGATCACATGTCTCGGTGTTCGGTCGGCGATGAGCGACGAAAAACCGCGAACGCACAAAGAGAGAGAGAGAAAGAGAGAGGGAGAGAGAAAAGAGCCTGTGGCGGGGCACGCTGAAATCCGCACGGGGGTTTTCCTTATCGTCTATCACGCTCCGACTACGTGGAAGCCACTGCGCGCGAGATCGCGGCTGACATTTGCGAAATGTCAGAGCTTTTTCCGGGCCGGTAGTGGTAATATCTAGCTAACGAGACGACGCGACGGGTTTCTCTCGTTGGAGATCTTCGGGGCACGATAGGTATTGTGCGGCGACCGGTGCTCGGACGTGCACGTGCACCGTACGTGGTCCGAGATAAGGGCGGAAAAGGGGTGAAGGTGAACTTGTCGGCTGCGTGCCACTGATCAATGGGGCTGGAATAATCCGAGGTGGCGTCGGATCAAAGTTTCATCAGCCGGTCGTTGTACGATTTACCGATCACCTTACCGTTCAGAAACTCGTTGACGGGACGAATGCCACGGGGGTGGCGTTTGGTCAACCGTTCTCTCCCACTGTACGTGTATCGTCACTCCCGGAGGGAACTTGTATATTCTCAACACGACACACTCCGATCGAGAGGAAAACTCACACGCGACACGCTCCGATATCCAAAGGAGAGCACATCGTTAAAAGCGTACCGGCAAGATGATTGCGAGCGAGAGTGGAACGCGCGCGCAGTCCCGCATGTGCACACGACGAACAAACGAACGAACGAACGAACGAACGAACGAACGAGCGAACGAGCGAGCGAGCGAGCGAGCGAGCCACGGCGGCAGTGCAGCTGCAACTGTGTGTAAAGGCCGGGAATGCTGGAGGTGGTATGGAGGCGGCTCGGTGGGCGCACTCTGTCTCGTCTCTGCCGGCTCTCTCCCTCTCTTTTCGAACAGTCGCACTTTCTTCCTCGCTCACCCACGAGCTCCGACTCTCGGTCACCGTCACTCTACCCCCCTCTCCATCCTTCGTTTCTCTCTCGCGCCCTCCGGTTCCTCCTTTCGTCTCGCTCTTGCTCCCTCGACGGGCACACACAGTATTCCCAACCCTGTCTAACGATTCGTCACTCGTTACGTTTATCTTTCTCTCGTTAAGGCTCGCCTCTCCCTCTTCGCGGTTCCCTCTTTCCCTCTAATTTCTTCCCTCTCCCCGCCCGTTTCCTTTTTACGGCGCTCCTCCGCACGCCTCTAACACCCTCTCTCTTCCCCACACGTGGGTCTCCACTATGGGCCCTTTCGTTTCATCCTTCTCTGTCCCTTTATTGGCCCCTCTCTCTGTCTCTCTCTCTCTCACTTTCCCCCCAGCTCCTCTCTTCACCGTCCCTCCAGCGTTCTCGTTCGTCTTTCGTTCACTCGGATCCGCTTTCCTCCTCTTCACTGTCCTCTCTGGATCCCTGTATAGCTTCCTCCGTCTCTCTAGCCTGGTTCTCTATTCCTTCCGTCCATTCTTCCGTGCTTCTGCTTGACCTCTCTGTTCATCCCACTCGGGTATTCTCTGTTTTCCTTCGACCATTCCACGTCTTCTCTCTTTCTACGCTGAAAGCCGGCCGGAAAACGGCGAGTACATACCTACCATGGCTGAACAGAGCCAGGGAAGAGAGACAGAGGAGAGAAGAGCGCGTACGAGAGAGCGACAGAGAGAGGAAGCGTAACGAGGGTAGCCAGAAATGACGGCACTCTCTTCCTCTCTCGCAGCGTGCCCGTCTCTTTTCAGGAACAGCATCCCTATTCCATTTCTCTCCCTTCTTCCCTTGTCCTTCGTCCTCCCCCACCAAACACAGCCGGCGTCTTTGTCCCACACGGAGTTTCCTCCCTCTCCTAGGTTCCATGACCCCTTCCCTTTCGCGTGGACTCGCCGCGAGTTCAGGGACGATCCGTTTTCAGTCGAGACCCTGGATCTAACGCCCCGAGGGATCCCAGAAATAGCGACTTTCTCGTGACGGGGATTTCGTCTTTTTACGTTCATGCCGGAGCACCGATACGCTCACGTCTTTCGAAACAAATCGCCGATAAGGGCCCACCCGAAATAATCCACGATAAGCTAGATACACGCCGGAAACCACGGAGCTAAAGATGGAGAACGTCGTTCTGTTGTTCATGAAAAACAACGTTTCATTTCATGGTGGACAGACGTTGCTACGTGAAATCCAATTAACGCCGGAGGGGTAGGTTTATGGGGGTAGGAAAGCGAACGCACGGTGCACGTCGCGTTTGAAAATCGATAATTCGGACCTCCATGGAAATTTGCGAGGCATTACGTAAATCGCGTCGCGGCGAATCACGTGCCACTGCGATTCCCGTCCAACCGCGAAGTTACATCCCTGAGCTCTGTCCGGTCGACGGATAAAGAGAGACCAAGAAAATGGCAAGTATGTCATGATAAGAACGACGAGGAGGAGAAGAACGTACCCGGCGTTAGGGCACGGACACTTCAAGGAGCGAAATACCTTAGAAGAAGATGGACATAATTCACGAGACGAAGAAGAATGAACCGCAGTGTCGTACTTAGCACTCGGAAGCTGCGGTATTCGGCGTGATTCAATTCCGAGTGGCAACTGTTCGTGGCCCCCCAAGTCGAGCGCATTTACTGTTTTCTTGATGAGAAAGTGGAAAAATTGTTTCCAGAAATGTATCAGTATGGGCCAAAAAGCAAACTATTTGGTTACTGTAATTGGATCAACAAGATTTAATTGACTGTTTTTGAAATTATTGGACTTTTCTACTTTCTGTCGAATATGTGAAGTGTCCTGCAGTTAACAATTTAATCGGGAAATGTTTTTACTCCAATAATAATTTAAAAGTTATAAAAGATCAATTTTGAATTTCATACGTTGTCCAAAACTTGTGACACAAAAAATCAATACCATGTAATATAACGTAATATTTTTATTTGTTTGAAAATAATATAGCAATATTTCTAAATGTCTGTAATATTTTTACTTTTTTAAATTATACAGCTACTCATTTGTGTCACAAATACAGAAAATCATAAAAAACATAAACAGTGTCGAATATAAATTTATTTTCTTTCTTAATATGTTCAATGGTGTGAAAACAATATAATACTATTTTTAAATTCTTCTTATGTTTTTAATCTTTTAAAATGACACCCACTTATTATTGTCATAAATGCATAAAATCCGCTGTTTATACTTATTGCTCATCGTTAAAGAATGAATTCCATTGTATTTAACATCCTATGTTTAAAGAACGCATATTACAAACTTGTTATTATTCTTATATAATTTTACTTAACGAAGGCAGCTTGAAATGTGATACTGTCTCCTGAAGATATTCAACAATTTCAATTTCATTATTTCCCATTACTCCATTACTATACCACAACAGTATAATTGGCTACAGGATAATGACAAATGATTCTTGCTCACGATAGAGTAGATTTAGTCGATTGCTTTGACTTCCGGGATTTTCTATGACACATAATAAAAATTTGGGGATACGCACTATTTCTTGGGACACACGTTAACCCCTCAGCGACATATGACGTCACTAACACGTCATGCGTTTCCGACAGCAAATGGTGGAATGACGTGCCGGATACCATTTCGTAGAAAGTAATTAATTAACCCACCATATACCTAAATTTCATCCAATCTAATTAGAAAAAAGTTAGCAAAAGAGAAAGTTCCGCAAATGTGTCTAATTTTTTAGATTATTTTTAATGAATCTTGTAATTTATAATATGATCTATATAATTTGTGTTGAAATAACATTGGAGGTGTGTAAAAATGCCGCACATCATGTTCATCAAATGTACATTATTTCAGATTTCATTTTATTTGTAAAATCTATTCTCACATATTATCTATGATATGAGAAACGAAAAATCTCGGTTTTTAAATATATTAAAATATGTCGTTATATATCTTATTTAAAAATCTTTAAAAAATTAAATGAACATAGAATGTTTGCGTTATTTTACACGTGTTTGATAGATTACTTAATAGATTATGTTTGAAATATTCATCACACTAGTCCCGATATTACATTGCAAGCAACTTGGGTCCACTTTGACCCAGAGTTACGAACATTCCACTCAAGTCTAAGAAAAAAACTTTCGTCGACCGCAAAAAAATTAGCTTTAAAAGTACAGAAAAAAATTAATGCGGAAGGATTTGAATCACTAAAACTATGAAATCACTAAAAACATCTGCCTTACGAGGGTTTGACGGTTATTTTGGGTAACATTTCGAGCCTTAGATTAAATGGTAATTTATGGAAAATTCGTGAAAATCTAATGGTGCCATCTAATGGTAAAGGGATCAACCCTGGAACGACACTGTGGGGTCGTCGGCAACCCCATCGAATTTTAATCGCTTCTACAGAAGCATAAATAAATATCACCAGTTAATATTAAAAGTTACTTTTATATTATATAAAATGTATGTAATATAATTAGACTGTGGATTTATGCATCTATAACAAGAATGGGTACGTACAATTTAAAACAGTGGAGGTATTAAAAAGTTTGAAGGCCACCAGTGTATTAGTTTCACCTTGACAAGATCATCAAAAGAAGAATGAAATTTTTATTTGGCTACTGCGTCTTGCAATCAATGGAAACATTTTTTATTTTGCATAGAGATCCGCAGTCTAGTAATCATATATAAAAGTGGTTAATATTGTGCTATGAACCGTAAATAATTATAGATGGTAAAAATCCAAAGAAACTGCGGTTTAAATAAATTGCAAATCCTAAATTCAAAGATTTTGTTTATCTTTCAATAGCTGTTGTTTTATACACACACACACATTAACCCCAATTTTGATAAAACATTATACATGTATATACCTTTCTTAGATTTACAAGATTTACAAAATCGTTGTACCAAATGTTCATGAAAAGCCCAGATATAAAAGTTAAAAAATTCACCTTTTCTCTTCACAATTTCGACAAATAGAAATTTTCTAGAAAAATTTTGTTTGCACATTATTTAGTGAGCCATTTTTTCTAACATATAAAAAAATCGAGTCGTTCCGTTCAATTTCAAAGAAGTTATTCGTGTTTAAAGGGTGTTCGAATACTTTTGTCTCCCATTGTGAGTGGCACTATAGTACGTCCAAAAATGCAGCAAAGTCGTCTTGGGGTTGGTAATAAAGTGATATCAGGTAGAGGCAAAGTTGAGTTGCAAAGATGCACTCGTTCGAGGTGCATCGAGGTGTGCAGTGTGCAGCCCCAGCAGTGGTCACGGCACTGGGTTGATCCGCAAGAGAAAAGGAGAAAACGCAGGGAGAGACACGTGATGCTGGAACGTGTGTTAGTCATGGGTTGCCCATGGCAACCCACGCGGCTAATGTACGCGGGCACGGGCTGCTCGTTCAGGACAACGCTGTAGGGGGGAGAGAGAGAGCGTACGTAACTCCGTAGGTTGTACTACGCGTATCACTACGACCGTGCAGAATGGAAAATGAGAGGTCAGGTTCGTGTGCGTCCACACACGTGGCCGAGTTAATTGATTTCGCCTCCGTTTGTTGCCACGATGTTGCTGTTCGATCGGGCGTCGCTTCCGAACCGCGTTATCACTGCCGGCCTGGCCCCTCTGTCGCGACATTGCGCTTGTCGAATTGCAGATTTTTCGAGAGGAATGCCGTGCAGATGAAATACCCCTCGCACCGTGTGGTAGCTTTTCTCGAAATTCCGACCAAAATGCAATTCTCGGAGTACAGTAGTATTTCCGTACTTGTCGCATCGTCGGGTCTACCGAGCGATAGTTTTAACCAGGGCTTCGGAGTCGGAGTCGGAGTCGGAGTCGGAGTTTGGGAGTAATTGCTGATGACTGGAGTCGGAGCGGGATTAAGAAAAAGCTATATATCGACCCCCGGAGTCGGAGTCAGAGTCGGAAAAAATATGTCGACTCCGACTCCAACACTGACTCTTTTGTTTATAAATCATTAATAGATTTATGTATACAATTGCTAATATTCGATCTACAGTACAGACGTATTGTATATGTATATACCTCGGTGCTATGTAGAGAAGAAACAGTTAAAGTTATGGTTAATTCACTGCCAAAAAGAGAAAAGACAGCCCTAAAAGCAACAAGTGTCTCGTGTCTCTATGAAATATTAGAGATTATATTAATTTTCGAAAATGGAAACTTTATCTTTAGTATTTCTCAAACTGATACGTATTTTCTAACTATTTCCTGAAAATGAGAAAGTAACAGTCGTGTTATGTTGTATCAGAGTTATCTGTTCCACATTATTGGACTTTAATACTTTAATACAAATATTTAAACTATTTATGCAGTTTTATTACAACTCTTAATTATTTTGAGTACATATTTTTTCAAGTTGGAGAGTCGGAGTCGGAATCGGAGTCGGAGTCGGAGTCGGAGTCGAAATCGGCGTCGGAGTCGGAGATAAAAAAAGAGATGGATTGGAGTCGGAGTCGGACTTATGAATTTTGTCTACCGACTCCGAAGCCCTGGTTCTAACAGAGCCGCTAGACGAGGGGAGGGAGCACGAAGCGAGGGGAAAAAGTTACCCTCTCTCTGCCGGTACCGGATTAGTCACGTGACATTGTGACACGGCGGAAGCGTAGGGGAATAGCGTCGCAGAAGAGGATGATAGCGGGGGAAGACAAGTCTTATTGTTAAATCTGTGACAGTTGCAAGGAAAAAATGCCACAGGTCACAATTTCAAAAAATTTGAGTTTGAATATTAATTGAGCTCTATAGTATAGGATTTATGTATTTACCAGAAAAAAGTCATAAAAATAAATTCGAAAGGCTCAAAAATAATGCAATTTAACCGATGTCCTATGTCAAAGCATTAGTGATCAAAATTTTCAACGGCAATATCTTGAAAGTGAAATTATGTGACATGCGGCGCGTTCTTCTTGAGAACCACAGAAATATAATCTGGCGACTCTGACGACTCTGAGTTCTAGTAAAGATGCTACATTCTTCATAGTGTGCTGACCCAAAGAGGTATAGCGATTCAAAAAGAAATATTCCAAATCTTCAATAACTGTTTGAATATTACATTATATTGTATCACTTTTAATGTTCTTTTTAAAGTTCTCATATATTGCGAAAATGTGGAACTTTATATTTGGTGAAAGGAAAAGAGCATTTTCTATTTCATTAATCTTTTTCTATGCATATCGCGTCGCTCATTTTATTTT
The DNA here is from genome assembly GCF_051020765.1 of Lasioglossum baleicum. NCBI lineage: Eukaryota > Metazoa > Arthropoda > Insecta > Hymenoptera > Halictidae > Lasioglossum > Lasioglossum baleicum. The sequence goes on along the minus strand of NC_134939.1, from coordinate 4,752,653 downwards.
ACTTTTTTTTAATAAACATGCAATACTTCTTTTACCAGGGTAGTGATTATACATGTATGAAATATTTTTCCATAAATATGTATGTAACAGACATGTTCCGGAGGTTGCATGCAAATAGTAGCTAGCCGATACACGATATAGTTTGTATACGTATGTATATTATATTGGAAATATCAGCAGATATTGGAAATATCAAGCGAAGTAAAAAGAGATGTACTACGAATCTAGGTGTATGTACTTGTGTTTGAAAATATTTTTCTGAATGCTTCAAGTTTTAATACTAAACCTACAACTGCCGGTCAAATGACGGGGTTTATATTTTTCATTTCATAATTATTGAAATTATGAAGTTGCTTACGTGGAAATTGATTCGATAAAATTCTGTATCCAAGCACATATTGTTGTAAAAATTGCAGAAAATCTAAATGAATAGAGCCTCGTCAGTTTTGCTTTTAGTGCTCGGTAGGTTTAGTGTTAATGCCTTGACAATAATGATATTATTTCTAATAGGTGTTACAGTCGTTTCACAGATCCATCGAATGAGAATTGTGACTAATTTAGAATTTAAATTGATTTGTGTGTGTGTGTGTATCTAATTCAGAATGTAAAATAATGATTTAATGTGTAACTATTAATAATAGAATTATTTGGAAATAGTTTATTTTAGATAAAATTTTACTATCTCATTATGAATATTAAATATAATTTAATCGGATCATTGCATTTTTAAAGTGCATTTTGATGGTCTACTGAAAAGTTAAAAGGAAACGTTTCTCACGTTTTAAATTTTGAATTACCGAGTTACCGAGTCTTTCTAAATAAAGAATTTTTTTGGCTAGGAAAAACTGTGTCATTTCATCGAAATTGTTCGATAGATTTGTTAAATATATACTTTTTATTGTTCTTTTTCAAATGAAAAACATTCTACATAGTCCTCATTGAAACGAAATGTTCAAATTAGTTAAGAAAAGTGGAAATTCATTATGATCGACAAGGAACAAGCTTTGCGTTTACAAATCAGAATATATTCAGCACACTTTCCCCTATACATATGTATAATTATGCAAGAATCGCTGCCTACTTCGTCCTACACTGCGAATTATTACTGTTCCAACCCGCGTCACCGTTACGTCGTATTATGGGATGGTGCTAAGAAACTTTCCCACTGTACCGTTTAGAGTTTAGTTTACATTATAAACACGTGAGTTGATATACTGTACATAAGTTTTCGACTACATATAATATTGATTTAATTAATATGATTCTACTTTTAACTGATCAGCCCGGTCTGAAACTGTAGAATAAAAATTAATTAACAGACTTCGTTATAATGTCTAGTACCACTTTTTATTGCCAATAATATAAAAACTAAAATGTGAAAGAAACAGTTAAAAAAAAGACTACTCGACGAATAAAAATATATTATGTTACACGTCATTAAGAAGTAATTAGCTTGAAATACTTCTCATTCCAAATTTAATTTCCATATATTGCATGGTACTAAAATTTCATTAAATTCTGTGATCCGAAGCACTGTGCGTCGGCGTGTTTATTCGCTCTGCAAACATTTTGATTGCGTTCGATTGGTTAAACAATAAGGACACACATGTGCTTCCAATTATAATTTATGCGATATTTATGCATAAAATGCGGACGTAAAATATGAAACTAATTGTACCTAACCCAGACCTTCTTAATTGGACAACGTAAAAATAAAACAATTAATAAAGGTTTGCAATTTCTGAATGACGAAGAGTATTATTATTTCTATCGTTTTAATAACTGTATACAGTTGTAATTGTAATATTAGATTGTAAAGAAAGAAGTGCAGGATTTTTGTTCCTTTGTCTTAAATGGAATTTTATACCATTAAATATTTACCTTAATTTAATGAGTTATATGTCATTTTAAAGCTTATTTTACGCTCTATTTAATTATGCTCTTGATATTTAATTTTATTAAAATTCTTATTACATTATTTGGCTTTTACTTTAGGATGTCAAAACGCGATTTTCGCATTATTTTTCTCTACGAGTTCAAATTGAAACTAGGTCGAATTGCCGCTCAAGCGTCTCGGAATATCAACGAAGTATGGGGCGAAGGTAATAGTTTGAACTCATAGAAAAAAATAATGCGAAAATCGCGTTTTGACATTCTGAAATAAAATATAATATAATAAAAATTCGAATAAAATTCAATATCGAAAGCATAATTAAATAGAGCGTAAAACAAGCTTTAAAATGGCATATAACTCATTAAATTAAGGTAAATATTTATTGGTATAAAATTCCAATTAAAACAAAGGAACAAAAATCCTGCATTTCTTTCTTTACAACCTAATATAATAAATAAATTATTGATTTACCCGTTTCAGTGAAGTCGACAACTGCACAGCTAGTTTAAATTGACATTTTATGGCTACAACCTCTGTTCAAATATTGAAATGATTAAACTCGTTAACTTTTGTTTTATATGAAATTATTACAGTTGCATACCTATAGTTGTACTTCTCCATTTTGTATTTGCAGGATATGTTCAATAATTAATACGATTGAAATAAAGCGTTGTACATTCTACATTAAAATTACTAGAGTAAACAATCGCCAACAATCTCGTATTTACAATTTTCAATAAAATTATCAAGAACCTAATTACCCAACCATTGGTCCCACGATAAGTTGGAAGGAATACGACTCACCTGCAACAAAAAAGAAGATACATTAGTACAGTGATACTATAATTTAGGGGTGGTAAAAATAGATTCAAATTCTTTAGTAATGCATCATTATACGTTCATATTTCTACAAAATGTATGTAGCTCAAAACATGTTTATAGTAAAACTCATAGAGTATACATATTTTTTAATTTTCTGCTGCGAAAATGTAGCAACAACACCTGTCCCTCAATTTACGCGGCACCTTTTTACGCGAGTATTTGTTTTACGCGGCAAATTTACCTCAATTTACGCGGAACTTTTCCCTAAACTTACCTAAATCTAAGCGGAAAGGAAGGAAGACACTATGAGACTAGTGTGGCCTCTGGAACCTTATCAAGTTTACAGATTCAATTTACACGATTTTTATTCGCGTAAATCGAATCCACATGGAACGGATATTCGCGTAAATTGAGGGACGGGTGTATACCTCCCCAACGGTCTAAATATTTTTGCGTTATTCTCGTCCCATGAAATTGTACAGCTAAAAAACGTGTCCCAACCTTTACGACAATCCCTTACTTCCATTGACTAAAATATTTTATTCCGAACGATTCGCACCGTTTTAAATAAATAACGCTTGAAAAATATTCCGAGCGAGACAGACAAACTTGCTCAAGGTTAACGATTCCTTTAAACCCGAAATTAATCGCGTAGCATTAAATCCATCCGAATGCTAATCAAATATAATAAAGACGCAGCATAAGCAGCGCGGACCGGTGATCAAAACGAATAAAAAAAATCTCTCGCGGAACTCGTCGAGCTGTAATCGATGCCGAGCCACGAATAATTTTCTGCAGCCACAGAATCGAGTTTGCGCCTCGATTGTAGCGCGCGCGCACGTGAAGAATTCGACTTGCTGGCAAGGAGGATGCAGTTGCACCGGTTCGCTGCATCCGGGCGCAATCACGCCGCGTGCACCAATTAAGAGCGCTGCGCTCCGTAATCTGAGATACCTCGCCGCATGCAAATGCATTCGACGGTGCACACCACGACCGGACCGGGCCGGATCTAGACCTGGCCGCGGACGATCGTTTTCGCTCGATTATCGATCGTTGGTAATGCTGGTTTCCTAAGATCCGCGGCAGGAAGAGTCTCCTGATAATTCATCCGGCAGCAAACGGCTCCGAAAAGACAATCCGCTTGATCCTGATTGCGTAACTTGCTTATCATCGATACATAATTATCTAACACCAACGTACGAGGAACGAACCAGTTTCGTAACGTATTCTAACAAGTTCATTTTATTCACCTAGCGCTGGCAATTTTTCATAAACTGATATATTATGATATTATCAATAGAATACGGATGTTTATGCAAAATAAAAAATGTCTGCATCGGTTCCAAGACACAGAAGCTGAATAACAATTTCTTTCTTCTTGTAATTATTTTATTAAACTGGAATTAGTACGTTGGTGTTCTTAAATTTTCGAAATACGAGGGTGGATCAATAAGTATCCGTGTTAGGAATGAAAACGCAAGTTCTTCAGAAATATTTTTTTTTATTTTTCAACATAATCTCCTTTTAGGAGGATACACTTTTCCCAAAGTCCCTGCCATTTTTTTAAACCCTCTAAAACATACTATTTGTCAAGCTCTTCAACATATGCTTCTGTTTCGACGATGACCTCGTTTGAGCCGAATTTTTATCCCGCGAACCTCGTTTTCATGTTGCGGCAGCAATTCGAAGCGCAATTCTCGAGTGAGATGGTGCGTTGTCGTAATTGTATCGAAAAACACAAAACACGTTTAATACAAATGTGGCTGTCAAATCGAAACTAACCTATCAATCAGTCTGAAATATTGTACGGCGTTGTTTAATTGATAACAGTGTACTATAATAATGCCAACTTCTCTCAGCAACGCAATCTGTCTTCAAACACGAGCAATTATTGATCTACTCTCGTATGTCTACTGCTTTAAATTGTGCATACCAATTTTTGTTATAAATGCATAAAATCTGCAGTCTAATTGAACTGTTTCAACAATTTGATTTTATACCCCTCGCATTTGCGACTCTTCAGGGAGACACACAATATTCGATTTTTCGAAAAAGTGGGACAAAAATCAGTACGACTTCAAATTGAATTTATTCGCATATTCGTTCATTCATAAAAAAATTGCTTAAGTGAAAATTTGAATATCGCCAACTTAGAAATGTCAAATAATTTATTTTTATTTACATATTGGATGTGCATTAGTTATAAAAAGTTCACCACAATTTATATATTTATTATTATACTTTTTTTAGAAATATATTTTGGGTTGTGTCACTTTTCTTATGAATGAACGAATAGAATTGAATACACCTGTTACTTTTTCTAGATAGATGTACATATCATTTTTGTTAAGTATTGACCTAACATCACTATTGATCATGGTAGGATTTTCCAATGAATATCCCATCAGATTATTTATATAAAAGGATCCAAGAAATACATACAAAGTATTATCTTTTATATTTCTTACATTTTATGCGTTTATAACAAAAATTCGTTGATTGCATACAAAATTATAGAGCCACTAGAGGAATTCAATGATCTTGTTATATTATTTTCGACTTACCAAAATTATTAAAACAGCAAATGCATTTCTATTTAACTTCTGTTCCCTGCGATTGACACTGATAATTTTCATTTTGCATAAAGATCCGCAGTCTAGTTATTACATAAGATATATAAATTAAATGAAACTATAGTTGTATTTCGGATACTTTTTCAGAAGTAAAAATCAGTGATTAGGGGTTGAAGAAATAATCTATTTCTCAGGGGGGTGGCTTTCGCAAATAACACTTTTAGTAACCACCTCTAAAAAAAATCAGGAATATTCTCCATTAAACTTGCATTTTGAAGGGTATACGAACCAACATAAAAGATTAGGGGATGTTTCCACTGGGCAATATGAGAAAGCTTGGAATTTCCGCGCTACCGGAACAGTCTCGACAGCCACTTTCCCGGAAGCCAGCGGGCTCTATCACGTGTCGATCAGGAAAATCAAATACGCGAAAGCATAATCGAACCGACGAAGGCCCGATGAAGCGAGACCAGTCAAGTTTGAAGCAAACGCGTGCAGCAGAGGCTTACGAAAGCGAGGTTAGCCAACGCGCGGCGGTGTGCGTCGCACGCGCAAGGAACAACGAACCCATTTCGCATGGTTGCATATTATCCTGGAAACAGCGAGCTGGGCCGAGCTGCAGCAAGCAGCGGCAGGACTGACACAGATTCGGGCCGACACGACGTTACGATGTCGAGCGTCTATGAAAGGAAATACGGGCAGGGTAGGGCAGAGCCGGGGCGAAACGGCGAGAGCAATTGTGTATTAAATTGAAACAGGCTACGACGAGGACCGACCGAACGCCAACCGTTCGTTCCCGTGACATTATACTATTCCGTAGCACGTACTATCGGAGTTCGCGCATACAGTAGTGCTCACTTTGCAAACTTTCGGATCCGGAAGTAAAATTCTTGGGTTACAGGGCCGCGACTCTCTTCGAGGAATCGACGAAGTTACAGAATGAAGTTAGAGAATAAATACGTTGAGCGAAAGCGAGATACAGTAGTATTCCCGTAAGTATCGCTTCGCCGGGTCTGCCGACCGATAGCACTGTCCAACAAATTTCAACTTTTTTTGTGATTTCAATATACTGTTGGGTCCTTCTTATAGAGTTTTTTGCGCTGATTCCGAATCTGGTTTTAATTTTTTCTCTATACGTCCAGTTTTTGAAAATCATGGCTTTGAAAAAAAAACATATTTTTCAACTTTAAACAAATATTGTGATGTTATTATAAAAGATATTGAATTGTTGTTTACAGCAAACGATTCTGTAGACTTTCCCGAATACAGTGATATCCAATATTAATACATTATGATTGTTTAAACATGTTTAAACAATGATTAAAGACGGAGATGCACCACTTTTGCACCAATTTTTGCGGATATTTTCGAATTTATCTCAAAAAATAAGGGTCCAGCGAAAAATTGAACTATACCACGCGAAAGAGCAGACTTTTATCTTGAGAAACCCCCTTGTGAAGTTTGCATGGTCGACGTTTTTACCGAACCAGAAAGCAAAATATCTTCGCCCGACATGCGTTGACGCCAGTGGTGCTCTTCCACTAGCGCGGTCGTTCGTCGGGATACGGCGCGGCGCGCTGCGGTGAAACGGCGCGTGGCTATAAGCGCGCAATTATGTCAGCTTACTTAAATGTAATATTTTATTAAATGTGTTATACTATTGTTATTTATTATTTATTAGTATATTTATTCTGTATAAATTATTTTATGTATTTTTTAATGTTAGTCTCTCGTTTATAGTATATTTAATACAAAAAATACCTTTTGTAACAAAAAAATAATTTATTCACACACTACACTATTACACTATTTACAATGCTAATATATATGTGTACACTATTCAGATATAATACACTACTAAAATACATATATTATATACACAACAACTAAAATACTATAAATAACTATAAATGTTTTTTATGAAGTTTTATACGTAGCAATGCAGATTTGAAATGCTTGACACGACTGATTTCAACAAACACAAAGCCGAAACTGAACTCTGGCATCAGTTTTCTTAAGAACCAACACGATATTTTGAAATAAATGACGGTCTACGGACAACGGAATACATACAATGTAAGGAAAGTCTGCAATGCGGTGACTGAAAAATTTTATTTTCAGTAATTGTCGTCTTATCTATGTATTGTAATTATAGTGCCAATGAACACTCGAGATTCTTCCGAGTAAAATAAGTCCAAACACAATATAAACGGGACTATTTTTATTGACTTAAATACATAATTAAAATAGTTTGCTCCATATTAAATCGATATAGTGTATTATATCTGAATAGTGTACACATATATATTAGCATTGTAAATAGTGTAATAGTGTAGTGTGTGAATAAATTATTTTTTTGTTACAAAAGGTATTTTTTGTATTAAATATACTATAAACGAGAGACTAACATTAAAAAATACATAAAATAATTTATACAGAATAAATATACTAATAAATAATAAATAACAATAGTATAACACATTTAATAAAATATTACATTTAAGTAAGCTGACATAATTGCGCGCTTATAGCCACGCGCCGTTTCACCGCAGCGCGCCGCGCCGTATCCCGACGAACGACCGCGCTAGTGGAAGAGCACCACTGGCGTCAACGCATGTCGGGCGAAGATATTTTGCTTTCTGGTTCGGTAAAAACGTCGACCATGCAAACTTCACAAGGGGGTTTCTCAAGATAAAAGTCTGCTCTTTCGCGTGGTATAGTTCAATTTTTCGCTGGACCCTTATTTTTTGAGATAAATTCGAAAATATCCGCAAAAATTGGTGCAAAAGTGGTGCATCTCCGTCTTTAATCATTGTTTAAACATGTTTAAACAATCATAATGTATTAATATTGGATATCACTGTATTCGGGAAAGTCTACAGAATCTTTTGCTGCAAACAACAATTCAATATCTTTTATAATAACATCGCAATATTTGTTTAAAGTTGAAAAATATGTCTTTTTTTAAAACTCCATTTTCTCAAAAACTGGACGTATAGGAAAAAAATTAAAACCAGATTCGGAATCAGCGCAAAAAACTCTATAAGAAGGACCCAACAGTATATTGAAATCAAATTTGGTGTTGGACAGTGTAGTTATAGAAGAGGTGCTACATTCTTTTGTAGTGTGCCCAACGTAGAAAAGAATAGCTTCCGCGCCCGACAATGAAACTTTAATTACAAAATGTCATTTTAATTACAAAAGCGAGACAAATACGGTAAAAGTTTGATTCGTGAACTCTTTCATGCCGGAAATTTTAATCGCTCATTATTAGACTGCGGATCTTCATTTATTATTACTTATTTAATGCTTTAAACCAAGTATGGCTTATGACTGCGGATCCTTATTTATGCAAAATAAAAATGTTCTGCATTGATTGTGGGGGAAGCAGGAATAATATAAAAATTTGTTTCATCCCTTAATGACTTTGTTACATTGCAAACAACATGACAATGTTCTGACATTTTTCTAATCTTTTACTGCTTTATATTTCATCCAACCAATTTCTTCATCAATGCATAAACATCCGCAGTCTACTCATTATAATCGTAATTATATCGTGTTGGATATTATTTTAATCAGAAAAACGAGACGAATATGATGGTAGAAGTTTCATTAAAAAGATCAAAAATTAAAAGAGCTGTAATCTTTCGCTTCGTTTGCATTAGTGTGAGTCTCGCCCTATGCGACCCCTTGCTAACTCGGTCGGCTAGTGCGTTTACCGCTTGACTGATTCTACGGGGAACCTCCCCGATGGTGAGGATATAATTTTCACAATTACGGTAGAAACCTTCGCGACAGTTACGACGATAATACTGCAGTGTCGGTGTAAACATATTCGAGGAAATCTCTGTCGGTCAAGTAGAGCGAACTCTGTAGCAGCCAATTTAAATGATTGTTAGGGGTAGAGTGGGGATGGTTCGCGGAAATTTAAGTGTAACAGATTCAGCAAATTTAAGTGAGCACTACTGTTCTCGGGTCGCGCGTCGATACGCGTAAGTCATGATTGCCGGTGTTCGGGGAACGTCACGCCGCCCATTAAGCCCCACCATCGCGTCCTCGTCGTCGGGACGAGTTGAATGCACCTAGAGAACACAAGGCGACCCCAACACACACACATGCGCTCGCCGTTTCTCGAACGATCCAGTCGAGGCGAGAGCCGGCTCGAGACGCGTGGGAGTTTACAAGAAATTCGTGGCCCCGGCCGCGATAGGTGCGAATGGAAACAATGTGTCGAAATCTCGATGTCTTCTCACGGACGCCAACGCGCGACGCTAGGACGCCTCTCTCGTATACACCTCTTCCGTAGAACCAGTGTATGTACCGCTTTTCAAACACTAATGCGCTTCCTAGGTTCTCCGTACCGATACGATGATACGGCTCGCCTGCTACACAACAGGCTCGATGATTCTTGCCATGAGTATACCTAAACGCTGTCCGACCCGAACGGTAAGAACCACTGGACCGACACGAATGCTCGCTCGATAATTCAAATCGATGTGTCTCGCGATAGCCTTACTTCTGACGTAATCGAAATGATATAGAGGAATTCTATTGGGCCGGCGGAAAAGTTGTGCTTGTTCGGCGGAATTGGAATACTCGAGCAGATATTTCGCGTGATATGCACCATTGTGCAGTGGGGATTTGGCCCGACAAGTCGGGAAAAAGTCAGAAATCTATATTAAATAGTGGTAAATTTAGTGCCAGCATCAGCGATTAAACTATTATCACGAATTAATTTTAGAAACTAATAGAAACTTTTTATTTATATATGTATTGTTTGTTGAGAGTTCAAATGAAAGCCGAACGTAGAGAAGGACAGCATGAAATACGGATCACGTGGCCGAAGCGTATCGGTGTGAACCACTACTATAATCGAATGTACAAAAACTTCTTTATTTTTCATTATTTTTTTATGGGACTTTTACCACCTTATTTCTGGCATTCTTCTGATTAAAATGACACCAAACACGATATAATTTCAACTGTATTTAGTGGTTTAATCGACGATGGAAGTTTCGGGCGCAAGGAAGGACAGCGAACAACGAGGGTTTTTGATCTGTGCCGGTGACGGCGACTGTCCGCGTCTCTTTCTTTCCCATACGCTGTCTTTCCTTGCGCCCGAAACTTTGATCGTCGATTGAACCGCTAAATACAGTTGAAATAGTATCGTGTTTGGTGTTATTTTAATCAGAAAAATGCCAGAAATAAGTTGATGGAAGTTCCATAAAAAAATAATGAAAAAGAAAGAAGTTTTACCCCAGATATACTCGAGCCGAGATCAATCATCACCGCCCTGCAGCGTTGGCCGGCAGTGGAGTGACTAGGCACTTCGGCATCCGACAACTTATTTATAAACTGGGATTCGATACCCTATTGTTAAACTGACGCAATTGTTATTAAATATTAAATGTGAATCATTAAAATTAAATATTAATCGATGCTAGGAAGAGTTAAAAAATGGAGAGACCTTATAAATGGCGAAGATGAACATCCAAAGAATTGAATGTGCCGTCACAATACAATCAAAAACTTGTCAATTCATTGACAGAATACGTTGATTATAGTGTTTATCTTGATAAATAAGATTTATTTACAAAGAAGAAATTTGTTTAACCGCACTGTTAAAAATCGGACATTTCACATGCAACAACCTAACAGAAAGTCGCAGCTTTCGGTCATCGCGATGTCCATGACGTCCCGCAGTTTCGTTTCCTTGAAGAAGCTCGAACAACAGGAAAGGGGCGTAGTTAATTTTTAACGGTGAGCGACTGTTTCGCCGACGAAAAAGGCCGGTCAGATATTCGGACCTTTGAAGTGGTCCGCTGATGCAAGAGGCAAGAGTTCATCTCGGAAGATTTACATCTCTCGCAAGCAGAAAGAGGAAAGGTATGAAGCAACGGGAATGGTGAAGGGGAAGTGGGCACAGAAATAATCGCCGCACGAACTTACTGGGGCCAAAAGGGTCCCTGGGAAGCGAGGACTATCCCACGACAGGACCTCACCGTCCTTTCAGGATTTCCTTATACATACTACCCGCGAAAAGAACAATGCGGAATGCACGAACGGCTTACCTGTAAACGTAATTCCCTTATGCATCCCTCGTTTGTTACAATAATAACAACAATAACACAATCTAGCTGTTCCTGAATGATTGATGCAGATCGGACGGTGCTTGTAATTTCGTGGACATTATTATATTTTGCTAGTTCAATTTCATATATAACGCTGATTAACAACTATGGACAATTTTGTCAAATAACAAAATATCTTTTCAAACAGTTGTTCGAAATCAAAACAATTTATAGGTTTTACACTCCAAATTCACCCTTCTGCAAGTGAATTTCACCCTTTTGCAAATCAATTTCACCCTTCTGCAAATCAATTTCACCCTTTTGCAAATCAATTTCACCCATTAAGAATATTTAAAATTAATTGTTTATTTAAACACACGTGAACGGTATTGAGTACTTCGAGGGAAGTACTCAATACTCGATACGCTTCAATAAATATGTACAATACTTACATTTTTAAAATTTATTAATCAGAAAATGGCTGCAATAAATATACGTATGTATCTATTTCTATACACACAGTTTTCGCACATTACAAAGTTAATGAATTGGTAATTAGTTTTAAATAAGTATTTGATGTACATACATCTTTGCAATAGATAAAATTTTGAATTTCTTAACAATTAATTTACGTTTAAGAAACTTACTTAAAAATACCTTATTTGTATAAGGTTAAATTTGATTTGCAAAAGGGTGAAATTAATTTGCAGAAGGGTGAAATTGATTTGGAAAAGGGTAAAATTGATTTACAGAAAGGTGAAATTGATTTACGGAAGAGTGAATTTGGAGTGCACAACCTGTAGAACTGGAATTAATCGAAATGCTGTGTGATTCTGTATTGAAACAAAAATATATGAATGTTGTGATTCCACATTTCTACAATTATTTATCTGTCGACCGATTTCCCAATATGTTATGTGCAATTAGACGTATTTCAGTTATATTCGGTAGCAGTGGTGGCACATATATGTGCGAACCACTATTTTCAACGTTAAAAGATAATAAAACTGCGGAAAGGTCAAGATGAACAAACCAACGTGTACTGTCCAGAGAACGAAAGAAAACTAGCGGGAAAGGAACGGGGAAAGAAGCCTGACTATTCAGATTGCCCTTGCGTTCCTCTTGCCGCTAGTTTTCTTTCGTTCTCTGAACAGTACATACAATCAATTTCAAAAATAATTACAGTTCGACAAATTCAACCAACTTTTGATAATTTTATTACTGAAAGACATTGCCAAGTTTCTTCGAAACAAAAATGAAATAGTTTTATTCAAATAAAGTAAAATTAAAAAAGAAACAACTTTTGTACGTATGCTGTTTTGTTGTGTAGCAGCAATGTTAATAAAAAAAATGTATTTCCTTTTTATTTCGAGTCTGCTTCTCCCTATTGCGGTCCTCGAATTAATTTATAATACTAAATGAGGCCCTTGGTGGCGAAGGAGTTTGACATGTCTGGTCTACAATATCTGGCCAGTTTGAAAAACAACACTCATTTGTTTCTTGTTTCAATGGAATTCTCGATTCGAAAAATGGAAATGGTTTCCTTTCGAATACATTAAGATTCTATCGAAGCCCAGAAAACAGTGAGAAAGTGCAGGAAGAAAAATCGATTTTCCGAAGCCGCGAGGATAGAAAGGTCCATTAAAATGGAGAAAACGAGGAACAAATGAGTGTTGTATTCCGAAGTATGTAACCAGATATGATTCGCCACGGTTGCCATTGCCGTATAATTTTATAAGCAGTGGCCTGATGTCCTACGAACGAACGAACGAACGAGTTAGAAGTGACGAGAAGCTACGAAATTATCGACTTTCTCCGAGGAATGGTATGCAAAGTGTTATTCGTAACGGTCTCTCCGTAGTGCGCGGTTAGAAGCAGCTTAACGAGATATCGACCCATGAATTCGATAGTTTACTGCAGCGGAGAATCCTGCGGCAACACGGATCGAGGCTCGTCGGCGTTGTCGCGGGGATTAAATCGAGTAAAGTCGACGACCACGCCCAGTGAAATGCGCATGTGGGCTCGATTTAACCTCTGTTAGAACCGTCATATTCATTGGAAAACCTTTATGCACCGTCGAGAGACTTATGGCTGCGTTTCCCGCGTCCGAGTCTCACTGTTCTTCCGCGAATCACGTGCAAACAACAATCATTTCTATCATTCTTATCGACGGTTAGTCTATAAAGTTGATCGGCTGAAGATTTATTTCTCAGTATCGATAAAAATAAAATGGAACTTCGAGAAAATGTTATTGCATGGTGACCATGTATTTGTACAATGAATCTATCTCGTATGATTGTGCAATGGTGGACAAAAGCACAGTACGAAATTCCAGAAACACTTTCAACTAATCAAATAATTGCTTACTTTGCTTTGCATGTATTTTTATTTACAATATCTTGTTTATTTTTTGATGCTGCAAATATACAGTGCTACCTCGGTATACGTCTGCTTTGAAGTACGTCCAATTCGGAATATGTCCTGTTTGGACGTGACAGATTTTGCTCGGTATACGACTTCTGTTTGGTATACGACATAAATCTGTTGTGTGAATTTTGGGTAATTTTTAAATAGCTATTTCAAAGAAAAAAATAAACTACTAATCAATTATATTCGGAGTAGATATATTATTAACTGACTGACAATACAAGTAAGATGTTGATGATTGATGTAAATAATTATTTCAATAAAAAGAATCAAAGAAAGGTGAAAAATATTTATATAAAAATCAACAATTTCGTTCCATATTTGTTCGAACGCGTTGCACGCAAAGTCCGTGTCCCGTTCGCGGATAAAGTGACGTTTCCGTGAACTGAGCGACGCCAATAACCGAGGAAATTCCTTTCGAGCACACCAACAGAACGGTTGGTACTTAAAGCATCGTCTCTAATTAGCGGTAATTAGAAGAAGCTCCGCGGACGGCGCCACAAATTGAAACCGGCGTAAACCAATCTTGACTGTAGACCGTGCGAGGTAAAGAGCGTCGAACGATGTGAATCAAACGAAATGCCGACTGGCACCAATGAAATTGCTGCACGCTTGTATCACCGAATATTTTAGTCTGCTATAAACTAACAGTTCTCACGCGGATGCTTAACCACTTCAGAAAAACATGGACACTTCTTTGCTCAGATATAGAAATGAATTTCCATAATGTATCGAATGAGCCTGATGTAAGAATGAGCCTAATAACAATTTATTCAATCTTGTTGCAGTACTATTAAATTCTATTCAGTGTTTGTAGCAATGATTGAGAACTCTTTCAGTATTAACGAACTATTAGGTTGTTGCATATGAAGTGTCCGATTTTAGAATGCAACTCTTATAAAACATTTCGATCAAGAAATGCTGTTACAGTCTATAGGTTTATTTATATGGATAGACAGCGGATTTTATGCATTTATGACAAAAATGAGTAGGTGTAATTTAAAACAGTGAAAACATCAGAAGAATTTAATAATATTGTGTTATATTATCTTGAATCTATCAAACATGTTAAGAAGCTGAAAAATTTTTATTTTGCATAACACCACGGCCGGTCAAATGACCGGTTCTAGATTTTATTATTTCACAATTAGTGAAATTATAAAGATGCTTTCATAAGAAATAATTTAATAAACATCTTTATTAAAGCACGTATTATAATCAGAATCGTGGAAAGTCTAAATGAATTAATTCTTGTCATTTTTATAAGGCAACCACATGCCTGTTGCTATTACAACTTGGTACGTTTAGTGCTAATATCCTATGTTCAATTTCAATTTAGATGTGTAATTTTACTTTTAAATAAAGTTTATTTCAACGTCAACCATCGCGACTGTCGTGTATTACTTTTATATGTCTGGAAAAATAACTTTTATGTGATTTTTGGTGAAAATGTGTGGTGATTAATTAACTTAAAATCAAGATAACAATCTACAAATGACAAAAGGTGAATGACCATAATATCTTATTATATTTTTATCATAATACAATCAAGAAACTTGAAATTTATAGATAGAATACATTGGGTACAGAACTGCGTTTGTTTAATGTCATTGGTAAAAATCGAACATTTCATATGCAACAACCTAAT
This sequence comes from Lasioglossum baleicum, assembly GCF_051020765.1. Lineage (NCBI taxonomy): Eukaryota > Metazoa > Arthropoda > Insecta > Hymenoptera > Halictidae > Lasioglossum > Lasioglossum baleicum. Next base: position 4,737,215 of record NC_134939.1, on the reverse strand, counting down.
AAATGTAATTCTAATTTTAGTAAGTTTATCTGGATACCAGTACATGTAGGAATTACGAAAAAAAGAAAGTCCTTCGCCAGATATCAAGGCTCCAATTGCTGACCTAATCAGAGCCCTCAAAATTCAAGCAAGATTGTTCACTAACATCCTAATCAAAGAGCAAGCCCTAGTTAAAGGTGCCAACTACGTTAGATTTTATCACAAGGACAAAGGTAAGTACACTGGACTTGACTCTCCAGAGATCTTTTAGTTTTTGTTAACAGATGTCGTGCCAATCACTATAATTTAAACGGTTCATTGGCAAGGGTTAACTTTATAGCTAACAGTGCTTACCAATGCGAAGCAGAATTCCAAGACCTAAATTATGATATATGGCAATGTCTAGACTATGAAAACGAACGTAATACATTAGAAACAAGGCTTCTCAAAGGCAAATACTGTTTCCCTCTTTGTATTAGTTTCTTCTCATATAAACCTGATATAAAAGGTCTGAAAATAATTTACAATCTTCTCAAACAATGTTCCGTAAGAATTTAGAAACAATGTAACACCTATTTAATTTAAGCTATATGTAATAATATTGTACTTGCAATATAAACCACTTGGTTTAAAGCAACAACAAATAAATTATAATTCTTGTTGTGGAAAAGTATGTATTTTAATATTTTATATTTCCTGTCTACTCTAGAATACTGTTAGACACTCTGGTGTTAGAACATTTTTTATATGCATATTTTAGACAAAATCTATCAAAAAGTTCTGGAACTCTTCCGATTCCTGATAGAAATAAAAATGAATGCAGTTTTAACGTTGCTGAATGAGATTTCAAGAAAACACTGGACGATGAAAAAGTACTAAAAAGTCCGATAATTACGGAAATTCGAATAGCGCAAGTCTTGCAAGCGCTGCGAATTGACCCGCGAAATCGCGTTATCGGCTGAAGGAAGAATAGAGTTAACTGGTTTAACGATGGCCTGATAACGGAATATAGGACGTCGTAACGATGGAAGTTCGTCGAACCGCGATCGCAGCGTTCGCTGCACTAATAGAACGGCCGGCATACCGGATCGTGTCTCGATTGCGCAATTTTCAGAGGAACGCCGCGAGTCTTGGCTCCAGCGAGACGGTCATATGTAAAAGGATGCCGGAAGAAAACGGAAAGAAACGCATTTAGAGACGCGAGAGCCGACAGAAAAGATCTGGGAACGGCATCAATCACATCTGCCGTTCGTTACGTGAATTTGCTTCGCATCTTTACTTTGAGCATGCCTTTCTTTTGATATACAGGGTGTTCGCGTCATTATTAGCCGGAGTTTTTTTCGAAAACTATTGTGGAAACATTGGAAAAAGTCATACCGTTTCTTGCAATCAATGCAATGGTGTCTGTAATTCTTTTTTCATCTGCATTAAGTTTTTCGAAATGAAAGTGACCTTCAATTATTTAAATCTATGTAGGTATGTTTATGTATAAAGCATATGTAAGCACGTGCAAAAACGAATTCATCATCAAACGTATCTAATCAATTACTACACATTTAAGTATTGTACGAGGTGTTACAGTCGCCGCGGAAAATATGTTGACACATTAGGAATTAATCGGAAATATACATCATGTATGTTATTTAATACAGTACAAACTAGTATGCGTAGCACCAAAGATGACATAAAGTTTATAATAATGACAGAACAAATTAAATAACTTTTTCATCGATTGCGGAAAGTATGTTGACAACATTGAAAATTCGTAATTGAGTGTATTCTTAACAATAGAACGACATAATTAACATGAAGTTTGATACCCTTTGTTTCTTATCACCTGTTGAAGTCTTCCAGGCATACTTTCAAACAATTTATTTATAACATTTTCGTCAATACTATTGCAAGCACTCAGTTGTGCTTGTTTAAAAACTGATTTATTATTCCGAAATTTCTCGCTTACACTTTGATCTAAGTGATCCCACAGGTGATCAATCAAACTCAAATCAATAATTCCTAAATTATTGATTTAAAATAGAAAATATGCATTTTTGAGACGTGTCAACATACTTTTCGCGGCGACTGTATCTCAATTTTATATCCATAAAATGAAAAATCATATATTAGGTTGTCCCAAAAATTTCTTTCGGAATGTGTACTTTAATGTTGCTGAAGAAATACAAACAATGCGATAATCTTCATGTTATTCTTAGTACTTCCTAACATGAATTTGCATTGAATCGAAAACCAACTGTTGGGACAATCTAATATTTATTTAGCAATATTAAAGGAACACATTCCGAAAGGAACTTTTGGGACAACCTAATACAATGGAATTATTCTAGGTCGGAAGAGATATTTAATTTTCGAGTTAAAATAGCTCCGACTGCAAAGGGTTAATAAAACGAGCCTAAAGAATAAATGTCCCGTGAGATACCGCGTTGCCGGATAAACTATGGGAAGAATTCGGTTAGATGAGTTAATAGATTCAATTACAAGTAACCTCCATAAAGGAGGCCCTTGGTTCGTGAGCTGCACGGGGAACTCGAGAGCTGCAGGAGGGCCCAAATCGGACCAGAACCATGCGCGGGAATGCGTCGAGATATTTCGCGACCGGTGGAGGGAGAGGAATTCCAGCGGGAGAGGATTGAGGTGGAGAGAAGAAAAGGAGAAGAACGAGACGAGCAAAAAGAACGAGCCAGAGGCGGCGAATGAGGGAAGAAGAAGAAGGCAAGGCGTACACAAATTGCTAGCGGGACGAACCGTGTTCCTCCTTTTCGGTGGAACTTTTGTCCTCTCGTTCGGATTCGATCCCCGAGAATTCCGATTTCCTGATCCGTGGCCGGTAAGTGCGATTTGCTCCGACCGACTCGGACCGTCAAGTATCGAAAACTCGTGGACGTTGAACAGTGAAAGGCAGTAGGCGATCGCTCGGCGACGAAGGTCGTTGAAAATACGCTACGGCGATTATAGAAATCGTGCCGAGAACGTATTTTCCTCCCCCTTTTTGCGCTTTACGCACTGCAATGACGTTGCTCCAGAAACATGAGCGTTCGGATCATTCTAGACCGTGGTTTCTCCGAGCATTCTGTGAAATAGATTTTGCTGAAGACGTTGAACAGGCGTGGGTCTCGTAAAAGAAACTACTAGAGACTCATAATTTCTAACTGCTACACAATTTAGTCTAAAACAATTTAAATTATCAAAGATGTTTATGGAACTTTTTGGTAGGTTCGCACATTATAACGAGAGCAGAAACGTTCTTGAAAAGTTTCTGTTTTTACAGAACTTGTGAATAGACTGCGGATTTTATTATGAGAAAAATGGAGACATTTGAAACAGAATTCCTAAATGGTTCCTGTGTCTTGCAATTGATACAGACAATTTTTATTTTGCATAAAGATACTTATGAAATATAAAAGTCAATTATTTTCTGTAGCAAGTATTTAGTTTCTTGATGTGAAAAACGAGCTCAATCATTTTAACACTTTCAGTATCTTCGTGGCAGACAAACTTTAATGTTAATACTGTTTTAAATTCCACCTGCTCGTTTGTGTAGTAAATACACAAAATCCACTGTCTAGATATAATATAAACAGATTATAATATTGTGCTACAGTAGCAAACTACGCAGGGATAAGAAGATGGCTAGACAGGGTACGTGAGTCGGATTATTTATTGGGAGCGCGAGTTTTCTTATTGGTTGAAATGTTAATATGAACAAATCAGATCACGCAACAAACGGGATCAAGCCGAGAGAGTGGGGCTCCCTTCTTGCTCCTGTGCTGCCCCTTTAGCTATCTTCTCATCGATGAATAGTGCGTTGCCGTGAATTGCAAGATTTATACGTATTTAGTCTAGGACTATACTTTCATTCACAAAAGAAAAGTGACACAACTCAAAATATATTTCTAAAAAAAGTATAATAATAAATATATAAATCATGGTGTACTTTATAACTAATGTATGACAATTAACTCAGTACCTAAATAACAACAAATTATTTTACATTTCGAAGTTGGTGATATACATTTAAAAAATTGGCAGTTTTAGGTAATTTTCAAATGGCTCCCCTGCAAAATTTCCTTTTTTCACTTATGTCACTTTTCTTGAGAATGAACGACATCTTTGCCATTCTCGTTTACCAGCGAATTCGTTCGGACGGCGGTACAGCAAAAACAAGAAGAAACAAATTAACCCTACTTATTTACGACAGAGAGAACAGTAAAGCCTGACACCGATTCGTTCCAAGCGAATCGTGAAACGCAACCAGAGGCAATACTGTTCCATCGACAGAGGACCCACGGAAGCCAGCCAAAGAATCCTCCTCGTGAAAAGACTCATCTCGTAAAGAATCCGTACTTTCACGGCGTTAAAAGACTGAACCCGGTGGCTGGTCGTCGACGTCTGTCCGTCGTTGTTCTCCTCTGGTAATTCTCTCAAGTGGAGTTATATCTCACTTTCTCATTATTCTAAAAAGTTCTTCATTTCTTTCTTTCTTCCATGCCGCAGCCAAACAGAGAACGGGGCGCGTTTTCTCGATGGCGAACCACGAATTCTAGGCGGCGAACGAACCATCAACCACCCCCTGCGTCTCCCTTCCCTTGAGAATCTGTCGGGAAAAAGAGGTCGGGACGACAAAGGATTTCTAATGGACGCTGCCCACCCGAGGACGCCTTATAAGGCGAACCTCTCGCGAAGGTGGCTCAACCTCCTTTTGGTCTTTCTCTGCCTCTTCCTTCTCTGCCAGCTCTGCCAGCACTACCATTCTCTCTCTCTCTCTCTAGCTCTCTCTTTCTCTCTTTCTCTAGCATGAGAGTATCTCGTGGCGACTTCTGCGAGCGCCTACAGGCGCCTCCGTGGCCGGATTTAGACCGAAAAAGAAACACCAGGACTTTTGGGAAGACAACGACGACCACGGCAACGATGTCCCAGCCAGTGGGACCAGCGTCGAGGTGATCGTGACCGGACCCCACCGATACCACACGATCCTCTCGATCGATACCACAAGCCAACTTTGTATTTTGCCCCCGAACGATCCTCTAACCAAGGATTCACGGAGCTTCTTGGAAGACACACAAATTCCTGTCTGCGCCACCTGTTTCTCTAACCCTTTTTCTCATAACTCGACTGCGGATTTTATGCGTTACACAATCATCGAAGATCAGTCGTCGAATCTCCAATTAATCAGTAAAATACAATAGAGTGACTATGTTACATAAGTCCTTACGATTAAGTAATGTAATGCCGGCCACACCTTAAACTACCCAGAAATCCCACGTGATTCTACGGGAAGAATAGTCATGGGATCATATTATACTTGTTGTCGTAATTTGTTGTAACAAAAATCGCTACAAACCTAATCCGAAGCTGTTTGCGATGAACATTCCCAAAAAATCACGAAATATATCGAATGCATTTATCTATTTATGCTGTTTATCATAAATAATTACGTATTTATTGTAAATATTTACCTACTACCTATAAATAAATAGCGTTTGTTTAATAATACTGTATTTTATAGATTTTATTGCATTCCAGAACCTTTTATTATAACTAGACTGCGGATCTTTATGCAAAATAAAAATTGTCTGCATCGATTGCAAGAAATAGAAACCAAACTGAATGTTATTTCTTCCCTAAATGATTTTAATAGAGGAGAAATCACATATTGACATCTTCAATTTTTAAAATTTTCCAACAATTTTGAATTTCATTTACTCAAGTTTGCTATAAATGCATAAAGCTCCGCAATCTAATTATAACTTTATTGTTAAATTATACGTCAGTTTAATTAGACTGCCGGTCTTTGTGCAAAATAAAGTCGTTTGCAAAGCTAAATGCGAATGATTTTTTTCTTTTAATAATTTTAATGGACTGAAGATAATATATTGATGGCCTTCAATTTTGAACATTTTTTTTACTGCTTTCAATTTCGCCTACTCACATTCATGTCAAAAATGCATAAAATCCGCCCTCTAGTTATGATTCACTTTCATGTGGATTTTATAAACAATTTTTACAACTGCGAGTACATAAATTAATCGGGAATGAGTCAAACAATGGGGATCTGAACGGGTTTGAAGATATTTGAACCGGATCATAAAAAATTTCTAGTTCAAAGTCCCAAATGGCTATCAGGTTATCAACATAACTAGATCCCTGTTTTACCTCCCTCTTCTGAGCGCCGTGTTCTTGCGACCAGTTATGAAAATCTAACGACTTCCTGCTCGGGATGCTGAAGGCGAAGCGCTTTGCGTGTTCGCTGGTTTAATTAGCCATTAACCGCTCCTGTGAATCCTGACTGGTATCTCCTGACGGAGAAGCCCGATTTAGAACGAGGAAAATGCGATAACGATCTCTTTTTTCAATCAATTATGAAGTAACTCTTTTTGAAACTTGTCCTTATGCAAGTTGTTCAATATTTCTTGCAAGACATCGGAACTAAATACAAATTTCTTTCTTTATACATATGTATATGGAAGATATTGACGACTCCCAAAGAACGAATTTCAATTTTTAACCACTCTTTTTCCTTTTAGGAGGTTAGAAACTGTAACAACTTTTTACGAATTGTAACAATCCTGATTCAGACTATATGTACATCAAATAATTAACCTTAGACAAACTATGCAGTGGCTTCTCGAATTTAATAGTTGTAAAATTTTGTAAGCATGTTTTCAAGTTTTCACATCACTCTTAACAATTTTGGACTTTCAGTGCCAATAATATTTTTACCAAATTGTCCTCTTAATCGAATACCATTTAGAATTACGTTTCAATGAACGTCCACAGTCCCTTTATAATAAAAATATACAATCTTAAAAACTATATTGATACAAACTTATATTATATGTTGATTTACATAATAGAAAAAGACATGTATTTAGGGTGTTTATTAGGTTTACCAATTTATCATATCACATACCAGTAAACTATAAAATCTAGTTCGATCATTTTTCTACCTAGAAAAATGAGACACACGTCGATAATGTAAATTCCTATTGAAATATTGATTCATTGTAAATTTTGTAAAATAGTTTCGATTACTTTGTATATGTGCATTTGTTTGTTAATATTCATTCGTTCGGTTTCCTACCAACGAATTTCTATTGAAGAAATAGATTTGAATAAACCTTCAAAGAAGAAACACGTTTGTTTATTTGAGAACGTTCTCCACACTTTTTGGTAACTTCATTTATCAGATTCCCTGATCAAATATTCAACAGTTCAGCAATATTGAATATTTTGTCGACTATTTGTTCCCATTCCATTACATGTATGTATGAATATATTAATATATAATTACATGTAATATTATATGTATATTAATATATATTGATATATGTGTAATATACATTATAATATAAATATATACAATGTAATTTATTTATATAATATCATATATAAATATATACAATATACAATATAATTTTATAAATATATACAATATAAAATTGAATATAAATTGTTAGTAAATCCTCATAAAGATCCTATAATTCATAATTTTTCATAAGTCATAATTTTTCTAGTTCCATATAAACTACGTGAACTTGGACATCGTACAGGTGGCAACGAACTAGTAATTTTGGAATAGAAACGTAATTAACATTTGAAAGAAAATTCCTAATTCGATCGGCAGATTGTGTACAGGATTTAAGCAGGAATGCCAGGATTCTACGAAATCTGTACGCCTTGGTAACAGGTTAACTCGATCGACGTGAACTCGATTCGACCGGAAACGAGGGTTAACAATCCCCCGTGAAAGGGGTAGATAGAGCCTAACGACGGGAATCGGCCGATTAGGATCGGGCCGAACTCCCAAATCGCTTGAAATCGTTTCGGGATCGCCCTCTTTCATCCGCTGCCAAAACAAATCGATTCCACTTGAACCGGGCGAGGAGAGTGGTTCGTTTGTGCACTCGAACATGTCTGTGTACAATATCGTAAATTATGCAACAGAACGCGTACGTACATGGGTACCGAGACTATATCGTCGCGTGCATACATATGTAAAACGGCATGACGCATTCGCATTCATGTATGTAGATTCGAGACGGTCCGGGACCTTTGAGAAGCAATCGACTGGCCGATGCGAAGCCCCTTATTGTCAGTCCGGCATGAATATCAAGCAAAACGTTGTTGGTGAAATGGCGTGGCCGGGCTTCTTCGAAATTTCCCGACGAGCCTGTTCGGTTCGATAGCGCGCGGGAATATTTGCACGAAGCGTCTTTGGTACACGAATTAACTCGCGGGAGACGGATGTTTTTGGCGGCTGCATGAACGCTAGCGTTTCAATTATTCAGGGTGAGTACGCGATTGAAGCAGTTGCAGCAATAAGGAGGCAATTCCATTTTTTAAACATCTTTTGTTATACATACCTACATATGTAGAATTTACGTAAACAGCGAATTAACTCATTTTGACCTGAAACTAATTAAGCCAAACTTTTGTGGGATTTTTGTTTAAGTTGGTTTATTTAAGGTCGCATCAACATCTCGGGTTATTAGCGACCGCTTGTTATAAATATATTAGGTGTACAAATTAATTGTAGGATCTATATAAAACATGAATTATCCCAATATAGACCTCAAACTAATTCTGTCAGAATTTTATGGAATTTTCGTTATGAATATGCAGGTTGTCTCAGCTGAAGGAGGCCACCTAAATATCTCCTTTATTTTTAATGGCACAAAAAATAATTATGGCATAATTTAAATGGTATCGAAGGAGGAGTATCATAAAAGAAGAATTTCTTTTGTCCGGTTATTTTTTCAGTTTTTTCACGGTCATCGTTATTCTTCATCGGGAGAACTTTTTTATTCCATCTTGTTAATGACTTAAGCATATTCAAAGTATTCTTTCAGCCGCTATAAGATGGAATAAAAAAAAATAAGTTTTCCCGATAAAAAATAACGATGACATTAAAATAACTATGAAAAAATAAGCGGACAAAAAAATTGTTCTTCTATGATACTCCTCCTTCGATACCATTTAAATTATGCCATAAATATTTCTTTTAAAATAAATTTATATAGATGGCCTCCTTCAGCTGAGACGGGCCTCTTTCAGCTGAGACACCCTGTATTAATTGTAGGATTCATATAAAACATGAATCATCCCATTTGGATCTGAAATTACTTCAGTTAGAATTGTATGAAACTGTTATTATGAGTCTATTGGGTGCACAAATTAATTCACAATCTTTTTAACCCCCATATTGGAAATGTATAGGCGAAGAAAATGTATTTTGACTGTGTGTAATAGTCACTAAATTTATGAAGAAAAGTGAATTAAATCGTTAATTGAAACTCGTATAATTAAATCCAAAACAAATTGTTTTCCAAATTCGACATAAATGCAATGTATGCTCATGAGCATTTAATCCTTAACTATTAAATTATTATATTACTGTAATAATAATAATTCTAGAATAATTATACGTGTATATTATAGATACTATGATCGATTAAATCTCCATAAATTAATGCACCACATTTTTATGATTTTTTCACTTTGTAAACATCCGTTCAAGAATAAAAGAATCCTACACACTAATTTTACATTTTTGTAAAATTAACGTCGAGCCTTCAACGTTGGGAAGACTGAACAATTTCTACTTAACCCTTACGTTGGCAACCGTGTAAGTAATTAAGATTATTTAGCTCCAAATTAATGCAATAGCGTCCGAAGAATATACAGAGCGTTTTCGTGATATTTTTAGAAGAGCATAAAATGGTGTTGAAGGAATCATAGCAAACGAGCAGCCATATATCAAGTTATTCTCAAGTCGCAGAAACGTCGCCTTGAAACCAAAGGAACATAAACGAGAACGGAGCACAGAGAGAGAGAGAGAGAGAGAGAGAGAGAGAGAGAGAGAGAGAAAGAGATAGAGAGAGAGAGCAAAGAGCCATATTTCTTCTCTCATAGTGGAAAGAGTGTCCTTCCATCGAGCGAGACTCTCGAGGTCGATTTTACCGTCGATAAAACGTCGCGAGTCCCGGAACCACGGCATGTTCACAGGCAGATCGTACGATCGCGTTAGGATCGAACGGATTTACGGCTTACCGTGTGCAGAAGATCTTTGAGATGCGGGGAGCGAACCAGCACCCTCGAGGATTTTGTCCTTCGTACCGAGACCAGACTGCCCTCTTTTCCCGCCAGGATCCTCGGCATCGTGTTCGATCTGACCAGTCGATACTCATCGCCGTTGTGCATCCTTTTCTTTCTGAACGTGCCGCACAACATGTTTCCTCGATCTTCGCGAATACCACGATCGGAGAGACACGTTAATTGACCATCGATCGTCGCCGATTACTTCACTCCACGATCAACTCTACGTCGACTGTACAAATCCTCTCGCAGACAGTACCGAACCTGTTCGAAATCGTTCGCAAACCTATGTCCACTGTAAAAATCCTTTCGTAAGACAGTTCCGAACCTGTTCGAAATCGTTCGCAGAGTGTCGCGCTCGCTGACAAAATCGCGACTCAGCGACGCGTCGGGTCTTCGAACTCGTAAGCAACCTGCAGACCGATACGGTCCTGGGATTCCATGCACACGCGAGCGAGCACGCACACCAACGAAGCCGAATATTTTTTCTCGCCACTACAGCAGCATGGCGCCGCGTAGAGATTCCTGCATCTATTTAACTGCCCCACCACCTTCGAACCAACCCTTTCTCTCCGTCCCTTTTATTCCCAGATGCGCTGTTCGCGTTCGCCAAACCGAGGTCCTCTCGCTTTCGGCATCTCTTCAAGTTCTTCCCCAGTTCCCCTCGGCGGCAGTATCCCGCTGTTCTGTCCGTCGAGGCTCGTCCAGTCTCCACTCCGTCACAACACCCACGTATACTAATTAAGAGCCGACGACGCGGCTCGAGCACTCGTCGCGTTTCACACTCGCGCCTTTCAAACGATCCTCTTTATCCAGATGAACGTTCCCCTTCGAGATTGAGAATCTACTCCGATTTGAACAATGTCCTTCAATCGTGTTTCATTTGGTATTGTTCATCGATTAGTTGTGCGAGTTTGTACGTTCACGTTAGTTGATGATAAGATGGTGTTTATTGGAGGGAGTCCGACGACGTGATCCTGGTCCACCTGTTGTGCAACCACCGTCTTGGCTCGGTCGATGCTTAATTAACGGAATCTCTGCCAGCTCGAGTCGCAGTGAGAGCCGAGAGTCGACTGAAGGCATAAGGCTCCGGTTGTGGTCGTCGAAGGAACCCCACCACGTTGATTTCAACAACACCCGGCATCCAGCCCGACCGGACGACCTGGTCGCGTGGCGCTCGGCACAGATACGCAGTGTTTCTCAAAATCTTCTCCTTTTCGTTCCCTCGCTCGCAAAGGCCTGCCTGCCTGCCTGCCTGCCTGCCTGTCTGCTACTGTATTCAGGCCCCGTTGGTCCCTTGTGAAAGAACTTCGGTGGCCCGAAAATTCGGATTTCGACCCACCTTTCTTGCTTTGTTCCGTATACACACTATTCACGAGCCTACACACGTTTGTCACAAAGTGGCGGCAGATCTTGCATTTTTTAAAGTAGTTAAAACTGGTAAAAATACATTTTTCATATTATTCGTTCTTGGCATGCCTTGGTAGGACCGAGTCTCCGATTTTGAAGAAACATTTAAAATGACGTAGAAATAGTATAGATATTTTCATCAAGTTTTATTAAATGCAACGTACCCAATTTTGTTCTCTGAAAATTATGCATTCTACTATAACTTTAAACAACGAAGTGCATAAAATTAATTTGATTGTTTGTAAGTGAACTGTCAGATTATGGATATCGCATATTTGTAACGGTGGTAGCGAACATGTTAAAGTACTGTAGAATTGTCATTTTTAGTGCTCCGTAAACCTAGGATAACCTAGTGTTAGCATCGATCGTACAAAAAGAAACTGCAAACGATTATAACTAGGCTATGCATCGTCAAAATAAAACTGGATAAGTCGATTGTAGAAACAGAAATTATTTAAAAGTGTATTTCCTCTTTCAATAATGTTAACAAGTTGGAGATAATAATAATAACTTCGTGTAATGGTTTTACAGTTCTAAACTTACTCATTTTCGTCATAAATTCATAAAATCGACAGTCTAATTATAACATTGTCAAGTGGCAGAAATGGGTGAGAAGTTATTATTTTATTCTGGTAAGCATTGCCAAGTGATATGACGAGTTTTAATTGGACGATATCGCATGACCCTTGCAAAATGAAATTTTCGTTACGAGGGAACTTTCATCCGGAAATTTTCATCATTGTTAAAAAATACTCTGAATCGTTCTGATGCTGTACATGCGGTCCGTCGGATTAAATAAAAATGTAAATGGATTGATCCGCGAAAATCTGGTTACAAATTCATATTTACATAATTTTCTATACATATAGTTCTATGTATACATATAGTTCGACACATATAGTGTCGATTTCTGCTATTTCGCAAGATATTCATGTTTTCCTTGAAAATAATGAAGAAGTGGAATAAACAATCTCACGTGAAATCCTATCATTATTTATCCATTAGATTCCACGATTAGACTTCGCTTAACCTTGATTCAGCGTTAGTACCTACGTATTTTCGCTTATCACTCACAATCTATAAAATCTTTTTGCTACTCGTAACGAAATTAATGAGAAAGCACAATTTTTTATATTACGACTGTGCATGTATGTACGGTAAAAATTTGGTAGCAGTATATTTTCAATAATTAATATTTTTTATAAAATTTAATAACAGTATATTTTCAATCATTAATGTATTTTATTTGATCAAAACAATTTTTATGAGATTGTATACTCTTCCCAATAAAAGTTAGTTGTTCAACAATTTCTTGATTTTGCATACTTTAATGAAAGTATCTAGAAGTGCATTGTCACGTTCTGTTTCTTATTAGTAACAGTTCATACTAAAAATTAGTAAGTTAAATTTGAAACTGTAAAACCAGTAGAAAAGAAGTTGTGATAATATTATTACATTATAACTTGTTAACATTATTAGAAGAGCCAATTCGTTCTAATTTTTGCTTTTTACAACTGGCTTAGACAATTTGCATAACAAACCTCTCTTTTAGGCCAGTTATAACCATTTATTAGTAACAGTTTAAACCAAGTTTTAATGTCTAACTGTTGCGAATTAAATATTTTCATTCATTTGAGCAATGACTGTGGATTTTTATGGAAGATAAACATTGTTTATACCAATTGCAAGAGGTGGAAATAAGTAAAATAAATGAAAAATTTATCGCTCACAAAAGACTGGGAGTAATGCAGTTTGCAACCCAGTTCCTATCATGCATATTCATCTGAAACATTCGTGCTAATGCGAATATTTAAAGAATTACTGGAGCTTACAGCTCCATTTCGCGCGATTTGAAAAACGCTTGTTCCCGACCGCCTTTGTTGCAAAATAATGAAGCTCGTTTGATACGAGTTTGACAGTGGGGGCTGAAAAGATGGCAGACTCGATGGCAGTGTTCGCGTAGCCACAATAGATCCTTGGAGCACGGGAGAACGTCTATTCTGAAATTCAAGAGCGCGAACTGGGTCACCCGGATCCAGATACTTCCTCATTTTTTCCAGTGCATAGAGCGTCCAATAAATCCTTCGAGGTTATCTCATTTACAAACGAACCTCCTGCGAGCTGCACATTGTTGTGTAACAAGGAATTTCTCACGGGAAGTCGACCGGGTTGCATTGTCTACCTACTTGTGAAGCGACTTTGAACTTGTCCGAAATAGCCCAGCAATTATAATCGTTCCCTCGCAACTCATTATTCGATCCGAGTGAGAAATCTTCAAATCGTATAATTTAGAGGTCTGTAACATTTCACTGCGAATCTTAATTATGCATCACACTCTTTGGAAACGAGTCGTAGGCTTTCCTAGCCTTGTGTTCGTGAAAGTAGGCTACCAATATAACGAGAAAAAATAGGATACATTTATTCCTTGAACATCAAGACTATATATATATAAATTTATTTATTTATAACAATAGTGATAAATACATACAGAAGACTATATAAATTGTTATAGATAAATAAATACATATATATGTTATATATTACTGTATACACAGCAAAGTCGCGATAGTTGTCAGGTGCCTATCCACTCAACTGCTTCTTTCTTTTTCATTATTTTTTTATGGGACTTTCACAAACTTATTTCTGGCATTTTTCTGATTGAGATAACACCAAACACGATATAATTTCAACTGTGTTTAGTGGTTCAATCGACGATGAAAGTATAGAAAAGAAAGAAACGCGGACAGTCGCCGTCGTCGGTACAGTTCAAAGACCCGCTTGTTCGCTGTCCTTCCTTGCGCCCGAAACTTTCATCGTCGATTAAACCACTAAATACAGTTGAAATTATATCGTGTTTGGTGTTATTTGAATCAGAAAAATGCCAGAAATAAGTTGGTGAAAGTCCCATAAAAAATAATGAAAAATAAACAAGTTTTTGTACATTCGATTAGTAGTGGTTCACACCGATACGCTTCGACCACGCGATCCGTATTTCATGCTGTCCTTCTGTACAGCTCTGTCCTTCAGTCATAAAAAAATAATGTCGGTATGCGATAGTTGTCCGTGCAGAACACAGGCTGTTTGACAAGAATCGCGACTTTAGTGTATTAGTGTTATACGTATATGCGATTGTATTGTACTATGTACCTAATCCATGTGTTTGTAATAATAAAAATTTTAAAAGACAAATTTATAAAGACAGGTGACCAAGAAAATATTTTGTTTTTCGAATCTTATGTATTAAATTGTGATTAAGTAATCATTTCTTATTAAATAAAATTTGTTCAAACCAGATTTAACTACCTCTGTGATGAAGTAAATGAACCTCTGTTTCTTAAATATATTAGGCGAATTAATTCCCATTTTTATCATCATCAGACCGATTTATTTCCGTCGAAGGAAATTGAAAACGTACACTCCATTAATAATATTTAGCAGATTCTGTATTCAGTAAAGCTGTTCTCCGGTTTACCGAAAAAGGGAGTACGCAATGTTACTTCACCTTTCACAATATATCATTACCACCTCATTAAGAGAATAATGTATCACTTACCGATGTGGTTAATATATTGCAATAGCCGGTGCAGGTAATAATTTCTTGAGTAAGGGGTTAAATCGTCTTACCGAGGATCTTATTTGTCGAAGATCGTATTCGAAGGATGTAGGTCAGTCGACTGGAGGCGGCGGAGACATCTGTCACCTTATGCAATCCCGTTGAATATCGCTATTAATTTCACGAGCGAAGGACTTTTTCACCTGTGAATATGTGTGGTTTAAACAGGGGGCCCCGGAGCCGATCGCTTCTCGCGCGAAAACGTATTATTTTCCTGCTTCCTACCCGTGATCACTGGCCATTGATCAGGAGTATCGGTTGCTGTCACGAACCGCTACACGGATGAAGGCCTCGAGGTTTCATCGCACGAGCGACGATAGAAAGAAATCAGGATCGCCGTATATCTCCGTAACTGTCGCAGAGGCCTCTACCGTAACTGTCCAAACTTTTTCCCCACCTCCTTGGAACCAGTCAAGCTAGACACGTTCGACGACCAAGCCAGTGTCGGAGTACCAAAGAGATCCACGATAACCAAAAGATTACAAAATGTTTCTAATTTTTTATTTTTTTTAGGAAACTTTTCGATCCTATCGTCTCGTTTTTCTAATTATAAAAT
Source organism: Lasioglossum baleicum (assembly GCF_051020765.1). Classification (NCBI taxonomy): domain Eukaryota; kingdom Metazoa; phylum Arthropoda; class Insecta; order Hymenoptera; family Halictidae; genus Lasioglossum; species Lasioglossum baleicum. Next base: position 4,721,547 of record NC_134939.1, on the reverse strand, counting down.
GACTTCAAACACGATACAATTACGAATATAATTATTTCCGTAATGAGCTCAGACCTTTAAATCAAAAATTAAACTTTCTTCTTTTTGGTTTTTCATGAATCGAGCTTTTACCATCGTATTCGTCACCTTTTACTAATTAAAATGACACCAAACACGATATAATTATGAATATAATTATTCCCGTAATGAGCTCAGACTTCTAAATTAAAAATAAAACTTCCTTCTTTTTGGTTTTTCATGAATCGAGCTTTTACCATCGTATTCGCCTCGTTTTTTTAATTAAAATGACACCAAACACGATATAGTTACGATTATTATTACTGCGGCCTCTGTATGCATCGTTGGGCCTCGGAGAGGTCCGTTCGTCAGGCCCTCTTCACCTTCTCACGAACCCGATCCCAACCAATTCCAAATCAGTAAAGTCATAGCATCTCGAAAAGTTCAACAAAAATTACATTTAATTTTATGTATTGGGTTGGCAAATAAGTTCGTTCGGTTTTTTAGAGTGGAATAAATCACAAAAACCGAACGAACTTATTTGCCAACCCAATATTTTTTGAGATAATGAACAGAATGTATGCAATAAACAATTGATTCAAGATTTTTACGAATGTTGACCTTGACAACATATTTTTTGAAGCTGGGTCTCCTTTTGTCAATATTTACCAAATATAGTTTTTCAAACTACTCTTTACTTTCCGTGAACAATAATTTTCAGTGTCGATGTTAATTTTCAAAATATAAAAGGATGCTTTTCCGTGTAAAAAATATAGCTTCTGCAATTAATTCAGATAATTTTGATTTTGCATAAAGATCCGCAATAAATACTTGAATATCCGGATAGTAAAAACCCTATTACAGATTAAATATCGAAAATTCGTAAACTGAAACCTGTTCCTTGACATGAATCATTACCAGTACCAAATTTATTATGTATGGAGAAAAAATATAGTCGCTCAAAACGGTTGGAAACAAATGATTCAATTATTCGAATGTCTGGCTATTAGTCAGCTCACCCTGCCAACTTCCGTAGTTTTACGCCACCCATATAATTTACGTCACGAAGTCATTCGGAGTTGACCACCACGTTCTATGATTAACAAAACACTCAAGTGACCGACGCATTTGCATCAAAATCAGAATAATAATACTGCAACGTGCATCACAACCGGGGTGCGCCACCCCTCACCGAAGAAAGTGGTGTGCAAGCTTCGCGTGACTCATCGTGACTCGAAATCGATTCGGACAGCAATTTTGCACAATAACTTCAATCATTTTCACGAGAGCAATTCATCATCATTTAAATGCGAGATTTGATTATAAGCTGCCAAGAAAAATAGCGAAAATAAATGTTCCCCGTGGGGACGTGTGTCGGCATCAGCAGCCTTTGATTTTAATCAGAGCTTTTAATCCTTTTCATGTTACTGCCACGTTTTTATTGTTCGTAATTAAATCTCCGGCCTTTAATGCGGCATAGAAATGCTCTGCATGAATTCCGAGAGACGACAGTTGGATAAGAATTTGTTTCCCCTCTTGATAACTTTAATAAGCAATAAATAATATGTTTAATGGTGCTAGTCAAGTTTTCTGATGGTTTTAGACGTTTTAGTGTCTTCTGTTTCGTCCATTCAGTTTTGTCAAAAACGAAAAAAATCCGCAGACGCTATTCGTAATATTTTGTGCTTTTTCTATCATCAGATAGCTCCAAACTGGGATCGAAACGTTGATTTTGTTTGACAATTAGCAAAGTTGCTTTATAATTCGTAATAAACGATCGAACCGTTGCGCCGAAAACATTTAAAAATTTATTATCAGCAAATACGATCGATAGAAGAAACATATTTATCAGATAGCTTTTTGTCAAAAGCGCATAAAATCCGCAGACTATTCATAATATTTTGTGCTTTTTCTATCATCAGATAGAATTCTTTACAATATAATAAATTGAACTCTTTTTTATTCGTTAATTTATGATTTTCGCTGATCATAAATGTCTATGCAAGTTCGCTATTCAGAATATTAATCAGAGAAGAATATTTTGTCAGAATTTTATTTGCTGCATATAAAATTCTACCATATTGTTTTAAATTTGATATTAATATTATATTATAAATTTATGTTCGATGTAGAAATGAATATTTGACTTCATGTCTGATAAACAACAATATTTGCTTTAGGAACGTGTTTCAACATTTGTGCAATTAACTGTATACGTAGTCAAACGTATTTTAGTTTGGTTGTATGTATATGATTTTATTGACATGTACTTTTTTATAAATGATTTATAAATAACAATTTCGAAAATCTGGGTCAAAGTTGACCAACACATTACGATTTGCAAGTTAAACATGAATACCTGCCTTGTTATTACATTGTAAGCACGTTTCCCGTTCCCGTCGCCAGTATAGAGTAAAATTTATAGCGGATAGAATGATTAGTGATAATTAAATTTGATATAAGAAGCTTTGAAAAGCATGTCGGCGTTAAATTTTAATTACTGTACGATTATTAAATGGCTGTCTCGCTCGTTTCCATGAACAGGAAATAATGGAATGGTCCAAGAGCGTATAATTAATCCATTAATCTCGGGAGCCTTGGCCAGCCAAATGAAACTGGAGATGGAAAACTTCTAAATGAAGTTTCCTCATAACTGGGGAAACGGAACGTTCATTTTATTTTCATTGGTCAATTTTCTCCCTAACGTAATTTTGCGGATCGTTATTATTGACAGTAGAAATGAAATATTCACAATTTGCGGTGTTCCACAAAAATGATTGATTTTCGTATTTATTATGGCAAAAAGTGTATTTTACTAATTTGTTAACACATTACCGACCGGTGATTATTGCATAATTTTGAAAAATCTATGGTACATGGCAAACACTTTTGAATGGAACCTTCAATAGCAACAGCAATTTTCATTGTGAACTAACAAGTCAACTTCAATAACGTGTCATCTAATAGTTTTATTTAAGATTGTAATGTAAAAGAAAATTTCTATGCTTTCCTTTGATGCAGCACAATTATTGAAAATCCTATTAATAGGCTTCCGGTAGGCAAAGTGTTGAAATAGATAATTTAATTTATTTGTATAACTTAGATTTACGTTCAGAAAAGTGATGAACGTTATGAACTATATAAAATATAGAAAAAATGCTTGTAGCTTATTTTAATTTGAATTATAATCATATTCGACAACAAATAAGGTTGCTATTGCCATTGCAGATTTTCAATAAGTGTACAGGGTGTCTCACGTAAGTGTAACCCCTAGAAAATTTTGTTTACCTTTGATAAAGTAAAAAATTTTTGACGTGTAATTGGAATGGTTTCTCTAAACGCTGATTTTTCTCATAGTTTTCATGTGTTGCATCGCGAAGCTCATAAAAAAATATGTGATATGATCTTCAAGTGACCTTGAACTCAGAAAAATGAAGGTCAAATTTAAATTTTATTTTTAAAGAGACTGGCTTTGCGAGAAATGCTAATACATCTGCAAGTCTGTAGAATATCGAGATAGATTGAGCATGAAATTTTCAATGACTTTATTTACTGTATTATTTTATTAGATGTTCAAAATGGCGAATCTTTACAAAGTGTCAGATACGTGAACTATATCTAAACATTTCGAGAAAGTGAAAAATGTTGAGAAAGTTTTCGGAAGGCATCCACCAGAATCTGAAAACTCGTTCCATTGTGGTTCAGGCCGACACATCCGGTTCTAAATCTTCGCTGTTTCTAAAACTGTTCCCGCCGACCGAAAGGAAAATCTAATACGAGACACAAACGTTCTATAATCGTTCACCTACTTTTGCACCGTGAGACTGTCTCGAACGAAAGCCTACCGGAAAAACATCGGATTATTATTGTAAATCCACGTCGAAACGCATAAGACCGTTTCCAACGAGTTTAGTTCTGGAAACGGAAATGATATCATATCTTTCATTATGCCTGCGATTAATTACGGTTCTAATAATTATAGCGGTAATTAGTAGTGAAATCATCGTATCTGATGAGAATTTATTTTTAAATGGACTGAAATTTTTATAGGTTGCAACACAATTACCCACAATGGCGACGTGTTCTTCTTATTTCTCATGAATAGTCTGCGGGTTTTATGCGTTATGGCAAAAATGAGTAGGTGAAATATGAAACCTGAAGTAAAGTTATTGTTCGAAGAGGTGTACTCTTTTTAAAAGTGCAAGGCCCTTTAAAGCAACTAAACAAGTTTTTATAATCTTCTTTTTAGTGAATGAGTCTGATTCGTCACGTTCCGAAGTGAAACGCTATTCGTTTAGCTGAGCGAGCAAGAAACAGCAAGGTATGCTATTATCATAGAAGTTTTTTGGCAGATCAGTGAAACGTCAACGTGAGCATATTTCGATAATATTTTAATGAATGGGGCATTTCAGCCTTCGTTAATTGCGGCTTGATTATTTAGAAGGGGAACAGATGTGTTCCGCATAAAATGCTGCTGACTTTCTTGCGTGAGATTAAGATATTGTCGTAAAATTTGCTTAATGACTGATTTTGCATTTTATGCGTGTTTGATGGCAATAAAAACGCTCATTCACGTGCACCTGCTGGCTTAGGATCTTCTCTGGCGCGACGGCGACCGATTTCCGGGATGTAGACACTTTTCAATCGGGAGAGTTGCAAGGCAATCAGTGATCCACTTCCCGAACAAATTCATAGATTTCCTGTCTTTCGAATATCGATCTGGAAACGGACGTACAAATTTCGAAATGTTCAGCTGCAACTCAGTTCGTTCGGGACATATCTAAAATACGATTTGATCGAACATTTTTATTGTTAGACCCCCATGCAAATGTAAAAGTATTTATTATTTAACCAATAATTTATGAGATGAGAATAGACATGGTAATATTTGCTATCGATATTAAACAATATTTTACTTTAATGCATTCAATGTTTTAAGTAGACTACAGATTTGACGAATTTGTGACAAAATTGAGGTGGTGAAATTTAAAAAAGGAAAATTTAGAAAATTTGAGACCATCAACATATTATTTCCAATCTATTATAATTATTAAAACGAAGTGATGAAATTTGAAAATACATTATTTCTCCAGCCTATTATAATTGTTAAAACGAAGGGCACATTTCCTATTTAATTCCCATTTCTCACAATATTGATGCTGAAAATTTTGCATAGAGATCCACAATAGAATTATAAGAAACACACAATGTATCTATAGTGCGCGATTATTGTTTGTACAAAAGTGAAGGATCAACAAAATAATTATAAAAATACAATTTCTTCGTATTTTGTTAGAGTTCGTCTTGGAATGTGAATTAGTGATTGAAATAAAAATTATTCAGATCTAGACCGTAAATGAAAACTCGAAAGTAGAAAGATGCGGATCCCAGGGGAGCCAGGTGAAAAATTTGAGAATCCCTGGTGCACGCTGGTTTTACCTGAGGGGTACGCATGCGTCGCAACCGACAGATGTTTCCTCCTCGCCAACTGTTGCACGGTGCGGCGACGAGAGCCGGGACTGCATCTGATTTACGAAAGAAAGAAAGACGAGGAGAAGAAAGGAAGAAAAATTCATTTTTCCCTTCCCGTTCTCGCCCCGTGCCTACCTGAGCCTACGGAAGAAGAGAGAAAGAGAGACAGCTCCGCTCGTCTCTTTGTCGAGTGGCCACGTAGGGTCTCGGTGGACAAGTTACGAGGGGGTGGACAGCCCTTAGACTCCTGAACGTGGCCCTTATGTCCTTATGGACGCGATCAATCGCGCCGATAAGCGTGATCGTGCTGGTCGAGACCTAACCCAACGTAGTACTCGCTCAAAAATAAGATTTATTGGTCACATGAGCTGTAAAGCTACTTAAAAAATTATTACGTAGCTACGGGCCGACACTAAAACATTTTTTGACACATATCCCCGACCGTTCTTTATATTCTGTTTTCTAATAAATTGTGATCTTATCTTCCGTTAATGTTCATGGATTATTTTAATTTATTTCGATTCTACATACACCGTCGTGAGCATATACAGTGGCACACAAAAGTGTTCGTATGCCATTTAAAACAGAATAACTTTTTTATAATTGTGCCAGACGACCTGATGTTTTGTAAGCAATTAGAAGCATTGGTTTACCAAATGATGTGCAAAAAAAGATTTTCCAAAAATTATAATTTACAAGGTTACATGCAAAAATAAAAAAGGCATTCTTTAAAACATTTTTGTTTGGGCCCTTAAAGGAAATTTAAAATATATACATATTTTGTAGATTTATAGTAGTTATACACATGCTGAAAATTTCATCGAAAACGATTGAGATACACACGAGCCACGAGCGGTTAAAAATGGTGAAAATCGTAGTTTTTTTACGATTTTTTATCAGTTTCTGCTTCAAATCCACAGAATCGTACATCTTTTGATGCGTGTCGTTTTTTCCTGCGTCAACCGATTTCGATGAAATTTTCAATATGTGTATAACTAACATAGATCTACAAAACGTATATTTTAAATTTTCATTAAGGGACCAAGTAAAAAAGTTTTAAAAAATACCTTTTTTCTTTTTGCATGTAACCTTGTAAATTATAATTTTTGAAAAATTTTTGTTGCGCATCATTTAGCAAATCAATGCTTCTAATTGAAAATATAATATGTATAATTGGATATAGGCCCCCATAAAAATGTTGTAAACAACAGCTTTTAGTATTTTCTCTGTAACTCCGACCAATTGTAACTTTCTCAAAAAATTTTTGCACATCTTGTAGTAAACTAATTGCTCTAACTGCTCAAAAAATATCCAAGTCGTATGATTCGATATTAAAAAAGTGGTTCACGGTGTATAAAGTGCGATCGGCGATCGGGCAACTAATTGTGAGCAGGAAGAGCAATATGGCGATGGGACGGAAGAAAATAGGACGAGGAGAACTGTGGCACGAGACTCTCGACAAGCAGCCCTTGGAAAGGTATCCGGCTGCGTGAATCGCAGCGAAAAAAAAAGGAAGCAGAGACGCGACCGAGACTGGAAAACGGAGGAAGAGAGAACGATAGAGGCGACCAGAAACCGGACGAGGACAGTTATAGAAGCAGGTGATACGAAAGATCTGCTTCTTGGTCGTGACCGGTTCCTGGATCATGGATACGCGGTTTACTGCCGCTTAATAAGCTGTAATAAGAACTGCCGGTACCCTTGCCACTCGATATTCCGTACGCGATATATCTCGCCGATGCGATTGTAACACGAATCGTAGAGGCGAGCAGGTGGTTCGTGGATCGTTTCGACTTCGATCATGCTGTCCTGTCCACCCGAACGGACCCCGTTCTAACAATCCTACCCAAACCGCTGTCTTCGTTGCGGTTAGACTTCTCGGCTTTTGATTGGTCTGCCTCGCCTCGCTCCAGACAGGATAATGGGATAATTGCTATAATTGATGTTACGAGGGCGCGATTAAACCATTTGTTATCTTATGTCAAAAGTGATACCACCCCACGGCGTTCCGCATCAAGCGGCTCCTTTATCTTGGTTTTGTAAACTCGATCGTTGCGAGCGATAGCGATTTTTTTAATACTAACCAGTCGGAATTATTGTAGAATACCAGCTACTGTTTGAAACTTTACAAGTATAATCTCTGTATACATACACTGCTATTAACTAAAATAAATTGAATCGATTTTTTGAAGAATTTTTAAAAATTGCAGTCTTTGTATCTACTAGAAGTAGAATACATGTTTTGAATTTTATGACAAATATAGACAAGTGAAATACAAAACTGTGAAGACATTAAAAGGATTTAAGAATGTTATTACATTATCTTTGATTTACTACAACTATCAAAAGAAGGTGTACTACTCATATAACTTCTGCTCCTCACAATTGACATGAAAATGAAATAAATTTTTTTATAAAAATTCAGTCTATAGTTGTTACCCTTTCATTCCCATGCTTTTCTTTAATACGAAAATATCTCTGATTTTGTTTTGTCATTCTTCGCATATAATTTGTAAGATAAAAATAGTTAACGCTAAAACTACCGAGCCTCAAAGGTAACTGGTACATGTTCCCTGATAAAAATGGCAACTCATCACATGGCACATCAGTTTTATTATTTTAAAAAATCTCGAACCGGTCATTTTGACCGGTGGTGGTAGGTTTAGTATTAAGTAAGAGGAAGCTTAAATGATCGCGTTATTTAACAATACGAAAATACTAATATATTATTAATTTCGTGCACAATATTTCCAGAAGAACCACTGTCCCTGAAGGTATTACGTCTCCAGGTGGGGATCAGAAATGACTGGTTACACGTGTAGAAGCTACACAGTGGATCGGTAGCCGAGTCCAGAGGCTTAGTTTCTCCCTGGTTAATGAGCGATCCGATATTTCAGGAAGATCGGTAACTCGCCACGGTAAGAATCCCGATCAATATTTATCTCCGTTGATCTCCCGGCTCCCGTGAGATTCTAAACAGCTTGTCTCTTCCTCCACAGCCTCCAAGTTGAGCCACCTTCCTCTCGTCTCGATTCCTACCTCGAGGTCTTGTTCCTGTTGGTCGACCATGCCACGTTCAAATCTCGGTCGTCGTCGAGGGGGAGGCGATTGCTTAACGACGCCAACCACCTGCCCCGTTGAAGAGGAACACGTGCTGCCGCTACGAGGCAGCTGCAACCCAAAGGATGACTCGTATATACGTCGGGACCGGCTTCCCCTGTTTTTCGAGGTGTTGGGAGTGTTGGGCTTTGCAGGACACAGGTACGCGACCGGCACGGGGCCTTGGATCACCGTTCCGGAGCCGTGCCTTGTTGCTCACTTCTCGAACTTTCAATCCTCCTCGTCTTAAAACTATGATGTCTTACCTTTAGAGTCTAAGGGTTATGGTCTAAGTCTTAGATCAGAGAGTATATGACAGTGTTAATGCCCGGGGTTTTTGTGCCTCTATTTTTTATAGCGTAGACGAGATAGGTCAGAACCTTTTTAGTAACATTTATGGTTGGCGAACGGTGGCCAACGGTTGGGAGTTGGTTGGAATATGGTTGGATGTCTACAAATCCCCAATGATGACTGCGAACGGTGAAAAAGAATAGGCGTGGCAGAGTTTGAGTAAATCTAGTTATGGCTGCCATGAAATCATCAAAACCTTACGAAGGCGGACGGGAACAAAAGTGACCACAGGGATTGTAGAGTTCGCTTTCTGAAGAAGGAGATCTATCGTGTAGAAGCTGTCCACCTGGCTTCAGTTATTCAAGACTAATAACATTTTGATGGTCGTTGAGGGGTGGACAGGTTTCGATAACGACAGTAGAACATATTGTTAGCACTGTTCCTTTGGGAAAGGAGAGAGATAAAGCAGATGTCGAGTGCAAGATCTATTTTGCTGTCTCAGTGCAGAATGTGTTGAATAGGCACGGTTTCGACACTCTCGATTACGATGGGGTGAGGGCTATGCCCCATGGAACAGTTTCTGTATTTGCTTTGTCTAGAACACCATAGTATGGTCTTGTATAAAATTACAGCATGATTGGACACTGATCAGAGAGCAGAACTGGGCTTTTATTTGAAATGAAAATTATGAAAAAAGTATTCTCATACTTTATATAAAGAAATTATATATTTACCGACGATTAAATATATTTGGGAACTTTCATAAAGATGGAACATAATTAATTAACAATAGGAAATATGATCTTGGAAACAATGATCTTGGAACGATAGTTCTTTCAACCAAATACATTTCTACGTTAAACTTAACGCACCACTAAAAATTGCTGTACCTTATTCAAAGTATTATTTACGTTATTAAAGAGATCGGTATCTATTCAATTACTAAACATTTAGGTATTATATGAGGTATTATACCAATTTCATATCTATTCTAAAAATATTCTAAGTTCTAAGTTATAAGTTAAATATTCTAATATTCTAATATTCTAGAAATATTCTAGATCAGAAGAAATGTTTAATTTTCCAGTTAAAATAGCTCCGAGTGCAAAGGCTTAATTTCACCAAAAAATTGCAACAAAAACATTCCAATTTTAGGTAACTCGCATTGAATCAATTTTTAAATGGAGTATTTTTTTTTTGAAATCATTTATTTCACACTTATTTGAAATAATAGCAATTTCAAATATTTCTTTATTTCAAGTTTGTCAGAAGAAATAACCCTCAAAAGACTATCGTAAGACAAAAGACAACAAAGGGTGTCTGTATGAACTGGACTGAAACCTGATACATAATCAGATGGACTGACATAATATTAAAGGACGATTTCACAATTATCTGAAATCATTATTCCAAATAATTATAAAATAACATATTATTTGAAATAATGTTTCAAGTAATGTTATTTCAAAAGTGAACACAGACATGGAAGTACGAGTGAAAAATTGCACCGATAGCGCGAGATCGCATGATTGGTGTCATTTTTTTGTAGAATTGAGAAAGAAATGCATTGATAACGGTTCGCCTGACTCCAGGGCTGACGAAAACAGAAGCCCCACAAGAGACGCGGAAGTGAGGATCGCCTTACGAGGACACGAGGGAGGTTGGAAGTAGAGAAGGAAGGTCCGACAAATGGCAGCTGCCCTTGGGCACGTGGTCCATACCGTTACCTGAACTATTCCTTCAATTTAAGATCTCCTTTTCCACGCTTTTCTGTGTACTTTCTTCACGCATAGTGGAGAAGGTTTCCTCTGTTGGCCAAAAGCTAACAAAGAGGCAGCTTGGGTTACAGAAACCAGCTCAGACGGCTTCTCTACGGATAGAAAAGATTCTTTTATCTCAGCTGATTGTTCTAGAGATTGGAACGTGTGCATTGTCGGGCGCTGTGGGCTAGAAATTATCCTACTTTGAATGTAATAATTGATCGTTTAGAACGACATAGAAAATTAGGTTTGTTGATTTATGTTTTCTGTTCGAAATCGTCCATTGGACCTATTTAAAAAAAAAAACATTTTATATATACAAGTAAAGTTAATAGGATCTGTATGAAAAAAATATAATGCATAGTAGCTCATTGAATATTTGAAATATTCTGAAAATTTTATTGTACATACAGGGTAAAGTGCCCAAATGTGGTATAGTCGCCTGTTATGGTATAGTCACCTTATGCCTTATATAATATCTTGTAAAGGAGAAGTCGCACTCTAACGAGAAAATCCTCAAACAATAGTTTACCATGTTTACTCAACAGTGTGCAGTGCATTCATACCATTTTATAGATTTTAGTATCGATCCTCCACGTGTTGAATATTTTTGTGATTCGATTTTCGATGGTATCTTTTTCGAGGAAGATAAGTGATTTTGAAATGTTTGAACATATCTGTAGTTTCAGTTTACTTATATTAATGTTTTCCAACTGTTGGTTTGGGCTGAAATTCATTTTCTGTCTGTCAGTAACTAGTATTATCAGTCCACGTGGAGTTCCCAATATGGCACTACCAAGGTACAACTAAAGGTTTACCATATTGAGAACCCCTTTCACTGGAACCTGCAAATGACACGCCACAAAAAAAATATTTTTCCCAGGCTGTATTAATTTTTGAACAAACTTGACCCCAGAATCTTATAGGGAGGAAATGCATCTACAACTGGTAATTTTATGGACGAAAAAGAGCATTCTAAAATAATCAAAAAATGTCATCAACAAAAAGTGGTTCATATTTCGGCACTTTACCCTATTGTTCTATTAATAAAATTATATATAAATACATACTTCATGAAATTTCATTCTTAATCGTTCTAACAAAATAATTCTTACCACTGTTTATTTTTTATTATTTATTATTAATTGTAAGTATATAACCATGCCCTGTATCCGATAGTCCATATATGCAGGTACCCTAAATTTTTTTCAACTGTGATGGTATAAAAACATTTTGTATGCAAATTGCTAATAAATTTCATATTCCATTTTAACTTTGAAAGTAATAGTCACTTCAAGATTATATTATTTGTTAATCTCTCCGAGTACATATGTAAGGGAAACAATATACAAGTAGAAATGCAAATAAATAAAGTACGGATAAGTACGTACAGTGGATAATTAAATTATTAAAGCTGCTGAAGAATATATTTATTATTTATGTGATACATAATATATAAAATACTCTTTATATCATCACAATTGAAGGAGATATTAGGTGATAATTTTAAAGATATCTTCTAGTATAATAATTATGCTTTCATACTGTATAATATAACATACAGTATTGTCATCAATCAATCTGTAATGGTGTTCGAAATTAGTATTCCACTAAGCTACCTAAACTACGTTTTGTATAATACAAATTGTAGTATTTCTATAAAAAATAAGAAAAATATTTTGTTACAAGTGAAGTTAACAAACTATGTCACCACGAACCAGTTGGACAATTTACTACTAGTTCAATAATCGAGTCTTAGAATTTCGTAGGTAGCAGTATTAAAAAGATTCTAATCTTAATTCACCGATGCTCCGCCAGTATAATCTGATTTGTCTAATATCTCCATAGAAACGTTCCCGGTAAGAGCATCTAGATTCTCAGAAATTCTTCATTCCAGCAATGAAACCCAATATCGGGGTATTACAACCGGATATAGTAATATTGCCGAACAAAGGATGCCAGAGCCTCTGGTCGTGATTAACGATGCTAAGACGAGCCGCACGGATGCGGATATAACGAAACCCGCATACTAATAGCCGCCGGATGCCTTCAAACGTTTGTCTATTTTATTGTGGATGTACTTCATCATTCCCGTAATTTGGTCCGTCTTTATTATGTCAAGGACTGAATCACATTACGCATGCGTGGGTAACTTCAAAATTGGTGCTTCTCTTGGCCAAGCAAAATCATGCAAACGAGATCTCACACACACAGTTTGTCCTTCCGCAGCACGATACTCAATTCTCTCTCTCTAACACTGTTTATAAAAATTGCGGGAATCATAAGACAGTTTACAACAAAAATATTCCAACCATTTTGTTTTTGTAATTTAGTCTAACAAGGGAAGGATCCTGACGATGGTATATGGATCCCTAATGATGTCTGCAAAATATTAGGTATAGTTACTCAATAGTTTTAAAGATATAAACAATTGAACTTTCACGCAACCTGCTTACACGACTAATGGAACTTCGAAAACTTGAGCTGCAAATCATGGTATATCAACAAGGTATGATAGTTTAATTGTTTATATCTTTAAAACTATTGAGTAACTACACCTAATATTTTGCAGACATCATTAGGGATCCATATATCATCGACTCACAAAAAATTATCAAAATCGAAGTCGGACACTATGGGTCCTTCCCTTGTAAAATGATTTAAATGTTCATAAATGTTCCTATCTTTTTTACCATTGATGAAAATTCTCAATGGTAAAAGTATAATTTCGAAATAAGAATATTATTTGCAATATTCTTTTGCTGTCTCCATACCACTCAAATTGGATAATAAATATTTTTGTGATGGTAAGCCTTGATACTGATTATGGAGCTTTTAAGTTATCATGAAGCTCAGTGGACAGAAATAATAAGTTATTAAATAATTATCTCGACTCAGTTCAATTTATTTCAGAAATCCTGTCATAAAAGTGAATCACCTTCTGAAGAATCAGATCGCGGGACATTTGCGCCACGTGTATATAAATCTGACAAGTTGCAATCATCCAAGTAGATAAATACGACAAGACGTTATTGGCTGTAGATAGTACAGAAAACTGCATCGAGTCGGTAACATATTTAACGCGCAGCGTGCGACCAAATGAGGTTTGCTTTTCGAATGTCAGATTGCGCTAGAATGAGGAAATAACCGGCAACATGAAAAATCAGCTTTACGCAAACAATTATTATTATGAAAGCAATTTGTTAGAGATAATTATTATCTTGCATTACATTTCGTAATATTTGTACACGTTTTAACGAGATATTCGCTACAATTCAATTAAAAGTGAAAGTTTATACGGTTTTACATTTCAATTTTCGAAAACCACATTTTCATTATTCTTCTCTTTCGCGCAGAGCTTGCAAAGTGAATATTAGATTCCCAACGGAGAGAGCAACATAGCTTCGCTGCAGTTTTATCATTATTCCTGGAATGCAATTATGCAACTGAGCGGTCTCGAGAAATCTTACACGTGCAGGATAGCAGCATCATCGCAAGGGAGATGCAACATTTATATACACAATAATCTCCCGGTGAGTTTGAGAAACTTCATTCGATGATTTCACTTTGCTGGATAAAATATATTTTGTAACATCTAAAGAATCGGCCACGTCTTTAAACAGTGGCATTCATATCGATGTTTCTCTGGCCAAAGTTTTCTATTTTTACTCTGCAAATAATTTAACTTTGACAGTTTCACTTTATGAGACCAGTAGAGTTGAAAAGTTATGAAATGAACACATTAACCTTTTGCGGAGTGGAAATATGTATATAAAAGTATTCATGAAAAAGTTGTTGCACCCCACTCTTTGGCCTTGATCTAAGGGAACGGAGAAACCGTAGGATCTACGAAAAACGAATGTCCCCTTCACTGCGAGGCACTGGTAGAGATTAGGGTCGTGGGTCTACTAGTCCATGTGGGTTGGCAAGAAAGTAATTTTGGTATTTTAAGGTGAAATAGAGCCCAATTTATTTATTCACGCAATGAACTTTGATGAATAAGATATTTTCCCTTTTGTTCGATGATCATTTGCCAAAAAGAATAACTAAGAAAATATTTTACCGATTAAAGTTCATCGCTTGAATAAAGAAATTCGGTTTTATTTCACCATAAAATACCGAAATTACTTTCTCGTCAATCCAATAGAACCACAGGATCTAAGAAACAGCACGGATCTGAGAGTTTTTCTTAGATCAAGGCTTTACTGTAAAATGAATTGTACTAAATTTAATATAAGAAATTGCTAAATTTCTCTTTGTGTTCAACCGTTCTGTATAACTCACTTAACGGACTGACCGTAGAATTAAGGCGTCAAGCAAAAGTGATTCGCGTTTTAGGCAATCGATAAACGGCCGAAACATAATCGAGCAGCGGAGTCGGGGTCACCGACCAGAGTGCTTACATTATCCATTTCGCGTTGCCAGGTTATCGATCTGTGAACAGGCGCCTTGACCGACCTCCGATGCACCGTCAAGTGCAAGTGCAAAAGCTCTCTCACCTTTCCTCTCTTGAGCAGGAAGGATCTGGCGCGCGCATCGTGCTAGACAGATAATCGAACATCGTACGTCCTATGCAGATTTAAGTTTGTTCTGTACCAAACAGCTCTCGGTTTGGTTCCCGACTAGCGTAAATTCGCGACGCCAATTGTTGATCCGAGGGGCGTTGCGTATGCCTCAATTACAAATAACCTGACAATTCAATTTATTTCGGGACACGGTGCAATTATGGGGTCGACGCGTTCGTTATTAAAGCTCCTGTCACATGAAATTCGTTGTAAAACTCTCGAATGCAACGTACTAAAAATGAACGATGTTCTTTAAACAATGCACGATGCGATAAAATCAATCTGAACGAACATATTATCACAGCTTGTCAGCTAAATGTTGATGTAAAAGGGTATTGCTGCAGTAATGAGAAATTCAAAGGATGAATTAGAACAATAAATTCGTGTAAGAACCTGCTATTGTACTTACATAAACCACACATTCACTTATAATACGAATACATGAAATCTGTAAATTACAACGTTACATATTCATGAGAGTAATAAAAGGAACTTTGACATTTATGCAGAGCCATTTCCAGATATATGAAAAAGTGATGTAGACTGAGGTATATAAAAATATAAATGCTTAAAAGCTAATTTATAGAAGTGAAACCACGAAGTAGAAATTTCATAATTATTGAAAATGGAGAGGTACATACGAAAAATTATTAAATTAATTAATTTAAAAGCTTTAATTTCGAAATAAACTCCAATTAAGCTCTTATAACTTTGAACGAACGTGTTTACTCGTGTTAGAGCCCCTATACATCTGAAAGTGTAAAGTAAACTAAATATATCTTGTTTAAAATCTTGTACAGGGTGTATAAAAATTATATGTCACGACTACCTTTTCCAGCGATCCAGAGCTATAGGATACATTTATAATAGCCAGGACCGAACATTTTTTTCACCCTGTACTATACTAACTTGGTTATTTGACAATACGTCTGTTGCAACAAGCTAATATTATTATCGGAGAGTTCGGAGCATGGACACCAGTGCGTATCGCGCGTCTATCGATCTTTTGGCTGCCGCGTGGTTTGGAACTGTGACTCCAAGTGCAAGTGCAAGCACGGGAAACTCTTTCGGTCGTTGCCCGCGACTTGAACACGTTTAATCTATCTTCTGCCACCCGAGTGAGCCCCTCGTGCTCTCTTATGTATCTATCGCGCTCTGTCGAGGAGATACGGCCGAGCAGTTCCCTAGAAAGCGTCGCGTATTCTTCAACATTCATGCAAATTTTCACGCATCGCGAACCTGCTGATCTGAATTTAGTTCGGATTAAATCGACACGTCGATTTCTTATACATAGAGCAAATAAGATAGTACAGTATTTTATCGATAATTGTCCCGAACACGGGTCTGCCCAGGGACAATTATCAGCCAGGGATACTGTTCTCTGATTTTTGCCGAACATAGAAAGGGATAGTGGAGCTCGAGACACCTCGGTCGCCGAGAAGTGTAAGATGAGACTTTGACCAACATATTCGTGGTATTTTTCTAATGAAAATCATGCCAAATATGATATGATTCCAATTATATTTACTTGTGTAATGTAGGATCAAAGATATCTTTTGTCTGAATATTCACAAATCTCCGTCTGAGATTTACAAAAACGTCTTACTCTGTCAACCGTCACAATAACGGTAAATCAATAACGGTAACGACGTCGCGTCGTTGTTGTTCCTAATATCTACATTCAGCAGAGTTCACAACGGCATCACCACCCTACAGTAATGAACGATGAAAGATTTCGACGCAAAAAGGACAGCGTATGGGAAAGAAAGAGACGCGGAGAGTCGCAGCGCGACGGCACAGTTCAAAGAACTTCCCATACGCTGTTCCTCCTTGCGTTCGAAACTTTCGTCGTCCATTACACAAGTAAATATCATCGGAATTATATCAATTTGGTATTATTTTCATTAGAAAATTGCCACGAATATGTTGTTGAAAGTTCCATAAAAAATAATGAAAAATAGAAAAGTTTTGTCATTTAAAATAATTAATTGAGTAATTTAATTCATTTTAAAAGGCAATTTTACTGAACATGACAAAAGATTTGTTATTTAATAATTTAATTTAATTTGTTATTTTTATTAACATATGCATGAGTATACCTTGAACTAGAATTATTTATTGTTCATAATTATAATCTTAACTATGTAAAGATGTAGAAGATATGCAGTTATCGAATAAAGCATAATTTATGAAGTCTTAAACGGTCTAACAACAAGGTCAGAATTAAAAATTTGATTAATCTCTACCGAAAGCATTTTGTCAAACTATTGTTCACTTAGGATTCTATACATATATCACGTTATTAGTGCATACAAACATTCGCATACCTCCAGTGGATCCAGTAACCCCGTGGGTTATACTAAGCCGCACTTTCACCTCCACAATAGTGAGATGGGCGGTAACCTTAGATTTGCATAATGAATGCCCACGATTGAAAGCTCAAACGCTTGCTTGCGAGCTATGTTACTGTCGTAATGGAATATTTGTCTATAATTAGATAACATGCGGAAAAGAAAGTACTGACAATTATTTGCAAACATAAATATTTTTGGTTTTTAGTTGGCTGCTAAACGCAATAGAAAAACATTCAGAAAAGAAATTTGTTCTTGAAAAATGAAATTGAATGGGTGAAATATAAAACAGTAAAAGATTAGAACAATCTGAGTATATTGTTATGATGTTTGCAATGTAAAAGATCTATTAAGGGATGAAATGAATTTTTATTTAACTCCCACTGTCCACAATCGTTGCAGAACAGTTTTAGTTTGCATAAAGATCCGCAGTCGAGTAATACACTTTCATTTATTCCCACCCTTATTTAAACAAACAAGTGTTATGTGCACTTAACCCTTGTGTAGTCAACCAAAATGTATAGATTATTAAAAACCTTTCTGTATTTAACATGCTTGTTATAAGTTTGCTATAAATTAATATATTAGCGAGTAAAGAATGGACATTCAGAGAAATTTTGTAATATTTTTTAGAGGAACATTAACAAACTGAAATACAGTAAATGGGTACCCGGTTGATTACACAAGGGTTAACATGCTGCACTTCATCTGCATTTCAAAGCAAAGTTTACTTTTAGAAAATTTGGTATTCGGTACAGTATTGTTGCTCCAATCAACGAATTTTGAAGCGGACAGAACAGAGTGTGCGAGTTTTGAATTGAACTATCTCGAACTAACTCGAAATCGGAACCAGGAGAAAATTCATTGGATGCTGGTCTGAATGCAGCAGCTCACCGGGCAAAGTTCACGTTGCAATCGTTCAGCAGCGTCAATTGTCGACAATTTGTCGTTTTGCGGCCTGTCATTGTGCCGTACCACGAGCCTGTATACTCAAGGGGCTATCGACCACGTCGTGAAAATCGATTCGTTACATTACGCGCGTAGATTGATCTCTTGTTTTATTGTGCGTAAAATTCATACTAGAAATTCGCCATGAATACTTGATCCAATCCCTTCTCTCGGATTGAATGTCGCACAAGAGAATGAAGTAGCTTTGATGAAAGCTAGTTCTTGCAAAATTGTTTATCACATTTATTTTTCACATGATAATCCTCCAATGGGGTTGGGTCTCTGAGAATCATTGCCTTAGATGAAGTACAGTAAAGCCTTGGTTCTAAGAGAAACCTTCGAGTCTGTGCTGTTTCTTAGATCCTGTGGTTCTACTATTCTTTGTGACACTACATACCGTCAATTGAACCACTAAATACAGTTGAAATCATATCGTGTTTAGTGTGATTTTAATCAGAAAAATCTCACAAATAGGTTGGTGAAAGTCTCATAAAAAAATAACGAAAAATAAAGAAGTTTCATAATTGTATTAGTAGTGGTTCACACCAATATACCTGACCCCGTATCGGATTACGCGATGTGTTCACACTGTTCGGCGACCGAGACAGCTCAAGCTTCTCGGCCCCTCGCGGGGTATGCCCTGCAGTGGAAGGGATATTCGTTTTTCTTAGATTCTACGGTTTCCGTTTTCTTAGATCAAGGCTTTACTATTGGTGCAGAGTGCAATCGTTTATGTTTGCCATTTATTTTAACTGGTGAGTAGATGTAAATGTTTCTTCAACAGCATAAGAGCTGTTTTCACTCTTCATGAGGAGACTGTAGATTTTATGTGTGTCCGTGTGACGTAATTGAATCAGTAACATGTTAAAATTATCAAGAAGAAAAGTACATCTTTATCTAATTTTCATTTCTTATAATTAACATAGAAAAATGTTTATTTTGCGTAAAAATCCGCGGTCTACTCGCGAATGTCAGCAAATAAAACAGAACATGTATGGAATACTGTTATTAGAACTACTTTTTGCCTAAATTGCAGGAGAACCGGCGACTACCACTCCTTCTAAAAGTGGAGCACTTCGTTCATCTGGTGAAATGTGGATCAGGCAACGTTAGGGTCAAAAACAACAAAGTAGGCGTTTTTGCGGGACTCGGAACACCAACGACGCGTCGTTTTTCATGCGAACGGTCCTACTTACGAATTAGTTAGGCTACGTGTCAATTGACACCAATTGAGCAACGGCACCGCAGAGTCGTCACTAGCTGTCTTTCCAACGAACCGCTCCCTACTTTTCTGTCAATAGGCAACTTTAAATCTGCTCCTTTGTTGCATCGAGTATAATCGTCGAGATACAGCAATGCCTCGATACATATATGTGAAAGAAATGTATACGATATTTCCGAAAATTTAACCCATTAAAAGTAAAGTACGTAAGAAAAGAAAGAAGTACCTGGCCATATTTATTACGTTGGCAACTGAGTTCGCGATCTCCACATTTTCTCAAAGAAAGTTATTTATATACAGGGTGTCCCAAAATTCCTTCAACAGCCGCAAATGGGAGCTTCCTCAGATCATTTGAAGCAACATTTTCCTTTGCAAAAATGTCATCCACGGCTTTGTGTAGGAGTTATTAACGAAAAATACGGACCAATCAGAGCGGCCAATCGACAGTCGGCGCGCCGGGCAGACTGTGCTGTTGACGGAATTTTGGGATACCCTGTATATTTTTTAAGCACAAATATTTTATATGAAATTAATCGCAAAATTCGGAGCTTTCCAATGATATACAGTTCAAAAGGAATGGTCACTGAATGAGGTTATAATAATACAATAAAAGAATTACGAAACAAAAGGTCACGAATTTAGTTGCCAACCTAATAAAAACACAGTAAGTGTTTAATTGAACAGTTCTGGGAACATATGTGTTATTACGAATTTTATCTAATACTTTAAATGCAATGAATCAATCATTGTACAACACAATTTCTACATAAACATATTGTTTGCCATTATATCTTACAATTATACTGGATGCTTCTTTCTTTTGCACAGTAATGTATATCGAGGCATTGCTGTAATGCATTGTGGAAACAAGGTGGTTTGTCATGTTTTAACTATATTATGCTAAATAATATTAATAATTGGAATTTTCCAAGGACTTACCACTGTCAAGCTATCCAATTCGCCAAGCCATTCATTCAAAAGCTGCTCTGGGTCTGTCTCGTTGTCACTGTCCTCGGCTTCTTCCTCGTAACGCTCCATGATGTCGGTCTTTAATCCAGCTTACGACCGCGGCCTATATTGTTCTTTCCACTTCCTGCGGACACACAAAACGTTTCACGTTAATTCGTTTGCTTAAACGCGTACTATCCACGTACTATAGATAATTAAGGAAGCCGCTACTTTCAGGGGCTCACGAAAACTCACTACATGCAAGCTGGAAGTACTGTGCGGTAGCCATTCCCATCTTTTTCCCTTGCGATCATTTGTTTACGATGGTACTACGGCTCAAATGTCCGCAACATATTAATAAACTGCGGATCTTTATACAAAATAAAAACGTTTTGCATTGATTGTGAGAAGAAGGAATAACATAAAAATTTATTTCACCCCTTAACGACCTTGTTACATTAAAGGAACATTACAACATTCTTGAATTTTTCAAATCTTTTACTGTTTTACATCTCGCCCAACCAATTTCTTCATAAATGCATAAAGGTCCGCAATCTACATATTAATATTCCAGAATTTGGTAGATTGGTCTAACTATTATATTATTATATAAATAAATAAATTCGGACTCTCGGCTTCACTCACATACAATTAGTATAATATAATATATGTAATTTCATACATAATAATCTTTTGCTTTTTAAGTGAACTATACAAACTATAAAGTATTCATGAATTTTGAACAAAACGACGTAAAAGGAATTTGAATTGTTCATATGTTAATATGTTGTTTCTCAATCTCGTTCATCCTTTTTCTGTAATATTTAATTTATAACAAATAACAGCTGTACAAATTAATTCATGGTATATTCACGATTAATCAATTGTAACTTTGTTTTATTGTATTATATATTCTCTATTATTTCTTTATTCTATGAAATTATGATATTTTCAAGTATTCTATATAATTTGGTTGATTAATGAACAACTTTATAAAAACTTCAATTTTATTTTCCTTCATCTTTTTCATTTCAATTAAAAATTAAATTAATGTAAAACAGGCTCTCTTTTAAAATTGGAAAATGTACTAAAATAGTTTGCATTATATTTGCTGTAAACTTTTATATACTACATATTTCCATGACCCAAAAACAGAGAATAATCTAAAATAATATTATTTCCTTTTTCCTGCAAATTTTTTGGTCACTTTCTTATTCATCACTTCGGTGCAAGGCAGCAGCCATCATTGTACGGTTCATCCAAAATTCAACACGGTCCATACGTTGGGAAACGCTGCTGTAGTGACTTGAAAAATTGGCAATGTTACAGTACTCGACGTGGAGCACCTCTTATATATTTTATAACAATCCGTAAAACTTGAAATAGGTTTTTCTCGTGACAAAATTTCGAGAGTCGGTGGATGTGACATCTCGTTAAGCAATTACTCGATATAACCCTTTCGATACAGCTTCGTTTTTCATCACTGGACTTGCAAATTTTTATGCAAAATAAAAATTTTATGTGTAAGTTGTAAGAAGGTCCTTTTTTCCTTAATAATTGTGAAAGATTGGAAATGAAATAGTGATATTCTCAAATTTTTTTAGTCTTCCTTCTTGCTATTTTCAATTTCACCTACTTAATTTTACCATAAATGCAGAAAATCCGTCTATTATCATTGAACATGTCTATTTGAGTATCAAGAAGAAAATTGTAAAATTTGTTTCTTTTTCTACTTATAGTGATATAAATAATTGTTATGTTTCTGTTGGCACGCGAATGCATGCAATATGGAACACGTTGAGTGTTCTTAATGTGGAACACTTAATATCAGACGACGACGTTAATGATGTTAATGATGCAGAATGTTTATTTTATGGGGGCAATTACAAGTGATAGTAATGGTGAAAAATGGGTCCATGCATTTCCAGTTTTCATTTGGGTCACGAAGAATGCGGTTCTTCAGGTGTGTTATTTATATGCTCGATATGTAGAAGACGTAGGGTTAACATGATAGAATATAAATTTAAAACATAGATGATAGAAGTTTTCATGTTATTCCATATACGTTCCATATACATATGCTTTGACATACGCGTTAGAAAATATTTAATATCACGAGTGGGGAGAGGAGTCATCTGTGGCTCGCAAGCCGCAAGTTGCCCAAGCCTGATCTATAAAGGATATCCGCTTTATTAACATCTTACTCTACGATTTATTTTACGGTTTCAATGATTAGAACTTTTCTGTAGATCATAATTTATATCTATTGTATGCCTACGAGGTGTGGCAATTAAATAACGAGACTGGTGTGAGAAATATGATTTAGTGCAAATAAAGTTAGATGTTACTTTTATCCCCTTCAACATACTCTCCTCCCCTATCTATACATCGCTACATACGTGTCTTCCATTGTTCAAAACAATTCTGTAGGTTATCAGCTGGCACCCTCTTCAACAGCTCTGCCATTTTGTTTTTACATGTTCAACAGACTGAAAATGTGTTCCCTTAAATGCACTTTTGACTTTTGGGAAGAGGTAGAAGTCACACGATGCGAGATCTGGCGAATACGGAGGATGATCAAGCACAGGAATGCGCTTGTCCGCTAAAAACTGCTTCACAAATTGTGGGCTAGTGCGTTGTCCTGATCGCGGCACTGCAACGCAACAGTGACCTCTACAATTAACGCTAGACAAGAAACAAAAGCAGACAGATAGACAAAACTACGAATGCTCCGGAAGCATGAAAATCAACGACCTACTAATGACAACCTCGCCCGATGCTGTTGCGTGATGGAAAGTGCCCAGTCTCGTTATTTAATTGCCACACCTCGTACACGTTCTCCAAATAGCTGTACATTAACAAAACCAAAATAGAATTTTAGTTCGGTTTAAAGGAAATTATTAACATACATTTTTATCGGAATCTGTTCAGAATATTCATCACGAGTCAGACACGATATTGTAAGGCAAGAGGTTAATTTCGGTGCGCTTTGACACCGGCTCTATTTCAAAAAATCAATTGCAAAATTTGTACCGAATAAACAGACAGATAGACAGACACACAGACAAGAAAGCGAGCTGATAAAAACGTGGTAAAAAGCATGTGTTGCTTTTGAAATCAGACATTTCGGAATTAGGCGTATTCCCCCGGAACATTTGAAACAGAAGTATCACCCCCTAGAAACGGAAATCTCGTTAATGGGGCGTATAAACGATTCAAAAGTCTACCGTGGTTGTACGTGAGTGACAAGCGTTGCCAGAGTTCGCGGTGCTGCGAATCGCGTGCGATTTCCGAAGAAACGCGTCACGTCGCGGCATTTCCACGCCGGCGAATATATTATAGAACGCACGCAAGAAGCAAACGGGTAATTCAGTCTGCCGCGCCCTTCGAATAGCCTGACACTGACATCCCAAATGACGATCGGGCTTGTCCTCTATACACGATTTATCGGCGGCATTATCGAAACAGGGAGCTGCGCTTGCTGCCGCCAATTTCGGAGGGAATCACCGGACGCTTAATGCTTAATTCCCACTATCGCTTAAGGGACAGTTTGATAATGCCCGTGTCAAACGTTCAAAGTACCTTTATAGCGTTAACCCTTCAGTGTCCTGCGCCGACCCTTACTCGAAACTAGGGGCACGTCCCTTCACATCGCTAAAAAATAGCTCATTTTTAGAATCTGCAGTCGATTAACTTAGATAAGTTATACTCTTTTGAAAAAATACATAATAGCACCGTTAGTGCATTAATGTATAGATTGCGGATCTGTATGCAAAATAAAACAGGTTTGCATTGATTGCAAGACACAGCGACCAAATAAAAATTTCATTCTTCTTTTGATGATCTTGTTAAGGTGAAACTAATACACTAGTGGCCTTAAATCTTTTTAATAACTCCACTGTTTTAAATTGTACGTACCCATTTTTGTCATAAATGCATAAAATCCGCAGTCTAGTAATGGATGAAACAAAAAGGCACAAAATAGTATTGATCCGTGAAAAAATTATTTCTTTGAGAGAAGAAGAATAACATATAAGTATTTGATTAGACATTTATGATTAGACAGCGGATCTTTATGCAAAATAAAAATTTGTGTACCTGAATTGTAACAAACTGGAGTGAAATAGATATTTATTTTCTTTCTTAATATGGTTAGGAGTAACAGTATTTTTTAATTCTTCTAATGAATTTACTGTTTTAAATTACACCTACTCATTTTTGTCTTAAATGCATAGAATCCGCTGCCTAGTTATAATGTAAATGATCGTCTCATTGAACCTCTCATATCTTTTCAAGAAATCATACTTCAAAATTCCATATAAATAGGTTGACACGTTTTATTAAGTGACGCAATAAAAAATATATGCTTCTATTTAAAAAAAAGTGAATGACCTTCATATGTCCTCTACGGGGCCACCTACAAAACAACTATTGACGTCAGAATATCCTCCTGGTACCATTCAATCCTACGTGAACCATTTTCTGAACATAGTATGCAGAATATGTGGTGAACCATCCTGTATGTTTCCATTTAAAAGACAAAACTTGACCATTTTAATTCTTACATATTAATGATGCAAACAAAAGTTCACCGCTAAATTTATGTACTCTCATGTATAATGTAACTTTTATTGAACATCTTTTTCGTATTTTCAACACTATATGAAACAATGAACCGCCAAAATGTAGAGGCACCTAATTCGACCACATTGAATGTTCAACTTACGCGTTGTACAAAAAAAATTATGTCTAACTAATCATTTTTCGACATGCATGGATGATCAAGTTAGGTGCCTCACATGTCCGATCTAAAATATTGATCCCATTTGCAAAAATATGAGGTATGCTACCTTTGTATGCTATCATGCACCCAGATTTCCATAGGAAATCTATTTGAAAAGCAATAGGATATACATGGTAAATTTATTGTTATATAACAAATGAAGTTCAAGAAGTGGGTAGTCTAATGCTTCCCAGGCATAAACCACGGACTATTTATAGACTACATTATGTTCGTTACTCACGCCGTACACCTTTAACAGTGTCATAAAAAAAAGAATCAATTGTGTTTACTTTGTAAGTTCGAGAACTCATTAAACGTATGAATTAAAACTATATTCTAAGCCATTCTAAGGAGAAGACAGTTCATAAATCCACGTCCCTTGCATTTCTATTATCCCGAGACGCGTGTTCATTGACGCAAATGATGATCGAAGTAGACATGTATGCGCGAATTATCGGCAACGTTATTGCAAAGGGGAGATTTGCCTGGTATCTCCGATTCGGGGGGAATGGGGCCGATTAATCGACGATAATTGCGCATGCGTACTGTCCACCTGACAGCACTGCTTGCTTGTCGCCCTCCCGATCGTGATAACCGGGGAAAAGAGATTGGGTGTGACTATTGGAACCAGCCGCACTTGGTGGCAAGACGTAAAACGATTTACGATGACATAAAACTGGTAACGTAAAGAGAATACTTTCATCAATTCGGAGTTCAGCTTCTCTCCTTTGGATTTACGCCGATTGCAATGGACTCCCTCCATCCATCATAAATGTATTCATAAGCCACCGTTAGATTTTATGCATTTATGATAAAAACGAGTAGTTGAATTTTAGAACAGTATACAATCACGTATAGTATTACGTATACACAATAGACAGCGGATTTGATGCGTTTATGACAAACTCGAGTAGGTTTCATTTCAAACGGTATACATTTAACAATGCGAGTGGATTATGTTCAGCCTATTAAACATATTAGAAGTTTGTATCAATTCAGATTTTTATTTTGCATAAAGATCCGCAAGTCTAGTGTCCAAATTATTTGTTTGCGTAAATTGTGTTCACATATTAAAACCGAAAATTTTGAAACAAAACTCTAACTGTGAAATATACATTGGACAACATTATCTGTCACAAAAAATAAATATGTTATTACAGGCTCTAATAATTTCATGAAGGTGGAGTGGGGTAAGTCCGTCTACGGGGCAAGTCCGTTAATTGGTTATTTTTATTATAATATGAACGAAATTTCTCTAGCTTGTATTTATTAATGTAGTATGAGTTAGTATGAACTATTCTACATATATGTCACCCAAGAATAAAGGTGTTGTCCTCGCTTAAATCAACCAATGCCAAACAGGCACGTGCGAGATACACGTACAACTTTGAGGTTACCCTGAACGTGCAATAGTTTACAAGTTATTAATTTATTCTGTGTTGTTATGTTAGGTAAGTACAACAAATATTGATGTAGGTTTACATCTCAAATAAACCGTTCTTATATATCTTATGTATTTTTTAAATTTGTTGAGAAAAACACTAAGATGATCTTGCCCCGTAAATATTACTACACGGGGCAAGTCCGTACTATCGCGGTGGGGGAAGACCGTACTGTATGGGTAACTATAAAACTAAACAATACAACTTAATGCAACAAAAAGCATTTTGTAGCAGGCTTGTTAATCATTCTTTTCTTGTCCCATAGCACTTGGAACAAGATTCTAAAGCATTTTTAAACTTTGTTTTAATATCACTTTATCCCCTTTCATAGTTCAGCATAGAAGTACTTGTTTGTTTAAAAATGGATAACTATAAAACTAAACAATACAATTTAATGCAATAAGAAGCATTTTATAGCAGGCTTGTTAATCAGTCTTTTCTTGCCCCATAGCACTTGGAACAAGGTTCGAAAGCATTTTTAACTCTCAGAGACGGATTTACCCAATTTTCGGGGCAAGAGTGTCCTAGTTGACACTTTGTACAATATCCTATCAAAATGATAATTTTCAAGCAAAATTAGAATCCTACATAATACTAATTCATCAGTAATAACTGTGGCAAGAGTTTGATACCAAGAACGTTAAGTTTTTACATACCAGACTGAAAATAGATCGGTTTAAAGTCCAACTTTGCAAAAACTAGGGGGCGGAATTACCCCACTCCATCTTACTTAGATACTTGTTCCCATTTTTAAATATTATTTTTAATGTGTCGCGCGCAGGCCAAGGCATAGTTTGCAATCAACTTGTCCTAGACAGCGGATCTTTATGCAAAATAAAAACTCTCAACGTGAATTGCTACAAACTGGAGTGAAATGGAAAATTATTTACTGTCTTAATATGTATATAATAGGTTGAAAATAACAGAACATTATTTTTAATGTTTTAAATTACACCTCCACATTTTATTGTAACTGCATAAAATCCGCTATCTATCAATTACGTGTTCATCTTCAAACTAAAGTCACCAAAAAAAGAAACACACATCGCGGAACAGTGGTTATAAACAATCGCAAAAGACGTGTTCTAAAGATTCGTTGTAAGACACACACAAATCGTGGCAGATTTATTAAGAAATTTATGAGCCAACCATACTGCACAATGCTTGGATCAATATTTACCGATGTTCGATTACTATGCACACACGCAGTACTCCAATTTTAGCAATTAGCTGCGAGCAAATATTCTGTGAAGCCGTACCAACACGCCGCGTATACCTTATCTGAACAAGTTGACCGGTATCATGCATTAAACATACCGCCGACAAAACGAAACAGGATTTCGGATGCGCAATAACACGCGACTGAAACGGGACGGGCTTCAATTGCAGCGTTAATGTAGTTTGTAACAACGCGAAGGGGCCCGAGGAACCAAGAAGTGTTCTGTCCCACTTTGGGACGATCGGAGCCTGAAAAATGAAATACGAACGAGCGACCAGAAAAGCCGGTAGTGAAGGCATAGCCGCGTGACGCTAACACCAGCAACGCGTGCACTGCGTGTACAGGGTGTATAAAAAGTAATGGTCATCCGTCGTAGCGGTGAATCTACACCTATATGGATCGGTGGACATTTGTAAAAGAAACTTGCCGCAAAATTGTTTATAGCCAAAAAGATTGTTGATAAAGTTTGTTTTTACATCAATTCCTTCTACACATCGATAAGAGAAAAAGTTTGAAAGGAGCCACATGTCGCAAACAAATAGTTATTGAGATATAAACTGTTAAAGTTTTCGCAAAATCTGATTATGTAGAATTATACGTATAAAACAAAAGCCTACTACTACAGTCCACACGACCGTGTCGATGAGACAGAACATGATCGTGTGCGTGCCTTAAGCTAAACGAAGTTTAAAGTTTACTTCGTCGCCAGGCCCGTACCAAGTGATCGTCTCCCTGCCCATTCGAATCATAAATTTGAAGCAGCAAAATATAAAAGAATACCTTATATCAATTTTTATACTTAAGAATATTAATCCTGGGTTATAAAATACTAATGTCTAGGTACCCACAAATTTTTCAGAATCTTCTGTTCCTCCGTCGGATCAACAGGACACTGCCATTTGCGGATACGTCTTAATAAGTGTAAATCACAAAACAACACATTTTCCAAAATCGTGACAGCGAACGGGGAGAAATTATTCCGACCACGGTCAAAATAGCACTGCGATTGTCAACTCGGGTTTTAGTGAATGGTTAAGGGTGGATTTAGGTGGGGAAATGTTGGGTTTGTTAATTGTACGGGGGTGTGTCGGTAGGACTTTAGGTTGAGAAGTGGGGAAACTGTCACAGAAATTCCTTTTGGTATTGTCTTCGATCGTCAATAACGAGATTTATAAGGGTAGTCCGCTCGTCGCTTCGATGGGTCCGTCGCACGTGTTGTCGATATGTCGGGGTTGAAGATTCGCATGCATTTTTTGCTTGCTATAGCGCCCTTTACAGGCAGTGCCGTAACGAGGGCGTGGCGAAAGAGGCGCCCGCCACTGGCGCAACTGGGTTTGGGGCGCAAAACAAAGAATACCGACCCGGTTGAGGATCGCTTGGACGCTTTTCAAATCTTGCAAAAAAATTACGAACTCTCACTACAAAACACGTATCCAAATCTAGACATAGAATTAAGGATGTTCATAACAATGCCTGTAACAACAGCTTCCTCTGCAAACGTTCGTTTGGCAAATTAAAAATTGTAAAATCGTGCCTTCGTTCTTCTATTGGACAAGAGCGATTAACAAACATGTCTATAATATCAATTGAAAAAGATGTTGCCAAAACATTAAATTATGACGATATAATAGATGTGTTTGCAAATGAAAAAACGAGAAAAATTATTTTATAAAATATGCTGAACTGTTTTATGCTTTTATTATATTATTTTAACATATACCTATGTTTTGTATTTCTTTTATTTTGTCGTCATTGAATATGAATAAAAATTTGTTCTTATTTTTTAGGTTATAGATTATTTATTCATACAAATACCTTGACAACTACATTATTGTATACATATACAGGCAACTCATTTTGATGATGCTAATAGTATTTAATATATTGCATTTGGTAAAATTGAACTTGTTACATTAAAATTTTTAACTTTTTTGTCATTGTTGGGTTACGGGGGGCGCAAGTTGGACACTTGCCACTGTTGCCACAGGCGTTTCATACCCTTGTTACGGCACTGTTTACAGGTATATCGTCTAATCCGCTGGAGGAACGGTGAGGGTAACATTTTATAATGCAGGATTAATATTCTTATAACAATGGATATAAGGTAATTCTTTCATATTTTGCAACTTCTTTATGATCCGAATGGGCACGGAAACGATTACGTTGTACGGGCCTAGCGACGAATGTCCCTTTAAATTTCGTTTGGCTCGAGGCACGGACACAATTATGTCCTATCTCATCGACTCGGTCGGATGGACTGTAGTAGTTTTTGTATATACGTATAATTCCGCACAATCAAATTTTGCAAAAACTTTAACAGCTTTTATATCTCAATAACTATTTGTATGCGACATGTGGCTCCTTTCAAACTTTTCTCTTCTGGATGAATGGAAGGTGTGGATGTAAAAAACAACTTTCTTTGTTATAACTGTTTTGCGGCAAGTTTCTCTTACAAATGTCCACCGATCCAGAGTTGTAGATTCACCCCTAGAACGGATGACCATTACTTTTTATACACTCTGTACATACGTGCATAAGCGTCCACCAAGGCGACGACGTCGAACATTGAAAAAACAGGTTGCGGCGCCTTCCAGAAGAGGAGTGTGACGCACTCCCAGCTCGTTAGTCACCGGACTTGCTCACTAAAGGAACTTTCGGAAGTTTTTGAACTCCGGCCAAGTGGTTCACTGCCGAATCGCGTGTGTCCACCAGCCCCAGTCCGCCGAAACTCCTCGCGCGACTAAATCATCCTTTTTCACTCGTTCCGATCGGGCGTACGCCAATGACGCGTATGGTACAGTCAGGGACAAAAAGCAAAGACACCATATCAATTTGTTCATTTTTATGTAGTAGATATCGTGATAGAATAGCTTCATAACAGAAACAAGGAAGCCAGCAAGTAATAGCTCAAGCAACATGTACAGTCAGTCCCATAAATATTCGTACGCCCTTTAAATGAACTTTATACTAAACGATCTTATTTTTATGGGCCATTGGGAGAATTGATTTACTAAATGATGTGCAAAAGAGATTTCGAAAAAAATTGCAAGCTTCCTTGCAAAAATAAAGATGGCACTTTTTGAGTCTTTTTTGTTTGGGCCCGCAATGAAAATTTAAAATATGCGTTTTGTAGATCTATGTTAGTTATACACACGCCAAAAATTGGGCATACTAAAAATGGAAAGATAAATAAGTTATTTTGCTTTTGTTCGATTTTCCATTTAATTAAAACGTTAACCACAAGCATTGCTTGTTTATAACAAATGAAATAAAGTAAATTTTTGAGGATTCATAGGTAGTGCTGACATAGCGTACGAGTTCTCCTTTTTGGTTAATATTTTCTAAGACTATCGACAAAAGAATTTTTATAAGAGACGAAGGATCTTTGGAAAATTACTATCATAAGCTTCTGTTTGGACCACAGACTATCTCACGTAGTTTCTATGAAAGCAAGCAGTTACACATTTCAAGAGTTCAGAAATGCCTATAGCTCGAGAACTAGGTCAAATAACACACACGTTTGTAGAAACTTTTTTCATTATCCTCGTGTTCCAGGTCGACCAATGAACTGGACCTAATATGAAATATGAAACAACGTACATATGTAAGCATATGAAAAGCTTGTAAATAATGTAAGAAAAAGATAATTGCAGAAGTATTGAAAATAAACACATAGTAGCTTACGAAAATATTCGAATAACTTGGGCACATTTCAAATAAATATAATCGA
This sequence comes from Lasioglossum baleicum, assembly GCF_051020765.1. Lineage (NCBI taxonomy): Eukaryota > Metazoa > Arthropoda > Insecta > Hymenoptera > Halictidae > Lasioglossum > Lasioglossum baleicum. The sequence goes on along the minus strand of NC_134939.1, from coordinate 4,689,720 downwards.
AAGGAATATCGTAATTTTTAAGTTTCTTTTATGCGATAAAATATAATATATACATCTATTCAATTACAGTTTTGTCAACTGAGAAAAAGAAAATGATTTTAAATATCTATTTAAACTATTAATTTACAATGTCTTTTATGTTTGCAGATATTTTTGTATTCCACACTTGGAAAGTTCCATAGTTTTTGATTTCAATCATTGGGCACATGAGCTGAAAAGTACTTATATGTATAAAATAGTTATATAAAATAAGTACTTTTATAAAATTATAAAATAAGTAGTTCGAAAGTGCTCTGGTATGGTGCACAATATCCCCAGCATATTTAATGCATCGAATTAATTTATAATAAATTATGTAAACCATGGAATGCCATGCCTATTAATTAATGCATATTTTATGCATACTTGTATGAAATGATCACAGTAATTAAACACTCCAGAAACTATTCTATATGTAACTGAAAACTTACACACAGTTTACTGGAAGAATTCGAATAGTAATTGGAATAAGTAGATATAAGTAACTGGATCGATAAATTACAAAAAATTCCCCGATGACTATATTCGATCATACACAAAACAGACAGTTAAAAATACAGATACCATCATGCGTTCAACGGACCTAATATTAGCAGTTTCGACGAAAATGTTTTTGTCCATTGTGTAATTCCGGATTCGATACGTGGGATAGAACGATTTACGATTGTATTCAGCGAAGGAGCTTTAGGAATCGTTGTCTGCAAGTTTACGAAAGAATATAGAGATACTTATCTCAGAAAAGAAGAGGAAAAACCTAAAAATACTTTGTTTTTGCGGACGCCATTATTCTTGCGACTCTCGTCGATCAGTAACCTGGACTTTTCCAAGTCTTATCCAAAAATAACACAACAAGACATAAATAAGCAATTTTGTAGAATACATATAGAAAAATGGAGTTCTGTATAAGAGAGTCAAATAATGATTAACAAAATAAAAATTGTCTGGAAGTTCTTTTTTTCTTCAATCATTATGATACATTGAAAATAATATTTATATTAATATCCTTGAATTCTTTCAATTTTTCTACTATTTTTCTTATTATTTGGTTGCATAAATTAAATTAGTTTCAATTAGTAAATTTCAACTAGTAAACATATCAGGTTTTGCAGAAAACTACTACCATAATAATCTGATTTATAATATAAAAATGAAAATTTCACTGTAACCATACTGCAGAGTTTCAATTTATTTACCAATATGTTTAAAATATATGTATAAGTGCAAATTGTATAACAGAAATAATATGCCTATAAATATTTCGTGTACAAATATTCGCCAGGATATGAAAAATCTTCGTTATTGCCACGCAGGTTTCCACGTAAAAATTAGCTTTGGCACTCTTTTCCAACTTGGTAATCACAAATATTTTTAAATTCCATACGCTGCGCTGATGCGAATATGGTGTCCTGAATGGACAAACTGATATGTGGTGGTGTCCAGATCACGCGGTGGTGCTGCGCGTACGTGATAATAAACATTCACCGGAACCAGCGGGGAAAATGCCAACGACTAAAAAGTTTTCTCAACAGAGGATCAAAGTTCAGCGTGCAGACTGCGGAAAGCTCAAAGAAAAGCAAAGCGAGGAGTCTACTAGCTGCCGAGAACGCGAAACAGCTCCCGGCCTCGCCGTTCTTGTGACAAAATAATTATACAAAATGTAATGACGTTACTGGAACAGTTTCGCGGAAATTACAGATTTAAATCGTCCCTTTCAACATTTTAGTAGATTTTGGTGCACATTTGTTGAATTAAGTTCTATTGAAATGGTTACTAGACCAATAAATAATTCTGTTTGACTAGTAACGATTTATAAGTAAATGATTAACGTAATCTCAGGTTAATTCAATAGTTAACTTCACCAATTATTTGCATTTTAATATACCAAATTACAAAATTGTACAGTATTATAAATCAATTTATTTTAGTCTAAATATTATAATCTCGTATAAATTTTATTAATATTAGTTTTTATTTTATTAATCTCATAAGGTGTCCTATAAATATGTAGTATGCCACATATTAATACTAGCAGATATACAATTTTGATTGTTATTCGTTCAAACGGTTTGTTACGCGATCAGTGGACTAAAAAATTAATGAAAAACATGTAATCAGTTTTTTCATGTGAAGGCTCCATTTGAAATAAATTGATGTTGACAATTCATCGGGTCAAATGCACTTCAGAGCCACTTAACTCGTGTATCTGTCCATTACAGATTAGCTCCACTTCTATTAACGTTTATAAACGCTGTTAGTCGTATGGAAATATTTGTTTTCCATTATAATTGGGTATAAACTCAAAGCGGAGAGGTTATAAAATTAATGGAAACCAAACAAGACTGTCCTGTCGTCAATGTCTGTTATAAGTAGTAAGAGCGTGTCATGAACAGACAACGAACTGAACGTGTTTTGCTGAATTTTCACCCAACAAATCCTCAGTGCTGTTGTCTCGAAAAGAAATTGGAAGGTATTATTCCAGTTGTGGCTTGAATTTAAAAAAGAGTGGTACCTCTTTGAATAGTATAATTACGATTTATACAATCATTTTAAATAGGGGTGTGCGGGTACCCGAAATTTCGGGTTTAGCAATATTCGGGTACTCGAAGTTAAAGTTGTATTTATATGAGTATAATGCTGTTTTATGATTTTTCAGTTCAATCTTTTATTTTTACTGGCAGGTTCAGAATGATTTTTGTATTTTTAGTGTAATCGGTTACCAAACTTTGCGAGGAAAAAGATATTTCAGAATACATTATGTGAAATAATAGAACATATTTTATTCAAAATTCGTGGACAGAAAGCATAATTGTCCTACTTTTTCCGATACGAGTTTTATTCTCGTGGCTGACAATATTTCCAGTGTCAGGAAACAATCGTTCGCTGGACTCTTGAGTGGCAAGAATGCCAAGGTATTGTCTTGCTGTTTCTGCAAATATGTAGATAGTCATTTACAATCAGGGATTCTAACCCGACGCCTAACCCTAACCCAAACCCGGTTAACCAAGGAAGGTTACTGTAACCCGCTGTAACCCATACTATCCTCGAGGGAACGGTTCTCAAATCTTAGAGAGAGCAGGTTAACCCGCTCGGAGCGGGTTACTCACTATTAAATAGAGATTCACGGAATATAACCCGAATCGTAAAGTATTTATAGCTAACGTATTATAAATAAACAGGTTCAGGTAATAATCATATTGAAAAGAGCTTTTTAAATTAGATTATTAGATAATAACAATAATTTTCAAAATTAAAGATCGAATTCGTTTGTCCAAAGTATTATGATGTCATCTATAATGTCACTATTTAAACGTGAACACACAATAAACACAATCTGAATAAATATAAATGTTTTCAACACAACGTGTGAACACAATGTGTGAAATAAGAATGGGATGGATGGGCAACCCATAACAATAAAAAATCGAAAAACAGTTGATAAATCTTTTCTTCGTTTCGTTTTCCGTTCCGCGTCAAACAATTGCCAATCGACGCTCCAACAACGATACCATAATACCAGGCATTCTTGGCTCATTATTGCCTTATTATATATGTATACATATACGTTCCTTCCGAAACACACAACATTCATACTCTTCATAATTACCTAAAATACAAATTTCTTTACCAAATTTCTTTATCAATAATAAGTTGTCCTCATATTATTTAAAATCGATTTGTAGATAAATTCAACTGATTGGCACCAAAGCATAATTATAAATAAGAAAAGAAGTTCAAACTTTGCGTACTCAAAACCCGCTCTTAGTGTGGGTTACAGTGTTTCATGGGTTACCAAAAACCGAAACCGATTCGGGTTACGGTTTCCAACCGTAACCCGCTCTTACCCGGTTAACCGGGTTACAGTTGGCCATCTAGTAACCGGTTACCGAAGCTACGCGGGTTACAGCGGGTTATTGAGAACCGAATCCGATTCGGGTTAGGTTTTTGAACCCTGTTTACAATTGCATTTCTACCATCTATATTGCAAACTTTCGAAACCCCGACTCGACCCGACCCGATTATCATTTTGGGTACCCGAACTTTTTAAACTTTCGGGATCCCGACCTGACCCGAACCCGAAATTTCGAGTCCCGCACACCCCTAATTTTAAAGCTCTCCTTAAACCATATTGTTTTAGCTAAAAACTTCCGATCGAACCACTAAGAGCTGAATAATCTAAGCTGATCACGTTTCGTGGTCCACCCTGTATACATACATGTTACTTTTTATCCAGTATTGTCAAGATTGTCTCCTTTTTCATGCGTCGATCAAGATTTAACCTTTAACGCGACGATAATCCAGCAAGAACGTGTTCGCAGGACAGTGTGGCAACGATCATAGTCGAACAATGCCAACCACGATGATGTTATCGCCGTCCTCGGCACCGGTAACTTCGGATTACGTCATTTACCCCGGTAGCCATAACGGGAAAAGCGATCGTAACCGCGAGCAACAACTTTTTCATTCCACGTGTGCAACACGAATGCCCCGGGGTTTGTTTTTCGCCGTTCTTGTGCCCTCTAAACGACCACTTCAGACATCGATCGAAGCAACAGCTCCGCGCGTCGTTAGCCACAAAGTGACAGCGTGTGACGAGCAACTTGCCACTCGAAACTGCCGGAACCCTGTTTCATTCTTAATTGGTGGCTAGCGTTATTCCGCGGCACGTGGTGGCAACCACGGATTTTCGAAAGCATCGGTCGTCGAGCGATTTTCGCCGACGAGCTCCGCCGTTGATCATTAGTTGCAATTAATTGTGCCTCATTACTAAACCGGTGGAGTCCTAATGGGGATTATACGAGGAAAAAATATATCTACAGGGTGTTCCAGAAAAGTTGTTCTTAAAGAAGTCCCATTTTGGAGGAACCCTGAAGTCTCTGAAGTTCCCTTCTAAGGGTAAGGGGTGATTCCCGAGATCATTTGAAGTAACTTTCTCCTCTGCGAAAATGTTCTCCGCCTTAAGGAGTTATCAACGAAAAACATGGACCAATCAGAGCGCGGCTACAGCGGCTCTGAGCGTGGCGTTTGTATTGGTCGACTTTTCTTTTGTTTAAGGGCGGTGGGGAAGTGCCATTACGCACATCCCCCAGATCAAGAATACCCACTAAAACCCCACCGGTTAAGGGCTCTCATCCGTATCTTCCTCCAGATCCAAGAATAATAAGTGCAGACAGGGTCTCTCTCCTCGTATTGCACCTGAACACACTGTTAGTTTCTTGGCGACTCCACGCAGTTGTATTGGTCGACCTAGTATCCGTCAGCTGTCGGTGTGCTCTGATTGGTCCGTGTTTTTCGTGTACAGTAAATCCTCCATAAACGCAAAAAAATATCCCCTCCACTGTAGTAATCTGATCTCGGCTCGGGTATATCGGTGTGAACCACACTAATACGACGCGGAGAGTCGTAGTTGTCAGCACAGTTCAAAGGCTCGTGCAGCCTCACAATGTAATACCAATATAAAATCATTTTTATTATTGCTTATTTTTTTATGAAACTTCCACTAATATATTTGTGGCATTTTTCTGATTAAAATAAGACCAAACACGATATACAGTAAGGAGCGAAACTGAACCAATAACCACAAGTTTTGTATAAATCATTATTTCTTGCTAGGAATATAGAAGAATAACAAAAAATTAACATTATAATTATTTTTACCATAGTTAGAAGTAACTTAAGAAGTTTTTTTCAATACTTAATGTCTCCTCGTTTAGCAATGACAACAAAAATAGATTGACTCGGTTTTGCACCGGTCCCTACAAGAAATGTTTACGTGAAATGTTCTCGTAGTATGTTTAGATCTAGCACTTTGGTATGTTTACAAACTACTAGTCTACGTCTTAACACTCAGTTCTTCGCAATCAGTCGAACGGAAAAGCACGCAAGTGAAGTAAGAATAAATATGAAGTCAATTGCTCCAAATTGTGTAAAAAAAGTCATTTCTCTTTTGAATGACGGCTTGTCAACACGTAAGACAGCGAAAACTTGCAGTGTTAGTCAATCGACAGTGCAGAGAATAAGAAAAAAATACTGTAAAAGTACATTATTAAATGTTGGAGGAAGACCAAAAATATTATCACCGCAGGATGAACGAAGGATTATACGGTTTGTCACATCTGGTGAAGCTTCAAGTTCCATTATGGCTGCAAAATTATTAAAAGAAGATACGAATATACAAATAAGTCAGTGGACAGCACGAAGAACCCTCAAAGGAGCTGAGTTTAGAAGCATTAAGAAAATAAAGGAGTCAATGTTATCGAAAAAAAATATTAAATGTCGTTTGGAATTTGCTACAAAATATCAAAACTGAACAACTACCGACTGGGAACGGGTTATTTGGTCAGACGAGACCAAAATTAAATTCGTAAAAATGAAAGGCTTAAACCACGACATGTGAAACAAACGTTAAAGCATGGAGGCGGATCCCTAATGTTCTTGGGGTGCCTAACAGCATTTGGCATTGGATCACTGCACCGAATTAATGACACCATGAATCAGTACATGTACAAGGATATTTTACAAGATCATCTCATAGATGCTGTTGAAAATATGCCTTTTGAAGAAAAAAATGTAATTTTCATGCATGACCGAGACCCTAAGCACACTGCTAAAAGTGTAAAAAATTGGCTCAGTACTAAAAAATTTTCTGTTCTGGATTGGCCTGCACAGAGCCCCGACCTCAACCCCATAGAGAATCTATGGGGTTTACTAAAAAGACGACTTCGGGATTTATATGACCTCCAACCAACTTCAATCACAAATTTGTATGATAGAATTCAAGAACAGTGGGAACAAATATCTCCGGATTATTGCAAAAAATTAGTAGAAAGTATGCCAAAGCGAATTAGTGCAGTTTTACCAGCACAAGGGTTGTGGACGAAATATTAAAAATAAATAATATATTAAATACTGCCAAGTATTGGACGTGGTGCAAAACCGAGTCAATCTATTTCTGTTGTCATTGCTAAACGAGGAGACATGAATTATTGAAAAAAATTTTTTAAGTTACTTCTAACTATGATAAAAATAATTATAATGTTGACTTTTTGTTATTCTTCTATATTCCTAGCAATAAACAATGATTTATACAAAACTTTTTGTTATTGGTTCAGTTTTGCTCCTTACTGTAATTTCAACTGTATTTAGTGGTTTAATTGACGATGGACGTTTCTGGCGCAGGGAAGGACAGCGTATGGGAAAGAAAGAGCGGTCTCTCTTTATCGTCTATGATAAATGAAAACGAATCTCCCCGAGACTTTTGCGTTTATAGAGGATTTACTGTATAACTCCGTAACAGAGCCACGAACAACATTTTCGTAAAGGAAAAAGTTACTTCAAATGATCTTCGGAAACACCAGTTTTTTGGGACACTCTGTATATTGGGTGTCCATGATGTACGACGAAGCTACAGCGAAATAACGAGTCAGTTTGCAAGCCATTTCTGACGGTAACGAAGAAGATATGATTTTCGAGAACGAACGGTCTGATCAATTCAGATCAGATAAGAGATACCGGTTAAAGATAAGAGTTGAAGTTCTTCATTACATTGCAGATATTGTGCATTTGTGTTGTAGCAAAAGCATGTTACTCAATAGACGACTACTGAATTAATTGTACGTGTTTAAAGGCTAGGAAAAGTTGGAGACGTATAAAGAAAATTAGGTATCATAAACAAGAGTAAATGTGTCTCTTTTCAGCCCCTACCTAGTCCCACACGATAACATAGTCAGCCTTCCTGAACACAAATTGCTTAAAAATAAATATCTAACAACATATTATTATACACTCGAAAATCCGCATATCGTAAAATTAATAACATCATAGCGTTTGAATATAAACAAGATAGATAGAATTTGATTATATTTAGATTCAAACAAATAAATAATAATTTTGTTGTCCTTTTTGTAATCTTGCTTCTCTGATGTCTTAGAGCCTTAGAGTATGTATCTACACGTTTGATACTACGTGCTAAACGTAGTTTTGAGTCCAACAACAAACTTGACAATATCAATTAGTAGTTTTTAAATTTGTTATAATGATAATCTTGAGTGATTGTTAGATATCATTACACTTGACTTTGTTTAAAGGAAGTTGAAGACAATTTTAAAACTACATCAAATAATAGAAAGTCGATGAAGATGAAAGAGCTCTAATCAGATAGCATGAAGCTAAAGAAGATTTTTCAACTTTATATCATGTATTTAATCAACCTTAGTAATCCGAGATTACTATACTGAGAACCAATATTTACAAGTGATATAAACTACACGTCATAAATGTGATAACTTCTTCATTGTACGAGAACATTTTGTTTTTTAATCAAGTAAAGGTAGACTAGCATAATCACATATAGGGTGCGTTCCGTTTCACGCTTCAAGCGCATGAATCGCTTTCAATGCGATGCGCGCATTGACATCGTTCCGTTTCGTTAATGCGCATGATGCGCGTGATGCGGCGCTTTGAAACGGAACGATTTTCCGTGCATTTGATGCGAATCAAAAATGGCTGCTGCCATGGATGACAAAACGTTATCTGCTTTAACGTTATTTTTGTTAAATAAAAACATTGAACAAGTAGAATTGAACAATTGTAGTAGTGATTCGAGTGATACTACGGATATATATCTCCTTCCAAATTACATTGTGTCTCTTCAAGCCGTTTTTAAATTCGGCTTCCTTTTCCCTATACAGGGTGTCCCAAAACTCGTGAAAATCCCGAAAGGGGGTGGTTCCTGAGACCATTCTAAGAGACATTTTCCTTTGCACCAAAGTCAACTGCGGCTTTATTTAGGAGTTATTAACGAAAAACACGGACCAATCAGAGCGCGCCCTGGGCCGCCACGCCGCGCCGTCACGATGCGATGTCACGGCGTACCGCGACACTCGCTTGCCGGCGCGGCTTGGCGCGCCGGGCCAGGGCGCGCTCTGATTGGTCCGTGTTTTTCGTTAATAACTCCTAAACAAAGTCGCAGTTGACTTTGGTGCAAAGGAAAATGTCTCTTAGAATGGTCTCAGGAACCACCCCCTTTCGGGATTTTCACGAGTTTTGGGACACCCTGTATAAATCTATTAGGAGAAGTACTGCCCCATCAGGCCACGTGAATGATTTGTTGGGGTGTTCAATTTCCTCACGTAATTCAGGAATAGCAGTAATAGTATCCATTTTCGTGACAAAATCGCTTGACAGAAACTGCTTTCAAATTTAGCGCTACTAACTTCGCATCAAACGCTTCACCTCAGAGCTGTGGTAGCTGATGCGATGTTAATGCGCGAGAAGTGGTGGGGATCTAGGGAATTCTGAGCGTTTTGATGCGCGCATTGAATGCAACGGAACGCTTCTCTATGCGATTCATGCGCTTGAAGCGTGAAACGGAACGCACCCATAATCACACGAATCACATGTAAATGACATTTCAATGCATTAGTTTACAAAAGTGAATGTCGAAGAAGATGTATATCTTGCACGAGTTCTATTAGAATTTAGATAAAATACAAGTTCCTACAAAGCTTATATTTTTTAATTTTCAACATAGTCTCTCATAAAAAAGAACTAAGCAACCATTTCCGGTACTTTCTTTGAAATTCCGACCAGTTGCTCTAACTTCTCAAAAAAAATCCAAGTCGTACGATCCGATGTTAAAAAAATATATAAAAAAACTTTTTAGAAACCACGCTTATATGACGCATACAATAACACGGCAAGTTAGTATAAGCGTGGTAATAAAACGTGACCTTCCTTTTCAAAGTGTCCGAACATTACTGTGATTCGCTGTAGCTGTTTAAAAATAATCTAGTTCACCAGTGTGGTGAAGTATCTCTCTGATATTTTTACGCTGCCTTCAGCTAAAAATAGTTCGTTGAAAAAGGAAAACGGTGACTTCCTCATATTGAACATAGAAAATCCGTGATCGCAACGACACGATTGATCCGAATCCGCAACGCTGATATCTATGGAACGATCAGCATCCGCGCGATTCGACTTAAGATGCACTCGAGAAAACGTTCCAGGACCTCGAGTAGAAGTTTCTATCATTAATCTATCGCAACAACTGTCCTCGAATCTCAGACGTTATGTATCACGAAGAAGGAAGTCGAGGAATCGGGACAAAGACTTCGAAGATAATGTTATTGGAATAATGTCAAACATTTCCCATTATTGGATCGTGAACTTTAGTTATTCGAACGCTGTAACCCCGGAAATTTCATGCGATTTTGAATCGTTTTGATTGCGTACGATCCTCTTTTAATGCTGTGCAAGTTTCCAAACATTACTGTTAGAGTAAATGTACCTATCACTGCGGGTGTACGTTTTACTGCGGTATTCTTTCCCATTGAGATCACAACACGTGAAAATAAATATTTTGCCCTGAATAAATTTTTACAATTCAATGAGAATGTATTCTTGTTGGCGAGACGAACAAAATTGTCAAACATTCTCATATTTTTATAATCTTAGTATTTGAAAAAACATTCTTCATAAAAAGTAGAAACAAGACCATTTTTACCACGCTTATGTTAACTTGCCGTGATGTCGTATTCAACAAATCTTGTAATAAAATTCCCACAGTCCCATCTTGCTGAAATTTTGTATACACTAAATTTTGTATACATAAAATAAAATATATAAAAAAAACTTTCTAAAAACCACGCTTATATTAAAATGTTATTAATTTCCTTTAAACAGAAACAAAATTCTATTACTTCTCATCGTACACATTACTTCTCATCGTAGTTGCAATTCACACCGCAGCATTAGGAGGAAAAAATGTATATAAAAAAACTTTTTAAAAACCATGCTTATATTAGAATGCACTGAAAAGGAGAAAATAATTTTTTTCCTGGTTCTCCATAAAATACCGAATCCATTTAAATGGTTGATAATATTTTTCCCCAAAATATTAAGCAATTAGTTCAAAATTTCTTCTGTTATAAAATTAGTGTCGGAATAGATAGAAAAATTTAATATAAATTTAAATAAAATCATAACATTAGTGACTATAAAAATAAAAGCGTGGAACACACACCCACGAAGATTACGTCATTATAGTTTAGCGCTCCACGCTTTTATCTTTATAGTCACTGATGTCATGATTTTATTTAAATTTATATTAAATTTTTCTATCAATTTCTGAACTACTTCCTTAAAATTTAGAGAAAAAATGTTATTAATCATTTAACTGGATTCGGTATCTTATGGAGAACCAGGAAAAAATTATTTCGTCCTTTTTAATGCATTTTAATATAAGCGTGGTTTTTAAAAAGTTTTTTTATATATTTTTCATTCCTAATGCTACGATGTGAATTGCAACTACGATGAGAAGTAATGTGTACGATGAGAAGTAATAGAATTTGATTTCTGTTTAAAGGAAATTAATAACATACATATTTATTAGACCCTGTCTATAGAATCTTTATCACGAGTCTGACACGATATTGTAAGGAAAGGGGTAAGACTATAGACTTTGAGAAGTTGTATCTTCAATAAAAATTCGATAAAAAAAATGTTTCAATCTTTTGAACCTGTTACATGAGAATCCCGCTTAAGTGATCGCACGACGGAGACCAAATTGGCCCAGTTACTTGTTATCAGGTTGCCGCGAGGTTCGGCGATTGGCGGGAACGAAAAAAATAAGAAACAAAGTGGTCCCCTTAGTCGGGGTGGTGTGTAAAGTTTGCGGGACGGAATAGCGGAAAGGCGAATTAACCGCAGAAATCGATTTACTTCGGGCGGGGTTAAGTAACATTTTATGTAGCCGTGTACAGAATCGAAGGCTGCCGCGCACCGTGGCTGTAAATCAAGTCGAAGAAAGCCTCTCGGCTTGGCTTTCCAGTGCCTACGCCGCGCAGCACCGCGCGGGGTATAATTAATGACCGATTAATGGTGCCGCGATAAATTCTTATTTTTGCGGAGGCTGCGGTGACACTCGCAATCGCCGACACGGACACCGGACTGTCTTTAATCCCGGGCTTGTACGTTTCGTAAACGATTTGCTACGGTTGATACGGCGGCCGTGCGTCCCGTCCCGCCGTTTGCATATGGATGCGAATTGAAAATGAGAAACGATCGAGTTTCCGTATGAAATGTGTGCTTCTATGCTGCAATATCGTTCCGGGTACTGGAGGCGAGAATGAATGTCCAGATGGGACACCGATCGTCGAGTAATTACAGATTATTAGGTTGTAACACGAATGGGTACAGTTGTCGTTGTAGACATGCTCTGATTGTAACGAGTTTAGGTATAACTAGGCAGCGCACAGTAATCTGGAGACCCTGTTTTCGTGGGAAAAATTCAATTTTTCAACTTTAATATATTGAAAAAATTTTTTTCCTATAAAGTAACAACCCTTCAAAGCTCACAAATCCAAAATATTATTCATTTTAGATAATTCTGTGATGAGATACAGCGTTCTAAAGACAAAGTCAGAAAATTCAAAGTAAAATTTAGATTTCAATCATCGAATATCAGAAAATAGATTTTAATGATGGTTTTATATATGTTAGTAAGCCCATTTCAAATATTTAATACATTTTTAACCCTTTGCACTCGAAGCAATTTTAATTCGAAACTCAAAATCATTCCTTTCGACCCAGAACATTTTTATTCTATGTGATCTTGTTTACATGATGCACATGAAATTTAACCAGTTTTCTCATGTAACAGTTGAGCTTTTCACAATTTATAGAAAACAGACGAATTTAATAATATTGAAACTGTTTTGAATAATGGTGTGGCCATTTTTACTGGCGCCTTACAGTCGCCATTCGAGTGCAAAGGGTTAAGCATTGTTTAGTCCATACACGAATAGCATAAATTAATAGCATTTCAAACTTTGAAAAGAATTATACAAAAACGCTCAAGAGTGCTAAGCATCGTACTTGTTTTATATGAAAGCTTGAACATTTACTAAGAAAAGAATGTAATTTTTAACTGCAACCTTCCGCAATCTTGAACTATAAACGGATTTTAACAAATAAGGGCCCGCGGTTATTCGACGCCTGGATACGCAGTTCCACTTGAATCTTGCATAGCAGCTTGGAGTTACAATTACAATGTATGTATATGTTTTCTCTGCGCCAGGCAGAGACCCCGAAAACCTCTAATTACTAGATTTCGTATAATTCCTATGAAGAATTCAATCTTACAAGGGGCGTCCAGGGTAGTCGGAATCCGGATTTTCCTGAAACTTGCAGTATTTGAAGATGACATATCCAAGTTTAATTTAGCAAAGCAGTAGCGCGCGCTTCTCAAGATTTCCCGAGAAAATGGCATTTGAAAATTCGGTTTACGCGTTCATAAGGAGTTCGCGTTCATAAGGAGTTCGCGTTAAGCTATGAACATGAAGCGCAGTGGCCGAGGACGCTGCGAGAAAGACTGGTAATCAGTAGGTCGCTGGTTCGAGTCTTGCTGCCGACATTTTTTTTTAAAATCTTTTTTCAGTTTTAATCCTAAAATTTATGAAATCTGCCATTAAACAATTATTTTTTAAATAGAAAATGCATGTTTTTTATTTGTGGGTATTGAAAAAAATCGAACATAAAAATAATACAGTGTTATATTTACTTTATTATTGCTCATTCTTTATTAATAAAAAAAATTACGTATTAGTATGACACGACCCAGAATGATACTCATCGTAAAAGCATGGGAAACAATAATTTTTTCGGCATCTAGCACACACTATAAACGGAGCGTTTGTACAGGAGCACGCCGTTTTCAAGAGTTCTATTGGAAAGCACACTTCATTAACATTCATATACCAGAGAAATTTTTATGAATGTTAATGAAGTGTGCTTTCCAATAGAACTCTTGAAAACGGCGTGCTCCTGTACAAACGCTCCGTTTATAGTGTGTGCTAGATGCCGAAAAAATTATTGTTTCCCATGCTTTTACGATGAGTATCATTCTGGGTCGTGTCATACTAATACGTAATTTTTTTTATTAATAAAGAATGAGCAATAATAAAGTAAATATAACACTGTATTATTTTTATGTTCGATTTTTTTCAATACCCACAAATAAAAAACATGCATTTTCTATTTAAAAAATAATTGTTTAATGGCAGATTTCATAAATTTTAGGATTAAAACTGAAAAAAGATTTAAAAAAAAAAATGTCGGCAGCAAGACTCGAACCAGCGACCTACTGATTACCAGTCTTTCTCGCAGCGCCCTCGGCCACTGCGCTTCATGTTCATAGCTTAACGCGAACTCCTTATGAACGCGTAAACCGAATTTTCAAATGCCATTTTCTCGGGAAATCTTGAGAAGCGCGCGTTACTGCTTTGCTAAATTAAACTTGGATATGTCATCTTCAAATACTGCAAGTTTCAGGAAAATCCGGATTCCGACTACCCTGGACTCCCCTTGTTAGCTACTTTTCCGCGATTTCTAGACAATAGTATGCATTGTGAGAATTGTTAACAAGATTTTTCAAATATTTCTGATGATCTGACAAAAGAATGTTTCCAACGAAAGTTAATCGGTCACTTTTCTACAAACTTCAATACAAAAAGTTAAAGAAAAATCTCTTTTCTTTTAAAAAATGAAGGTCACCTCAATGTTTTAGATATTAACATATATTTTTTACTTCATAAAATATTCTAACTGGTATCGAGACGAATTCAACGACCTATAATAATATAACATTAAACCTTGAAATAACGCTACAATAGTTTTGGCCACAAAAAGCGAGCTACCGGACCACTGTGCAGCGCACAGTACGGTATTTGGCCTAAAAAGTCGGGGAGAAGTCGATTTTAAAATTTTACGTAGGTCGTAAAATTTTTGAGGCTTCAGTATTTTTTCTGTTATTTGTGAAGCGCTTCACTTCATCGAAAGTCGAGAGATTTTATATAGCCCGCTTTCCCGTTTTTACACAGTCTCTGAAACAGCGTTCATTCATTAGCGATTTTCAAGTATTTTAAGGAAATTACGTAAATTCTTAAATTGAAGAAGCTTTCAAGTAGATATGCAGAGCACTCTCACTCAGATTTTATTTCGCTATCATCAAAATTAGTATAGTTATTAATATTTCATTCACACTTCACATTCTCGAATCTGTTATACTATTGAGTACTGTCCGGTGCTCTTTCTGCTATCACTACATTCGATAAATGTTTGTAATTATAGTGCAAAAAAAATTACTCCCAGATTTGCACAGCGTGCTTCCCGTATTAACCTTTCTTTCAAGCACCTTGAGTAATTATAGTCACTGAATTCATAATGAAAGGGACTATCATTGTAGATGTTCAAAAAAGGGTGGTTCCATTTTTAAAAATGAAGGTGACCTTGATATCTAAAAAAATGACATAGAAACAAACATTTTTTTGGTGTCGTATGAGCCCCATTTTACCATTCAGCTTTGTCCTCAAGACATTTAATGTATTTTTAAAAACAACAAAGATATTTGAGGTGATAACGTTAAGTGACTCATCCTATATTGAAACCAATTTTTAATAAAAAACATATTGATATGATAAATGGACTGTGGGTAGGTAATTAATGTGAATCCCATCTGCACCTGAATCCGTATATATGAATTCATTTCCAGTTCGGAATTGTATATCGCGTTAAATTCCCTTTGACAGTCCCCACTTTACAAATAATTCGAAATAATTTCCGTATACCGTTCGACTGCGTTGTACGAACCGCTGAAACGCAACAGTGGATCATTGGTTTCGCATATCGCGCAACCATCACCATCGTCGAGTGTAAATGCTGCAACGATGTAAATTCGCAAGCTTCTGGAGCCGATGATTCTGCGTTTTCAATAATTCAGTGAATCACACTTGCGTGTGCAATGTGCTGAATGCTTAGAGCGACAATAACATTAAATCAACGAGGCCTTGCAACGAACAGTTTTATGTAATACCGAGAGTTAGAAGGAAACCAGAGACGACACTTCGCGCTTCACCTTGCATTCGACTATGTCATCGGAAAATATACAGGGTGTTTACGAAGCCATCAGTCTAGGTTTCCCTTGCAAATGATATTGGATTGGGCCATGAGTTTATGAGGTTTCTTATTTAATATTATAGCTCTTAACAGTTACGTATCAAGACTTTTGCAGCGATCCACTTCGCGCTTCACCTTGCATTCGACTATGTCATCGGAAAATATACAAGGTGTTTACGAAGCCATCAGTCTAGGTTTCCCTTGCAAATGATATTGGATTGGGCCATGAGTTTATGAGGTTTCTTATTTAATAATTATAGCTCTGAACAGTTGCGTATCAAGACTTTTGCAGCGATCAAATACTTTTTCTCCTTCCTTTCGCATCCACCAGTCGATGAACAAAGGTAACGCGAGCGTCATTGTTCCAAAGTACCACTCTCATATTTCAATCGGATACACGCGATAGTAACAAACAATTGAGCCGAGCGCGGCATTTAAATCGAGCGATAACGATGTAAATTCCGTGATCGGCGGAAAATTGAATTTAGCAAGCGGGAATACATAAATTAATATGAACGTGTGCAGCAATTACGCGCGGTACGAGACTGGCAACGTACCGATGTGCCTGCCGACTCGAGAGAAATTAACTTGTTACTCCTTCCACGCTTTGCGCTTTCGATAAAAGACAAGTACGGCTCGCGAACACGCACTCCTGTAGCTAACTATGCATTCAGATTCAATCACAGACGATCACTGCGGCCAGATCTTATCTATTCTCTTAATTTGATTCGCATTATCCTGACGAACACGTATACGTAGCCAATGAATTTTGTATCATCGGAAGAAGACGCGCGAATTTTGAAACTTATCTTGCTAGCGAAAGAATCTAGGATGATTTTTATGATATCATCAGGTCACGATTTTTACGAATGATTAAAACAATTTACTCTTGAAGATGATCCATACTTGGATCGAAACCTTGAGAAAAATCTTTTAAATTGCAAAATTGCTTGTCTTGATTTTGGATCGAACCTGTGCGCGGATAACATAAACTAATTTCGATTAAAACAACGTAGTGTATTCACCTGTATTGTATATCAAAGTCTAAACTATACGAAATAATAATTATCTACTTCGATTGCAACAAACTGGAATGAAATTGATTCTTAAATTCTATCGAAATCGTGGAAAAGTATTAGGTGCGCAAATAAGTTCCTTCCCCTTTTTCTTTCTACGATCATAACTTCTGACTGAATTCTAATTGCTTCCCGATTGAGGCGCCATCTGAAAGAGCGTCCTTTCAGCTTTAAGAAGAGTCGTAATGAGCGATCTAAGAGTTTCCAGTCCTATGCAACAATTTCAAAGAATATGGTGTGCGAGAAGCATCATTTGCGTCACTGCTTACTCTTTGCACTCCAGCTTAGGAAATCGGCTGTTGAAGCTACTGAAATGGTTTGTGCGGCACTGACAGAGACCGCGGTATCTTACAGAACATGCAAAAAGTGGTACCAAAGATTTAAAGGAGGAAATTTTCATTTGGAAGACGACGATCGTTCAGGTGCACCGAGAAAGTTCGATGACGGTGAGTTAGAGAAATTGCTGAACGAAAATCCGACCCAAACATAAGAAGAATTGACAGAAAGATTGGGAGTCGCCAGACAAATAGTATCTATCCGACTGAAACAATTGGGTAAGACTCAGAAGTTAGGGCAATGGGTCCCACATGAATTAAGCGAAATGAATAAGAAAAACAGACCCGAGATTTCTACTGTCTTGCTTTCACGGCATAAAAGTAAAAGCTTCCTGCACAAAATTGTTACTAGCGATGAAAAATGGGTCTTATACGACAATCCTAAACGACGGAAATGATGGGTTAATCCTGGGGAACCGTCAACTTCAGTGGAAAACCCGAATTTGCATTGCAAAAGAGTTTTGCTGTCTATGTGGTGGGATTTGCGAGGAATCATCCATTATGAACTGCTTTAATCTGGAAGGACTGCCGAATATTATCAGAATCAATTAATAAATTTATACGACCAGCTAGAGCAGAACCGGCCGTTTTCTGGACAAGGAACAAGACACGTGATTTTGCAGCACGACAATGCTCGGCCACACGTTGCAAAAGAAACGCGGGACACAATTAATGCGTTGGAATGGAAGTCTCGACACTATCATCTTTTTCGGAGTCTGCAACACCACTTGTTGGCGCAGCACTTCAGCTCAGAAGAAGAAATCCGAAAATGTATTGATGATTTCAAAACCAGCAAGCAGCCGTCATTCTTCAAGGATGGAATTTATTATATAATTAACCCACCAGGTGGGAAAAGGTTATAGAGAATGCGGGTGATTACTTTGAGACGTAATCTTGTGCCTGATTTATGTAATACAATCTTTTTGGAAATATAGGGGAAAGAACTTATTTGCACAGCTAATAATTAGCTAATACCCCACGATCAATTTTTCTGTCAACGAAACTTAATTTACAAGGTCGATAGAAATATTTATGTCCTGATAAAAGGCATCCTACACGCGCATCTTCGCACAGACTCGTCGCATCGAGATAGAACCTTGCAAGGACATTCGCGATACTTTTCTATAAACTCGTTCCTCTTGATCCGCTGGCTGCAACTAGTAATTACCGGTGTGGTGCCCTGCGTTGCTGGCTGCAGACGCAGATCTAAACGGCTGCTCATGTAACGCCACACTATCACGTTTTAAGTGCAACCTGCGCCCAGCTGCTTTTGCAAGCGAACTCGATAATTCTTCATTCGCGTTCATTGCCTTCTATCTGTTCCTCTATCCACACAAATAGTCTTTAATAGCGTGTCTTGCACATAGATTACACAAGAACATTTCGTGGCGTACACGCACAATGGGTGTAAAAAGTATTGGTACGCCCTTTAAGACAGAATAACTTTTTTATCATTGTACCAAACGACCTGATATTTTGTAAGCAATTAGAAGCATTGGTTTACTAAGTGATGTGCCAAAAAAAATTTTTCAAAAATTATAATTTACAAGGTTACATGCAAAAATAAAGAAGGCATTTTCTAAAACTTTTTTATTTGGGCCCTTAAAGAAAATTTAAAATATATGTTTTGTAGATCTACATATAGTAGTTACACACATGCTGAAAATTTCATCGAAATCGATTAACATACACACGAGCTATAAGCGGTTAAAAATGGTGAAAATCGTACTTTTACACAACTTTTGATCAGTTTCTGCTTAAAATCCACAGAATCGTACATCTTTCGATGCGTGTCGTATTTTCCGCGTTAACCGATTTCGATAAAATTTTCAGTATGTGTATAACTAACATAGATCTACAAAACATATATTCTAAATTTTCTGTACGATCCCAAATAAAAAGTTTTAAAAAATAAATTAAATTAAATTAAATTTAAATGTTTAAGGCATGAAACCTTGTAAATTATAAGTTTTGAAAAATATTTCTTGCGTATCACTTCGTAAACCAATGCTTTTAAGTGATTATACAAAATCAGGTCGTTTGGTACAATTATAAAAAAATTATTCTATTTTCAAGGGCGTACGAATACTTTTTACACCCACTGTATATTCCATGAAGAATGTTTGATCGTGCACTTCCAACCAAATGTGAGAGTGTGCTTGTGTGAGTGATAGCGCTTGAAAACTTGTCAAAAATCGCCAATTATCTTAACACTAAACCTACCAACACCGGTCAAAATGACCGGTTCCAGGTTTTTTATTTTACAATTAGAAAAGTAATAAAACTGATTTCATAAGAAACAATTGTTTAGATACCTTCAGTAGTGCACGTATTACAATAGGAGCCGCACAAAGTCTCAATAAAATCAATCTTGTCATTTTTATAAGGCAACATGTACCAGTTACTTTTTAGGCTCGGTAGGTTTAGTGTTAATAGCATGTAGGATTAACTTTAAATTTATTTCGCTGGTGTCAATTTGGGTCGATACGACAAAACTTCAGCTATAAGAACTGTACAACTTCAGCGTTTCGCGCCTATCGTCGAAGTCAGCTGTTGAACTCGGCGCCAGACTACAGGTGAACGACCCAAACGTCAACACCGTGGCAGCCGAACACGCTTATTTCACGCGTGGGCCGTGGGCCATTCTACAAATATTCCTTACGTCAAACCAGCATCGCCCCTCCTCTTCTACGACGCTATTCCCCACGCTTCCGCCACGGCCTGGTCACGTGACTAATCTGATACTCGCAGAGAGAGGGTAACTTTTTCCCCTCAATTCGTGCTCCCTCCCCTCCGATTGATCCGTGTTTTTCATTAATAATTCCTAAAAGAAAATGAACGAAGGAATCGCCCCTTCCAAGGAAGTACATTTTTAACAATTTCTCGAGAATCGAGTATTTGTACTGTACAGTGATTTTGTGAAGTTCTGTGGCAAGAACTTATGAATAAAGAACAACTGATAAAAACTAAAATATGTAATTGTTTATAATCTATGGCCGAACTCTAATAGTTTATAATCTATGGCTGTTGACAAGACATTCAAGGCAAGGCATGTGAACAAACAGAAGACAGTACCTCGCAGACTGGAAGCTGAGCAATACGTACATATAATATATGTATAATATTACTTTTATAAAAGCCCTACAAATATTTGTACTTTAAATATAAATTCGTAATTTTCAGTACCTTGAATGGATAAATTCATTGGTAATAATAAGTGACTTTATGTTGGAGTTTGCCATAAACGACCAGATAAGAGCGGAGCGTCGAAACGCATTCTACTGTTTTAAATGGAAGTTGGAGCTAAACTTGTTCCGATACACCATAATACCTAACTCGCAGATATTCTGCTTTAGCACCACTCATTTTCACGGAACCTTAAACGACTGAAATTATACTGTTATCACAGCTCCACTACAATCGCACACCAAAGAATGAAAGTTTTTGCAGCTTTATCATCACTCTGAACGACGCACGGTGGTAAAATGTCTAATTCTGGCTGGACAAAAATAATTTTTCTCAATTATATTGTATATTTATATATAATTATATATTATATTTTCGTATATTCACAGACTTTACCTTCTATAAGCCAGAAATATAGAAATATAAGAAAAACATCCGTTTGTTATAATTTTTATGTTCAATTCCATCATAACAAACAAATAAATATCATAATTGTAATTATAAAGCATCGGAGAACTGCATCAAGAGGATGTAAATTATTCAAAAATAATTTTGTCCACCTAAAATTGAAACATTCACCACTGTGCGACGGTCTCATTGCTTTTGACGCGGCTCTGACGTATTTTTAAACTCTTTTCCTCTCATAATTTGCAAGATTTCTTAACACAAATTATATATTTCCTTACGAACTCTGTAACAATATTTGACATTTCGGAAAGGTTTCCATTTCGATTGCATTCAAATCGCGATCATTTCGCAAAAACAAAAAACAAAATGTGTCCCAACCTTTACCACAGTCCCTTAAATAATTGATTTATGAAGAAAAAAATTGTAATCAGGAAAAAAACACATCCAACTGTCCCAACCGGTAACAACTGAAAATTTAATGAATATCAATGAAAAATACATGAAATTTTTAGTGTAACTATGGAATTTTCACGGACTGTAGTAACTGGACTATCATTTTGACCGGGAGTGTACGCATGGCAAGGGACTATGTCGTGGTGCTCCGAATAGCTTGCAAGGAATTTTTGCAAAAAATCGTATCGGATGAACAGGACTGGGTCAACAGCCCTGTTCTCCATCGGACAGGAAGAGATCAGAATGTGGAGAAAGGAAAGAATGCAGTGCTGCGGTGCACCGGTTCCCCGTGTCCTTGCAAGGTTTTCCCGTGAAACGATTCGATGGAGTGGACGTAAACTCTCCGGCAGCGTGAGCGCGTAGATGCACGGGACATAGACCGAGATATCGATTGCTCGATTAATAATGCAACGACCTGGCAGGGGTCCCTGCTCGACACGGCCGGAGACGTTCGTTACGTAACGCGTGCTCGTCTTTCGCTCCAAGAAACAGGAGTCCCAGCAATGTTGTTGCGTCCCAAGGACACAGTCTCAGCCATGTTTCTCAATATACCGTAATGCTAAAGACGGCACTGCGGCGACAAAGACATGCACGTCTCCCAATCTCATTAAATCTTCTGGGCTTTGTTGGGAAATATTGTTTTCTATACTGTGGCGGCCATTGTCCCGCACAGGTACGCACAATTTTCATTTCCAGTTGCCATACGCTGTCCCTTGCAAACAATATTCAATCAAACAATTCATATTTTCAATGTAGAAAGTATTCCATCAAGGATAAAATTAAATGCGATGACAAAGCATGTCGCATTTAAAGAAATGTTAATAAAAAATTTCCAGTTGCCGTATGCTATCCCTTGCAAACAATATTCGATCAAACAATTCATATTTTCAGTATGGAAAGTATTCCATCAAGGATAAAATTAAATGCGATGACAAAGCATGTCGCATTTAAAGAAATGTTAATAAAAAATTTCCAGTTGCCGTATGCTATCCCTTGCAAACAATATTCAATCAAACAATTCATATTTTCAATGTAGAAAGTATTCCATCAAGGATAAAATTAAATGCGATGACAAAGCATGTCGCATTTAAAGAAATGTTAATAAAAAATTTCCAGTTGCCGTATGCTATCCCTTGCAAACAATATTCGATCAAACAATTCATATTTTCAATGTGGAAAGTATTCCATCAAGGATAAAATTAAATGCGATGACAAAGCATGTCGCATTTAAAGAAATGTTAATAAAAAATGTTTGTTTTCCAGAATGTAAAGAATGAGCAATTTAGACAATGAAATTTAACCACTTGCTCTGGAAAGTCGTGTCACTCGATTCTGCGACTCGAAAGAAGCTCATCAACTGTGAAAGACTTCAATGGAAAAGAATAATTGAGTTTAAAAATCATTCCACGGCATACAAATTTTCTTTAAATGGCAGTGTGTGTGAAGCTTCGATTGTAGATTGTTGTGTGAGCGCTATCAAAGCGAGTTCACTGACACGACCGCATGACCTCAGACTCGAAATTGTAGAATCGAGCAATGGGAAGTTCAAAGTGTAAAATTGGATTTCTGGATCATTGAAATTCTTTTAATAAATTCATTTACAACACCAATCGTAAATCACCATTTAAATTTAATTTGCAATATTCCACAGAATCTATTCCGGAAATTTGAAAAATTTTAATAAGATATTTTCGCATTACAGACCTTCTGACTAATTATTATTTTTCAGATCAAATCACATTTAAGTAAACAATAAACTTCGAATTTACCGTAACATATAAATGTATTATTTTTAATAACATTTCTGTTTCCAGCAAGTCCATGCAGCTGGAAAGCACAATTCTTTCGAAGAATCATTTTCGCATTGTTTCAAACGCAATTTCTACAACAGTTAATTAAAAAGAAATGAAATTTGGTAAGCACCGTAATTCAAGTTACACAGCACGGTCTGTAACCTATTTTATTTGAAAAAAGACATTCAAGCGCGAACAATTGAAAAATACAGGGAACATTTTTCAAGGGCTGCCCTCGTGTATTAGCGAAGAAAAAAAAATGGAAAGCCGGAATCCCCTTGTTTCAACCTTTTTCAATTCCACGTGTTCTTTGAAACGCGCACAAAAGCGGCAGAAATATGCAAATTCCAACCGGAACGTATAGAACATTACAATGACAAACGAAGTTGTTCTTGTTTAATGTCCCCTCTACGCTTTTCAATTTACATACTTGTACAGCACACAATGTCTCTATAGAGTTACGACGAATTACGTTTAGAAGCCGATTCGTCGGTTCATTTGTCATCGTGAATTCTTTCATATGTAAACGCAGGGGGACAAGGATCAATCAATCTTCATTCCACAGCAGTTATTAACAAAAATATACTCGTCTGGTGGAACACCTGTGATGGATGAAGCATTATTTCAAGTGGTAAATGCCTTATTCTATTTTCAGCCATGCGTGTGACTCCGAAAATAAAACACCTTACAGGTCAAATCAAATTCTAACCCTTTACACTCGATTGTCTCCTCTGAAGCACCACTAAAAATTGCTGTGCCATTATTCAAAATATTGTTTACGTTATTAAATATATCGGTATCTAATCAATTACTGAACATTTAGGTATTGTATAAGGCAGAGTTGTGCAGAATTACAACTGAATTATTCCAGGAATTACAATTACAAAGTACATAATTGAATTACAACGTAATTCAGTTATATTGTATTTCAATTATATTGTATATCAATTACATATCTGATTAAAATACTTAGTAATTTAATTAATTGAAAGGTTTGAATTATGTAATTCAGTTACGACGTAATTGAATTACTTTATAATTGAAATACAATGTAATTTAATTAGCACAACTCAGGTATGAGGTATTATACCAATTTCACATATCCATAAAATTTCAAAAATCATAGAGAATGGAAATATTCCGGATCGGAAATAAATTTGTACGTGTTTACTAAATTTGTATTTGAAAGTAGTGCTTTATCCAAGATTATGGCCGCAAACGATCAAAATATTAGACGATATTTATACAATTTAAAATAGTTATACTCTATCAAATATGATATGTATAGTTTCTGAGATTAAAATATTATTTTTTCTTATTTTTCAAGTGCACTCTTTTTCTTGTATTTCAAGTTGAAATATAAAATGCAAATTGATACGATATTTTATTTTATTAAATTCAATATCTTATTTGACGAAATTTCAAAGTATATTTTGCAATTGATTGCAGACAACTGTTATTTTTCATAAAGTTTCGCAATCTAACAATCACCAAGGCAAATTGTAATTTGTCATTTATGACTAGACTGCGGATTTTATGCATTTACGATAAAAATGGGTACGTATAATTTAAAACAGTGGAGGTATTAATAAGATTTAAGGCCACCAGTGTACTAGTTTCACCTTAATAAGATAATTAAGAGAAGAATGAAATTTTGATTTAACTCCTGTGTCTTGCAATTAATGCAAACATTTTTTATTTTGCATAAAGATCCGCAGTCTAATTATGAGTAAAATCTAAAACATTGAAGAGAGTACAAAGTAGTCAGAGTAACTCCGAATCAAAATTGTTTTCATGGATAATCTGTGCCAATTCAATTTCCTTAGCGTTTCTAACGCTGTGCCCGCAATCGTCACATAAGTATAACGTCTCTATTAAAAATTGTATTAATCTTCATTTTAAATAAAAATACAATAGAACTTTGATTATTTGGGCCTCCGATGTTCAAATTCTTCATCGTCTGAATACTTTCCACAAAGAATTAATTTGTGTTAAGTTAAACCTACCCATACGCTACACGATTTACTCCACACTTCAATAAGGATTAGTTCAGCACTGAAACTATGTAATTGTTGTATTATCCGAACAGTCATGTTCCACTAATTAGCACGGTTAACCGAAATTCTACATTAATTTTAATTCGGGGTATAAATTTCATTAAAATCGGCGTGTAGACTTGGGTAATATCCCTTAGTGTAATATCATTTCGATTTCTCGGATTACTGCAAATAGTAAGAACCGAGTTAGCAATTTCCAAGTCCGCGCCTCACGGTAGCGCGAGATCGTTTGAGCGACATGTGTTCTATCGTAGCTCGCGAAACCTGATCGTGCGCGAAGCCGCCAATTTACACGGTATTCAGTAGCAGATATCTCGTTTCAGTGAAGAGTTACTCGCGAGAAATCGATGCAGATAAGCAGTTAATTCTCTCTATCCGTTTTGCAAGGAAGGAGTAACAGGGCGTCAAAACAGTATACAATTGTTTGTCGATTGATCGACGAATCATCAGTCACGCGTACCGATTTTTCATAACTTTATACAGGGTCGGCGACACCACATATTACCACTACGATTTGCATGAATATTATTGAAAATAACGCGCCTATATTTTAATAATAAAAGATATAGTTTATTTTCCGCTTTACAAAAAGTGTATATGTATTAGAAAAGCAAATCGAACACGTCGTGTCGGTTGCCTGGTCAGAGTTCAAACCGAAACTCGGTGGCATCGCAAAAACAAAAATGCAACGAAGAGGGCACAGCCGATTAATCAAATCGGTGGGCGCCTTATCATTGGCTATTGTCATGGCATAGAGAGTATGAAAAGCTTATATTCCAACAAATATTATTATTCGTAGCAGAATATGATTTACATGTAGGATTGAATGGTATGAAGAGGGGCATATTCTGACGTTGATAGATTTTTTGTAGATGCGTAGAGGACATATGAAGGTCATTCACTTTTTTAGAATGGAAACATATATTTTTTATTGCACCACTTAATGCATATTCTTTACAAGAAAGTGTTAATCTAGTTATGACAAGAAATAATTTTCTTAAGAGATGTGGGAGGTTCGATGTGACAATCATTTACAAATTACAGCATAACAGTGAATGACCATCATATATATGTCCTCTACGCGTCCACCTAACAAAAATCTATTAACATCAGAATGTGTCTCTCTCGATACCGCTCAATCCTACGTGCACCATTTTCCGCTACGAATAATAATGATAATAATAATTAGGGGTGTGCGGGTACCCAAAATTTCGGGTCGAGTCAGACAATGATCGAATCGGATTGGGTCGGGATCCCGAAAGTTTACAAACTCCGGGTACTCGAAGCTAAAGTTGTATTTATATAAGTATAATGCTGTTTTATGATTTTTCAGTTTAATCTTTTATTTTTACTGGCAGGTTCAGAATGATCTTCGTATTTTTAGTGTAATCGGTTATCAAACTTCGCGACAAAAAAATATTTTAGAATACATTATGTGAAATAATAGTATTTTATTCTAAATTCGTGTACAGGACTCGTGTACATAATTGTTCTACTTTTACCGATACGAGTTTTGTTCTCGTGGCTGTGACAATATTTCCAGCGTCAGAAAACAATCGTTCGCTGGACACTTGAGTGGCAGGAATGCCAAGGTATTGTCTTGCTGTCTCAGCAAATATAGGTAGTCGAAAGTTTAAAGTTTAAAGTTCCGCCAGAGGTTCGCGTGCTTTAGTATATGCACAAAGTAGAATTGGTTGATCATGGTCAGACGCGTCAGACGACTCCCCTGCAATAGCACGTGTATTCGCTGCATTTTCAAATTCGATTTTCTCGAAAACGAAGCGTCAAACAAAAAAATGTTTGTCCCTGCTCGGTTGTACCACCCGCCCGGTCACACCCTGTATAAATACGTGGTGATCCACCCTGTATAATAATTCTTAGCTTGATTCGAATCGTCATCGAATCCTGTCCAAGGTAATGTCAATGTCCAATTGTCGCGTCGTTCACGACAATCGGACCAGATCGTGATTGTCATTGCTAAGTTGATACAGCGGTCATCGTTGCTACCGATCTAGCATCGGTTGATTTCGATTTTGCGGTCGCAGTTGGCGTGCACGACACATTAGAAATGTGGTCGGAAGACCGAAACCGATCGGTTCGCTGATCTTGTCAGGTAGCTGGCCGCAGAAGAAATCATTGATCCTTGCTTCGGCGCGATATTTATTAGATTAACACTAGGTTTACCGGTTCTGATGTTTTCAGTTTACGATTGTTGAAATTGCAAAGATGCATCTACGAGGAATTATTTAATACATGTATTTCTTCTTATATTATAAAAAGAATAGCTAAAAGTTTGGATAGATACATTCTTGTTGCTTTTATAAACTAATATGCGGTAACGTATCGAACGTTGGCGTGAATGCGTCTTTTTGCAAAAAATACGAACGTTCCACGGAGGAAGTCGAACGGTTGCAAAATCGAAATGACAGTTGGAAATACTGGAAATTATTCAGCATAGGTTTTTTTCCGCGAGGAGAACCGCGACGGAAGAAACACAAAGTCTTATTTACGATCCGGTGCAATAATTTGTCGGATAATTCGACATCGAGGGACCCCGGGATACAATAAATAAATGAGCAAGTGGTAAATCGCAGGAAAGAATCGCGATACCGTTGTGCTTCTCGCGTGTTCTCGAAAGAATCTCGGTATGCAGCCGGCCACAGGATATCGGTGGGCATGTGTGCGATGCAATTTATACGGTTCGCGAATGGATGCGTGTACGCGCATGCCGAGATCGATAGGAATCGATATCGACTGACTTTATTTGCTGGTCAAATGCGGCCGTTCGCTCACGCACATGATCGGCTGGATGCCTTCCTTTTCTCCGGCTGATCTCACGTCAATTCACTGGCACTGGGATTGGATTACCGTGTTAAGATGCGGAACGAATCGCCAATGAAGGGGATTAAGGAAGAACGAGCAGCGTAAACATTGCAGGTTCGCGTGAGCTAGCTTTAACTAGGGATGGGATCAAGTTCAATATGTACTCCTGAATCCAAGTCAATCCCAATACAAAAGTTTCACCTCACCGGATTCGATTACTGCTCATAAGAGGTTTACCTCGTGCATGACGCGTCTCGTTTTCTGTGTTTACTGGCCCTGCCAACGTACCGAGGTGATAATCACTAATTCCGATAGCACCGATTCTCCAGAAATACACACAGCAGATCCCAGAAGAATGTAAAAATTTCCGATTCTCCACAAATTGCCGATACTTAAATCTTGGCAGTGATCCTTTTTGCTCTAGGTACTTCGTCGTTCAAGTTGATAAGGTTATTCAATGTTAGGCAGCGTTTTGTTAGCCTCTCGCTTCATAATATCGAATTAAACTTGTGATAAAACTTTCGGTAATTATACAGAAAAGGGTATTTACACCTCACCTATTTTGAGGACCTTGAAATATGTTGTTGAGGTCATCAAAATCGGTGAGGTGTACCCTTCTTCGTAATTACCTAAACAGAATTCTACTGAATATAATTTCCTTGTAATTAATAAATATATTTTTTTCTTTATCTCAAATTTCAAAGACATTTGTCAAGTTCCATACTTAATGACCTGATATTAACAAATTCATAATTCCATTTTAAATACGAGGTTGACCTTCATATGAGATTCACGCGTTCACTTGCGAAAATCTAACAATACTAAAATAAGTCCCACTCGACATTCTAGTCTTCTAGTTAGGCTAGACACCCTTTACATAATGTACGACTAATTTGTACATACTTGTAGCTTAAACCTCTGATCTCACCCTGTACATGTATTCTGCAGGAACATCCACTGTCTAGCAATGACATCATTTTCTACGGGGAAGGGGGTGGACAATTTATCGCGTATTGCCCACGAAAGCAACAAATAACGACAACAGCGGAGCGTGGGTGGCAACGGAATAAGAAGTGGCAACAAGATTCCCAACTAATCTGGACACATGTCTCGGGGGGATGCAACAGCCCCGGCGGCAGGCTCTTTCCTCCTCTTACGCAGTTTCTTCGTGCACCGCCCTGATTCGATCGATCCTCACCTTCGCGCGGTGCAATTTACTTTCCCTCCCGGGTAGCCCACCCCCAAGTAGCCAGACCCCATGGACTCTCGGTTGCCACAATGTCTACCGAGGCAGAAACACATTGGAAACACCGGAGTGCCGATGCATCAAATGGCTACCAACTGGGGATATTCGAGTCACCTTGAAGAATCGGTTCTCTTAAACAATCGGAATCGAAGAATCTACTCATTTTTATTGTAAATGCATAAAATCTGCAGTCTATCTAGGTGCACGGTAGTGCACCAGCCAAGTTCTTGCACTACCTCCTTTTACACGAAACGACTTAGCCGTTTTTTAGAGGCTTATAACTCGGCACTGGAGGCAGATGGAGAGATGTAATTTCGTACAGTTGTTAAATGCTATCATGTCTCAATATTGACAAAACATTAATGTTCCAACATTAGTAGGTTCCGAGATATAGGACCTCAAAAATCGTTAAATTTGTCACTGACTGACTGACAGATCATCAAAACCTTTTGGGTACTTCCCATTGACCTGCAAGCTTAAAATTTGGCACACAGGTCTACCATAACAAACCCTCAAAGGAATAATTGTCAAAGTTTGAAATTTTACACATTAAAGGGGTGGTTTGAAAAAAAACATTACGAAATAGGTACGTAGGATAGAACATATAGAAAATGGCTGTATCTCGGGAACGGTGCGTCCTACCGCAAAAATAACGAAATTTTCAAATGGCTTAACCTAAAGCATATCAGGGATAAGAGTAATAATAACCATAAACTTGATAATTGATGAAATTTCAACAAAAAGTGATGAAATCCCAACAAAAACATTCTGTAAACAGGAGCCAAGTTCTTATGGCCGTAAAAAGTTGTGAGGTCAACCAAAATACGGCCAAGTTCGTTAGCTTAGAAATACCTCTTGCAATACTGAAAAAAGCGTTTGAAAAATTAGTTAAATAGAACGCTATTTAATGTTTAATGAATTACATGGAGGGCTAAATTATTCAAACTTGGCCGCTACCTAACACCTTTTATGGTCATTGGTTTAAAAAGTAACGGCCAAGTTCGTTAGCTTAGAAATACCTCTTGCAATACTGAAAAAAGCGTTTGTAAAAATTAGTTAAAAAGAACGCTATTTAATTTTTAAAGAGTCACGTGGAGGGCTAAATTATTCAAACTTGGCCGTTACTTTTTAAACCAATGACCATAAAAGGTGTTAGGTAGCGGGTTTATAGATTTACAGAATGTTTTTGTTGGTTTAAGACATACAGCGCCTAACAAAATCAAATATTGACATATTAAATCTGAAGTTTGTATGGTACACAAAAGGGAAGTTCTTTTGTTTTTTACGTAGAATCACGTACAGCTTGTCAAATGTAGCTGTGCGGGTGACTAAATTCAGGGGGATGCGCAGAAGAAAACAAAGACCGCACTCGACGAGAGAAGGATGCAACATTTGAACGGTAAAGTACACACCTCGTCAAAAGTGCGTACTATCCATTATTTCTTACAGCAGTAAACATACAAAACAACTGTTTATATGTTTGTGTGAATACACTTGTGTCACTATACTTTTTAACTGAACTGTCGCAACGTGAATCGTTTGACAGGTGACGTATCGTTGTGAAGTTCCGCCGATTTACCACTGCGCAGCGGGGTCGTTTGCCCTTGCGGGGGACATTCAGCCGCACAGCTACATTTGACAAGCTGTAGAAGGTTAAAGGCTACGAGTATACCATAAATTTCCAAAACCTGTGCGCAATAGCTTTTACCTAAAGTAGTAACAGATCAGGATCAACTCATGTTTGTAGTTTGTTCTCTAACTTCCCTTTTGTACAAGGTGTATATGTATCGACATTATGCACTATACGAACTTCAAATTTAATATGCTCACTTTAGCATCCAATATATTAGGTTGGGGAAAAAGTTTTTTCGTATTCTCCCGATGGATGGAGTTACCATGTCATAACTCTGTTAATATTAATCGGATCTCGCATTACTCGAGTGCGTCTGAAAGGTGACATATCATAGAGTAATTACAAACAAGAACTTGTGATATCCGTTTCTTTAGTCAAAAGTTATTACGTTTTGAAAATGAGTTATTGAAAGAATGAGACCCAAGCTGCTAAAAAAATTTTTGATGTTTATGGACGTGATACAGTATCAGTACGTGTGGCACAAAGTTGGTTCAAGCGTTTTGAATCTGGAAATTTTGACGTCAAAGCTACACCTCGCTCTGGTCGACCCGTCACTGGAAGAGTCGATGAAATCATGCAAACAGTTGAGCAAGACCGGTACATTAGCAACCGTGACATCAGTAAGGAACTAAACATCGACCACAAAACAGTTCTAAACAGTTTAAAGAAGGCTGGATACAAAAAACAGCTCGATGTTTGGGTGCCTCACGAATTAACTTGAAACATTTAATGGATCGAATTTCAATTTACGAGTCGTTGCTAACAAGAAACAAAATCGAGCCTTTTTTGAAACGGCTCATTACAGACGATAAAAAATGGATCACGTGCGATAATAATGTACGAAAAAGATCGTGGTCGAAGCAAGGCGAAGCTCCGCAAACCGTGGCAAAGCCAGAATTGACACCAAGAAAGATGATGCTGTGCGTTTGGTGGGATCATACAGGAATCATTCACTACGAGCTGCTGCCACCTGGTGAAACGATTGATTCTAATCTCTATAGTCAACAACTGGAAAGATTACGTCGAGCAATCGAGAGAAAGCGACCAGAATTTATAAACAGGAGAGGCGTCGTCTTCCATCACGATAATGCCAGACCCCACACATTTTTGGCGACCCGTCAAAAAATAAGAGAGCTTGGCTGGGAAGTTTTGATGCACCCACCGTATAGTCCTGATACTGCACCAACAGACTACCACATTTGTTTCGGTCTCTACAGAACTCTCTTAATGGTGTGAAGTTGAATTCAAAAGAGGCCTGTGAAAATCACGTGTCGCAGTTTTTCGCCAAGAAATCACAGAAGTTCTACAGTGACGGGATTATGATTTTACCTCAAAAATGGCAAAAGGTGGTCGATCAAAACGGCACATACTTGATTTAATGATCTCCATTTAAAATATGGAAAAAGCTTGATTCATTTCTGCATTAAGATACGAAGAAACTTTTTCCCCAACCCATACCAGATACGTATAGATAAATACAATTACAAAAAATATTTAAATATGTCAAATGTCCTATCATTTTGCCCGGCACTGTACCCAAAAATCTTCGGAGGGGTAGATGCTGTAGCATCACGAAATCTTCTGAAGAATCGAATCGGAACCGAACATCCCTACGAACCAGGGTTTTTCCTTCCCTCTTGCGGGGGTGGCCCGATGACTCACGCGTACGACGAAAACAACTTTCACGGGGAAACTTCGCTGACAAGAGCGTTTCCACGGTCTCGGAACTTATTGCCAAGTGAACGGGTGAAAGTTTCGTCCGGCGCAGAATGAAACGCACACCGGGGAAT
Organism: Lasioglossum baleicum; assembly: GCF_051020765.1. Classification (NCBI taxonomy): domain Eukaryota; kingdom Metazoa; phylum Arthropoda; class Insecta; order Hymenoptera; family Halictidae; genus Lasioglossum; species Lasioglossum baleicum. The sequence continues at coordinate 4,656,930 of NC_134939.1, read as the reverse complement.
GTAAGTTAACATTCACGGTGGGTGGTTGTAACGGTACGCGGTTGCCCGGTAAGCCGTGATCTTACGAGCATCCTCTTCCCCGCGGATCGAGCTAATTTATTTTTCTCGATAATCCGAATTGAGCTTCGACAAGCGCCGTTTTTATCGAAGACAACCGTGTTAAAGTCGGCCGAGAAGCGAAAAAATAGTGAAGTTCACTCGCCCACGAACACCATTCTGGTTTATCGGTTTAGGCGTAATCCAATTTCCGCAAGTTCTGCTCGACCCAGACCCGGCCTGCAAATCCTCTGCTCGATTATTGGAAGACACTCCCGTGTAAGCTGGATCGGAATTGCAGAATTATTTGCGTAATATACGGAAGATTCTACGGTGGGAAGCGTGGGATTTTCAGATACGTATTTTACCCGAAAAATCGGAATTTCAAAATTTCGCGTAAGTCGTAAAATTTTCTACTAAGAAAACATAGTTGACCTTCATACGACCTTTACGTGTCCCTGTATAATAGTGCTTGATCACACTGTATTTCCTGATTTTTTATAGCTTCGACACTTATGTTTATGCCTCAAATATTAATCAACTTATGATTATTCCAGAAAGTAGGCTTGTGTAACAACTTTGCTATTTGTCAACAAGCAACGAATTTTGAAGACCTAATTCAAAGCAGATATATGGGTATCTAAGTATTGAGGTGAGGGTTAAGGGATCGATAAACCTTGAGTTGAACGAATCCAGGCGATAAAACCTTAGCTGGGTTCATTTTACAGGATGAAATCTCTACTTTCACTTCCTCACATTGTCTTTTTTTGAGGATAGATTAGGACGCACACGCAAAAGTTTTCATAACATAAACATTAAATAAAAGAAAAAAAGATAGCGAAAATATAAAATAATATTCACTTAAAAAATGGAGTGCCAATTTAAGGGATGTTCTGTTGACTGGATTTTGTTTAATCTGTTTATTCAGAGATCAGTATTTCTACATATTGTCATTATCAATTTACAGGAAGACGAAATTCCGTCCACAAAAATATTATTTTCCGTCTTCAGTTTATTTTTATACAGACTCAGCTGTTTCCGCGTTGCACTATCAGCGCGCAGACACTCAGTACATCCGTACAATCTGCACTGATATAAAATCTGCTCACGCGGCAACAGCGAATGTTTCAATAAAAATGCCGGCATGCTGATATCTAGCGGGTTGGACGATCAGCCGCTGAAAGGAAACGATCAAAGATGGTCGAGGGACCATTTGGTGAAGGCATTTCAGTGGTGCAGGATGTGATGCGGAGGAACGGTACTTGGCCTACCAAACCGCTCGATAAATCGTGCGCACTGTCGTTGCCCAGGGCAATACTAAATAATACCCCTTTACCGCGGTACCACCTCCGAGCAGCTACCGTGTGGCTTCATATGTCGAGCGAACGATTTACGCGAACCGATGTTGCCGCCCCAAAGCACGGGTTGCACAGCTTTGCGTGATTAGGTAATCGTGGCAAGAGCTACAGCGAAAGCGGAATTTCAAGAAATTGAAAGCTCCCTCTTGCTTCGCGGTAGGCGGAGCGACGGATTTTACGATGACAGATATGACCTTCGTTCGTTCTTTCCTGTCTGAAGTATCCCCTTCCGAGTATACCCTCCCGAGTTTATCTTTAGCCTATTTGCAGTAATGTCTCGATATACGTGCAAACTTGGGCACCGAAATATCGCTTTATATCGTGCACAGACGTTATTGCTTAATCTCCTGCCGCTAGCGTCGAACGAGTAAACAAGACATCGATACCAGCGCAGCGTGTCGGTGAGACAATATCATAGCGAGTAGCAAAATTTAACCAATGGAACCATCATTATTTATGTGTTTATTAAAAAGAGGCACATGTTTTAACATTTATTTCAACTTCTCGTGTAACGGCAGTGAAATAACTGATTTTTAAACATTTTTTTCGGAATAGTTACTTGAAAATCGCTAATGAATGAACGCTGTTGTAGAGATTCTTTAAGAACGCGACGCGTGATTATTACGCAAAATTTCGAAATCGACTTTTTTGCATCTTTTCGGGCCAAATACCCCACCATGCTACTCGAGCATTTATTACTGTATATCTCCATTGTTAATGGATTTAAAGAATTCGTCGTTTTGTAATGAGAAAAAACACTTATTTTAAAAATGCTAGAAACATAGTTTTTATTTATTTAATTTTTGTTCACTTTTCGCATTAATCAATGTTAAACAAAATAATGCTCAATTTTGACGTCGCAAAGATATTCGGACTCTTCGCGAATTACAATTCTGTAATTAAAAATGTACATATACTTTAACAAAAAGATATCGATTTTAGTACTTTGTTGGATTGCCCTGTTGTTTAATTACATGGCTCAATCGTTTGGGCATACTAGAAATAACTTTATTTAAATATTCTGGCGGAAACGTATTCCGCTTAATCCAGACCATTCTGCACTTAATCGTAATTTTAATTCTTCCTTCGACCTTATCGGTGATATTCTGATTCGACGATCTAAATAATCCCATCAATTTTCGATCGGATTTAGATCCGGTGACTGTATAGGAGATTGCAATACTTTTGGGCAATTATACAATAAATATTCTTGAACTATACGTGATTTGATTTCGGATCATTCTCTTGATAAAATTTAAAACTGTGGCCAATGTTCATATTAGTGGCACTTTTTGCTAAATTTTGTTTCAAAACATGTAAATATTTATTCTTATCTAGAATTCCATCAATGAAAACTAATTCGCCCATTCCAGCAGCCGAAATACAACCCCAAACCATTACACTTACTCCGCCGTGTTTCAGGGTGGGTCTGAGATTTTTAGTATGAAGCTCTTCAGTGACATTACGCCATATACGTTTGTGTCCATCGGACCCAAAACTGACATCTTTCCACCGTATTTCTTCTGTAGAAATGTATTCCTTGGCGAACAGCAATCTTTTCTTTCGATTCACATCGTTAATTATATGGTTTTTCATGAAGCATTCGACGAACTGTGTCAGAATGAACTTTCTTTCCGGTCTCTTCAAACAATTCTGCAGACAATCTCGGGGCACTTAAACTAGGATCTTTTTTCACTTTTCTAATCATAGTTAATTACGTTTGTCACGAACGTCAAGTAGTTTTGGACGACCATTCTGAGGAATATAGATTCAATTCCATCCTCATGATTATAACTTCGTATGATGTCCGCTACAGTACTCTTACTCAATTGTAATAATGTACCGATTTCTCGATATGATTTCCCTTTTTCGCGATTATAAATAACAAGTTGACGTACACCAAACAATGTATGTTTACCTTTACGTGGCATTTTCACATCTAATACGTGCGATTGCCACCGAACACCGCACCTGGCTTAACAGGACGGTCAAACTGCGAAGCGTATGGAATGAAATATTTTTGCGACGTCAAAATTAAGCATTTTTTTTTTGTTTAACACTGATTAACGCGGAAAGTGTACAAATTAAATAAATGAAAACTATGTTTCTAGCATTTTTAAAATAACTGTTTTTCTCATTACAAAACGACGAATTCTTTAAGCCCATTAACAGTGGAGATATGCAGCAATAACTTCTCGAGTAGTATGATGTCTGTTAGAAACACGTTAAAAATACGATGTGTTTTATCCCATAGTTCTGGGGTAAGTGCCGTGCGGTTCCTCACAGTCCTCTTACCAAAAGGCATTGCCTTCCCCACTCCGTGGCCAGATCCTTCAGAACCACGTGTTGTTATCATTTAGCAATACGACGTCGGGTCGCTTGCCTTTTTTTTCTAAAGATCTCACTTTCAATACACAGTCAATGGTTCAATACCGATACCTGAGAGACCCTATGCGGTCCTTAGTTTTATGGCATTGGGGCTATTTATTAGATTCACGGCCATACACGCCATAAATACCTGCCATAAATACCTTGCCATAATTATGTGAAGGAACCAAACATGTGTTCGGTAGTTCCTTCCTGAAACTGCATTGCCGCTATCACGTTAAGGGTGAGCGCATACTAGAGGGTCTCGAGAAGGCCGCGGAGCTTTGCTCTCCGTCTACCTGCTAGAGATTTGTTGCCGCATGGACTCCTTGCTCCCTTCCTCCAAGGCCCCTGCGGTCCGCGGCCTTCCCGCGACCATCTAGTATGCGCTCACCCTAACACGCTAACATGTCCGAATACAATTAACGCGGGCCACTGTATATCGACAGAGAACTGTATATCGGATTTCGGTCTAGCCCAGGGGTCGGCAACCTGCGGCTCGCGAGCCACATGCGGCTCTTTGGATGTAAAGCTGCGGCTCTTTAGTTCCATACGCAAATATTATTTATTTTATAAAAAAAAAACATTTAAAAATCGTTCTGAATCGATTAACGAGGATTAGGCACCGATTCTATCTCTCAGCCACTTGTACTCGCTTTTCACCGCACCCCTCCCCCGTGACACGCGTCGTCACTGTCGTCAGTCCGTCGGAAGCTCTCGAATGACGCTGTCGTCGGATGTTTCTATGTAGGTTTTAATTCGCTTTCGACGCAAGACAATTTGGCGTCTTCACCAGTGCTTTGGCTGTGACGTACAGTTTGTTGTTTCAAGTAAAAGAGTTACAAGCGAATTATCTTCTCAAAGTTATGTATGTATCATACATATACATATACAATATACATATATATTATCTAATTTGTTGTGAAAAACACTACTTATGTATGAATAAATAGATATTTTTTCTTATGAATAAATAGATTAGTTTTTTTTTGTCAAAAAACTTTATTTATGCGAGTACTATTTATTGTTGGCAAGAAAAAATTTTGTGGCTCTTTAAAAACTTTGAAATTTCGTAAATTGTAATTTTTGACTCTTCCGACTCAAAAGGTTGCCGACCCCTGGTCTAGCCGTATTAGTGCAATACCGGTATCAAAGTCATCCAAGTTTTAAGTCCCTACTGCAAAGCCAGCGAACGTTTCGTAAAACTATCTAGTTTCAAAATATGTATCCTCGGTTATTCTACATTGGTAATGTGTCGAGCGCCCGATGACTTATGGATGAGAATGTTAGCGACTCAGAGCTCGGTACCTCTTCAGCTTGCACAGCGTGACCAACGCTAACGTGCGCGAAATACCTCGCGATCGGTGCGCTAAAATATTTATCTACACGAACCGCGGCATCGTTTTCGTCGGCGACGAAGACGTATCGACTTCCTCTCCGGCCCATCCGTTAGTGTCATTTCGAATCTTGAAGCATTCATAATATCTACGTTAGCATCGAATGATTGTCACTCGATACACGCGCATCTATCAGACCGGTACAAAGCGGAATCGCTGCGAGCCACGGTCGACCATCGATCTGCAGAATAGCCGCCGTTCCCGTCCCATCCTTTTACGTAACCCACGGACGAACATCTCGACCATTGGCTTTCTCGACTGCTCCTCCAGGAGACAGTTCGACGATTCGACGAGAGAGAAATTCATGAGAAAATACAGCTATCCTTTACTTTCGACGCATGCGTGACGCGTATTAGGTAATTATTAGACTGTGGATCTTCATGCAAAATAAAAAAGGTTTGCAACTATTATGGACAGCAGGAGTTGAATAAAAATTAATTTCATCTCTCAATCGATTTTGTACGATGAAAACGTCATAACCATATTCTTAGATTTTTCTTGGTAATAAAATATTGCAAACAAATTTACAGTGGTTGATATCAAAACCATAGATCACATAGTAGAAGAGAAAATTTTTTTTTATTTTCAACATTTTGTACTTTATATATTGCTACGCAATAAATACTATTTATTTACATGTAACTCACCGTATACATGAAGAGAACCATATCCAACTTCCAAAAGTAATAACTGGACTGCGGATTTTATTTATTTGTGACAAAAAACACAACCTATTAAAATTATTAATAGAAGAAATCAATTTTTGTGGAACGCCCACTTCTTGTAATAATTTTTATTTTGCATAAAGAGCCGCAGTCTCGTAATAACCTTCGTAAAAGAAGAGAAGAAATAACAATGTTTTCCAGAAGTTAAATACAGTGTTCCCGCGATTGATGTGACTTTCGGGTATGCGGATGATGTGATTTGTTTGTCCCCACTACTAGGGGGTTCCCCCTTGGGCGGTCGATCGCGTTACAAAGAAATTAAGGTATTAGGGTGTTTAAATTATGATACTCGCTGTATCATTCTCAGGTCCATACCTGAGATAATGCTATTCCATTAGCATTAATACAATAAAACAATTTCCCGCTTAGCACCGTTGTTTACTCAAGATCGTCGTTTACACTTGGAAAAGTTATCCAAGAAATCTATTGTCGGCACACACACACACGTAAAAAGACGTAGTATGTACCATTTCGTTTCCTGACACTCGATATCCCCGAGGTTCTCACAACAATCGCGGGAACACTGTACTATGGTATACGAATATTGCAACAGTTTAACACGTTCGCTGCCGAGCGACATTTTCAAAAACGGTTCCACCACGCCAACAAATTTTAAAATTAATTATAAAATAAAAATACAAAACATGTATTTATGGGAAAGATATTGAATTTAGATGATTTTTAATTGCTTTATTAATTATACGAGTTATATCGTAGTCGGTTTTTGCGATAAAATGTTTTATGACAGCCTAAACACAAACTTCGACCTACGAGATAACTCGTTGTTGGCAGCGAACGTGTTAAATAAAGCACAAATTGCAACACCTGTTGTGTTTACATTTTCGAGAAGCTCCATGAAGATAAATATGTACTGCAAAGGCTGCACGTTTGCGCGTGAAAATGAGAATTTGCATGAACATTCGCTGTTTAATTATTACATCAATGGAGAAGTTTCTGCGAAATCTACATCACAAGTCCAATGATCTGCACTCGCATGAACATCTGCAATAATTTTTCACGGTTACGTGAGTCGTTTCTTAGACCGTACGAAGACGATTATTTTTCGACTTGACTCAAGAAGACCAACATACTACGTATCCTCCCTTACGGTCGCTGACTTCTGCGCCGGAAAGAGAGAAAAGAGACAGCAGCAGCCGGGTTATGAATGGAAATATGTTAACGGTTCCAAACTTGGCATCGCTGCTCCGTCTGCTACTTGAATAAAGAACACTCGTATCTCGACCCCTCCTCGTTCATTATCGTTCACCCTACGCTGAACCGGATATTATAAACATAATAACTCGAACAGTGACTAAATTAACGGACGTTAATTAGGTAGTGAAACTTGGTTACGCTGGAACCTGATACGGCGAGTATTATTCAAGTATGTACGTAAGCTGCGTGAACAAAATTTAACGATTTCCTGTAATATTTACTTAACATTACTTTTGTCAAGCACATTGTCTTTTTCTTACTTTTACAATAATAAAACGATAATAGAATAAGAACAATAACAAATGGCGTTTTAGAAAGATCTCATTATCAACCTTACAAAAATAAAAGTGATGAGAAAGTACTACAATTCAGTATAATTTGATTGAGAATCTACAAAATAAAACTTTTACACACACCTAATATCTAGTTGAAGAAAAGACTGCTTTAAAAACTTACAGTGAGAAGAGTATCATAATTAAGATTTTCTTTACCGATTATAAACTGTAGCAATGACTGGGCGGGATATTTCGGTGACTGGACCAATTTTTCATAATTAATTTAAAAACAATGTTGGTCGAACTTTTACTAAACGGAGTGCATTGAGAAGCGATCCTGAGTTTATTAAAAAGAATACGATTACACTAGAACAGTAGTACCGATGACAGAAGTCATTTTAACTACGCTTATATTAAATTGCTGTGTTGTTGGTGTTATTGTTGTATGCGTCAAATCTTGTAATCGAATTTTAAACCTCTTAACATAGTCCAATCTTGCTGAAATTTTGTATACACACTTGCTTCCGATGACAATAAAAGTAGAAAATAAAATATACAAAAAAACTTTTTAAAAACCACGCTTATATCAAAATGCACTAAACAGGAGAAAATAATTTTTTTCTGGTTCTCCATAAAATATCCAGTTAAATCATCGAATCCAGTTAAACGATTAATAATAGTTTTTCCCAAAATTTTAAGCAATTAGATCAGAATTTCTTCTGTTATAAAATTAGTGTCGGAATAGTTAGGAGAATTTAATGTAAATTTAAATAAAATCATGACATTAGTGATTATAAAAATAAAAGCGTGGAGCGCTAAACTATATTGACGTAATTCATGGGCGCTCGACGATTTTATTTTTATAATCACTAATGTCATGATTTTATTTAAATTTATATTAAATTTTTCTATCTATTCCTGCACTAATTTTATAACAGAAGAAATTCTGAACTAATTGCTTAAACTTTTGGGGAAAAATATTATTTAACTGGATTCGGTATTTTATGGAGAACCAGTGTAAAAATTGTTTTCTCCTTTTTAGTGCATTTTAATATAAACGTGGTTTTTAAAAAGTTTTCTTTATTCAACTGTACGACTGCCGCGTAGGGCAGCCAGCCGCACATCAAAATTTGGACAAACATATTCATATGTATATCCGTAGTCCCTCTGAACAAAACAAAAAGGTTATCCAATGTAAATATCTGCCGCTGCATGACTATTGTAAAACCGTGGGAACTCAATTTGCAACATAAAACGGTTTTATATGCAGTCGGGGGATTGTGAATTTATAGAGAAAAACGAGTCAAAACAAAACCATTGGTTTCGAAAAGCCCCGGTGAAAAGTCGAGCTGGATTGAATCGATGGACAAATGATATCGATAAATACCGCGGGTTCGAAATGTGAGTAATCGTCTCGTTTATCGACACGAATCGCCATTAGGATTTGTCATTTCTTCGTCCTGTACGCATGCGGCTTCTTATCGCTTCGATTCTCCATCGCGGATTTTACGTTCGCAGCATCGGGGCGCTCGTTATTCCCGTCTGTTTGGTTGTTTTTCCTGCGTCGATCTCGATTATCGCGGCCCGTATCCTTCCTCTTTCTCCGGTCGCGCGCCTCCTTTCTCTCTCGAAATCATTCTCCGTGGAGCGAGAACCTCCGTTGCATCGCGAAAGTGTGTAACATGGCGTTCCGAGGCGCCACAAAAGGAAGAACAAACCGCGGCCACGGCGAAATGAGACAAGTGCGACCGCGGCCGGGAGCCGGGAGAAAACGAACGAACGAACCAACGAAAGGAAACTGCGATGGGGGAGCTTCGAGCTTCTGCATCCCAGCCACCACCGTTCAATCCTATCTCGACGCAATCGTTGCGATTCTATTACACCAGCAGGCTGAATTCACTGGAGAAAGTTCCGCTCCCTCCCCCGCCCTTTAGAAGGCATCATTTCGCAGATATGCAACATTTTTTCCCATTGGACCTCGCTAGTTACAGCCTAAGGATTAATCGATCGCTTTCTACTGTCAGGCATTTTTCGGAAAAAATAACTGTAGGAGAGACCGGGACTAAAAGTTCCAAGGATAAGTTGTTCCGATCATTATTTATAAAAATGGAGAAGAACGCGCGATTCGTTTCCAGTTGTTTTTATTATAAAAGCGGGTAAAGGCACTCTGTCGTCCATTTTTATGACGTCCGTGGTAATGTAGCGTGTGTTTTTAACGAAGGCTTAGTTACATACCAGGTAAGTAAATAGTAGAATAGAATTCATTTAACAAAAACAAATATGTAAACACTCAGAATATTAATAATTGCATTACGTACATTGTTCACAAATAAAACGTTCAAACAACAGGTGTCCGTAAGCCATGGTTTAAACACGAACGTCTTTCACGAGAAGTTACTTTATTCTATTTAAAACATCTCTATTTCGTGTAGGAATTATTAGTGACCCGAAGTACGTACACAGCAGCCAGGATATCAATCATATTGTTTGGCAATGTAGCCTCTTCGATTTGCAGCGATCTACGCTAATTCATCAACTGCGTAAAATTAAACTTTAATTACCCTTAAGTTTAGAAATATTAGTTGCCCGACCCAACATTCAATCTTGTTTTCTCATTTTTAATTTCTTAAAAAACTGTAAACTACGAATTTAATTTGTATGAATGAATGTGTATATAAATATGTACTGTAATTTATCTCAGTGCACCACAGAAATAGATCTCAGTTGAGATCTGAAATGCTTGAAATAAAAAATAACAAACAGGCGTCCGTAACATAACGGATGTCCAATATCCATAGAGCTCAAGTTCTCCTGCAATTATATTTAGAGTTCGTTCACGTGTATCGAGATTTTAAGATGTACCCTATTACCGATACATATTTGCCGTACTCGTTCTTACAAACCTGTATCTTTGCCATGAATCGAATAAACGATACTGGTATGAAACATGCAGCGTGAACGCGTCAAAGAATGAAATAAAAAAAAAGCTTTTTAAAAAGAAAAAACGCACTAGAAAGTATAAAATAATTTCCATTTAATTTATGTGAATACACACGAACTTAAATACAATACAATCTTTTCGGAGGCGGCGCAAAATTGAGAATTCTCGACACTGGAAATTACGAAAATCCTTAAATTCTTCTAAATACTAATATATTTATATTTAAATAATATATTTGCGCCGCCTCCGAAAAGATTGTATTGTATTTAACTTCGTGTGTATTCACATACATTAAATGGAAATTATTTTATACTTTTTAGTGCGTTTTTTCTTTTTCAAAAGTTTTTTTTTATTTCACACTTTTTTATACTTTTCGTGCGTTTTTTCGAAGTCGGTTTAATTTTTTTTCAGTTTTTTTTTATTTCACACTTTTTTTTATCTCTGTCAGCCGTCATATTCCAAATCGTAATTTATAAATATCTGAAAGCCGCAATCGATAACGGCAACGACGTCGCGTCGTTACTGTTCCTAATGTCTAACATTCAGCGGAGTTCACAACGGTATCACCACCCTACATTTTCGCAAATAAATTCGTATAATTAATAAAAAAATATAAAATTTTTTGCACGGACCATCCCGGGAACATACTCTACAAGATGCAAAAGGTTTCGTTCCGATTGGTCCATCCATCTCGGCGTAATCGGTGAACATACATAGAAAAAAAGCGAAAAAAAGGCACATACAGATCGAATTGAGTAACCTCCTCCTTTTTCGAAGTCGGTTAAAAATCAATAAGTAATCTGTGGAAAAGCGAAAACAATCGAATCAATATCTTGTTTCAGTTTTAATCAGCGCGGTTCGGCCAAGGCAGGCGATCGAACACGAAAAATTGCGTGTCTAACGTTGAAATCGATACGCGAAACAGGATACGAGAGCTGCGTCGCGTTTTTTCGAGTGCTCTTGCGACAAGAATGCGACACGACGTGCCACGATTTGACGTCATCCCGAGTCGGGACGTGTTATGTGTTATGTGGAACAGTCACGGCATTCATCCGACGATCCACACAGGGTGAATCCCGTCGGCTTATCAATAAAAGAAGCTTCGGGATCGTAGGCAAAATTCTCGATCGTTTCGCCGATCAGTAACTAGTGGTGTATAACCGAAAAAGCGATGATACTACGTAGAAATATACAAGGTGTCGCAACTTGATAATCCTGAATAAGTATTAGACGATACATTTGATGAAAATCGTAAAATGGCCTATCCCATACGGCACTTGCTTTTACATATATTGTATAGGTAGAGGCGTTTCGGAGATTTCAAGAATTTCGAGAATCAAAATGTAAGCAAAAATATATTGACCTCCAAATGTTCTAAATCTAATAGTTAACAAGATATTATCGAAATAATTTTCCATATATACCACATGTACATACTTACTAAAGTAAAGTCGCCAGGTTGTTGTCAGGTGCCTAACCGCTGCACTGCCGGCCAACGGCAGGGCGGCGATGATTGATCTCGGCTCGGGTATATCTCTGATAAAACTTGTTCATTTTTCATTATTTTTTATGGGACTTTCACGAACTTATTTCTGGCGTTTGTCTGATTAAAATAACACCAAACACGATATAATTTCAATTGTATTTAGTGGTTCAATCGACGATAAAAGTTTCAGGCGCAAGGATGGACAGCGTATGGGAAAGAAAGAGACGCGGACAGTTGCCGTCGCCGGCACAGTTCAAAGGCCTGCGTGTTCGCTGTCCTTCCTTGCGCCTTTCATTGTCGATTAAACCACTAAATACAGTTGAAATTATATAGTGTTTGACGTTATTTTAATAAGAAAAATGCCAGAAATAAGTTAGTGAAAGTCCCATAAAAAAATAATGAAAAATAAAGAAATTTTTGTACATTCTACGTTCGGCTTTCGTTTGAACTCTCGGCGCCGTCGACGCGTAGACGCAGTCATGAAAAAAATGTCGGTATACGATAATTTTCCGTGCAGAACACAGGCTGTTTGACAAGAATCGCGACTTTACTGTATCTGGAAATTAGTAGGTGCTTGCAGTGATACCCTTCAACTGGAATATGGCATTTGATTTCCATGTTTTGTAATTTTCATAAAATGTATCGTTTAATAGTTATTCGGGGTTATCAAGTTGGGACACCCTGTATATCGAAAATGTAGAATAAAATTTGTTCATACATCGTCTAAAATTCGACGGACACGTGTGCTATTGAGTAGGAATCGTCTGATGAGTCTGATCATGACCTACCGATTCTACTGTGCATATTCGACTTACTTTTTTCTATGTAGGGTCACCCCCTTCATGGTTGTATGTACCATTTCTTTTATCGTGTGGAAATGCCTTACGCATACCCCGGCCCCCCTGGGGGGATACCAGTTACCGATCACCCTGTATACAACGTGCGCGGGAAACCGCTGTGGTGCGTTTGCGAGTCGCTCGTCGAGCCGCGAACGAATTTCGAAAGCACGAGACGAAAACGCAAAATAAAAAAGGGAAAAAAGGTCTGAAAGCATTCAACAGTGCGTCAAAATAACGAGGAACGCTGAATGAGATCCTCATTGGATTTACTGGCGATCTTTCCCCGGTGTTTTAACGAGAACCTTCTCTATAGGAGTGTGTTCTTGTGCTCCTTTTCCTGCTTTCGGCGTTCGTTACCCGCGCCGCGTTACACTAACGTTTATTTCGTGCCATCCAGCGAGATTCGGGATGGGATTGACCATTTAACTATTAACTGCGTGCACGCGGACGCTTCGTTAAACTTAGTGCAAAAGGGAAATGTTTTTTACAAAATATTGTGGGATCAATGTCGTTATTTCGCATCTTAGTGTGTAACTTTGAATCCACAGGTGATCAATAGTCCGCCAATCTCTCTGCAGTTTATCATTTTCTACGTCAGTTAAAAAATTCCTCAATGTAAAAACCGAATAAAGCTGCTACTAGATCTCGTTATTAAATACAGTGACTCCCACTAATATTCGGACACTCTTAAAAACACCGTAACTTTTCAAATATTGGACTATGCGATTTGAACTTTTTTGGAAAGCTAGAGCAATTAGTTTACTACAGAATGTGAAAAGAAATTTTTTCAAAAATTGCATTTGACCGTAATTGTAGAGGAAATACTAAATGTTGCATTTTACAACTTTTTTATGCGGACCTATATTGAAATTTTGAAAAATATGGTTTGTAGATCTGTGTGGGTTATACAGAAAGTTTCATCGAAATCGTTTGATGCGGTGAAAAACGGCAGGCATTGAAAGATGTAGGAATCTTTAGATTTATTACAGTTAGAGGCTGTGAAAATCGTGAAAATCTGAAATTTTTACCATCTTTAAACGTTTGTAGCTCATTGCAACGTCGACCGATTTTGATGAAATTTTCAGAATATGTTTAATTGACACAGATCTACAAAACGCGTTTTTATAAATTTTCAATATAGGCCCACATAAAAGAGTTGTGAAATGGATCTTTTAGTATTTTCTCTACAATTCCGACCAATTGCAATTTTCGAAAAAATTTCTTTTCACATCCTGTAGTGAACTAAGTGTTCTAGCTTCCGAAAAAAGTTTGAATCGTACAGACCAATATTAAAAAGATTATCGCGTTTTTTAGAGCGCCCGAATATTAATGGGAGTCACTGTACCTAAAGATCCAGAGTCTAGTGATTAAATACTTAGAGCCACTTGTATAAATTAACGAATGAACGTTAAAAGTCTTAGCTACTCTGAATTCTTGTTATTTTTATCAAGTATTTCGTGGAGTTTTACAATGCAAATATATTTTTATTAGGTAAATATTCCGCGTCTGATCGGGAAAATTTGACTGCCCTCTCTTTCAATTAACGCAGACAATTTTTAGTTTACATAAAGATTCGCAGTACTAGTACCATGTACTGCATGAAATTTATAGCTTTTAACGTACAGTACAATTATTTCAAGTACAAAAAGAATTATAACATTACAGTCAAGCGTGTAAAAATAATAAAAAGATTAAATAGTCCAATGAAATCAAAGTGAAATTTTATTAACGTGTTTGTTTCACTTTACTCAACTCGACCGTGTCCGTTATAATTAAACTGTGAGCTTTTACGCGAAGTAAACATTGCCCGCGTTAATTGCAACATAAAAGAGCTACATAGACATTTATTTATTTTCTTAATAATTGTATACAGTTAAAAATGATAAAGCAGTATTTTCAAATTCTTTAAATATTTTTCTGTTTTGCGTTTGATCTACTCATTTTTATGATAAATACATACAATGCGCTGTTTATTTATACCTGCATAAAATCCACAATGTCACCGGTTATAAAAATTGATCGAACTACAATGGATGTCGAATGAATTGTGCTTCGTGGAAATATTTAAACGCTGATTCCGGAAAAGGGAGTGTGAATTGTTCTCTCATGAAATGAAATTTTCTGTTGGGGGAGTAATATCGATGATGTTTTAATAGCCTAGAAAAAACGTGTTCCGTTTCATCGGTTTAAAAACAGTTTCACCCGAGGGCGCAGACAATATAGAGTTTCGCAAAATTGACGTATATTAACAATTGGTTGGCCTTGTGGCTGTTATCAATTTCAATTACTCCAATCGAGCCCGACAACGCATATCGATGCTCCTCCATTTTGCAGAACGCAACGAAGATTGATTCGCCACTGATTCTGTTATGCACTCAGCTACATTACATCTATGTGATAGGAGACTCGTGAAGATATTGCCGAGGATATGAAGAAAATAAGATTTGAGAGAAAGCAGGAAATATGGCAATCAATCTGTGAACACCGGCGATCGATCGTGTCTCTTACATGCTGCTATCTTTGGATTTCCGAGGGAGATTTCTTTCTCTAAAGTGTCGATTGCAAAATTAAATTTAGCCATGCGTAAATATGCGGAGCTTTACGTAAAGTTCATTCACACAAGTGAATTTACATAAATTCACTTTTCTATAACTTACAAGGGATGTGATCGAACCCTCAAATTCAAAAATTGTGAAACTTCGCACACAAATAAACTAAGTTAAATACACTAACAAGCATAGCTGATTCAACACACTTTAAATCAGAATAACTTTTGTATGAATGGACCAAACGACTTCAATTTCTCTGTACGGCTAGAAGAATTAGTTTAGTAAATGACGTCTAAAAAATATTTTGGAAAAATGCATTTGGTCAGAATTGCGAAAAAAAATAGTTTTGATCGTTTATAGCTCGTGAACCAATGAACCAATTTCAATGAAATGTTCAGAGCGTATATAATTTATACGAGCTGATCAAACACATCTTTTAAATTTTCGTTATTGGCCCAGCTAAAAAAGTAGTATGAATCAATTTTTACTATTTTTTTTCGCAATTCCGAGCAAATGCATTTTTTCAAAAAAAAATATTTACTTCTAGCCTTACAGAGAAATTGAAGTCGTTTAGTGCATTCATACAAAAGTTATTCTGATTTAAAGTGTGTTGAATCAGTTATGCTCCTTACTGTACGTGATAAATACGAAAATAGCAACTGTGTTTTCTACATATAAACATATTGGAATAAATGTTAAAATCTTATACAAAATATAATAATTAACAAATAATTTACTTATAAAATAATCGACTACTTCGAGTAGCAAATATTAAAATAATTCCTTTTCCTGAAACATTACTATTAACCAATATTAACTAGAGCAATCCAATAATGATTGGAATCATAAATCAATAATATTTAATCTAATTTATTAGACAGCGGACTTTATGCATGTATGACAAGAATGAGAAGTACTTGAAGCATGAAACAATAGAATGATAAAAAGAATTTAAGATTATCGATTATTAATTCGTTAGAATTATTGAAGGAAGGGACAAATTTTTCTTGGATTCTTCTTGAAGTTCAATAAAAACTCTTTCTAAACTGTATGGAACATATTGCAAAAAACAACATAAACAACTACTACGAACGTACAAAGTTAGGTGTGTGGTTACAAAATATGTACAAAGTTCACCGATAAGAAAAAATTCCCATAGAATTGTAAATCGTGCGACGTGCACGTTCACTAATCGCACGAATGAGCAACTGGTGAATGAATAATTGTGACGATACGCTGTGTATCCTTGTGTACAATCGAAGGAACTCATCAGTATCTTTCACCGATGCTGAATGAGTGAATTCTTTGTTCGCGCGTCGAAGTTCGTTCTGGTCAATGACGAATTTCTAGGAGAAATCGTTATCTGCAGGCGTAAACGGGGAAAAACTGACGTTATAATTATACCAAACGATTAATTACATCGTGAGACTTTGCCAGTAAACATATTGAAGGATCGGTCTCCTCGATTTTTCATTAATTAATTTTGCCGAGTGTTGTTACCAGGCGGTAAACGTTGGCTCAGCTAGTAATTAAATATATGTATATGCGGTTCTTTTGTCGACGATTTAATGAAATTGCAAGATAAAAGAAAACGTGTGTATCGATCTTTCCATCACATGAAACTTTACACAATCACGAATACGTGTATACAATGGGTGTAAGAAGTATTCGTACGCCCTTTGAAATAGGATAACTTTTTTTATAATTGTACCAAACAACCTGATTTTTTATAATCAATTAGAAGCATTGGGTCTTTGAACTGTGCCGGCGACGGCGACTGTTCGCGTCTCTTTCTTTCCCATACGCTGTCCTTCCTTGCGCGCGAAACTTTCATCGTCGATTGGACCACTAAATACAGTTGAAATTATATCGTGTTTGGTGTTATCTTAATCCGAAAAACGCCAGAAATAAGTTGGTGGAAGTCCCATAAAAAAATAATGAAAAATAAAGAAGTTTTACCCGAGATATATCCGGGCCGAGATCAATCATCGCCGCCCTGCGGCGTTGGCCGGCAGTGGAGTGGGTAGGCGCACCTGACAACTATCGCGACTTTACTGTATGTATACAGGGGAAGGCACCAGAGACACCGAAAATATCTCCGTTGTTTTTATTAGGTTGGCAAGAAAGTAATTTCGATATTTTAAGGTGAAACATAGATCCCAAATTTTTTAGCCCAGCAATTAATTTTAAAGAGAGAATAAGATATTCTCGCTCTTGCTCGATGACCTTTTGCCAAACAGAATAAATAAGAAAATATTTTATTGATTAAAGTTCATCGCTGCATAAAGAAATTCGGTTTTATTTCACTTTAAAATACCGAAATTACTTTCTTGCCAACCCAATAGTAATATGTATAAGAAAATGTTTCAGGCAGAAAGTTTTTCGGTTCAGTGGGGCAGTAGGAAAATGTGGGTTCAGTAGCAAAAATAAAATATGGTGTGATCGGATTGGTTAAAAAAAAAATGGTGAGTATTGATACAAATCTAAATAAGTGTTTTATGAAATTTTTTTTATAGAACTATTGTGTGATTATATGTGGCAACATTGACCTACAAGCCAGATGGAGCATCTCAGATGAAAAACATTATTTTTCCTGGCTTAAGCACTATCATATTAGCCTACAACAAATTTTCAGATTTTTAGCTCGATCTAAAATATTTTTGATCCGGAGAGGGTTAACTCTGTAGTCGATTTGAAATTTTTCCGTGCGTCAAAGTGATCGATAGCACAAGCATAGTCTTGGACAAAGGCATTTGGCATGCGTTCGCAGCAACGGGAGAATTTTCACGGTTTCGTCGAAAAAATGATTGCTCGGTTAAATGGTTGATCGGTATCATTGGCTTGTTTCCGTGCGCACGCGGAAAGGGTCAATGGTCTACAGTCTACAGTCTACGGGAAAGAGTTTTCTCTCGCAGCCATGACTTTGTGGCCGCGTTCAAAGCCGGCGGTAACGCTCGCGCTCGTCACGCAACGCGAACGAGAACGAGAACATTCGTGCAAACGCACCGCGTGCAACGCGTGCACCGCTTGCACCGCATGCACCGTTTGCATCGCGAACAACCTGAAGTGAGAACCAAGAGAAACAGAAGCTGGTCGAGGGTGTAGCCGCGGGGCGGCGGGGGTGGGAACCGAGGCGGAGGATTTCAAACGCAACTGTATAAGCAGACGTTGATACAGAGCCTAATAGAAATATTGATTTCAGGGTCGATGTACCTTGCGGCGTTACTCTGTTCGGTGCGTGTCTCACTTCTTAAAGAACATCGATACCGGCTCCTAATTATAGAGCACCACCGAGACTCTCAGTTTCTCTGAAATCTTCGTTTCCACCTGGATGCACTTTCGGTTCGTTTGAACAGTTTGAACCCCCCGCCCGGTGAATCGCTCGCTTTTCAATTTTCGACTGCTTTGGCGTAGTCGCATTAGTTTCAACGTGTGCGTACCTTTGGGGATTATCACAATTTGACTATTCGGTGGTTACGGAGTTGCCGAGAAATTGATATGGTAACGAGGATTATTATTAAATTGCGGATATTTGATTTATATTTTTATAGTAACGAAAATCTAAAGCGAAACTGAATTTATTGTACTAATTTTGTTTGATTGGAAGTTTGATTGGCTGGTACAGCAAGGAATTTTATCGAATTTTTTGTACCCTTCAACTTTGAAGGTTTTTAGAAACTGTAGTACAACTTCAGTGAACTAAAGTGATCTTTTTAAATTGATTTGATTTAAACTTTTATTTAATTTTAACTTTTTGATTTGATTTAAAAAGTCGGATTTAAGTCAATCATTATTTTTGCAGATGCTTGGGTTCTGCAGCAATCAAAATGTATATGTATGTACAGAAAATACATAGGTATATGTAGATATAGAAAAAAATTTTATAGGTAGCCATATCCATTAAACCTTGCTTCAGCTAATTTTCATTTATTTTGAAGAGTACAAAAATCATTTAAAAACAAAAACATGGAGGTATCAGAACTTCGAAATTTGTATGCAAAGAATTTGTGTAAGAACGTCAAGATTAAATTTGTTTCGCTTTGTCACTACTTTTGTCATAATAATATATGTTCGAGTTAACAAATTCATTGAATCATTTCCTAAAAGAAAGTTTTAATAATTTCAGAATAGAAAATCCGAGATCGATCATTTGACCGGCGCTGGTGACGAGAACATAGTCCTCGATGGAATATCGTGAGAAGCAAGTTTTCGAAGTTGAAGAAACGGTCCGGTCGGTGGGACGTTCACCATGCTGATTGCGACGAGGCCCGTAAAAAGGGCAACCGGAATAGGATATCGAACGGATGTGTAACGTCAAGTCCTCGGCAAAGCGATCGAAATTCTATATTTAGATGTAGAAACTGTCAGTGCTCTAAGTACGGTTGCCCACGTACGGCACAGCTAGCTATTCCCGTATTCTAGCCTCCTCGTTCGGTCGGCCTGTTCGTTTTTCGTCTGCGCCCTGTCCTCGCCTCGCTGACGGACTCTCATTCCTTTTGCACGAGTCCTTTCGAGGTGACGCTTTCAGCGAACGATGAAATTCACGCGCGCAATGATACAGGAGGAACACGTCGGAACTGTTCCTCTATAATTTCTAGTTATAGCACCTCGTAACGACCCACGTGGTCTTCTAAGATTCCAGGTTCTCCTGAAAGAGCGAGACGAAACTGGACACGTTTATTACGCCGTTCAAATATTGACCACCCCCCCCCCCCGTTCTCGTGGTGCTAGCAATCGAAAATTCGTCAAAATATTTTTCGGAGATAGATCGTCTTTATTTCGGGTTTAGTTTAACTGGGTTACATTCCCCATCGAAACAAAAATCCTCTGCACATATGAAACTTCAATTTTCTTGTTTCAGAGAACTAAAATGAGCTACACAAAAGCAAAAACTTATTAAAAATCCGATTTCATCATTTATCATTAGATTGCGGATTTTTATGCAAAATAAAAATCGTTTGCATTTAGGTAAGCAATTTATGTAATACACTCCTCAAAAGAATTGAGGGATCACTTGTGCGAACCCGAAAAATTGGTCCCAGTTTACGCGATCATAACTCCGTCAAAAATAGCCGTATCGATATCGTTAAACAATGGTTTGAAAGCCTGAAACCTCTAATTTCAGATGCACTGTTTCAAATTGTTGCTATGTTGGTTTTTTACAAAGTTATAGCGAGATGAAGACAACATTGACGGTTAAAAAAAATTTGGTGCAACTTTGGAACATTGAAGCATACTTTCAGAAAAACCTGGTATATCGAAATGTTAATGAAATTGAAAAAACAAAAGGAGTGCCTTGAAGGGAAAGAAACGCTCTTTCTATTGCTTTTTTGCACAAGATTCTACGATAATTTTTTCGCTTTCTGGAGCCAGTTGAAGTTAAAAAGCCCATATTTACTTCAATGTTGAATGACTCGAATAAAAAAAATCGCACAATATTCAACAACCACACAATTTACGCAGGAAAGATAGCCCTTCCAAATAATATTAACGCGATTTATAAACAAAATTTGTTGCTCCCCGTGTGATGTTCCAAAGTTGCACCAAATTTTTTTTAACCGTCAATGTTGTCTTCATCTCGCTATAACTTTGTAAAAAACCAACATAGCAACAATTTGAAACAGTGCATCTGAAATTAGAGGTTTCAGGCTTTCAAACCATTCTTTAACGATATCGATACGGCAATGTTTGACTAAGTTGTGATCACGTAAAGTGGGACCAATTTTTCGGGTTCGCACAAGTGATCCCTCAATTCTTTTGAGAAGTGATTTTGCTAGAAATCAGAACAATTCATCATTTAATTAATACCTTTTAAAAGTGTCGTCACTTCCTATACCATATTTGTCTAATATACACACTATAAAATATTCTACTCATTAATATTATTTATATACGCCCAAATAATTCATTCAACAATTCTGATCGAATATTTTCTACCAGGGGTAAGCTGTGAATGTTTTCTTATAAAGTCTCAGTCAAATTTTTATTTATCCCATGAATTCAGAGCCTTTTATATTAACTTTGTTCTTAATTACCGCCCGTGAGTCACGTAACTGTACCACCTAAATTTATTCATGACTAGCTTATTCAATATTATTGGACTGCGGATCTTTATGCAAAATAAAAATTGTTTGCATTAATTGTAAGACATAGGAAACACAAAGGAATCTATTTATTAACGGTTTTATTAAATTGTAAGAAGTGTATTGCTCTACTCTTAAATTCTTGTAATATTTTAATTGTTCGAAATTACAACCGTTTTTGCCATAAGTGTATCAAATCCGCAGTCAATTTATCATGCAAGTGTACACTCTTTGTTTGCGGCAAGACTTTACATTTAGATTCCAATTTGTGGTGTACTTTTTACTTTTTTTAAAAGCGTTGTGAAGTTCCGTTAAAAAGTGAAACTTGGATCAATTTACATTCATATGTGAATTGCGGCTTATTCAGAAGATGACTAGCTGATAGGATGCAATTACAGAAATTGCGCTTCCCTTGTTCTGCTTTAGTCATTATGTGGGAATGCGTAAGTCCGTTCTGCAACCTCGTGCGTGTTCTCGCTTTGCTACTATGTTTCTGAATACGTGTATGATTGAGGTATGAAAACCCTTATGCGAACTGACATTTGTTGGATTTTCATAGTGTTGAGCAAACGTAATATAATATTGCTGATACCATTAGAAAGTTCAGTCTCCTTTGTTTATGTAATGCGATTATACTTTTCGTTTAAGCATATCCACGGAAAAGGCTGTGGAAGGTTGCAGACTTTTGGTCTGGACAAATTGAGGGGAGTTGGAAGAAATATTAACAATTTCAGCTTTTATAACCTACGTACATAAACTTAGAAGTACAGCATCAAATGCAGACGGGTGCATCTGTGATATTCATGACGAAAAGTTTATGTACTAAGAGACAGCATAAAAATAGTTGAACCATTTCGGAATGGTAATAAACCGCTGGAGAATAAGTCACTTTTGAAATATGTATCTGCAGTCGTAGATAAGGAATTGTCTAAGTGCACAGATTCAGTCTGGATAACAGGTTTGCTGAAGCGACTGTACTATTACATATAATTCATGACTCACAAGAATAATTACAATCATTTCAACATGTTAAGAACAATATTAATACGTAATTAATTTGTTGTTTCACGATCGTAAATATTTGATCACATCGTAAATATCTGTCGGGTATGGCATTTCGTCAATTCGAATTTACCGCCAAGAATCGATTCAATAACTTGTCGATCACTGTGTCTGATTGGCTGAATGTCAAATGCGTCGTTCCAATATTTGTGTGGTTGTTCTTCATAACGGTCGTTAGATCAATTCAATTTAGACCAGCATGGAATTCTGTTCTATTAGTTCAAGCTTCTAAAATTCTTTATACATAGCAAGTAGGTGTCTTAAGGGTTCATTTTATAAACAGTGTTCCTTTCCGTGTTAAATACCAATGATATTAATTCAGTATATATTTTCAGACGCATTTCTCTTGAAAATGATCCAAATCCGGATCGAAACGTAGAGGTTAACTTTTGCTTTGCTTTGTCTTTTCTTTTGATCGAAACTGTGCGCTGTGAGCATATTTACTCTTATTAATACGTAATACACGTTTCTCCGACAACAGTTAGAATAAAAATATGTATGAAAGTCTAAGATATAAATTTATCTTTACTATAGGAAATTATAGTGATATTATAAGTGAAATAATAAGATCTCCAAATGAGATATTATACAGTAAACAGATAATTATTCAGATTTCTACAAAAATGTACCCTTTGATAAAACATATTTTGATAATCTCGATCTCATATCGTTCTTGTTTATTAATAAATGCATTCCTCGTTAAATTGCTCAATGAATAAAAATTGTTTAAATAATTAAGAACTGAAAATGTTTTAGTAGAATTCCATATAATAATATTATATGAACATAAAAATTGAAAATGTTTTAAAAGAATTAAATTTAACCAAACTAAAAAGTGAATAGTAAATTTTAAAAAAGTATAATCTAACCTATTTTCATTTCTATTCATCTTGTAAAAATTTAAATAAGCTTATGTATATTTCCTTACATGAATACTTGTTGCTACCTTTTCGTCCTTCGGTTTTCCCCGTATATCTGGAACATGAAAAGTTGATGACTAATATAGTAAACATAAGGGAATTGATAACATGAAAATTTAAAAATTGGCTATAGCTTTCTATCCGTTAACGCTATCATTATACTTTCTGCACCGAAAATGTAACTGGCAACTATACCTTTCCAACGGTATACATTCGTTGCGTAACTCTATTTTATTATCCTATTTTAAAGTTAAAAAACAAACTTACTCTTTGCTAGACTTTGGCAAAAATGCAATTTTTGTCAAACAAAGATAAACAGGTTAGTAAAATCCAATTTGAGGGTAAACTTTCCTTTACCCGACTCAAAATTTGTTCCTTTCTCCCATAAATGATTCTGTATTTGGTATGTAATCCAGTAAAGTACCCGGGGCGGCTGCAGTCGAAGTTTCGATCATGTAAGGTCAATGGTTCAGGAGTTATGGTTGCATAAGTTTTGCATTTTTCAGTGTTTTGACAGGCAAGGGCGCCGCCATATTGGTTTGTAGTGACAATCGCGGTTCTGCTCGGTAAGCGGCGCGCGATCGTCACTACAAATCAATATGGCGCCGCCATTACCTATCAAAAACACTGAAAAATGCTCAACTTCAAACAACCATAACTCCTGAACGATTGATCCTACAGAATCGAAACTTCAATCTGCAGCTGCCCTGTTTTATAGAAGGAAGGCACAAATTTTGAGTCCGGTAAACTAAAGAGTAGCCCAATTTGATTTTGCGAAACCAGTCTATATGTAGAAAGAAGTTTCAGTTGCAATGCGAAAACAAATAAAAATCCTTAATGTGTGCTATAATTTTGTCCCGCGTTAAATACGGATGCGAAAAGCGCAGATCACCCACAAGCGCAACAACTCGGTAATGACCACTGAATAATAGCCGTCTATAAAAGTGCAACCAAATTACGATCCAATAAAACCGCCATTACCGGGCGCAACGACCAGCTACGCGCATTAAATCCGCAACAGCCGTAGCTGAAATAAAAGAATTCCTAATTGAACCGACATTTACAAAGGTTTAGTGCTCATGCGAGTATCGATACTTGATCGAGTTCGCGTTGTTACCGTTATAAAACAGAACTTCGCGGATTCGTCGATTTCAGGACACCGCACAGTGGTGCCGAACGCGAATCTAGCTGAATAAAAATCAAAAATCACATTTTCACAGAAAAGCGAGAAACTTGTTGGATCTTCGTTAAAGCAGGTGGAAAATGAGCTTTTACGGGTGTCAAACCATTGCACGCGCCAGTCGTGTTTCAAGCGTTCCGAAAGAACATCGCCTACGATTTTTTACGTGCCTATTTTACTTTGTTGGATATGGATAATTCTAAGAAAGCTATGTACCTATATATTTCACAGAAAAACCAATAATATCTACGTAAATAATTGAGTTCTGTATCATTATTTGTAAGGTATTATATTTTCTGTCTTAGCAAGTTGCTTTACCTTTTGGTAGAGCCACAAAAAAAGCTTCGCGATCCTTTGTCATAATTTCACTCTCAAATCGTAGATTACAGATGGCAGAACCATTTTACAAAAAATTATCGTCGGCCTGCGTCAACCTCCTGTGTGTTTTACATTTTAGTGGCGCCTGCTGAAATTTCTTGCGCGGAGCTATTTCATGTTTGGCGCAGTGAGGCGAACGTTGCTAAAAGAAGTGCTTGTGTATATAATTATGTAGTGCACTATTTTAATTTAAAAGACAGTAGTGCTGATGAAAAGGAGTGTATTGGAAAAGTGTGTGATAGACTTTGCGTAAATTTAAAGAACAGGTGGCAGAAAAGTAGTGTAACTCAATTCCTAAAAAAAATGAACAGTGGTTGGACATTAAAGTGCAGTTTCCAAATAAAAGTATACAGACAGTAGATGCAGAATATTCTGGTAGAGGACGTCCAATGAAACAATTTGATGAATCTTCTGACAAAAGCAAGAAAAGAAGGATCGATACATTTGTGAAGGATATTAGCAGCGAAGAAACGTAAACACTTGAGATGAAATGATGTTTTTAAAATACTTAAACAAATACAAAATGATGTTATATGTGATTTGAAAACGTTGCGGGATCTCATTAAACATTATAAATAATTTTGGCCAGCTAAATCAATGAAAAGTTTCGGTTCGGAAGCTTTTCGGTGCACATGCCCCATTGTCACCACGTTATTTTGAACATTTCGGATAATCTTTAAAGAAAATGTTTCCAACAAAAGTTAATCGACACTCAGTCATCTATAAATCCCAATAAAAAAATTTCACAAAACTTATTGTTGTAGATCCAATAGCCTACTTAACTACGGCTTCAAGTCTTAAAGTAATGCTAGAATAATTTTGTCCAGCTAGATTCGCGTTCGGCACCACTGTGGACCGCCGCGTAACAAAATTTGAATCACACCGGAGGTTATTAACCGGAAAAACGGAGGGTCCACCTTTTCCTCCGCGAGACAATAAGTTGCGAAAGAAACAGTGCTGTGCGAATAAAAGGACGACTTGGAAAAAAAACAAGAGAAGAGAAGAGGAGGAGGAAGAGGTGGGCTGACGAAAAAGAGAAAACGGAACTGGATTGCATGCGCGCCGTTTAATTGACCCTCCGATACTAATCTACGGCGTGGAGAAAGGGCTACGCAGGTTTCAGCCGCTCGTTAATTCGAGTAGAATAATTAGCGTGCAACGCTTTTATGCTTGTCCACGAGACGCGGTGTCGCGCGAACTGTCGAATCGAGTGGAAGATCTAAAATGAACGGGAAGACAGCTCACACGTGCTCGCCGAGAGCGGAAGTTGAATCGAACGTGCACGTTGAACGACATCCAGTTAGAATCCATTTATAGAATTCTCTGATAGGTACTTCGGCATGATTTATTCTAGCAAAATGTATTAGACGATTGCAAAGGTTCGTGCCCGGTTGAAAAATAAATCACGAGTGGTTATACATGAATTAGTTAACTCTTAAATAGTCGACGGAAAGCAGCGAACGTAGCAAATCAATATCGATTCACTTTTGACCCATATTAGTCTCTTCAATATTCATGTTTTACATTTATATTCCCGGTATGAAAAGCACATTACCTAATGAATTGTATAATTAAACTGCAGGTCTTTATGCAAAATAAATATGATCTGCATCAATTACGAGCAACAAAGGTTCAACAGACATTTATTTCTTCTCTTAATATTTAGTTTTTTGGTATTTCATAGTATATCATTTTTGGTATGAATAAAATCCGCAATCTATTTAACTATAATATAATGTGGAGAAGGAAGAAGCTGGTTGTGAAAATTGATTCAAAAGAAAAAATGTTAAATGCACAATCTTGAAAAACTGTTATTGTATCAGGAGAAAATTAAGCTATAGAAACATGTAAAATGTAATTAATCGTTACTGTTGCCAATAGTTTATTGCACCTCTCTTTCATATAAATTTACTCTTTTACTCTTTGATTTCTTTTACTAACTTCGCCTCTGTGTCATCAAAAAAAATTAATTTGCGTTATGCATTTCACTTTATGGTTATTCAAGCAAAATTTTCTAATTTTTAAAATATCGACAACAAGACCAAGACAAGTTGACGTGTATTGTAACTGTAACTTTTAGAACGAAACACAAGATGTAGATCACGGATCGTTCAGATGTTTTATAACCCACCGTAAACCTTATCAACTGATTTAAAATTCCTTTGAACCAGCCGACAAAGGATGGACGATAAAAAAGTTTGAAACGAATAATTTTTGCAGTAAGTCACGGTAATAAATGTGCCCAACGCTTTCAACTAAAAGACCAAATGGCCCTCGCGTTCAATCTACTGGAAACTGCTCGAGGCAGAAGGAAAGAGTCTAGGTAGAATTCATTTCACGAGACAACGATGTTAATTGATTCCTGACATCGTACAATGTAACGCCATTAGTGCATTTTCTTTGATGTTACAATGTAAGATGCGTAAAATCGTGTTCTTGTCATTTCATCTAAAAATTATTTAAAAAAATAATTATAGCTATACTCCATAAGAAAAATTTATGAAAAAAATGTAATTCAAAACAGTAGAAAGATTAAAAAGAATTGCAAAGTATAAATAACGTTTCGGACCCGATAAAATTGTTAAAGAAAGAAATTCCCAAGTGACCCTCGTTTCTTGCAATAATTCTTCTAAGTCTAAAGATCCGTCTAATATAACAATGGCCACAAAGTATTCTAGGGCCAGTAGATAAGAATGTATGTGCTTATATGTATACTTATGGAGCACAGGAAAGACTGTGCGGATCTGACATGTAAAAAGAATCACGAAGCGCGAGCGAAACGGAAAAGCGAACTACGTTTCCGGTTCGATCCATGCTACGACGCGACCATTTTATTCGATCAGTATCCTTTTTCAGTGCTTCGATATTTCTTTACGCAAAAAGTTAGTATTCAAGCGGTGTCCTGTTGCCCACAACGAGAGGATTCAATTCTTGATCGTTTTACGATATTCCGTATCTTGATACACGGTTATGATTGCAATCCTGTTATTTCAGACGAAGGCAATGTGATTGAAGAAGATGTCTAATATTCCCGCAAACCAATATGACAATTTCTTTAATAAACAATCTACTCGACGAATCAACGAAGAAATCTTTATCGAAGGATCAAAATTAATAAACAAAATACTATAATGAAGTATCTATAACATTGTCGACAATAACCTTTGCAGTTTTTATGCGACTACAAAAAATTTGTTTAATTATTAAATAGTAATATTTTATCATTTTCTTCTGAGCTGGTGTATTAAGTATAATGAAAACAGAGTAAAATCATTAAAATCTTACTTGCATTATGGTTTATTGCCAAAGTTTTATTCAGTTGAAAGCTGGCAGGCTCTGCCTCGCCAATTAAAACATAAAATAACAATGCGTAATTGTGTTTATTCCGTTAATTAGAAGCAAATAGGGTAGACTGCAAAGAAATGAATTTCTTGCTTTCTGAAATACTGAAATTCAGATTGTACTTGAACATCCATTTAATGAAAGTGCAATATTACTCCACAAATTAATAACATAATATTTGTAGACTTCTTACTCGCTCTTGAAGAGGACTAACTACAACTGATTAATTTATTTATCAAAAATGATTATAAATGAATATTATTATAACATTATTGCACACTGTGTGTGAATCATGTGTACATACACAAATAATGTTCCGAACACAAGTGGGATGAAGCTGGTTTTACATAAATGACTGAAAGCCTTCAAACAAGAATATAATTAGAGAAAGTTCGAATGTTGTATCCACACGCGTAAACTTTACAAATATTATTTTCTGTGAAATTTCCCACAGTGTCACATCAATGTGCACAGATTGATAAACGACCAATCATTGATCTGCTTCATACATATCACTTATCTGACATTAGCATTGTCCCACATTATGATGATCGTGACAGTCAAGTCACGACACGCTCAGGAAACGATCGCAATACTTTCAAATGTTATTGAACGTCCTGAAACGTGACTGGACCACGATGTAGCCCATTTAGATGGCATTCAATAACATTTAAGAGGGATGCTAAATTGGTCATTGAATGGGGAACTGAAATTAATTGAGCACATTAAATACGAACGGCGATTATTTGCAGAAATCAATGTGGTCGAAAAGTACTTGCAAATTGACGAAAAGCGTCGATTGAATTACAATGTCGTTGCCGTTTATCAAAGCTGATCAGAATATGTATTTTTAGCAATTTAATATAATTAGACAGCGGATTTTATGCATTTATAACAAATATGAGTGGACGTAATTTGAAACAGTAATAACATTAGAAAAAACTTAAAAGTATAGTAGTGAAACTAATTCCGTCAGAATTTTCGTTATAGACATAATTAGTGCGAAAGTCATCAGAATAATTCAAAAAAAATTTTTTTTAATGTACAGTTACTCGAATATACAATTCGGACGCTCTAAAAAAGACGATAACTTCTTTATTATTGTACTATTCGATTTGAACATTTTTGGGAAGCTAGAGCAATTAGTTTACTACAGGATGTGAAAAGAAATTTTTTCAAAAATTGCAATTGATCGGAATTGTAGAAAAAATACTAAAAATTGCATTCTACAACTTTTTTATGTGGGCCTATATTGAAAATCTGAAAAATACGTTTTGTAGATGTGTGTTAATTAAACATATTCTGAAAATTTCGTCAAAATCGGTCGACGTTGCAATGATCTACAAACATTTAAAGATGGTAAAAATTGCAGATTTTTACGATTTTCGGCCTATATCTAAGAATTCTTACATCTTTCAATGCCTGTCGTTTTTTTCCGCATCAACTGATTTCGATGAAACTTTCACAGTGCATATAATTCACACAGATCTACAAAACGTACTTTTTAAATCTTCAATATAGGCCCACATAAAAGGTTGTAAAATGCAACTTTTAGTATTTTTTCTACAATTCCGATTAACTGCAATTTTTGGAAAAATTTCTTTTCACATCCTGCAGTAAACTAATTGCTCTAGCTTCCCAAAACAGTTCAAATCGTATAGTACAATATTAAAAATATATATTTATTCGAGTAACTGTACCTTACTAGTAGACCTCTATGGGCGTTTCAAGTTTCAGTACAACAATCTCGAAATTACACACAATTTTTATAACATTCCTATCGCATTTCGAACACAATGATCAGCATATTGTGCTTCCATGCAACTCGACAAGTGGTTATTTTGTAACAATCGGGAAGCAGAGCCATCAAAGTAACAAAGATGATGGAGAACAGAATAAAAATGCACAATACGTTTATTATCAACGATTACAGTCCTCGAATAAACGAGCTGCAGGTATCGACCGGAACAAAGGGCTGAATCATTCCACGGAATCGTTCGTTGGGTCCGGTGCCGGCGAACCCTGATGCTTTCTTTTAATCTCAATCAATGTTTGGTCACATACCTGGCCATATTTGGCCATGGACGTGGTTGTCATGGGGCCCCATGGCGCAAGAAAGTTTTGTAGCTGCGCGATCTCCTCGCGAACGACCCCGTGACCAGCTTCTTTCCCAAAGATAAATCGTGGCGGATTGTCTCCTAGCGAGTTTCGGCTGCGAGTTCTCGAACCAGCTCAATCCGCTGAACCACAATGGCGGAAACGGATCCCCAATGAAACGGAATGAAATTCGACACCCACTGTTCCACAGAGTAGCTTCCTCGTTCCCGTGAAACGCGAACAGTTCCACTTGGAAGAGCGAATTCAAAGATTCCCTCGACGTCATGCAGAATTTATAACCTTGTCCTTGCACCCATGAAGAGGGTAACGCTCGCGGAACCATGAATTCCAACTTCGACCGAGCCTTTTCAGATAAATGTATAATCGCGAGAGGGAGAGGACGAAATACGGAACGAGCTGCGTGCTTTCAATTGCTCCACCAGGAAGACTTCAGCCGTTCAATGATTAATATTGTCATGCTTCATAAATTATGGGTTTCCTAATTGGGTGTCGGTCGCTAACGGAGGTCAACTTTTTTTATGGTAATTATTGTTATGATTACGGTCGAAAATCGTAGAAGACGTGCATGCGACTAATCCGGTACTGGCAGAGAGTGAGGGTCACTTTTCCACTCATCTCCCGACTTTCTATACACATTCATTATTTCTGTTCATTATTGAAGCATTCTCCGTTCCATTTTCTTCAATCACATAGTTTTTACTTCATAGCTGTCAAGGAATCGCAGCTACATATTGTATATTATGATTATTACTTTGAGAAGCTTTTGAATACTTTATTTTTTGAAATACTATACAGTGTTCCCACAAAAGTGTTCGTACGCCCTTTAAAACAGAATAACTTTTTTATAATTGTACCAAACGAGCTGATGTTTTGTAAGCAATTAGAAGCATTGATTTACTAAATGATGTGAAAAAAAAAATTTCTCGAAAATTATAATTTACAAAGTTACATGCAAAAATAAAAAAGGCATTTTTCAAAACTTTTTTATTTAGGCCCTTAATGAAAATTTAAAATATGTGTTTTGTAGATCTATTTATACACATACTGAAAATGTCATCGAAATCGGTTGACGCAGGAAAAACGATACGCATCGAAAGATGTACGATTCTGTGGATTTTAAGCAGAAACTGATCAAAAGTCGTGTAAAACTACGGTTTCCACCATATTTAACTGCTTATAGCTCGTGTGTATGTTAATCGATTTCGATGAAATTTTCAGCATGTTTGTAACTAAATAGATCTACAAAACATATATTTTATATTTTCATTAAGGGCCCAAATAAAAAAGTTTTAAAGAATGCCTTTTTTATTTTTGCATGTAACCTTGTAAATTATAATTTTCAAAAATCTTTTTTGCACATCATTTAGTAGACCAATGCTTCTAATTGCTTACAAAACATCAGGTCGCCTGGTACAATTATAAAAAAGTTATTCCGTTTTAAAGGGCGTACGAACACTTGTGGGCCAATGTACAGGATCTGTTAAAGGATCAAATCTATCGTGTTGTATAAACACTAATAATTCATCTTGATGTGAGACCAATAAAAGCTAATACATAGATCATAAAGAAATCTCATATCCAACGTTGCTCCAGCCACCAGTTCAATTATGAACGACGAAATGAGGAATAAAGGGATTTTCCATCCGGTGGTTCTAGCGAGAATGTTCAAATATTGAAGCCAGTGTAGATCAGCAACACTAGTTGCTTCAGGCGAGGCAACGTTGTTGTTTGTTCCACAAAATGTTTGCACACTATCGGCAACCAAGCCACGTAGCCGTGATCGAAATTCTGACTGTCTTCCGAGCTTGTACAAGCTATGGGAGATGAGCGCGATCTGCGTGCAAAATCCGATTACGGTGCACTCTCCGCACTCGATCGATGCACTTTAGAGTGCAGTTATACGTATACAATAACGGTCCGAAACTCTTCCTCTCTGTCGTCCCGCTTTCATCCTCCCCATGTTCTCTCTTTCTTGTTCAACGCAGGTCGCAGGTTCACAGGTTTGTCCGGGTACGTTCAGTGCTGCAGAAGCCCGTCCGTGCGTGAACGCTTATCCAAGCAGAGATCGTCGATCCCTCTCGATCTTTTGTGCGACCCTGACTCCTCTCGATGGATCGGCCGGCCTCTTCCGCAGCACAACAATGACCTACTTCGTATTCATTCGATTCCCGACTATCTGCAGGAGTTTCTAACCGGGAAAAATCTCCGCGGCAGCTCTGGCGATAGTTTCAGTTTCTAGTTCGAAAGCTTTGCTTTCTCCGCAAACGTCGATCCCGTTCACGAGCTTGCATCGGCCTCATTTCGACTGTCCAGTGGTACAACCGCGCGGAAAAGGCGACAGTCTTCCGCGAATGATTTCCAATATTTTTGCACATACAGCGAGGAGCAAAATTGAACGAATGAAATCATGTTTCTTTTAATCTGTGTACAATTTATTAAGACAGAGTCCGGTAGATATTTCAAAAAGCATTTTACATTTATTTTTGCTTGAGAAACGATTAATATTCTAATTTTATTACGATTAATATTTACTAGTTGCAGTATTCTATTCATGACTCAATTTTACACCGAAATATTAACAATAAGATACATTTAATATTTTGTCCAAAAACCTTTCATACAAAATATCAACAATAATCTAGTAAACAGATTATGAAAGAAAATAAATTTCCATTTCACTCCAGTTTGTTGCAACCTTTGGCAAAATTTCGAAATCGACTTTTTCCGACTTTGTAGGTCAAATACGCCATTGTGCATTGTCTAGTTATCGATAACGCGAGTCACTGAATTTACGCATAGACAGTCTAGTAATAATAGTAAGAAGCATCTGGAATCACGGGCATTAGGTAGCTCCAGTCGCAATCAGTCTCGGGATACGGCGCCAATTCAAAAGCAAGTGTTCTCGCGTGCCCGAGGACTGTTTGCCAGTGACGTTGGATCCATCGCAAACAGATCATGGGGAACAATGCCGCGCTATCGTGAAACAGGCGCGCAATCTTCGGGAACCGTAGTCGCTCGGAGAGAGAGAAACCACGACGCTCTGCAAACTGCAAGTGTAAGCTAAGATAAGAGTTGTGAAAGAAACACCGGCCAAATAATCGTCGGATTTTATCAGTCCGCGAGGTCGTACGTCGTCGCGGATAGACGTGTCGGTTTACCAGGTGCGAATAAAACCGGTATTAACCGACTTCCAGACACGAACGCGCAGGAGTTCAGATTAGGTACCTGATCCACGTGGGTGAACGCTGGACATTCAACTATTTAAGCGATTCGTGGTCATGCCCACGCGCCTCTGTCCCGTCCGAAATGGCGAAATGCTAATCCAGAGCTACGCGGTACAGTAACACTAGGTTTACGGAGCACGAAAAACTTTACTCTATAACAAGAATGTATCAATCCATATTCTTAGTTAGTCATTGTTTAAATAATTTATATTAACGAAATAAATTAAAATTCAATAAAAAGCAGACCAATAGTGTGCGCATAAGACCACACGACCGAAGTGAAAACTGCTATGGCGATTGCAATCAATTATAAGTAATATACATACATATACGAGGGCCATTCAATAAGTAACGAGACAAATTGATATAGCTCAAAAACTGTTTATTCAATTACTACAATATTTTGGCTACTTTTCAACATAATCCCCTCCCCACACTTATCCACTTGTCCCATTGTTCCTCTAATTTTCTTATGCCCCTAGTGTAAAGTTCTTTCGATTGCTGTCGGAGACACTTTTGCACCTGAATCTTGACTTCTTCGTTGGAGCCAGTGTTACCAGACAGGGGTAATCGAAAAGGAATCGAGGGGAATACAAGTACCCTCTCTCTGATGACCAGAGTAATATGTGACACGTTGCGCGACTGCGCGACGAAAATAGAGTGAGGCGAATAGGAGACACGTTGCGCGTGCGCGATAGGGACTGAACGGTGGAATAGGATAGTGGAAGGGGATAAAGGTGGAGAGCCTGGAGAGAGAATGAGGTTCGTTTCAACCTCAATCTGGCCACACTGGTTGGAGCCGAATTTTTTGTTACATAGAGCCTGCTTAAGGGGACCAAACAGTAATATGCTGGAAAACGAAGTAAAGCCTGCTATTCGCACTAAACGTCGTGGACTTTTGACAAAAGCGGTGATTTTGCTTCACTCACAGAAAACTCAAGAATGCATTGGAAAACTGGGCTGGGAGATTCTTTCACACCCTCCATATAGTCCAGATCTTGCCCCTTCAGATTTTCACATGTTTGGTCCCCTTAAGGAGACTCTACGTGGCAAAAAATTCGGCTCCAACGAAGAAGTCAAGATTCAGAAGAAAGTGGCTCCGACGGCAATCGAAAGAATTTTACACTAGGGGCATAAGGAAATTAGAGGAACGATGGGACAAATGTATAACTGTTAGGGGGGATTATGTTGAAAAATAGCCACAATATTGTATTAATTGAATAAACATTGTTTGAGCTATATATCAATTTGTGTCGTTACTTATTAAACGGCCCTCGTACATATATGAATTAGTATCAAAATGGATTCGTGATAACTAAAATACGAGACAAATAGCTTTATGTGTTTGTATGATTGAAATCTTTCTACAATATCTAAAAACAACTTCGTCAATTGTAGTTCCATATTTTGTTGTATGTACTCTCATTCGGGTCACTCGACATATTTAAATCCAACGTGATTATCAAAAAATCAATTAAAGGCCTTGATTTTTAAAAAATATAGTAATAGTAAATTATAAATACATATATTAGAACCCGCGTCATCTTAATGGGTCCCGTAAACCTAGTGTTAAACGTGTACAATGCGGGACTTCCTGAGAATTATGAAAATAAGGCCTTAGAATTGCTTTGTACGTGTTGGTATTCACAGTATTCACTGATGCATGTTCAATATATGAAATTTGGATAAAGAAATGACTACGCCCCCCCCCCCCCCCAAAGTGCGTTACACCTCTATAAATCACGAAACGAGGCACTGAACAAGGTGCAGTCTGTGTGAGAAAGTACTCACCAAACAAGACCACCCCGTAGTCGAAACTCAGAAACGGGTTTATAGGTTCTCCAGGCATCATAAATAACCGGGTTGGATCACACCCACGCGAGAGGTGCGAGAGCGTCTCGTGTCTAGGCCTCGATAATGAGTATGAGAATTTTCGGCTGAGCCATAATTTCGACTCGGAATAAACAGTGAAAACAACGCGAACCAACTTAAAATCGAGTTAACACGGCACAAGTAACATGTTTTCTTATCGTCGCACAGTGTGTGACAAGGTATGCGATGTATGTGGACATTCAAGGCACAATTCATAACTTCGCTGATCTATTTTCAACATGATAATCCTTTTTTTTTAAACAGGATACGAAAATGTATCGATGATGAACAAAATTTTACTTAGAGAATAAAGGAAACTTCATTTTTTATTTAATAAAAAGTTCCTGTTCATTCTTTTATTGCAATTTGCTGTCACGTGATTAGTGAGTTACTTTCGTCTGAATATTTTCTAATTCAATTTTATGCTGTATTACATCTATGTACATCTGAATCAGAGCATGAATCAGGGTATTCTAAACTGGTGATTCAAGGCGTATTTTTAGTCATTGTTTAACATTAGACACTGAGTGTCTTAATATATACTGATTAGGATTATATTTTCCATTTGAACCAATTTTGTTAATGTTAAAAAGATAACGGGAGTACATTTTGTAAAATTATACTCAAGTCAAAGTTAATGAACATTTATCATACAACATTGCAACAAGTTGTTGATAATAAAGTAATTTTTAGACCAGAGAATACATACATTTCTTCTAACTTATATCGATACCGTCACAATTGTAAGTTACAACTCCTTAATTATGTACATCAAAAAGATTGCTTTACGTAACAATTATTATTTTCGGTAACATCTTCTTGAACATCAAAAAATTTGACTGTACCACCTCATTTCAAAATATATAGAGGTGGTATCCGTTTCACCCTTGACTTTCAAAAACTTTTCATAGATTTCCTAATTCAATGAACAACTTCGCTTAATTGTGTCATAATATTAATGTTGAAACTATTATTACCTAAATTTTGCTTGTCTTATGTTAAATCTTCGTGAGTGTCATTTTTAAAAATTTGCCTGATTAAAGAGTTAAGAGATTCATCCTCGCCTTCCAGAAGCAACTAAAATATACAATATTTTAGCATATTTGTAGCTAATTGCAATTTGAATAATAATAACAAAAATCGAAGTCTGCAATGAATCATCTGCAATGTATTATGTATCTAAATAACACTTTCCCTGCCCCGCCCCGTATAAGCAGAAGCAACTAAAGTATATTTTAGCATATTTGTGGTTAATTTGACAACGGCAAAAATCGAAAACTAGAAAACGTATCACCATACCTCCTTATTCAAATGGCTCGAAATTACCAACCCCTGGTCCGCCCTCCGTTCAACTTCGTTCGCCGAACGAGAAAAGAATGGGGAAAATCGAAAATCTCGGCGGAAGTGTCGTGACGGAGAATCGAGCTTAATTGCGCGCGAAGCTCTGCAGAAAACGGCGAGTTCAACAGAATGGCAGGAACATAATCAACGAAAACGAGCTAGTTTTCGGGGGCCAAATGCACCCTTATTGGAATGGTTTACCATTTAGATCAGCTTCAGCCGCCTTAATTGACCAGAAATTTCACTGAATTTCCGAATGTTTGTATGGAAATTACCATAGTACCCCTAAATAAATTCTTCAAATACTGTGTGAGTGTGCCGTCATGTAATATCTTCTGAACTTCTCTAATGAATAATTACCAGTTATCGAACTTAACAGGAGTTCAAAACAAAAAGGAAACAAACATTGTTAAATGATTGCGAAGACTACATTTTTTGTGACCTTTTGTTTCATGGACCTACGAAAGAACTGACTAACAATAAGGTGTTCACTGAACACTATCCAGAATGTCAAGGTAAATGCACCTGCATATGCCACAAGTGATAAGGATAAAGACATAGCTTACATGACATGTATCAACGATGCACAGTGCAGCGCTGGTATCAGAAGTTTCGCGCTGGCAACGACAGCCAAATAATTTAATAAAAATTCGAATACAATTAAATATCAAAAGCATAATTAAATAGAGCGTAAAACAAGCTTTAAAATGACATATAACGCGTTAATTAAGGTAAATATTTATTGGTATAAAATTGCAATTAAAACAAAGGAACAAAAATCCTGCATTTCTTTCTTTACAACCTAATACTATACGATTTGAACAGTTTTGGGAAGCTACAGCAATTAGTTTACTACAGGATGTGAAAAGAAATTTTTTCAAAAATTGCAATTGATCGGAATTGTAGAAAAACTACCAAAAGTTGCATTTTACAACTTTTTTATGTGGGCCTATATTGAAAATTTAAAAAATACGTTTTGTAGATCTGTGTCAATTATATTTGCTGTGAAACTTCCATCGAAATCGATTGATGCGGGAAAAAACGGGAAATAACTTTGTAAATCATAATTTGTGGAAAATCTTTTTTTGCATATTATTTCGTAAACCAATGCTTCTAATTGATTATACAAAGTCAGGTCGTTTGGTACAATTATAAAAAAGTTATTCTATTTTAAAGGGCGTACGAATTCTTTTTAACACCCACTGTATAAATACAAATTTAACGTCGAGTACCCGAATATTGCAAACTTTCGGGATCCGAAATCGCGGGTAACTTTGTAAACTTCCGGGATCCCGACACAACCCGACTCGACCCGAGGCTCAGGTGGTACCCGCACACCCCTACATATTCATTATATCAGAAATAGTCAATTTTCTCTAATTTCTGCGAAGTAATATAAATTCTCTCTGCAAATAGCTGCCATATATTTACAGAACCTTTACTTTCGCCTGTATTGAAACGAAAGAAAGTATATTGTTGTTTGGTATGTTTCTCATAACTTTTTAATGAGGCATTTACGAGCCCAGTCTGACGGGATAACGCTAACATCCTGTACTTTACTATACGATATTACGAACGGCAAAAGAATTCGTAGGCAGACTTTCGCAGTTTATAGATCTTAAAGCTGAAATTCATGGTTCATTGGAATGCAACGATCCCTTGTCGGAAATATTAAGCGCTGAAAGCGGCGATCAGATAAGTCGAGCATGATCGTTATCGTGACGTAGTTTTCGAGAGTGGCGATGTATTAAACTGGGAGAGAATGTTTCAAAGAAAACGGGCACGGCGCGGAGCGTGAAACTTAGAGGGCCGGAGTCATAAATGCAAATTGCATATGGAATATCGTACACCGTAACTGCGTTATTGAACATTATATACGTAGACCCACGCCTCTAATGACTCCCTTGCCCGGCAAACGTATGCCAGGTATTTGGATCTCATTACCATTTACGTTGCATCACGCTGCCACGCCGCGCCGCGGCTGTCTATACAAAACAAATTGGCTAATTACAATTGCACAACGTGCACACCATGGACTCACGGTTTCGGGATTGATCGGCTCCGATAGTGTTGATAGCTTTGCATCACTGTGAGATCTTTCAGACGCTTACCCTTCATAGGGGAGGCCGGGGCTAAAAGATACAGGGATAAGTTTTCTTTTTTTCTAGACCGCGGATTTTATGCATTCATGACAAAGATGGATACATATAATTTCAAGCAGCGGACATGTTAAAAACGTTTAAGGACATCAATGTATTGGTTTCAGCTTGATAGGATAATTAAAAGAAGAATAGAATTTTTATTTGGCTCCTGTGTCCTGCAATCAATGCATTTTTTATTTTGCATAAAGATCCGCAGTCTACACATGACTGTGCATGCTAACATTACGAAGATAACTTACATAGAATCTAAGGTTGACGATATGGTGGAACATTTCCGAATACAACTCTAACGGTGCAAACAGTGAGCCTTAACACTAATACTACCGAGCACTGAAAGCGATTAAAATGTTTTAGCTGATAAAAATGACAAGGCTCTATTTATTTAGATTTCGTACAATTTTTATTGCAATATGCGTTTAGATAAAGAAATTTATCGAATCATTTTCCACGTAAGCAACGTCATAATTTCAATAATTGTGAAATTAAAAATGTAAGACCCGTCATTTGACCGGCAATGATAGGTTTAGTGTTAAGAAATTGATGTACATTGTACTATTGTACAGGGATAAGTTGTTCCGATCATCATTTATACTAAAAAAGAACAAAAACGCGTTCAGTTGTTTTTGTTATAAGGGTGGGTAAAGACAGAAAATATGGATCATAGTACTTTTTTGGAAAGAAGGTTTTCATAAGTTCCAATGAGAACAGATAAAGAGAAGTTCTTGAAAGTAGAAGTTCTAGTTTGAATAGAACTTCTAATGAACAAAGTTGGAAATTACTAAATACATTTATGTATAAATGTATTAGAATCAACATGATGCAAAGCTTGAATAATTACAGTCTTTTAATGTCTACAGAGTACAATCCAAATCATTTTCAATGCTCAGTAGTTCCATCATTGAAACACTTTGAAAGCATGAAGACTAAACCGGAAGTCGCAGGAATTCCTACACCGATGAAGTAATGACACAACCCACAAGATGCCACATCTTCCTTCACTATACCGCATATTTGACTTGACTCAAGATCATTTCACGGACATTCGCATTTCTGTTATGCTTCTGAAGGCATCAAGGTAAGTACAGCGACCTATAGTTAATTTTGAGTTTGAAGTGAGCACTGAAATATTTCATACGAAATTTTGAAGTCGCCTATAATCGAAATGATATAATGAAATACTTGTGACTTCAAATAGTAAAATCTTTCTGATCAGATGTCTTTAAATGTCAACGAAAATGACTTCTATGATCATTATAAGTGAGACACTCTGTATGTTGAATAATTAAAACAGCGTGAGTCATGCAATTAGGTTGGGTTATATTTCAACTGTGGTAAATAGTGTAGGAAGGTCTACTTTCTACAACTTCAATGTTTTCATGAAATACGACGATATAACTAAAGCATATAATTATGCATTATATTTTCAAAGGAGCATTACATTTTACCATGTCATGAACTATTAGTGTACAGTATGCCAAAGGTAAGAATTCTTAATAAGTCCAATGCTTAATGAAACATTTCTCCTTTCACACGTTATTTATAATTGTAGCTTCACGCAGAGCAAAAAAATCTATACTTTTCGGCAAAAAATCTTTTGCCGAAGACATTGTCTTCAGAAAACTGGCTATAACTTTTTATCCATTAACGCTATCATTATCTAGGTGCACGGTAGAGCACCAGCCAAGTTCTCGCACTACCTCCTTTTACACGAAACAACTTAACCGTTTTTTAGTAATTTTGTACACTGAGAAAAAAATCCTGTTGGAACAAAAAAAATATATGTTGATTGATTTCCGCCAATCATATAAGCGAATAGCTTGACATCAATGTTTTCAAAAAAATAAGATATGGCCTCAAACCAATTCCAGTATAAATCAATACATTTCTCAAATTTTTTTAACAACATATCTGATTGAAGGAAAAAGAGAAATATTACGAATAATAATGTACGGTATTGAATCGAATAATACTTTCAATCATTTCATGATAGACAATTCAAATACATCACGATTTGCTTCTAAATTTCATGCTATTGAAAAGAATACATTGATATTCATCGAAGTAAAAAAATTACAATAATACGCGTGTTATTGAAGTAACTACTTTTTTTCTCAGTGTACACTTGTTAAATGCATTTCTCAATATTGGCAAAACATTAATCTTCCAACATTAGGAGGTTCCGAGATATAGGACCTCAAAAATCGCTTTTGTCACTGACTGACTGACCGACAGATCATCAAAACCTTTTGGGTACTTCGATCCTACAAGCTTGAAATTTGGTACATAGGTCCACCATAACGAACACTCAAAGGAATAATTATCAAAGTTTGAAATTTTAAACCTTAAAGGGGTTGTATTGAAAAAAAACATTACGAAATAGGTACGTAGGATAGAACATAGCAGCATAACATACATGAGTATATGTTTTATTAGCTTCGAAGACGCAACAAATCCTGATGAAAAAAGCAAACGTTCTAACGTAAACAAAAGAAACTACACCGAGCATCGTCCATATAGCGGCGGGGGGCAAACGGATCCGAGCGTCCCGGCAGAGTATTAATCTTCGATTCAACAAAAATTGATGAAATCCCAACAAAAACATCCTGTAAACAGGAGCCAAGTTTCTATGGCCGTAAAAAATCGTGAGATCAAACTAGATACGGCCAAGTTCGTTAGCTTAGAAATACCTCTTGCAATACTGAAAAAAGCGTTTGTAAAAATTAGTTTAACAGAACGCTATTTAATTTTTAAAGAGTTACATGGAGGGCTAAATTGTCCAAACTTGGCCGTTACTTTTTAAACCAATGGCCATAAAAGGTGTTAGGTAGCGGCCGAGTTTGAATAATTTAGCCCTCCATGTAACTCTTTAAAAATTAAATAGCGTTCTGTTAAACTAATTTTTACAAACGCTTTTTTCAGTATTGCAAGAGGTATTTCTAAGCTAACGAATTTGGCCGTATTTTGTTTGATCTCACAACTTTTTACGGCAATAGGAACTTGGCTCCTACAGCGAAAATGTAGCTGGCAACAATACTTTTCCAACAGAATACATTTTCTTGCGTAATTCTCATCCTATGAAATTTTATAGCTAAAAAACAAAACGTGTATCAACCTTTACGATACTCCCTTATTGATTCTGCAGTTATTAACTACCGACCACCGTTGTTCCGTTGCAGCGTGTATCGATGTTGAACAAGTACAAGTTCATAAATCGACAAAGCACGTGATGCTGTCAACGTACACCGGACACCGCGGTCAGCAACACGTGAATGAGCAACGAAGAGAGCGTGGCTTCACGTTGTAGTTGTCGTGTGTCCCTGCAACCCGTTGTCCACAGTGAACTTACGCCACATCGATAAGTCGTGCCTCAAAACCCTTTTACTTTCACATAACCCCGTTATCATAACCCTGGTATCTACCAATTATCATAATTAACAACTTTCCACACGCGCGCCTGGTTCATTAAAATCCTAGATAAGGGCTGTATTTTGGATCCCCCTTCAGGGTATGTATTTCAGCAAGATACCATCGTGGACATTGATTTTTTATCCTGGTATTTCATAGACATGATTCGCCTCCAAATCTCTTACACTTATATTTACGAATTTGAAAACTTCGAATAAATGTTACTCAATTTTTGCAAATGTTTCTATAGGAGAAAGTTCTTTGCACTTTGAAATTAAACTTCGAAGATGAAATTATGATATTTATACATAGGTTTTTACTTTACCAACGCAGACAAAATTACTTTCTGGTGTTCTTCGGTTCGTAATCATGTTACTGCGATCATACAGAAACTTTAAACTCAAATTTCTCAGAAGATGAAGGTCCATTCTGAAGAACGCCTTAAGGGCTTCGGAACACCGTGTGTACAGTGCAACTTCAACCTAGAGTAACTCCACAGACGAACCCCAGACCTTCATCTACTAATTGTAAGTTCTGTTAAACTTTCATGTAATTCGATGTGGCTTTAAGCCTGCTGTGTTCGTTGGGTCTGTTTTCGTTCAAATTTTTATTAAATCGGTCGCGATTGTGTAATATTTTTTCATCTAGTCAAGTAACAAGAAGCGTAGGAAATAACAAAACATTAACGAACAGATGGTCGCCTTATTTGTTCATGCTCTAACAATTTTAAACGTGCGCATTAGCAGCACTAACTCGACGGAGGATCCCAGCAGGGTTACCAGCTCGAAAATATAAAGCAACGTAAAATCTGAAATCAGAATGATCTGCATGAGATGGCGAAAGAAGAAGCTTCCCAGGAGAATCGAAGCCGGCATCCGAAAATCAATAACCACTCTGCCGCGTGACAACCGGCCGTGTAGCCGTACGTAACGCGTACCATTGACCTTTTCCATCGGAACGAAATGAAACGGAACGGCACGATTCGAGGATGAGAGGCAACGAGCGCGGACCAGGCGAATCGTTGTCACGGCACCAATTCAGCCGATCACCAACCATTGATTATCGTGGGACGGTATGCGAACCGCCAATCGTGGAACTAGTGCGCAGACTATGTAACATCGCGTTCCTTATGTGCTCGAAGGATCAATCAATCTCTAGGTCGCTCACTCGAATAAATAATAGAAGACAATGGCCTCGCAGACAAGGCTAATCTGACATGGAATCGTACGCCTGGAACTGTTAACCTTTTCATCCTGCGGCGGCCCATTAAATCGGCTACATCTACGTTTTAAAGTGGAACCTCGAACGCTGCACGACAACGGGCGAAAAATCCATGCACCCCATCGGAGCCCGTGCAATTAACTGCCTAATCGATTTAACGCATGAGACCTCCCGCTTAGAGTCTGTCCAGTAAGACCGTGTGTAGTTACATTTATACCTGTATGCCGCAACAGAACAATCTTTCTAGGAATCGTATAGCCCGAATCCTTTACGATGCATTCTACACGTCAATTTTTTTATAAACAGTTAGCTGAGATGTAA
This sequence comes from Lasioglossum baleicum, assembly GCF_051020765.1. Lineage (NCBI taxonomy): Eukaryota > Metazoa > Arthropoda > Insecta > Hymenoptera > Halictidae > Lasioglossum > Lasioglossum baleicum. The sequence goes on along the minus strand of NC_134939.1, from coordinate 4,613,113 downwards.
AAATAATTTCTGATTCTAACATATACATACAGTGGCCGAAATTTCTATAAAGTCATCTTCATTTTAATAGATATTTTAAAAATATCACCATTTTTGTTGATTTATCGTATCTGGTCTTGTGCCTTGCATACACTCGGATAGAGGAACTGCGTACTCTAGACCGCTATGTTTACTATTTACGTTTGTTTTGATTTTTTTCTGTGTGGAGCAGAACACAAGTACAAAGTTTCTATAAAGTCACTTAGTGATTCTCTGTATTCTGAACAGAGCACTACGGAAAACTGCGAATATTCTAAAAGTATTAGTTTTAGAACTGAAAGAAATCCAGTTTGTTATAATTTGATTCACGTGTATGAGAATGCCGAGAGGAGAAGCACTAACAAGTGAAGAAAAAGCTTCAAGCGATGCTTATAAAGATATGAGCTGCTCTAATCGCACAATTGCTAAGAAAATTAATCGGTCATATACCGTGATTAATAATTATATCAATTTATGTGAAAATTACAGAAAAAATCATTTTAAAGGTGGTGATAAAATATTGTCAAAGAGACGACATTCATTATTAATGAGATCTGCGGCTACGGAAAGGAAAACTGCAGCACAATTTCGAGCTGAATTGGAGCTCCCAGTAACAATAAGACGTGTGCAACAACTTTTAAACTCTTCTGGACAAAAGCGCAACGTAAACCAGGCCTTAAAGTACATAAACAGGCCTGTATTGATTTCGCACGGGCACAAAACATAGTGACTTTATAGAAATTTCGGTGAGTGTAGCTGCAGGTTGCTAAATCTTCGCCAATTTCGCGTCTAACATGTGGTAATCTGACAGAAGAGACACGATTCGTTCGAAAATAGCCATTTTTGTCAATCTTAGGTATACTTTTCGATTTTTGGTACTAGGCATTTTACGTTTTTGCAGGGACTTTCGTCCTTTTAATTTAAAATTTTCCAGACGACTCCTACCAGTTCTAGCATTGATGTGTGTATGCTCATCCACGTTTAAGGATGTTCTGGAGGTACAATGGGAGACAAAAGTACAAGAAATTCGAAATCCATCAATATATTGGCAATGAAAGCAATTCATGAGTATATTTTGCATTAAAAAAATAGATTAATTTAAAAAGCTTTCGTTTAATTAGTGAATTTCATGTTATATTTATTTTTCGATCAAATTGTGTTGTGTGTCTTCATATTATAAAAAATTTTAAGTGACTTTTGCGAATAATTGTACCCTCTGATTGTTGCTATATTCAGTAGTCTACACCAGGGATCGGCGAACTACAGCCCGCCGCCGCGCCGCATGCTTTTAATCAGGCTCGCGAGGTTAATGGACACGAAAAAATAAATCAAATTTCGTAAAATAAAAAACATTATGTAAAAATATCACTTCCTAATAAAGAAATTTTTCACCTGGTTTTTTTCGTTGCTCTATGAGTAGAATTAGCTAGTCATGTAAATATCTTCGAGCTTGCTACCCGGCCCCCTATAGCCTAAAAATTTTACGTTCTGGCCCTTTCTAAAAGAAGTTTACCGAACCCTGGTCTACACAGTTGTCGCGTTTCCATGCTAGTGAGATGACAACACGATAAAATTTGAAGTTTTGTAACATTTTATAATTTTTTGCTCCGTAACTGTTTAGTGAATCCTAATAAATTTTGAACATAATTAATTACATAATTTTTGCTATATATAAAAATAAAGTGGAGTTTCTAGTTGCGTTTTTTCAAGGTTTAAATAGCGTTTGAAGTGGAATTTTATGAATTCTCAATAAGAAGACGTGTTAAAATGTGCAAACTTTAAGTTGCTATAATTCTTAAACGGTGCAATGAATCGAACCCAAACTTTGGTAATTGCGTTAATTTAATAAGAATTATATCTTGTCAAATTTTCAAAAATTTTATTGCATTTTTATATACCTCCAGAACATCTTTAAACAAAGACCGAGTTGCGAATACCAATTTCACCAGACATACAGCTTGTTCATTCACCGGACAAGTCACCCTACGTGAGACAGAGGTTATTATAGACGAGGGAGTAACTTGTAACATATTGACTGGCCGCGGCAGAACTATTTTTTACTGAACTACAGAACCCATTCGTCGCAACATGCTACATCCTACACATTTAATGTCCCTCTAACATTTATCAACCCTACTGGAAGGTACGATAACTTCTGAAGAACATAAAATCAGGGAATCTCGTGATCGGTCGGTCGGACGTTAAATCTTCGAAATCGAGGTTCGTGCCGCTTTCTCAGTATTGTCAGTATCGGTTCCTCGGCGCTGTCTCCGAAAAAACATGAGGTAGTTTAAACCACGATCTCCCCAGGGAGGTCGTCTGTCGACGCTCTTGCACGCTAGAAATTCCGAGGGTATCGGAAAGCAGGCGGAGTTTCCCGAGAATCAGATGTCGAAGCCTGACATTCAAATATTCGTGTCGGTCGGCGAGTAGGCAGCGGATGGGATAAACCCTCGCCTCTGCCTCGTGTAATTAATGAAGTTACGTTAATGCAATAATGCAGCGTCGTGCAGCGTCCGCTCTTCCCCGCCGCCCGGCCGCGCGCCACGATATTACTGTCGTTAATGCCAGTTCGTCGGCGACGATTGTGATCCGCCGGAATTCAAAGGATCGTCATTAACGTATACTCGGAGTTGTTTCGTGCTCGTCGGGTTGCACGGTCCTCGAGACCGGAAATAAGTCTACATCCTTCCTCGGGGCACTTATTCCTTTTTTGTGGACGGGCGCGAAAACATTCCTTCCAATTCATTTCGGTGCGACAAACATCACGGTTCATTATTACTTGGAAATTGATTCACCCGATACGCTGAGAAAATACTTGGTCAGAAAGGGAGGGCATGTTCAGAATGGAAATGTTCGAAGATGCTACACACATCCCCGTTCAGTAGCAAGGTACAAAGAACAAGAGCTGTACATATTGGGCAGAGTTGTGCAGAATTACAATTGAATTACTCCAGAATTATAATTACAAAGTAATTGAATTAAATTGTAATTCAATTATGTTGTAATTTATAATTCAGATCTTCAGTCAATTAAATTACAATGTAATTCGTAATTGCAATAGAGTACAATTATAAAATACATTGTAATTGAATTACAATGTAATTCAATTATATTGCAATTTATAATTCAGATCTTCATTCAATTAAATTACAATGTAATTCGTAATTGCAATGGAGCACAATTATAAAATACATTGTAATTGAATTATGAAAAATGAAGTAATAGGCAAGAAGAGGTTGAAAAATCCATGTAAAGGTTTCAAACAGAAGGAATTTATTACTTATTTTACTAGCTTCTCGTAACCTACTTACGGCACACCCTCGGGTATATCGGTGTGAACACCACACATTGACTCGACAACCACGTCTCTTTCTTTCCAATACGCTATTCGTCGTTGCGTTCGAAACTTTCATCATCGATTACACCACTAAATACAGTTGAAAGTATATCGTGTTTGATACCATTTTGCATTAGAAAAATGCCACGAATATGTTGGCGAAAGTTCCATAAAATAATAATGAAAAATAAAGAAGATTAAATATTGGTGTTACATTGTGAAAAAAATGATGTCACTGCGGGAATACTGTCCGTGCAGAACACGGCTGTTCGACAGTAAACCCGCGGTTACTGTATATGAAAGAAAAATATATCGCAAATTCTTCCAAGTTCTGGGCTATAATTTGGAGAGCTGTATTTTTATTATATTATGTTTCAATTATACTGTAATTCAATTATACATTGTATTTCAAGTATATTGTATTTCAATTATACTGTAATTCAATTATAAATTGCATTTCAATTATATTGTATTTAAATTACATTGTGTTTCAATTACATTGTATTTCAAGTATAATGTATTTCAATTATACTGTAATTCAATTATAAATTGCATTTCAATTATATTGTATTTCAATTACATTGTATTTCAATTACATTGTGTTTCAATTATATTGTATTTCAATTACAAATCTGATTAAAATACTTAGTAATTGAATTACGTTGTATTTTAATTATACATATAGTAATTCATTTACGACGTAATTGAATTACTATTAATTGAAATACAATGTAATTCAATTACGTAATTGAATTACAATTTAATTGAATTAGCACAACTCTGATATTGGGTTGGGGAAAAGTTGCTTCGTATCCACCCAATAGATGGTCTTACCATGTCATAACTCTGTTAATATTAATCGGCTCTGGCATTACTTGAGTGCGCCTGAAAGGTGATATATCATAGAGTAATTACAAACAAGAAATTGTGATGTTCGTTTCTTTAGTCAAAAGTTATTAATTACGTTTTGAAAATGAGTAAGAACAAAGAAGAAATTCGATACATTTTGAAATTTTATTACAAAAAAGGAAAGAATGCGACCCAAGCTGCTAAATAAATTTCTGATGTTTATGAATATGATACGGTATCAGTACGTGTGGCACAAAGTTGGTTCAAGCGTTGTGAATCTGGAAATTTCGATGTCAAAAACACTGAAAAGGTCGATGAAATCAAGCAAACAGTTGATCAAGACCGGTACATTAGCAGTCGTGATATCGGTAAGGAACTAAACATCGACCACAAAACAGTTCTAAACGATTTAAATAAGGCCGGATACAAAAAACAGCTCGATGTTTGGGTGCCTTATGATTTAACATTGAATTTAATGGATCGAATTTCAATTTGCGTGTCGTTGCTAATACGAAACAAAATCGAACCTTTTTTGAATCGGCTTATTACAGGCGATGAAAAATGGATCACGTACAACAATTACGAAAAAGATCGTTGTCGAAGCGAGGGGAAGTTCCGCAAACCGTGGCAAAGCCAGAATTGACGCCAAGAAAGGTGATGCTGTGCGTTTGGTGGGATCATAAAGGAATCATTCACTACGAGCTGCTGCCATCCGGTCAAACAATTGATTCTAACCTCTAAAATCAACAACTGGAAAGATTACGTCAAGCAATAAAGGGAAAGCTACCAGAATTGATAAACAGAAAAGACGTCGTCTTCTATCACGGTAATGCCAGACCACACAGATCTTTGACGACCCGTCAAAAATTAAGAAAGCTCGGCTAGGAAATTTTGCTGCATCCACCGTATAGTCCTGATATTGCTCCATCGGACTACCGTTTGTTTAGGTCTCTCAGAACCATAGACATATACATAGAGATAGACTGCGCCGTCTTATGGGCGAGTTGAAGCCCACAATGGTGGCGCGCGGTACAAAGAGTGAGAGAGAGAGCATTAGCCGGGGTCAAAACTCTTCTTATCAGAACTCTCTTAATAGTGTGAAGTTAACTTCAAAAGAGGCCTGTGAAAATCACGTGTCGCAGTTTTTCGCCCAGAAATCGCAGAAGTTCTACAGTGACGGGATTATGGTTTTACCTCAAAAATGGCAAAAGGTGGTCGACCAAAACGGCACATACTTGATTTAATAAACTTCATCTAACATATGGAACAAGCTTGATTCATTTCTGCATTAAAATACGAAGAAACTTTGTCCCCAACCCAATATTAACAAAATAACAATACAACTAATCAAAATATTTTAAAGAAATTAAAAAATGTTGATATTTGCAATTTTGGTACAATACAGTCAGGAAAGTCAGGGTACAGAAGTTTCGGTGGGGACATAGGAGACCGTAGTACCTATACCAGTTAAGGGTTAAGAAGAAAAAGCAACTTCAATTTCGATCCCTAGGAAAAAAGATTCAGTTCGATGTGACCACAGCAAATAGGTGCACATGTGTGCGCTCGCACGAAGCATAAACGTGTACGCTAGAACACGCTTACCCTCTCGCAATCAAATCTGGATGTTATTCGACTCCGAACCTCTCTCGAGAGGAGCTACCAAAGCGTCAAGGGCGCCGTGGGGAGCGTAATAAGTTAATAATAATTACGAATCCGAGAGAGAGAGAGAGAGAGAGAGAGAGAGAGAGAGAGAGAGAGTTCTCCGGAAGTGAAATCGACGCCAGTTCGCAATCCATCGCGTTTACCGAAAACACGCGGACGACCCGGGCAAATGAATCCCGGGGGATCTCGAATTTCCGCATGGCTGCTGGCCAAAGAGCCGTAGGAGCCTCTTCGAGAATGATAATTCTCCCCTGCACACATTCTCCGACTGTCAGAGGTGCTTGATTTTGAACGGTGAAACTGCTTTCCCTTAAACACGATTCCTAAGCGTTTCGGGAGCACTCGAGGACGGCAAAGCTTCTTGTGCCCCTGCGTACGCCCCGACCCCCGAATCACCACCCCATGGGAGGAGGGCGGCGTGGGTGGAGGCCCATTCCGTCAACGAGTGCTTCTCCACACGGAAAGCCTTCGCTCTCGGTCGATCCTCTTCGGATCCGTGAAGGGGAAAATGGACGATGCTGAACGGCCAGACGGAGAAACACGGCCGCGAGACCAGCCGCGTCGCCTCAAAAGCGAAAAGTCACTTTGTAATGTAGACGCGCAAATCATGTGCGTACATTCAACACTTTTTTTTAAAGGCAAACCACCCGCCACCCTCCCTATCGTATACCCTTTGACATGCAGATACCACCGCCGCGCGTGTACTCGCGACGGGGACGAATATTTCATACTGTCCCACAGTGCGACGAGCGATGGACAAATGTCATGAAATTGAAGTCTGGAATTCGTGGGTTCTGGCGTTTTCAAATATAATCCGAAATTTCATCCCCTTGTCGTATGATTTTCTTCTACAAATATTAGAACCTCTCTATTTCTAATCATTTCTGTGTGGGGAAGTAATAAATATTTGTTAGGTCGTTCATGATGTCCTACGGATTTTTTAGAAGAAAAATGTCTATTGCAATAATTAGTTTACAACTTTTTTTTAATTGAAATGAATTCCACAAAAACATCAATCATGAGATTGATGTACCTTTCCTCTGTCTGTCCCATTGTTTTTAATTATTTTACTATGAAACATTTGCCAATACGTATGCGTCATTTCTCTGAATTAAATGCGACCAAACACAACATACTTACAAGCACATTTACTTGTCCAATTGTTGATTGAGTAGAACCGTGATTATCGGAACCAATGGTATCCGATTTCTCCATTATCCGAATATGTGCTCCACGCGTAAATAATTCAAGCTAAAGCGAACCATATACAGTAGGATTAATTGCAGAAATCAGTAACGATTTAATCTATCACTGTAGTTAGTTATCTGTTCTATTATCCGAGCACTCCTGTTTCACTGATTAGTACGAACAATCAATTTACAGTAAATTCTCTATAAACGCAAAAGCCTCGGCGAGATTCGTTTGCATTTTTCGTAGACGGACACTATTTTTTTGAGCTTCAAAGACCGAGCCGAACGTAGAGAAGGACAGTAATCGAAAAGAAGCGACTGCGATTCTCCACGCCTCTTTCTTTCCCATACGCTGTCCTTCCTTGCGCCCGAAACGATCATCGTCAACTTAAACCACTAAATACAGTTGAAATGATATCGTGTTTGGTATTATTTTAATCATAAAAATGCCATAAATATATTGGTGGAAGTTTCATAGAAAAATAAGTAATAATAAAACAGACAGCGACTCTCCGCGTCGCATTAGTAGTGGTTCACACCGATATACCTGAGCCGAGATCAGATTACTACCATGGAGGGGATATTTTTTTTGCGTTTATCGTGTACGGCCGTTTTGCGTTTATAGAGGATTTAATGTACTACCGTATCGTAAATGTTCGTGTTCGCATTTCAAACAGAAAAATATTACGATATGCAGATGAAAGTGTCATAAAAAAATCATGGGAAACAAAGAAGTTTTAGACTTTGTTACATTTAACGTGAGCAATGAGAGATCAAGGAGCCTGCACTTGAAATACTCTAATATGTCTGCAAGAATCAGACGATTAAGGCAATTATTATTGAGTGAACAATGTTCCTTTTTTGTATCATATCATGGTCTAAGAAATAAATACTTAATAAACATTGAATAGAAGTCGTTTTGACTTCTTTTCAACAGTTACTTTTCAGAATTTTCGGGGTGTCCCAACTTATTGACATTGTCCTCGAAAAATTGGCTATAACTTTTTATCCGTTAACGCTATTATACCTTCCACAGCGAAAATGTAGCTGGCAACTATACCTTTCTAACGGTACAAATATTTTTGCGTAATTCTCATCGTGTGAAATTTTATAGCTATGAAACAAAACGTGTTCCAACCTTTACGACAGTCTCTTACACCTTCGCATTAGCAATTTCTTTCCTCGTGTTAGATTTGAACGTTACATTGTCCGTGCAATAAAACGGTGTAAACGAGTTTTCCACTGCGAAGGTGTGTACACGGGAAAAAACCCCGGCAGGAAATTCAAAGACGATCGAGAAACCAACGCGTCGTTTTTTGAAGCACGGAGCTGTTCGAAAAGCGTGCGGTTAGGTGCATTGCATCCCGAAATTCCTTTGAATGCCCGGCGCGTTGACTGCGCGTGAGAAACCGCGCGCTGGAAAATCGAGATAAGTTAACGAGCACGATCCATCCGCAGTAATTTACCGGTCGTTACAGTTTCCCCGGCGTTTTGATATTTTACCGGCAGGCAGCGGCGCGGCGCTTTTAAATCCTCACGCTTTGCTCTCCGGGTTACGTTCGCCAGAGTGTTGAGGGCTTTCAAACCGAGTAAAAACTGTAATTCCTAGAAACGATTTCGTTTAACCAACGTTTACGTGGGAATGCGTCGACTTAGAGGAGTGGATGCACACTTTAATTTATTCTCCAAATTGAGGATGTAAAAACGATCAAATATTTAGTGACAATCTGTTCGTCACATCTTGATAGGGTTTGATATTTCGTAATTTGAGTAGACTGCGGATCTTTGTACAATACAAAAGTCTTCTTCGTAAGTCGCAGAAGCCAGAATATAAATTTATTTAACTGGTACGTAACTAAGCCTTCGTTAAAAACACACGCTACACTACCGCGGACGCCAGAAAAATTGACGACGACAGTGTCTTTACCCACCTCTATAACAAAAACAACTGAAAACGAATCGTGCGTTCTCATCCGTTTTTTATAAATAATAATCGGAACCACTTACCTCGGGAACCTTTAGCCCGGATCTTCCCTACATCATTTAACTAACTCACATTTTAGATCAGATGACTATTTACAAATTTATTTGTCTACAGCTGATATGTATTTATCGCGATGGCGTACAACAGATGCCAGACAGTTGGCATACGGTCCTTAATCCTTAAAAGAAGAGGCCCGAGCGCCATACTGACTGCAAAGTATACACTTTCGAGGATTACTGTTTATTTTCCAGAATTTCAAGACATGAAAAATATCAAAAAATCTAGATCTCCAGCGAATTATAGATACGTCTGTAACATCATTGGTCGTGCGAAAAGAAACTGGTCGCTGAATAGTTAATAACGATAGAAAATATTTTCTAAAAATCGGAAACAATTTATTTCTAAATTACTACCTCTCGATATAAAAAGTTTCAGATCAACAAACTCATTCCCGGTTTCCCCTACACGAGAGGAAAGTGCATATACATATGTCTTCTATCCGGTTGAGGAAATGAAATGAAGCGTCATGGAGATTTCAGAGAAAGAATAGTCGCTGAAAGAGAGTTAATCATTCTTTCACAGACTTATTAACGTTAGTTCATAGAGCGACTAGGTCCCGTAAATATTCCGCGGACCGTTACCCTTAATGGCAGGAGTGTGTTAGGACTCCTCCGAAGGCGTCGCACCAAAGGTAACATACTTACTCGGCAATGGTCTTTGACACGTCGGGAAAAGGCATGAGCCGAAAAGGTCGAGCTTAATCTTCCCGTCGCCTCGAGGTAGGAACCTCTTTTCCTTGATAAAATGACGCCTGCTAACTGCGGTTCGCTCCCTCCAGCGGCCCATAAAGCAGCAAAAGTCCCTTTGACTCGCGCTAATTCCGTTAATTGCCAAGCGAAAGTCGTTCCGAAACCGCTTTGCAACATCCTCGAAATCTCTCGCGGAGAATCATCGTTAATAGTTTCTCTTTTTCTCTCGTTTCCTGTAGGAATCTTCTGCCAAGGTTAAGGGTATCTTGTCCGGACTGTTTGCGTTTCCGGCGAGTGATTTTGCGGTCGCTTGGCAGGAGAATGATGTTAAGATAATGAATCCTCTTTGTCATACTTGGCCGTTCAGTGTTACTATGGCGTTATGATAATGACTCGTTGCTAACAGAGTAATCTTGGTTCTGGAGATAGCACCGCAGGGACTTTTAACACATCGACTGTCGCTCTGGACTAACTGACATTCCCACTGCGAGGGCAGGTTGCTCACGCGATCATACGAAAATCATGCGCCGATCACCGTCTGGTGACGTCACTGTTAACGTCTTAAATAAACAACGCGCTGTTTCTTACGATGAATGAGTCGCTTATTCCTTGTCCTTTTGCAGAACTAGACTATTAGAACTCGGCTATAATGCTAAAATCAATTTTTATTCATTTGTACAACAAATAGTGTCGCACATTAGTTATTTACATCTAAAGCATGTTGGAATACTAAAGACCTCAGATATGGGAGGTTCGAGGTCCTACTGTACATTTTTTCTACGATGTTCAATAAAATCGTAGTACACGGTTTTAGCGCATATTTTTGAACCTTAAACGTGAATTAATTTATAATTATTCGAGGTACTAAAAATCTGCAGTTTTGCTATTTCGCCGCCTGAATGTAAGAACTAGGTAACTTACAATTCCTTATTTTGGAGAAATTGATGAAACAGTATTTTAAGGTTTTAAGATTAAGGTAGAGAGACTGTTATTTTAAACATAATGCCAATATCTGCTTATATTTCTTAATTTTAAGTGGAACGATACATGAAAAAACATCATTTTGAATTTAAAAAAATTTTAAAAAGTCGAGGCCCATTTATAACAAATAGAAATCTGTATTTATTTTTTGTCTACTTTGAACACTGCTCACTAGATGTCGTAGATTACTTTGACAGGTTACTCAGTTTTTACATTAAATCCTACTTGATTTCTTCTTTAATACGAAGTAGATAACTTAAAATGTCCAAATTTCAAGTTACCTAGTTCTTACATTCAGGCGGCGATTTGCCATCAAGAAGTTAACTGTATAAGTAAGTACTTGGGTATCCAGATATTGACATAAGGAGTTTATGGAATAGAATAAATCCTCTTTGGTCGCAAAAATGTCGTACACGATAAACGCAAAAAAATATCCCCTCCACGGTAGTAATCTGATCTCGGCTCGCGTATATCGGTGTGAACCACTACTAATGCGACGCGGAGAAAAAATCTTTTTTATTATTACTTATTTTAGTATGAAACTTTCACCATTATATTTATGGCATTTTTCTGATTAAAATAATACCAAACACGATATAATTTCAACTGTATTTAGTGGTGTAATTGACGATGAAAGTTTCGGGCGCAAGGAAGGGACAGCGTATGGGAAAGAAAGAGACACGGAGAGTCTACTACGTTCGGCTCGGTCTGTGAAGCTCGAAAAAATCGTATCCGTCAACGAACTTTGCAAACGGACCTCCCCGAGGCTTTTGCGTTTTTATAGAGGATTTACTGTAAATACTTTGCACTTAATAAAATATTATAATTGCAATGAAGACTGTTATGTACAAGGCTAAGTGCTGGCAACAAATCCAATTTAAAATTCGATAGTTACAACGCAGTTGATTTCTGGAATGTTGGTGATAGAACTTTCTTGTTGGAAATGAGTTCCAGTAGCATGTACAAACTAGTTCTAGAATATTATACTTTTGAACTCAACTATGGTCTTCAATTCAGCGACGCGTTTAATGTTTTTGGATAGAAAATGGCCTGGGCATACGAAGTTCGTAATTTTGATTCTATACAGAGTGAGAGAATTGCCTTGAAATAACATTGATCTGCGAAAACAAAAGTTTTACAACTGATGTGATAACATTGAAGGACTAAGAAAATGGCTTACTCAGATCTTTAGTTCCAGAATAACATTATATCTACTGTATTTATATGTATATTTCTCACACTTTAACGTGCAATTATTATTGGCTACAGCACGTACACAATATCTTTTTGACGATGTTTGATTATATCTCAATAACAGGCCAAGCGTCTGTACACGATGCGAGTGATATTTCGGTTCCAAAACATTCGCATACAGCGAGACACTGCTGTATACTTGAAGAGGTTTAACACAGGTAAGATGGACGAAGCTGAATCGCACTTTCGCCTGAACGTTAGGAAAACAACTTTTAACTTAGAAGAAGAGTCACGGGAGTCGGATACAGATAAAAGAAATCGTGAATCCACAAAGTTCAGGTGAATCAGGGGGAAAAAGAGGAAAAAGTAATTTCGGGAGGGAAAACGACGGGATTAAAGTCTTCCTTGGACAACGTTTGGGATCACTTTAGGTCGTAAGTAATTCATGACGAAGCATCTGAAAGCACTCCGTTAAAAACGTACCCTCCGAAGAATGAAACTTCAATCGTATACAGGGGCTTCTGTGTTTTCTCCCTTTCTCCAAACCCACCACCCCTCTCTCTCTCTCTCTCTCTCTCTCTCTCTCTCTCTCTCGTTCCCTCTCTCTTCTCTTTCTCTTTGCGTAGCTCTCTCCCTTCGATTCGAAGGCTCGCCGAAGGTAATTGGTTGAAAGGGAAGAAAGCGCTTGAAAGCCCGCATTCTCGTTGCCGCTCGATTTGTAGGTATAATCGTTTTAATTAAGCTTGATTATCTGCGCCCCCTACGTAACGTCGGCCAAAGAAAATCAAAGGGCTTCCTTTGTCGACCGAAATTATTCCTGATCCCTCGTCGCAACCGGTACCAGCCGACGCACACTGGAGCATTTGCCTCGAAAAGTTAGCCAAAATACGATTTTTCAAATTTTGCGTAAGATGAAACATTTTGGTTGTCTGAGTTATTAGAATATATGAACAACAGTGTACCAGTTTTATTTATGTTTAAAAATTACTAATTTAATAAACGACGAAATGTAATCCTAAATTTTTTAGAGGCATGTACTATCAAGGTAAAAGAATGCTCTATTCATTACGAATAGCGCCGTAGAAGGGGAAGGTAGAGTGTGGACACAAGTCTTAATCTGGTGACTCAGGCTAGGAGTGGCACTGAAGAGTGGGAGACCAGAAAATTAATGGTGGGGGTCGTGCAGCGAGGCAGGGAAGAAGTCCCCGTCTTTGATTTAGACTCTAAATTGATAATGATTAGTCCTCTACATTTTAGAGGATCAACAGTTTCATAGAAATGACATAGGAAAAATCACAATGAACGATAAAGCAAAGTCGATTACAGAATACAATAAATGTTCTCCCTATAATTCTCTGATACATGAATATACAGGAAGTAATACAATTTGAGAAAGTTCACATTTTCGGTAAAATGTCAGTAAATTCTAGGAAACGAACCTTTGTATGACAGTCCGCTTGTTAATATTCAACATACAGAATAAATACACTAGACCCCGAATTACACGGAAGTGCGTCCCACGTTACATATAGATCATGTTATGCGATTCACACAAGTTATACAAATATGAATTGCGTATGCATTTGTAAATACATATTTATGAAGGTTCAAGGGTGATCATGAAGCATGCGAAGTAAATATTTAAGATGCAATAGTAATATTTCTCCAATGCTTCCAGACAAACAAATATTTAAATGACAAACGTTTCGTCATTTTACTTTAAAAAAGAAAGAAATAATTAAATAGTATAAACAATTGATAATAACACATAGGCAAATAAATGGTGCTTAACACCAACATATATTCAATTATTCATATACGAAAGAAATGATCGGTTTCACATTTTTTATGTCATAATCAGTGAAATTACAAAGATGCTTGTTAAATTACTTTGTAAATTACTTGTAAAAATTACTTTTATGCAAATTGTTGTTGGAATTGTACCGCGTATCGTGATATTTTTAGCCAGACAAGCAATTTTTTAAATATAAATCATTAAAAATAAAAGTTACAAAGTTCCAGGTTAATTGTTTTATAAATCATCATCCATTGTGCGTGGCATGGTTAACAATAACGTCAGGCAAGGGATTCCCTAGAAATCAACATAAATTTGAAGTTTCCGATATTGCAGACGCGAGATCGCAGTAACACCGTGCACGACACTCCCATAAAACGGTGTTAACACAATTTCCTGCGCAGTTAATAACATCATATCGGATACGAGCCGTGAAACTAACCTGTAAGGTGTACCCACGCGAAGATATGTAGGCAAACGTGTCCCGCCCCTTCAGGAACGTCGGCGTTCCCGATAAGGAAACGCGTAAGGCGCGTCGGAAGTAGCGAGCGATTCTTCTTCAAAAAATAAAAAGTATCGAATGTATCTACGCCACGATAAAACTAAGGATAAACGAAACCAACGTGACAAGAAATTTCGATATCAAAATTGGTCTCTCGCTTCGTAGACGAAAAATACCGTCGAAATAATCTGGGGGCGTGAATGTATGTGGGATACACGTACAGTTAATTTACGGTGGATAAAATCCTCTTATCGTTGCGAAACCTACTGCAGACTCTCGCGTAATCTCAATAAACATCTTTTTCTCCATTTTCTTCGGCATTTATGCTGGCATGTTTCTCTACAAGCGCAAAACATTATACATAACGTGATTCACACGGTATATTCATGTGGTAGGTTGGAAGTAACATGTGAAATGTTCGTTCGAGTGGTTCGTTCCTTCTTTGTGCACACTGCATTAATGCGCAAGTCTTTGTTCCATACGTTACGTGTCATTAAAGGTCAATCTAGTATTCTTTTGCAGGAAATGATGTTGGCAGTTTTTCAGTATTTCTTCCTAATACCGTAAAACAGATTCATTATTGGTCCCAAAATTTCCTCAGTAGCACCAAATTAAGTAATTATTTACAAAAGGAAGTAGATGATAAATATCCATCACACAAAAAGTGATGCATTGATTGTAATTAATCAACAAATTCGAGAAGAAGTGGTTACGAATTAATTTTCCCCGTTATCGAAATTACCGGGAGAACAAGTGTTCAGATAACAACATTTTTGCATACAAGAAACTTCATATATTTTGGAATAATGCAAACGAATAGTAAAATCTATTACAACATTCGTAACGTCGTTTAAACAATATTTACTATGTAGCATGTGCCTCGAATTTAAAAATTTCTTATCACTAAACGTAGGCTTTCCTTTATTTGTACATTGTAGAAGTGATTGATAACGAATCGTGTCCAAATATTGATTTGCTAACAACTTTGAACTTTTTCAGCTCTATTTCTAACATCGGATAAGTGACGATGCTATAGTTAATTTTCAATTGATCGTTCTTTATGTCCGTTATTATACCCTCGCCAACATCATGTGCTAGTTTCTATTTCACACTCATTATTTTCCAACCTCTACTCCTAATACCAATATAAAATATACAATTCTTTAAATGATTCGAATGTAATATCATACTAATATATTTTAAAGAAGGCTTTGTGTTCCAACGCATAAATTAATTTATACGTCATTAATACTGTATGGACTACATACAAACATCGTTTACAATGTATTTCTCTATTTGTAGAATTTTGTCCACTTAACTGTTTTGCAAAGAGTGAAAGAGACAGAAATCTGACGGTGCAATGACTGGAGAGTAGGCGATGAATTGAGGGGGAAAAGAACATTTTCGCAAAGGAAAAAGGTACTTAAAATGACCTCAAGAATCACCCCTTTCAAGGAAGTATCTTGGGGACACCCTGTATACTATTTGTTCGATGCAATCCCACTGTTACAAGGATAATACTGATAGAAACATATCAGAACTGTGGCAATCACCCAATATTTATCCTCAACAGAGAATACAGATATTTCAATCGTCACGACCTAAGAAAAGTTTGTATAGATTATCGGTTCTAATTATTATTCCCAGGTACATACTACGATAACAGAATGAGCAAGTACCGAAAGAACTCGCAAGTCACCGCTAAATCGTGAAGTTCTGCTCATTGTTTCGATTCGGAACGGAGAATAGCAAGTTAATCGGTTCTATTGCAGTGCTTTCACAGTCGACTATTTGCTCGTACGGTTACCTTAACAATGTAATAGAAGCTTACTTATCAGATGCAGCTGTCTTTATAACGAGCACAGTGAATTTCCTATAGGGACCATTCCCTCTTCCTGGTTCGAGTAACTTCGGGCTGCTTACGTGGGCGTTTACGAGGTAGTACCAGTTTATTTAAATTGATACAACTCGATTCTCTGAAGTGGCAGGAAGCGCGGACATGTGCGCATTGTGGCAGCAGGTTGTCCGTTCGATATCATTCTTCGCGATAGGTATAATATGGATGAACGTCTCTTCAAATCTTTGGATAATATTTTCATGTTTCTATTAATACCCCGGGTAGAAAATATTCCATCAAAATTATGAATATGAATCATTGAACTAATTATTAGAGCGTATATTAAATATCACAAGTACATAGTACCGTACATATAGGGTTAAGTACCCAAATATGGTATAGTTGCCTATTATGGCACTACCTTATATCTTCTAAAGGAGAAGTCGCACTCTGGTGAGAAAATCCTCAAACAATAGTTTACCATGTTTACTCAATAGTGTGCACAGTGTGCACTGCAATTGCACCATTCTATAGATTTTAGTATCGATCCTCCGCCAGTTGTGTCTCCACGTATTGAATATTTTTGTGGTTAGATTTTCGACTATATCTTTTTTGAGGAAGGTAAGTGATTTTGAAATGTTTGAACATATCTGTAGTTTTAGTCTATTTATATTAATGTTTGCCAACTGTTGGCTTGGGCTGAAATTCATTTTCTCTTGGTCAGTAGCTAGCATTATCAGTCCACGTGGTGTCATATTAGAGACTCAAAGTGTACCATATTACAAACCCCTTCCGCTGGAACCTGCAAATGACACACCACAATAAAAAAATATTTTTTCCGAGCTGTATTAATTGTTTAACAAACTTGACCCTAGAATCTTATAGGGAGGAAATGCATCTACAACTGATAATTTTTTGGACGAAAAAGAGCAAAATAATCAAAGTTACATCAACAAAAAGTGGTTCATTAGGGACTCAAGGTGTACCATATTAAGAACCCCTTTCGCTGGAACCTGCAAATGACACACAAACAAAAACATATTTTTCCCCAAGCTGTATGTATTAATTTTTTAACAAACTTGACTCTAGAATCCTATAGGGAGGAAATGCATCTACAACTGGTAATTTTTTGGACGAAAAAGAGCATTCTAAAATAATCAAAAAATTACATCAACAAAAAGTGGTCATATTTGGGCACTTTTAATGATACTTTAGAAAAACATAAAAAAAATTATTCTTTTGCCATTTTACTAAATGTGAAATAATAAACTGCCTACCTGTATGTAGCAATTATAAGCGTGACAAAGTTTCTAATTGCATAAATGAGATTCACTATGTAAAAATTGCAAATGGGTGAATTTCCAGCTTGAGTAACGTACGGGTTAACCAGATTGCTTTGATTTCGTGAGATTTTTTTGGAACAGGAGTTCGACGTGTTAAATAAAAGAAGTACAAACAACCAGAGTTCCACCGTAGCTCCAAATTGCGCGGACCAAACGGAACGCTTTTTCTTTGACACGAGGTCCCAGGAGGTAAAGCTTTAGATCAAAAAGCAAAACCAAGAGAGAAACACTCGAGTCTAGAACGCAAAGATCCATTTCGACCAGAGCTCGGAGCAAAACTACGTGCGGTAATTTCCTTAGACCACATTGTTCTCGTCGCAGACGCGGTGACCGAAGCCGCATCTGTCTCCGTCAGCGTCAGCCTCTCTGTTTCCGCGAGAGCTGTGGAAACGGTGCAGCATTTCCACGCCGTTGCACATGCACCCTGCAAACGGCAAACAGTGCCGGGACAAAAACGTCGGTACAGCAATCACTCCCGGCAGAGAAGTACGTAAAACAGGCTTTGCAGCTTAGTTTCAAGTACACCGCGCTCTGTTTGCAAAGATGGAACTACACGCTCGAGAATCGGTCCGGGGTTGCGTTTAAGTAGTCGATAAAATCAGTCGGGAACACGAGGTGCAGAAGATACCGTATGTCCGAGTTCAGTGTTTACCGGCAGACGAGAATCCGAATGAATCTTCCAGGAATACAATCCCTTTTATTGTCGCGTAAATCGATACTAAAATAACGCACGAGCTCGTAGTATAACTTTTATAACTTTATTGGCTTCGACCCGGCTATTGCTTTATGTTTTGTTGGGGAAAGGATTACGTGCTCTTTGTACAGTGCGGAGCAAAATGAAACCATTTTTCTTTTAAAACACATTAACTGCGTGATTATTCAGACAGAGTCCCATAGATTTCAAGAAGCATGATTTTACATTTATTTTAGCTTGAGAAACGATTAATACTCTAATTCTGTTATTTTATTCCTGACTCCACGGTTCTTAAATGAAATATTAGGTATACAGTGGTCTACAAAAGTGTTCGTACGCCCTTTAAAACAGAATCAATCTCAGAATCAATCAGAAGCATTGGTTTACTAAATGATGTCCAAAAAAATTTTCCAAAAATTATAATTTACAAGGTTACATGCAAAAATGAAAAAGGCATTTTCTAAAACTTAAAAATTTAAAATATACGTTTTGTAGATCTATGTTAGTTATACACATACTGAAAATTTCATCGAAATCGATTAACACACGAGCTACAAAGCGGTTAAAAATAGTGAAAATCGTAGTTTTACACGACGTTTGATCAATTTCTGCTTAAAATCCACAGAATCGTACATCTTCCGACGCGTGTCGTTTTTTCCTGCTTCTAGAAGATCTAGAGATCTAGAGATCTAACTAACATAGATCTACAAAACATATATTTCAAATCTTCATTGAGGGCCCAAATAAAAAAGTTTTAAAAAATAGCTTTTTTATTTTTCCATGTAACCTTGTAAATTATAATTTTTGGAAAATCTTTTTTGCATATTATTTCGTAAACCAATGCTTCTAATTGATTATAAAAAATCAAGTCGTTTGGTACAATTATAAAAAAGTTATTTGTTTTTACACGGTGTGCGAATACTTTGTACACCCACTGTATGTTCTGGTTAGTATTTTGGCCTGGTACAAAATTGAGTCAGCCATAAAGTACTGCAACTATCAAATTAATATAATAGGATTAAGATATTAATCGTTTCTTAAGTACACATGAATGTAAAATTATGTGCCTCTATAATTTTGTTTGTTAAGTTTGTTTTAATAAACACATAATGAGAGTAGGTGCAAATTAAAGCAGTACACCGATTAAAAAAGTTAAAGATTATCAATATATCTCTTGGTCACAGTTAATGCAATAAACAATGTGTTAAAAACGACAAACAGACAGATAAAAGGAATTGTATATAATAGAAAACGTTTGTATATATTCTTTTTCGTAATAAGAAATACCTACTGTGGAAAGACTCAAAAGCTTAGTTTGCGAGGTAACGTGCCACTTCATAATCTTATCGGAATTTCAATTTCGATCAGCTTATTGAACATTTTGATTCCGGAAACGGGAAAAAGTTAAAGGATCATCTTGGCGCACATTCTCCTCGTTGAAAGGAACGGTGAAAGGAGAAAGAGAGAAGGAGAACCCTTTCTTCCTTTCTCTCCTCGACAATGGGGGCGTTCCACTGAGTTATCGATCGTTTTCACGTTCTTGAGGCACGGGAACAAGCCTGCAGAGAGAGAACCGTAGCTTTTGCGAGCTGGAAGCATGACTCGAATTCGTGACTCTGCCGAGAGACCATCGGGTTCCCTTGAAATCGATCTTTTTCAAGAGAGAGAGGCGAAAACACGTCGAACTTCTTCGCGGCATAGCAGAAGCACGGCGAATATCGTGAACGCACACGCGCGTTACTCTAATAATAGAACGGTTTGTACACTAACGAACTTCCGTGAACTCGCCATTAAGGGAAACGAGAAAACCGGAAAGCGGAAAGCGCCGGGTAAATATAGACTGCTGCTGGCTTTCTGGCCGGGGCCGTCAGTGAAAACTCCTGGTCGTCCGACGCGATACAAAAGTCCCCGTGTCTTTGATGCCCGAATCAGTCGAGACGTTGCGTTTTCACTCGAAACACCGCGAAATGGTCGATTTTTCGAAAACAGTAGGACGCAAATCAGTACGACTTGAAAATTTAATTTATTCGCGTATAATAGTTGTTAATCTTCGTAGATAGATTTCTTGTCAAGTAATGACTTAACGTTGATCGGTGGTAACCCCGATCATGATGGGTTTTTCCAATGAAAACCCCATACAATTTCGAAAATAATTTTTTTCACTTTTATCCCAGTTTTCGTACCTAATATTTCAAAAAAAGTTAAGGTTATTAGGTTTTAAAGGATGGCTCACCTAATTTTCCAACTAATTGTAAATCCATCCAATCATTAAAACCACCCGCCGCACAGTGTGCCAAATGGCCATTTTAGCTGGACAAAATTCACTTTCAAATAAACAAAAACTAACTGTGCCGATATAATCTAAAATAACCATGTAATAACTTCATCATCATTCAAAATCATTCAAAAACATTCAAAATCAACATGTGTAAGATTCACCTTAAAGACGGACGGTTAACCTATAAATGAATTTGCATACGCTCTAAAAATATGTAAAAATTTACTAAGGAGTATTTAAATTTCCTATGTATATGATGGATATAGTATCTCAAACTATGTATTTTAACTTTAGTAATTTCAAATTATCGATAATTTTTCTCTATTTTTGTAAATAAAATGTCAAAGATGGTACTTATTTTTCCACACAAATTTCCATGTTGCTCCTCTTTGTTAATGAATTAGTATATGCCCCACGTCGCCCACCCGATGATTTTTACATATTATAAAGTAGACACTCTCTAGTTTATTTTAATACCAAAATTGACTTGCAAAACGTTGCAAAACTATACTAATTTTTACAATGAAGTTCCGTCGTTTAACGTTCACGCTTTATTAACCTTCACGCTTTGATTTTGATCTCTGTTATTTTTTTTTTATTATTAAATTTTTTTGTTATTATATTTATATTAAAATAATAAACTATAATATGAAGCGGATTTGTTATTTATAAATTGAAACCTTATACTAAACCGAAGAATAATTCTTTCCCGTTAGAATATGCTTGAAAATCACCAAAAAATAAATTATATTTACATTCACTTTGTCCATAATTAAAAATGACGTCTTCTTTGATAATATCTGCTATTTTTTAAATCATTCTGTGCTACATAGCTCCATTACTAACTTTGTTGTATTTTATATTTAATTATAAATAACATAAAATATTGTTTAATTAAGAAAAACCAACTGAATGTTATAAAAATTTAATAATTATTCATATGTTATACAATTGCAAACATATTAATTGATAAATATAGAAAAATAGGCGATTTTTAAAATCTTGTCCAGCTAAATTGCCATTTGGCACACTGCGCCGCGCCGTCCGAGTGTTAATACGTTTTTGTTTTCTGATAATGTGTGTTCAAACTTCAACCTTCCCTGTACATTTAACAGCTGTCAGTGAATTTTTGGACCATGGACATCATTTAAGGATACAACAGCGTGTAATTTTCTTGGAAAGCTTCGATTCGAGTAGCATCATATTTGATACTTCTCCAAGAGTGTAGAGGTGTCCGAATACGTATACAGTATACATGGACGGCAATACACACACAAGTACTGTCCAGACAGTCGTTCTAAATAGCCACGGCAAACGTGTTAAAATAGTTTGAAACACGTCGGACGGTTCGTTTAGTTATGTTAATTGTGTATCACCGCGTGAACCGTGTGTCTTGGGTCGCTCTGGCTCCAGCAGACTGTCGCCGTAGCGTTTAAATTATTCTCCGAGAGAGTTTCCGCTGGTTCACTTCGGCTTCTTCGTTCCTTCCTCGGAATTTCCAAGCTTAAAAGACAATATTAGCGTTAGACGATTTAAACCAACTTCTTGTCGAGCATGCACTCTTCCCACCGCGCTGCGCCGTTGGTAATGGGCCGCATTATGTGAAATTACTGTTATGTGCTATTGGCTGGAATTGAAGTTTCAAATGGAGCCATGATATCGCGCGAAATTATGTATCGGTCGAGTTCGAATAACCGCCGTGAGAAATGACCCGACTAGCGACTATTCACTGTGCCCCGATTCGATGGGATTCATCTAACTAAGCCCCGTCCATTCTTCGATCTGATCCTCGCACATGGAGAATGGAATCCATTCGGATTTATCGAAAATTATTATTTTCAACATTTTTGTTCCTCTATCAGTTCGATCCACGTTTCATGTTAAATTTTTCACAGTAACGTTAAACAAACGTAACTTTTTTGTAAATGAAACTTGTTTTTATAGACTGTATTTTATGGAATTCTGACAAACATGTGTAGGTGGAATACTTTTAAATAACTGTGAAGACATTGGTATAATTTCAGATCATTTTTCTTAGTACAAAGAAGTTTGCTTTCCATCCATTCCAATACTCCATCAGGTTATGTGCCCAGGAATTCACAAATTGAAGCAGAGATAAAGATATAATATACAGGGTGTCTCCCGTAACTGGTGGTACAACCGAGTAGGGGGTGATCCTACGTGAAAAATTGAATCGAAAATGTAGAATCAAATTTTTTCATATGACGCTTTATTTGCGAAAAAAATAAGTTTGAAGATTTAATTAAATCTGGCTGTAAATAGTGTAAATAGAAAATCTGTCCATCGATCCATTGACAACGCTTACGAACAAGAATGGAGGTGATCTACAATGAAATCTGTCGAGCTGAAGCTGATCCAAGTGCACGCGTGTACTCGACAAATTTTCACTTATTCTTTTCGAAAATGAAGTGTCGTGAAAAAATTTTATTCTACATTTTCGATTCAATTTTTCACGTAGAATCACCCCCTAATCGGTTGTACCACCAGTTACCGGACACCCTGTATATTGTGTGAAAAAAAGAAACGTGATAACGGTCGTTCCTCAATTCAAAAAAGGAAGAGGCTGTCGGGTGTCTTGATTAAGTGCTGGAGCACAATCAATAAGTTCATATCATTTTTATAAATACTTCATCGAGAAGCATATTTGAATGAAATTTCCTCTAACCCATTTTTTGTCACAAAAATTTTTTGGTACGAATCTTTTCTTGCTCACATCAATCCGACCAAATCCCGCTTGTTTACGCTGTAACATTTAAATATGGCGACACAACAAGCAATCGATTCCGCATTTATAATTGGAAACATACCGAATATTGAACCGAAGCTAGATGGGTCTTCTAATTGTAATTCCTGGAAGTTTGTCATAAAAATGACTCTTATGGGCTTAGATTTGTGGGACTGTGTGAATGCTATGGGAACTACGCAACTCAGTACATTAGAGCAAAGGAAAAATCAAAAGGCCTTAGAGTGTATATGTTTGAATGTTAAGCCACATTGTCATGTATGTACACTATTGTACACCTCAAAGATTGTCTAACTGCTAAAGACGCTTGGAGTAGATTAAGTACAGCGAATGAAGACAAAGGGCTACGTAGAGTGTTTGAGAGCCCTGTTTAAAATAGATTTTAATAATTTTCAAGGTATGAATGAATACATATCCGAAGCATTGAGTTTGTCACAGAAGCTTTCTGATATAGGAAATCTAATTGAAGACAAACTCCTTGCAGTTATAATTTTAGCGGGTCTTCCACCCGAATTTAAGACAATGGTAATGGCTTCAGAGAGCTCGGGCGTTCAAATTACAACAGATTTGATTAAAGACAAACTTCTTTGTACTAAGAAATATATATGCGTATAATTATATTCACAGATAAACATGTGCGTACACGTCGACTGCCGAAACGAGAAGAAAGACGTTAGCGTAGTAAATTAAACGAATCACGCGTTACAATCATACTTACGTGATTACATACGACTTACAATACTATCTAAGAGATGTCGCGATTAGTCCAGTTCTAACAATTTTTGCATCATTTTCAATTTAAAGTATTTACACTAACGAGCATAACTGATTCAACGCACTTTAAATCAAAATAACTTTTTTATGAATGGACCAAACGACTTCAGTTTCTCCGTAAGGCTAGAAGAATTAGTTTAGTAAATGACGTCTAAAAAATGTTTTGAAATAATACATTTGGTCGGAATTGCGAAAAAAAATAGTAGAAATTGATTTTTACTACTTTTTCAGCTGGGTCAATAACGAAAATTGAGATGTGTTTGGTCAACTCGTATAAATTATATACGCTCTGAAAATTTCATTGAATTGGTTAATTGGTTTACGAGCTATAAACGATCAAAAGTGGTAAAAAGGCCGAAAATCTTGAAAAATTGCAATTTTTACCACTTTTGATCGTTTATAGCTCGTAAACCAATTAATCAATTTCAATAAAATTTTCAGAGCGTATATAATTTATACGAGTTGACCACAAACACATCTAAATTTTCGTTATTGGCCCAGCTAAAAAAGTAGTATGTAAAAATCAATTTTTACTATTTTTTTTCGCAATTCCGACCAAATGCATTTTTTCAAAATATTTTTTAGACGTCATTTACTAAACTAATTCTTCTAGCCTTACAGAGAAATTGAAGTCGTTTGGTCCATTCATAAAAAAGGTATTCTGATTTAAAGTGTGTTGAATCAGTTATACTCCTTACTGTAAAGAAACAATGCATTCTTATTTCATTTCTATTTCTGACAAACTGACCCAGCAAGTGCATAGCATACAGTTAACGAAATTATATATATGTGTATATACATATATATATATATATATATATATATATATATATATATATATATATATATATATATATATATATATATGTATGTATATATATATATATATATATTCGACATTATCCCCATTGTCCATTCATTCGACAGGTCGCCTAACTCGTACCCTTCCGTGTTGGTCTATCCAGGTCGAGGATTTCGATCATTACGCGGCAAGTTCCTCGCATTCGGAAACCAGACGCTATTATAAGAGCTGGTAAGTGCGATCCGCGGCACGTGCGCGTGTTCTAACGCTTTTATCCCACTGGCCACCCCTGGGCCGTGAAAATGTTCACGCTCTCGAGGGTGAGACAGGGGCTAAATTTAAAAAGCGCACCGCTCGTCGAACGGTTTAGCTAATCGGTACCATTAAAACCAAGAGATATGGAACGAAGACACGCGAATGAACGACCCCTGAGGGTAAGTCACAGACTGTCGTGGACGACAGAGCCGGTCAGTCAAAAGAGTGCCACGGAGTCCACCCCTGTGTATGCGTGTGCGTAGAACCTCGAATAATTAATGGTTGTATCGCGTGCACAAGTTTCTGAACGCGCCGCGCCGTAGGGGTGCACCTGAAGTGCGCCGCGTTTCGACGCAGTGAAGGCACGCGTCGTGTACCTGCCTTGCAACACGGCTACGTGCACCTATGCTGCCGGTGTGCTTGCATGTTTCTACTGGAGGGGTGCGTGAGCACCGCAAGTGCATGATTTACAAAGTGTTTACTAGACTCGATGCCCCTCCGAATACTTGTAGCGACGCTACGCGACCGGCACGGTATCAATTGGCGGGCTGACAATCATTGTACTCCGAGTCCAAATTTTGAAGATTTCAGTTAACATTGTTTTTCGAATCTTACTGAAGGATGGCAGCATACTCTTTCGTCACTAAACCAATTGGACATTTGAGATCATAGTGGTGTAAACCCGACGCTCTTTTGCTTTCAACCTCTGTTATCTAGAAGCAGGGATATGCGATATCTACTAAAATGTATCCCACCTACGTAGCGCTCCTTTTTTAACCCAATTTAAACCGTCGATGATGTATTTACGAGATAATAATTCTACTTTCGATCAAATTTTGATGTCATTTTTTGATTATTTTAGAATGCTCTTTTTCGACCAAAAAATTACCAGTTGTCGATGCATTTCCTCCCTATAAGATTCTGGGTTTAAGTTTGTTAAAAAATTAATACAGTTTGGGAAAAATATTTTTTTGTGACATGTCATTTGCAGGTTCCAGCGAAAGGGGTTCTCAATATGGTACACCTTGAGTTCCTAAACATCGAGTTCCCCACACCAAAAATGTCAATATAGCTATACCCATATTAGGGAACCCTTGGTAATGCCATATTGGGACAAACCAATATACGTGGACAAACCAACAGCAGCAAAAAGATACAATCGAAAATCTAACCACAAAAATATTCAATACGTTCAAAATCTATCATAGAATTGTGCGAATGCACTGCACACTGTTGAGTAAACATGGTAAACTATTGTTTGAGGATTTTCTCACTAGAGTGCGACTTCTACTTTACAAGATATATGGTACATAGTGCCATAATAGGTGACTATACCATATCTGGGCATTTTACCCTATAGTAATAAACAAATGTTAGCTTCTCTAGTAGCATAGATCTACAAAACAAGTAAAACTATATTTCTATGATAATATTTACAGAATCCAATTACACTCCACATTTTGCTTGTCCTAATATTTTTTGTTATACCCAAGAGATTACCCAAGTAGATTACCCAAATATCCGTCCACAATATTTCACTTGAACAAAGTTAAACGAACGCCCATGTTGATTAAGATTCGCGACGAGTTCATCATGCACGGATCCAGAGGTTCGCCGTAAATCGCATTTGTAACAACCTCTACGAGATTTCGAAGAATTATTTCGGTACCAACATTCAACTTCGTTTGCGTACGGTACGTAACATATAATTAGCCGACGCGGCGTCAAAACCCAAACAAAGTATAAGCGTGAAGGCTTTTATCGGTGATCTGTAATTACACTGCAAAGTATTCTCACACACGCGAATATCGTAGCCCCGGCAAACAAGCCCCCAAGTCAACTGCAGCAGCGTGATTGCAAAGCGAATCTCGGGGCCACCGCGAAAGTGGCCGTAATTCCATTATTTATTGCACAAAGCCTAGAAAGAGGGTAGTATGCCATCACGAGCCGAAACACAACAGACGCAATGCGTGCACACGCATACGCATGCGTATGTTCGTGCTAGAAGGACACGCATATACATACGTCTTCCGTGATCCTTCCAACCCCTTCGGGGAGAATCTCTTGCCTCGGGAACACAAGGGGGCCGCCTCTGGTACGTAAGCAGGGTCGCGGGTTCTAAGTGACTGCAGGGCTCTCCGGAGGGTGCGAAGATAAACCCTGTAAACATTCGTGATAAAGTTGGCCCCCGGGGAGAAACGAGAGGAGGCGCAAGAAAAGACGAGTACACCCCTATCCCACCGCTACGGCTGTATTGTTCGACGATTAAAGGCCGTCGACGATGAAAAAAAAAACCTGCAAACGAGAAATTCAATTGCGGCCCGAATGAAAAGTTCCCGGGACGATGCGGTGGGAGAGGGACCCTGGCTAAACGTCGCGTCGGGGAGAGAACAATGAGTTAAGGAGGAACATACTGCGCGCGCGGAGTGGCTCGGAACGCGTTTGATTAAATCCGAGATTCATGGAACGAGACTTGACTTCCCCCGAAACCTCGCCTTCGGAGACAAGATGGCAACGGCGATATGATCGCGGGTTCCAGGGAAACGAAGATTATACATGTGTCTTTATCGGGCCGTAAAGCGCGAAGACAGCTAGCCACGGTTAATAAGAGTGCGTACCACTGATGTACCCTTTTGATCCGAAGTTGCCAGCCACTTATCCTGCCAGCGCGGCAGAAAGTTTCGAATCACTTTATAACTCGGGAAAGTGGCATTTGCCTGGTTAAACCAATCGGCTCGAGTGCCTGCTAATAATTACGGACCGTGAGATGAGACCGAGGTTACAAAAATCAGTTGGAGCAAATCGGTTAAATAGAATTTGGAGATACAATTCTGTCTCGGAAAACGACATCAATGTGTTTTGAACATAGAACACTAGCTGCTCGGCTCTCCAGGCGGGTTCCGCCCGACCACTGGCGGTATATATGGTAAGGTTGTTATAGCAGACAAAAAACGCGCACGGATCAGCTCCGAACTGGCCGGTTGTAAAACCACCGCGCTCCAACAACTTCAACCTCAACAAATGGACAACTCGTGCGACAGACCTACCGAATCAGATCGATGGGATCATATATGTATACATACACACATACTTTTCTATTTTATATAGATAGAAGATAGATGTCTATCCCCTCTTCTTTTGGAGTTGTCCTTCTTAGAGCCAAAACGAGAGGGTATGTCGTATTCTATCCTTTTGCAATAAGACCGCTCGGATTTACTTACTCGTGACGGCCGAGTTTCGGGGTTTCGAAGGCTACGCCTCCAGATCGAGGGGGCGTAGCCTTCGAAACTCGGCCGTCGCGAGTAAGTAAATCCGAGCGCTGCAATAAGAGATATCGCTGCGCTCGACCCAGAGTCATTAGATGAGGGGAGGGAGCACAAATTGAGGGAAAAAGGTTACACTCTCTCTGCCAGTACCGGACACATGCATGACAAAGACGAAAAGCGCCACGTGATCGGACCGCGACGGATATGTGGAGAATAGCGTAGTAGAAGGGGAAGGTAGAGTGGGGACACAAGTCTTAATCTGGCGACTCTGTTGTAACCGACTTCGTTACAACAAATAATGCGCAACGAGGATAAAAATATATAAATATTTCCATCCATATGTATAAATTATCCATGGATCCATTCGAAAAATCATATTTGCGAGAATCTAGTAACTTCTTCGATTTGTCAACTTTTGTTTAACCTTCCGTGTACTGGGGTGTAATTGGACCCCATACATTACATATTGGAGCACAATGAAAAGCAAAAATTTGTCTACATGAATATTTGTGAAATTTTATTGATTCTAAAAAGATAAGTATGTAAAACTTCAAAATTTGAAATATATCACAGATAGCATTCCTAAAAAATGTACAAATTTTCCATTCGACAATTTTGTATTTCCCTTTTTATCAGCCTGAGGTGCATTTGCACTCCACACACAGAGAAAAGGTTAATCCCCTCTACCCGCAAGAAGTAATCAAGATCTTGAAGATTGCCTTCTTGCACCGACTTTATGACAACAGTTAGAGCAAGGATCCACGGCGGAATTCGGGGAAACATCCTGAAAGATCTTTATCTGGAAACAGCACCGTTTCGATATGCATTGTGCCGGAAAGCAATGAATACGTACTGGCAGACGAAGATGGAAAGAGACGAAGCAAAATAAGGGAAAGAGAGAGGGGCGGAGGGGAGGAGAGAGGATGACAGAGAAAACGAAACAAGAGAAAGAGAAGGAGAGAAGGGGAGAGAGAGCGCGCGGGTACAAGTAACAATATGAATTCCCGAGAAGAAGTGAGAGCTCGGCGGAATAGTGCGTGCGGGAACCGCTTTAGGACTTATTTTTATTGGACATTTTTTTTTCTGTCTGGCCGCTTGGAACCGAGTGCCGCGGAAAAGAGGTCTATGTGTCCCGCACACGGATTTCGAGCAGAGTGTGCGTAAAAAGGCTGCACGTCGCACGCCACCACCCCCTTCTTTTCGCCATCTCGTCGTCGCAGGTATTCCCTTTCTCGAGGGTACAGCATACGGAGAAAAGACAAAGATAACGGAGAAGAGTGAAAACGAGAGAGAGAGAAAGACAAACGAGAGAGAGAGAAAGACGAACGAGCTGGAGCACGAGAGGAGAGGAGAAACATCTATTAATAGACGACGCACTTGTGCCTCGAAAACTGTGCGGCAGCTTTATTGATGCTCGCCGGGTATCAGAACGGAGTTCCGTTCGGTTCCCGACCGGTTCCGAGGTGAACCAGTGAAAAGCGCACCCGGTTTCAGTCGAAAATCAGTAGAAAGAAAAATAACTGAACGGAATCCCGAAACGTTGGGGACCTCGCCGGTCGATGCGCTCTCAATACCCTTAGAAAGTGCAACGCGCACCGTAATAGCGATGGAGGTCAAGAACAAGGTCAATAACCACGTACAATCCGCGCCAAAATACTTTTTATCTACCGCGCGTGCTGCCACCGGTGATTCCATCGTTGCTCGATCGCGACTGCGCGTGGGATTACCTTTGCAATGCCTTTCAAAAATACATGGTGGACCACGAAACGTGATAAGCTTAGATTATTTTGCTGTCAGTGATCGGAAGTTTTTTTAGCTAAAATAACGTGGTTCAAGGACAGCTTTAAAATGATTGTACCAAATTCGTTGTCTACCCCTTTTCTTCAAAGTTATCAAAGTCGCCTTCAGTTTTTCGTACGTAAACCTACTATTTTTTCACCCAAGAACTTACCCAATAACAAAAATTACCTATTCTTTTACCCATCTTTCAAGGCATAATTGTCAATACGTCATAGAGCTGAGAATAGGAATTAACGAAGCAGAAAATAGGATAAACCATATATCTAAAAATATGATTAAAAGTATTGAAGAAGCAATTTTCAGACCACTACAAATGATAAAGGTTTTATCAAATATGAATGAGTTTTGCGCGAGTTTAACAATGATTTTTATTTAAGCATAGTATTTCTGAAATACTTTTTCCAACGGAAACTCGTGTCATTCAGGTTCGAGAAGGTTGGTATATTTTTGCACCGTATTATTGATAGTCGAAGCATGAAACCAAGTAGATTTTAGCTCTGCCATTTTGGTTAAAAAATTGGTTTTTTTTAGCACACGGGTGCAAAGGGTAGTTACTATTAACCCTCGCCTCAACTTTATTTTACAGTTCAACCCTTGTTCAGGTAAATTTCATCCGATAATTTAGAGTGGACCATTTTATGCACCCGGAAAGTTTATAATTAAATTTTGCACTTTTCTATATTATAAATATTATAAAATAAAATTTAACCTTTTGCGAGGTATTTACTCGCAGTATAATCGGCAATTTTTTAATGAATTACTTACATATATGTAACCTGTTTCATTATCATTTTTACGATAGAAATTTCATTTGAATTAACGCCATCAGTAGCGACAACGATGAATATAAAGAACCATTGTGTTCCAGAGATAGAAAAGAAACCAGTGTCGTCAACTCTATTAATTCGCTGCTCAACTGACCGTCCTCGAGACAAGAGCACTCTCGCTCAGTGTACCAACATAAATGTGCTTCTATTCTTCTTGGCAGCGTGGCGAAAAGTAACCGTGCAAGCCGAACAGAAAGATGGAATGCGAGACGAAGAATGAGACTGAAATAAGCGGGGTGAGACTTATTACGAGAGTGGATCGAATGCACATAAATGGAGACTTCTGTTTTAATATGAAGAATGGCAAGACATACTTTGCTTTGAAACTACAGTAAAACCTTGATCGAAGAAAAACCCTCGGGTCCGTGTTGTTTCTTAGATTCTGTGATTCTACTATTTTTTTGTGAGCAATGAATAAAATTATAAATGCTATTGAATATATGAATGTATAAAAATAACCCTTAATTAGTATACTGGGGCTCCCATGACTCCAACGAAATTTCTGTACACTAGCTTTCGCTGCTGTATTGTACGAAAATTGTAAATACGATATCGACATTTTTTAACACATTACCGACCGGTGATTATTGCTTAATTTTGAAAAATCTATGTTTCATGGCTAAACACTTTTTAATAGAACCATCAATAGTAACAGCAATTTTCATTATGAACTAACAAGACACCCTCAATAACGTCATCTAATAGTTTCATTTAAGATTGCAATGTAGAAGACAATTTCTATGCTTTCTTTTGGTACAGCAAAATTATTGAAAATTCTATTAATAGGCTTCCGGTAGGTAAAGTGTTAACTTGTTTAGAACATTTGGATTATTCAGTCTTACAATTAGATAATATACTTGAAAGTATCTGAAACAAATTTCTACTAAATTTTAGAAAGGTTCTACGATGATAATTTATAATCTGACTAAACACTATACCACTTAAGGGTTAAAAATATACAAATATGCTATGTACACTAGAATTCTTAAATGATTGTATACAGGAATTTACAATGTGTGTAGTCGAGCGTATGTGTAACGAGGATGTTGCTCGCAAAAATCAATTTCAACAGCTAAGTGCCAGAAAGTCTCGTGATGGGGTAATATATGAGGTAATATCTTCGATATCTTTTATGGTTTTGGCTTTCGGCATGACCCGCTGACTGCCTTCCAAACCATAAAGAGGACCTTTTACTCGCGAAAGCCCTACTTGGCTGGGCTTGCACATAAAACCCACCTGACACTACATTCCTAAAGCTATTGATATTATAGTAGATTCTGGTGACTTTGCGCTTTTCGTGCCCCTCCGCGATTTCACGCACTGTAACTTGTTTTTGGAATAAAAAGCTCAATTATGTACCGGTAGTCTTAATAGCTGTCCACTTGCAACATGTGTTTAACAGGAGGATATGTGGCTATTGTGACTCGTAGGTCTTTTCTTTCGAGAAAGAGATCATGACATAAATCGTAGCCTTCGAAACTCAGCTGTCGCGAGTAAGTAAAACCCGAGCGCTGATATAAATTATGTGAAACGATCTGAGAACGGTTTATTTAATGGAAAGTCACATAAAATTTGGTTTCAGCAAAGATATTTATTGAACTGGTATTACGAGTTGCGTGTCAAACCAATTGATTCACATTGTCATGACGTAATCATTCATTAATCTACAGGGTGTCCCAAAAATGTCGGGAAACCTTAAACGGGGTGGTTCCCAAGGTGATTCGACTCTTTTTCCTTTACGAAAATATCCTCTGTAGCTTCCTTGCAGAGTTATTACCGAAAAACACAGACCAATCAGAGAACATGATCAAAGAACATGTTCGCAAAGGAAAAAGTTACTTCAAATAGTCTCATGAATCGACGAAGTACAACATTTTTGGGACATCCTGTATAAACGGAAGATACCAGTTTGTTTCGATGGCGAGGTAAAAGTGAAGAGTAAATATCATTGATAAAACAATTACAGACGTGTCTGAGTGTGCGTGCACGTTCCAGGAGCGAACGAAAGGAGACGTGTTCCATTTCCCGGCTAAATGGAGACTGACGGTAGCGTTTTCTCAAGTGTTGGCTGCATAAAATCGTTCTTACTTACTCTTAAGCCCGCGAACTAACCAGGTCCGGTTGTTTGCAAGGTATTACGGGACGGTCGACTATGGAGAGCGAAATAAACATAAAGAGAGGCCTGTGGAGCGGTTAGTCACCAGCAACGTATTGTTCCGGGCTTGAACGCGTTCTTCACGACTAAAAGTTTAACGAGCGTTTGTAATTCTAATGTATCATTCGCCGAGATCGTCGCGTTGTGCGGATCCCGCTCCGAAACCGGTGCAATGCAATTACAAGAAGACGACGCGCGCGCGTTTTCCCTCGATGAATCCGCGGACCAACAAAAGGACCGTGCCGGCGTAACAAAGGCACGAAATGGTTCGTTTCAACGAGCCCGGCCGAGTAATGTCGTTTAATGCGACTCATTGTTGCGTGTAATCCCAGAGCATCGAGTCCTATTTAGCCTCCGCCGATCGCCGTCATTATTGCCATTGTCGTCATCAGCGTAAATGTCAAAGCGCGAACGCGAGCCTCGACGTATCGTTTCCGGTTCCGGCAGCCGCTCAAGCGGAGACCTTCCGCCCCGATCGAAATTCTACGACACTGGGAACCTCTGTTTCCAGCGTGGAGCGATAAGCAACCGTACCTCGAACGGCTGATAAGCCGAGATTACATGTTGCCCGTGTGACACACGAGCGCCAAGTGTTAGCTCGGTGTCAACTTTCTGCTCGATTTCACAGTTGCACTCCAAGAACGCGACGCGCCAAAGATAATGCTCCAGCGGGTTTTTCTTGTCATCGAGCTTGAAAAGCTCGTGACTCGCTTTCTTCCTCGGAGTTTTCAAGAACTAGGTCATCGAGCGGATTTCATCTTCAATTTCGTTATCGCGAGTGCATCCATTTTTTAGGGTAAATGTACCTATTACTGCAGGTGTACGTTGCACTGCGGTAATTTTTCCTAATGAGATTAAAACTTAAAACACGTAAAAATAAATATTTTTCCCTGAATTAATTTGTCCAATTCAATGAAATTGGATTCTCGTTCGCGAGGCAAACAAAATTGTCAATCATTCTCATATTTTTATAATCTCGGGATTCGAAAAAACATACTTCATAAAAGGTAATATCCTGCCAACTATGTTGTATAATGAAGATTCACAAAACTGAAACTACGGTTTCTCTTGCTCTTTCCAAAAAGTTTTCAGTAATGTACTTTGTTAACACAATCTTTTACTAACACATTGCCGAACAACTACTTTTCTATTCTCTTTAGTTGTTTCCTACTATCGGACATTAAATAATGCCTTTCGGTTCATGCGGTACGGTGACATTAAAAAGTTAATTATAAAGTTTTACGAACCATTATGAATTTACGAACTTAACTATTCTCACAAAAATTATGGCTGGCGCAGGTGGCCGGATTGAAACAAAGTTTATCTGCTTCAAAGCTTCGTTTCCAAGAAAAACAAGAATTAAAATTTGTCAGACACGCATACTGTAGAGCTGCTATCGGCTGGCATGTCTGCACATCACTCGCCGTATCCCTTTCTTGAAAATGCTTATGCACGCGTCGTGCCCGATGAATATTCAAAATCGATTTACTAGAAAACAAACACACGTGAAAAACTCTGTCTATGTTTCCGACATTTTCTCAGAATCATCCTCTTCCTGATTATTAGACTGCGGATGTTTATGTAAAATGAAAATTGTTTGCATCAATTCCAAGACACGGGAACTAAGTAGGAATTCATTCGTTTAGTAATTCTTATACCTTGGAAATTATACATCAACAATATTAAACTCTTTTAAAATCTTTCTAATATTTATTTGAAATTTTTATATTTAATTTTAGTCTACTGGTTACCAACGTACCATAAATACTGCGCGACTGCCACAATAGTTATACAGTCATTGTAAAAAGTAATCATTAAATACCTTACTGAGTGGTGGGTAAATAATTTTTTCCAAAAATTGCTAATGGTCGCAATTACGAAAAAAAAGTAAAAGCCTCGAATTTTAATTTGTTTTATTTGGGTGTGTAATGAAAATGTAGAAGGTGCAAGGGCAGGTCGAGCTTCTAGACACCTCGCGGGGTATGCCCCGCGCATACAGTGGAGGGAATATTCGTTTTTCGTAGATCCTACGGTTTCAGTTTTCTTAGATCAAGGATTTACTGCTCCATCAAACAATACATCCACGGATACTATGAAGAAGTGGGTACTTTTAAGAATCGCCTAACAATGAATAACAGTGTTCGCATTTACCTCGTGCAGCACTTTAATAATAGTTTACTACCTGTTGATGGTAATTGCTTAAAAATTTAATTCATAACAGCCAATGAAGAAGCCCAATATGGGATTTTCTCTTTTACAATTCCAGACTGTCAGACTTTTCATTTTTGTCCATTTGGATCCAGTAAATGAACCACTGTGGAATGTACCGACTGAATTCGTAATGAATTAATTCAGATATCAGAGGTTTTACTGTATTAACTCATTCTACAACTAATACGAATTGTTCTTTCATGTTTTTTGAAGATGAAATATTTTTTCTGATTTAATCAAATGAGTGATATATGTATAGTGAACATCTAACAGTTGTCATAATAATTTTGCATTTTAATTTCCACTTTGAAAAACAAATCGTTCTTATCGACTTCTATGTATGGTGACCTGATATACATAGGGGAAAGTTATCAAATGCATATTGGTCAATTGTATAGCGTGAATCAATTCATTATTATTTATTATGCGCAACATCTAGCACTAAATGTAATATCTACAGTCTGGCGTTTTTATGATATCTACACCGTATTTTCAAGCTACATAATATGTTGTTTTTTAATCACGTAAGACTGATTATATTCCTTTGCACATATTAATGAAATTTCTTACCTTTTTGTACTATTTATATATTCCTTACATAGTACATTAATATGCATCTAAAGTTTACATTAAACATTTCTATGAGGCCTCCAAAGATTTTCTAAATCGTCATGGTGTAATTTAAGAGTCCCATCAAATTTTAAGAAAACTTCTTTCTACTTTACCAAAATATGGAAAAGAGGCAATTGAAGAATCTATCTTAATAAACAGCTTTGATGAATGCTGTACAAGATTTCAAATATCTAAATCTACAATAATCCCGATTATCGTTATCATTAATGATGCTTTCGGCGCTACCGTTTCGATCATTTTTATTGAAATTGCAATCATCCACCAGATTGTTATTACTATCTTGGATAGTCAGATCTCTGCTGTTTGCTTCCAGGAAATTGTTGAATTTTTTTATGCCTTTTTTCTTATAATCCTTGAACAATTTTGTATATTTTTTGTTTTCTAGCTTGTGGAACTTAAACTGAACTAAGTTAATAAGGATTATAAGAAAAAAGGCATAACAAAATTCAACAATTTGTTGGAAGCAAACAGCAGTGATCTGACTATCCAAGATAGTAATAACAACCTGGTGGATGATTGCAATTTCAATAAAAATGATCGAAACGGTAGCGCCCAAAACATCATCAAAATCTACATTTCAAAGACATTTCCAAGTTAAAGACTTTCAAGACCTACGATCTCGTCTAAAGTCTTTTTTAGTTCCTTGTCATTTTATAATGATTGCAATAATAAAAATGATTTCATAAGAAATGATTGTATCGATATCTTGAATAGGGCACGTATTACAATAGGAGTCGCACAAAGCCTAAATAAAATCAATCTTGTCATTTTTATAAGGGAACATGTATCAGTTACTTTTAAGGCTCGGTAGAGTTTTAGCGTTAATAATTTAATACATACTCTGTTCAAAATCTTCATCACTGACTCAATATTGTAGGTCAAGGGGTTAATCAATGTGAAAGAAGTCTAACTGCTCGAAAGATTCAAAAAACAGTAAAATAGCCGATGGTGCGACGTCGTCAACTTTCCTCCTGATATTTGAAACTAATTTTCCTTAGGCCCCTATCTCCCTACACGGTAAAAGTTTGACGACTGAGTTTGCTTGAGAAATTCCTGCCGGCGAAAATACAGTTAGGTACCTCCAGACGCGGAGACGCGGGTCGAATCGACGTTAACCTTGCCCGTGCGCGTTAACCTTGCACGGCATGGCCGAATCGAGCGCGCCGCTCGCCCACGTAGCGGACATGGGCTGCGAAAGTGATGTCACAGGTTAGGCGTCGTTCGGCGTTAACGTCGCGGCGCGCCGTGACATGTACTATCTCCCGTACGCGAGAATTTCGCGAGCATGGTCGGCTGTCTGGTGTTTCCACATTACCGCGAAACCGACGAGCCTTCGATCGAAATCGGCGGCTACACCTGTAGCGTTTGGCAACGTTGCGGGTGTGGACTGCGGGCCGTGCGCGCATCCCAGTCAAAATAAAAAGGGACACGATACGGTGTGCACGCAGCTATGAGCTGCCCGAGAAACGATAATATCCGCGTGTGAAACCCGTTCTACTGACACCGAGCCTCGTCAGTCTGTCCCTTCGATATTTTCCGGATCAGTGGCCACCGTTGCCGGATACGTCATCCTACTGACAACGAGAGACGTCTGTCGTCCGGCTCGTGTCGGAGCACGCCGCGCCGCTCTCGTACTTCCGTATTTATGGTAATCCGTCGGGTAGAACTTTTACGCCGATTGTCTCTGATCTTAATCACCTGATCGATGGGATAAATCGTTGTCACATAGAGTTGACCGGTGTTCTCCTTAGATATATTTCAATGACGATGACCGGTTACACGGTCTGTCAACGAGATTAGTTGTTAATGAAACGAGTAGCTTTCTCAGAGCAAAGAAGAGACTATAACTATAACCTAAGCTTGGATGGAACGAATGACAGCTAGTTCCATGTGACAGTCGTTCGCATGAAAGCGAAAGACGCGTGGAGGATAGGTGTAACCGAACGAGAGTGGATCCCGTGCGGGATTACTCACCGAATTGACAACGGGTCCGGACTTTCTTCCGTTTGACGGGTCGGTCCGGTGAATCCACGAGATCCGAAGGGGAGGAAATCCTGTCTCACACAACCGTCACGCACTGTATTGTCAACCACGGTGTCGATATACTCTCGCGATCGAAGGAGGAAAGAATACCGGCGCGCTGCGAGAATACACGCGTGCACGTACACGTACCTCGAGTACTGCGCGATACGATATCGATGGGCCTCGGGCCGCCATGCACTGACTGTCGAGACCGCTGCCGCTTGTCTCGCGCATGTCTTCATCGAACGCGCGCGCATCTCCCATTTCGAACGACCCACGGAATGCCGGGAGATTACAGTCAACGCCATCTCTTCGTCGGACGAACAAGCTTCTAGCTACGCGGATATGTATCCGATGATATGTATTTTGTAACTCTTTGTTACCCGGTAACTCTAAAGGGGAAGCAATGACTGCGAGAATGCAGAGGCTGCCACACGGCAGGGGCAGCGCGGCATTTTACTTCTCGCAAGTTTAAAAGGCGGGAAAGATTTTCTACCATTTGCACATATTGGAAAACTTGCACATTAAACTGATTCGATTCGGCGAATTTTCGCAGTAACACCCGAGAAGGGGACTATACTTCGCGGTCTCGAATATTATTGCAGACTCGGACATTGTAAAACCAATCTTGTATTGCGCGATGAACAGTAAATTCCATCGACAAAGCTACTGTACTCAACGTAAAGATACCTCGTCTTTTACCTTACGGGCCGACAAGGCGTTCGATACGCTATACATACACATCGTGTATGTCTACTAACGCGATCGAACCACTACGTTGTGGGGGGTTAGTCCAAAAAATATACATGCTGGTGAAACGCAGTGGTACGTTCCCTGCATTTAGCGCTCACACACCATCAAATGGCTAAAGGCACACATCGCTACGTTCAGGTAAACTACAGTGTTTTCCGCCATCGTAAGTCACGCCCAACACCATGGCTTGCACCGCATTAGATGCTAATACAATGCTCACCATGGCATTGTCGTGCATACCGCCACAGGTGACGTAACTTAATACGTCTTCTTTTTGCGTACGGCATTGTCGAACGACAGCGGAAACACTTGTTCCATTGCTGGAACGGCAAACGAGTCGTGTGTTATGGCACGCCGCGGGGAGTTGACCGTAGTAACGTGCATCGTGATCTTGCGCCAAATGTTTACGGCAACCTGCCCTCGGAACGTACCAATACGTTTCTTCGCTGCGTAGTGGTCCGGTGGGCGTATGCTCCACATTTTTACGGTATCAAAAACTCTAAGGTACTATCCAAATACCATTTTATCCATAAAATATCTCCGTAATTTAATGATCGTATGCTCCGTACACGACTGGTCTTGCAATGTCGGTCATTTACTTTAATACGAGGTTGCGACTATTTATCATTTAATCTCATCTTTTAAGTTCGTTTTCCAATATGCGTGTTTAATCCCGCCTTAAGACAACGTGTTGACATTTTTCGCGACACTAACAATAAGACAATCGCGACAACAATTTTTCGCAACACTAATTCCTTACATAGATGTGGCGTTCCGCAGTCTATTAATTTATTCGCGGCATGCACTAAAAATGGCAAAGTTTACTG
This sequence comes from Lasioglossum baleicum, assembly GCF_051020765.1. NCBI lineage: Eukaryota > Metazoa > Arthropoda > Insecta > Hymenoptera > Halictidae > Lasioglossum > Lasioglossum baleicum. Next base: position 4,573,608 of record NC_134939.1, on the reverse strand, counting down.
GCGGAGAGAACCGGTTTCTCCGCTATCACTCTTTGCCATTGTCAAAAGCGGTAGTTAAGCGAATCCTATTCTAATCAAAATGAAGTAGAGGCGGGACGAGATAGTTAGCGACTGGGTTTCCAAGCCCATAGGATCAACCCCGGATCCAAACGTAGTGACACCATCCACTTGCCTAGACGTCGTAACGCCAGGACAAATCCGCCCCTTCGCTCAAAACGTTAGTTCAACTCGCGAGTATACACTCCATGAGCTGGCCGCTTCTAGTATAGGCCGAAGCCTAGTAACGCTGACTTTAAAAGTCAGAGATGGTGCCACACGGTCATGTGCTGTGAAGTCACCCCTGCTTGAAAAGCAGGTGCGGACCTCCACTAATCTTGTCCCAGACATTCTCTACTTCAATTTCGATTTCTATAAATGCAACCCTAATTCAATCCGTCGTGATTCTCTCGCAACTCTAAGCAATCGCGAATGTCTACACCGCACCCGGCAGCCGTTTCGACTGCGACCACGTTTACGGTGGTCCGTTGCAGCTGGAGCATGGACGCCTATAATGTCGAAAGACTCGAATGCAAACCGCGATCCTTTTGTCGCGCAACGCTAATTCAACGCACAGAGATCTAAAAGGACTACTTTACATTTCGTGCAAAACAATTATGCAAAGTTTAAACTCTTATAAAATTGGTATATCTCAAATATTACTTCAAACAGGAATCAAATTGAAATGTAAGTACAAGGACTCGCAACTATTTAATTCGCAACGCTACACTCTACACAATCTATATTGAAGTTAATAGAAATCGCGAGTATCTCCGCAACGCTAACTTTGATCTCCGTTAAAAAAAACTAATGCAATACGCGTGGTTTTTTTCGCAACACAACTGCAGATCGCGGACGTGCCCATCTCCGTTGATCGTTGGGGCGCGCGGGCGGCGAGGCCTGCCCATGTAGAGAACTAACTACTTTTACTACTACTACTTCTACAGATGAGTACAGTGACAAGGTAGTAACGAAATGACTTCGCATCCGAAGATGCGAGGCCATTGTAGTTGCCCTCTTGAGCGACAGTTTGTCGGGGCCACCTCGTTATATAGCCTCTTCTTTTTCTTCGGCGGTCCACCAAACATCTGAAACCCTAAACGTGTTCGCAGTGAAAACGGTCGACGTCTTCCGAGACGAATTACAAGTTTCGAGAGAAAGCCGATCGTTCCACTGGTGCAATCGAGCAGGTGCGCAACGTTTCGAAACCCTAATCCGCGCGCGTTCGCGACCGCGTCCGCGAAAAGCTACACGAGCAGGAAGAATCGAGCACGAAGCATCAATTCGAACGTCGTTCGAGCCTCGTTCGATTTAGCTTCGAGACGAAACTTCGAGCTCTTTCAGTGACTGACTACCGTGCGAACCGCGGCCTACCCGAAAGAGAAAGCAATAGCCAGCCCCGGCCCCTACCTACTTAGAATAAACAGTCACACCAAGAAGCTACCTACCTACCTAGCCCTATATTTAAAAAATGGCAAAAGGCAAGCTCTCCAACACATTCGCAACACGATCTCCACACAGACGCCAGGATGCAATATCCTAACACCTAGAGAGAACGTCCCGGGACGCCTCCGACACCCTAACGTTCGAATCTCACGGAAGCAGACTCTAATTGCAGATATCTTTGAGATGTGTTTGTGCTATCTGGGAAGGTACGTACCAGTTTTCCTGAAATCGACTGACAATGGCAGTGATCATTGCGGGATAAATCGAAATGTAACTGCATTGAACATTGAATTAAATTATGCGTAATTCTTATTTATCTATATTGTATGTTCTCATTTATCTATATATACGTATATATTCCTATTTATTTATTATTTTATTTACCTATACATATATGTATGTATATATATTCTTATTTATTATCTTAATATTGTTATTAGTGAATTAAAAAAACTACTACAAACACACATTCCACGACGATCCATGTAACAATGTCACGGATCGACAGGAATGTGCGCTACTGAATCTAATTAAACAACCGACGCAATTCCACTGCCTAAAAACACACACACAAGTGGAAAATACGTCGGTGCATGATATTAACCATTGTCAGTCGCCACATATTGTTAAAAAACAATATTCCATGTGCCCGTTGCTCGCACCCTCCCGAGTAGCACCTGGGTACGCGAGAGGGTTCGAGCAACGAACAGGGAATCTCAATATCCTGAAAATCCTAGCTAAAAGAATCAGTTAGATTTTGTACGGGCTAATGCTCTCGTGTTCTTGCAAAATGGCTCTACTTACAATGAAAAATTTTATCTCAATTTAAAAATCAAATATTAAATTATTGGAAAGACTAACGAAAATTTAATTGTCGAGCAAAAGGACTGAGCAAAATTTTAATAAAAATATTCATCAATTGATTTATGTGTTATCAATATTTTTGGAAATATTTACAAAACCCTCGGACGACCCTTCCGACAAAACAAAATGAATATAGGTTAATTGTTTTATCTAAAGAATCTATCCGTCGCGAATCGTCTTTTTGTACGTGGTTTCTAACTTTTCCAAGCAATTCAATCTAATTTTAAGATACAAACGATTATATTGATGATAAAAAGTGACTCTAGTAATTGTACTCCAAGTTACGGAAGATTTTTATCCTTTCGGAAATTGTGGAGTTTCATTTATCGAAATTATTATATTTATAAAAACATTGAGACGTACAAAAAGACCCTACCTAGCTAGGAAACACATTACTACCCACGAGAATGCCTGGCGTTCTCACGGCCACTGTACTCGTTAAAATCTACGTAAGAAATAGAACAATAAAAAAACTGTTGTACATTGACTCACTACTTGTTGGGGGGACGAGAAGTTGCGTTAAAGTCCTGAAATCAAAAAATAAAACAAAATAGATATTAAAATCAATTCGTAAAATTTCATTGTGACATGAAAAGATTTTAATTTAAATGCATACATTGAAAAGAGAATGTTTAATAATAAAGATTAATTACGAAGATATCTCTCGGTACTTACATTCTCTCCCCCTTGAAGGAAGCACGACACGTTGCCCTCGATCTCAGCTGTCGATGTCCTCTTTGGTCATCAAGGTACTTACCAGTATCCAGGCAAAGCATCCTCAAAGAATTTGATACCTTACGGCTCTGTAACAGAAAGAATAATTTCATTTAATTTGAATCGATGGGGGGGGGGGACCGTCAGAGAATACTCAAGTTGAATATTTATTAATTTTTCATTATAGTTTGAAGAGATGATGTTTAAGAACACAGTTTAATTGGGAAGATAATGATACTCATACTCGCGCCCACTCCTTGAGAAAAGCACGATACGCTGCGTCTCGATTTCGTCTATCGAGATAATATTCTTTTCCCTCAGGCTCTGTAACAGAGAAAGGACAAAAATTCAATTAATATCAATTGATCAATCGTCAAAGAATAAATCCGAATTAATATGAAAAAAATTAATTTGAACAAAAATTAAATAAACTTGACGAAACGAATTTAAATACGATTGTTCGGTCACGACTAGGGCTGTTACTTTCCTTCGAAGGTCGAAGATTTCGAAGCTTCGAAGCTTCGATTTCAGAAACTTCGAAGTTCCGAAGTTTCGAAGTTTCGAAGATCCGCGATATTCGATGTTACCGAATTTAATAAAACTCATTAAAATTTTGTTTGCAAAGTATTATTTTTTAAGTACATTCGTGATATGATCCCGAAAATTAATAGAATGCAATCTTTTAAATTTAATTTAATTACGAAAAATCAAAACGGATAGTTCAGTGTCAGTCACCGGTGACTGAAAGTTAATATTGTAAACATTTGTGTGAATGGACCTCGGTCCGTTCATTATAAATCTTGACATGGTATGGAACTCATAAGTTACAACTTCATACGTTTCGAAGACTTTGAAATTTCGAGCACTTGGAAGACTTCGAAGCTTCGGAAAAGTTACAGCCCCAGTCACAACACAAGAGTAAATATCGCGAGAAGGCAATACGATTCACGAATAAATTTAAATCACTGAAAAATGAATAATTCCCTAATAAATAATCTTAATTCTGTCGAATGATGAAATACAGAAACCGTACGCACCTACATAAATGTTATAACAAAGGATGCGGATGACAAGTCTGAGGGAAGCTCGGAGATAACGCAACACACATCCGTTAACTTTGACTGTCGTGCTTATAATGAGCCGTGATCGGATTCTTGGGATCGCGAAGGTTGAAGGGGGCGAGTCCCACAGATGTTAGGAAATTGTTCCCGAATTGGGACCAGCTCGGCGCGGGGGTGGAGAGGCTCGTGGAACGTAGAACACGTTCCCTTCGATACAATATATTACGTCACATTCCGAGAACTGACCCACCAACCTACCTAGTTCAGATTCGCGAGAGTAACCTCCCCACTGCCGCGCCGTATTTGCGACCCTCGCGGACCCAAAGTTTCGATCGCGGTGTCATTAGTATAATGATAGTGAAAAAAATGTACACAAGTGAATTTCCGCGAGTGACCGTGTTAACGCGTCATTTGTTATCGAGACGCAATAAAGTAACCGTTCCGTGGACAGTACCGTTTTCTTGTTTCTATTCTATTCAATGTTTTCTATTTTGCTATCTATATTTCTATTCTGTCAATTTTTTGCTTGTTTATAACAAGCAAAAGGTTAGAACTCTATGTCTTTATGCCTAAGAGCTTTCGGGAGATAAACGCAACAAATGAACGTGAGGAAAATATATTTTACGATAGCGAAACTTGGTTGGTGGTTTCGTTTTTGAAATGCAATAAAAAATCAAACTGTATTGCACATTTCACTATAGCCTTTTACTATGGTGATAAATAATTCAAGTTACATATTTATTAATTTTTCATTAATTGTTTTAAAAAAAGATGATCAATGACACAGTATAATTGAAAAGATAACACTGTCCAACAAATTTCAACTTTTTTTGTGATTTCAATATACTGTTGGGTCCTTCTTATAGAGTTTTTTGCGCTGATTCCGAATCTGGTTTTAATTTTTTTCCTATACGTCCAGTTTTTGAGAAAATGGAGTTTTAAAAAAAGACATATTTTTCAACTTTAAACAAATATTGCGATGTTATTATAAAAGATATTGAATTGTTGTTTACAGCAAAAGATTCTGTAGACTTTCCCGAATACAGTGATATCCAATATTAATACATTATGATTGTTTAAACATGTTTAAACAATGATTAAAGACGGAGATGCACCACTTTTGCACCAATTTTTGCGGATATTTTCGAATTTATCTCAAAAAATAAGGGTCCAGCGAAAAATTGAACTATACCACGCGAAAGAGCAGACTTTTATCTTGAGAAACCCCCCTGTGAAGTTTGCATGGTCGACGTTTTTACCGAACCAGAAAGCAAAATATCTTCGCCCGACATGCGTTGACGCCAGTGGTGCTCTTCCACTAGCGCGGTCGTTCGTCGGGATACGGCGCGGCGCGCTGCGGTGAAACGGCGCGTGGCTATAAGCGCGCAATTATGTCAAGCTTACTTAAATGTAATATTTTATTAAATGTTATATTATTGTTATTTATTATTTATTAGTATATTTATTCTGTATAAATTATTTTATGTATTTTTTAATGTTAGTCTCTCGTTTATAGTATATTTAATACAAAAAATACCTTTTGTAACAAAAAAATAATTTATTCACACACTACACTATTACACTATTTACAATGCTAATATATATGTGTACACTATTCAGATATAATACGCTACTAAAATACATATATTATATACAGAACAACTAAAATACTATAAATAACTATAAATGTTTTTTATGAAGTTTTATACGTAGCAATGCAGATTTGAAATGCTTGACACGACTGATTTCAACAAACACAAAGCCGAAACTGAACTCTGGCATCAGTTTTCTTAAGAACCAACACGATACATATTTTGAAATAAATGACGGTCTACGGACAACGGAATACATACAATGTAAGGAAAGTCTGCAATGCGGTGACTGAAAAATTTTATTTTCAGTAATTGTAATTATGCATTTTTTAAATTATCGTTACAGACCCAGATAAAAAAGTTGTCAAAACATCATTTTTTAATATTTTGTATAATTACTACCAATTGCAATCGTAATAAATTTTTGTTTACTTATTCTCTAGCGAACTAGCCGGTCTAACATCTTAAAAGAATTCAAGTTCTTTGGACCATGCAATTTCTAGAAAGTTGTGCGATTTTTAAGGGTGTCCACTTATTATTGTCGCTGACTGTACATAAGTTAGTACTCTTTTATAATGAATGTCCAGTTGCATCGATTGATGAATTAAAAAATACCTCATTCCATTTAAAAAAGTCAAGATGACCTTGATATCTCTAAAAAATGACATAAAAACAAAAATTTTTTAGCATCGTGTCAGCCCCATTGTACCATTCAACTTTGTCTTTACCATATTTTACGTATCTTTCGAAACAACAAAGATATTTGAGGTGCAAACGTTAGGTGACTCACTCTGTAGATTTAGGTCCATGTAAAGGTTGTAAATTTTTGTAATTTCCAATAATAAAGCATAGTAATAATAAAAAATTATAATATTTATTATTCCTTGTGTGTCATTGTCCCTATCACAGTCCCTATGTCTTCACCAACTCCCCCTGCGGCGTATTAAAAAATAAAAAAATATCAATTTTCTTTTCCCTTATACGACGAGAATTTTTTTGCATAAAGACCCGTTAAGAGGGAAGAAGTAACATTCAATTTAGTTTCTATCTCTTGCAATCGATGCAGACAATTTTTATTTTGCATAAAGATCCGCAGTCTAGGAAAACTACTACAAATACTACAATAAATAAAATCTATCATTTAATTTTCCCGCCTCGAATGCGTACAAAATAAGTAAAAAGGAAGAGTTAGTGCGGCTATGTGCTGCCCTCTTACAACGGCCCGATCGTTAAACTGGGCACGATATCCCGGATTGTGGCAACGACATCATGTGCCAAGATTGTGTCCAGGGAACACTACGAGCCCTCACGCGCATTTGTGGCCTGGACACAATCAAGGATTTTGGCTGTCTGGGTTGTGTCAATGATTCTATTTATATAGAAATTCTTTCAGCTATAGCTTAGGTAGGGGCTCAGGGGATAGGCGTAAGAATAAGAACAATTTTCATATTATATACATCGTATAAGTTATTATTATTTATTATATCTTTTATTTACATTCAACATCGTCTTGACAACACCATAGGAAAAATGTTTTTAGACACTTTCCAAAATTTGTCGACATGTACTAATTAACCATAATAAAGGAACTACATACAGGGGGTCCCAAAACTCCTTCGCTTCCCGGAAATGGGAGGTTCCTGAGGTCATTTGAAGCGACATTTTCCATTTTCCTTTGCAAAAATGGCTGCCGCGGCTTTGTTTAGAAGTCATTAACGAAAAACACGGACCAATCAGAGTAATTTGTAACTCGTAGGACACGTCCTGGAGTACAATAAACAGTATACACTAAACTTACATTACTTTATCAAAATAACGAGAATGTGTATATTCCAATTTTTAGCCATTCAAAGAAGTAAATTTGTTTACAATTTGAATAATCGTAAATTAGTGTATCTAATTATGTATCTTCTGTGACGGTAAGCGTACAATCGTTTCCGAACAATTTATTATACATCTGTTGTACATTTACTGTTTCATAATATACTCTCTGTTCATAAAAAAAAAAATAAGTTTCTCCAACACTTTTTCAATGGCGCTATAAGATACGGCTGGATACGGCCAATAAAGCTCTAGAGTGCTCTAGAGTAGGCTGTGGACGTGTCTATACGTCTATATGGTCTAAGGTTAACCATGTTCAGAGGTATGGAACATCTTCAGTATTGCCAATTTAAAGAACAACGTGAGTTGTTGATGGTAAACATTTGGTAAACATTGTAAACATTCGTATACAACTTCAGAACTTAACCTGAACATTAGAATTTAGAATGGCCAATACAATTTAAATATTCACATTGATATATCTATTGTTGTTGATTATTTAATATTGTTCGTAATGTCTCTACTTCGTAAAGGCCAGGTTTGATTTTTTCAGCTATTATTTATAGTATATTAATATTCACGTTATTCGATCATTTACGTAAACTGACTATGCTCATCGAATGTTATTGAAAATTTTTCAATTTTTAGCAATGGGGCACTTTTTCGCGCATTTGGCACATGTACGATGCAGCTTGGCAAGATCCATTTCTAAGCGCCGCCGTAATTGTAAAGTATCTCAAGGGGCTGTACAAACCAATATATCATCCTATGAGTGAGTATTCTGCTTTTAAAAATATAGTACAGTAGGACCTCGATTAACCGGATCCCGATTATAAACAAATATGCGTTTGAATATGATTATGTTATGAAGGGAAATAAATTTTCAAAAATAAAAAATTTATTTTGGAATATAATGTACATTTTAATTATTTCCTCGGGTCTCGATTATCCATCAGGCCTTAACTTATGCAAACTGTTTGTCTCTCGATCAAGCCAGTTAATCGAGGTTCTACTGTATTACATTGTATATAGTATTAAATTGTTACTTATTCATTTTCATATAGATAACTGTGGCGACCATGTAATAGTAATCAACAGTAAACAGATCGCTCTGCGTGGAGACGAATGGCAAAAGCGTGTATACTTCCACCATACAGGATACCATGGAGGCGCAACATGGACGCTTGCATGGGAATTGCATAGCAAAGATCCAACAATGGTAACTAACCATTCGATTCTTCTATACATCGATTAATACAGTTAAGATGAAGTAATAGCGTTCTTCTTCGATCTACAGATCATGAAAAAAGCAGTTTACTCTGCCATGAAAGGAAATTTACAAAGAAGATACACTATGGACAGATTACACATTTTCCCAGATTCTAAAGTACCTGAAGACATGCTTGAAAATGTCAGCAATCAAATCGAACAAGTGAGAACTGTTCCAGTAAGATTGGATCATATACCGCAAGAGCAGATAGACAAGTTCCCGAGACTCATAAAATTGCCAATGGACTATCAGCTTAAATAAACAAATAAATGTACATAGGTTAAATATCTTTATACTCGATGCTGTTGCATTTGTACAGTCGAGCAGCGAATGAACTGACTTAGAAATAAATTATGAACATTATAAAGGAAATTTATTTACTTATATACACAATTGGATAGAGATATATTAATTGTCTGTTATCAACAGCTGCCCTTTTGGTTTTAACTTGCTAGCTAGTATCTGCCGTTTCTTTTCTTCCTTCTCCTCTAACAATCTCGCGTGCTTCGCAACTGCATTATCAATTTCAGTAACATACTTGTGAACTCTTTTCTGCGAATATAATATTTTGTTGATGTTGCTGGTATCCTTCATTCAAACGTAAAATTTAATCAAAATGCGTACCATGTATTCTTGATGTTTCCTTATGCGCCTCAATTGATTTGCTCCGTACGGAGTAGGTCTATTGTCTTTGTAAGAAAAATCTGGCAGACTAACCAGAGGACCACAGCAGTTTGGATTTGTGGGTAAAGCTTTCCTGCAATTAGTATTATTGTATAATTAATAGACTTTATGCATTTATGACAGAAACGAGTAGGTGTAATTTGAAATAGCAAGGACATTAAAAAAATTTAAATATACTATTATATTGTTCTCAGCCTGTTGAGTATATCAAGAAAAAAGTTACTTTCTATTTCACTCTAATTTGTCGCAATTCAAGTGGACAATTTTTATTATTATTTTTTAGAATTACGTACTTCTTTCTCCATTCCTGCAACAAACATTTCGCCGGAGATGTGTGAAAACCATTAACAATGCACGCCAAATCTGTAAAATCGAGAAATGTAACCATTTGTAAAAACAAATTGTCTATGATTATTTTAATGAAACGTTAACCCCGGAAAATAATTTTTATACAAGAAAAATTGATCTGACTTGTATTGCGACCAACGCGCAGCAATGCCATCACTTTTGTTGTTGTTGCCATTGTATTTACAACCAATGGTTCGAATATCCAAAATCTTCATTTACAATTTACTGAATTTACTTTACAACATTGAACCATAGAATAGATATAGATCGTCAAAACCTTAAATATAAGTCTAAGGTATCAGTCGTCTTTTCGTTTCTGATTGGCAAGGAATGCAGCCAATAGGAAAGGCTAGCAACTCTGACAAAAAATATAAAAAATCTAATGACAAAAACAAATGAAATTATTATTTTAATGTGTGACAGAATGGTTAATTGTTACACGAATTACTGAAATCCGATGTGTATCTATCGGTCTAAAGAAAATTAATATTTTTCGATATCTGATCAATTATATTTTTTTGAAATATTCTACTCTGATTTCGAAGCACAATTTTAAAAATAAATTATAACGCACTGAGATTTTGAAGTAATAGAACTTTTTAAAAGATCCGGTGCAGAACTTCCATAATTTTTATTTTTGTCTAATAATTTATCGATTTCGTTTTTTCAGGAAATGTAATTTTATAAATTAATTCCGATGTTTTATGAAATTCTTTCATAAATTTCTAGTTGTACTATGACATTTTATTATATTAAAATTTTGGAACATCAATAAACTATCTTTATAGATGGCATTGTTGGCATACTCTGTTTGCAGAACAGAGATTCGATGGTCTGATCAGGTCTGATACAATCAAAGCAACCCCTTATTATCTAATGACTAATGTATTTTGTAAATAATCATTCGTATAAATATGCACATAATGAACAGCTACAGTGAAGTAACAGTGTGCGATTTATGTTGTTGATCGAATTCGAAAGAATTACAAATAATAGCAGAACTATCGATACTACCAAAGTATCCAAATAAAAATGTAGGTACCTTTCCAAGAACTTCGAACAAGTTTCTCTCGTAATTTAATTTTGTAAAATTGTAATTATATCATTTTATAAGATAACTTATATTTGTAGATGTTCAATCCTGTACAAATAAAACACGAATGTATAAGCGTAGAAGATGTCAATATTAATGAGAGACTTAATGCATCGTTGGATAACTCCTCTTATCCGCTGTTCAATGGTGCAGGCATTGAGTACAAATACAATCAATTACCACAATTTTGGAGTAACGCACAGCTGTCCAACGAGATGCAACCAAAGGCTGAGATCCATGGTCAACAAACTTTTTTTCAGATGGAAGTAGGTTCTATAATTTTGCATTATTAAACATACAATTTTATTACTTTTACTATTGTTTGGATCTAGAAATCTCCAAACTAGAATACTCTGATATCCACCGAGGCATGACCAAATGTTTAAACATTCAATTTATATTAATGTATCCAAATACATCCGAGTATTTGATAGTTAACTCACAGTAAAGGAATTTAAGAATGTTCATGTATTATTTTTATCATTGCGTTGAAATTATTAATGGAAGAATGACAATTTTATTTGGCTCATGTTTCTTATGATCGATGCAAACAAATTTTATTTTGCATAAAGATCCACAGTAATAACAGTATTCGGGTAGCAACAGCTCTAACTGGATGCTTACTTACATAATTCATGAACCTCCATAATAATTAAAACGTTTGCTATTCACTTTACTAATTATACTGTGTAAATGTTTCAGGAAAACGATTCTGCAGCATACATGAAAGACTACACGCAGAATGGTATGATGTTCCAGACTACTCAGGAAGGCAATACCAACTCGAATCAAACAAGTCAACGGTATCACGTAAACTCAAGTCAAAAACCCGAACAGTCAGCGATTCCCCAGGAAACGCCGAAGCTGGTAAATCAATTAATAACTGGTTCGGAACCAGTGTCTTCGATCAAATCGAACCGTCCCGGTAGACCAAGGAAAACATCTTCCGAGGTGAACGTAGGGAAGAAATTTAAATGTCAGTGCGAGATATGTTTCAAAGAGTTCGGACACAAAAGCAACTTGTTCATACATATGAGGACTCACAATGGGGAACGACCGTACAAGTGCACTCAATGCGAGAAGTGTTTTACTCACAGCGGGAACTTGGCGATTCATATGAGAACGCATTCCGGTGAACGACCGTACGGTTGCCAAATATGTGGGAAAATGTTTAGTCACAGTGGGAATTTGTCGACGCATTTATGGACTCATTCGGGAGTCAAGCCGTACAAATGTAGTATATGTGGTAAAGAGTTCAGGCACAGCGGAAACTTGTCCATACACGAGAGGATACATTCCGGGATTAAACCATTTCAATGTAAGGTCTGCGGAAAGGATTTTTATCACAGTGGAAATTTAACGACTCACATGAAGAGGCATTCGCATACTATAAGTACTAATGCTAGTGTTAATCAGTGCGAAACTAATGAAGATCCTGTTGCGGTAAACATCAGCGGTACCGCATCTTTGAATACCTTTGCGAATAATCCACCATTGAGTTCGTCTAACGATACAACAGTGATAACCAACGCAAGCAACATTGCTCCTATAAAACACGAAAGCAACGACGAAAGATTGACGAACGGTGTTTAAGCATGTATTTCATACATGGAACGAATGAATGATTACGTTCATAAACAAATGTATAAACATATATTTTTGGAATTACGTATGATTTCATTCACAGATACTGATTTGTAAAATACAGTATATATGTGCAATTATTGTTACACCACGAAACTATAAAACTGTACACCGAGCATGGTCTTTTATTCGATTCTATTTGATTAATTTGCTGAATTGTTTCGCTATGACTTTTAATTTTACTGTGAACTATTTATTAATAAATAATTGCGTAACTAAATAATCGAATATATATACATATATATATTTTAAATAAATTTTTATATATCAGCGATTCGTTAACATATTTATTCTGCCATAAAATACATAACAATTCTCTTTCATATGCATCAAGTTACAAATAATATTTCTCGTTGTAATTGCACTTTTTTTTTTGTTTTTTGAATACGAGACAATTCTGATTATTTTGTATGTTATTTCAATAATGTATATCGATGATGCAACATAAATATATATATATATTGTAACGTATTTGTGTTATGAATTATTCGTGTATATGTGTATATAAATATTTGTGCTCGATGAAGTTCAAGGTACATTGCATGTACATGCTTTATATATTATCTATTTGGAATGTAAATAATAACAATAATCTCTGTTTATATTTCATAATGTATAAAAATAAATTTCTATTCGACACGCGGTGTAATTTGTCGAACTTCGCTAAAAAACAGTTTCTGAAAGATTTGTGCTTCACGAAAAACCACTATAAATGTAACTTTCACGAACGAAGCGGAGATATAGAAATTTTTGGTAACAACTCGAAGTTCTTGCAGCTTCTTCGCTAATATAAAAATCTATATAAACGGCTCGAATTAATATTAATTTTCTTACATTATATACTTCCGATCACTATATACGATATATACTCACGTTTGTTATAAAAATCATTGGTATAGACTAGGATAAACGTAAATTCATGATTATAAATATTCTTGTTCGCTCAGTTAGTCATTGTTAAATGCTGTTACTAGTTAATACATTAATTACTTTACGGTATAATCGTGATTTCAGAAATTTCAATTCACAATTCGATTTTAAAAGGTGTTCTAAATACATTGTATTTCTAAATGTATATTTGTGTTTAAACTAATGTTTAGTTAATCGTGTTAAAGATCGGTCAATTTTATATGTAAAAGCCACAAGTTAATATCGAGTACCTTATTTACAAAATCTCAAAATTCTGCGATGTATAATTAAATATACATACGCTGATTTATCGTATAACATTTAAAGGCACGGTTTTGTTTCGTGGCAAACGATGAGATATATTTGTAGCTAGATTTTCAGACAACTCGTGCCAAATATACTTTCCCATGGCAGGTATATCCTCTACGGGCAGTTTGAACGATACCAGTAATGTTAAACAAAGTCCATCTCCTTCTTGCTCTCCGCTAAATTCTACAGTCAGTATGCCATGTGGCCTGTGCTGTGCAACTCCGCTGCCAAACAGTTCCTGCAACAATTACTACATGAAATTTCTATTCGTGTAATTTCATTTCATTAGCAACTTACCTCCATGAAATTGTGCAAAGTTGAGAGAAGACTGCAATTTGGATTAATCTCACAAACTGGCAAATAAGCCTGTACCGCGTTCGATGTAAGAACGTGTAATTTGTTCCTGTTGATAAAGTATGCCTTCAGATTTGCGATGTACAAAGAATATTACAGCATTCGTTATCAAAAGATTCGTTAAAAAATTTAGCGACTTTGGAATCCATTAGAGATACAAATTTCAAAGATGTTATTCAACTGGTTATTGAAAGTTACATATTTACAAGATATAGAATGGTTAGTCAGAAAATGAAATCATTGTTAGAACTGTATATGTACAAATGCATGTGCGTGTACGTGTACCTAGTATACTCCAATCTAAGCCTTCATCCACAATCATAGTCATAGTCAGATTGTTGTTGTTCTGTTATGAAAACTACCACCAGAGACCTTATACTGAAAGCGCAAATACTAAAGAGATGTCAAGCATAGGCAATAACATATACAGGGCGAACAAAATAATTAAAACATTTTTGTTATCTTTAAAGATAAAAGAAAGCGTGAAGGAAAAACACTAGTATCAAGAATAATGTACTCTTTTAACATATTTTCGCCCTGTCTATATGAAAATAAATATGCAAAATAAACATAATATAAATTCTCTGAGAAATACAATTTGCCCAAATAGTTTACTTTTCTAACATATGTTCTTATAATCAAAAATAATCGATAATCACTCTGTCTATATCAAAATAAAAATAATATAAATTCTCAGAGAAACACAGTTTCGATTGTACGTGTAACTTACGTAGCTCTCTTTTTCGAAGTGATTACAAGTCTCAACAATAATTTATTCAACGAGTTGTTAGCTGGAATTAAATTCGGGTAATGCAAAGTATCCTTGTTCGTGATATAAGATTTAGCTTTCTCTATCAGAGGAATGATATCGTTCGCTCTGAGAGTCAGATCATTGATATTCTCGACCCATCTGGCTTGCAACGATTCCTCGTTCGCTTCCTCTAAGGTTTTTAGTTTACCGCCAGTTATTTTGCCAGTGAAAACGAATCGGAACCATGAGCCGCTTGCGCATTCTATTAGTATCAACGTCTCCGGTGCTAAGTCGAGACCTGTTTCTTCCAGAACTTCTCTCTTGACTGCGTCCACTAAGTTCTCGTTGGGTTGGACTCGACCGGCTGGTAAATACCATTTTCCGTTGCAACTGGGTTTCGCTTCCTGCATCATTAACACATCCCCATATTCGTTTATAACAACAGCTGCAACAATATACGCCACAGTTTTCTGACAAATTGGGACGTAAGTACTGGTCGTCTTCGTTCCTGAAAAAATATTTCCTATAAAAACATTTGTAGACCGTAAATTCATAAATAATGCGGTATAATTTACAAGTCATTGCGTAACATATTTACACCGTTTGTCAATAGCAATTGAACTATCGTTAGAATGAACATTTCAAATTCGCGAAATATGATTGTAACAAAACGATATTTGAAAGTGATCAGCTTCAAAATTCACGTAAAACATATTTTTACCTAATACATCGGTTTGTGTGGCATGGATAGCTTCGTGCGTGTCATCAATCTCTAAGGAATTCCCGGATAATAATAGTTCAATTTGTTTTTCAATGGTCAGAGACATGTTGTTCGGGAACGTAACACAACTTCGAATTTCTGTGTGAAAAAAGATCTCGGGATTGCCTATTAAATATAACGGATCATTCCTACTGTCCTAACGATAGACAAGGTTATAAACAAAGTGAAAGTGTCAATGATCAGACATGATTTAATTAGACGTCTGCATCCGGGTGCAATTGTATCTATGCCATTTCTGTGCAGTAGCGCCACTCGCATTCCTATGGCAATTAAATTCCCTAGACGAGCTTGCCACCACGCCACGCCACCACCAGCCACCACTGGATATATGGATATATTGCGCAGAGAACAGCAGAGACCCTGATAGCACAGTTTGGAACTGCCAGGGACAGTCCAGAGCGTGGAGTGAATTTGGAGGGCAGTACGGTTCCAGACGCCGCTTATTGGCTGCTCGGAGCAACGGTTGGAGTACATCTAGAAAGAGTGTGGAGTTCATGCCACCTGGGCTTCCAGAAATGCGCATAGATGTAACAAAGTCCGCCGTCCACCGCCGTCACAGCATCTAGAGGGCAGCTTCTTCCGTCCAAATGGAAGGCAGCTCGTGGAGTCTGCGTGGAGCGGCGGATGCCGTTATACAGGGCAGCACCGTCGGTGAGGTTATGTCAGTAATGTTGGTAATGTCGGTGAAATGAATTTCTACATATTGTACAAATATGTAGCAGTCTTCCTTTTTACCGACAATTCCAAATACCGATTCTGAATGAAAACGAAATAATAAACCCGATATAAAAAAATATTAAATTTTATTTATTTCTATTATATCTATATTATTTTTCCTAGACTGCGGATCTTTGTGCAAAATAAAAATTGTCTGCATTGATCGCAAGAGAGATGGAAACTATATGTACAAATTGAATGTTACGTTCTTCCCCCCTCGCCGTAATTTTCTTTACAGTTACATTAAGAGTAAACCTACACATAAATCAATAAACTAGTAATACATTAATTATCCCCTAATACGTACAGTTACACGAATTAATATTCGGACGATCTAAAGAAGATGATAACTTTTTAAATATTGTACTATACGATTTGAATTTTTTGGGGGAGCTGGAACAATTAGTTTACTGCAGGATGTGAAAAGAAATTTTTTCAAAAATAGCATTTGGTCGGAATTGCAGAGAAAATACTAAAAGTTACATTTTACAACTTTTTCGCGCGGGCCTATATTGAAAATTTAAAAAGTACGTTTTGTAGGCCTGCGTAAATAATGTGCACTGTGAAAGTTTCATCGAAATCGGTTGATGCGGGAAAAAACGACAGGCCTTGAAAGATGTAAGAATTCTTCGATGTAGGCTGAAAATCTGCGATTTTTACCATCTTCAAACGTTTGTAGCTCATTGCAACGTCAACCGATTTTGACGAAATTTTCAAAATATGTTTAGTCGACACAGATCTACAAAGCGTATTTTTCAATTTTTCAATATGGGCCCACATAAAAAAGTTGTAAAATGCAACTCTTAGTATTTTTTCATACAATTCCGATCAATTGCAATTTTTGAAAAAATTTCTTTTCACATCCTGTAGTAAACTAATTGCTCCAGCTCCCCAAAAAAGTTCAAATCGTTTAGTACAATATTAAAAAAGTTCTCGTCTTTTTTAGAACGTCCGAATATTAATTCGAGTAATTGCAGTTCCAGTATAGCCTTTTTCCAGGATTGCAAGGGTGCGGGATTCGTCTCTTCTCATCTCTCGATAATAATACAAACACGGGGTTTTTCACTAGTTAAAAACGCTAGATAAAAGATCGATCTAGGACACTATCTGCCTCAAAAGTCCTATTTTCCGTTTACGAGGCGAAATTTGCATTAGTCGTCACCGTAATTTGCATTATTCGGAAGCATACAAGCTATTTTCATAGCTACATGCTGCCGAATAATGCCAATTACGCCTCGTAAACGAAAAAATAGAACTTTTGAGGCAGATAGTGTCCTAGATCGATCTTTTATCTAGCGTTTTTGACTAGTGAAAAACCCCGTGTTTGTATTATTATCGAGAGATGAGAATAAGAGGCGAATCCCGCACCCTTGCAATCCTGAAAACGAGTCTACTTCCTTTTAATAAACTAAAGCAAGAATTTGAAACCAAGGAGTATGTTCGGTTGCAGGTAGCTACGGTATAAAGTTTAGTACTTTAACGGTATAAAAGGTCCAAATACATCTGGCTACATCGGCTGTGCTTCTTTCGGCTGGCTAAAAATCACTTTGTTGGGAGGTACATCTGGAAGGTCTTTAGCTGAATGTTTTATGACGGCCTCGCCTGTGAATTCGGACTCGCGCTTGTTCCTTCGCGCGGAGGGTTTTACGACGGAACATTAAGTGGCCTGTAGTTCCTTTTTCATTTGGAACAACCTAACCATTGGAAAAACCGAAAGAATACCGGTATTATTTCGGTTTCGGTAGAAAATTGATTGTGCCGTTATTCGAAGACTTTGAATAAATCCACTATCCACAGTCCAAATTCTATCTTGAGATTAGTCTTTTTTTAATCGGAAGAACGCCACACGAAGCAGCTAGCGTCATTTACATGAAACAATTACGAAAAATAAACAAGGTCTGCAATTAACTTGTTAGTGGTTTCATGCCGATATGTCTGGCTGGCCGACGCGCGTCGGGTTACCTGGCCGTGTTTATTGCACCACTTGGCCACGGCGACCGAAGTCTTCGCCGCCCTGGCAGAAAATTATTCGAAGCTACACCGTTTCGATAGTTTCCAGATGGCTGGAAAACCCCAAGGTTTGGTTGCCACATCTGCGGTCTTGCCGAATCCCAGGGTCCGCTTCAAGCACTAGCTTAAAAGTTCCGTTCACCCCCAAATGGGACTCTCACCAACATGTTCAGTCGCGTTTTTAACACTTTTTAATGGGTTGTTAACATTTTTTTTTCTTATTAGGAATTTATTTTAGTTAGTGATCATATTCATCGATAAAAAAAGATGAGTATACGGTACTATTTATATTGAGTCCTACAAAATATTGCAATTAGAATTACGATTTCAATTATGTCTACTTGTTCTTTGAATACAGTAGAGACTCCCGTATCCGTACCCCCATTATCCGAATACATACCCTAATATAAGGACGTCCTATTGTCCGTATGTTCTGTTATCGCCGCGTCGCTCGCTGTGCCGGGATTCAAATGCGCGCCGCCTCCAGATTCCGACTTTTCGCCTCATGCTTCCGAAACTTCGGCAACGTGAAAATCGAAGGAACGCGTCGGCGTCGATCAGTCGAGCAGGTAGTTCACACAGACAGAGTAGAGGTACGCTTGTGTGTAGCGCGCAAGCAATTGAACAGGCACTCAGACGGGCTGAGTTTTCACGTTACCGAAGTTTCGAAAGCATGAGGCGAAAAGTCAGAATTTGGAGACGGCGCACAGTGTGACCTTTCGTCCAAATCGGAGACAAAATCGAAGAACTTTTGATAGAAATAAGGTAGAGCGATGAAATTTTTTAAAAATTAAAGCTGAAACATTACAGAATATGGGAAAAATAGGGAGATTATGGTAAGAACGTTTTTTAACGTTGAGAAAATTCGTTAAACTTGCACAATTTCGAGAAAATTGTGGTTTTTCCAATACCACGCGCGGAAAATTTTTTTAAAATTTTTGCTATATATCATTTCCCGTAGATTTTTTCACGCCGATTTCAAATCTGGTCTCAAAATTTGTCTACGACCTCAGGACATTGCAAAATCGATTTCTTTAAATTCTACATGTTTAACGAATTTTCTCGGTTAAAAAACGTTCGTACCATAACTTCCCTATTTTTCCCATATTCTGCAAAGTTTCAGCTTTCATTTAAAAAAAATTTCATCGCTCTACCTCATTTCTATCGAAAGTTCTTTGATTTTGAATCGAGTCTGGTCCAAATTTTCCACTGTGCGCCGACGCGACGAAATCTCTCCGTATTTAATCATTGTTTAAACATGTTTAATCAATCATAATGTATTAATATTGGATATCACTGTATTCGGGAAAGTCTACAGAATCTTTTGCCAGAAAGAACAATTCAATATCTTTTATAATAACATCACAATATTTGTTTGAAGTTGAAAAATATGTTTTTTTTCAAAGCCTTGTTCCTGAAAAACTGTGCGTATAGGAAAAAAATTGAAAACAGATTCGGAATCAGCGCGAAAAACTCTATAAGAAGGACCCTTCAGTAATTGGGGAACATAAAAAAAGTTGAAATTTGTTGGACAGTGTAATTCTACTCCATTCAATAAAAATAGATCAGTTAATGAAGCCTCGTTTCATTTAATTCATACATGTTAAGAAAGACACGCTAAAAATATGTGTATAAAGAAATGGAATTTCTAATGTTTCATAAACAGAAATTTTGTACGCAGTTCGCACGGTCTGGGATAGATACGGGCCTGAGCTGTCTCGAGGATAAAGGCCGTTACGGAGAACGAGACGTGCGGCCGGTGAAAGGAGGCGGCCTGAAAAGTCTCATACGTGCCGACCACTGAGTTGACAATTTCAGAATTTCCAAGAACAGCAAGAAAAGAAATTCGAACCGTTTCACGATATCTAAATTGCTTTCGCTGCTTTATACCAGGGTACGCGACGAAGTAATAAAACGTCGATAAAACTGGGCAATTACTTTGACCGTCGCGAGGGCCAATAAGTCCTGGGTAGTTACCAAAACAACTCTGGATTTTCTGCACGAAATTACCTGAACCTTTTCCCAGAATGTTCGTTTGACAAGCAAATTTTCACATAATCATCCATTTCATTTCCAAAGTACAGTACCAGGACCTCGACGAACCGGCTTGATCGAGAGACAAACAGCCCGGACAAATTAAGGCCCGATGGATAATTGAGACCCGAGGGAAACCAGGTCTTACCCTGCCATAGTCCGGCCACTCTAAGCGACCGTGATTATCCTTACGGGCACCGTCGCGTCGGTTCTTCCACGCCATAATTAATCCTCCGGCAACCCTCCCTCTCTTCCCAGTTTTCCCCGAAATTCTATACTCTATACAATTGTACTTGCAGCTTGCAGCTATTCCTTCTGACGCGATAACGGTAACGTTAGCGTATCTGCTTTATAATATTTGTCATTGTTGTAATATCCTGCAATTTCTACCATCTTTAACCCTTAGCACTCCAGTGGTGACTCGAAATCACCACTAAAAATTGCTGTCCCATTATGCAAAATATTGTTTACATTGTTAAACATGTTGGTAGCTAATCAATTACTAATCCTTTAATTATTGTATGAGGTATTACAATCAATTTCATATCCATCAAATGAAAAGAATCGTATAGAACGAAATTATTCTACCTAGAACGAGATGTTTCATTTTCGAGTTAAAATAGCTTCGAAATTAAAACAGCTGCAAATGGTTAATTATTATAACTATCTTTTAAATTTTCAATATAGGCCCCACATAAAAAAGTTGTGAAATGCAACATTTAGTACCTATTTTCTCTACAATTCCGGCCAACTGCAATTTCTGGAAAAATATCTTTAGGATGACGGGTAATTCAGTGTCTATGATGTTTCGCGTGGTTAACAGACAACGATATAGATATTTATTAAAACAATAACACGTAACAATAACAAAACAAGATGTAATAATAATAACAATAACGAGAAAACTAGATTATAAACGTTAATGACTATCGAGTACTAACAAAGTACAGAGATATAAATTAACGTAGCGCGGGCAACTCTAGAGCGATGCGTTCTCAACGAGTGCCACAAGCTTTTTTTCCACTGGTAAAAATCCGTTTTGGTGGGAAGATTAGCAACGTGAGAAAGACCGTTAAAATAAGGGGAGGAATTCTCCGTTCCTCAAGAGTAAGGAGAAAGTTTCCTTCCCCAAAACAATTCAAAGTCGTCGCTGCCAAGGACATTGCAACGGTTGAGTCAGGGTTCTGGTAATCGTCACTTTTACGACCGAACCCTCAACGCAACCGTCCACAGCGCGCACTTGAGAAGGATGCGTCCGGAAAGTCCCTCTTTCCAACGCGCCATGTCCACTACATATCTTTTCACATCGTGCAGTAAACTAATTTCTCCAACTTCTCACGAAAAGTCCAAATCCATATAGTCCAACATTAAAAAATAACTTTTTTACTCGAATTAATACAACCCCTGGCAGAAAGTTTCCGATCCGGAGGCATTGATACGGATTTTACAGAAAACTATTACTTTATGGAGTTGAAACTGATGGGAAATTAAAAGGGGCTTATTAAAGAATGAAGAACAACAAATTAACATAAGCTTCCATTTATTATAACAAAGAAACGAGAAAATAAACAAAATGTTACACGGAAAAAAGTTAATAGACCCATTAATAGATCTGCTGGAAGAAAGTTTCCCATTTGATTTACAGTCTCCGCGACACCAAATTTCTTCAACAATTACTGTTGGATGATTCTTATAGAGTTTTTTGCGCTGATTCCGAATCTGCCCTTAATTTTTCTCCTAGATACAAATTTCGGATCACGAATAATAGATACAAAATTTGTAATTAGTTACTCGAAGATATAGATACACAGGGGACCACCTGTAGCGGTATTTTCGAATACCTCGAAACCATTCTGCACTTCGCAATCATAACTTAAATTGTGTTTCTTTTTTTTCAATTACAGAAAGTGGACAGCGAAAGTCGACAGCGCGAACTGCATCAATTCTTTAAGTTGAAAATAAATGTAGACAATTAAAAAATGTTTTTGGTTAAACTTTTCATTAAAACTCGAAGCAATAAGTATTTACCGAACAAAACGATTATAGATGCGGGATTCGATTCGGGGCCAGAAGATTCCCAGCCGTATATATGTACTTGTTTTGTTAACGGCTACCCAACCTCTAAAAAATTATAAAAAAATTAAGAACGGTTGCTTCAATAATATCCAAGTACTGAATTCTTATAAAACTGGAGTCTCTAACACTTCAATACAAAACATGCATTTTCTTGGAATTTTTGGAGGTTTTCAATTTTTTAAAACATGTTTCCGTAATCCGAAAAATCTGAAAAAATACACATTAATAATCAGGATGAGACACAACTAACGTAACAATATAAATGTGGTCAACTGAAGACTTTGATGTATGTATATACATAAAATCGGCAATTTTATGTTTTCCGATTTGTTTAAAAATCGATTTTGCAACCAAAAATTTTGAAAAAAATCTCAGTAGTGTATGCTATTCGGTAGAATATTCATGAATTTTTTCATAATTTTCTGTTGAACATGACGTGACTAAAAACAAATTTGGTTGGATACTTCTGACCATCTTTTCCGGCTATACCTTAAGAATCAACGAAAACATTATTTAAAAAATACAAAATATATTTCTTTTTACATCGTTAAAACCGATTTTTAAAAAAAAATTAGGCCTAATTTCTCTTCGATATCTCTTTTAGATCAAAAGTTATAGCAAAATGTGCGTCGCGCCGCGTGCTGTGCCCGAGATTCAAATGCGCGCCGTCCCCAGATTCCGACTTTTCGCCTCATGCTTCCGAAACTTCGGCAACGTGAAAATCGAAGGAACGCGTCGCCGACGCGTTCGGTCGAGCAGGTAGTCACACGGACATGGTAGAGGTACGTTTGTGTGTAGCGCGCGTGCAATCGAACATGCACCAACACGGTCAAGCGCGGTCGACACCGCTCACGGATACGACGATACGTCAGGGAAGGGGAAACTGCCGTTCAGTTTTCAGCAGTTTTCAGTTATTCTCTCAACTCTCAACAGTTCGCAAGTTCTCGTTCGCTTAGCTCGGTCGTAATATCTGTGGTTGTCAGGAGGACGCCGCCGCATGTCACATTGTACTTTCACTTTCGAGATATTGTCGTTTAAAGTTTTGATCACTAATGCTTTGACAAGGACATTGGTTAAATTGTATTATTTTTTCGAGCCTTTTGAATTGATTTTCGTGACGTTTTTTCTGGTAAATACCTAATCCTACACTATAAAGTTCAATAAATGCATAAACTGAAATTTTTTGAAATTGTGACATGCAGCGTTTTTCTTGACACAATCACAGATATATTTACATAGCTTCGCTCTGTAGTTACACGTTACATTCGCAGGTGCGGTCTGCGTTGCGGCATTTGACTATTTGACTATTTATTAGATTGACTTGCTTGGATTATGTGATTACGTGGATTACTTGGATTACGTGCACTACGTGGAAGGAAGGAAGAACGGAAGGTATTTGTACATATTTATATTGGTTGATCGGTTTCATTTTGCTCAAATGTCTCCCAGAATCTTCGCGTGAAAAAGCGTGAGAACGCTTGTCGGCACACCACGCGACAGTGCCATTTGCCATCACGTATGAGGTGCTACGGGGCGAGTATGTTCACTTCAATGTAGAGTCCAAAATAGTAAATTGTTTGTTTCTTTATCACTTTATCACTCTCTTTTCATTATCATTATTATCATTTATCACTTTAAACAAATCCAACACAATTCAGCTTTGGCCCATTCAGATTAGAATTAGCTTAGCAATATTCTAAATCGGCAAAATGATGGCTTAAACCAATTCAGTAAGGCAAGTATTAGGTTGACCCAAAAGTTTCTTCCGCATTGTGTTCCTTTAATGTAGCTAAATAAATACAAACAATACGATAATGTTTATGTTAATATTTTAGTACTTCTTAATATGAATTTGCATTATGTGCATGCATCGAAAAACAACTTTTGGGACAACCTAATATTTATTTAGCAATATTAAAGAAAGGCATTGCGGAAGGAACTTTTGGGACAACCTAATATTTAATCTTCTTCACTTGCTTCTCATCATCGAATTTTTTTATTTCTGGTAGTACATTCTTTTGTTTGTAGTTCAACTTTAATCGATTTTTTATAAATATCATTGCAATGTTTGAATCAGTTAGGTATATTAGTTGATGAAAAACGTCAGAAGACCTTTTGTAATTGTAGCACCAGAAATTAGAAAATTCGTTGAGATGAGCAATAAGCGAAGAAGATTAAATACTCACCTTTACTCACTGTGTAATTAAAGATCTAATTTACAGAACGGAGGATAAATATAATGTGCTATCCAGGGAAGGAGGAGAAGGAAGCTGCGGCAACCGGGGAAGAGGAAGACCTCTAATTTTTCACGTGGTACGTATATCTAATTATGCCATTCAACACACATGCATATATTGTACATTACTGATTTTCTTTGTATTTTTTAGGTATCCCACCTATGCCAGAACGTGCTACGGGCCACAAGTTTTGGGAAGCAGAGGCAACAACGTGTAATAATCACAATATACAGGGTGTTCCGTTTAAATACGAACACCTAAATATCTCTTCAGGTTATTGTGATGCAAAAAATATTTGTTACGTAATGTGCATGGTGTCAATGGACCAAATATCTGGCACACCGTGCACATTACGTAACAAATATTTTTTGCATCACAATAACCTGAAGAGATATTTAGGTGTTCGTCCAATAATAAAGCATAGTAATAATAAAAAATTATAATATTTATTATATATATATTCCTTGTGTCATTGTCCATGTGTCTTTACCAACTCCCTGCGGTGTATTAAAAAATAAGAAAAAGTAAATTTTCTTGTCCCTTGTACGACACTTTGTCTTTTTTTGCATGTTGACATTTTAATCTTAGCTTCCATCTCTTGCAATCGATGCAGAGAATTTTTATTTTGCACAGATTTTTTTTTCGTTTTCTCTCCTTGCATGTGACTGAATATTCATTCAAAAATCAGTATTGTCGGTAAAAAGGGAAACTGCTACATATTTGTACAATAGAAATCTACTTTATCGACATCTGCCACATTAGTGCGATCTGCCCTTACCGACGGCGCTGCCCTGTATAACGGCATTCGCCGCATTAATCAGTGCGACCGTGCTGCCATCTTGCGGGGAAGCGGAATCCAGGATAGAGTGGCGTTCCAGCTAGACTGCAGAAGCTGCATTTCACGTGGGCTGCATCCAGACGGTTCCAGGTTGTCCAAGTGGAGTCAACTTATGCGCGTTTTCGTCACTCCCCGTGGAGTCAATTGTGCTATCAGGGGAATTAGCAGAGAATTGAAAGAGTACAAACTATATCCACTTCTAGTAACTGTATATAGCAACTGCAGCTCACAATAGTGGCATAGTGGCCCGTGTCAGATTCAAGTGGTATAATCACGGACCTAAGGTGTAATATACGTTTCGAAGACGTAGCTGGACGTTTTAACTGAAAAATGACATCGATGGATTCTGGAGTGGACATGGGCAATGATTCGAACGACAGTTTTATCACGCAGCAGGAGTTTAGTACCGCGGGAGCGGGAACGGCGACGACGACAACAACAACAATAACAACAACATTGACGGCTGCTTCGAACTACGAGAACGGGACGAATACTTTCTTGATTCAGACGAGGCCTTCCAGTTTACAGTCGCCGATCTCATCTGTGTCACCGATTCAAAAAGACACGGACAATGGCAACAGTGAGATTTTGATGCCAATGGGCAGTTTCCCTCCAATGATATTCAGCCCGGCCGTGCGTATTTTCTTCCTTTCATTTATGTACATTTCTCTGAATTATATTTCTACGAAAAATCGTCGGGATGATGCAATAACGCTCTTTTACTTATTCGTTAACTCGAATTGCGTGCCCACCGAGCAAATTCTAGAATCAACCGCAGTGTCCATTTACAAGAAATGCTCCAGAGCATGTTCTTTGCATACACTACCGACCAAAAGTTAGGAATCACGGTGTAAATTCAGAAGAACAGAAAGTTTCTAAAAAGAACTGAATGCCTTTAGAATAACCAAGAAAGATTAACTTGCCAAAAAGCTTACAAACAGTATGTTTTTTACATTTTGTATTATTTTTTTTTATCAAGGAATGCGTATTTATCTTCCAATTGCTCTTTCATTAACCCTTTGCCGTACCATTTTCTTTACAGTTACAGTGATTACATTTATTTTAATGCTTCACTATTGATTACAAACGAATCAAATTTTATTTCATCTAAAATGAAACGCGTAACATTCATATTTGTTAGACTTTGTTAAAAACCACCTTTATCTTTAATAACAGCCTGACATATTCAGGGCATCCTGGCAATTAGTTTTTCGAATGTTTCTAATTTGATATTTTTCCATGATTCTTGTAGAAGTTGCCAAAGATGTCCCTTTAGAAAAGTGCATTCCGAACATTCTCTTGCACTGGGTGTATAAACTATACAAGAGCATTATGGACATGGACATAAGAAAATGCTGAAATCTGTTTTGAAATATTATTCAACTAGTTAATATTTGATATTATAACGATGGATCATTTCAAAATTTATTGATATATTCGATTTTTACAAAAATCAGCAAGTGATTCCAAGCTCTGGCCGGTAGTGTATATTAAATGTTTTCCGCGTCGCACTTGCATGTAAATCTTATACTTGGCTCTGCAAGTTCGTAGAAGGCCCGTAAGTATGTACGCATAATTGTATCTTGTGTGTGTATCGAATACAGAAGTGCAAGATGTGGCGTGCGAGCAGAACTCGCAACTTTCGTCTGGAGGATAACTTCAGACTGTATCACGAGGTAACATCGATTTCCACTGAATATCAAACGATTTTCCGGGACATTCCCTTTAAAACATTATTCAACAGAAATTGTTACAGGGTTTGGAGGAGCTGGACCTGAGACCGCCCACTGTGGACCCATTTAGGATGAGGGAAATGGTAAAATACAGTACGTATATTTTTGCAAGTTAAGGATTGTCTCGTCGAGAGCATTGAGTAACTACTGTTTCTCTTCCAAAGAACCTAGTTGTTACGGGAAGATGAAGTCGAACCGAAATCGAAATGTTGCTTGGTCGTATGCGTTCAATAGAGATCCAGCTATACACAAAAAAATCTTGCTCACAAAAATGCGATTCGCTACAGCTACAAACAACACGGAGTTGCTGAAGAGATTGTTGACCAATGGAATGTCTCCTGATTTTCACGATGAGAAAGGACAGACTGCTTTGCACATCGCTTCTAGCGAGTAAGTCGAATATTTTAGCTATATAGCGTTTATTTATTGTCCCTAAATAATAATGTTTTGTTGATTTAACAGGGGTTACACAGACATGGTGCAGTTGTTACTGCTGCACGGTGCGAATCCTAATCAACGTGACTGCGTGGGCAACACTCCGCTGCATTTAGCGTCCCTATGTTGTCGTATATCTATAATAACGCTTCTCTTGAAAGCAGGAGCAGAGATCGTGTCTCGGGACATGGATGGTTTTAATCCATTGCAATTGGCGCAAGAGCACTTGCGATTATGTCAGGAGAGGTTCAAGGGTACCAGCGTTGACGATATGCTGAAGGTTAAGCAGGAGATTCACGAAATAGTTAACTTGTTATTAACATATCTGCAAAAGCAGAAAAACTCTCAAGAAGCGGTCGAAGCATTGAGCAAAGTCTATTCGAGTTTATCGGTATCGAACACGGTTGATCAAATCCAATACGACGTGAAAGGTTTGCTGGCGAATTTGGATGGCCTTAACATTGCCAGTTAATTATCAAACGAGCGTTGTATCAATCAGTTTTATCGACAAACTGAACAGAACACGAAATTGAAGAAGAGATTAACACCTTACACATGTGAAACTATCTACGTATGCAGTAACGAATCTTTTTTACATGTTTAATATATTTGCGAGGGAAAATTCTTGTTTAATTCGTAGTCGCATGTTGCGGAACATTGACATTTCTTTTTATTTACGAAACGTCGGGATCACAGCCGAATTAGATCTGTGAGTTGATTTTTAATAATGTTACCGCGAGATACATATGTTTCCTTTGTTTATTATACAATTGATGAAGTAAGGATCGTTAATCGGGAATGTATATTTAACGGAGATTAGTGTCTCCGTGGGTTATTAAAACTCGCGAAATTTTTCGATGAACGTAGGATACATTCGCGACGAAATTAGAACGGTCACTAAAAATGTTGTTTCTCAATATCTTTAGCCAGCGTTTAAGATTACTTGATAGATATATTTTTGCGTTTCTTCGAAATAACTTTTACAAGATATTTTTTAGTTTATCCATCTCTTAAAGTAGTATCATTGCTGCGCCGGCGTATAAATCTCACTCCGTATGCAACCACGGTGTTGATACGGAAAGATCAAACGAACTGTGAGAGCATTACGCATTTTTCTGTCTACAAAATTTTCTATCTGAGAAAATTCTTATTTACTGTGAAACAGGAAAAGGTTGCTAGCGAAAGCTAGTGTAATTTTCTCAGAGTGTTTGAACCGATACAATTTTTTAAGTACACGAACACAGAACATTTAACGAAGACGTACTGAAACCAGCTGATGCTCCGTTCGTGGACGGAGTTTCGTGTAAATAACTTCTGTAATTACTTTATACCTTCTGTACATAAGTAATTGTTCTATTGTTAGCGATACTCGTAGCACTTTAAAAAAAGTGTCTCGTAGATAGATACATAGATATACATAATATATGTACAAACACGTATGTATCTTCCTCGTAAGCTGCTAAGCAAATGTATCGAAAGGAATGATTGATTTTGTACACTGTGATATTTTACAAATGTTCTTCTTTAATTTCTTGTTACTGTGTCTTCGACATCACTGTGTACTACAGAGGACGCGTTTTCATTCAACGACGGATGTTCATGTATTTATAGCGTTCTTTCTTCTGAAATTCGGTGCAGCGTATCACGAGGTTTCAATATTTTTTAACATTAGATTTACGGGACGCGTCATTTTGACGGGATCTAATTTTTTTAATTTATGATTTCTTTGCGAATATACATTACAATAAAAATTGCTGGAATTCGAGTAGATAAATTCTTGTTGTTTTTATGCAGTATCGTAAAATAGTCAGTTTTGATACTCCGTAAACCTAGTGTTAATAATTCATGAAAATCTATATCTGGATAGATGTCTACTTGGATTATCGATCTAACTTGTGTTTGAAGTGAGGAATTATACTACTTTTCTTGTGCTGTGGATATTAATAATAAATAAATTATAAATTGAAACATCCAAACTACTGTGTTCTCCTTGGACTTTAGATTTAGAAACTAACAAGGAGACAGAGCGTATTTCATGCGACTGAAGGGACTACGGAATAATAATCTGTTTATACTATGGAAATTTATTCTCGTCTAGAATTACTAGATCTGTTCAATAGTTTTTATTAAAGTCAACATTAACGGAGGAATCACTTTTAAAAACATTAACAATTATTTCCGTGAAAAAATGCGGAATAACAAAAGTACATGTACATGGACTTTTCATATATACACTTTTCAAGGATGAAAAATAAAGTTTTCACTTCGTGTAGCAAACGTAGCATATCTGAAACAACTGTGCTATTGAACATTGTTTTTAATTAAATAATTTTATGTTACAATGCGGCGAGAATTTAATCGTTTTTACAGTGTTTCCTATGAACAATTCATGTCAAACCGGAGTCGTATTCTCTGTAATTGTTTGATAATTATGAACGAAACATTATTTGTTATTTTTTCAGCGATTTCATTAAATAGAAAATATTGCGATCCATTTATGTCTGAACGAAAATGGTAACCATTTACAAAATTCATTGTTTTGCACAGTACAAAAGTTAACGTAACTTATATGCGTAATTTCTTAGAAGCATAGTCGGTTTATAGTACGAAAAATTATATACTATTCCTATAATGCAGCCTATATAAACATAAAATTTGGCATAAAACGGATAATTCGAAAATCATGTTAGTAAATATACAGGGTAATCGTCGCGCGTCCCTTGGCACAAATTTACAATCGCCGAAATTACATATGTGCAAATATAATTTATACAAAACTATAAACATCACGGTGTGTGCGCACGTTCAACAAGAAAACGTTGGTCGATTTTTGTTTCGCGTGTCCATGAACTAGGGAACACAGAAAAAATGCATTTCGAAAGCTCTTTTCTTTCTCGATATCAAAGGGCAATTCAATAACAATATAAGATAACTTTGTTAAGTTTCTTATTGTAATATAATTGTTTTTTTTTTTAATATCTTCATCTTCTAATACGATATCAAATAGTTCTCTTGCGGTTTTCGTAGTTAATATATCTTTATTTACAAATATTGTTTACGCGGTAAATCTATATGCTCATGATTAGGTACGACATTCTTGAACATGTCCCATATGCTACTTCGATAATCATGATATGTTCTTACGTCGGATAATGTAGTTAACAATATTCTAAAAAAATACTTCGAATATGAGCATAAGACAAGAAAGCTAATAAATTCTAACTCGTACCGAAAGACTGACTGTTATTCCCTTTTTTCTTTTTCTTCCTTTAATAGTAAATGCGATTTCGCTAAATATACACACATATATATATATATGTATGTATAAGATTTGAGCACTATTGCTGTAAAATCAATACTGTATCGCTGACGCTGGACCATGTAACAATTGTACCTCCCTAGCCCGTAAAATGCATTTAAGCTACAAAATCAGTATGTTTGTACAGAGTTGTCCTGTCTTACTTATTTAGTTCTTGTGCTGTGCTAATATTGGAAGCCACGATGTATCAACTATATGTTCATATACTCGTGCTAGAAAATATTCGGCCGAAACGAAAAATCGCTTTTATATTACACAAATATCCGTGGTTGCCAAGGAGCCTTTCGAATGTGTTTTCACGACTTTTTTCCTGGTCAATACGTAAATCCTATAGTACAAAGAGCTCAATCAATGCGTAAACTGAAATTTTTTGAAATTGCGACATGCGGCGTTTTTCCTTGCAACCACGGATATACGATTAAGGGGGTAGACTTTCGTTTTTCGAGGATTGCAAGGGTGCGGAATGCGCGTTCTCATTTCTCGATAATGCAAAGATGGGGTTTTTCAGTAGTCAAAAGCGCTAGATAAAAGATCGATCTAGGCCGCGATCGCCCTGAAAAGTCCTATCTTTTCGTTTACGAGGCGTGATTTACATTAATCGGAAGCATACAGCTGCGCATGTAGCTATTTTCATAAAGCTGCGACAGTTACAGGCTTTCGAATAATGCAAATTACGTCTTGCAAACGTGAAAATGGGATTTTTGAGAAGAAAAAACTCCATCGAGAAATGAGAACGCGCATCCTGGAAACGAGTCCACCCCTTTAATGTGATCGAATACTTTTCGGCACGGGTGTGTAAAGTAGGCGAGAACGGAAAGTGGCGAAGTTGTTTAAATTACAGAAAACAGCCCTTACAAGTAAGCAATGGGGGAAAGAAGATGCGCGAATCGATCCTTATGCCGCCAGCTGAACAATAGTACTTGCTAACTAGTGTAAAGCCCGTGGAATAGTTGGAACTATTGTGCGTCGTACAGGAAACAGTCCGGAAGGTATATCTTAAGCTAACGAATGTGTAATCGAATAGTATACTAGTTAACGAGCACTATTGGAATGATATCGTAGAAACGTTGAGACTCCAAATTGCGACAACCATCGTCGAGTTTTGTGAAAAATACATTGAATACATGGGCGTAATGGAATGATTTGCTCGTGTTTACATCGACAGTCTAGAATATACACCTATCACCGCTGTTTTTTTTTTAGACTAAAGTACCAATCCCGAATATACATTGAATATATTAATACAGTATTGTCACCTGGACCATACTACCATAATAATTGAACCGAACGTTCTAGGATTGTACCGTTTGATTTTTTTTTCTTTCGTTCTTTCTTTTCCATTCGCTAGCTCCTTACACGGTTGACTGTCATCTGTATCAAGGAGACATTACCGACGCTAAAGACGGGAATATCTCGGCCTGCAACGGTCCATAGTCTACTCGTTCTCCATCGACGGTTATGTGACCATTTACGTCCTCCTCTGGTTCTATTCGAAATGCCCTTACCGGTATCATGTCGATGCCAGAACGTGTTAGATGGGTACCATTACTTAAACCCAACAGGAACTAATAGGCACAACAAGCACTTCTTAAGACAATTGTAATCACAACTATGGAGAATAGCTCTACTTCGACCCTTCCACACTCCGCTGAAACGAGCCTAATTCTGCGAATTTCATGTATTTGTAATAATAATATCCTCTGGTAGTGAGAAAGTTACATAATCAGGCTCCCGTTAGTCCAAGAGCTAACTGTAAAAGGGTCGAGCTATAATACTTATTCCTAGTGATCGGTGATCATTAAATGATGGTTACGAAATTGACGTGACTTTTCTTTCTGCAAGCGTCTAACATGAATGAGACGGTATAGAATGATTCCGATCAGTGCTACCAAGCCGTACAATATTAGCGGTATGATTCTCTGAACTGCGTGTTTCGTTAGGTGTAAATTACTGGGAGCCGGAAATAGTGTATTTAATTGGGCTATTTACCTGAAGTAAATTGACTCGTGTAATACCGGCTTTAACAATCATGAGCCAAATAATACCATCCGACAACTTGGCACGGGGCGCGAAGAAGTAATCCTGGCCCAAGTGTGACTGATACGCCGCGTGAACCATAACAAACTCGCCTGGAACATACAACAGGTTTCATCTTGAGCCTAAACTATACCTGCGATCATTCACATCGATCGATTATAATTTCGTGGTGATTAATCCTTTGCGGTCGGTGTCGCCGCTGCGGCGACATTCGCAAGTCGTCGTAGAAGTCGCTGTCGCCGCTGCGGCGAGATGATGTCATTCCTGATCGCCTGGCGCGCGGCACGGCGAACGACGCTAGCAATAATGAAAGAATACGATCCTCCCGATGCCAGGTACAAATGTTTGGATCAACTTACAGATATCAATGTTTATCGATCTCTTCGGAGAGAGTTTCTCTCGAGAAACATTGAGATCAGTAAAAAGCTAGCCACTCTGCACGCCGCACAGTGGGCTGTATGCCCGATTTCAGCGGCCACAGTTAGTTCAAAATTCGCTCAATATTGAAACTGCTGTAACTTTGCTAAAATTTATCCAAATTTGATGAAAAAACAACGATTTTAAAGCTTGAGATTTCTACTTTTTGCACTATATACCGTCTTTGCTGAAACGGATGTTTTGAGTGCATTTATCCATAAAGTGGAGCGTATTAGATTGTAAAGTTTGTAGCTATTTTTCAATCAAGTACTGCGGATTATAATCAATATTTTAACGTTATTCGTCTATTTTATGTACACTATCGAAAAGTGTAATCATTTACAATTAAACTATCTTTTTAAAATAGTTATTACAAAGAATAATCTCCGTTATTTATAATGGTATGGAAAAATGTTATGAACAAAATTTGCACGGTTCAGAGGGGGACATATTGTGGCACAAACATTTTTTGCGTGGGTGGAGGCATAGAGGAGATTTCAAGGTCATCTTGATTTTTTTAAACAGAATGACCTTTTTTTATACCATAGATCGATGGAGTATCAAATTCTAAGTATAAAAGTGTTGACCTTCGTATGTCCTAAACCTAATAGTTAACGAGATATTATCAAAAGAAGAAAGAAAATTATTTCGATAATATCTCGTAATAGAATTCGATAGTCTACCGATTCATGATATAAAAAGTACGTCTTTCGTTTTAAAAAAATCAAGGTGACCTTGAAATCTCCTGTATGCCTCCACCCATGCAGAAAATGTTTATATCAAAACATGTCCCCTCTATACCGTGCAAATTTTGTCCATAACATTTTTTCATATTATTACAAATAAAGGCAATATTCAAAGTGGACATAGTTATTGCCCCACCCTATATATTATTTAAATTTCATGTGTATACTGTTTTCTTATTTTAGTGTATATTGTGTGTTTATTATTATTATTTAGTATTTATTTAAGTTAATACGACGATATAGCGAATGCGAACATGCAGGATGTGAGAAATGCTGCGATTTTCGCGCGCGCGCGATGGCCATTTTTTCGTAGATCAACTATAAAACACGGAGTAGCGCGTAGTAGCAGCCTTTTTTTCTTGCATCTTAATCAGAAAACTTCAAAGAACACAATGGCACAGAACTGAACACCCGGTTGCACCCGGAGGTATAATAAAGTCATTACCAAAGTCTTAGAATCATAAAGAAAGTGACTGAATCGTTGGTTATCTTTAAATATTAATAACTAAGAAAATGTATATAGTACAAAAGTGAATTTCTCTTAAAAGTATTCCTTATACTTAGCTAAAAAAAACTTCTATAAAACAAAAATCTGTTAGTGTATGTAAATAAGGTAACAATTACTAATAGGTGAATTCGTTGAAAAATGAAAGCGTGTTTACAGAATTTCAAACTTCCGACAAATTTCAGTGCTTTATGGATACATGAATGTGAAAACGAATGATGGGAGATTGTTCCTCAGATATTCAACTAACTCAAGCCACAAAAATTTTACAATTTATGTAAAGTTTTAAAAATTGAATTTTGACCGCTGAAATCGGGCATACAGCCCACTCTGCGCCGCACACATTATTTTATCATAAATAAAAGTATATATATATATATATTCATAAAATTTTCTTATATTTATTACAATTTCATCATAAAATTTTGTGTTCAAAATTTAAGAAATTAACCGTGTACTGTGATACCTGAACGCGGAAGCCAATACTTCATATCGGTGATCGTTTCGCGAAATATCACACTTTCGAAAAGTTCAGTAATTAAAAATGTATGTTTTTATGTATTATAAGTACTATTAAACACAACAAATCAGTTTCAACAAATTCTGTGTTTTAATATCCATATATTGACTTTAAATCCCGCACGGAAAAGAAACTGCGAAACGCTTTTGCTCCGACCTGCTGGTACTCCCATCAGCAAAATCTGCCGACCGCAAAGGGTTAATGGACTGTAGAATTTATGCATTTACGACAGGTATCCCGATGGGAAAGGTTCAGCAGTTTTTCTGAAGAAATTCCTAGAAACCGTAACATTTTCTTTACAGTTACAGTGATCCTTTACAGTTACTTTATCCCCAAAATGTCGTAGACTTTTAATCTAAATAAGATTTACTTGTAAAGAA
The DNA here is from genome assembly GCF_051020765.1 of Lasioglossum baleicum. NCBI lineage: Eukaryota > Metazoa > Arthropoda > Insecta > Hymenoptera > Halictidae > Lasioglossum > Lasioglossum baleicum. Next base: position 4,537,927 of record NC_134939.1, on the reverse strand, counting down.
AATTTATGAGTAACATTATCCTGGAAACGAGTCTACTCCTTTTAAAGGAAGAAGACACATTTTAGTTCCGGTTCGTTACAATCGGACGCAACTTTTACTTTGCATAGATACCCGCAGTCCAGCGATTAACCACTATAATGTGCGATACCTATCGTCCCTGTGCTTTCCATCGCGTTTAACTTCTGCTAAGACAATTCTACAATGCCGAGCAAGCAAGGTGTACGTATATCATGTCCAAATACAGGTCACGGTGAGCAAAGCTACTCGCACCAATGTTTGTCCTTGATGTTCTGCACGGTTTTCAGCACGAAACAAATGCGGCTGCGATACCATATCTATAATAGGATCGCGGTCGGATAAAGGCGTTGAATATGCAACAACACATAAGACGTACGCATACTTCGTCAAGAAAAGGGCTGTAGCTTGTATTCGTTTCGTTAGACGCGTCTCTTCTTTTCATAGTACACGAACACTCGCTGTGATAATGATTCAAGGTGGGCACGATGTATTGAATAAGACAAGGGAACGCTGCTCGAAATGATAAAAGAATTTCTGAAATTAGAAGATTAAACTAGCAATGGAATGGACCTGGACATACTGATATTTCGTGATAAGTATATACTATTCTCATTAAGATTTAGAGCTCGTCTTTCTTACCCTGAATTTGAGTCCAAGAACTAGACACCTCAGAAGTCAGAGCAGGCAACCGCGAAGAGGGTCCATACATGATTTGGTTGACGTTGTTGTCTGCATCTTGATGATACAAAAATGATTATTTCAATGTTAATTTCAATCGAAGTAATGCTAGCCTATCGTTTTTATTTTTAAAGCATTCTCGAGCAAGTAAAGTGAGATAAACGTTCGTCACGGCTTGATGAAACAGAAGGAACTATGGCTTGCGAAGTGGAAGACCCTAACCGGATGAAAAGTTAGGGACCTACCGATTTCTCCGGCGTCTGGCTCGATGACGCTATGGTAACTAGAAATTGAACCCGTGCTAAAGTAAGTCGACCTTGCGGAGGTCGTCGAATAAAAGCTATCCAGCCTGTGCCTTCTTTCTGCGTCCGTCTCGAGCGTGATACTTTCGCTGATGATCTCGCTGTCATCGCAGCCATCAAAGTCGTCCAGGATTGCTGGATCTGCATCGAGCGCGTCGTGAAAGCTCTTCGACTCGCTGATCTTGCTACACCTAAGACAGAGAACGCAAGTATTAGTTCACGATTACTAACAGAGACACTTTCGACTATTAACCTTCGGTTACTCGCACTCCACTTTCTACGTAACTGGTTACGTGGAACTTTATACCGCTCCAACGTACACTCCCGTCCATAAATTACCGGACACTTATTCAAATTTCGATGCAGACGATCTTTTATTATGAAAGAACCTATACATATTATGAAATGAAAATGGTATTTGCTAATTTTTTCGATTGTAGAGACCATGTAAATCAAATCCGAACATGTAAATCAATGAAATAACTACTTTAATGTAAAATATGTATTTGCTAGTGTAGTCGACATCTTTGTTTACGCTTGAAATACTAAATTCAAAGTTTTCAGATTGTAATTTTGCAAAATCCTGAGGTCGTAGACAAATTTTGAGACCAGATTTGAAATCAGCGTGAAAAAATCTACGGGAAATGATATGTAGCATGTTAAAAAAAAATTTTTCCGCGTGTGGTACTGGAGAAACCACATTTTCTTGAAATTCTACATGTTTAACGAATTTTCTCAACGTTAAAAAACGTTCGTATCATAATCTCCCTATTTTCCCATATTCTGCAAAGTTTCAGCTTTAATTAAAAAAAAAATTCATCGCTCTACCTCATTTCTATCGAAAGTTCTTTGATTTTGAATCGTGTTTCGACCAAATTGCCCACTGTGCGCCGGTAGCGTATTCAGAGATGTCAGGCAGCCGCTGTACGTGGCGCGTTAATTTCTGCGAAGCACTAACATCAAACACACCTGCCATAGGTACTCAATCGAATCGGCAGAATTTCTGCTTCAATCTGACGTTCGAATCATGGTATTACGATCATTTCTCGCCGAGATATAGCGAGTTAAAGGAAAAATGGAAATTGTGCATTTTTCAAGCATATTCTCAGAAACACCTGGTATATCGAAATGTTAATGAAATTGAAAAAACAAAAGGAGTGCCTTGAAGAGAACGAAACGCTCTTTCTATTGCTTTTTTGCATAAGATTCTACGATAATTTTTTCGCTTTCTAGAGCCAGTTAAAGTTAAAAAGCCCATATTTACTTCAATGTTGAATAACTCGAATAAAAAACATCGCACAATATTCAACAACCACACAATTTACACAGGAAAGATAGCCCTTCCAAATGATATTAACGCGATTTATCAAAAAAATGCGTTGCTGCCCGTGTGATGTTCCAAAGCTGCACAAAATTTTTGTTAACCGTCAATGTTGTCTTCATCTCGCTATAACTTTGTAAAAAACCAACATAGCAACAATTTGAAATAGAGTATCTGAAACTAGAGGTTTCAGGCTTTCAAACCATTGTTTAACGAAATCGATACGGCAATTTTTGACGGAGTTATGATCACGTAAAGTGGGACCAATTTTTCGGGTTCGCACAAGTGATCCCTTAATTCTTTTGAGGAGTGTATATGCGAGTAATTCAAAGAGTGAATAGGTCGCGGATTTTACTTCACACAAAGAGGAGTAGAAGCGTGAGAGTACAATTCACCTATCCAAGTCATCGCCATAGCTCCTGGAATGAGAGATCTGGGTGTCTTTCACGTATTCATTGTAGGCCTTGCCGTTGCCCAGGTTTTCGACGGACGGTACTTTGTCGCAGGGCAAATAAGAAACCTTTCCCCTGTACGTTCTCAACCCTATCAGTCGGGCGACGCTCCAAATGGTGAATCTCTGGCCTCCGATAGCTCGCAGACGTTCACTTTCAATGTCAATGTCGGCCAGAAGGCCCCAGCCGATGGATAAGAATGAAAATAGAATTTGGTTTCTAGTTTCCACTCGCACCAGGTCCATTTGCGCCTTTTTATACTTCACCACCGATAACGCGCTGATCAGGAGCGGGTTGTAGTCGTATGGCTCCCTGAAACAATCATCAAAGATACATATAATTTGCATAATCAATCTGAGAGCCCGTCTACAATTATATCTACGCTTCTCAAATATTTTGGTAGCGAAGGCAGACTTAATTATTCAACTCACGGCAGCCATTGCGATGACCACACTTTCCACTAGCGATCAATTCAGTATGCTTGCCCAAATTACGTTACTTAACTTCCCGAAGTCGACCGATCGAATTACAGCACGCCGCATTCGAGAATAATGAAATGACACGAGTTTCCTCGTCGATCGCTGGCAAACACGTGCCAGTGATTGTAATTAGAACTCGATGCTAACGATGTACAAGTCATAAACCAGTTTTATAGCTTTCAGCGGAACGTTAAACGAACAACTGATAATCTTCGGAGCTTCGTCGCCCGAAATGTCCAAGGAAAGTGTAATAATAATCAAAGTTATCGATAACGATTCCCGTGGAATCTGTGCTATATCTGCCCTCCGAAATAAATGTATTTTTCGCGCTCTCCGTATACTATAAATACGCGAATAGTTCAAAGGTGATTTATCGAATTTAAGAGCGGAGCTGAGGACGACGCGGAATATTCATGTTCCTCATCGATGACGCTGATGTTTATGCAATTTTCTATTTCTGGGTCGAATTTGATTTTCACTGGTGACTGCTGCCGCATGCAGAGAAAGAATATGCGTTCTATCTGTCTCTAAGTGACGAACGCGAGAAGTTCCGTAGTCCAGGCGATCGCAAAACAGGTTTCGCATTTCGTAATCGACCATTTTAGAACACATTCACCGGGTCGCACGTGTTTTTTAAAAGGCAGACCAGATGGACATCACGCGAGCTAAGCAGATGCGAGATGCGAATCTGCATCTGACCTTGCTACCGTACACGTATCCCCGGTGGCTCGTTTCGGTGTCACTTTTCAAGCATTTTCGGTTGACTCCAGGCGCATCCGATGAAAAAATCGACTTTACGTCGCTGTCCTGGAAACTGGGGCAACTTGATTCAACCACCGTACACGGGGCGGGTTCGCGCACCCTGCTGCAAAACTGCAGTTGCATCGCGCAAACGAGTTTTCCCCCAACGGTTTCTAATTTTCCTCACTGTTTCTTCACGCTGTTTAACCCTTTGCTTTTTCCCGAGCTGCTCGTCAACGATTCCAACTTCTCGCGAATGCAAGAACTGCATTATGAACATTATAATCGGAAAATGTGTTTCTTGCTGTGATACTTAAATCGTGTTTGCTTTGTACGTAGCTGAACACGAACGCACAGCAATTCTTGATACTGTTTCAATTGCGCATAAATGATCATAATTTTCCGTATCAGATCTGTGGAGATTTCCTCTAAGACGAGTAAATCCTCTATAGACGCGACAGCCTCGGGGGGATTTGGTCGCATCTATCGTATAGGGTAGCTATTTTTCACCTCCAAAGGCCGAGCCGAACGTAGAGAAGTACAGCGCGTGTAAAGAGGGACCACGCGCGAGCCTTTGAACAGTGCCGGCGACAGAGTTGGGCAAAATGTAATTTCAATTACAATTACAACTACTTACCAATTACTGTAATTTGAAATTGTAATGTAATTGTAAATGTACATGTAATTGTAATTTTATTTTTCAATTTCCAAGTAATTTTAATGCAATTACAATAATTGTAATTGGTAGTTGCAATTACTTAACGCCAATATGCTGAATGTGAAAAAGAAACGAAAGCTCGCTTACAATTTTGTAATTATTTTTCGGATAAATCGATTTCTTATTCAATGCTTGAAGCCTACCCCGATATAAAGCAAACATTTTTTCGAACTACACTGCTCTACCATCCTCAGCTCCAGTTGAAAGACTTTTCTCGTTTGCTTCCATGACAAACACTCCGAAAGCAAATCGATTATCCGACTCTGACCTTGAAATGTGGGTCATTTTGAAAAGTAATGGTAATCGTTTTTGTGAAATATCAAATAATTAGCTACAAATAAATATTTAATAAATTATAATGTAAATATTTCTCCTAATATATAATGTATTTAATAAATAATAAATATTTCTTAGTGAAAACTACATTGTCAATGAAAGTGGCAAGTGAACCTATTTCTTAAGAGTTGTAATTTAATAAATAATAAATATTCCCTAACATATGCTTTTTGTTTGTTCTTTTTAGACATTTCCATTGAGTAGGTATCTAATTACTTTTTTTAGTGCCATTTTGGCGTTAAGCAATTGCAACTACCAATTATAATTACTTGTAATTGAAACTACCAATTACAATTACATGTTATTATAATTTTATTTCTGCAATTTCCAAGTAATTTTAATGCAATTACGTGTAATTGTGAAAGAAGTAATTGCAATTACTTAACACGATTACAGTAATTGTAATTGAGTCTAACAATTACTTCAGTGTAATTGTTCTTTTAAACCACTAATTTTTATGTTTTGGACCATTTAACCGTTTTCTTATTGTAATTATAGTCCACTTTTGCACATGTAATTGAAGATGTAATTAAATACTCATGTAATTAATTACTGCCCAACTCTGGCCGGCGACGGCAACTGTCCGCGTCTCTTTCTTTCCGATACGCTGTCCTTCCTTGCGCCCGAAACGTACGTGTGTTCGTCGTCAATTAAACCACTAAATACAGTTTAAATTATATCGTGTTTGGTGTCATTTTGCATTAGAAAAATATCACGAATATGTTGGTGACAGTTCCACAAAAAAATAATGAAAAATAAAGAAGATTAAATATTGGTGTTACATTGTGATGACGCACGGGCGTTTGAACTGTGCCCGCGACTGCGACTCTGCGCGTCGCGTTAGTACTGGTTCACACCGATATACCGAGCCGAGATCAGATTATAGTACTGGTTCACACCGATATACCGAGCCGAGATCAGATTACTAAGTTGGGGGGGATATTCTTGGTCGCATCTGTCGTATAGAAATTGTTGCGTCTATAGAGGAGTTACTGTACAACTGCAAAGTAGTGCCAAATCCTGGAATAAATGTTTAATCTAAAAATATTCCGTTATCGCGGCGAGATTGAGTATACACAGATTGAGTACCCAGCAACTGATAATTCGACGAAATCTCACTAGTGTACTTAATTCTGCGATCAAAGTTACTTGCGGACCCCGCGGTAAATATAAAATCGCAATAAAACTGTTTAATCTGGCAGGAGATTTTGATTTTGAATAGGCTGGTATTTTGCATTTTACTTTGACCAGAACATTTTTCCAATTGAAATAGTTTTTCAATCAACGAAAGAAACTGTCGGAAAATTTAATATAAACATGGGAGTTTGCATAGCCTCTCGGTCCAATTATAAATTCTACTGTTGCATCGTGTTTCTCGTTTCACCTATCGTTTTCTTCGTCGTCGTTTAATTACGAGATAAGCAGCCTCGCCCAGGTATTGCCGGATATTTACACATATTCGTCGAATTATTGGTCTAAGCGGGGTTCTTTCGTGTCGAGCGATAAAATTGTATACGGTTACGTTAATGGCAATTGGTTTATACGAGATCGTATTGTTCCGAGCATTTCTGTCAGCTCGTTTGGCATTTTTACGGCGAAACTTGTCGAAAACTGCGCGGTTGTTCGCGAACGGAAACCAGCCAACGGCCAGAAAAATCCACAAAGATGTTCGTAAATAACGAAAATACAGTTGAATCGATACTGAATCCGGAAACATTCTCGCCCACGGGAAAATGTTTTCGTACTTCGCTGTGATATAATGCAGAAATGCTTTGATTTTCTGCATCGAAGTCGGTATGAACGTGCATCACGACCCTTACTCCTCTGCACTTGTTACGCATTGATCGATAAATTAACGGCGATTATTATTAGTGGATAGGAGATGAGATAATGAGACTTCCTGTTGTCTCCTGCGGCTATGCTTTACGCAAACCCGCTGCCACAATCGTGAATAATAATTCAGGCTCGTCCGATACGAATGACTCGCAGAGTTTGTAGTTTGATCGTCGCTCGGTGTGATTATCTCGCTAGTTTTTCTCATAACGCGCACAGCGCACAGCGACTCGTACATCGTCACTCCGACAAATGCGGATTTTCCTTCAGAATAAAAATTGTCAATAGAATTGTGTTTCTTCTCTTAATGATTTCGTTAAATTGAAAATAACGTGATACTGTTCATTGATTCTCCCAGCGATTTTTCTTCTGTAGTTTATTTAGAAATTTTTGTTATAAATGTACAAAATCCACAGTCTAACGATGATATTGCAAGCTTAGAGAAATATTACCGAGTTTCAATTGTATTCAGCAAATGTATTCAATTTAGAAAAACGATAAGTGTAACTTAGGAAAAACGCCGAAAAAAGTGGTTTTTATCTTTTTCAACATTGTTGCACCACTCACAAAAATCTGAAAAAAATTGAGCATAATACTTTCGATAATATCTCATTGCTAAATTAATTCTGAAGTGCTACGAGACCTACTTTTATATGAAATCTGTATTTTTTCGATTTTTTTCGTGTTTTTCATTTTTACAACCATAGTTTGCAACGGAAAAATCTGGAAATGATACTTAATATGTGGCTTGGTATCCGAAATGTGTCAGATTTTTTTCAGAATTTTTAATTGTCAATAAATAGGGAAAATTGGCCAAAAACTGGTATTTCGATTTTTCTCAATAACTACCTTTACAGATGAGATATGGGGCTGAAACTTGTCAGAGAGGGGTCTTTCTGGATAGGCTATCGAATGGTTCAAGCTCGATTAAAATCCCGCCGGGGGGCGAATTTTACCTATTTTCTTTTTCATAATTAGTGAACTTTGAGCGCGGATATCTCGGAAACTATGCGAGATAGCGAAAAGCTAAATCCAATCAATCTTGTGGCACATTTTGTCAGCTTTAATTTTGTATAGAATGGTCTTATCGCTAGGACGCATAGTTTCCGAGATATAAGCGGAAAACCGAAAAAGGGGACCTTCTACATTCTAACTAGTCCAAACACAGACCCAAAGTTAAAAATTCTGTTCCTTCCATTTCCCTCTACAACTTTTCGTTGACTGGACTAATATATCTTTAGAACTATGTATTTACGTCTCGTAAATAAATTATGTATCTTCGTATGAGGCTGATATTTTCTGAACGGAGATTTTCTAAAATAATTTCAATCTTCCTCAAAGGGTTAAGATTGCGTTGGAGCAAAATGTTGTTAAAAATTTGAAGGAACTCGTGAGCAGAGTTGAAAAATTGAGTTTCATGAGTGGTGCGAGGGACCAAAAAGCACGTGCACCGATTCAAGCGGAATGATCGACTCGCCGAGACGATATTACTCGACTAATTAAGTAGTTGGCACACGATCGGCAGCGGTTTCGTCCGGCTAGAGTTTCGAGTACTCGGACAGCTTTGCCATCGGATCGATTGAGTCGATTTATCGTCGGTTTATAGCGGTCGAGCAAGCCGACGATAACTCGTTACTAACATGAAATTATGCCGCAGACATGTCCCAGTGTTAAACTACTCGCCGCGGCAAACACGGTGTGTGTGTTTGTTGACTGGAAAATTTACAGCGGGCACAGTTGAACTACGTATCATAACTCTAAGTCAATGAAATTTAGGTGCCCCGGCTCCAAGTGTTTACGAGGAGACGCTTATAAACTCCGCGGTTAGAACCGTAATCGAACTAATCGTTGGGAGAATAACGACGTTCCCGAAGTTCACCATCGGCTTCAGTTTACTGCGTCGTTTTGCTACGAATCGATTTATTTATATCGCCGATATTGTGTGGCCCAAACGCGAATAAATGTGATTTTTCTCACAGAGAACATTTAGACTTTCTGAACGATAAATATTGTTTATCGCGCCTGCCGCATGTTTGTTTGAATAAAATCGAAGAGATATTTTTCCAGGGTATCTGACAATCGTTTGATTAAACTTTAGACGGACGCACGAGCTGGCAAAGCAGCTTGGTAATTACCAGCTGTCAATCACGAAATTTATATCAATGCGTATGATAAATTGGCTTTCGTTGATGTCTCTTAAACGATGTTATACCGCTTGCATTTGTACAATTAACCCTTTGGACCGCGATGGAATTCGTCGTAGCCGAACCGTATTATTCCCAGTGTGATTAATATGACCCGAATATGACTATTGTAAGGCGACAGTTATTTGCTGAAATAAAAACGTATCTTGATAGGAATGCGAACAGAGATTCGGGAGTTGGGAAACTGTACGCATCGCTCTAATAGAGCAAATGTACCTATTACTGTGGGTGTACGTTTCACTGCGGTATTTTTTTCCTAATCAGTAGACAACGGATTTTATGCATTTATGAGAAAAAGGAGTAGGTGTAATTTAAAACAGTAAAAACATATCTGTATGTCATACGTATGTTGGTATCTAATCACTTACTGAATATAAAATTTATAGAATCACAGTGAATGGAAATATTCCAGCTAGTAAGAAATGTTTAACACTTTACCTACCGGAAGCCTATTAATAGGATTCTCAATAATTGTGCTGTGCCAAAGGAAAATATAGAAATTTTCTTTTACATTGCAATCTTAAATGAAACTATTAGATGGCGTTATTGAGAGTGACTTGTTAGTTCACAATGAAAATTGCTGTTGCTATTGAAGGTTCCATTAAAAAGTGTTTAGCCATGTACCATAGATTTTTCAAAATTATGGAGTAATCGCCGGTCGGTAATGTGTTAATATTCCAGTTAAAATAGCTCCGAATGCAAAGGGTTAAAATACGTAGAAATTAATATTTTGCCAATAAATTTGTACAATTCAATGAAGATTATATGTATATTAGATTGAAGAATTAAATCCTTCCCATATCTATCAAACCCTGGTTCTCGAAGGAAGATGACTGGAGTATTTGAAAAAATGGTCAGAGGGTTAAACGGCGAAGCCAGAGAAACGTCGATGCATCTAGCGTTGCATAGAGGGGTCAACGGCAGAAATTCGCAGTCTGGGAGCGGCATGGCAGGGATTAAAAGCAGTATGACCTACTCGGGGTTGCGGAGGAGGAAAAGGGGGGCCAAGTCGAGGCCGGAGGGGTGTATTAAGCTTGAAACGGAACTTACTGTTTAGCGTACGCGATGGATTTCGCCAAGCCGTTCCCGGATCCGCAGGGTATCACGCCAAGGGGCAGTTCCCTGAGGGCCCTCTCCCAATCTGGCCTCTGGAAAAGTCCATTCACCACCTCGAACACTATACCGTCACCACCGACCATCAGCAAACCGCTCCATTGATAGATGTCCCTGGTGCGCACGAATTCGCGAGCGTAATTCGAGCATTTGGTAATGTGAACCTCGTACGGCCTCTCAGCTTCTGACAGGATCGGATGGATTCTCTTCTGGAAAGTCTCTCGACCTTTTCCTGGTCCTGATTTAGGGTTCAACAGGACCAGAAGCTTCCTCTGCTCCCCAGGACATGCTGCAACAATTTTTACAAATGGAAATGTATAGAGCGACTGTTGGGGAATGAAGGCCGATTTTTGATCGGAGAATCGGCCAGAGGATTACGTGACGTGTAATGCAACGAGCGTCTTTAATCTTTAGAACACTCCGCCACTGCAGTCGCCAACCCCTTGGCGGAGATTTCGCTGCAGCGTGCTCGAGCCTTTTTCTTTTCTTTTTAGTAGACGGTCTTTTGTTCCGCCGCGCCGATCGTCTCGTTTGGTTTCAGGATGCAGACTGTGGGATTAGGTGTGGTTGGGAATTCATTCGAGCTACTTTTGATGCAATGAATGTTTCCTTGCTCACTTAAAAAAATTGGCTATTCACAATTGTCGAAGGTGCAAAGACGTTCCTAATTCATTATTGAGATTATCTATTCTGACGCGAACGGGCAGAAACATTAGCTGTTTCCGGCATGGAACTTTTCATGAGCAAGCTCGAGCTCGCTCAGTATGCAAATGTTACTGTTCTTTTCTTTTTAATGTCACGAAACCAGCGGTGGTTGCACAACTCAAGATACCATAAAGTTTTCCAAATACAGCAGGTGTACAGCTGCCCAACTCGAAACCGTGATTACGCTTTTAGCAGTCGTAACAAGTAGCGCTTCGCGGTTGCAGCATAAATCATAAACAGAGTGTGTATACGTGTGTGTCGATTACGTGAGAGGCACAGAGAAAGAAAGAAAGTGTATACGGAAGAAAATGGGTTACCGGGAATGCAACCAGGAAAAGGTCGAAGAAAATCGAGTACAACTTTGCTCCCCGGTGAAAACTTTAATAAGGCTGCGATCAGATTTACGTAAACCTGTTACGCACAGTTATACACGTAAGCAGTGAAAGTACAAGTATGTAAAAGCAACAACGAGGTGTCGACGTTAGGTGAAACCTCAGCTCTCAGTCATCGTGTCGTTGTTTATCTTCCGCATGGCGCTATTATCTCATGATATCACACTTGCGATGTAAAAACACAGCGTAATCGTCAATTTGAAGAACGCGATCGATTAATATATCGATACTGATTCCCATTTCTTGACTGATCGATCGAACCGTGCACTTCGCACCGACGCTGTTTACTAATTTTTGCTTCTTGCAATTAATGAACATATTCATACGTTAAAGTATACAAAAATCGTTCCATCTGGGTGTTTCCGTGAGTCGAACTCGGAGGAATTTCGATTTCGGAAAGTCCGCGAACAAAGACATTGTTCCGCGAGCTAGATCTCGCAATGACAGTGAAATTGGAAGGTGCACTTTGGGTTCTACAAGAGAAGAATAGAATGGTGGCGAGACGACTTAATAATCAGATGGAACGGTCTCCGAGAGGGAGTACATAAAAGCCGAAAGATTAAACAACGACCTCGAGGAAGAGAGGGAGAGAGAGAGAGAGTTGAATATTACACGGAAGAATATAACGAGATGTAATCAGCAATTTTATATAGGTCGTTCCAGCTTAATTTGGCCGTTGTCCACGTCGTGGTTGCTTCAGAAAAATGTCGAGACACTTTCGGCGCCTGTAAGACGCGACACCCGCGACCCAATTGTTCTTCAGACGAGCGACTCTAGTGTCCCCGTGGTCGCAATTTCGATTCGCGTCGATATCCTTAGTGGTGTGTCGCAAATAAAAACTTTCCAATATTAAACCATAAGCCGACAGTTCACGGATCAAAACGTAGGAGCATATGATCGCAAGGTTGAAAAATGCAGAAAAATCGATTAATCAATCCTGCGACGGGTGTTTTGACAATTATCCATTGTTCGGCTAATCAAGTCGATCGATTATTCGAGCGTAGGTGTTCGAATAATCGACGAGACACAGTCGCTATGCGTTAGTTACACGCACAAGTAACATTGGACAGATAACTTTCGCATTGATTTTATTCATAACACAGCAACGAAAAGATTGTTGAACGTGTTAGTGTCGCCGAGAACTCGACACGCCAGGCATCAACTGATCGTCTGTTGTACAGGGTGGCTCAGAAACGGTGAACGATTACGCGTGCTTGCGTGGAACATGTCTGGACACCGTGGTGGGTGAAATTGTTACATAAACGTGTGTCGTGTTACATAGTACCGACGACTCTGGAATTGAAACTGGACGAAGGAAACGGACACGCGACGTGGCGTTTTCTATCTTTTTATTCATCTTTATCAATCACGACTCCGTTTACCGCAAATATGTTCAATTTTAGTTGGCCGTGCACTTTGTTCGCTATGTATGAACTAATTGCTAATTTTTCTTGCTATTTTTGTTAGTTTCGGTTAAATTTCTGAGTCACCCTGTATAGAAAAAGAAAGAAATATCGCAACGCCGGTTAGCCTTTTTCATTCATCCGGTCAGTCTGCACGTCAATGAATTGTTTCATTAGAATGCATGGCTTGAGGCGTTCTAATGCGGGTATGAAAAACACGTTTGTTTTATAGTTTATCCGACGACGTTGCATTTAGTCCCACGGTCTTATATATTATTTAACACAGCATGTGCTGAATAAATCATTACTTCGTTAACTTTCAGTTCCGATAGAACGGCGGCCCGCAGCCGATAATCTTTATTGCAATTAATTCCTATCGTACCCGCACCATGTTTCAATTACATATATCTTTCTCGCTTGTTCGTCTTTATGCACTGTATCTTAGCGGGCCGGTTAACGAAGATAAAACATTGAAAGAATTGCCACAATTTTGCAAATTATTCATTATGCAATTATTGAAATTATGAAGTTGCTTATATGGAAATCGATTCTATAAATTTCTTTGTTCAAGCACATATTCTATTGTCATTTTTATAAGCTAAAACATTCGAATGTGTTAATCGTGTAAAAATTGAGACAATATGGAAATTCGATGAATTCATTAGCGAAAGAAAAGATGCTCAAGCGAGATTATTCATCAGCATGTATGCAGATTGAGAGACTGTAAAAATGGCTCGGTTCATTTGTCTTCGCACATGCTCGAAAGACCTTTATCACCGCGGACAATTAGTATTCCCGTGAATCGCCTACAACGCTGTTATTTTTTTCCTAGCCCGGGTCATGTTCTCACGAATAAATTTGCATATTTTGCAAGAGTCATTTTTTCTCCCTTGGGACACATCACCGCACGATTCCGACGTCAAACCCGGCTGTAAAATATTTAAACATATCGGTCCGATTACTGTGTGCCGCGCATCGATATTTATTACTGTCGGAAGTTGAACGTTAGCACATCGCGTATGCAACGTTACGTAAAACGAAAAAGATCGTGACGAAATGAAGTATTGGAAGAAATTGCTTGCTTGTTTCCCGCTGTCATTCTTAATTAAACATTATCATGAGAGACGTACATACGGTTTTATGCGAGGTTATTAATAGTTATGAGTTCCAGCGCGTTTATGTAAGGTGATCGTGCACTGTGCAACACTGGTTCAACGAGGGCGTCATTTCTATGCATCAAAGAAAAATGCCAAATAACAAACTAAATTTTTGTATGGTTAAAACATTTTCGGGGGGGAAATTTTGTTGGAGTCAGTGTTGGGCAATAAATAAATTTATTTAAATAAATAATTATTTAGATAATTATTTAAATAGCAAGTTATTTGTTATTTGGATATTCATTGGATATTCACTGTTTAAATAAACAGTTAATATATAAAGTTATATTTGATCTCCCAACCTCGTTATCCCAACAAAATTTTTAGAGCCACGTCAATTGAAATCGCTGTGTGTCGACTTCATCTTGAGGAAGAAAAGTTCATTTTAAATAAAAGAAACTTTTTAAAACCCACGCTTATATTAAAATGCACTAAAAAGGAGAAAATTATTTTTTTCCTGGTCCTCCATAAAATACCGAATCCAGTTATATAATATTTTTCCCCAAAATTTTAAGCAATTAGTTCAAAATTTCTTCTGTTATAAAATTAGTGTTGAAATATATAGAAAAATTTAATATAAATTTAAATAAAATCATGACATTAGTGACAATAAAAATAAAAGCGTGGAGCGCCCTCAAAGATTACGTCAATATAATTTAGCGCTCCACTAATGTCATGATTTTATTTAAATTTGTATTAATTTTTATAATGACAGAAGAAATTTTTAACTAATTGCTTAAAATTTTGGGGAAAAATATTATATTATTAATCATTTGACTGGATTCGGTATTTTATGGAGAGCCAGGAAAAAAATGATTTTCTCCTTTTTAGTGCATTTTAATATAAGCGTGGTTTTTTAAAATGTTAGGGATTATTGAGTGGAAGTGAAGTAGAAGCTTTCATTTATGAATTCATCTCTTGTATTGAGGCACCTTGAGTTCCCGTAGCTTCCGGCATTGGTTTTACACCACTCATGTATTGCCACAGATCAGCTTTTATTAACAAAGCCTATACTTGCATCTTTCACGTTTCGTAATTATCTTTGGTCAACAATTCAATGCGTGGAATTTATGGTATTAGCTATTTTTAATTATTCCTTTAAGGAGACAGCCATGTGTTGACCTAACCTCTTATTATCACTACTTTTAATGTACTTAGTTATTGCTCTTATAATAGAGCTGGGCCCATAACCTTTTGTTAGGGATCATTGAGTGGAAGTAAAGTATGTATGTAGAAGCTTTCATTTATGAATATGTATCACATATAAAATATAATTTAATTTAACTTAAACATTATTAGTCATAGAACAAATAAATGCAAAATGCGCGCATTACAAACTGATACAAATATAATTCCAACAAAAAAGATTTTTTATATATTTTATTTTCTACTTTTATTGTGATCGGAAGCAAGTGTGTATGCAAAATTTCAGCAAGATTGGACTATGGGAAGAGGAGTAAAATTCGATTACAAGATTTGATGCATACAACAACACGGCAAGTTAGTATAAGCGTGGTAAAAATAGAACTGATTCTGATTTTTACAGAATGCAGACATCTTTTTGCGTTGCATCCGAGAAACAATTAATGCGGGAAATAAAATCCTGCTACGCTTCAGTTGATAAAGTCATAAAGGATGTTTTTCCGCGGCAGGGTCAAAGTTTTATGATCAACCAGGGACAAGTGTAGTGCACGCACAGATGACGACGCGAGGTCTGTCTAGAAAGAGGAAGTATGCCTGAAATTGTTCGTTCTTCATAAGAATTTTAATCGCGAATCCTCTCTCAGGATGTTCCACGATCGATTTTATACAGCGTCCTACGTCCTACCTATTCACTAGTATTCACGTTTTCCTCGAGATGGAACAATGGCGGAAATCTTTCGAGGATATTGTCCTCAGCTACTATCCTATGCAGCGAGATGATTACTTTTCTTCTTTGAGGTAGCCTGATTTAGGCAAATGAACTGCTCCACTCGGAAAAGTTGTTGCTGGGTTTAATTAGACTGCGGAAGTTTGCGCACATTTTTATCAAACTTTTCCGAAATGTTTCTGGTACACTTTCCACGTGAGTAATTGGTATAATTTTTGTGATTTTGTTCAGGAAGATATTTTTCTATTAAAAAAAAAAACCAGAACTAGTAATTTTGTTATTGAGATTTGTATTTAAAGCAACACTAATTACTAGACTGCGGATCTTTATGCATTTATGGCATCTGAAAATATTCAAAAAATGCTGAAACGTGAAATTCGATGGAACTTGGTACGATTTTTATTTATTCGAGATCTAAAACGGCTACTACAGTATGAAGCTCGGGCGGCCTCGGTCGCCGACAAGTATGACATCATACGGTATATCGGTGAGACTACACGAATCTGAATGACAAAACTTTCTTATTTTTAATTATTTTTCATGGAACTTTCACCGAAAATATTCGTGATATTTTTCTAATGAAAATAATACCAAACATGATATAATTCCGATGATATTTACTTGTGCAATAGACGATGAAAGTTTCGAACACAAGGAGGAACAACGTGTGGAAAGTTCTTTGAACTGTGCCGGCGCGCTGCGACTTTCCGCGTCTGTTTCTTTCCCATACGCTGTCCTTCTTTGCGTCAAAAACTTTCATCGTTCATTACTAGACTGCGGATTTTATGCATTTATGACGAAAATGGACACGTACAATTTAAAGCAGTCGACGAATTAAGAAGATTTAAGGACATCAGTATATTAATTTCAATCTAATAAGACAATTAAAAGAAGAAAATAACTTCAATTTGGCTCCTGTGTTTTGCAATCAATGCAAACATTTTTTATTTTGCATAAAGATCCGCAGTCTATTCATTACACAAGTAAATATAATTGGAATTATATCATATTTAGTATTATTTTCATTAGAAAAATGCCACGAATATGTTAGTCAAAGTCCCATCAATAAATAATGAAAAATAAAGAAGTTTTGTTTTGGATTAGTTATGTTTACACTTCTAGGCGACCGAGGCCTTCCTCAAGCTCCGCTGTCCCTTTCTACGTTCGGCAAAAGTCAAAGAATATACATATAATTGTCCCTGGGCAGACCCGTGTTGCGGACAATTATCGATAAAATACTGTACTACGAAATGGAAGATTCAATTTGATTCTAGTTTCTTAAAATTCGTCCACAAAAATTGAAAATTGCATAAACATCCGCAGTCTACTAATTACCATAGCTATTAAATGCTAGGCCGTAGAGTGCCAGAAGATGGATCAAGATGTATCGAATAGATCAGGTTATTCGCAAGAAACGAGGCACAGTTTTGCTCCTGCGGTTATAGCATAAAGACAGAGTCTTTCCCTCGTCAGTTAATCCTTTCAATAGAGTTTTTGCCTGCATCTATTAATCACGGTCTGTTAAGCACTTAATTGAGAATGATATGATCCTTATACAGGGTGTCCCGTTATTAACTGGGCTTCATAAAGGAGGCGGCGGTTCAGCAAAGAAAAATGAAGGAAAAAAGCATTCATGGTAGTCAAAACGAATACTCGACGCTCGGCGACTCGACGACGGCGTTAACGTTTAATTAACTTAAAAAATCACGCCTTTTATAGCAACCTATCCGGTAATTACATAATTTTTCTTCGATCGGCAAGTCATTTTACTTTAGATATTTGCATTACATATACTGCGCTCGATGCTAATTTTTATTTCACACCGTACCTCGGGCTGCTAATTGCATTCGATTGCGAAGCTGTTTTCTACAAACACAATTTGTCGGCGTTTCATAAGGAATTTTCATCCGAGGAAATAAACGGCCGACGATAACGTCACGGTCATTGCAAACGAGTTCCGGTTAATCGTTTTTCGATGGGTTTCCGAGTAATAAGAAATATCCTATGATGAAATGATCATTTTACGAGCCCAATGCTCGCTCTGTTCTAACAGGTTGTTGGTGTTATTAAAGAGACAAAGATTTGGCACCGATGCAGCGGAATCTTGGATTCGGTTACCTTCGGCACACCAAATAATGAAGCTACGGAGACAGGTTAATAAATCTGGCCCCCTTAAGCGGCATTTCTTCCGGTCGATTGTTTGGAAGTTTTGTGATTTGTGGCACGTGAATGCTGTAGCACCGGTAAACCACGAATTATTCGTTTGAGAGGAGTATTGCACGGAAATGCAAGAAAAATGAAATGCACAGTGAAGAAGATTAACCTACCACTGCCGGTTAAATGACCGGGTTTATATTTTTCATCTCACAATTATTGAAATTATGAAGTTGCTTATATGGAACTTGATTCGATGACATTTCTTTATCCAAGCACATATTGTAATAAAAACTGCACGAAATCTAAATAAATAGAGCCTTGTCATTTTTGGATGCTAAAACATTTTAGTAATCGCTTTTAGTGCTCGGTAGGTTTAGTGTTAATCCTCGGGCAACGGATGATTTTTATAGCTGTACATATAATTAGCAATGCGTAGGACCGTTCACAGCTCTAATTAATAATTTTCAAAAATTTACTTTTGATGATATGTACTATCTCGTATAGACACATTAGTCTTTCCGATATCCTCAATGAAACAGCTATTCAGTTAGTTTAATTGCCACAAATTGAGTACTTAAATGACAATTTTGATGTTCCCGGTCAAAAATGACTCCTGCACAGCACACGGAGGGTTAATTGAAATGCAATGAAGACCATAGAAAATATTTGGAAAAAATTGTTGGTTTTTGGGAAGCAAGGTAATTTTATAATAAAGAAAACAGGCAGATATCTTTTAAACGATATTTATGTAGATGCTCTCTCTTCAGAAGTTAGGTTTAGACTGATGATGGTCCGGAGCTTGCCGGTACATTTTATACCAAAACGCGAGTCATTGTCGTCATGCAGATTCAAAGGGCCGCCGCTCTATCTCTGTTTGTAAACCTAAGATATCGCAGAGATTAATGTAATAGGACCGGCAGAGATGGTCCCTGGAATGTTTAAAACAATGTTTCTCGGAACAGTATTCATTTCTGTATCATGACGTCACATATCGACACCCGAAGATATGGTTCCCCGAATGTATATGTATACAATAGTTCTAGGAACAGATAAACGACGTCATATATCAATAAAAATTATACGAACATGTGTGAAAGAATGAATTAGTCCATGGAATAATAATAATCCTACGAGTGTTTCTCTTTCGCGCAGAAAGGCAGGCACGACCACACAAATCGCCGACGTTATGCAATTGTGGATAAACGCTCGGTGTACAAAGAAACAATGCAATTCCGGCAACAATGAGGCAAGAAGCTTATCTGGCTGTTTATTGCAGGAATTAAGTACTCGTCGGTCATTTAATCTAATAACGAAATACATATATAATTCCATGAAGATTCTCACGCGCTGTTGTATCAATCTGTTCACCTTGAACAATCGCAAATATTTATTTCTTCGCCCTCTACCCGAGGAAACAAGCGAGCGTCCCATCGGCTCTCGTTCAATCGCCGCCAACGTTGTTCAAATACGATGCAAATGTTTCGTAAATATTTGGTCGTATTTTTTTTTTTTATAAATTCGCTCTTCACAATCAGCTACAGCTACACTGTGCGATTCTCGGTAGCGTGTGAATGAAGGATACGACAGCCAGTTTACACGAGTAGAAGTGTTAAAATATTTCGCAAGTCGTTGCTGACGTGTTGAGCAGGAAATTGGGATACCGCGCTGCATTAAAAAGCGTGTAGAAAAAACCAAGGTTGAGAAATTTTTAAATGTTGTGTAACAAAGCCTTTACATAATTGCCAGAGGACACCTGAATATCTTAAAAAGTTACTTTCAATTCCACTAATTTCTGAAGATCGTTTTTCTTTTTTAATAGGGACTTGATTATTACATAAGCTGCAATTGAGATCATGTTGGAATTCAAGGATAGAATTTACATGTGCGAAGCCTTGGAAAATAATCGAAACGATTTCGATCCTGGGAAAGATAGTGATACATACTTCTATAGAAGCTTTGGGAATAAACTGGAAGGAAAATCATATTCGAGACCGCTGGAACAGGAAGCGAATGCGCATAAATTTCACAGGAGTCCTGCTACCGGTGGAATAATGATTTTTCTGCTCCTCGAAAATGCGGATGTTACGCTGCAGAAAACGCGCTAATGAAAAGGAACCCGATCGGAAAGCTACGGGCGCGTCGTTCTGCCGGAAATTGCCCTAATTTCTATACATTTTCGATAATAATTCGGCGAGAAACCCACCTCTTTATTTGAGAAATAATCTTCCTTATCCCTCGCTTTTTAGGCGATTTAAATAGCAAAGGAAAACATAGAAATTTAATTAATTTTGTCGAGTGCAAGCCAATGACGACATTGCACGTGTCTTCGTACGCGCAGCTATTACTATTTAAAAATTTTCCAGTCTGTGAAACTGATGAACTTTAGTACGTATAAAAACAGCTCTACATCCATAATTCAAGATTTCTTCCGTGAAATTTGATCAAAGTACAGTATTAAATTTACAATATTTTTTATCTACGGGATCGACACGTTTTCCAAGCGATGAATACATAGTGTGGTCTAAGCATGGAACTACATAATAATAAATGCGTATCAACTGTTCGTTAAGATTCATGTATACGAGATATGTAATGACTCTGCAACTAGTCATTAGTTTTCGCAGAACTGTGTGAGGATGGCTGAAAATAGTTGCAAAATTCAAAACAATGTGTGCTCGAATAAAAATGATAAAATAACCAACAGTTACAGCTACCTGAATCGAATTATTCGAATTAACAATAAATAATATTGATCAATATTTATGAATAAATTGAATTCTAAAGTTATATAAATGAAGCACACCACGTATATATGTATTTCTTGTTTTTGACTCGACCGTTGTAAAGAATGTTATCTCAAGGCAATTGGCAGTTATCAGTTTCGACACTGATAAACCCAAAGGAATAGCGAAAAATTCCCGAAGACATATAAAACAATAAAAAAAGCAAAGACACTGTGTATACATGTCCTCCAATTAATTCACCTCACCGCACAAATTAATTCCTTGCCTCGGCCAAAGGAGAACCCACGGAACACTTGTTGTATTAAACACAAACATATTACATACATACATGTATTCAGTTGGATCTACTCAGGCAGATACGCTGGCAACCGGCCTGCATATGCAGGCTATGTAATAGAAAGTATTTCACATTCTGATGTATGTATCTCACGGTATTTACATTCCCGGGAAATGTAACAGACTGTTGAGATTTAAATGGAAAGATATTCAAATGCAGCCTCGTTGATCAAACAGTGAAATCAACCCAAAAAATGCACCTGAACATAAGTACATTACTTCGTACACATATAAATCAAAATGATTACAATCATTTTTTTTAAGATATAGAATTATTCTTATTCCCTGAGACACTGCAATTTTCCGTTTCCGATTATAGAAAGTGCTAGGAAACTGTGATACACCAGAGTATAATAAAATAATGATTTTATTGTGCTACGGCATAACAAAAATTAATGAATTTTGTTATCAGAAATTTCTTGTGTCCGGTAAATAGGACCAAAACTTCGGATTAAAACTTCGTTGATGTTTCTTTTGCTTTTTAACGAAATTGTCCAGAAAAATTTGATGCAAAATAAATTGCAGAATGCGTAACTATGTAGTACCTTTACGAGTATGAAAATAAATGGGAGTCGATGTATTAATATTTCACGATAAATTATATATAGTAGGATTGCGCAGTGATCGTAGTATAGCCAGCTTGTAAAACAGTTCTAACGATGGGAAACGCGGAGAGGACCGCGGAGCTAATGAAAGTGTTCGTTGTCGCGGTTCGATTGAATTAACTCACCGTTAATCAGCGACTCAAGGTTCCCGTGAGTGGGGCTCATGAAGCTTTTGGGTACGGGCACGCTGGCGATCAGGCATTTGATAGCTAAACGCCACCTGCTCGCTTCTCTCAGATTATCCTCGTATTTATCGAAGCTACGGAACCTCAGGGTGATAGTTGTTCTCTCCCGTCGCTTTACATCCTTCATGCGAGCTTTCTTCAGCGTGTACGCGTAAATGTAAAGATAGGCCGAGGTGTCGAACTCATCGTAACACTGGAAAGCTTCCGCGGATTCAACGAGCTTCAATTGCGATCTGGACGTGCCCGGGCCGCAGACGCAGCTTCCCGCGCTTTTGCGCTTCGAGCGCATACATCTGCAGCCGATTATGTCTCCTAAAGCGATCGTCTCGACCTTAGTCGCACCATTATTGTCCTTCTCGAGGCTGAGACCCTTCTCTGTCAGCCTCACCTTGTAATAGGTGTTCTTCTTCGACGTGACATAAAACGTCTCCTCTAATAAAGTGCTAGAGTGCACTTGACCGCCGTCCTCCATGACACGATGACTGTCCCCGGGCCAATGATGACGAGAAACTTGAATTACACGGACATTCCCGCCATAAGATCATTATCGTCGGTATTTAAGGCACACACTGGCTGCGGACATCTCACCGATCATTAAACGAGACCTTCCGCGCGAAGGTACCATCCCAATGATTGTCTATTTAACAGATGTATTCACTTGACAGTTTGAATCCTAACTGACACTATCCTCCATCTCTTTCTACTGGGTTCTACCGATTTTATGTAGTTACTCCGGCTCGGTCCATTGCGAATTCAACGAAGCACGTGCATTTCTACGGGTATCACACCGTCGATGGGTTTACTCGGAGTTATTTTACTCGGTGGATGGTTCTGCATTCGCGTTCCTTGATAACGGTATCTTTTTTCGTACGGATCGAATGTCTGGTCAACTTGGAACCGCGGTCGACAGAAATTATAGCAGCATTATCTCGGCGACTCCCGTACTTGCGCGCACTCGAGCATTGAACTGCCTCGAATACTCCGATGCACAAGTATATACTGTTTATGTGATACCTGAAAGACCAATTACTATAGGACGGTACTTCGAAAGACTGCCATCAGAGGGCCGCGAAACATAGTCGCCCAAAATTGGAAAATAAAGTTGCCAGCGGCGACCTCTTCACGATGGACTTACAGGATCCTGTAATGTGCTGCAGCGTCCACTTGTGAATTACCACCTAATTTTTTAAGTAATGATTAATGAGTAATCAGAGTAAAGATACAAAGCATATCTCTTTAAGTCTACTTTTAAACAGATTTACATTTGAAGAGATTTACATTACCGACATCTTGGCTATATAAGAATCTACATTATCCACATCCGTCACAGGAAGTACCATTCACTACCATCTATCGAAGCGCGGGAGAAGTCTTAACATTCAACATGGCTTATCGATTTATACGTTCTAAAACACAATATTCTTATCAAAACGCATAAATACAGTTACGCACATAATTGATCACACACACTTAAAATCAGAATAACTTTTTTTGTGAAGGGCCCAAACGACTTTAATGTCTCTGTAAGGCCAGAAGGGTTAGTTTAGTAAATGACGTCTAATAAATATGTTGAAAAATGCATTTTTTATCTGGGCCAATCACGAAAATTTCAAATATGTGTTTTGTAAACTCGTACAAATTATATACTTTCTGAAGATTTCATTGAAATTGGTTTACGAATTATAAACAATCAAAAGTGGTAAAATTGCAATTTTTTATGATTCTCGGCCTACAACTGCCATTTTCACCACTTTTCATCGTTTATAACTCATAAACGTTATTCTGATTTAAAGTGTGTGTGATCAATTATGTGTTTTTTCTTTCCTTTGCTTCTTTGAATTTCATGTCCAACAATAAAAAATGCATTCATTCATGTTTAGTTAGTTCTCCCCGTTCTCCCTGAAGAGCACTCTTGTCGCATTTAACAGCGCCATCTGGAACATCCGTTTCTATGAACCTGTGCAGTCCAGGTTCTTGCTTGCCCGTTTCTTTTCCGGTTTATCAAAATGGTAAGACAGTGACGTGAATTCGTCGGATTCCGAAAATCGATAGACATTCGCCGCATCTCTGTGAATCCTAACGAAAGCGAATCCTAATATGGTTGCAAATGTGTCGAAGATGGTTAACGAGTATTATTTCGGTTTTAGGGTATTGATATTAACCACAAACACGACAGGAAGGTTCGGCGTACAGAACCTAAATCGCAAGATGTCTA
Organism: Lasioglossum baleicum; assembly: GCF_051020765.1. Classification (NCBI taxonomy): domain Eukaryota; kingdom Metazoa; phylum Arthropoda; class Insecta; order Hymenoptera; family Halictidae; genus Lasioglossum; species Lasioglossum baleicum. The sequence continues at coordinate 4,513,963 of NC_134939.1, read as the reverse complement.
CTTGCGACTTCTCGTCAAGGTAAGCTCTATCACGTGTCAAACACTTTCCAATCCTAAAATTAAACCGTGCACAGCATTCTTTAAAATCCATATTTCGTTGCTCCATAAATAATCCGCTGGACGCTAGTAATCTCAGTTCGATAACACGGTTATGTATACCAACCGAAAGCATTTGTTGTCATAAACACGTGAGCTCTGGCTACTGAGATCGATTTTGCGAATCGCACTCTGTGTTAACACATTTATGTGTTGATCCAATTTGAACGTTCGCTAGAGAAATTTGTCAATTTACTTATTCCGTCTGGACGCTCCATGCTAAGGATGATTATAGTGATTGACACATTGCAATTCAAAAAACCGCGGTAGTTTACGTCCACGATTAGATTCACATCGTAAAGTATTCTTGTATCGTTTTCTCTGAACTATTACGATAATTTATCTTTCATACATCGTGGTATATACACAAATTTATTACTTTTGCAGCTCTACCGTTTTCTGGCAAGGCGTACAAACGCCAAATTCAACAAGATCATTCTCAAGAGACTTTTTATGAGCAAGATTCATCGTCCTCCAATTTCTCTTGCGCGTGTAGTCAGGTTTATGAAGAAACCTGGCCGTGAAAATTCCATTTCGGTGATCGTTGGCACTGTAACAGACGATGCTAGGATTTTTGAAGTTCCTAAACTTACAGTGAGTATATTAATCCTGGAGAAGCTAAGCTTAACAAAGTTAAAATTACTATTTCAAAGGTCCCTGATCTAATCAATTTGTTATTGTTTTGTGATAGGTTTGTGCCCTGCGTATCACTGAGAAAGCCAGAGCCCGTATTTTGAAGGCTGGAGGTGAGCTGATCACTTTTGATCAGCTGGCACTGCGTGCACCCACCGGAAAGCGGACAGTGTTAATGCAAGGCCCCAGGAAGGCGCGTGAAGCAGTGAAACACTTCGGACCAGCTCCTGGTGTGCCACACTCGCACACGAAACCATTAGTACAGTCTAAGGGAAGGAAGTTTGAGAGAGCAAGAGGCCGTAGGCGAAGCTGTGGTTATAAGAAATAAATATTGTTTAATTGCCATCATTTATTGTACCATACCCTTGAGCTAACTTGCAGAATCTAGGTACTCTGTCTGTTTCTACATTCTTTTATATTGCAAGTCGAGGCGCTGGAAAATAAATGTCGGCTTCTTAACAACGCACCTCGTATTTTCATTTACTTTGCTTTAACGCAACCATACAGTTCTTCGATCCAAAAATCGAGCCGAAAATGAAGGGGCGTCCGGTAAGCAACGCGTTGAATGTAATTTATGTCTGTGGCTCATTATTTTCCTCAGGGTTCTCCGGCACCTCTTCAGGTTTTTCATCATCGTCCGACTGTGTTTCTTCCGAACCAGTAACATCCGGGAAATACAGTTTCGATTCCTCAGAACCCTTCTCCGGATTCTCACTCACGTGATAGGGACCAATACCAGCAAACCCTAAAAACGCCTCGCACCCTACTTTCTTCACTACACACACAAACGTCTCATACCCCGTTCTCTCCCTTGTATTTTCCTCGAATTCGTCCATACTTCCAGCAATTATTTTTGCCTCCGGTGGTTTGTCGGATTCGAAAATACCAAAGTGGACCACTTCATCCTCAAACTCTTCTAGAACTATTCTCAACTCATTTTTCCGCGTGTAATCGTACTTGAATACCACTATCGGTACGTTTGCAGCCTTATCTTCGTACTGAAAAGTGAATAGTACGTGCGTTAGATAGTGTTCAAAAGAATCAAAATTGATTAGCTCACCGGGTATGTTTTGTTGGTGTACGTGGTAAAAATCGTGCGATAAACGATCGCCTTGTTTCTACAATTCGGCGGTGTCCATGCAATTGGAAAAATCTCGGTTTCATTCTCGGGTGGTGCGGAGGCGGGTCGATGGCGACCCGCGTAACTGAGAAATTGAACAAATTTAATAAAGGAATATTGACAATAACCATTAACAATTACCATTCTTCGGTGAAAACTGTTTCCGCACTCGGTAACTCTGGTTCTCCGAACAGTAGACTCATCAACTGTGCATGAATATCGATATCTGGGTTTTCTTCAGCAACTTTCAACCTTATAAACATGCATTTACCATCTAGTAATAGACTCTTGTGATTTTCTGGCAATACGTAATCGGACTGCAGAAATGTTGATCATATCTTAATTAATTCTTCAAGCTTCTAACGAGAGAAAATTATTTCAGTTATATGTACTTCGTTATAAAGTTTGCTGAGGATGTCCTCACTAAGCCGCTTTCTTATTTCCTGGTCAACTATGAAAGTCCCTGGTAATATCTCTTCTATCAATTCCACGTACGGTGGACTAGACTTTTTGTCTCTCTTATGGTCTTCTTCGTCTTTGAAAACCCATGGATAGAGCAAGAGACAAGTTTCGTTTTTTAGCGAAGTAGTTAAGTGAAGCATCTCTGTTTCGTATCGCGCTACAGCTTCAGCTTCTGCAAATTTAGGACGGTATTTAGAACAGAACTTGTAGGAGGGTTTTAGAGGGCTGAAAGTATTTTTCGAAACCTTTCCGAGCTTTTTTCGCCGCTTCTTTCGCTATCCTAGCTTCCTCGATCATTTTTAATTGTTTCACTTCCTCTGGACTCCTTTCAGACACTTCCAAAGAGAATCTACAAGTATGTGATGTTAATCAAAATATTTTTTAATATCCGATGACTAGAATATTATACATACTCGTGTTCCTCGCCATTTTGCACCCTCTGCAACTCGGTCGTCAGCATTTTTAACAATTGCGGACACTGTGCGCCGAACATTAGATTTATCATTCGACCATTCTAAAAAAATAATCAAAAAACAATATTTATGCGGTGAAATTATTTTTTAAATCGACAAAAGTGATTTATAATTCATTTACGTGGATGAACATCCAAATTGGTTCGCTTTTCCCTTGGAAGCGCTCTAGATCCGTTATGTAGTCACATTTCGCCTAAATTGATAACAATAATAATTATCAAATCAACTTATTATATATTAGAAAATATTAAAATAAAAATTTACCGTAGCATAACTTAACGCGTCTCCCCCGATCTCCATTTTGACTTTCTTCAGGATGCTCACCATCCCCGTGCATGGTCCACTCCATTCCGAATAAACATCCACCACTAAAAAATAAATTACAAAATCAGAAAACCAGAAATATACTTTCAAGATACAGTAGATCATTACGTCCCTATTAAACCAGTTTTCTTCAGAAGCTTCTCCCAGTCTTCGTTATTCAAAATTTCGGTTTGCAGCGCCGCCGGCACTGATTTCTTTGCCATTTTCCGCGAGGACTTTAAACCACCCTGCATCAAATAATTAAATGTAGTTATTACCAACAATTATCAGTATTTCCTAAAGTTCAACGATTTATTAAAGAATCGATAGATTAATCCCCGTTGCTTTCAAACTAGCTCAAACCACCTTTCAGTTGGGAGATAAAAAATTTCATCACATCGAATAAACAAAAATTAATTTTTGCGCTGTTTATAATATTGTTAATTGCTCATTTGCACGTCTAATATTTTGGTCATTTTTTTCAGAGACAACAACTCGTCTAATCGAAGAACTTCGCGAGGAAAGCGCGCGAGTACCCTTTTCCGGCGCATCATTTTTGAAACCGCGCAGCGTCTCGTCAAACTATTTTCTATCTATTGAAACGCGTTCGATCGGGATCGCGTTTTCTTTGATCTATCTTGGTCGAGGCACAGAGAGAAACTGTAGAAGCCTGTACATTTCTAAGACCATGCCTTTCGGCTTACAGGACGGGGACATCGGTGACATGGAGGACACGCAAACTTTACCGATTAAGTCGGCTACCAGCTACACAAATACACGCACAGATAATTACAGTGCAACAGAGGATCGAGCATTCCACCGACAAGAATTTCCTATGCATTGCACCCGACATGAAATATGAATCTTCGGCAGGACTCCGTGTAATTATAGCCGGCTGTATATGGGTATTTCCACAATACTATTGTGCCTTTATAAGTCTCTGCAAGATTTATCGAGCCGCATGAATAGCTGAGGCATCATAGTCCTTCGAGCTGGTTCCGGTGAAAAGATATAAATTTAATCGGTAGACGTATTAAATCGATCATGTGACAGGTAAGCCAATTTTTCCGTGATTTGAATGAATTATTGCGCGACCCTAATGTCTTATTCCTGAGCTCTAGATTTTTCTTTCATTCGTGCTTTGTGGAAATCTATTTATTAATAATTGAGAGTCCTATTATTTTCTCTTGAACAAATTAAAAATAATTTTAAAATTGTGTTGATCAATTATTTCTTTCTGGTTATAAAGCGAAACAGTTGTTTTAGGTTCCATAAAGTAGCTGGTTTATGATTAGGAATAATTGTTGCGTGAAATGACAAATTTTAAAGATAGAATCGCTGCGCCCATCAATTTTACTTTTGACTGCAGCTTAATTACGTAATTACGAAGCGGCACGCAACGTAAACATGCGAAGCTAATATTAGAAATGTTTATTTTCGCAAGCAATTTGCAATTTGTGTGTAATGAAAGGCTGTGCCTATTGACTTGGCATTTTGAAAATGAAAAGAATGTATTCGTAATATAAATAATGGTAATGCTTTAAAGAAAGTACAGAAAGTTTATCTTTGTGCTGGAAATGTATATTTCTCTAATAAAGAAGAATTACTAGAATTACTAGATTTTGTATTCCGGAGAATTCTGGATATATTTATTTAAAAATAGTTTCAGATGTTTCCTGAATTTACAAAGAAAAATTTTTGTCCTTTTCAAACGTACCGCTTCAATTCAAACGAGTATACTTCAAGATGGCGGTGATGTCGAGGACTATATTTACGAACACAGTTTCTATAGCAATACAACAACAAATACACCTCCACGAAAATATACAATATTGATTTGTTCGATTGCTAATACTTTCTCAATCGTAAATATTATAAATACAATGTGCAACTTTCATTATCTACTTTTCACCAATGCCATCACTGAATTTTACTGTATTATTCAATGCAAAGCGTAGTATTCATGTAGAAACTTATGCTGCATTGAATTTTGTTGCATTGGAATACCATAGCAACATTCCTTGGATTCCTGAGATTGATAAACTGATGCAGTCATACCAATATCAAACTAAAATTATATTTCAATCATTTAAATGATGAAAATAATATTTTGATCATTCTATTAATTTATAGGAGAGAAAGAATATCAATCACACACGACTAAGTTTTATTAAAATCAATGTGCTATCAGTTTAATAACCTTTTTCATTGCTTCAGTTTCACAGTTTAAATTCAGCGCCATTTTAAAATCGTAAATAATGTGCCATCTTTATTCAATATGGTGAACTAAACATTAAGGCTAATGCACAACAAACTGCTAACTGTATGCTTCTTGTAAAATTAACGTATATAAATACTTCGAAAACCAATGTTAACACATTACCGACCGGTGATTATTGCATAATTTAGAGAAATCTATGGTACACGATTTTTTACAATACTTTTTAATGGAACCTTCAGCAGCAACAGCAATTTTCATTGTGAATTGTGAAGTAACAAATCACCCTCAACAATGTCATCTAATAAATGTAAAAGAAAATTTCTATGCTTTCTTTTGGTATAGCACAATTATTGAAAATACTATTGACAGGCTTTCGAGTTTCGATAGGTAAAGTGTTTATAAATAGTGCGTTCTAAATTAAAATAAATAGATTTTTAGACATTGACACGATTTAAACTTCCCGCTTCGGAGTGTCGCCTCTTGTATCTCTACATTCTTTGCCACAGGTCAATCAAATATATATAGGTATCTATAATTTGTACATCGAGTGTGCTATCTAGCTACGTTGCAGATGCCATGACCGGCGAGGGTTCGTGGTTCGCTTTTCTCTTCTTCTCCCCTCCTTTCCCACCATTTCCTTATCTGAATCAGCTGATTATTGTTTTCGTATTTCCAACGAAACGGACGGTTGCTGCAGTTATGCTACCCGATACGTATTAGCGGGCGACGGGTACCGAGCATCCTAATCGGCGCGTCAAAAACGACGAACGGGTTTCTCGTGCGTTCTCCGTCGCGGCTACTCGTTGTGCTACACCGACGCGCTTCGTATTTCGAACAAAAAGATTGACGTTTCGCGGGCGGGGTGACATCACTATCGTTTTCTGTTCGTGTTGTGTCAGTCACTCGCAGAATGACGCAGTAGAAGGTCGTTTCCGAGATGGCGAGCTTCCCAGTATGAGGATACAGTTTTACGGCGAGGTAAATCGAACCGTTTCTCCTCTACGTCGATCCGTGAACGATCGACACCGTAGACATCTGTTTGCTCGGGCAAACTAAAATATAGACGCAGTGCGTGAAACGAATGCTTTGCTTCGAATGCCCGTTGCTTCGTTCTACCCCCTTTGTTCGACGAAATGTCAGGGTCGCTCGTTTCACGCCAGAAACGTCTATCTTTTTCCACGGGAGAATCTAATCTCTCCAGATTCAATCGCTCGAACGATTGGACATCATTAAGGGCCTCACAGCTTGTTCAACCGTTTTGACATTTCCGGTCCGCCTTTTATTAATTGTCCCTGAGCGTGTACACACCACGAACAGCTGTACGCTGGATTGTGTAATATTCTTTAACAAGCAAAATAGATTCTCCCACTACTTCCCACCGCTACTTCGTTTCTACGTTATTCGACGCACCGATTCACTTTTCGGGAATTATTTATTTTTTCGCAGCGCACCTGATAATCCCGTCGCAGCTGCTCTCGTACACCTCTGTACTACTCACGGTTTTTACACGAGTTTTTTTGGTTTTTGTTTCTTATCGTTATCAACTATATTGTTATTAATAGAAATGTGTACGTCCGGTACACTTAATTTCCCACCAATGAATGGAAATTTTCGCGCGTAGTAAGTGCAGACTCTTTTTTTGCTGACAGATTTTTTCCGCATCTGCCGAGAGATTATTTCGAATTTGCGCAATTACGCTGTCTCCGGAGTGGTCGTCCGTTTACTTTGTTTTCTTGTAGCGAAATTTAGTTTCTCTCGTGGGAATTCGTGCTCGTATAAATCGCTGTTTTCCATTAATATTTAATTATCTCTCGGTAAATGTCGTTTTATTGTTTTATTTTTACAGCATCCACTAGAAAACTTGGAAAACCACAAATTATAATATTTTATAATTTCTTCTGCATTGATTGTGGGAAGCGGTGGTTAAATAAAAATTCATCTTATCCCTCGATAGTCTTTTCACGGTCAAACCAGCACAACGTTTTATATTTCACCCAGTTAATTTCTTCATAAACGCATAAAGATCCGCAGTCCAGTAATTGTAATAAATATTGAATATTTATCATTTTTTTGTTTTGTTTCTATCTAGGTAAACATATTCAGTTCGGGAAGAAAAAATGGCTGCAGACTCTCCGAGGCGCGGTGTGCATAAAGGAGCTCAAGTCGTGTCACCTCAGCCTATAGTTGATCGGTCGATAATAGATAGTGTCGCTGGGATTATCAATGATATAGTTCCACAGGTCGGTATTGCAGGTCATTGTCTGTCGCAGAATTTTTTCATTGAAAAATATATATTATCTTATTTATGAGCAGGCTTATACCGGCACACTCAATTCTGATAACAAGGAATCTATAACATGGGCACGGTTCGAGTATGCAGACATTAACGATCCGGTCTTATATCCAGACTACAATGAAGGCTCTAACACGCCACCTTTGTTACTGGTGCTCGGTTATACTACCGGAGTTCAGGTCTGAAATTCTCTTAGAAAAATTCATATTTTCGTAAATTACTTTGTCAGCACCGCAATAGCATTTCGAGTACCATAAGTACATAAAAATCTGCAATCTCTTTGCCACATTCTTCAGTAACTATAAAATGAAATGCTAAAGGTGGTGCATGCATATACATAATTGCTAATTTTAGTACTTTGGTACGCTATAGCAGCAGAGATTGCAAATGGTACTTGTTGGTACAGACAATTCGTAGCCACCTAAATGCATCGATTTCCAAATGCAGGTATGGTTGATAGCAGCGACAGGAGAAGCAACGGAAGTGTTATCATGGCGACAAGGGGTGGTCCGCACTCTGAGAATTTTACCGAATCCAAAGACTGACGATGAGAATATCGATCTGTTCGAGTCGAAACGGCCGATGGTGGCAGTGTGCGATTCAGCTGGACCTGGACCACAATTTTGCAACATCAGCTTCATTTCGTTGAAGACCGGAGAGCAAGCTAAAAGCATCAAATTCAAAAATCCAGTTTACGACATTCTGGCGAATAAACGATCCATAGTAGTGACGTTTCTAGAAAAAATTGCAGTGTTTAATGCCCGGACTTTAGAGGACGTTTTAACGGTCACCACTTGCTATGCGAGTCCTGGTCCGAATCCAAATCCTGTTGCATTGGGAACGAGATGGCTTGCGTACAGGTGAGACGATGAAGCTATAGACATCGTTGTAAACCGTTTAACAAATGTCATAAATCATCATCGTTTATAGCGAGAAGAAATTATTACCAGCGAAAAGAAGCAGCGGAGGCTGCGAAGGAGAAGGAGTTCAAAGCTACACAGCGACTGTTCTTTACGCAGCGAAGTCCTTGGGCAAAGGATTGCGTGGTTTAGGGGAGACAGTCGCGTCCAGCTTGTCTGGCAACTCGGCGTCGCCTATAGTCATCAATAACATCGGCAACGACGTGACTCAACCGGGCGTGATCACGATCCTAGATCTTCAAGCCGCGAAAGAGGAGAAAGAACTAGACGACGCGAACGTAGAAACTGTAATTGCTCATTTTACTGCCCACAGTGACGCGATCGTCGCCATGACCTTTGATTTGAGCGGCGCATTGCTGCTGACCGCTGACAAAAGAGGGCACGATTTTCATGTATTTAGAATTCAACCGCATCCGGGAGGCCCCACTTTAGCTGCAGTGCACCATTTATATATTTTGCATCGCGGAGATACCACCGCCAAAGTGCAGGTATATTAATTTAACGATTTCGTGTTGACTACCAAATCGCCAGCTCAACTTATTCAATGACTGTGACGATTACCAATCATACTTGCAAATTTCTCGCGACGCCTGTGAACCGAGTAGTTAAATAATTTTTTGCATTCAATTAGTCTGAAGGCGTAGACGAAAGTTCAGTCAGCATAACAACAATTCTTCAATTCTTCTGATATATTTATGGTTTTGTTTTTCACACGTTCATTTTTCCATGAAATGTATAAAATCCGCAGCATAGTTATCTGAAATGGAAGAAATTAAGATTTTCTTATCGCGTACGAACGGCGCAGGTCTAAAACGAAACCGTTCTGTTCTTCTTAATAGCAATACTATTTTTATTTGCGTTAGGGTAGAGGAATACGGTGGTCAACGCGTTAATAATTATCTTTCGAGAATTGTTTAATTTACTTTAACTATTTCTTCGGTCACAGGATATGGTGTTTTCGAGCGACACACGTTGGGCGGCAATTTCAACAGTACGGGGAACCACTCATGTGTTTCCTGTCGCACCCTATGGTGGACCTGTGGGGGTGCGCACCCATTCCACACCTCATGTTGTAAATAGATTATCGAGATTTCATAGAAGCGCCGGTTTAATGGACGACGGTATCAGATCTCATTCCCCTGTTTCCCATTCAGAGTTGCCTTTGTCGGTGTACCCATACTCTAATCCAAGACTTCCCCCATATCCCCATCCGACCGTGTTGCACCCCTTGGCCCAGATACGGCAGCAGTCTACGTTAAACTACACGAACAGTCAAGTTCAACAAAGGTATCGGTCACGAATATATTATAACAACTCGGTTGCGAATTTCTCTAATGATAACACTTATACAGGGTGTCTCAGAGGTGTAGATTCACTTTTTACACACCCTGTACAAGAGTCTTTAACACTGAAACTACTGGGAGAACATATTTACTTTGCTGTAGGAAGAGGGGCGATCGATTTTGTAAGTGTAAATTTTTATGGCATTCTTTAGCTGGCCGCAACAAAGACAACGATTGCACTCGGACGACAGTGCGACTCTACCATTAAAAATCTGTGGTTGCTTCGCTCCGCCGAGAGCATGGATGTACGCGCAAAGAGAATCCACCGCCAAAGTGATGAAGAGGGCGGTGGATTCTTTGTTCATCATGGCGTGCCATGGAAACATGATACAGTACGATTTAGAACCAAAACCAGCAGCAGGTGGGTGAAATATCGATTGTTTAACCAATTTGCATTATATAAATGAAGAACGAATAATTTTCTTTTATAAGATTGTAAAGTTGCAACCATGAGGAAGTAACTGAAAGTTAAATCTACTGTTTCAGTTCAATTTAATAAACAATCTGGGTAGCTAAAAGGTAATTGTACTTCGCAGGTGTACCAAAAGAGAAAGTGTGCGACGACACGATGATAGAATTGGAGGTCGAGGCAAAAGGTCAATGGCCTCTGATAAGATCCCCGAATTCTTTAGAGATTGTGCCACCTTTACCGGCGTCCAGCTCTCTGCTGAGTGTCGTGACTTTGCCAAAAGACATCCAGGATATGGATTTAGCAGAGGATCGTTGGTTGAGTCAAGTAGAAATCGTGACGCACGCTGGTCCCCATAGACGACTATGGATGGGGCCACAGTTTGTCTTCAAAACCTACAACGCGACCAGTGGGTTAGTATCTGAAAGTATGTTTATTGCTATTCTGATCTAGACTGTAGATTAATGATTTCCAATTCATTTCAGAGCACCTGTAAACCTGGTCGAAGCCGAGGCTATCGAGATCGGTGTAACCGGTGGCTCTCGACCAGCAAGATCAAATCCAGTAAACATGCCACACGCTACATCTAGATCTCTGGTACCCGTGGTGATCGATGGATCAGGAAGTAAGTGAATAAATAAATCTAAAAATCAGAAACTTCATTTCTAGCACTATCGATGAAGCAAGATTACGGTTGTTTATGCAATTTTAGTGGTAGTAGTCTTTGTAGATCTGAAATAAAGATATAATCGTACCAAATTCTGTGGAATTTCATTTTCTAGAATTTTTCGAAAAGTTTTTGAAGCCATAAACGCATAAAGATCCGCAGTCCAGCAATCACAAATGATCAATACGCGTGATGCAATTATTTTCTTGATTCCATTAATCGTGCTGCTGGAATAGATAATTGGGTTAGGTTATCACGATTTGAATTTTAATCTTGTTTACCGCTGTGGGTTTGCCAACATTTATGTTTCCCGTTGGTTTATCGAGATAATTGGACTTAAAATGTATCTCCTAAAGTAATGATTACTTGCATTGCTGAATATGCATCGATTATATAAGTGGAGGACTATTTAGTTTGACGCCATTGGTGTATTTTCCAGGCAGCTACGAGCAATCTCCGAGATTCATGGAAGCCTACGGCGACTCCTTAGACAGCGAGAACGCGGGTGTCGGCAGCGGTGAGAATCAGCTGCGAGAGGATCTGGCCGAGGCGATGCTGGAAACGTCGATTGCACCGCATCGTGCGCCAGGTAAGTACGTTTGTTCGGCGAGACGTGTGGTGCTTTGCTTTGAAACAGAGAATTCTCAACACCCCGACGTGTCCTGTTTGTCGACGCTCACATACTTCCATATTTTTATACGCTGGATCCGTAACCATCGAACAATGAAAAATAACGTTAATAATATATAATCCGAGATATCCGACACGTTTCCGAGCATCTCCGAGTTCACGTGAATTGTACTGCGTTCTTACAATCGAAGAATCTTCCTGCTAAATGCGGTAAACTCTCTAATCTAGAATATAGATAAAGCTGCTTTTACAAAAGCAATTTTATCTCTGTTCTTTTCTCTTTCTCTCTTCCTCTCGATATCTACACTTTCAAAAAAAGCAACATACGATAAAATTCTCACTATATAGAAACACTATAAAAATTCGAGTGCTCTCTCGCCATTGTTAACGAAAGATGGTTCCTTATAAATTCATACTAATCTATTGGCATCTCGTTGGAACAATGCCTGCGAGCACGAGCGTCTATCAATAGATGCAGTGCCTCCGCTTTCTGCATTTGGTGACGGATGATTGTTAGATTGTAAGTATGCGGTGGATACAGAACTGGCCAGAGGCAGGTATCTCCGTTTTCCTCCCTTGTGACGAGGTTCTATATTCATATATGTATATCATACATACATATGTGTACATATTTATATATATATATATATATATATATATGTATCGTACATACATATGTGTGTATTTATATATATCAATATCTAATTACTAGCAGCGATGTATATCTCTCTTTAACAAATCTATCCCCCGAGTCAACACTTTGCCAAAAGAAAAAAAGGCTGCGGTCGGTCTACTAACTTCTCTGAGAGAACATACGTTCCTTATACCTTCGTTCTATCAGTTCACACGACATCCGTCGATGAGTACATACACAAGTACCAAAAACTACTTGTCTTCTTTCAATGTATACCATTCAAACCCCGAGAAACGTAAACGAGAAAAGCGACCAGTCGTTTGTGTCTTTGTGGTGTGCAGTGTGACGACTACAGATATCCCAGAGACCCTGTTCTATACCTTCTCTTTCACCCACTCTCGTTCTACCTTTCTTCGAGGTCAACGAGTTGGTCAACGATTTTTATCAAATTCTTTTCTATGAACCTAGAGCAAACACAAGCCGTATATTTGTGATCATAAATAATAATGAGCATCGACGAGAATTGCAAAATACGGGACGGCTTATTTTTGCTTTAGACTCGTCAGAAAAAGTTTTATCAATATCGATGACCCAATGACCGTGACCACTCCTTGTGAGTCCCAAGTTTCTGTTCACACTCACTACACTTCAAGACATTACACACATACAATAGAACACGGTACACACATACAATATACCACGATACATTCAGAGTAGACTGCATTTGTTACAAGATAAAAATCAAATGAGAATGTGTCTCTTCTTCCAATAATTTTATCAAGCTGAGATACTAATACGTTGATGTTCTTAAATTCCTTTAATCTGTCTGCTAAAAAACTGTTTAAAAAGACTGCGTATTTATATGTTTTTTTATTTGACAATAAATTTACATATACAAAAACTGTTTAAAAAGACACTGTGCACTTACTGCCACAAGAGGTGCATATACAGTCAGCGGCAATATTCAAAGGACTTGAATTTTTTAAGATGTTAGACCGGCTAGTACGCTAGAGAATAAGTAATCAAAAATTTATTAAAATTGCAATTGGTAGGAATCATACAAAATTTTTTAAATTATTGTTACAGGCCCAGATAAAAAGTTGACAAAACATCATTTTTTTAAATTTTGTACGATTCCTCCCAATTGCAATCTTAATAAATTTTTGTTTACTTATTCTCTAGCGAACTAGTCGGTCTAACATCTTTAAGAAATTCAAGTCCTTTGGACCAATTTTTAAAAAGTTATGCGATTTTTAAGAGTGTCCACTTAATATTGCCGCTGTATACAGTACTTTTAAACAATTTCGTGATCGCGTGGTACGAGAGTCTACTGCATCAAATCTGCAGTCTAAATCAAACTACCAAGAGGCTCACGCATTGTCCGTCCGCCAGATGCTGACTAGGCAAAGTGTTTACGTTCTCGACATTGTTTAGACCGAAAACGTAAACAGTTTGTCTAGCCATCATCTGGCGGATGGACTATACGCACACATCTAGACCTAACTAACCCAGTCCTTCTTTCACCAACTCGTTCTACCTTTGCGAGGTCCCGTTGTCTGAGTCCTAAGTTTTTGTTTACACTAGCTATAACCTCCAGACACTACACAAAACACAATAGAACACGATACTATTCAGAGACTACCAAACGGTCAGATGACAGCTAGACAAAGTGTTTGCGTTCTCGCTCTAAACAATGTCCAAGATACGTCAGCATTGAGGACATTGTTCAAGTTACGTCTACCCTGAAGCAACAGCGAGCAATTTTTTGTTTCTCCTTATTGTCTTCTTGTTTTACCGAATAAAAGAAGAAGGCAACAAGAAGGGAATAATAGTTGCTCGATGTTGGCTTCAGTGTGTATATACAGTGGGTACAAAGTATTCGTACACCTTTTAAAACGAACAACTTTTTTTAACAGCTTGAGTTTTTTTGAGCCGTTACAAGGATTGGTTTACTAGCTAATGTGTAAATAATGTTTTTTAGAAATTATTATTGGTCGCGATTGCGGAGGAATAAGTAAAGGTCACGATTTTTAAATTTTTTATCTGTACCTGTAATGAAAATTTATGAAACATGTATTTTATAAATCTAAGTAAGTTATATACACGTACAAAGTTTAGTAAAATGTAAAATGTAAAATACTTGAATTTAGGGTTTGCGATTAATTTTTGATATTTTCAATCAATTATATTTCATAACAACTTTGATCACTTTCAATGAAACTCTGTACATGTGTATATAACTTACGTAGACCTACCAAATGCACCTTCTAAATTTTCATTACAGGGGGGGGCACAGATAAAAAATTTAAAAACCTTTACTTTTTCCTCCGTAATTGCGCCCAATAACAATTACAGAAAAATGTATTTACACATGAGCTGATAAATTAAGCCTTCGAACGTCTCAAAAAACTCAAGCTGGGTCCAATTTCGAAAAAGTTATTCTTAGTACCTTGTACACCCTCTGTAGTTTTGCCTCGCGATCATCTGTTTGGATTATACACACATCCACATGCAACCTCACAAAGACCAAAAAGAGATTGAGAGAAAGAAAGAAAGAGTAGAGAGAAAGAAACTGGAGATTGTGTCTCGCTATTGATACCTGCCGATGGCTTTTTCTGTTACTAGGGAGGCGATCGGTATTTGAGAGGGTGGGTCAGCCGGTAACTAAAGTCGTCAACCCTCTGGGCACGGTGATAACCGTGTCGGCGGACGAGGAGGATGCGAACTCTAGTCAGGAGTTCGACTCCGCGGAGGAGAGCCACGTGCCGGAGCCGCCGAGGAGTGTGTGCGCGGAGGAGGGCCCGGCGTCGCTGAGCGACCTGGAGCCGGACAGCTGCCAGATGCTAAGAGATCTCACGGAGATCTGCGCGGAGATGCGTTCGGCGAGTGAGCCAGCGATTGACAGCGTGCCTGACGAGAACATCCGCGAGGTTCGTGAGCGCAGAACGCTCTGCGTGGAGATAGCACCGATAACAAATCCTGGGAATAGCTCCATCGACTTCGGTAGAGAAGAAGTCTTCAGGGACGTGCCCACAAGTCTAAGCCTCTGCGTAGAACCTGGTGAGATACCTAGCAGCCCGATGACCCAAGCCAAGGAGACCGCTTGGGGTAAAAGGCTCGACAAGAAAGAGGACAAGACTCACGAGAGGAACATGTCCGAGGCGCAGTACGTCGTCAACTGCGATGACGAGAGCGTTGTCTTGATGGAGAATAAGCTGGCTCGTCGAGGTGTTTCGCATTGTAAGCCTGAGAGTAAGAGAGTGGGAAGAAAAGAGCAAGAAGAGGCGGAGAAGGCGGGGAAGAAGAAGAACGGAGGAAGTTCTGGGAAGAAGGAACCGAAGAGCTCTGTGAAGAAGTATGTGCTGAAGGAGCACGAGGATAGTATTGTTATCGAGGATACTTCGTACTGCGAGGATGCCAAGCATTGCTCTAAGAAGAGGGAGGAGAAGAGCGCATCCACTGGTGAAGGTAAAATAAAATGTACCGAGAGTAACAGCGGAGATTCAAAGGATCCAAAGGATTCAAAGGATTCAAAGGATTCAAAGGATTCGAAAGATTTAAAAGATTCGAAGGATTTAAAGGATTCGAAGGATTTAAAGGACTCAAAGTCTAAAGGAAAAGCTAAGTGTTCTGTAGTTGTTCCGGACAAGAAAGAAACGAAAACTGAAGGTAAGAAGCCTGAGAAAAGGATGGAGCCGATCGTGGAAGTAGAGAGTGCTCTATTGGAGAAAGAAAAGGAGGCCAAGGTGGATGTCGTAGCTGAACCTGATGTTTACAAGTACCCTTCGTCGGACTCGGCTGATGATTTCAGCTCCAGCGAGTACCATATAGTGGAGACAGCATCTTGCGGCAAGGATAACACTTTGATTCCGTCTGACGAGGATATCGAACACATTCAGACCTCCGAGATCACTCAGTTGCAACAGGCAGAGTGCTGCGAGGGTGACAAGTGCGGATCATTCTGCTGCGACAACACTTCGCCCGTTTTACAAAGGAAGAACAGCAAGAACACTATATCCGATGATGATCTAGACTACATACATTCTTCGGAGTTGGCGGAGATTCCTGATAAGAAGAACACCTACGATTTGAAGCTGGAAACCGAGAAGGAAAGCGACCGCGACTCGAACGCTAGTAAACGGACTTTCTCTGACGACGATCTGGAGCATGTTCAACACTCTGACGTCTGTGCTCTGACTGATCCCGACAAGGATGAGAAGAGGGAGACGCAGGAGCAGTCTGCGAAGCCGAAGAGTTCGAAGAAGACGAAGGACATCGTGGTGATCGAGAGCGATAGCATGGCAGCGGATGTTACGGTGATCATAAATCCCGCCGAGACCTTCAGAAGCAAGGAGAAGAAAGACGAGGAGGAGCCTGCGAAGGATTCTGCGAAGGATTCTGCGAAGGACCCTGCCGAAAATCCTAGTCCTCTGAAGAAGATCAAAACTAGACAGAGTAAAACATCGCCTTCGAAAGTGGCTCCGAAAAGATCGCCCGGGGAGATCGAGATCATCGACATAGACGCGATGCAGAAGGCGGAGATGGAGGTCCAGATGGATCCTGCGTCGACTCCGGAGTGCAAGATCCTCTCCGTGCCAGAGGTCACCGGTACCAGAGCCAAGAAGCCGCGAAAGAACAAGAAGACCAGCGCTGAGAGCGCTCAAAGCCTCGAGACTCCTGATCCTCCGAAGTCTTTCGACGAAGGAATCGTTCTCAACAAGGAGTCAATCTCGCAGGAGATCCCAGAGTTCTCCTGGAGCGCCATCGTGAAGAAGAAGACTCCTTCTCTGGAACCAGAGCCACGGGAGGAAGAGGACAAGCTAGTGGAGATCGAAGAAATCGAGACAGAGTCCGTTAAATGTAGCATCCCTGAGAAGAGCTCTGTGAAGAAGAAGGGACACGATTCTTCCTCGAAAAACGCCAAGGACGCTAAGAACTCTCATGTGATCCGCGTTTCGATGGAAACCGATGTAAAAAATGACTCTGACCCTGCTGTAGGCCCAGAAGAGCCTAACGCTCTTTCGGAGGTGCACACGCCAGATAGCTCGAAGGAGAAGCCTAAGAAGACGGATTCTACTGCATTTTTAGCGGCGATCGGCAAGCTGCGAGAGGCTGTGCCACAGTCGGACGTTGGAGACTCTTCAGCGCAAGCTCCCCGGAGCGCGATTGACAAGAAGAAGAAGAAGAAGAACGACAACTCTCCGATGGAAGGCGATGTAAAAAGAGACTGGGAGTCTAATGTAGACCAAGAAGTGTCTGGCTCTAGTCGAGAGCTGTACATGCGTGGTGGCTGGAAGAAGAAGTCTAAAAAGACTGAGTCTATTCCATCCTTATTGGATAACCTGGACGATGCTGATATGAGAATTCTACGTAGCACTATTGCAGAGTATTTCAGCCCTGGTATCTCGAAGAAGAAATCTAGAAGGGCCGAGTCTGTTCGATCCTCAGCGGTGACCGACAAGCAGCGAGATGCTGACAGAAGAGCTATAAATAACGCTGCTCTAAATTTGTTTGTGCTGCCTCCTGCCATCGAGGAGAAGGCGCGCAGAACCTTGAATCGTCCGGAATTGTTGGATACGGAGACCGACAATCAGCGAGAGGCTGATATAAGAGCTATGTGTACCGCTGTTCTAATGACGTTCTGGCCTCATTCCCCGAAGAAGATGTCCTCACCGGAGCCTATGCTGCCTCCTGCCATCGAGGAGAAGGTGCGCAGAACCTCGAATCCTTCGGAATTGTTGGATACGGAGACTGATCGCGACTCTAAATCGCCTGAAGCCGTGGTGAAGATGGATACAGTTGACGAGCCTCTGGACTGTCCTCTCGTGGATCTATCGAGTCTCTCCGACCTGGAGAAGAAGGAGGAGAGATCGAAGCTGAACGCCATCGTCGAAAAGGACAACGACGAAGCAGTTCCGGATCCTGATCCAACGTTCTCCAAGGAGGATTCCTCGGAACCGGAAAGAGATCCTGAGAAGAGGAGCGATTCCGAGCAAGAGGTCGCTCCGCAATGCTGCAACTCCTCGGACGAGTTGAACGGATGGGAACACGTCGTGTACGCGGATGGGTATTACTCGAGCCGCGAGGTGGTCGAACGAAGCGTAGACAGCGGCTCGAACCCCTCCTCGGTAGCTATCACCAAGAAAGGCAACAGGTCGAAGAAAAAAAAACGCAGATGAGTAGAGGATTGCATGAATGTACCTAGGGCCAGCCTTGCCCTCTATATTCTTCTGATGCAAGTCACCGGAGCGGATTAGCGAGAATTTCCATCCGGGAGCTTATATCGCCAGGCTCCTGATTATCTCACGTTACCTTGGTGATTCTCCATCACAGATTGGCAAGGATAGAGAGCGTGCCAGGAAATTTGGCGAACGATATTTTTGGTATTTTTCAAAGAACGGTATTTCTAAAGATGTAGACACACAACAACTTTGTTCGGACGAATAGTACGGTCTGATTGAAGCGTTGAAATTCACGAGGAGGACACCCTTCAAGGTAACGAGGGCAAGGCTGTTCCATTGGTTGTGCATGCGCCATGTTCGATCGGATCATACGAATACGGATAGGAATTTCGTATTTTAAGAGGGTAGGGCGTTTTGCTAATCTGGACTATGTTACTTGAAAATGCGATCTTTATTTCGTCTGTGGCTTCGATGGCAGGGTTACCAGACGATGTGTATTCCCCGCTAAATGCTTCCCCCTTTACCATTAAATCTGATGGTAGAGAGGCAAGCGCAAGGACTTTTCTGGCAACTCTGGACGGGACTGACTCTCCCGAAAACTGTCTCGTCCGCCCCATCCCTTCCCGTGCAGAAATCGGAAGACTTCTCGTCGCCGTGGCGACTTCACAGGGCCTTATTCTACAAAGAGATTAGACCCGCGCTCGACACCCGATCCGACCAGCGCTTACAGTATAGGACACTTCTTCGAAAAGCAAACGAAAAGCCTCTATTATGTGGCAGAGAGAAATTCTCCGTCTGTGGTTCGTGAGAACCATAAACGATTTCATAGCAATTTCTGTTCGTCGACTGCCTTGAATCGTCGTCGACTTCCATTCATAAATCCGTGTTTCTGGTGCATACACGAGGAAAAACAGTTTCCAGCTTTTAGCCACGGTTGTACGATAGACACACACGTAATCCGAACGATATTGTACATACAGATCGATTCGAGAAACCCAGGATTTCGTTCTCAGTTGCACAAAACAACGTTCGACCCCCTTCTCTAATCTACCGTAGAAAATAACTATACTCGCGGAGATCGTTCACTCTTTTGTATGCCGCGCCGAGAAAAATGCTTTCCATGAAAGCCGTCTTGTCAAAATCGATATAATTTTACGAGAACTCGAGAACCTCGCCGCTTCTCGAACATTAGGGAGGTCGACGAAGGTCCGAGATGTGTCGTTGGTCCTCTGCGACGCTACCAAGGGTTGCCAGTGGTAACGCGGCAATTGTAATCATTCGGGAGAATCTTTAGTCGAATACTTGGCATGTATTTGTTTCTGACTGTAATTGTTTGTTTTCAGGGGTGGAAACTACCCTAGGAGATATAGTCTTCTTAGGGGAATTTGAACCTAGATTAGATCTGATTAGACTCGCTGTATTTTAGAAGACGTTCAACAATTTTCTTTGAAATAATAATCCCAGAAGAAGTGTGTTATAGTAGGGTAAACGAATAACGAAATTGAAAACTGGAAGGGAATTGTTAAGGGCTGTTTTCACCCTCCGTACAGAAATAATTGCAGCTGAAAGAGTACAACAGATATTTTCCTACAGATTTACCTGTAAAATATCATTAGAATTGCGATGTTACACAGTCCCTTGTTGAATTTTAAGCAGAAATCAGTAACGATATTGTTTGTTAACCGTAGCAGCACGCGCAACAACGTTTGTGTCTCCCTTTCCGAGCTCATTCTCGGTAGGTTGTCTTAGGCTCCTCTTCTCATCGGTGATCTGATTAATAGTCTAATTAATACTAAAACGCATCGATATGATCGGGTTCGACCCAAGGTGTACAGATTACGCCGAGATCGTGTTATGGTTGCACACACAACAAACATACATCACATAGTTCTAGAATTGTGACGAGGATAGCGGTTAAGTGTCTTACTTGACGGATGATTTTCGTTGAATCCAAAGGATTTCCGTTGATTTGCGATGCAGATCTTGTGGGACGGGTGCATAGTTCACCGGTAGCATATTTATCGTAACCTTCGATCGTGACGCGTATAATTCGACGTGTGTTGTATAATATCAATATAAAACGTTTTCTTGCATTGTATGTCGGCAAGAACTCGCAGAAAACGGGATCCTGGTCTATTGCTGTTGGACGGGAACAAAATGGTCGACAAGGCGCATAGGAAATGGCGGACTGACATTTTCTTCTCTTCACACAAATCGGTTCGCCTTTTTTTTATTAGATGATTGCACCAGTTGAATTTTAAAGGACTCTACAACTAGAAAAGAATGGTGACTACACAATTTTCCTTTTTTTACACTCCGCCTCCATACCGTGCGGTACAGTTCGCGACATTCATGAAAATCGGACACGAACTTCTGCAATCGTCTGATAAATATTGAGTTGGCAAGAAAGTAATTTTGGTATTTTAAGGCGAAGTAAAAAACCGAAGTTCTTTATTCAAGCGAGAAACTTTATTCTTTTTAAAGTATCTTATTCATTATTATTGTTCTTATTCATTAAAGTTCATTGCTTGAATGAAAGAAATTGCAGAATCCAACAGCAGTGCACCGAGAACCCGCGATTCGATGTACTAGGTAATTTATTAATTATCGTACCCCGCCGGGTACCTGTCTGCTCTCGGTTCCGTTCGAAGCTTTTAATTTATTGGACGTGTTAGTTCTCGGAGCGCGACTATAGTCGACGTGGATGATAGTCCTTAGAATTCGGTTTTAGGGATCGCGTATTCTATGTTGTTAGGCTCCCGGCGCTCTAAGCTAAACGTTCGGACGTAGGAGATTTTTTCTTCACTCAGTGTGTTCAAACGTTCCAAAAAGAGGAAAAAAAAGAGAAGTAAACTTCACAGGAATTCTTAGGCGATCTAGGTCTTGGAGAAACGAAGTAAATTAAACAACGCGGTGGTATATATATGTATACAAAAGCTTCTTCTTCACGAGAGGTTCTCTTTCGATTCAGGAAGATCGACATTTTTCAAGGTCTCTCTCGGGTGCGCGCGCGAAACAATTCAATTTAAAGTAGTTTTCGTATAGCACTGGTAGGCACGCTTTTTTTCGTACGTGCAGAGACAGCTCCGATTTTCACCGATTTAATGATGCAGGTCTTCATTAAAGTAGGGGATTGCACGTCGATAGATCGATAGAACACGATCGTTCGGATCACACTTCGGTCGGCCACTTTCGGACCAATTCGCGAAATACCCATCCTTTCGATGGGAGGATCTTCTGAGAGAATTCTAGACAAGCATCATCCTCTTTTCTCGAACTTCTTCTGCGTTTAGGGTGTCCTAGACGAAGATGTTCTCGTGAAACGCACTTCCGTCATCGCTGGACTGCGGATCTTTATGCAATCATGGCTTTTGAGAATTTTGGAAAAATCCTAGGATATATAATAAAATATGAGAGAGTTTAGTACTATTTTCATTTATTCCACTTTCTTATGAATTCGTCTACAAAAATTAATAATTGCATAAACATCCGCAGTCTAGTCGTCACTCTCGACCTGTTAACCGGATTTCTCGATCGCAATCACAATGAATACATGGGTTAAACGAAAAAGTAACTTATCCAGCAATAAATCTAAGACACAGAGACGTTACGGTATAAATACAACAATGACTCTGGTACGCTAATTAAGAACCTAGAGACTCGAGGACGCTGCTCTTTCTCAGTTAACAGGTTCGGATGGTTAACCTTTTTTTACGGATACCCTTCGTATCTTAACTTCGTGAAAGTCTCTTTAACGAAAATGGTAACAAAAGTAACGCTAAAAACAAGCCAAAGATGTTGTACGACTATCGGTGCGAATGTACGATTAGGATTACAGGTTTCACGGAACACGTTGCACTTGCAAAGTTAGCCGCTCAGCTTTAGAGACGAAGTGGTCAGTTTTAACGATTAAGCTGGATATCTAGAGTTTAATAGACACTGTACAATTGTTCGACAGTTCCACGAGGATGTACCGGGTGGATCTTTCGTTCGCGAACAGAGTGCGAGACCTCTGAGTCCACGAACTTCACTCAGAACTTTGCGGACCGATAGATTTTCGCAGTATCCTAATTATATAAGAATATATGCTTGAGGAAGAGAAACAAATGTTACTTTAACTGCCACCAGCTAGCCGCCAGTCTCGTAAAAATTAAACACCTACGAATTTTCAATAAATTAAACCAGACAGTTGTGTTCAGTAATATAGTTCAACAAATTTCTTTCGAGACTACGATCCATAAGAACATTATTACGGTTCTTGTCGATGTGCTACATTAATTAAAAGGATCAATAATGATACTGTTTTCTCCAGTTTCATAATCATGACACGAAAATCTACAAGTGCTACAAAGTTTCAATCAAATCGAAGGTCTCGCACTCTCCTCGCTAGTTCAATTTTCTTCTTCTATAGCGTTTCGTCCCTCTAGTTTCGTATTTATTTATTTCCTCTCGAAAAGATCGGTCTTTCAAACACTCCACAAGAGATTTACAGAATACAGACTCGCGAGTTACACAGTATTCCCTCCGTACCGTCACGAGAGACACTCCGGGGCGCTAAAGAGCAGCAGAGGCTATTTTATCTTCGCTTTCATTGGCTGCGAACTCAAGGCCAGATGTCTGGTGGGGTTAGAAACGCGACGCTACGGAGACAAAACTGCCCGGAACAGTTGAAACGCGATTTTAGGGAAAATGTTACACAGCTGACTCTTTTCGAGACTCGTTGCTAGTACAAATATAATCAACGGCGAGAGATCGATTTCGGATTCTTTCTGTTCTTTCAGCGATTTACGGTGAGATTTTTTAGTACAAAGCTTCTGCCGTCGCTTTCGTCCCCGCGAGGGCTGTGATTATGCTCGCGAACATACTGTATCGCTGCTACGTCGAGGAAAATTGCTTAGGTGTTCGCGTCTCTCTCTTTTCTTTGGGTACGTTTTCAAAATCATGATCGTCCTGCTCGCGTTTCGATCGTGAAATTTCAATTAATCAATTTCCACCGTTGACATAATTTTTCTTTTACCTCGATATTGAAAGTATTTCAATGCAGACTCTCTCAACGACAATGTTATTTATTGTACACCGCTGCTGAGGCGACCAACGAAATTATTTAATGGTTTTAATCTACTCAATTTTGCTATAAACGCATAAAGATCCTGTAAACGTTCGAAACAGTCTAAATTTTGAAGATTTTCACTTCGAGAGGGAAAGACTTAACGAACCAGCACGTTTTTTCTAAGGGACGAACACTTGTATTCCATAGTATTTCCTTCTATTAGCTAACTTTTATTGCCGCTTTCCACGGCTCTATAC
The DNA here is from genome assembly GCF_051020765.1 of Lasioglossum baleicum. Taxonomy (NCBI): domain Eukaryota; kingdom Metazoa; phylum Arthropoda; class Insecta; order Hymenoptera; family Halictidae; genus Lasioglossum; species Lasioglossum baleicum. The sequence continues at coordinate 4,490,270 of NC_134939.1, read as the reverse complement.
ATATATGTAACGACATGGGTTTTTTTGTCAAAACGGACAGACACTGTTCGAGTATTAATTGTAGTGGGAATTAACAGTACCTACCATATTGTTAGAGCATACGTAGAAGAGAACTTTTCATCCTTTCATCAGTATTTAACGTCGTCTTCTTCACGTTTTGTGAGATGTTTTTTTTTTCGAAGCATGATAGACAGAGAGAACGTAGGCGAATCTGTGTCCAGCTAGACGTCACTGATTTTGTGTGGCTCACTATAGTTTTTTATTCAATGTCTAGAGCTCTCTAAACACGAGTGTAGGCGGTGAGAACTTTCGATACTCTTCAGCGTGCACTTCCGATTAGTTTCGATTAATTTAATTTATTCTGTGCTTTCTTGTTTTTCTTTATTTTTTTTTTTTTTTGACAACTAACACCTGTCTAATAGTGAAACGATTTTTACGTGATACGTGATTTGTTTCCCCCCAGCCCCACCACCCCCTCTCCACTTTAAGTATACTAATATAATTAACGATATTGTATGCCACGAGACGCATACTAGAGTGTAATATATTTCTGTATATAAATAAGACGTAAGTGATAAACGATAAGTACACAAACAACACACAAAAAAAATAAGAAGAAGATTATACAATGTATTAGAATAAAAGAAAAAAAGAGATTATTTAACATTTCATATCGCCGAGCTGTCGGATATAACGTTCAGCCATCTTTTTTGCGGAAACTAACGCTGTGTGGAAAACGATGACAAAATAAAAATGAAACATGATACAAGGGAACTAGTATTATAATTTATAATACGAAAAAAACAAGAAGAAACAATGTTCGTCGAGTGAAAATCTTTCAAATTCAGACAAAGCTTGCTGTAAAGAATATTATTGTTAATAAACCTTGTACCGTCTTTTAGTTGCATACTTTTAGCTTGAATGCGTGTAAACGGTGAAAGAAGAAAATAGGAAAGTTTCTTTCTTCAATTTTTATTTTATCGATATTCTGTCCACGTGAATGTTTTTCCTGACTGTAATGATCGGGCAAAACTGTGCTTTTCTCTCGTCTAGAATAGATCTCGCGGATCGAACCTGTTTATAGTTAGAAGAATTTCAATGAGAAACGATTAGCGATAACGAACGAGAAAACGCAGAAATATCGAAATATTGCGAATATTTTAAGTGAACAAACACGTTGTATGCGAGGAAACATATTTAGAAACACGTTTGAACTGCTCGACGCTGTTCTCTCAAACAGATTTTGGATTGTTAAGATAATGCGTTGTTTTCACACGAGGGAAGAAAAGAAATAGTAAAAAACGAAACAAAAGCACGAGAGATTAACAATGATTACGATGCTTTCTTGTACGGTGAAGAGATTATTATGATCTATGATTTTCTCGACGTAGCAAGTGCAGAAAATCGGGAGACATTTTACTCGCGCCACGATCAAATCTTCTCTCGAAACATGATTCAATAGATTCCAATAGATTCAAAACATATTTCAATAGATCGATTTGATTTTTGAAATATATTAAAATTAACGATTTTATGGATTTTATGGTTTCTTTCTTCAACGATTGCACGGAGATGTGGTTGCAAAATTGTACAAATTTATGCAAAGAACGACGAATCAGCTTAGCAACGTCAAGCATACGAATTGTTCATGAATTATTAATTATGAATTATAAATCCCGATAGAGAGCGCGACCCTTCTGTATCGAATGTTGTATGTCAGACACGATTGTTGTTGTAGGAAGAAAATAAATATTTTAATGAATATTTTTACGCAAGAGCAGGATATCTTACATTCTTTTGAGATTTCGTATTGCATGTTTTTGCGAAAGCTGAAGCCGATTAGGTGAGTATCTGTAATCAAATTCTGTTCTCTCGTTTATCATTTTTCTTTTTGTTAGAATGCGTTCTACCATTTTGTTTTTTACTTTTATTTTCTTTAAATTGTACATCGTTTAAAGAAATTGTTAGACAATCTGTACAAGCTTGTTATCGTCGTAGAAAGTCGTTTTTTCAACTTTTATGTAAAAAGGGAGGTTTGTTTTTTCACGTAATTATGAATTCGTTGTAATATATTTTCTCGATTATCTTTTACGTATATTTTATTATCTGTAACTTTCCGTCATGCTGGTTAGAATAATAACGAGGTCAGTTTATGAATTGTACAAATCACGTATCGATTAAGTCCCTCCAGAGATATAGGTGATTAAGGATCAGCTTACGAATTATACTTTCGAATTATACTGATTTTAGCTAGCGGTGTTTCGATCGTGTATTTCGAGTATAGATTTAAACGAGCTGTAATTGAAGTTTTGTGAATTATATACTTACGGATCGTATGCGTGTATGTGAAAGAGAAAGATCAATAAACTTGCAGAAAATTCGACAGTATTTTATCGAATTATGCGAATCGTGTGGTTCGAGTGTGATGTAAGTGCACGGTACATACGCATATGCATGTGGCTATTTCTAACAAACTAGCGGGAGATAGTTTAAACAAGTGGCAAATAATCTTAACAGCGAACGATTTTTAACATTAACTAGTTTTCTCTTGACCCTTGTGCACTATTCAGAACATTGTTATTTAATTCTGGATCAAAATTAATATGAAACTGAATTGATCGGAATATTGCACGAGAGTGAAAAATTGTAAATTTTCAGCGACACAGTTTCTATTTCTGATAAAAACGGTACGATATGCTGTAATTACTTTCCACCGGTGAGGATCGCGAAGACTCAAATTTTCTATTGTAAAGTGAAGAAAAATTCACGAAAGCTGCGAATGCGAACAACTTTCATCCTCAGCTAGACAGAAAGATTGTTACTCTACAAAAATTGTATTCTGAAATACAGATGCACGATTACGCTTCAGGAAATTATTTCTCATCGAATCGAGAATTCGAGCGAGTCGATATATCAACGTCCGAGATACAGTAAATTCGCGATTTCTATCCCTCAGGAACTCCACGATCACTCTCCCTTGCCTATCCATTCCACTGAGGGGCAATGTCGTAATCTGAAATCGGGCAGAGTTGTGCAGAATTATGTATAATTGAATTATTCCAGGAATTATAATTACAAAGTAATTGAATTACATTGTAATTCAGTCATATTGTAATTTATAATTCAGATCTTCATTCAATTAAATTACAATGTAATTGAATTAGCACAACTCTGATCTCGGGTAGGGTATATCGGTGTGTGAGCCATAAAAAAATTATTGTTTTATGGGACTTTCACAAACTTATTTGTGGCTGATTAAAATGACACAAAACACGATATAATTTTAACTGTATTTAGTGGTTTAATTGACGATGAAAGTTTCGTGCGCAAGGAAAGACAGCGCGATCCGTGTTTACATGCTGTCCTTTTCTACGTTCGGAATCCTTTGTACTTTCGGCGCGGTCGACGTAGTAATAAAAAAATAGTGTGCCTACACGATCTTCCTCCTTGCTCAGAACCGGCGATGGGAAACAAATCGCGACTTTACTATACAGGGTATATAAAAAGTAATGGTCATCCGTCGTAGAGGTGAATCTACACCTCTGGATCGATGAACATTTGTAAGAGAAACTAGCCCCAAAATTGTTTATAACAAAGAAAATTGTTGTTAAAGTTTGTTTTTACATCAATACTCATCCAGAAGAGAAAAAGTTTGAAAGGAGCCACATGTCGCAAACAAATAGTTATTGAAATATAAGCTGTTAAGTTCTTGCAAAATTTGATTGGGTTGCTCTTTACTTTACCGGACTCAAAATTTGTGTCTTTCTCCTATAAATTATAAGGTTTTGATATGTAATCCAGTAGATTTGTACCCAGGGCGACTGCAGATCGAAGTTCCGATCCTGTAAGATCAATAGTTCAGAAGTTACGCTTGCTTCAAGCTGAGCAATCTACAGTGTTTTTGACAGGTAACGGCGCCGCCATATTGGTTTGTAATGACGACCGCGAGCCGCTTACCGAGCAGAATCGCCGCACAGTGGGCGAAAAAAAATTTATTCCGCGCGTGGTATTGAAAAACCACAATTTTCTTGAAATTGTACAAGTTTAACGAATTTTATCAAGGTTAAAAAACGTTCGTACCATAATCTCCCTATTTTCCCATATTCTACAAAGTTTCAGTTTCAATTGTAAAAAAATTTCATCGCTCTATCTCATTTCTATCGAAAATTCTTTGATTTTGTCGCCGATTTCGTCCGAATTGCCCACTGTGCGGCGGTTCTGCTCGGTAAGCGGCTCGCGGTCGTCACTACAAACCAATATGGCGGCGCCGTTACCTGTCAAAAACACTGCAGATTGCTCAACTTTGAGCAAGCATAACTCCTGAACCATTGATCCCACAGGATCGGACCTTCGATCTACAGTCGCCCGGGTACAAATCTACTGGATTTACATACCAAATACACCATAATTTATAGGAGAAAGGCACAAATTTCGAGTCCGGTAAAGTAAAGTTTACCCTTTTATTGTGTAGAATTATACGTATAGACAAAAGCCTACTACTACAGTCCACACGACCGTGCCGATGAGACAAAACATGATCATGTGCGTGCCTCAGGCCAAATGAAATTTAAAGAGACATTCATCGCTAGGACCATACCAAGTGATCGTCTCCCTGCCCATTCGGATCATAAATTTGAAGTAGCAAAATATGAAAGAGTACCTTATATCCATTTTTATACATAAGAATATTAATCCTGGGTTACAAAATACTAATGTCAAGTATAGGTACTTACAAATTTTTCAGAATCTTCTGTTCCTCCGTCGAATCAACAGGACACTGCCATTTGCGCGGATACGTCTCTCTTAATGAGTGTGAAGCACAAAACAATACATTTTCCAAAATCGTGACAGCGAATGGGAAGAAATTACTCCGGCCACGGTCAAAATAATACTACGATTGTCACCTCGGTTTCTAGTAAATGATTAAGGGTGGATTTAGGTGAGGAAATGTTGAGTTTGTTAATTGGACGAGGGTGTGTCGGAAGGACTTTAGGTTGAGAAGTGGGGAAAGTGTCACAGTAATTCCTTTTGGTATTGTCTTCCGTCGTCAATAACGAGATTTATAAGGCCCGATTCGTACGGGCCTAAAGTCTGTCCCAGTTAAGAAGGGACTTGTTTCGCGCAGCTCGACTGATCGCAGCGCCTTGCTGCGAGCCTCCCAACTCCCCTCATTGGCTCATGCTCGTTGTGCATTGGGAGTTCTACCAATCAGGGCGAACCTGCGCAGCGAACGACGCAAACCGGTCGTTATCCAAGTCCCTTCTTAACTGGGACAGACTATAGCGACGAATGTCCCTTTAAATTTCGTTTGTCTCGAGCCACGCACACGATTATGTTCTGTCTCATCGACAAGGTCGGGTGGACTGCAATACAAGTAGGCTTTTGTCTATACGTATAACTCCACACAATCAGATTTGGCAAAAACTTTAACAACTTATATCTCAATAACTATTTGTTTGCGACATGTGGCTTTTTTCAAACTTCTTCTCTTCTGGATGAGTGGAAGGTGTTGATGTAAAAAACAACTTTACCAACAATTTTCTTTGTTATAAACAATTTTGCGGCAAGTTTCCTTTAAGCGGCCCCTAGACGATCAATATTATCGTCAATATATGGCACAATATATTGCACAATAATATTGCTGGCTCACCCACACGAGACAATATTATTGCCCAATAAGTTAGTGCACGACTGATGACACTGCAGTTAACATGTGGAATAAAACGAAAGCAAGTTGTGTGGCCATTGCATTAAAAAAGAAGGAGAAAAAGAAGCGCAGGTGGATGCAGGAATGGTTTAAAAAAAGAAGAGTACACTCATGAAAATTTGTTAAGTGATCTAAGAATATGTGAGCCAACTGATTTTCGAAACTTTCTGCGACTAGATGGTACATTATTCAATGAACTTTTGATAAAATGAATTTTCTTTCTTTCTCTTTTTCCTTCGTAGCCATACTTGAAAATTCAATGTTCACTTTGCTACTGTGAAGATAGAACTGAGCCAATATTGCGCAGTATTACCCACAGACGAAGCAATATTTACGAGATTGTACAATAAAAATCAAACTCTTTTTGATTGACTCAATATATTGCGCAATCTTTCAATTTGATTTACAGACGATCAATATTATTGTACAATATCAATTATTGTGCAATAGTTGTTGTAGTAGTATTCATTTATTTCAGCCTCGCGGCTAAGAAATTGAACTTGGATTACAGATCTCTAAGTCATTCATCCCTCTATTCATCCATCCATATCCCATGCCACATAAAATGTCTTACTGTCTATGTATATTGATCTATCTAACTGTCCCTCCACTAATTTTGCCTCTCTCTCTCACTTCTTTTGATTATTTCTTTCCTTTTTTTCTCTATACTCCTAAGCCATTCTACTGTTTCTCCCACTCTTTTCTCCTGTGTACTATCTTTTCTATACGTATGTTAATTCTTTCCAACCCTCCACAGTCTTCTGTCAGGTGTTTTAGTCTCCCCGGGTGTCTCTCACATATCCCGCACATACTCTCTTCCTCCTTTCTCCAGTATTTATTCCCTTCTTCCATATTTCCACATCTTGCTCTCGCCATTAGGCTCTGACTGTTTCCTTCTCCTTTCTCCTCTAGATACTTTGGTACCCTAGCTTCATATATATATTTATATCTATCACAGAACTTAGATGCCATTATTTTATTATATTGCCACTGTCCCTGCACTTGTCTATCCTTCTCCTTCAGGGTCTCGATAATTGCCATAGTTTCTTTTCCTTCCTTTCTTTTTTTTCTATTCCCGCTTGACTGTATCCCTTGTCATTTAGGTACTCCGTCCTCTCTTGCTGTTTCTTGTTATCTCCCACATCTTTTCTCTTTCCCTCAGGCATTCTTTCACCAGAACTCTTCCTTCCGATCTTTCCACTCTTTCCTCAAATCTTAATGCTTTCTCTGCTGCTCTGATTCGTATCTTCTCTCTCATTGTTTCCCCCTCTCATGGTTTCCCCCTTCTGTCCAGTTTCAGGCACCATTTGATGTATTTTGTTTGTACCCTCTCCAGTTCCTCCCTTCACTTCCACCCAAATATTTGTGCCCCATACATCATTATCCCTCCTACTAGAACGTCAAATAGAATCATTCTTTTCCTAAATTCATCCCTAAACAATCTTTCACCTATGTCCCACACTTGTCCTAATACCATATTTCCTAGTTTCGCTCTTTCTTTAACATATTGTACAATATATTAACGATAATATTGATCGTCTAGGAGTCGCTTTACAAATGTCCACCGATCCAGAGGTATAGATTCACCCCTAGAACGGATGACCATTACTTTCTATACACCCTGTACACCGGTTAGGATCGCGAGAGTCTCGCTAGGTTCGATAACGTTTTGTTCTTGGTTATTTCAGAGAAAGTAATTGCCGGTGAAGGTTCGCTGACAGGAGAATGCTTAACACGATCATGTTAAGTGGCTCATGTGAATATCTTTATTGCAAACAACACGAAAATACCGTAAGATCGGTCGAAATCCGTGGGATCGGTAAAGGACGTCGATTCTGTTTGTTTGTTGCAGGTGGCAGCCAATCGGTTGCCAGTTACGAGGATCTAAGTTCGAGTAGCTTTAGCTCGGCGAGCAGAGCTTCTTTGGATGCGAGGAGCTCACCGACCCCATCTTATGGTGCTGAAAACATGATGGTCTTTCCCGGTGACAGTAGCGGTTCCATTTGAGAGTATTTGAGGTGCGCAGCTCTGCTACCGAAATGGCTGCGCTGTCTCAGGTAAATTCAGGAGAAGAAACGGCAGCAGAAAATCGCCATCACGCCGCACCGCTATTTCCGAATAACACATATGCTCAACCAACTACAGGACTCGCGGGGAAATCACTGTGCCATTTTCCCGAGGTCGGTCGTTGCGTTTCCCAACTCGATTTTTCACCAGAAAACCAATCTCGCGGAAACGCGGAAAAACCGAGGCATTTATTCGAAACGAGACTTCCGGCGACACTTCTTCTCCGAGCATTTTCTTTTCATAGATTTTTTCCCTGAATCTTCCTTTATAATTTTGCTGAAAAAATTGATTTTTCATTGGGGATGTTTTTGCAGGTAGTTCAGCGACGACGGAATTTTTTTTCGCACATTGCACACCGCTGGTAAAATTATCGTGGTCCGGATTTCTTAATCCATATGTTTCTTTTTAATTTTGTTTTTTTTTTTTATAGAGGCGATGCGATTCTGTGATTCTTTTTACAAATTCACGGTCTGTGAATGCGTTCTACAGGCACGAGACTGATGGTGAAAAATTCTTTTTGTTTCAAACTCGTGATTGGTATAGGTGTAAGAAATGTTCTCGGTGAGATTGCGAAAGATCGAGATCTGCGAAAGAAAGTGTTTCAGCTTCCCGTTTGCCGATTTTTCAATATGTTTGTTGAAAAAGGGAAAAGCCTGGTCGGTTTCACTGATAAATGCTTCGGCGTCTCGTCACGTCGCGACACTTGGGATCGTACAAAAGTCAGTGGCATTGAACTCTCTCTTCTGTCTGGGAATGGTGAACGCCGCGCTAGAGCATCTACCTACACACGGGGTGATAAGATTGCTGAATATTTTTCTTTCCTTTTTCAAAGAACGTTTTATATCGTAAGGAATAATTACGCATGAATAACCGATCGTTTTTAATCGTATCTTCGTATATATTTACGTAGTATTTTGGTAATACCACCGTTGACGAGCGACGAATGTAAAAAGTTAATCTATACTTCCATGGTGATGAAAAGGGAGAGATACAAAAAAAAAATATATAGAAAGAAACAAACAAAGAAGAGGAAGGAAGAAGAAAGAATACAAAGAGCAACACACACTCACACTCACACTCACACATATGCATGTACACGTATACACGATGAGAATAAAACAAAAAAAAGATGAAAAATAATTGCATTTTATACTCTTTAAGCGTGGTCGCGCTTTAATTACGAAGCTTGATAACAAAAAAAAAAAATACGTTCTGTAATCTTTCGATCGATGCATTTCTTCGTTCGCGATACTTTTGTAGCCTTTGTATCCGCGAGGAGATCAGGACGATTACAATTATCGTTCGATTGTCGGTTTAATGACACCGTGCGAGTCGCAGTCATCTCACAAATCTCTGGTTTTCTTTGTTTTTTGAAAAAAAACCAGTCGAACTTTTTCGGCACTAACAACGTCGGCCGAATCTCGAGCCCGAAATCGAATGAAATCGTCGACTTACCGGAGTTTCTATAATGTTTCGTGTATAAATTTCTATCAATACATCCGTATTTTCGAATATTTTTAATCTTCCTATCCTCTTTGAAATCCATGAAATTATATACATATAACGTTGGAATAACAAACACACTATATTTAACGGTTCATTTATGACAATATCGTAAAAATGACTGAATTAATTTAGTTTAAAATCATCATTTCTTTAAAATGAAATTTGAAATTTTGATTCAGACCTCTGTCATAATTATGGGCACATTTATGAGCGACGATTTAATTAGTTTTCTGCGTTCGACAGAGGCTCAAGCGATTTTCTCACCGCACACGGTGTGTAGGGTTCACATTTGTATACTTTCCACTGACTGTCTCACTTGTATTTGAATTTTACACGCGTATAATCTCTAAATAAGTATACCGAGTCTTGCAAGCGAGAAGCTTTAGTGAACAAACGAAATATCGAGTTCGAAACAGATTGTCGAACCGAAATAGCCAGCGTTGCATCGTTGAAATTCTGAGGAATCACCGCGAATAAACGTAGGACTCTAGACACGATTAACGCTGCAGTTGCAAATACAATAATGCTGTTCAATTACCACAATAACGATTTACGGAACGTCAATGGTTAAATGCTTTAACAATTCTCCTGGATTTCATCGGTGCGACTCTGACGATGATCTTTGTTCAGTACAGGTTCACTTTGAGTACTTTCGTGATATAAACGCAACGTTTCTCTTTATTGAAGTGTCGTTAGACTTTGAACGCGTACGTTCCAATTCGAACTGAATGTTTCCTAACGATGGGACAAGACGATTCACCGAATGACTGCCTCTCGTATCGTTCGACGACCAATTTCCTGTGTCGATGCTGCGAAAGGAACTCACGGCGTTTTATAGAAAACGGGTAAAGAGAAAAAGAACGAACAGCGTTGTCGTACGAGAAAGGAAGTATGTACAAGAAAGCGAGGTGACTCGCGAAGTTGGGGTAGAAACGTAGCTGGCCGATGATGCGATTTGATTTCCGTGGATACTCGCTTTTCACAGTAAGCGGTAGACGAAATCTGAGAAATCGTGCTCGTGATCTGCGTCTTCTGGACTCGGAGTAATTAAGTGGGTCAGAATACGGTAGTCCTCGGTTAGTAGACCCATGCTGGAGGTCTGACTAAAACATACTGACTCGCGTGGAGTAGTGGGGAAGCCGAGGGAAGCCGAGGGGACTCGAGGAACTCACGAAAGGCTGAGTAAAGGTAGAAGGGAGCCAAGGGGGCCAGAAGAGACCGAGGAAAGCCGAGGGGAATCCCGGATCGTTTCTCAGAGCCTTTCCCCTACTTGGCGACCGAAGCAATTCGCGTTTGAAACGCAGTAAAGCAGCGCTCGGATTTACTTCCTCGCGACGGCCGAGTTTCGAAGGCTACGCCCCCTCGACTCGGCCGCGCGTCTCGCTCCCCGTGGCGGCCCTAGAACGCGCCTGAGGAGCTCCGAACTAGGACCGCCACGGGGAGCGCGACGCGCGGCCGGGTCAAGGGGGCGTAGCCTTCGAAACTCGGCCGTCACAAGTAAGTAAATCCGAGCACTACAGTAAAGGAATGGGGGAGCCGAGTAAAGTCGTAGAAGCTCGAGGAGAGTCGAAGGGACTCCCAGCCTGCGTTTACTAACAGGGGACTGTTGTCATTCAAGTGAGCGTGCTTTCCGAGCGCTGATACGAGGGGTTGATTTATGAGCGTTGGGGATAGGTCAGTGTACGGAAGGACTGATCGGCGAAGGAACTTTTTTATTCGAACGTATTGTAGTCGCGTAGACATTATATTACCTGAGAATCGCGGAGAAAATGTGGTGCTGTCTATTGGGAGGAATCTGTGCCGTGTTGTTTCACGATCGACATCTTGTTATCCGTTCTGGTGGATCAGGGGAACCGTGGATCGCTCCGATCGTTACTTCGCAATTATGTACGTATATACTTTACATGCCAAGTAATTTTTCTACTTTAACTTGCGAACTTTGGTGAAAACGCAGCTTTTACCAGAAGTCTTTCTATACTGAAACTAAAATTGCAATGTATTAAATTTTCAATTGCACTGCGTTCAGACGGCAAAATAAACCTTGTTTGTTACAAATTGCTATAATATCAAGACTGTAGAATGTGAAACAGTTCAGTTAACAGGCCCAGCCTGCGACACAGAGTACAAATGTAAAGCAGATCCATCATAATCGGGTAACCAGGTGCGATTCGTGTTAGAATGACGGTTTCAGTGCATTGCGGAGCGATGACAAAGCGTGCGGTAGATTCGACGAACTATAAAAGAAGAGGAGAAAAGCGTAGATTAATAGAGAGGCGTTTGTAGAGATTTTAAATTCGCATCCTCCCTTTTACCACGGTTTCGATGAGCTTTCTGTATGTGTGTAGACCGTGTGGCCGGGCGTCGAGCGACAGGGAACGCTTTTTACGAGGATCCCCACGCGGCACGAGATCAGAGAAACGGTAAAAAGCGGTGTATGCATATATTTTTCTACCTTTTACTTTCTAACGTGTCACCGTTAAGGATTCATTTTTATAGGGATTAAAAAAAGAATATAAACGACAAAGTCAGACGAGAAAAAGAGAAAAAATTACGAAGGAAGGACAAGCGAGTTCGCAAGCTCTGATACGCGATGCACACTTTAGCGAATCACACGAGGATAACACTGGTCGATAATATTACAATTTTCTTTTCTCTTTTTTCAAACCATTTTTCATCATTCTTAGTCTTTCAGCGATTTAATTCTGAAGCTCGAGTAAACATAAAATCCTACGGGAATTTTTCCTGTTGCACATTATTCACGTGACTTTCACGATTCACGCAGAAATAATTTTTGAAGCTAAAAATTTGGCTATTTCTTGTGAAATTGAATTTCTGAAGAGTCGCGGACTATTTTTGAGACAGAATCTGTGTTGACCAGTGCGATCATTCTTTCTGGTAGTTACTTTGCGATCCAGTCGCAGACGTTTTTCATTGCGGTTCCATTCGGAAGACTTTTCGATCGCGCGGACATCGAACCCCTTGCGCTTGTAATTTTTCAATCGTCAACCCTAAAAAATCGAACGGTATACCTACCGATCCTAAAATCACGCCTACTACTATTTATTTCTATAGACTACAAGTTTTGTTATTAAGTTCGCCTAATCCTTACAGCAAAAAATCATGAAAATATTCAATCGCGAATTAAAAGCGAATATAACGCATCGAATCATTTCATTTCGAAAGAGTGAGCACAAAATTAAAGTGGCAGGATCAAAATATGTTAATCCTTCGGCTGTGATCTGTGTCGAAATCATTCGGTGAACTTTACTTTACCGGACTCAAAATTTGTGCCTTTCTCCTATAAATAATGTATTATTTGGTATGTAATCCGGTAGATTTCGATCCTGTGGGATCAATGGTTCAGGAGTTATGTTTGCTTAAAGTTGAGAAATGTGCAGTGTTTTTGACAGGTAACGGCGCCGCCATATTGGTTTGTAATATTGGGGCCCTTGCCGTCCCCTCCGACCTAACTACCAATCAACTAATTAACTATCCTGGTCGATAAGCGGCGTGTGACCGTCACTACAAACCAATATGGCAGCGCACTTATCTGTCAAAAACACTGCAGATTGCTCAACTTTAAGCAAGCATAACTCTTGAACTATTGATCCTACAGGATCGAACCTTCGATCTGCAGTCGCCCGGGTACAAATCTACTGAATTACATACCAAATACATCATAATTTATAGGAAAAAGACACAAATTTTGAGTCCGGTAAAGTAAAGAGCAGCCAAATCATTTTTTTACGAGAGTCTCAGTTGTTTTCGATCTGAATATAGACGTTTACGATGTGGTAGTTGATAATGAGTTTCTTTCGTAATTACAAGTACAAAGGGTAAATTGTCTATCTTTGTCAATCGCTTTTCGACTGTAAGAAAATTATGCGTTTCACGATGTAATTGCTTGGGATTCGGAAAACCAGGAACGGTTCGTCGAAGTTCGCGTGCGAACATCCCTCGGTTGGAATCGTTTTTTTTTTTTTAATTATGTTTAACCTTAAACCTAAGAAGTGCCAAGAATTGTAATATTTTCATTTTTACAGAAATACAGAGGAAATTTTATAAAATGCTCTTACTTGGCGACTGAAAATCATGAGCACAACTGCGAGCGACCAGGAATTGCAACAACAAATTCTTTCTCGCAATTCTGTAACACTAGAGTCATTTTCATGCTACGTATATGTTCGAAATTCTTCAGAAAGTATAATCAAATATTCAAAATCCTCTTCGATTGTGTCATGGTTCTCAGGAAACTTTATACAACGTTACGAGATAAGCAACTTAATATTCTTTCGTGTTAGCAAATCGTTGTTAACAGATTTTCGACGCTGCGCGAATTAGCATTGCGAGAAGTGCAGCAAAGCCGTTCGAGTAGTTCAGTTCTAACAGCGTTGCGAACGATTACTATTAATTGATCAGGCTCGAGAGACCCATAGTCTTTGTATCAGCGATAAAAATGGCTTTTTGCAGTGTCAACGAATGACGTGCGTGGTTTTCGAATGCGCTGAAACAGGATGGACAACGACGAGAATCAAAATTGCAAATCTTTTTTTCTGGTGGATCGTTTCCTTGATTTATACGAAATAAAATGATATTATGTTGTAAAGAAAGAAATGCAGGATGTTTGTTCCTTTGTTTTAATTGCAATTTCATACCAATAAATATTCATCTTAATTTAATGAGTTATAACTCATTTTGAAGCTTCTTTTACGCTCTGTTTAATTATACTTTTCATATTTAATCTTATTCAAATTTTTATTAAATTCTATTTTATTGCAGGATGTCAAAACGCGATTTTCGCATTATTTTTTCTACGAGTTCAAACTATTACCTTCGCCCCATACTTCGTTGATATTTACAAACTCAAAACTCACACTCATAGAAAAAAATAATGCGAAAATCGCATTTTGACATCCTGGAATAAAAGCCAAATAATTTAATAAAAATTTGAATACAATTAACCCGGTGTTGGTAAGGTGGGAAAATGTATCGTAAGTGGTAAGGTATGGTCTCACAGACCCCAGGAAAAAATATATTGTATTATAGAAATAAATACCTTTTTCATAAATATAAGATTAGGTATTGCTTAAGAGGCTTGTAATTTATCAGAGTAAAAACGCAGATCCACGAAATTAAATTTTTATTATTCAAAAATACTTAACAACTGTCACGCGTTGTTACAATGTTACAATCAATCTAAAATCCCTGGGGTCTGTGAGACCCCACCTAACTAACGCCGGGTTAAAAATCAAAAGTATAATGAAATAGAGCGTAAAACAAGCTTTAAAATGACATGTACCTCATTAAATTAAGGTAAATATTCGTTCGTATAAAATTGCAATTAAAACAAAGGGACAAAAATCCTGCATCTCTTTCTTCACAACCTAATATTTACGTTTGCGTACACAGGTGCCGGACTTTGCAATTTCCTTGTACAGGGTGAGCCACAATATTCACAATTCCAAATTTTATTTTACGAAGAAACGTGGAAAATGGATGTTCAATATATTTTCAATTTTCTCGTGACTGACCCTGCATTATTGATTTCTCGCCTGAATAAATTCGATTTCGAACGCTATACCTTATGTAAAAACTGCGTGACACACAATCATGCTCGATATTCGCAAAAGTCAGCCTCGAACTGGCGAACCTAACTGGCGAGGTATAATATCAGGAAGAAGGGGATGCAAATTCGAACTGCGACGTCTTCGAGCCAACGCAAGATTATTTGTGTCTGGGATCGTTCGTGGTTTGTAACCATACTTTCCTCGCCTAATTGTAAGCGCATGATTCGTATGATCGAGGCTGGATGAGTTTACATTTAATTTGGCAATCTCGAATGAGTGAGTGAGTGAGTGAGTGAGCGAGAGAGAGAGAGAGAGAGAGAGAGAGAGAGAGAGAGAGAGAGAGAGAGAGAGAGAGAGAGAGCACTGGAACTTGCAATTAGTTTGTTCGACGAACTGATTTGTATCGAAATGATGAAAGAAGATGATTGTTTTATATGATACTAAGGCTGAACAGGGTTGTCGTATGCTTGGACTTGTTTGTCTGTTCGTTTCCTGTTTGATTTCATCATAGCTTTTGAGTGCTCGTTCAATTTCAGATGCGAACTTTATTTTCGATACGGATTAAAAAGCATTTACTACTGTCAAGCGTCTCGTTTTCTTTATTTCAACGGTTGGCCCGTACGATTATTATCGATAATCGTGCGGCGGACAAATTAACGCGAGACGAAGGACAGTTTTTCACAGGGAACGTGTGGATAAACGCTAGAGAAAAGGTAACCCGACGTCGCATTTATAGGCGTTTACAATTTTGTCGATATCGGTGATTAACTTTTGTATGTATACCTATTTATATATGCACGTTAATAATTACTTTTTTCATACATTGATACCGAGTATAATGCCGTTTGATACGAAAAGGGCGTGATAAATATACGATTACAAGAAAGCATTCACGTATTTTTCGTCACGATTTTTTTGTTGGCGTTTCTCTGTTTTTAGACGATTAGAAATGATAGTCTGACCCACTAAGGATTGACACGCTATAGTGATTACTTAACACCGAGAATTAATGCTATAGCGATTGCTTAATACCAGACATTTGTTCGCAGAAGCTTAGAAGTTTTACATTACTTTTATTTTTAATAAATACAAATGTTTTAAAACTCGTGGTGCATCGTTTCATTACTATAGTATAGCAGAACGCAGGTGTCGCGAGTGGCAGAAAATGAATCAGGTACGTCAAGAAAACTTATTATTAATTAATTACTAGACTGCGGATTCATTCACTTACTCATCTCCGTCGTGAGCGTGTGAAAACCGTAGTTGTAGCAGTTGCAAATGCGTAAATCGATCTCCACGGAGTAGAATAAGCTGGGTTGCACTAGCCAAAAAAAATGTCAAATGTTTGACGCAACGAAATAATTAATTCAAGTAGCCGAGTATGCCATTTTCCGGGGGATGAACGGAGAGTGCATTCTCCTCGTGCCCGGATTTCTGGGACGAGGACGTGATCGACCTCGAAATCTCGAGGTAACGGGGTGATCTTGCGCGTCACCGGTGAGTGCAGATAATTCGATCTCCTATCGATTTGGGTTTCAACAAAATCTCACCTATTCACCACCCCCATTCATTCTTTACTACCTTTAATACCACACTTGATACATCACAATACACGCGACTATACCATTACTGAACGTCATATAAAATTATCAAAACAAGTTTGCAACAATTCGCAGGTGAGACCTGAAATCTTCACTATAACCATGAAGTTTAACAATTACACCTTACTGAAGATGATACAAAATTGTGGGTGTCAACACAAGATTGCAACAATTCGCAGGTAACACATCAAAATCTACACCATAACCATGAAGGTTAACAATTATACCTCACTGAAGATCACATAAAATTGTGGATATGAACACAAAGTTGCAACAATTCGCAAGAGAGACATGAAATCTACATTATAACCATGAAGTTTAACAATTACACCTTACTGAAGATGATATAAAATTGTGGATATCAACACAAGGTTGCAACAATTCGCCGGAGAGATATAAAAATGTCCACTACATGCAGCTTAACAATTACACTTTACTGAAGATAACATAAAATTGTGGATATCAAGTCAAGGCTGCGACAATTCGCAGGTGAAAGATGAAATCTACACTGTAGATGAAGTTTAATAATTACACATTACTGAAGATGATATAAAATTGTGGGTATCAACACAAGTTTGCAACAATTCCCAGGTGAAGCATGATATCTACACTATAACCATGAAGCTTATCAGTTACACCTTGCTGAAGATGATATAAAATTGTGGGTATCAACACAAGGTTGCAACAATTAGCAGGTGAGACATGAAAATCTTCACTATAACCATGAAGTTTAACAATTACATCTACTGAAGATGATATAAAATGGTGGGTATCGACAGGAGGGATGAAAGCAGCATCGCAAAGGTGAGATAAGCTGGTGATAAGGGGATGATAGAGGGCGAGGGTTGCGGCAAATGATAGGATCGTGCGATGGAAACTGTGGTTTCGAGCGAGGGTTGTTTTCGAGTTTAGTCGAACCGGAATCCATCGAGCAGTAGCAGCTACGTCGGCAGTTGCACGACAATTGGCAATCGGTCGAAAATAATAGGCACGCGGGCCGGTGGGGACACGGCTTTTGGCTTGGCTCGGGTCTCGGGCCAGGCTGCAGCGGCCTGCAACGGGGATGAAAACGGCGTGAGGTCAGAAGAAAGAGGAACGGGCGTGCTTATCGTGCATCGTCTCCAGCTACCTCGAAACGCTTCTAACACGGCAAGCTAAGCCGT
The DNA here is from genome assembly GCF_051020765.1 of Lasioglossum baleicum. Classification (NCBI taxonomy): domain Eukaryota; kingdom Metazoa; phylum Arthropoda; class Insecta; order Hymenoptera; family Halictidae; genus Lasioglossum; species Lasioglossum baleicum. The sequence goes on along the minus strand of NC_134939.1, from coordinate 4,472,659 downwards.
AGCCGTGTCCCTCCAACCGGGTCCGTACTTCTCGACGTGCCTCGGCCAAGAGTACCTCAGCTGACGTTCGCAAAAACACCAACCCGCGACGTGTGTCATCGTGCACAGCCTGCCAGCCAGGCCTCGTCCACAGGATCTAGACGTTTCTCCTAATTTCGTTTCCCTATGCATCAATGCCTTCCTCTTTAATCCCTGTCGCGAGGAGCTCGGTCACGATCAGAGTTGTACTATTTTAAATATACATCGTAGTTCAATTACGTAATTTAATTACATTGCATTTCATATACACAGTATTTTAATTACATTGTAATCGCATTACATAATTCGAGCCTTTCAACTGCTTTCAAAATCCACAAAAATTTCAGGGAACTTTTTTTTCACGATGAAAAATCATGAGACAGTCTCCAAAATATGACGCTTTCAATACTGAACGATTTTTAAAATTAAGTCTTACATTTAGGTGCTGAGAAAAAATTCCCGAAGCCAAATATTGTCTGAGCGCAATCCCTTAAGGGATTTTAACGCACGAGGAATTAGGAAAATTATTTACTGAAGTTGAAAAATTAATTTTTTTCTAATTCCTCGTGCGTTAAAATCCTTTAAGGGGTTGCACTCGAACAATAGTCAGCTTGAAGAATTTTTTTAAGACTTAATTAAGAACACACAATTTCCCAAATGCAGCGAATAAGGCACAAAATGGTGACTTGAATTTCAAGTTCGTAACGAGTGCAACGAGAGTGCAACGAGAGTGCAAGATTCTTCAGAGGTATTTTTAGTAAGCCAGCAAAAAATCTGTTTTGTCTTATAAATAGACGGCCGGGTACTTAACGGGTGAAGCGCGTCGTGTTGCTAGTTCGACGTATTGATCTCTTATGCAATTCATTCTGTTTTGAGGTTCGTGCCGATTCGTTCTTCTAATTACGTGCTGCTTGAGTACCGACTGCGACGTAATTAATAAATGAAGTACTTCTCGCGCAGCTTCTTAGTGGTCGGTTAATATCGTGGTCCGATTTCATTTCGGCCGTGTGTGGTCCTGTAAATCTGTTCTTCTCGAACCTCGTCCCTTCATTAATACCGACGACGTTTCTACCACAAACGTGTCAACTGTGCCATGATCTCATTCGAATCCTCTCAAACCGCGAATCCCTCTTAATTCTCTGTTCTTTCAATTTTAGTCATTCGGTCTTAGAAGATTTATCAGTTTACTTTAAAGCGAGATTTTATAGGAACTTTCAATTGTGTTTAACATAAAATCGAGACACCCGATCGTTGAGTGACGTCACAGAGTCTTTGACGTAAATGCTTCGTTGCTGGTGATCGAAGAGAAGCTGACAACACTTCGGCCACTTGAGACGAGTTCGATTTCTTAAACGTTACCCCCGCGCCCTTTCTTTACCGCGTCAAATATAGATCTTTCAATTCGATAATACGATGATCCTGCTCCGATAATCTCTTTTTGTTATCTGGGGGACCTTAACCTAGTACCGGAAAGAAATCTGACAGTGCAGGGACTCGGTGTTCCTACCGAAAAAGGGGGTGGAAATTGCTGTCCTTTCATGTCAAATATAATCATTTTTGCACCACTATTTTTTCCTTCTTATTTTTCATTGTGACAATCGTAGTATTATTTTGAGGGGACCAGTGGTCCTCGAAAATGTAAGGGGGTTGTCCACAACGCCGAGCAACCCCCAGTTCCTAAGGAATCGATCTCGAACAGAAAACTGCATATTATCGAAAGAAGCGACGACAGGCGGAACACTATTCAGTTCTGGAAATACCGCAGACATCATCCTCGTATTGGGGGGGACTCGTGGTAACGAACCATCGAGAGCAGCTTCTTTTTACCTCGACAATCAGGTCATTGGGCCTGTAACACCACTGGGAATAGCAGAATGCCGCGAACCACTCGAACCGCTCCTTCAGCAATCCATTTCTCGGCTCTTTCCTTTCTAACGGCAGCCAGCCGCAGTATCGACGTCAGTACTACGAAAAATGACGTCATCAGACGCATGGAAATATATCAGGTCATCCGATAAGCGATTTCAACGGTTTTTTCCCCCTTTTGTTCTACTGGAACTGACCAATCCTCGAGTAAACTGTACCTGAAAATTTTCTTCGCACAGTCGTCTTCTTCGTCTTTCCAGAATAAATTTAATATTTTGTTCCAGGATCTCTCAAATTAACCATATTTTGAAAATTGCGCGAGTTAGATTGGCAATTTTGAAAAGAAAAGATTTTTAATGATTTGTATCTATACTTGGATTCTCGAGGAGGAAAATGGAGCTGCGTTGTACACCGTCTGGATGCATCGAAGCTGTTTTTCATTTGAGAGAATTCTTTTCGGAACAGTGAAAATAATTTTTTATTAACAGTGGTTCAAGTGGAATTAAAGAAAGAATGTACATTATCCGTGGAACAGTGTCTAAATGTTTCTACAATTATAATTCCGATGGTTTGTCCTCCGATGGAGTCGTCGCGTCACCGTATCAAGCACTCGACAATTAGAAAGGCATTGTTGCAACGTGCTTTTCAAAGAGACTGGTCGATACTACGACTTAGAATCAGTGAAGGGAAAAGGAATTCGTTCTTATCATTCTCAAGGTAATGCCACCGAGGTCAAGGTAAAAGTAAATACATTCACCCTGAGGGCGTATTACTAGATTAGCTTCCCACAATCTCTGTTAATGCGCCTTCGAGACTCGATGTCAAGGATTTTTAAAGTAAAACGATTCCTCTTGGCTAAATTCTCGGAACATTAGTAATTTTAACAAATTTTCAATTAGTTAGGACATCTAACTTTTAGTTAGTTGCTAGGGGCGAGTATAGGTCGAATCTACGCGGTGTCATCCGACGGTTCTACGTAAATTATCAAGAAGGTTCAAGGGTGGTAATGTTATTAATTGTGCCGGTACTAATGAGAGCGTCCGTGGCTTCTTTCTCACGTGTCACGTGGTAAAGGAGTGTCGTTTCATGAAAAAAACACTGATTTTCAGTTATCCTCGACCGCTTCTGTATTAATGATATTTATCCGCGTCATATCTTTAACGAGGCCAGTTAATTCCGGTAACGAATACCGTCAAATTCAGAACAGAAACAAAACTGTCACCAATGAAACCGGTCGATTTTTCAAAACCCAAATATACCATAAAAAATACCATAATTGTCTTTCATCAATTTCATTTTTCTTAGAATTGAGAAATGCAGATTTGGAGTTAAATCTTGAGTACTAAATTGTGAGCTAATTGGTAGAAGTAGTCACGTCAGTTTTGTTAAGGTAGAAGGGTTGACAAAACGGACAATAATAATTAACTCTTGTTACATGCTCGTGTTCATTGCCTCGCAGTTTACCACTTTTCATCCCTGTCGGCTGACACCGTCATTGTTCGACAGTGTTAGAAAGCACCCTCTTGTCACATAGTGTCCCTCGTGGCTACACTTTCCTCCCTTTTTGCGGTACGCGGCCACGTGTTCGTGGAACCGCACACATGTGATTTAGGGAAGCTGCACGCGTACGAATCGATGGGTGCATATACCGGATGACTGTAATCCGAACTACCGTGAAAAAATATTTTATCCTCCAGAGCAACCGAATCACACCGACAAAATAAAAAAGTAGAATGTGGTAAAATATAGACTACAATATACAGTACAGATCAGAGTATATTGAATCATGTGTGATTAGCCTAATACCTAATTCAGAAGAATGGTCTCAAAAAAATCCCAAAAACAAGGAGCCATTGTAGGATATTTTGGGTTCAAAATAAAAAAAAATGGATGTAGCATGAAATATGGAGTAGAATAATACAGTACAGATCAGAGTATAATGAATCACGTGATCAGCCTAATTCTTAATTCAGAAAAATCTTCGCAAGAAAATTCAAAAAATAAAGAGCCATTGTACAATATTTTGAGTTCAAAATAAAAAAAGTAGGATGTAGTGTAAAATACACAGAATATACAATACAGATCAGAGTATAATGAATCACGTGATTAGCCTAATTCCTAATTCAGAAAAATTATCAAGAAAATCCCAAAAATAAGGAGCCGTTGTAGAATATTTTGGGTTCAAAATAAAAAAGTAGGATGTAGCGTAAAATATAGAGTAAAATATAGAGTAGAATATACAGTACAGATCAGAGATTATATGTATTGAATCACGTGATTACCCTAATTCCTAATTCAGAGAAATGGTTGCAGAAAATCCCAAAAATAAGGAGCCATTGTAGAATATATTGGGTTCAAAATAAAAAAAGGTAGAATGTAGCGTAAAATACATAGAATATACAGTACAGATCAGAGTATATTGAATCACGTGATTATAGCCTAATTCCTAATTCAGAAAAATGGTCGCAAGAAAATTCCAAAAGTAAGAAGCCATTATAGAATATTTCGAGTTCCATTTTGAAAGGTCTTGTTGCCCCTAAAGCCGTGCCAGCGTATACCTGGAACACCCTGTATAGGTTCTCGAAGAGCGGCCACTTCAGGATGCACGAGCACCGCGTGAACACGTAGCATTCTATTCGCGGCACAATTTTCGAGGATCGATATATCGAGCGGCGTGTCCCGTCGGTCGACAACGATGTCTTCAAATAGCACGGTAGTTAACGTCTCTGAGAGTCACCCTCAAGAAGGGTGGCGCGAGAGCGAGAGGAGACACTGCAGGATTCTTTCTTTTCCTCCTCGGTTCTTTCGTTTCCTCTTGCTCGTCATCGGTGACGTTTCTCTCTCATTCTTCCTTCCAACCCCTAGCCGCGACGCCGGCTATTGCCATAATCTATCCCCCCAGGTGGAGATCGTTTCACCATTCCAATGCACCGTGATTGCATGGGCTCTGAAGTCGAGGGTTGTAAGTAGCAAAACGACCGCTAAATACTTCGTATTTGCATCGATGATGGTCCGCGGGCTCCGGAGTTGCGGAGAATCATGGAATCAACCCTGGGAAAATGAAAATTCTCCAATAACATCACCTTCTTCGCGTTACATTTTCAAATGTCACTCAATTTGGTCGTCATTAGTCTCATTAATCTAATGAATTGCCCACGATCTCTTACCCAAGGTCAAATTCTATCAACCCGCTACCCTCAACTTTACCAAACGCTCGAATAAATTACGAATCATATTTTCGCATAGATCACACATAATAAATGCAAATAAATTCTTCGCGGAATGATGACACTCGGCGTTAACCGCATCGGACCGGTTCTCACGTACCTGCCCCGTTCTCTTTCTTTTCTTCTTTCCGCTAATGATAGCGGTTGAACCACGGGAGAATTAGTTTTCAGCTGCTTCAAGATTTCAGTCGCGAAGATCAAAGGGACCTACTGGTACACTCGCCTTGATGTTTTGTTCGTTGTTACTCGTTACCGCGTACCCTCCCTGGAGGGTTGCAACGTTGCAACGAGCACCACACGTGTCCGGTGCAACGTGCACCCGACATGACGTAGAGAATTAATTCGACGGCTTCATTCACGCTATCATTCTCCTGTGAGGAAAACTAGCCTACTTACCTCCGCTGAAAAGACCACGACTCGTCGCACAGTGGGGTGTTTGGCCGAAAAGCCGGAAAAATGAAGATCATTTTGATTTTCCAAATGTTAAAATGCATTTTTTAATTCAACGATCTACTACGTTATGACTAGACCGCGGATCTTTATGTAAAATAAAAATGTTTTGCAACGATTCTGGGCAGCAGGAGTTAAATAAGAATATTCTTAGATTTTTCTAATCTTTTGCTGTCTTATATATTTCAAACAGCTAAAATTTCTTGATAAACGCATCAAAATCCGCAGTCTAGTTATGACCATGTCAATGTCAAAAATGTCAATAACAACAAACAAACAATCTGCAGACGAATACAACACCCTGATACAAAGTTCCTCGACGATGTCCTCCACGTTGACCTCGAAAAATCCACCCAGCTACAATTTCTCGCAGCGTCCCTAACAAATCCGCCGATCCCACCCCTAATCAACAGCCAACCAACCAAATAGAAGAAGTTGCCCACGTGCAAGGTGTCTCTCTAGCCCGGTTATTCTTCCTAGCCTTGATCGTCGCAATTAGCGTGTGTCCGAAGTGGTGGATTACGCCAGCAGCATGAAGATGCCGCATTGGGGGGTGAGTGAGTAGCTATAGTAGTTATAGTGGGCACCGTGTACGAACCCGGAGGGATTACCACCACCATTTTTCCTCGACGACGACGACCACGACGTTCCTCCGCGATACTCTCGACCCTTTCCCAAACCTGTCTTCGTGTACGTCACGAGCGTGAGTTACCCCTTCTATATCCCATTCTTCTTCCCTCTGTATCGAGTTAAGAGGGTAGAAGGGGTTGGGAAGAGGAAGAGGAACGCCGAGGGGGTATATCGATGCTGGACCACCACCTCTATCGCCACCACCACCGCTACCAACTTTGCCACCACCTCCACCTCTCTCTCTACCTCTCTACATCGGCGACGATGAGGATTCTGCAGCTTCGGCAAAGTCGTTTGAAGAAGTCAGTCGACGGTCGTACGTCCTCGCGATTCGGGGAATAACGATCTAGAAGAGAGAGAGAGAGATAGATAGAAAGAGGGTTCGGAAAGGTTCGAGGGTTACCTGGAACCCTTTTCTCACTGCTGAAGAACAAGTGAAGAGAACTTGTCGAGCTCTTTTTCTACGGTCTTTCTCCTCCCCGTATCGTCTTCTTGTTGTCTGGTGGTCTCTCTATTGGTGATCGTCTAGGTGCATCGTTCCTCCACTTCTGGTACCAAGAACATGCATTGAGAGACATTCAAGAATGTCGATGGACGAGGCGCATGGGGCCGGCATGGTCTCCGCAATCTTATCCTCGGGTGTTCTCCTTCTGCTTCTTATGGGACGTACGGCGGACGCTCAGTAAGAATTCTTAAAGAGAGAATCATGATTTTCGCCTTTGCGACTCGATGACCGAGGCTTCGGCCATCTTAGATCCACACGGAACTCGTCGTGCTTGGATTTATCGTGCTGTGCGGTCCGCACTTCTCTACCGTGCGTTCGGTTTTCAAGTTTCATTTCGGAGTCATTTCTGTTCTATAATGATTAGCTGAAGGAGGCTTGATAGAGGAAAAGCTTTATTTTTGGCATTAAACATTGAAGTTAATGTTGAGGATATCTTCTGAGGTATATTTATGTTTACTTTTAATTATAACGTAGGGAAAGTTAATTGGAAAAAGATCTTTACAGTATTTTTGATAAAAATTAAATTGAATCAAAAAGTTCAATGTACATTGAATCGAGTCCTGTCCACAAAATGGAATCACCACGATTTCCAAATGTTCTCATAATTTCACCAAGATGTAAACATAAGAACTAACAACATTCAACTAAGTTCTATACACTAACTACCAATAGAAGCGTAGATAACAATAGTTTCCACGAAATCACCCAGAAACAGTGAAGATCGAAGTGTGGTAATCCAGAAATCAAAATGGTGGCCGCGACGTGCCAGTGTTTCTGTTAAAGGAATATCACAGTGAGAATTTTCTTGTTAAAGTGCAGTGTATTAATCGTGACGAAGTTCTCTCTGTTAAAGTTCTGTTTCAAGTTTGATGTTCGTCACGTAAATTGCTATTGTTCTTCGCATAAACGTCGCGGAGATGTGTCGTTCTCGGTGAGTTTCCGAGAAGAATCAACGAGCTGTGACAAAGGAGAGCTACGTTTTGTTAGATGAGCTACCGTTCCGGACTTTTGTGATTTCAATAGTGACTGGATGTATTATGTGATTCGTGGGTGGTGCGTTATTTGAGCAGAATGAAACACGCACAGTGACACTCCTTTTTTGTCTTTTTGCCTTGACGAGAATGAGTTGCACGATGAAAACTGTGGTTGTCGTTGTTCCTTATGATACAGCTTTAATATTGAGAAAGGAACATTTTCTAATTCCTAATTAATTTTGTATAAAAATGACGACTGCAAAAGTCCATAGTAAAGACTGTAACAATGTGTTTCTAGATTCTAGAGTTGGAACTCTTCGTGTAAAACGAGTTAAATAAATGATTGTAAATATCTAACCGTAGTTGACAAATTTTCCAAGAGACTATATTAAAATTGCATTCAATATTCATGGTTATTGTATTTTAATACTTCTTAAACTTTAAATCTTTACGAGCTACAAACGCATAAAGATTTCCAGTCTGTTCGCAAGGATTTTCTTTAGTTTAAAATTGTTGTACGATAAGGTGCGTCAAGGAGCAATGTGCAATTTTAGGAGGAGCTTGGAGTTCTATGATCTCCTGCCAGAAGACCCTAAGCTCTACGACAAAATGCGGCCGCCGAAGAAAGATGGACAGGCAACCGTCGTCTACTTTCATGTTACCGTAATGGGTCTCGATTCTATTGACGAGACTTCAATGGTACTAACGTTTTACAAAAATATCCAGCATCTAGACTCGTTAAAATTAGAACGATTAGAACCCAATCTAGAAACACTTTATCTTTACCGTTTCATTGCTTGCGAGTAGCGAAAAATTTAGATCAGTCAACAAACTCGTAATTTATACAGAAAGCAACCGATCGTAAAATTACCGTGACACGTTTTCCGTAGACTTATGCAGCCGATATATTTTTCGCTCAAACCTGGAAGGACAACAGATTGCGATTGCCAGAAAACATGACGTCTGAATATAGGTATGTTTCATGAACTAGAACGTGAAGAATCGTTTTTATTTAAACTTGATCGGAGGAAGATTATTGTGAACTGTGACTAGATTACTAGAAGTGGACTGGTTGAAGAACATGTGGCGGCCTGACTCGTTCTTCAAGAACGCTAAATCCGTGACCTTCCAGACGATGACCATTCCTAATCACTACTTGTGGCTGTACAAAGACAAGACTATTTTATACATGGTCAAGTAAGAGTTCCTTCATTAACCGTTCCTTTCGTTACTCTTTTGAAATATTCGAGAAACAATCAACGAGCTTATAAACATTTCTGTTAAACACAAATATGTATTTTCCATGTTTCAGACTAACACTGAAACTGTCCTGCGCCATGAACTTCCTGATCTATCCCCACGACACGCAGGAGTGCAAGCTGCAGATGGAAAGCTGTGAGTTCTCATAAATATTTTTCATAAATCCCCAGCATTTTTATCATTTTTGCGCAGTAACCATCGCTTGGCACATTCTTGTTATTTTTATAAAGTAGTGTAAAAGCACTTTTACAAGGGAAGAACCCCAAGTGTCCGACTTCGATTTTGATAATCTTTTGTGAGATGATGGTATATGGATCCCTATTTCCCTAATGATGTCTGCAAAATATTAGGTGTAGTTAGTCAATGGTTTTAAAGATATAAACAATTGATCTTTCACCCAATTTGCTTACACGGCTAATGGAACTTGGAAAACTACAGCTGAAAGGTATGAAACTTTAATTGTTTATATCTTTAAAACTATTGAGTAACTACACCTAATATTTTGCATACGTAATTAGGGATCCATATACCATTACCTCACAAAAAATTATCAAGTTAGTGCCGTGTATTAGGATGTCCCAAAAGTTTCTTTCACTACGTGCACATTCCTGTCTTCTGTTCATTAATGTTTTATTATTCCTTAAGCTTCCCCTTTCTTAATTAACCATGCTATTGGTTTTCTTAAAAACTACTCTGAATCTGCACTGAGCACATTCATTGAGAACGATACGAGCTTTCGGGACAACCTAATATTCTCAAGAAAGAGTGTGTCTGATAAATTGCAAACGAAGGTTGAGTCTCGGAACGTCGAATTTCACGTCGCGTCCCACTGTCAACCTAACAATGTTCGTTTCCGACCCGCTGACTACGATTGAATGTCAATCGTGTCCCCTCGGATTGAAAAGTCGATGAAGCGGTCGCTCGCATGAATGTCCCTGGTTCGGTGGTGGTTCCCCGGGAAAAGCGGGATCTTTAGAATCCTCTAGGCAATTTTACGAAGGACAAAATAACTCGGTCAACAGTGTCGCACACGACGGACGAGATGATCTTCCAGTGGGATCCTGATGTGCCACTCGTCGTCGATGAGAACATCGAGCTGCCGCAGCTGCAACTGGTTAAGAATTACACGGCCGACTGCACGCAGGTCTATTCGACTGGTGAGTCACTAAAGAGAGTCACTTTGTTCCCACCCTTAATTAATTGAATCTGCGAGCGAACCCATTCGCGAATCGTTTCGCGCCCGAACGATTCCCGAAACGATACAACGGTGACGCAAACAACGTGCTTAATTCGCCGAGACTCTAATTCAGGACTTCACTAAAGCTCGCGCGACGGTTGTGATGAATAGAGTCTACAGAAACTCCGAACAGGGTCGATGCCAATAATTAGACGAAATTAACCCCTTGCCGTATTTTAACGAGCCAGACTCGTCATAAAGATTTGAACAAAGTCTAACAAATATAAATGTTATGTGTTTCTTTTTAGATGAAATAAAATTTAGCATTCAATTAAGCATTAAGATAAATGTAGCCATGCAAAGAATATTTTTCATTTCCCTTCTTCTCGACATGTTTGGAGATAAAGACGTTTGAAGGGAGTCTTCCCGGAGTTTCTCCTGGATTGCAAGGGTGCGGGATTCGCCTTCTCATTTCTCGATAATACAAACACGGGGTCTTTTAGTAGTGAAAAACGCTAGGTAAAAGATCGATCTAGGGCGCTATCTCCCTCAGAAGTCCTATTTCTTCGTTTACGAGGCGTAATTTGCATTATTTGGCAGCACACTATAATTTGCATTGTTCGAAAGCATACAACTGCGCATGTAGCCATGAAAATAGCTGCCGAATAATGCAAATTACGCCTCGTAAACGAAAAAATATAACTTTTCACGGAGATAGCGCCCTAGATCGATCTTTTATCTAGCGTTTTGTCACTACTGAAAAACCCCGTGTATGCAATCCTGGAAAAAGGAGTCTACCCCTTTAATCACTGCAACCGTAAAGAAAATAGTACGTCAAGGGGTTCCGTTCGAGGATGATGAACCCTTGTGTTAAGGGATGCTGTGATTTGTTTATTATTTTGCAGGTAATTTCACCTGCCTCGAGGTCATCTTTGTTCTCAAACGTAGGCTTGGCTATTACTTGTTTCACACCTACGTTCCTACTTGCTTGATCGTCATCATGTCGGTGAGTGAATACGCGTCTTGTATTCTTCTTCTTTCAGAAACGTTGTGATACGTTCAGATACATCTTTGTGTCTTCGAGATGAATTGAATCCATGTTTTTCTGTGCAGTGGGTCTCCTTTTGGATAAAACCAGAAGCAGCACCAGCAAGAGTGACGCTAGGTGTCACTTCATTGCTAACCCTTTCGACACAACACGCGAAAAGTCAAGCGTCCCTGCCTCCAGTGTCATACTTGAAGGCAGTGGACGCGTTTATGTCTGTCTGCACGATATTCGTGTTCATGGCATTGATGGAGTATTGTCTGGTGAACATCGTTCTTGGAGATTCAGATGCTCCAGCTGCGAAACCACCGCCTCCACCTCCACCTCCTACTTGCGGTGGTCCGGATACTGCGAAATTGGATAAAATATTCGATATCGCCACCAAGGTAACGCTTAGATGAAGATTATTGTATCGAACAGACACCTTCTGTGTCCCGGAGACAAACTTTCAGCAATACTCCAATTTTCTCAATGTTTATCTTCTTCGGTAAAATGTTTCTTGTGGACGTAGCTAAAGAAAATGGTTTTTATCTCCAACAATGTCGTAGAAGGGAAAGAAAATTTATATTTTTCGTATGGCTACATTTATTTGAATGCTTAAATATTGATCGCAAACGAATCAAATGTCATTTCACCTAGAAAGTAACGCGCAACATTCATATTTGTTAGACCTTGTTTAAGTCTTCATCACGAAGGGGAAAGAAAATTTATATTTTTGGTATGGCTACATTTATTTGAATGCTAAAATATTGATTGAAAACAAATGAAATTTTATTTCACCTAAAAAGAAGCGCGCAACGTTCATATTTGTTAGACCTTGTTAAAGTCTTCATCACGAAGGGGAAAGAAAATTTATATTTGTTTCTATGGCTACATTTATTTGAATGCTTAAATATTGATCGCAAACGAATCAAATGTCATTTCACCTAGAAAGTAACGCGCAACATTCATATTTGTTAGAGCTTGTTAAAGTCTTCATCACGAAGGGGAAAGAAAATTTATATTTTTGGTATGGCTACATTTATTTGAATGCTAAAATATTGACTGAATACAAATCAAATTTTATTTCACCTAAAAAGAAGCGCGCAACGTTCATATTTGTTAGACTGTGTTAGAATCTTCATCACGAGTCTGACTTGTTAAAATACAAGGCAAGTTAAAATATGAATCAAGATAATCGATCACCTGGGATCCGATGATCCTGCCACCCAAGCGTCGAAGTCTCCGAGGCACGGAAGCTCGTGCCGCCCGCTGCGCTGTTCAAGTTTCGATCTCTGTCACGCAGGAGAACACAATACTGTTGACCGGTCGATCGCAGAATTCGTCAGCAGGTCCAGCACCTCCGATCCCAGGTCCTTTACCAGGTCCAGCACGAGGTGTTCCACCTGGCCCAGCAAAAGGTCCTCCAGGCCCTCCACCGGGCCCTACACCCGCGCAAAAGGCTCGAATGCGAGCGTTGAACATCGATCGAGTTTCACGGGTCTTCTTCCCATTCCTATTCGCTTTGCTAAACGTGACCTACTGGATAATGTTTGCCGAGTACATTTAAAACTGCGGACCGGAAGCTGACTACCCCCAAAACCGGCCTCTCTATCAACTAGCTCGAAAAAGAAGAAGAAGATTCGATAGATCTTCGATGGATCTTGAATAAATTGTCGCACTCTCGCGAACATTGGATTGTGGGCGACTCGACGTCCTCCAGGATGTCCAGAGTTATCATTATTAATAAGGTTGTTTTTTCAGACCGTCGTTGTAATTAATCGAACAGTGATACAGAAGATAGAAGACGTTGAAGGGTTTCGGGCCGGTAGATCGGAAAGTCTGGTACAATCGGATTGAGAATGATCGAGAAGATCTTGGATGGTCTCTGTTGAATGGAGGAAGAGTTTATGATGTTGTTGTTGCACTTGTATTCTTTCTGTACAGTCTGTAAATATGAATTATCGGATATATTGTGTTTCGTTGGGTAGGAACAACGAGAGTCACGTTTTCGAGAAGGAGTATTCTGAAGATTTCGGTTCGATCGTTTTGTTTGTAACATAAAGCACTAGTTTTGTACTAGATCGTTGTGATATATAGAATCGGACGATTTCTTGCATTGATTATTGGTGGATCGAACGAGAACGATCGTGCGATGACGGCTACGTAGGAATAAAATACCAAATATTGTGTTTATCCTCGATCTGAAGCAATAAGCGTTTCGAAAGAGGAATATGTTCATCGTTTGATTTCCTTATAGTTTGTATCGAGGAGCAATAGTTTTGTACTAGATTGTTATGATTAGACTGCGGATCTTTATGCATTTATAGAAAAATTGAGCAGATGAAATTGAAAATTGTAGGAAAATTTTGAAAATTGAAGATGTCAATATATGATTTCTCTTGTATCAAAATTATTAAGGAAGGAAATAGTATTCTATTCGGTTTCTATTTCTAGCAATCGACGCAGACCATTTTTATTTTGCATAAAGATCCGCAGTCTAGTTATGATATTCAGGATTTAATTAAACAAAAACATACTCACGATGAAGGAAACGTAGGAATAAATTACAAAGAAAATTGAATTTGTTCATCAGAAGCAATATAAGCGTTTCGAAAGAGGAATATTCTTTAAATAATTTACATCTACTAATTGATTTAGTTGCTACAATGATTGTTATAATATTCAGAAACAGCTGTTTGTGTTAACCTAATAACGGAACGTAATCGAGTGAGAAGTAAGAAATAAGAAAGAACTGATAAATGGAGTTTCAATATGAATTGAAAGAATGACAAAAATAAATGACAGCAATACGATAATCTAGTCACTGTTCCTTGACTGTACCATGATTTTCAATCTATCTCGACAAAGCAGCGCGACATAGTGCTCGCATAATAAGTTCGTTTTCAGCTAACTGATTTCCGCGAGAATTCGAGCGTTCGAATAGGCTGCGAGTTCCAAGTGCGAAATAAATTGAATGGAAGAAGATAAGTTCGATGATTGAATCATCGAATGTACAATGCTAACTGCCGACTGTGGTGGTCGATTCTTTAGTTCCCGATCGAATGGAATTGAGGTGTTTAAAAAGAAAGAGAAAAATGAGAGATGCTGCACCGAGCAAATTGAATTCAGCTTGATTGCACCCGAATGAGTAATTACTGTAATAATGATCGTAACAGAAGCTTGTATCGTTAGTGAAGCATAAGAAAATCGAAGTATCAGAACATTTGCACGCATGGTTTGTTACCTCTAACAAAGCGTTAGGCGATTGAGAATCGTTTCATCTTTCGTTCCGACGAACAATTTTAAGCTTACTGTGGGTGACAAAATATTCCTACACCTTTCAAAACCGAACAACTTTTCCAAAATTGGACGCAACAGCTTGAGTTTTTTTGTGACGTTAGAAATAATTAATTTCTCGTCTTCGTTTAATTCATTAAAAAGGAATTATTTACACATTTGCTAGTAAACGAACCCTTCTAACGCCTCAGGAAAACTCGAGTTACAATATCGAAAAAGTTATTCGTTTTTATAAAAGTACGAATACTTGGTACACTCGCTGTAAGTACGTTTGATCACTTTAATCGAGAGCTATTACGAAACGTTACTATTAAAGAATAATTCGATTTGGTTTGTAACAACTGTATATTGATTGTATATAATTTCTTTAAAGATTTATAACTAACTGCTAATTTTCCGAAATAAACGATATAGTTCGAATAAAGCCGATTCAATTGTGTTGTCTGTCTCGAGCGTAATCGATGTGTTATTTTTCGTTTTCGAACAAAGTTACTCGCTATGATACTTCCAATATCGTTACTAACGGCATTTACACGCGAAACTAAAAATATTTTAACGTATATGTACAAAGATCTCTATAATGATCGACGAGATCTGACAAACTAAATAATTACGTATGTATACCACGCTATTCGTTAAGTTTGTTACGAATTGAAAATTCCAAACCCGCAGATTTTTGTAGTAGCGATTTAAAAACATCATTCCGAAATTCGACGATGACTATGTGCGACGAGTAAAATGAAAACCGGTGCACCGCTGCACATTAAATCGTGTAGGATATTCAATTGATAATTTCGAACGAGAGTTGGAGTAATTTTTGGATAATTGTTAGCAATGGGATCGAATTAATTTCGATTATAATCGTATAGTTAACGCTGGTTCGTTTTCCAATCGATTTATTTTAGTCATAGTATGGTTATCGAATAAAAAGTACCCGGTCCCATTGTTAATAATTATTGAATATCGAGTGGAGGGCCACGTGTACAGCTAATAGATAAAGTAGACACATGTTTCGTGTAGAGAGAATTATAGCAAAAAACTATATGTATCTGCGAATCCGAACGAGCTTTCGCGTCGTCCATGAACGAATGTGGCAAATTTCAATTACTCTTTTCTTTTCCCTACACTTCTTCGCCACCATAAATCTCTTTGTGAAATATTTTAGATCTTCTATGGTGTTACATTTAAATATTAAACGAAAGTGATTGAAGTCTGTATGCGCTTTGTGGATATTCGTCTAAATTTCACCCCTATGCACTCTCATCTATCATATTTAGACTGCGGATTTTAGGCATTTATGGCAAAAATAGGTACGTACAATTTAAAGCAGTGAACATATTAAAGTGTATATTAGTTTCAACTGTATAAGATAATTAGAAGAAGAAGAAATGGTCTAAGTGGCCCCTGTTATTTTGCATAAAGATCCGCAGTCTAATCATATTATATAATTGATTTCCTCGTTTTAGAAAACTATAATATAGTTTGTAAACTTCAGAGATTTAAGTTTCCCACAATGTTGTTCGTGCCGCCATCTTTCTGCTCACCATCAAACCACAGACGAGGTATATAAGTCTAGAGTCTAGATGTCAGTACAGGTTTTGTCTATAATTAAATAACAATTATAAATGACTGCAGAAACTATCCTTAATTTGTGTTAATAGCTTTGAGAAATAATAACAATGTTGTACACGAATGAATTAACACATAAATTTAATACACAGATCATTGAAAATATTTATAAAATATCCGTTCGAAGATTCTTTAAACAACCAGGAAACTATAATAAGAAATTCTTGATTATCAGATAAAATTTTAATGAATTTTGATAGAAATGTTATAAATGTCCACTGTAAAATGCATTGATTTTGCCTGAGTTTACGAGATACAAGAGGGTAAACCATATACGAGGAAGTATGTTATTATTTCCTAATGAAAAAATACGTACCCTCCACAATTTAAAATAAACTTTGTTTCCCATTTTTCTTATATTATTTACTAATTTGGTCAACGTTAATTTCTTATCAATTTTATATTCTTTCAGTATTGCATTAGTCAGAGTCAGAGTAGTCGAGAATAACCACCTGTGGAGATAAGATTTCGTGATAAATAGACCGGATGTTTATGCGAAATAAAAAGTTTGTGCATCAATTCCGAAGCCTAGCAATAAAGATAACAACAATGCGCAATATAGAGATAAAAGCGAAAATCAGTGATCCAGAGAACGTAATTAATTTAACTAAACAAATTACAGACTCTGAATGCAAAATCATAAAGCAGCATGACACGTTTTTCAAAGTAGCAGAAGGTCGGTTAAAATTGCGAGAATTCGAAGTAAGTTAATATTTATTTTCCAACACGTACTGCTTTTTATTTTACTCATAATTATGTGTACTACTTCTATTTTATTCATAATTGTATATACTACTTCTATTGTATATATATCTACTTTATTTATAGTTGTATATATGTTACAATTGTTTATGTATGAATGCAAAACACATGTTGAGTTTGTGTATACTCTATTTAGTATTAATGTTAGATACTCAAGAAAATAAATGTGTTACAGGATGGATCAGGTGAATTATTGTTCTACAGAAGATCCAATACGCTGGGTCCAAAGTTATGCGACTACAAGAAGACGTCTTTAGATTCTGAGGCTTGCACCGGAGTTAGAAATATTTTAACCGAGTCAAACGGTTGTTTAGGCATTGTGAAGAAGACTAGAAAATTGTACATGGTTGGTCAGACCCGTGTGCACATTGATGAAGTCGAAGGCTTAGGAAGTTTTATGGAATTGGAGGTACCAAGTAGCAGAATAATTTTAGCTGCTGTTCTTATATCAACTAAATTATAGACACTAATTTATATTAATGGATTGTTAATGTTTCAGGTTGTGCTGACTGATGATCAGGATATCAAGGCAGGAGAAAAAATTGCCGAGGATTTAATGACCAAATTGGACATACAGAAAGAAGATTTAATTGCGAATGCTTACATAGACTTATTGCTCAGTAAATAAACTTTGTAATTGCTGAAATATATATTTTGTACACTTGTATCCATAGCATTACTTTCTCAGATGGACTGGTATTGAGATTTCAGAACTGTTCATGTGTGGTGAATAGAGAATTAGTTTTTGTATTGTAAACTAGCTTTAATTAACGAATTAAAGAATAGGTTCTATATATTGTAATTTAAGAGAGAAGGAAAAGGAAGGAAGACGCGAAAATGAAGAGGCAGTGGTATTCTATTATCGTAACCGGGATACGTTATAGTGATAACGCTGCCCACGCTTCTCTTCCTTCCTTTTCGTTGATCGTATTCGCTGGTTACATTTCGCGTGTGCGAGATTTAATTTAACGCTGTCGACCATAAGGACGACGCACTGTAACTCCTTCGTTACGAATTTTTCCGCATTGTCTTCATTTAATATTGAATTTAGTTAAATACTTTAACATAATTTATTTAAATTATTTGTTTAAATGCTGTTTCTTGCAATCGAAGCAGAAAAATTTTATGTTGATTATGTTGAAAGCTATTGTTGAAAGACGTTCCGGAATTTGAAGAGAAAATTTCCGAAATATGACCCGAGGGAACTGGTCAGTTTGAAAGGCGTGACGTGCCTGCTATAAACCATTCTGAAGGGACCCAAAGGAAAATGTATACAAGTGTTCTGCACGTGTGACGAACGACCAGCCGACCAGCTGGCTGTTTCAATGGACATCGTGCAGCTTCAGCTTTCGAGTATTCTGTGAGAAACAGTGCAATACTATCTGAACATTTCTTATTGCACAGAAATCGTATTTTTACGCATCGACAATCTTTTTAAACATTTAATGAAAATCGATCAATTCAACCCCCTGTGAAGCACCAATTTCAATCTTCGAATTAGAGCAATTGCTTTAACAAATTTAATTCTTCAATTCTTCCGTAATTCTCTTCTTTTTTCGTAACATAAGACTAAAAAATATTTGCTTTAAAATTCATCTCTGAATAAAATAGAAGAAACCGCTAGATTTTTCATTTGATTTACGCAAGACGGCCGATTATACTTAAAATACAGGAAGCACGAGAAGGAAAAAGCAAAGATCAATTTTTAAACAATTACAGTACATTTATTTGAAACCCCACCCTGACCAGTGTATAAATTATGCGATTACGAACTCTAATAACAATTAAAGACTATACTAAATCTCTAGTCCAAGTTCATCCGAGCAAGACCGACATAAAAAATAGGAAATCCCAAGCAATCAGTCGTAAACGGGAAAGCGGAGCGTAAGAATGAAATTGCGGATCGTTTGAAAACCTTTTCATAGCGTTCGCCCCCGCATCGTTTCATTTCGTTCCCCTTCTCCATGGTTCTGGTTGCCACTGCCTTTCCCCTCGGCCTGAATCAGCACCCTGGTTCTCTCTCGAGAAGAAAGGAGCCTCATTCTACGTACGGCACTGGCCGTTTGCGGAGGTTCTCCTTACAGAGAGAAACTGTGCGAGGGACGCGTCATCAGTCACCAGGCGTCCGACGGCGTCGTTCTCGTTCATTTTTTATCTTTGTCTCGTCCGACGGTGCCGTACCGTCCGACGTCGGTGATCGACAGTGTCTGTGGATCGTTCGATCGATCGGTTTTTTTTACCTGTGCTGGATCACAACCCTGCTGGAACCTCTTAGCAGTTGCATCGCGAAACAATCTTCGATCTACCTTTAGGAGATACACACACTGGGTTAGGTAAGAGACTGATGATCTCGTGGCTTGCTCTCCAGGCATTGCTATGCTCGTTTTGCATGATAGTGTCGGCTGCACCGTGCATTTCGAGCGGATGCAGCCGGCGAAAAGTGCAACGGTGCAGCATGCGAACGGCCTGATCGATCTTCTAGCTATTTAGCGAGGACTTTGACAAGATACCGTGCGATTTTTGCGGTTAGGCTCGACGTGATCGCTGTGATTTCTACTCGTTTAGAGCAATTTTTCACGAATAAACAAGCTGGATTACTTTTGGGGGTGGTCCTCGAACGGAACAGTGGATGGAGTCTGAGAGTGTACAGATTTCCGAGGAAGAGATTTAGGGGAAGATCTATTTGGGGTGGTCTTTTATTTTTAATTTTATTACATGGTCGAAATATACAGCTACGATGTACGTAATTTATTGCAATGTTTTATATGGAGTAGAAAGAACAATTTTAAATAACTGGTTGTAAACATTATCTGGCAGTACAAAATAAACATATAATATTAATATTTTCAAATCACTGCTCTTCTTTCCAAATGCACTTAGCCGTGTAATGCAATTATTCATTTTTATGTCAACCCTCGGAAAGTGAAATGTAGCAACACTTAGATTTATTCAAAAATATTTTATCAAGTCCAGATTAAATTAATTATCAGTAGACTGCGGATTTTATGCATTTACGACAAAAACGAGTATGTGTAATTTAAAGCAGTGGACAGATTGAAAGGATTTAAAAATATCAATGTACTTGTGTGTTTCAGCTAATTAGAAAAAAATTATTAGAGAAAAAATTATATTTCTATTTGGCTCCTATGTTGTACAATTTATGAAGACAATTTTTATTTTGCATAAAGATTCGCAATCTAATTATCAGAAATCCTAAGTTTCTGAACGTTTTTATGTTTTATGTAGAACAGTACTATTGACAACTAGGTCGTTAAACTGCAAGCGATAAACATTAGATAACAGTTAGGTGCGGCACGGTCTCGAGTACAAGAATAGAGAAGCAAACGAAGAATGAAATAGTATTTCCAGAAGTTGTCCCAATGCAACAATAGATTTGATCATTTGAATAAAGATTAGCTACTGTTTCTGGTTCCTCTTTCGAGCGGTAATAAATTACGAAAGAATAGCAAGCTTTTAACGACCGAACCCTACCTTTCTTCGAAGTGATTGCAATATTAGGGATCATTCAGGAGGGTCAATAAACCGGACAATGGCAACGGTTACCTTTGTGACTCATTCACTGCCGGAAACAATAGTAAATCGTAGATCTTGAATTTATTTGTGGCAATTCATCATTGCTAACACAATTTAGCCGTCAATGTTTCGAAACTTCGAGTCGTCTTAGGATTAGCTTGATGATTCTTGAAACATCGATAAGAATATCAATGTTGGAACGAATGTATACTACCATTCATAAGATTAGAGCTTCTGTTTAAAGTTGAAGTTGCATTTTTCCAACTGTGATACATTTTATTCGATTTATAAGTAGAAGAGAATTGTAACTAATAAATTTCAGAGAACAATATCTAACAAAATGATATCTTTTCGCTTTCAGATGGAACATCACGCCAATGGCTTAGCTTCCGTCCGATAATTTCAACCGAGGGGAGGAGAGTAAAATGGCACAAATATTTTCTTGCGAGACGGTTCTCGCGGCACTTCTATTTTTATTAACTATTGCATCCAGTAAGTGTATACTTCTAATTTTATATCATCCAGTTTTCACGCGCTCGTCCAGTTATCTCTGATGTTACATCACTTGACCATCTAGGACATTAATATCTCCGACAAAAATTCCGCGGAACTGCCCAACGCAAAAGTATAATTGAACAACTTTAAAAAGCACAATGTACTCCGGAAAATTTAATTTATGGCAGGACTCCATTTTTCAAATATAGCGTGCTTCACTTCTTCATTGCGCCTTTCAATTGCGAAAATAAATTTTGCTCTATTACGCCTTTTCATTGTTTTTTCAAAAATGATGGAACACAATTTGCAACGCTTTCGAGCGTCTTCGAATTGAATGCTGCGAGAAAGGAATTTCGTTGGAAACGACATAGCTACGGCTCATCTATCTACGATCGCAACGTGCTTTCCATTCATTCCTCTTACGAGAAGACACTTTATCCATTACGATTAGATAGCGATTCGACCCCTCGACCTGCCTCTCTTCGGAACTCCTCCAGTTTATTTCGGTCTCCAAAATCTAAGCGCCTTAGAATCTTAAAACGCGAACACCCAGAAGCCATTAAAAACATTACTCGTCGTACATTTCTACCAAATTTCCAATTCTATCGAACAAATTCTCTACTCAAATCGATTTGTTCAATCTCTTCGATCTCCGATGTTCCTCGTTAAAACAATGAATGTTCAAAATCTGTTGTACGATTCTCCTTTTAGTTTGGATTATGTTTTAAAAAATAATTTCCGTCCAGTTTAGGGGTTCCCATTCATTTTAACGATTAGATCCAGAAACGCCACATCATAAACATCCGGTTGTCCTCGCGATAGCCTCTACCGGTAGTAGAATCGAGCTTGATAACTACACATTCTAGATTCGGTTAAAATTTTCATGAATTACAGTTTCCTCGTCTCTAAAAAAAAATCTTGAAATATTCCTGCCCGGAGACCGCTGGATCCCAATCAATTTTATCTTTCCAACAAAATTGTGGACGACGAAGAAATTCTTCCAGTTCGATTAACATTTTAAACACCTCCTCCGTCTCACTAAAAAAGTTTAACATATTCTCGCCAGTCCTCAGATAAGTAAACAGAATTCTATTTTTAGATGCTGCGGAACCGCAATATGGCAGGGATAGACATACGCTTAGGGGTAAGTTAATTAATTAAACAATATAGTATAGAAACACGTGCGATATATAATCTGAACAAATTACACTGTCCAACAAATTCCAACTTTTTTTTTGTATTTCGATTCGTATGGTGTTTTTCGCGCTGATTCCGAATCTGTCCTTAATTTTTCTCCTAGACGTACAGTTTTTGAGAAAATTGAGTTTTAAAAAAAGACATATTTTCCAACTTTGAACAAATATTGTGATGTTATTATAAAACATGTTTAAACAATCATTAAAGACGGAGAGACACCGCTTTTGCACCAATTTTTGCGGATATTTTTGAATTTATCTAAAAAAATAAGGGTCTAGCGAAGAATCGAACTATACCACGCGATACAGCAGACTTTTATCTTGAGGAATCACCCTTTCAAGTTTGCGTGGTCGCCGTTTTCTTGGAATCAGAAAGCAAAATATCTTCGCCCGACATGAGTTACCGCCATGCCAGTGGTGCACAGGGGGACCTTTCGTCCAAATCGGAAACAAAATCAAAGAACTTCCGATAGAAATGAGATAGAGCGCTGAAATTTTTTTTAATTACAGCTGAAACTTGACAGAATATGGGAAAAATAGGGAGATTATGGTACGAACGTTTGTTAACCTTGAAAAAATGCGTCAAACTTGCACAATGTCAAGAAAATTGCAGTTTTTTCAATACCACGTGCGGAAGTTTTTTTTTAACATGCTACACATCATTTCCTGTAGATTTTTTCACGCTGATTTCAAATCTGATCTCGAAATTTGTCTACGATCTCAGGATTTTGCAAGAAATCGATTTTTGTGAACAGAACTAATGCAATAATTTTTTCGTTGAAATGATTGTACGTCTAGGAGAAAAATTAAGGACAGATTTGTAATCAGCGCGAAAAACTCTATAAGAATCGTATAGTGGGAATCGAAATACTTTTCGGCTGTTGGACAGTGTTATGTACTAGACTGCGGATTTTCTGCATTTATGAAGAAATTGGTTGGGCGAGAAATATAAAACAGTAAAAGATTTGAAACATTCTAGAATGTTGCAAGTCCCATGGCATATGTCTTTCGTAAGCCTAGGTATGTGTGAGTAAGCATTCGAGATAAAAACGGGGGTGTTATAGGATCAGTCCAGAGAGGAGATATGTCACCCATGGAGGTGACGGCAGAACGCCATAATTGGCCAAGGCTGACCGTTCCTAGTTCAAGAGGTAGCATTCTCGTCGGTTCAATAAGAAATATCAATAAAAAACAACCTGATAACGAGCATGACGATGTTACACGATATTAAAAAATTAATCCACCCTTTTCTTCTTCCGCTACGTGCATTCGATGTGTTAACAATACCGCTCGAAAATATAAAAATCGGTAGCTAAACTGTTCGTTCCTCCAGAATGTTCGTCGGAGAACGCGTCTACTCCGTTTAACACTTGGACGGCGGACCTCTTATATAACTATAATAATTACAGCTTCAACTATTAATTTTTCCAAGTACATACATCTTTAAAGCTATTTCTTGTAGTCACGCTAGTTTTTCTGTTATTCCCGACATACATTTAGAGTTGAACCTACTACTACAAATTATAAATATCTTTCTTCCCACATTTTTCGAAAATGAAGACCCAGGCACCGCCGTCGGAGGGTTAATTGATTTAACGTGGTTGAGGTGGTGTCGATCGTGGTTTCTGAGAACTAACAACGGCCTCTGGACGTTTCGTTAACTGTTACACCAGTGTAAATAACAAACATTCACCGTCGTAGCTGGTACTAGTAAAAATACCGAAGCTGGCTGAAGGGAAAGGAGATACTATAATCAACCGTGGCTAACTCGATAATTACACCTAAGAACAATTCTCTGAAATCGTTCTTCACGTTCCTTAGGTCCGAACATGAAGAGAAAGCATCCTTGCGAACAGAGCTCTTGTTATCCAGCGACTGGGAATCTGTTAATCGGTCGGAAAAATCGATTAACAGCTTCGTCGACTTGCGGTCAAACCGAACCGGAAAGATATTGCATCGTAACGCATCTGAAGGACCGGAAGAAATGCTTCTTCTGCGATGCGTCGCACCCGAAGCAACAGCACAATATCGAGAATATCGTCAGCGGGTGAGAAATAATGTTTAAAAGATTTTCAAAAACACGCAATATACCAAAGCATGTCCGTTCGGTTGATTAAACTTGAAATAAAAATTTCAGGACATGGTGGCAGTCGGAGAATGGCGTGGAGGACGTGTCGATTCGTTTCGATCCCGAGTCGGAATTCCACATCACTCACATCATCATCAGCTTCCAAACATTCCGGCCAGCTGCGATGCTGATCGAACGATCGTACGACTTCGGCAAGACCTGGAACGTTTATCGATACTTCGCGCACAATTGCGAGCAATATTTCCCTGGTGTCTCGACGGAACCACCTCAGAGACTGACAGACGTTATCTGCGAGACGAGATACTCTGCCGTGGCGCCGTCAACCATGGGAGATGTTATCTTCAGGTATGTAAACATTGATAAACAGGGGGGTCTTATGGTCAGCATGCGTGAGTGTTATAACTAGACTGCGGATCTTTAGGATAAAATAAAGATTGTCTGCAGCGATTACAATAGAACCGAAATTGATCTTTATTTCTTTGCTTAATGATTTTAACACTTGGTTTACGAAGCACTGGGAATAACTATTTCACATTATTTTATAAACATAACAAATATGTGCCTATCCAAATTTTTTGGCCATTTTTCAGGGTAAATAATTCCTCAGGGAAGCATCGTTACAATCTTGTTAATCGCAAATTAAGGCGGTAGGATACCCTTGGATTGTAACTAGCAAATAACTAGAATCGTACTAAAAAAAATGGGTCGAAACATGGGTCTGAGCCCAGACATTTTTTGTCCTTATTTCAACAAATTTTGGGCTAGGTGAGGGCTCATTCTAAAGAGGAAGGTTAGATGCAGTGCGCTCTGGTCATGATTTTAACGAGATTATGTTTACATCTAATAGTATGAGGGCCCAAAGTAGAGAAAAAATCTAGGAAAACAACCCGCACATTTCAATGCATTTTTCTCTCTCTAAAAGACTTTTTTGACTTATATGATGACCAGAGCGCACTGTGATGAACCTTCCTCTTTAGAATGAGCCCTCACCCAGCCCAAAATCTGCTCAAATAAGGTCAAACAACCGAAGCGCGCAAACCCATGTTTCGACCCAAAATCTAGTAAGATTCTAGTTATTTGCTAGTTACAATCCGAGGGTATCCTACCGCCTTAAGAATATTAGTACCTCGTAAACCTATTAGTGTTAAGTTCAATTTTTAAGATTTTTCGACAATCTTGAATATCATCTTGTCAATTTTGCCATAAACCCAGGATCATTGACAACGTCACACCAACTGAGCTGTTCTTTCTAACTTCCCTCTTCATCTTTCCAGAGTACTACCCCAGAACCTGGAGATCGACAACCCCTATTCGAAAGAGGTGCAGAACCTGCTGAAGATAACGAATCTGCGTATCAACATGACAAGATTGCACACACTAGGAGACGATCTCCTAGACGATCGTCGTGAGATTCGCGAGAAGTATTACTACGCGATCCAGAACATGGTGATCCGAGGATCATGTTCCTGTTACGGTCACGCTTCGAAATGCGTCCCCCTACCCGGAGTCCCTCATGAAGACGGAATGGTACACGGCAGGTGCGAATGTACACACAACACGACAGGTCTGAACTGCGAGAAATGTCAGGACTTCTACAATGATTTACCTTGGAAGCCAGCGGTGGGAAAATGGACGAACGCTTGCAGGCCTTGCAACTGCAACAACCACACAAACTCCTGCCACTTCGACGAGGCCGTCTACGAGCGATCCGGCAGAGTATCTGGCGGAGTCTGCGACAACTGTCAGCACGATACCACTGGTCAGAATTGCGAGCAGTGCAAGCCTTTCTTCTACCACGATCCCAGCAAAGACATCTCCCACCCTGAAGCCTGTGTCCCCTGCGACTGTGACCTTGGAGGGACGTTGGACGACGGCATTTGCGACTCCTACACCGATACTCTAACCGGTGAAGAGCCAGGTCGCTGTCATTGTAAGAGCAACGTCGAAGGACGTCGTTGCGATCGCTGTAAAAATGGTTTC
Organism: Lasioglossum baleicum; assembly: GCF_051020765.1. Taxonomy (NCBI): domain Eukaryota; kingdom Metazoa; phylum Arthropoda; class Insecta; order Hymenoptera; family Halictidae; genus Lasioglossum; species Lasioglossum baleicum. The sequence goes on along the minus strand of NC_134939.1, from coordinate 4,446,543 downwards.
TGGGACTACGACCCTGAGAACCCTGAAGGCTGCAAAGCCTGTACTTGCAACACTCTCGGCACAGTCGATAATCGAGGATGCAACACGAACACTGGCGAATGCACCTGCAAGAGATTCGTCACCGCTCGAGACTGCAACCAGTGTCTACCAGAGTACTGGGGACTCTCTGAAGATCTTGATGGTTGCAAACCTTGCGATTGCGATCCTGGAGGCTCGTACGAGAATTCCTGCGACGTTGTGACAGGTCAATGTCGCTGCAGACCTCACATAAGCGGAAGAACCTGCAATCAGCCCGAACAGAATTATTATACTGGCTCGTTGGACTTCTTGATCTACGAAGGAGAGCTGTCAAAAGCTACTGACAATTGCCAGGTGGTTATCAGGGAGCCCTATCGCGACCACAGGAATAGTACATGGACTGGCACCGGGTTCATGAAGGTTCTAGAAGGGTCCATGCTAAATTTCACTATCGACGATGTCAGGAAAACCTTGTGGTACGAGGTGATCGTTAGATACGAGCCGGTGCAGCCTGGACCCTGGGAGGATGTCCAGATTATTATCGAGAGAGATCCTATGGATCCCGTGGATCCTAATGGATTATGTAGGGATTGGAGACCTGAGAATGATCAGCTGTGGGCACAGCTGCCTGTTAGGTCCAGGAGCGTTGTTGCTCAACCTGCTGTTTGTCTCGAGGCTGGAAAACGGTACAATGTTGTTCTGCAGTTCAGGAAGTTCAACAGTCACGTGGACACGCCCTCGGCGTCCATCTTGGTTGACTCGGTGAGTGGACACGGAATCATTTTCCCAAAGTTTTTGATTTCGTTTAGAAATTGATTTTCGTCTGATGTTTGTGGTTTTTGTAGATTATACTGAGGCCAAGGATAGAGGCCATTCCTTTCTTCAGCACACCAGGTGTCGGAGAGCTTCGTCGCCAGGAATACGAACGATATCGCTGCAGCGATTACTTTAACGACATCAATACTGTTTGGCCCAACGTTCCTGATCTTTGCAAGAACTACCAGAAGAGCATCGGGTACTACGCTTACGACGGGGCTCATTGTAAGTGGTCAAATTAATGCAAAAAAATCGTTCATAGTCAAATTGATCGATCTCCAATGGATAGAAAATGCTTATTAACCAGCAACAATTAATTGCAGCTTGCGAGTGCAACCCAACAGGATCGCACAGTCTCCTCTGCGAGAACTATGGCGGCACGTGTCCTTGCAAGCCTAACGTGGTCGGAAGAAGATGCGAGCGTTGCGCACCAGGAATGTACGGTTTTGGTCCCGAGGGTTGCATCCCCTGCGATTGCGACAGCGTCGGTGCATTGGACAATTTCTGCGATGTGGAAACCGGTCGTTGTAAATGTCGTCCGAACACTTATGGCAGGACCTGTGGTCAGTGCGAGCCTGGTTTCTGGAATTTCCCGCATTGCCAACGATGCGAATGCAACGGTCATGCTGAGAGCTGCGACTCTAAGACTGGAGCTTGCATCAATTGCCGTAACTTCACCACTGGACACAACTGCGACCGATGCGTCGAGACTTACTATGGAGATCCCAGGATTGGCGTGGATATCCCGTGCAGGGCTTGTCCTTGTCCAGGTGAGATCATCTCGATGTCTTCTCAAATCCTGAGTCTCAACTTTTGCTTTATCTTCTAGGAACCCTAGATTCCGGCCACTCGTACGCTAACAGCTGTTCCTTGGACTCAGTGACCCACGACGTAATCTGCGAGTGTTTCCTCGGTTATACTGGTTCTCGCTGCGAGAACTGCGCCGAGAACTACTTCGGTAACCCCGAAGTCCCCGGTGGAACCTGTGAACCTTGTAACTGTAACAACAACACGGATCTACGAACACCTGGAAACTGTAATCCTCACACTGGTCGTTGTCTACAATGTCTACACAACACCGACGGTGCAAACTGTCAAATCTGCAAAGCGGGATTCTACGGAAACGCGTTGCAACAGGATTGTCAAGAATGCGAATGCAATCCTCTGGGAACTGATAGCGAAGCTGGAACCTGCAATCATCGAAGCGGTCAGTGTCCTTGCCTGCCTCACGTGATTGGACAATTGTGTGACTCCTGCGAGGAGAACCATTGGAGGATCGCCAGCGGGAAAGGCTGCGACGCTTGCGAGTGCGACGCTGTTGGAAGCGTTTCTGATAGGTAATTGTTCTTCGATCATCTTATGAAGTTCAAGTTCAAGTTCAAGGTGCCTACATTTCCATTTATGTTTCCAGGTGCAATCCATTTGACGGCACTTGCGAGTGCAAGCCAGGCTTCGGCGGAAGGCAGTGCAACGAGTGTCAGACGAACCATTGGGGCAACCCTAACGTCGAGTGCTATCCTTGCGACTGCGATTTGACCGGGTCCTCGAGCCAGCAGTGTAACAGAGAGACCGGGATGTGCGTGTGTAAACAAGGGATCGGCGGTGAAAAATGCGATCAATGTTATCGAGGTTACTATGGCAACGCACCCCAATGCAATCCCTGTGGAGAATGTTTCGATAATTGGGATTTAACATTGTCCGGTTTGAAGAACAAGACAAACCTGGTGATCCAGGAAGCATCTAGAATCCAGAAGGTCGGGACAACAGGAGTGTACAGCGAAGAGTTCGATGACATGGTCAATGCGTTGGATCAGGTGCAGAGTCTGATCAACAGCACATCCATCAGGACCCAGGATCTGGATGAACTCAGTGATTTAGCTGCCACGATGATGCAGAACGTCTCGAACTCTGCCAAGCAGCTAGAGGTTGCTAACAATCTTTTGGAGGCGGTGAATCAGCGAGTGAATTTAGGAGACACTGCTCTCAAGTATCTGAAGAATAAAACGAACAACTTGCATCAAGCTGCAGCGAATCTGAAAGAGAATGCGACCAGGCTGCAAGAGGAGAACGTTCTAGGAGCTTTGAACGTCACTCAGCAAATGGCGGAGCAGTCCAGGCAGGCAGAGAAAATGGCAAACGATACTAGCAACGTTTTAGCTGATGCGGAAAGGTTCAGCAAACACACGGAGAGTCTCCTGGCTAAGAATAGAGACATCGTCGAGGAGGTCCAAGAGGCTAATAAAGACGCCTTGGCTAGGATAAATGATAAATTGAAGACGTTTAATAGCATCATGCCTGAGTTAAATCTTCAGATGTGCGGTGGCAATGTTACCGATTGCAGCAGCGTTTGCGGAGGAGCTGGATGTGGATTCTGTGGAGGCTCGTCTTGCGATGATGGAGCTGTGACCAAGGCCAATCAGGCGTTAGATGTTGCCACTCAACAGGCTGCGAAGATCAAGACTTACAAGGACGAGGCTGAGCAGCTGTTACGCAATGTGAGTTCGATGTTTCTCGGTGCGGATGCTTTTCTTTTTCACTGTCCAACAAAATTAAACTTTATTGATAGACTACTTTTACTTTCGGATTTAGTTTTAAAATGACAAACTCAAATTGCCGAATGTTTCTAGCAATTTCCCTCCACTAATAAACAAATCATTGTTATCTTCAGCTGGCCCAGGTGGCTCGGGACGGGGTCACAGCAAGGTCGAACGCTCAGGACGCCTTCAACTTCGCCTGGAAGGCTCGCAACCTGTCGGACAACGTGACGAAGGACCTCTCCGACAACAACAAACGCATCAAAAGCACGTTGGACGAGGATCAACCAACCCCAACGATGGTGAGAGACCTGGCGAACGAGGTTCTAGCAAAGAATATCCAGTTAAGACCTGATGAGATCAAACAGTTAGCGGAGAAGATTAACAGTATCGTCGGCTCGTTAACCGACCCTGAAAAGATCCTCGCTGACACTAGGGACGATCTTCACCGAGCTATGCAGCTGAAAGAGAGAGCAGACAGAGCTAAGGAGTATGCTCTGGGAAATCAAACGCAGGTTAACGACGTGATAGTACTTTTGAACGACGCGCAAAAGGCGCTGGACTTGGCGCAGGTGGCGATCGATCAAGCAGAGAGGGACGTGAAGAAGTCGGAGAAAGATCTAGAGGAGATCGCCGAAGTGACCAGAGGAGCCTTGATGCAGGCAAATAGCACCACTCAGACCGTGGACGATCTGGAAGCCCGTTTAGGCTTGTTGCAGAAGCAGCAGGTCAAGAACAACTTCGTCATGAACCAGGAGATCAGCGACCAGGTGAAGAAGGTCGTCGACAAGGCGCAGGATGTTGATACAAAGACCAAGACACTTGCGAAAGAGTATCGCAAGGTGGATCAATCTCTAGATCTCAGCGTGAATAAGAGCAAGGATAATATTCAAAGGGCCAAAGAGCTTCTGCGAAGGGCTACAGAGCTCACTGTCGACACGTCCACCAAGTTCAAGGATCTTGATGGCATGGAAAGCGTTTACAGGGATAACGAGAGGATGCTGTCCGAACTGATGAACGAGGTTGACAGTCTATCCGAGGAGATGCGGAAACATCTCACGGAGATCGATCAGAAGGCGATGCGCTATCGACAGTGCACCTCCTGAACACCGAATTTTTTTTTATGGATTTGGATTTTGATGGAAAATGGTTGATGGTTTTTTTTTCGTCGGAATTCTTTTAACGCGTTGACTGCCGTGTAAATTATACACGACTTTGGGTAATAAGTAGACAGCGGATTTAACGCATTTATGAGAAAAATGAAACACAAAACATTTGACGATTTTAAAAATACGATAGGAGAAGGAATAAATGTTTATGTAGCTCCTATTTCTAGCAATTGACATGGAAAACTTTTATTCTGCATAAAGATCCGCTGTCTAGTAATAAGATTGAATCTGCTCGGCACAATGATTTTATTTTTTCGTTAAGGTAACATGAATTCTCCTGAAATTTTTTGTGTTACGATAAATCACATATACACATGGCCGGTAGTTAATACAGTGATCGTTTCTTTGATCCTTCTAGATTCTACTAGTTCGAACAACTTTCATTTCACGCGACTACATTCCTACAAAAATTAATTTTAAAACATAAATGGTCAATTATTCTCTTATAGAATCACCCAGTTACTTTTAAAAATTCATTTTTGAAGACGACAACCGGCGTTACACGCATAAAACTACAATGGCAGTCAACGTGTTAATGTTAGGGGTTGATCAACCCCCAAATGTGTACATTAACGAGCGTCGGTTTTGTCGGCGCTGAGCTTACCATGGCGTAATCGTATTTCGATAGAGTAGGAACGATCGAATTTAGAAAATAGGTAATTTAAAGGATCTTAATCGAATCGGTGACTTTAGATTTGACAGGGAGCAATTGCACAGTGCCATAATTGTAACGATGGGGCCACATAATTGTTAGAGCGTATCTGTAGATATTTGTAACATTTTTACAGGACGGTCAGGGCCGTCTCTTTTTTTGGAACTTTTTGAATATTGTTACGGAACTCGATATATTAAGAGGATCAGCCTTTTTCTGCATTTATTACAAGATAACGAATGTCGATTGTTATAGCAATAAACGAGAAATTAGAATTACGATTCAGACATTGAGAACCTCTTCGGGAGCAGCCGGGAGAGGCGGACAAGTATCATTGATCTGATGAGTCAGAGATGCGTGTACAAAACGAATTGATAAGAGCATGAATGCCTTTCCATCGAGAACGTAGCGTGTCGTTTAACCGGAGAGACGATTTTGGTAGATTGTTGTTAACTATCCGACAGATATCTCAGCCCAGCAATGTTCAAAATAATTCGTAAGGATTTAGAGATAGACTTTTTTGTAATTAAATCGGTCGTCATTTTTTAATACGCAACAGTTTTCTTTTTAAACGATAACATTGCCAGGAATTGATCGAGGACTTTTTCAATTGTTCTAACGCTTGCTTACCGATCTATTTTTCACATTAAGTTAGCACTGCAGAATTTTTATACTACTCAAGAGAGATGACTGAACTTAGTTGTAGCGCAGAGATAAGCCATGAATATATCGATACTAATTGCGCAATAGAGTTTTTGTACTTATTTTCGATATATTTACGATTCAGTTATTTTATTCGACACGGTGCAATAGTTATTACTATAGAGTTCTTTTTTTTATCTTCGGTAGCCTGTAAATATACCACTATGCCTTCTCATAATTATTCTAAGATCATCCATAATTGCAGCAACTATACGGTCTTTTATAATATTCGAATTTCGAAATTCGAGAGCGCATTTTTTGATAACGTGCAAGATCTACGAACAGCTCGGATAGTTTTTGAAAACGGAGAAAACAAAAATTTGTACCGGGAGGAGCATGGGTAATTTCTAGCGACGTGAAAAAGAGAATTGTTTAACGATTATAGTAAGTTAAAGATCTATATGTATATTAGACTACAATCGAGGCATTGATATTGTCAGCGGTGGCCATTGACGAAAAATGCCGCACCGCTATAACCACACCAAAAGTTTTCAATTGTATTTAACGACTAGTTATGTTTATGCGTTGATATAGAGAATTATATATTAGATAAATAAATAAACTGAAACAGTTCACGTCGAGTTATTTTCTTATATCTAACTCCATTCAAAGCCCGAAGAAGAGGAATCTTATCCAAATGATAAATTTTTGATAGTGAGAATATACAACAAACGTGGGTTTGGGTCCGATAACAATATTTCCTTAGAGTCAGCTTTATCGTTGGTAAAAAGACGGAAAAAGCCGGCCGGAAATACATGGGAACAGGAATGATAATACGTTCATAGCATTTCCTGTTAGAAGCTGTTTTAACGAAAATTGTTGACGGTCTTCCATCGTTCTCGTACTTTTCACAATATTTGTGCGATAAAATTGGAACGAAAACAAACAATTCGTAAGAAAATAAACAGTCTTATTGCACGGTGCGGCGAAACGTCGTCGCTAAATAATGACTGAACTGCTTTTTTTGTATAATATCTTTGATCTTTCAAACTCGCCCTAAAAACATATTTTTTCCATTTTACGATTAAAATCGGTGATTTAGAAACACAGATCCCTTCTTTTATAGACTGCCCAGTAATTCGAGAAGCAATGTGTCAAACGAGGGAGAAGTTGCTCTACAGCGAAGGTATATTTTGTTTCAACCGAAACAGCTTCTGTAGACAGCGCACCTTTATAAAAATAGTATTTATAGTTTATTATCGTAGAGTCTGGTTTCGATCTACACGTGCTTCCCCATCGCGTTCTATGCCCTTGTCAAGAAGCTTGACGTGTCCTGCAACGCTAGCAGCAACTTCCTGAACCAGCTACTGGTATCTATGGAGCAGAGATCTCCGGCTGATAGATCTGTCACAGCATTAATCATCGTACAAAAGGATCTGTTCGTTGACGTAGAACGAAACAAGCTGTGTGAAAAATTTCTTGAAAAATTTCTTGAAAAACACAGATAAATAAAAAAGAATTAATTAGAAGATTGTAGATAATTAACTTTTAATTCACATTTAATCAACTTTTAACTTAAAATATCTATTGGGTTGGCAAGAAAGCAATTTCGGTATTTTAAGGTGAAATAGAGCTAAATATTTTTGTTCAAGCAAGCAACTTTAATGAACAAGATATTTTCCATTTTGTTCGATGATCTTTTGCCAAAAAGTACAAATAAGAATTGATTGATTAACGCTAGGTTTATATCATGGAAAAATGGCCAAAAAACATTCTTGTTACGTTTCTAAAATAATGTGAAATAGTAATTTCTAGACCTCCGTAAACCTAGTGTTAAAGTTCACTGCTTGATTAAAAAGCTGGGTTTTACTTCGCCTTAAAATACCGAAATTACTTTCTTGCCAACCCGATACATAGTAAGAAGCTTCCGGTAGCGAAAGGGCAAGAGAAGTTGAAGATCCCTGGGCAAGGGAATTCTTTTTTACTTGTTACTTCACCTCCGCCCTTAAGTCGCCCTTTTGGCTTTCAGTGGCATGTACAGACGCCGTAGGGCTTCGTGAATAGACAGCACTGTTGAATCGAAATGGTGTATGGGCTCATGGGTCTATGCATAATGAGTTCATTCAGGACAGCAGACAGTGGTTGTCCAACGAGTGACTTTGGTGCAACTAGAATTTCGGAGTAGATCGCACAAAAAGAATGAGAACCGACACTTAAAGAGGCTGGGAAAAATTCTGGAAGAACGGAAGATTGTGAAAATAAACGTTGAAGAAAAGATCTCTTCATGAACCGCTGTTAACAGTACCTGAAGCGTTTATGTGCGTGTTTCGTTAATTGGACCATAATGTGAGAAACATATAAAGCCCCCTCGTTATTATTTATCGTTTTTCCATGCGTAATTCAAGGTCCTTATCTTTGCCTCGGCTGACCGCCGAGATTTATTGCCGACGGCCATTTTTATTCGCCGAAGATTAGGGTATCTGGAGAAGTGTATTAATCGATTCCACTCGCGCGCTGATTTTTCGTGTTTCCGGTCGAAATGTAATCGCGGAGGAAATTGCTAATTAAACATGTGTCGTTAACTGTCTCGTCCTGATTCTTATCGGTTCTCCAACACCCTTAAATTATCACCGAGAGAATTGTATATATTCACATAGTTTAAACTTAAACCGTAAGGAATTTACTAATCCAGTAAAGCAGTGAAGAATTTGAAGAAAATACGAAAGAAAAGTTTCACAGGAAGTGCAAGAAAAATTGTGGAACATTTGTGGCACAGTGTTTGTAGACACGGAAACAACGTGGACCAAACAACCGGGCTATGTAAATCGAGGATTGTTTTCGAAGGAACAACCGGCAGATAACGAGACGAATTTTCCCTCGGAAAGATGAAATATTACCGTGACGATTAGGCGACGAGGTAGAAGGGCCTCTGTGTGCACAGCCCGATTACGCGAACCTTTCCTCCCAGGAAATGTTTAGGCCTCTGTTGTCCTGAAGACCGTCGAAGAATGCTCTTCTTCTCAACGGTGCATTCCTCTTTTCCACGAGCAGGTTACACGAACCGGTCTGAAACGGGGTTGGTTATGCAAAGCAGCTCGTTGTTGAACACTTTTGGGGCCATTCGTGGATTTAGAAACTTCCCTGTCACTCTGTTTAGGAGACGTAAACGATTTAAACGTGGATGGAGACAGGAGAAGTAGCGAAGAAATACGAGCTAACTCTTAAGAGTGCTTCAAGATAATCGGAGATTATGTTCGAAGAGTTTTAGTGAAAATTGCTGGGCTGGGAAGGAAGAAATATCTTCGTCGCTTTCTGCAAATTACAGCAGCGACGTTCATTCCTCGAGATTACGTTTAATCGCAGGGTTGGAAGCCAGGTGAAACGTATCGTAGGGATGAAAGGGGGGACGAGGGGGTTAGTTTTGTTTGTTGGGCCCTTCCTTTCGATTGTTGGGTCGTGGCTTTGTGCCAGGACTTGCGACCACGTAGGCCAGCTGCTGGCAGCAGTTCTCTCTATGGCTATCTTCACAATTAAGCATCGACAGGGGGTTGACTCGCATTCAGAATTATTTCTGAAAAACGTCTTGCTGTAATGGAATTTACTGTGCACGACTGGAATCACAATATGCAAACGTCTGCGTTGAAAATTCATTAAAAATGCGACAAATTAAACAATTCAAGTACGATTTCGCGTGGAACGACCCACAAGTAAATTAACAATTAAAGTACGACTGCGTACTTTCTACATCATGCAATTTTAATTTTGAAAAACGTCGTGCTACAATGCAATTTACTGTGCACAACTGGAATCTCAATATGCAAACGTCTGCGTTGAAAATTCATTAAAAACATGACAAATTAAACAATTCAAGTACGATTTCGCGTGGAACGACCCACAAGTAAATTAACAATTAAAGTACGACTGTGTACAAGTGTCTGCGTACTTTCTACATCATGCAATTTTAATTTGGAAAAACGTCTTGCTATATTGCAATTTACTATGCAGAACTGGAATCCCAATATGCAAACGCCTGCGTTGAAAATTCATTAAAAATACAACAAATTAAAGAATTCAAGTACGATTTCGCGTGGAACAATCTACATGTAAATTACACCAATTAAGTACGACTGTGTACAAGTGCCTGCATACTTTCTACATTATGTAATTTTAATTTTGCAAACAAATTTAATTTGCAATTTTAATTTTGAAAAACGTCTTGCTAAAATGAAATTTACTGTGCACGACTGGAATCCCAATATGCAAACGTCTTGCTATAATGAAATTTACTGTGCTCGACTGGAATCCCAATATGCAAACGTCTGCGTTGAAAATTCATTAAAAATGCGACAAATTGAACAATTGAAGTACAATTTCGCGTGGAACAATCCACATGTAAATTAACAATTCAGGTACGACTGTGTACAAGTGTCTGCGTACTTTCTACATCATGTAATTTTAGTTTTGCACAAAAATCCACAGTTGTGGGTTGGTCGTAGCTGTAAATGATTTCCTGTTAGCGAAAGGGGAACGTTCCCACTGGATCCACGTGCTGCAGCCGTGTTAATTGTTAATCGATATTGATGAAACCGTTCGATTGGCCGGTCAATTGAAGAATTAATGGATCGCAGGGAAAGAGCTGTCTGTCTTCACCCCCTTCGCACCCTGTCGACGAACATTAATACGAGCGCGTGCCAATGCTGTTTCGACCACCGGGCCATCGACCATTTCTAGCATTTCTATACTCACTACCATACTCTCGGAGGAACAGCCGGCAGTCGGCGGTGCGTGTGACAAGGAGAAGGGCGTACCTGAAGAATCACAGGGTGCAGTATGCAGTTCCGAGTGCAGCTTCGCGGAACTTTCAAATATTGAAATTGCCGGAGCCGTGAAAATTAATAATTTCACTTGAGAAACTTTTCCATCGTCTCCGGAGCAGAATAAATTGATGGGAAATTGATGGGGCGACTTCTGAGGGATGAATTTGGCTTGCAATTCAGGTAGAACATTTTTATTTTGCGTGACATTTTGTCACTGAAAATAGTTCGTTTATCCTTTACTTTAATTTATATATTTCTACTTCTGAGTACTCGGTCGCATAATGCGAGTTATGTCTTATGTTTCCATGGAAGATAAGAGGTCCTGGATATATGGAAACCGCGATGAGACATCGAGGAAGCGTTGAAAGGATACGAAAATTCCCACAGTGTTCGCCCGGCGAACAGGAGTATCATTTCGGCCGATTACACTCGAGTCTCGTCTTAACAATGATCCTCTCAATGAGATTAATTAATTAGGATTCCTTGGTGGCCAGTGGTGCTTGAGAAGGTTGGATCGGCCGGCTGGTGATCGAGGCTTGTCGGCGGAATATGAAAGAGCTGAGAAAAAGGCAGCGGGAGAGGAAGCGGGAGAGTTAAATCAAGAAGTGGCAGATAAGAAGGCTTCGTGTACGATCGTTGTAAAAGGGGAGCGAAAGATCGACGAGGAGAGTCCCGTCAGTCCCCGAGGAGCGCTCGTTGCGACAGCTACTGCTCCTGTACCCTTCTAGAAAAACTGACAAGGATCCAAATCACCTCGGACACTCCGAAAAAGATTTTCTTGTACTCGAGAAAAATTCTAAATACACTTTTCCTTAAGAAAGTACCTTCTATGAATATATCAGAAACATTAATAACACGGTTGTAATGAAGAAGTGGTCGCGGGATCAGCAAGGATGAAGAGAGAAGAAATTCGGTAGTTGTTTCGGAGAATTTCCTGTCGAGGTAATCTGTTCCCGATTAATTATCGCGATGCATTTTTCAGTTCGACGGTTTACTTGTGATTTGTGATCCGGTTCGATTTTCTGTGCGTCCAATGGAATAATGAGTTGAATAATTGCTAGAAATTCGGAAGATAATTGACGTAGCAAGGAACTGGAACGAGCGGATGATAAATTGGAACGTTTTTCAGGGCATCGCGTACAATCTGAGTGATTAATTAGTGCACTCTGGTTGGTCAGGACACAGTGCTATGGTTTTTTCGTTCGTAAATAAGTGAGTGAACAAGTAAGTTTCCACGGGGAAGAACAAGAAGACGAGAGTGACGTATTAAATGAATCGACACGACGAGCGAAGAGGAAAATTTTAATTAATCAACTCTGCGAACACTGTGTTAATTAGAATAAATTCATCAAGAGCGGAATACAAGACCAAAATGATTCGAGATAGATCGGGATCTACATCCAGTCACTGTAGATTCAATTAGGACCATTTTCGGGCGACTAAAAATCAATTAATATTAATAAAGCAGGACGAAAACCTTTGTACAGTGTACAGATGAAATTGGGACACTTGGGGCCACAAAGAATCAATTAATTCCAATGACGTCGTGTCAAAGTTCATCAAGCTCCTGATAATCCTGAGCCACAGTTATCACTGGAAGGTCCCGAATGGTTTTTCCGAGTGAAAGGTCAAAGCCCTTGAGTTTTCAAGAAAATTGCAAGGGAAATTTTTTGGAAATGAGAGAGGCGAGGTTAAAGGTCAGGATTTCCTGATTGTCGCAACAAGTTCAAAGCTCATTGGCCGATAGCTTTTTTCCTCGCGGCAGGGTACGACGAGAAGGAGCTCTCACGCAGAGAGGAGAGAGGAGAGAATCTTATGTTTTTTCGATGTCGCGGGAGATCGTGGTCGTCGCAAGAAAATCAGAGGATAGACCGCTCTGCAGCCACTAACGAACGGGCAAAAAGAAGAAACGAAGAGAGAACGAATTCAAGTGGCTCGCTGGATACGGAACCCTCGTGTATTTAATCGTTCCAGACATTGCCGGGGATCGTCCGACAGACGAACGCATGTAAATCGCGAACGGTTCGCTCGCCGATGAAAGATTTTCCACGGCGGATTTGCGGAATCCGCTTCCCGGGACACACGTGGTCGCTCCGATAAGTTTGAATCGAGTAAACGAAGATTCTTGATAGGCGGATTTTCTGAATGAATTTTATATGTGCCGGGTCAGACTTGGGTCGATTTGTTAAAATTCTCCCGTAATCTTATCTCATCTGTGTAATGTGATTTGATGCTCCGGAAACTGGGTGGTAGTGTCTTTAACTCTTGTTTCTTTCTGTGTCTAGGTGTCGATAATTGAACGGAGGATCGTGAAGAAGAACACAGAAAGGAACCAATGTAGTATTATTAAAAAGGTTGACGACACGGAGAATCCTAAGGGAATCATTATTTTGAAGGATTTACACGATGATAGATATCAGGAGGACGACGTAAGTAATTATCAAAGTATTTAAATAAAGTATCAAAGTATTTAAAGAAAAAGAGAACGTTTGTAAATTTCGAGCGACAGGTTGACGTTCGATTTCATTGACGATTTAAACGAGTTAAGATTGGAATGTGTTCTTGCGTAGAGCACGTAGTAAATAAGCTCTCGTTATTAAGCGCAGGTGTTCGTTAATGACGTCTCGTTTTCACGGAAGCGTGCCCGCCCGGTTTTGCATTTCACGTGCTGGAAAGGAGCCGCGACGAAAGAGTGCGTGAACATTATAAAAATGGACGGATCTGTGACGAACGACACAATTATCGGAGTGGCATTGGGAGGCGAGAGTGTGAAACACTTTCCTCGATGGGTCACCATCGTTGCAGCTGTTTGCGCGATTATTTTCAGCGTCGTTGGAGTCGCGGGTAAATGTTTATTTCCATTAGTACAAATCCATTTAGGGGAGGATACTCGATACTCGAGGATTCCGGAGACAGTCTCTAGTTTCCCTAACAATAGGCTATATTATTCATGATTCAGTCCATCAAGGAATTAGAGTACGCTTGTGTGCTCGCGATGGTTGATTCTTTAATTAAACGTTCCAATTCTGCGGTCAGACTAACTTCTGTTGACCCATGGCTATTAACACCCTTAACTCGGGCCACTGGAGTGTCAGGAATTGGGATTATTAATGTCTCCTTTTTAAATTATCCACTTGGGTGCAATTTGTATGCTCCTCCAAGGTGCTGGCTACTCTTTAATTCTTTGCGCGATCATTAAAACGCACTGTTGGCTTATTAAGACAGAAATGTTGTACAGGGTGTCACAAAATTATATGTCGCGGACAGCATAGCGCGATTCTACACCCCCGATTTAGTCGAAAATGACATAAGGTACGCAAAATTGATATTTAACGTGAAAAACAAGGCAAAAAAAGAACAAAAAACTTTTAAGATTAAAGATTTTTTTCAATTTAAGATTTTTAATCGTAAAATAATTTGGTGTTCTTTTACCTTGTTTTTTCACGTTCAAGGTCAATTTTTCGGGGGGTTCCTTATGTCATTTTCCGTAGAATCGCGCTATGGTGTCCGCGATATATAATTTTGTGACACCTTGTACGTGGACTGCAGATCTTCATACAATTATAGATTCAGAAAATTTTCAAAAATACTGACAATATCAAATTCTACCGAATGTAGTACGATTTTTAATTATTTCAGATCTGAAAAGGCTGCTGCCACGGAAAATAAGATTTTGCTTGATTCGACTTTCTTAAAAGTCGTCTACAAAAATTGCAAATTGCAACTTGTAAATCTACTAATAAAATTTTATACAAATAGCAAATTGCAACTTGCAAATCTACTAATAACATTTTTATACAAATTACAGGTAATCTGGTGACAGTGATCGCGCTGCTAAAATACACAAGACTGAGAAGACACGCGACAACAGCGTTCGTGATCAGTCTCAGCATCTCCGATCTAATTTTCTCGGCAGTGAATCTCCCACTGACTGCGAGCAGATTTCTGCGAGAGGCCTGGGTGTTGGGCGAAACACTGTGTAAAATATTCCCGCTATTGTTTTACGGGAATGTCGCTGTCTCGTTGCTCAGTATGGTGGCGATCACGGTCAATAGGTTCGTATGTAAATCTTACGATGTTTGATACCGTGCACGTGTTTATAATTTCGCTTACTTTTAAATACGCTGACTGAAATTTTTCCGCAAGATCCATTACACGAACTCAGCATATTCTTTTCCTTTACTAGGAACCTAATCACCCTCTGCTCATCCCAATAGTATCAAATGCGCGATGAATCAGGTTCGATGATGCGCGCTGATCGATCACGTGTGCTCGCTCATATACATAGATCAATACCTAATAAGCTATGTCCTTGTGATGTAGCATGTTCTCAGATATTTTCGAACAAATTTTAATCTCTGCCAACTTCTTCTCTTGTTTTTTAACACTAAACCTACCTTTTAGCTTACAAATATGGCAAGGCTCTATTTATTTCGATTTTGTGCCATTTTCAAAATTAATTTCCATGTAAGCAACTTCATAATTTGAATCTCCGGCTGATAGATCTGTCACAGCGTTAATCATCGTACAAAAGAATCTATTCGTCGATGTAAAAAGAAACAAGCTGTGTGACAAATTTCTTGAAACACAGAAAAATAAAAAAGAATTAGTTCTTAAATCAACTCTTAATTCATTTAATCAACTTTTAATTCGTTAAATCGAATGACACGGCAATTATAAAAAATCTATTGGGTTGGCGAGAAAGTAATTTCAGTATATTTTTAATCAAGCAATAAAATAATTCAATAATTGTAAGATGAAACATATAAAATCGTCTAGTATAAAACTAACTTCTTAATTTTTATTTTGCATAAACCCGCAGCCTGTTAACGCCACCGTTTCATTCCAGGTACATCCTAATATCAAGATCGGAGATGTACGCGCAATTGTACACAACGAAGCGCATAATAATCATGTTAATCACGATCTGGACCGTCAGTTTCTCTATCCTCCTCCCACCATTGCTAGGAATCTGGGGTCAAATGGGCTTAGACACGACAACCTTCTCTTGTACGATCCTGAAGAAAGATGGTCGCAGTCCGAAGAAGTTCCTTTTCGTTCTAGCGTTCCTCGTACCTTGTGTAGTGATTAGCGTGTCTTACCTGTGCATCTACTGGCGTGTAAGAAAGAGCAGGAAGAACCTTGAAGCTCATGGAGGCATTTCTCGAAGAAAAACCAACGGTTTCCAGCGAAGAGAGGACTCCAGAGTAACAAGACTGATGCTGACTATTTTCCTCTGCTTCATTCTTTGCTTTATGCCTCTGATGCTGGCGAACGTGATCGACGACAAGATCCACGTACCGATTCTCCACGTGATCGCCTCGATCCTCGCCTGGGCATCATCTGTGATCAACCCTTTTATTTATGCAGGCACTAATAAATTGTACAGAGAGGCCTACAAACAAGTTTTGTGTCCAGTGTCCAGCAAAACGCCCACAATCGGACCTAAACCCACCCATTCGCATTCGAGCAAGATTTCCACGCCTCAGGGAACCTGAGATCGATTATGGTTTCGGGATTTCAGTGCTGAGAGTGTCTTTCTAAAGGCGTGCAAGTGTTTCGCGAACTTTGAACGCTTTCAGACTTATGTGTCCGAAGATTTTTGCGGAAACCGAATGTTTTGTTTAGTTTAGCGTGAATGGAGAACTTACGCGGTTTGCTGTTGTATAATCGTTAATTAAAATAATAATGAACGTGGTTGTGAAATTGCACGGACAATGTTCAATATTGAAAATGAGAAATGATAGCGAAGAAGTGACGGGATCTATTAATTTATAGCGGACTATTAATTTATAGCTCTGTTTTAAGTAGTGGATAAATAAACTTTTCTATTCGCCTTTAGCGTACAATTATTCGACAATTTCTGTAGAAAAAGGTACTTACGCTCTGCAGTAGATTGGGATAGATATTGTACACGTAATAAATGATCCATAATTTGGTAACTACGGACACCGACGAGATACTATTAAGCACCCGTCAAAGGCACGGACAATTATGTATATACCTCATAGAGGCACTTTGTTCTGGAAAGAAATATTAGATAGAGTTGAATTAAAAATCGAAAAGCGCAATCTGCAACTTACGCTCGTTAACCTAAGTCTACTGACCGCCTATTTGGGTCCTCCCCATGCGTAGGGGTGACTGGGCACGGCGTGTATTGCTTAGTAAAGCTTATTAGAGCTTATTACTATGTGCCAAATGTTGGCTACATACCGTTCTACTAAAGAAATGGCAACGGCCCGGTAATAAATTAATAATGGTACAGTAAAAAAGAAATTACTGAAAAACTACCAGGTGGTCGATTGTACCATAAAGTCATTCCAAGAGTAAAATTCGCGAGAATGTAAGAGGAATTTCTGGATCATAGAATGTTTCCCCGTAGGAATGTTTAAACGTTCCACGACTCATGGATACCACCACATGAATAAAACAATAGAATTCCATCGTCAGCTCGAACAATATTGACTCGATAAAATTTTTTACGAAATAGAATCACAAGCCTAAAAGAAAAAGTTGGAAATAGTGTCAAACAATTGTTCAATTTTTGCAGCATCTCCGCTGATCGTTGGGGCGACGAGGCCTGCCCATGTGTATCTGCAACTAACTATTTCTACTAATATATCTACAGACGAGTATAGTGACAAGGTAGTAACGAATGAAATGACTTCGCATCCGAAGATGCGTGGCCATTGTAGTTGCCCTCTTGAGCGACAGTTTGTCGAGGCCACTTCGGCATATAGAGACGTATCACAAGTCTCGAGAGAAGCCGATTGTTCCGCTGGTGCAATCGAGCAGGTGCGCAACGTTTCGAAACCCTAATTCGCGCGCGTTCGCGTCCACGTCCGCGAAAAGCTACACGACCAGGAAGAATCGAGCCCGAAGCATCAATTCGAACGTCATGCCTCGTTCTATTTAGCTTCGAGTCGAAACTTCCAGCTCTTCCGGTGACTGACTACCGCGCGAATCGCGGCCTACCCGAAAGAGAAAGCAATAGCCAGCCCCGGCCCCTACCTATGTACTTAGAACGAACAGTCACACCAAGAAGGTAAGCTACCTACCTACCTAGCCCTGCCCTCTACTAGACGCGGTTTTCTTACCAATGGTGGTTGACTTTTCTTCAACTGCCGAACATTTTTCATGAAGCGCATTGTACAACATTTGTGCTTCATTTTTATTTCCTATCATTTCCGTTATTTCTTCCTGCAAAAATAAGGAACGTGTAAAAAATAAGAATATCCGTTTGTTATTATTAGACAGCGTGTCTTTAATTTATTTTCTTTCTTAATATGTTTAACAAGTTGTGAAAATAATATCAGATGATTGCATAAGTTTGTGCCCGATATGTATAGTCACCATTCTTTTCTACAATTAGAAAAGAATAGTGTCTATATAATTTTTTTTACTGAAAATCGGGCACGAATTTATGCAATCATCTAATATAATAGTATTTTAAAATTCTTCTAATGCGTTTACTGTTTTAAATTACAACCACTCATTTTTGTCGTAAACGCATAAAATCCGCTGTCTAATTATTTTGCGCGAGTTGTTCGCTCGAATATAAAAGTATATACAGTAATTTCTCGTTCGTTGCGAATAATGTACTACGCGCTCGTTGCGACGTGCCTACCCACTCCACTGCCTGTCAACGCCGAGTAGGCGGAGTCGCTCCGCACGGCGGCAACGACTGTCCGCTGTCTCTTTCTTTCCCATACGCTCTTCTTCGTTGCGTTCGAAACTTTCATCGTCGATTAAACCACTAAATTGGCCAAATTATATCGTGTTTGGTATCATTTTAATCAGAAAAATGCCAGAAATGAGTTAGTGAAAGTCCCATAAAAGCCTAATGGAAAATTAACAATTCCATCACTGCCATTACATACATTGTAAGAACTCACGGGCCTTTAAATTGTGCCGGCGACGGCGACACGCTTCGGTCACCCGATCCGTATTTCATTCTGTCCTTCTCTATGTCCGGCTCCCTATTGAAGTCTCGCTCGGCGCGGTCGGCGTGTGTCTGGACGCAGTCATAAATCACAAAAGGCTTCCCTATTTGCTCGTTGCGAACTCAAACCCCCGGCAGTTTCGCAACGAACGAGAAATTACTGTACTTTTGTAAGTTTGTTAAGATGGTCTAGCGATTGTCCTTTACTCAAAATTGAATACAAATTTTTAGTGGTCACTCCCGGTAGTTTCGCGATAAAATCGTGAATGTACGAATTAAATTTGTCTGTATCTATCTGCTTGTTTTCTTCAACTCCGACCTGGGAAGCTGTAATCGAGTTTGGTTGGGGTCTTCCTTGATGCAATATTTTATGGAACATTAACAAACGCGATAAAATATGTTTATTATGTTTTATGAGATGTTTGCTTTATTACCTTCAACTCGAGCTGTTGCGTGAGGTCCTGGCGACCATATAAGTTCCAATCGTGGAAAATGTACAGTCAACAGTTGCAATTTCGAAGTTATCGCCATGTTTTGTACATCTAAGCTGGCGTAATAGTGTCCCTGTAATTAGATAATTCATTTTTTCAAATGAGGTAACAATAGAATAGAAAAACCTTCTTTACAATTCCTACTACTGGCTATTCTAATAATATTTCTTATCTGTAAAATGCAGAAATCAATCTACCTGGAAACAGAATGCTTTGTTCGGATCAAACTCAATTAAAAGCATCGGTTGGGCATAATGTCTTGTCATGGAAACAGCCTGATTGTATAATCTGCCGCTGATTAATGAACCAATTAAATCAGAAATACTTTTCCTTTCCACGCATATTTCCGGCGACAAAATATAATCGCCAACCTAGAAATTCAAAATGGGATTTAGGTTCAATAATATATTCACCCCTTGCTGTATCCTTTTCTTTCAAATATGTCTTAAAAAAGAACATTTATATTTTTCGTATGGCTACATTTATTTTAAGGCGTAACAGTCATATTTGTTAAACTTTCTCTAAAACCTTCACACGAGTGTGACTCGTTAAAATTCTCGATACCAGCAACGTTATAGGTTCAACTTTTATCCCCCTCGTATAAAGTATCGCAGAAAGTTCACTTCTGAATTCCCTTATATCAACTATCACATAGTGTTGGTAACTTCAGACGGAGCAGATAATCCACCTTTCTGTGTATTCTCTTCAGTATTCGCATCTGTTTGCACTGAAAGATTGAAACAATCTCCAGTTTTACCATCTTGGTCTTCCGGTACAACCGTTATTTAAAATCGGGCGAAAACAGAATATATTAATGCACAAACGGACAGAGTAATATACAATAAGTATAACATTACCTTTTTGACATTGATCAATTTGTCGAATGCTTCCTTTTCTCGGCGCAACGATGTGAGATATTCTTGTTCTTCCACAGCACACACCTCCGTAGATTAAAAAATACACTTTCAAATCTATCGATGGATTATCATTTTGGTAGACCTACAGAATATTACTTGTTCAGACGTGTAACTTTGTTTAGAAAGTAACAAAATCTTTTCTTTTATACATACTTCGATTTGCCGCACAGCAGAAATGTCACCTACATACATGATAATATTTCTTGGCGTATGTACTTCTAAAGCACGCTGCAAAAACATTGGATCATCGTTCTTTTTCAAAGACTGTATTAAAACAATGGGTGCGTCCACTGTCCTGTTGGTTAAATCTAATTCTCCGATCTGTTGAAATATTACGATACATAACGATCTAACAATGTAAAATACATTACTCGATTTCCAGAAAACAATGTAGTGAAATATTACTTGCGAGCATTCTTCAAATAAAGTTTGATGACCGTCCCTTTCTTCCGCTGAATCCGTTGACTACCTTTGGAAACTTTTTGACTTAATGTTAACATGTAAGTATCTTGCTCGTTCTCGTCTGTATCGTTGTTAGCGTTCTCTTCCGATGTGGATACTTTCTCAGCAGTTTTTTTCTCTGTTTGTAATAATTATAATGTATAATTATAATAATTAGACTGCGGATCTTTATTTATTCCGGAACTACAAGACTACTACCACTGAAAATAATAATTTTAATATTATTTAATCTTAAGATTCTACATGATTCTACTTTCTTAAAATTTGCCTACAAAAATGAAAAATTGCATAACCGTCCGCAGTTTAATAATTAGACTGCAGATCTTTATGCATTTATGGCTGAATTTTGTAGAATTTTTATTTGGTTTGGATGGAGAAGGATAAGGGAGTCGAGGTATAACGGGTGGTATAAGGTGATAAAAGGTGAAGGTATACCAGGGTACTTGAAGAAAAATTGGGAGGAAGAGAGGTGGCAACTAGTAGCGGGGCATAGGTTGGGGAGTAGAATGAAAGGGGGAAGGTACTGGGAGGAGGAGGATAGAAGGAGATGTAGAATATGTGGAAGAGGGATAGAGTCGTGGGAGCATATATGGGAGGAATGTACTGATTGGGGGAGAGATAGAGGGTGGCAAGAAGTGGTGGCAGAGGTGTTAGGGGAGGAAGGGGAAGGGGAGGCATGGATGAAGAGAGTGGAAGAGATGAGAGAAAGAGTGAGCAGCGGAACCGGGGGTCCAGTGTGTGTGAATGTGTGAGGAATGAGTGAACGGTGTGCTCTCTCTCTCTCTCTCGATTAAGTACAAAGTAAGTTTAAGTTAAGTTAAGTATGAAGAGTCAGGAAAGGAGAAGCTTGTAAGCGGAGCGGAGGTCCGCGTTTGTACTCCGAAAAGAGAATAAAATATTATTATTATTATTATTATTATTATTATTATTATTATTTGGTTTGGATCTCCAAAGGCTGTTTCGATTAAAAATAGGATTTTATTTCATTCCGCTTTCTTACAATTGAAAAATGCTTATTATTACCTTGTGTTTTGCATTTGCTTCTGGGAAAGTTTCTTCATTGACTCGTACAGCAAATACTCGTTAGGACCCATGATTAAGTAATTTTTTAATTGGTGGCATGTATTACGATCGTGTACCACAACAAGAATTTTCTCACCATTTTCGTTGTCTTTTCTCATTTCAATTTGATTTTGAATTTCCAAAAGTATTTCGGTCAAGGCAGCCCATTTAGGATTTGGCTCTGGTTTCAATTTTATTTAAGAGCGACAGAATTATCATCGCATTCAATCGATTTCGCATGGAACAATCCTGTTATATCTATAATCTGTACACAGTACACACTTACCACCAGTTTCCTCATTGTAAACCCTATTCTTTGCATTTTTGAATACATAATACGTCCACAGCATCTAAGATTAACCAACCACTGTTTTTCACAGCATACTCCATGGTGCGTAGACGATTCAACATCGAATAAAATGAGACGCAATCCTCGTATGTCAAAGCGAGCTGTACAGTTTCGCACAATATTCTCTCATTGATCAAATATTAACTTGTTAGATAATATTTTATATATAAATACTTACGCGAGAAGAGCTCTTAAAGTTTTCAAGTCGGACAACAATTGTTTTGATGTTGGACTAAGTTGATGCCAAATAGGATCTAAGTTGCGATTGCAGTTGTTTGTGGAACTTTTTAGCGATTGCATTTTCAGTGTTCAATTCGTCTAATTCTAACTGTAAAAACACATTATAATTGAATTCTGATGGTAATACATATATGGTACACACACACACACACACACACACACACACACACACACACACACACACACACACACACACGCACGCACGCACACACGCACACACACACACACACACACACACGCAATGGTAGATAATAAATAAATTCAAATTCAACTTTCATGTAATATGATACGAATCAATACTTACATATTTATTGAGTCTTTTCAATTCTTTCTCTACGTAATTCATTAGATCGAGTAAACAATTTTGTATACTCATCATTTTTGGTGTGATCTTTGCATGCAATTCAATCACCTCAGGCTGCAAAATGTAATTAGTAGTTGTCGTTTACAATGCACAGTGTGTGTTGCGTTAAAAAATCATAGACTACATAATTTAGTTACCTTGTGTTTTCCTAAACTGCTATGTACAAGCGAATGGAAGCGTGGCCATAAGTACAACTTCTTAACGAATAAAGCCTTCATTATGCGTTCTACTTGCATATACCCGACAGTGAATGCTAATGCTGAAGTAGTATAAATGCCTTGATGAAGCCTGTCTAGAAAAATTCAATAAAATGAACAATCGTGCTTCATTTTATGTTGTACAGGAATGTATTATGTTTCATTGTTAATACATACTTTATTAGTTTGTCGATATGAACGTAGAATGTTATGCGCTCTATATACAAGAATGCCAGTAATTAAATTTAATGGAACTCTATTTTTCAATAAGTCCACCACAAAAATTCGACCCGATATAAACAAAGCTCCACCTTCTAGATACATTAATGTCCTGTAGTACATACAAAGATTAAAAAGAAATGAGAAGAGCACGTAAAGAAACAAATTTCTATGCTCGAAATGAAAAACTGATTTAAACCCCTCGTCGGAATTGCATTCTGCGGTTACAACACAGGGTAATTGTTCTACACCAAATTTCTTCAATCTATCGATAAAGTACTGTTCGTCGCGTGAGCTGTATAGTTCCTAGGACTATGACCAAATTTCCTGGGTCTATGTAAGCTCTTAGTACATTCGCAAAGACAGTTTCTATGCCAAGTCCCCTAAAATAAATAAGAAATTAAAATGTGAAGAATATTTTATGGTAAAAGCCGAAAAGTGAAAATGTAGTAGGTACTTTGCTGTAACAACGAGACCATCCTCGTGCAGTATTTCTAAAAGCATTTGATTCTCGTATTCCAACATGTTTGCTTTTTAAATTGTTCACTATAATTATTCATTCATCAAAACAGTATTTGTAAAAGTATATCTAAAAGTTGCCACACAATGAACACTGAAACCGGTGAAGTTTGGTCCTGAAAGAAAGCTTTTGGATAATTGGATACTTCAGAAAACATACCTTATTGTTATCGTCTTCTTGGGCATCCTCTGAATTTTTATTGTAAAATATAGTTTCCGTATTCTCTCTGTTTCGTACACTAAGAGAATATATTTACTAACTTCGTGAGACGGATGTCCATAAATTCCTACGCTAACTGGTCTCTGAAAGCTAAAAATTTCCAATTATTAAAATCTTTTGTCGTATAGATGATTTTACACTAATTCGAACAATTACCTGTCAGGTATAACAACTGTGTCTTTTCCACAAGTAGCGGATTGTAGACAATATTAATCATGCTCGTAAGTTGGTTTTGTTGTTATTTGGGAAGCATATATATATCTGCATTCCCAGTGCTGTAAAATGTAAAATAGAAACATTTTGTTCGCATGGAAGTCAAGAAATGTGCGTTGATAAACCGTGCAACTATCTCACTGATGTGTTCGATTATTGAAGTTTCAAATTATTTATCTTGAAGGGGTATTCTCCTTTCCAGGATTGCAAGGGTGCGGTCTGTGCCTTCTCATTTCAGATCGTAGTCGGAAGCACTAGATAAGAGATTAATCTAGACCGCAGTCTCCCTCAAAAGTCCTACTTATACATTTACAATGTGTACTTTGCATTATTCGGAAGTATGTAACTGTCGCAGCTTTACGATAGCTACGTGCTGCCGAATAATGCAAATTACGCGTTGTAAATGTAAAAGTAGGACTTTTGAGGGTGACAGCGGTTTAGGTCAATCTTTTATCTAAAGAGCGCTTTAGCGCTTTTGACTACTCCTTGGATTTCGACAATGCTGGAAAGTGATGAGAGAATGCAATGTGTCTTATATATAATTGAATTATTAAGATTATACAGTATTACTTACTCAGACGTTACTATTATTTTGATGAATCCATCATGCGTTAGGCTATATACTACTTGTACGAACCTCCGGTAACCTCATCAGGTATGTAATGCAGTAGTTTTTCTTGAAATGTTAACACGCAGGGTATATACCAGTATATACTTGCTACAAAAATGATTGTCTTGAAAAAAGCTAACAAATCATCTTACCATCGTCTTATTAAATCAACTTTCTCGTTAATGTCAAAACAATTCGTACTGTGTTACCGATTGAGGAGCGCGATTGTTTGTTTTGTTTTTGTTAGACATTTAGAGTTAGCGAATATATTGTATATATAAATATACATATATATGTATTATCACATAATTAACAACATCATTATCAACATCATTGAATGATGAGAATATATAATATTTATATATATTGTTTATAGTAATCAATAGCCATGATTTATAATTGGATTTGATATTAATCGTAATTTTCTTAATTGGATTACGTTTGGCCCAACTCTGCTGGAAAGTAATTTATATTACTGTTTTATTGTGATATAGCAACTGCTATTAGTTGGGGGGGGGGGGCGGAGACGACCATGCATACTATTGCCAGAGAGTATATCTATTGCATACGAAAATCCAGGAGTAGTATTTCAAGATTGAAATACTACTCACTCTATATTCTATATGTATATATATATATATGCTCGGAGCAACTACGGCCGCTAAGGGGAGCGAGACGCGCGGCCGGGAGAAGTGGGGGTATTCCTTGAGAATCCTTAGCTCGCCAGCTCGCGTGCACGCGTGCTATTGCGTGCTATTTCTGTCCATGCCTGCCCTACTCTCAATGTCCACAGCGTGTTTAGAAAAAAAAGTAAACAGACGCCGCGCCGAAACAGGCTTATTTACATTGTCACGGAGCGTGCATAGTAAGGGGACACTTTTTTTGTGACAGCGTCAACGCACAGTGATCGATTCCTCGATTCTAGGTGGACAAAATTCAAATTTTTGTGTTCTCTTGTAGTAATAACGCTTCATTTCTCAGAAATCATGACAAGTGTATAAAAACTACATGAATTTAAACGAATTATATCATTTATTTAAAATGGACAAATATAACAATTAATTGTAACGTTTGTGAAAATAACATAAATTAAATACTGTATAGTTTTTGTATAAATACGTGAATAAACAATACACAAAATGGAAAGAATTAATCTTAACTCATATTTAAAAATTAGATAAAGTTCTACAAAAATATAATACAAAATTACAAAATTATGATAAGGAATGTGCATGACACAAAGGTGGATATTCTAAATTATTATAAATTATAATTGTCATATGTAATTCTCGCAGTCTGAAGTACATATTTTGTAAACTTTCTATCGTCAATTTCAATACCACATGGAATAGTAGCATACTCCATGTCTTTTCTAAAAAATGATATAAATGACAAACGGGGCAAAACGGGTCAACGATATTTAGTATCATTGTTTTGAAATAAGTATTCTTCAAAACTATCAAAGAACCAAGTCCGGCCGAGTCCGGGAAAACTAAGTTATACTATTTGACCTCTTCTTAAATAATATTATTAGTTAACCTGTTGTATATAATTTACACGGCAAAATAAAATTATACCGATATGTAAAAATGAAATACTTACCTTCGCTTACGCGCTCCATTTTTTACATAATAATTTAAACAACAAACAAGTTATACGATGAAGAAGAATTAGCTTATTTATAGTATTTCGCACAGGCAAAACTTTAGCACCGTATTATTGTCGTAATAACCACGTGCAATGGAAATATTACGTTATATATCGAATAAATTAATATTCGTGAACAAAATAGAACGGCAGCGAAGATATCTGAAGTTGATCAAATTTACCATTTTGTCCACCTAGAATCGAGGAATCGATCACTGTGCAACGTGCCGAACGTCGAGCAATCACATCGAGCGAATGCTACGAAAATAAAACAATTCTTCGACATGATTTCCAACTTTTTCTTTTAGACCTTGTTGTTCGAGCTGACGATATAGGAGTCTATTGTTTTCTCCATGTGCTCTGCTCCTATAGCAAAGTACCAACCTCTAATGAATCTTAAAATTTAAGATTCAGATATTCCAACTGCGCAGAAATAACTTAAGTAACAATAACAACACAAAAAAATATAAACATAGGTTTTGCCGATGTCGCGGATGTCGTTACAATTCAGTCATATTGTAATTTATAATTCTAATTCTTCATTCAATTCAATTACAATGTAATTCGTAATTGCAATTGCAGTATACAATTATAAAACACATTGTAATTAAATGATGTAAAATGTAATCCGTAATTGCAATTGGAGTACAATTATAAAATACTTTGTAATTAAATTACATTAATTACGAATTGCGATGTAATTAAGTTAAAATTAAAAATTAAAGAATAATAAAGTAACAGGTTAGAAGAGGTTGGAAAATCCATGTGAAGGTTTCAAACAAAAACTTCTACGTTACACATTTTCCAAATTTCAAACATAAACATGAAATAGCGTTACGTATTATAAACGAGGACGAGAAATAGAAACTACGCCGCACAGAAAGCAAACAAGTATATATATATGAAAGAAAAACATAAAAATATATCGCACTTCTTCAAAGTTCTGGGTTATAATTTGGAGAGCTGTATTTCAATTATATTGTATTTCAATAGCACATCTACATGATTAAAATACTTATTATTGGTAATTGAATTAATTGCAAGAAAAAAGAAAAATTTTCGAACCTTTTTTTAATGCAACGTATAGCCAATCGAGAACTGATCAACTTTTGTTGAAAATATTTTTTTGTCAGATTATCGCAAGTACTTGAGAAATCGTGAAAAGTGTTACGTGGGACACCCTGTGTATTACACAGAATACAATTCTTCTTTCTCTTAAATCGCATTTCTTAAGTCAAACAATTGCTTTTTCCAATGTAATAACGTTAAAAATTACTTGATATACGCACCCGTGGTAAAATCAACAAGTGTATAACTTTCCTCCTCACAGTAGAAATGTCGAAAAATTCGGTTTTTATTGTTTTTGACAATTATATCCCACAACAAAAATCTGAAATAAATTGACGGCACTGCCTGTTATAGTACTTTATCAGGGAGCCAAACAGTAGAATGGCATGTTTTCATATTTTCGAGAAATCTGCATTTTTCCGATATTTTGGGGGGTTTTTCAATTTTTACGATCACAGTTTGCAACAAAAAAAAATCTGAAAAATTCTCTAAAACGCGCATTAGCACTGTGGGTCGTCAGGGGCGGCCATTACAGTATTTCACGCGTAGATCCGAAGCCCGAGGACTATTCGCGGATTAGGATTCGCGCGTGAAGCGCGCCAATGAGGATAAGTTGTGACTATGGCGGCGGGGGGAAATAGGATCGACGCTCCGCCGCGGAGCGTTACCGAGAAGACGGGATGGCAATTGATGGCAATGTCGCGCTGGCTTTCGTAACGGAAGGTTGTCGCGGTTGTAAAGTGTTGTAATTCATCGATTGAAGAGATCGTGGCCGATTCGGGATTCTACTGACAACGTAAGTACAGACATCTTTTTCTGTAACCATTCTGTACTTGTATCCTTCCACTTTCGTATAAAAATAGTCTTATTACACTATATACATATACACTGTTATGCAAAAGAATGAAGCACCCGGCCATATTTAGTAGAAAAGCGTTAAAAATCAGATAAGAACACAGTAAGCTTTGAAAAAGGATTCCGCTGTTTAATTGAATAGTTCTGAGAATATATGTGTTATTGTGGATTATCTAATACTCTCTTTAAATGCAATAAATCAATCATTGTACAATACAATTTCTATATATAATGATATTATTTGTCATTGTGTCTTATAATTATACTGAGTGCTTGTTTCTTTTGCACAGTGGTGTATATACTTATAAGAAGAATTAGACATAGTCGGTTTATACATATACGTTGTTGTCAAATGATGTTAATATTTTAATATCGAAATGTCTCTAAAAGTCGTTATAGTTAAAGTTGTTGTAGATCAAAGACGTTAACGGTCAAAGTCATTGCAAAAACGCAAGAATTCGGGCCATTTAGATTTGTTATTCCCATAACAGGCGTCTCGGCTAGGGGGAGGTCACCGCGTCCGGCAAGTCGCGTAAATAAATATGTATACCGTACCGAATTCGTGTTTCTAGCCGTTGAATTATTTATTTATTATTAATTGTGATTTAGTTTTTAACTGTTGTCTATATTATATGTAATTGTTGTTGTAATTATAACTATTGTATATGTAATTAATAAATTTGCTCTTTCTGTTGCAGATTCCGAAGAGCAGCTTGGTAGCCGAGATCGCTGATTTCGAACATTGAAAGCGAGACGTAGCGGCAGCGTCGTGTCGTATTTTCTTCAAGGAGGAAAGGACGTGAGCGTGAGTATTTACCTATTATGTACCTTCCAAATTAAATTGTGTTATTGAATATCCACTAATGAACAATTTATTAATTCCATTTAAATTCTTTACTTATTATTAATTCGGATGTAGCCAGAGCTGGGGAAAATAGTATTTTAAATAGTAAATAATCCTATTTATTTTTTAAAATATATGTACAACTCTGAAAAGAAAATATTTTACTTGATGCAGTCATTTTTGAAAATAAAATAATTTATTCGAGGCAGTAATTTTTTTGAAAATAGTATTTCATTTGAAGAATATTGAAAATATTTGTATTTTGTCTTTATACATATATCTTCAATTTCAATTTTTAATATTGCTGAAAATAATGGTACGAATTCTATTGTATTTTATCTTATATCTTAAATAGAAGATTATTTAATATTTTGTTTCCTTTTTTGATCCCAGGACTTCACAACAACTTCACATCAACCCCAACGCAGCTTGACACCAACCTCAACGCAGCTTGACACCAACCCCAATGCTGCTTGACACCAACTCCAACACAGCTTCACTTCACCTCAACAAGTAGTAAGTGAACAAACAACTGTCTTTCTTACTGGTAGATTTTGACGAGTACAATGACTAATCACCGGATCAATCATATTTACCATAACATATATATTTTCTGTCGAAAATCAGATGGACTCAATATATCCCGATGGAATTTTACAATGATTTTTTAATACCTTGTTTCCTTTTTTATTCCAGGATTCTACGCAGCTTCACTTCAATACCTACGTAGCTCGATACCCACTCCAACACAGCTTCACTTCAACACCTACGCAGCTCGACACCAACTCCAACACAGCTTCATTTCAACACCTATGCAGCTCGACACCAACTCCAACACAGCTTCACTTCACCTCAACAAGTAGTAAGTGAACAAACAATTGTCTTTCTTACTGGTAGATTTTGACGAGTACAATGACTAATCACCGGATCAATCATATTTACCGTAACATATATATTTTCTGTCGAAAATCAAATGGACTCGATATATCCCGATGGAATTTTACAATGATTTTTTAATACCTTGTTTCCTTTTTTATTTCAGGATTCTACGCAGCTCGACACCAACTTCAACACAGCTTCACTTCAACACCTACGCAGCTCGATACCAACTCCAACACAGCTTCACTTCAACACCTACGCAGCTCGACACCAACTCCAACACAGCTTCATTTCAACACCTATGCAGCTCGACACCAACTCCAACACAGCTTCACTTCACCTCAACAAGTAGTAAGTGAACAAACAACTGTCTTTCTTATTGGTAGATTTTGACGAGTACAGTGACCGTGGAAACGCTAGGCGTTCCTGCGGTTAATAATCTGTTTCTTAGCTAGGTAGGGTCGCTTTTTGTATGTCGCGTTTGTTTTTATAAATTTAACAATTTCGATAATATGATAGATTCTCGAATTTGTTAAAATATAACAATCTTCCTTAATTTGGTGCATAATTATTAGAGTCGTTTTTTATCATCAAGAATATCATTTGTATTTTAAAATTATTTTAAATTGATCGGAAGCATTAGATATCAGGTACAAAAAGATAATTCGCGACGGATAGATTCTTTAGACAAAACAAGTTAAGATATATTACTTTTATAAGTACTTTATGTTTAGTACTTTTTCCATTAGTTCGAAACGTTGCTTTGTCCAAAGGATCTTCCGAGGGTTTTTGAAATACATATTTTTATAAAAATTGAGAACAAATAAATCAATAAATTATTGAATATTTTTATTAAAATCTTTCTTAGTCTCTTTTCGCTCAACAATTAAATTTTCCTGAGCATTTTCATTAATTTAATATTTGATTTGTAAATTGAGATTATATTTTGAGTTGAAAGTAGAGTCATTTTGCAAAAATGCATGAACGTTAGCCCGTACAAAATCTAACGGATTCTTTTAGTTAGGATTTTCAGAATAATCAGGTTCCCTGCTCGTTGCCCGAATCCTCTCGCGTGCCCAGGTGCTACTCAGGAGGATGACAGCAACGGGCACATGGAATATTATTTTTTAATCGTATGTGTGGCGACTGACAATCGTTAGTGTATCGTGCACGACGCATTTTCCACTTCTGTGTGTGTGTGTGTTAGGCAGTGGAATTGCGTCGGTTTCTTAAACTAGATTCGGTAGCGCATATTCCCGTTAATCTGTGATATGCTACATGGCTTCTCGTGGAATGTGTGTGCGCGTAGCTTTCTCATTTCATTAAAAAATAACATGCAATATTAAAACTTACGCGCGTAATTAAATTCAGCGTTAATTCAGCTGTTATTTCGATTTATCCCGCAATGATTACTAACATTGTCAGTCGATTTCAGGAAAACTGGTACGTAGTACCTTAGAGTGTGCTTGTGATTCGAACGTTAGGGTGTCGGAGGCGTCCCGGGATGTTCTCTCTAGGTGTTAGGCTGTTGCACCCTGGCGTCTGTGTGAAGATCGTGTTGCGAATGTGTTGGAGAGCTCGTCTTTTGCCATTTTTTAAATATAGGGCTAGGTAGGTAGGTAGCTTACCTTTTCTTGGTGTGATTGTTTATTGTAAGTAGGTAGGGGCCGGGGCTGGCTACCGTTTTCTCTTTCGGGTAGGCCGCGATTCGTACGGTAGTCAGTCACTGGAAGAGCTCGAAGTTTCGTCTCGATTCTTCCGGCTCGTGTAGCTTTCGCGGACGCGGACGCGAACGCGCGCGAATTAGGGTTTCGAAACGTTGCGCACCTGCTCGATTGCACCAGCGGAACGATCGGCTTCTATCGAAACTTGTGATTTGTCTCGGAAGTCGTCGATCGTTTTCGCTGTGAGCACGTTTAGGGTTTCAGTTATTTGGTGGAGCGCCGAAGAAAAAGAAGAGGCTATATGCCGAAGTGGCCCCGACAAACTGTCGCTCAAGAGGGCAACTACAATGGCCTCGCATCTTCGGATGCGAGGTCATATCGTTACTACCTTGTCACTGTACTCGTCTGTAGAAATAGTAGTAGTAGAAGTAGTTAGTTGCACATATGGGCAGGCCTTGCCGCCCCAACGATCAGCGGAGATGGACACGTCCGCGATTTGCAGTAGCGTTGCGAAAAAATCACCGAGATCAAAGTTAGCGTTGCGGTTATGCTCGCGATTTCCATTCACTTCAATCAAGTATATTCAATTAACTTCAATTTCCATTGTATTCAATATGTAGCGTTGCGAATGAAATAGTCGCGATTCCCTTTTCCATTTTTACTGTTACTTGAAGCAATTTTGAGATATTCCAATTTTGTAAGAGTAAAGTTTGCATAGTTGATTTGCACAAAATTGACAGTCATCATTTGGATCTATGTGTATGTTCGTTGAATTAGCGTTGCGCAGCAGAAGAATCGCGTTTGCGTTCGAATCTTTCGACATTTCAGGCGCCCATGCTCCAGCTGCAACGAGCCACTGCAAAAGCGGTCCACGTAGTCGATGTGGGAGTCGGGTGCGGTGTAGGTATTTTCGATTTCGGTTAGAGTTGCGAGAAAATCATAATTTGTTGTCGCGAAAAATACCACCGCGTTGTCTATAGGCGGAATTAAAGTGGACGCGATAGTTGAACGATCGCGTTTACACGCATATTGAAAAACGCACCTAAACGATTCGATTTAATTATAAGAGTCGCGACCTCGTATGAGAGTAGAGGATCAAGATGGCGGAACCAGTAGCGCACGGAGCATACGGCCATTAAATTCCAGAGATACTTAATATTACTAGAGTTTTTAATACCGCCAAAAAAATGTGGAGCATACGCCCACCGGACCACTACGTAGAGAAGAAATGTATTGGTACGTTCTCAGGCCAGGTTGCCGTAAGCAGTTAGCGCAAAATCACGGTGCACGTTACTACGTTCAATTCCCCGCGGTGTGCCACAACACGACACGTTTGCCGTTCCAGCAATGGAACAAGTGTTTCCGCTGTCGTTCGACAATACCGTACGCAAAAAGAAGACGTATTAAGTTACGTCACCTGTGGCGGTATGCACGACAATGCCATGGTGAGCATCGTATTAGCATCTAATGCGGTGCAAGCCATGGTGTTGGGCGTGACTTGCGATGGCGGAAAACACTGTAGCTTACCTGAACGTAGCGACGCGTGCCTTTGGCCATTTGATGGTGTGTGAGCGCTAAATGCAGGGAACGGACCACTGCGTTTCACCAGCATGTATACTTTTCGGACTAATCCCCCACGACGTAGTGGTTCGATCGCGTTGATAGACATACAGGATGTGTATGTAAAACGCATCGAACGCCTCGTCGGCCCGTAAGGTAAAAGACGAGGTATCATTGCGGTAAGCGAAGTAGTTTTATCGATGGAATTTCATCGCGCCACTGGTTTTTGCAATTCTGCAATAATATTCGAGGTCGCGAAGTATTGTAGTCCCCTTCTCGTATGTTACTGTGAGAATTTGCAGAATCGAATCAGTTCAATGTGTCAGTTTTCAATAAGTGGTAGACAATTCTGCCTCCTAGAGTTGCAATAAATCAAATGCCGCACTGCACCTCAACACGCGACTGCTTCTAAAATAGAACAGCAATAGTTGTTCCGTATCATCGTTTTACTATATTTTTGTGATTTAAAGGTGCGCCTCTCCCTTTATTACTGCGATATTTACTGCGATATTTACTGCATTCGCATAATGGTAAATACACATCTGCGTACAGTATGCAGCAAAATGTTTCAGAATCATGTGCTTTCTCGTACCGCGGGCTAATCAGTCGGGAGAATCGCTTAAGTAATACGAATAAAGCTATATGGACGCTTTTTTTTAATGACAAAGAGAAAGGAAAACGACAGAACTGTACTAAGGTAAGGGAAGGGGGAAGAAAGGAAGCGAGGAATATATACACACACATACATATATGTTAAAAATTGAAAAAGACTCGCCCGCTTCGAAGGTTCTGGGGTAAGTGCAGGTAAGTGCCGTGGGGTCTAACACAGTCCTCTCACCAAAAGGCACCCTTGCCTTCCCCACTCCGTGGCCAGATCCTCTTGGAACAAAGTCTCAATTCTTTAGGGCAGCGTGGTCTTGGGTTGCATACCCTCGGCAAGTTTCACTCGTCACATCCTCATAAACATGACCTTCCCGAACGATAGCTGGATGGCCCAAAGTGCCCACCCGCCATCGTCCGAGGAAGGTTCTGTTTATTCTCATCCGTCTCTATTCAGGGCATCACGTACGCCCAGGTCCTACCATAAATCCTTCCAATCTTAAAGGTCGCCTCGATATCAGCCCTTGACTTTGCTTAAAACACGTTGACGCTAACATATATATATATATATATATATATATATATATATATATATATATATATATATATATATATATATATAATCAAAATTTATTCGAACGGCTAGAAACACGAATTCGGTACGGTATACACAGGCCCGGCTTACCTTTTGCTGGTCTCGGTTCAAAAATTTTGCGGGACCAGAATACACATTCAAATACTATACTTAAATTTCATAATAAGGAATTATTTATTACAAATACAAAGAATGTAACATATATATATTTTGTAAGATGAATATTATATAATTTTTCTTGCTTTTTTCGCCGCAAATTCTTGGATTACGTCATCAAAATTGATTGTGTTTGCTAGTTCGCATTCTATTGAAAGAATAGCCAGAGATGTAAATCGTTCTTGGCTTATTGTCGATCGAAGATATTTTTTGATTAGTTTCAATCGCGAGAAACTTCATTCAACTGAAGCCACGGTTACTGGCGTAGTTAACATTATTTGTAATGCAATTAATAAATTTGGATACGCTTCCGAAAGATTGTTTTTTATAATGTATCTCATCGCATCTAGAGCCGAATAATTGGCTTGCGTTATCGATCGGAACATCTTAATCTCTTCATACATTTCAGTTCCGTCGATATCTCCTTCCAAATGTAAGTGAAGATCTTGACAACGTTTTAATAAATATTCGTCATCTAAATTCGTAATCTCATTCATATATAGAAAACCAAAAATATTCTGGTGATTTGCATATATTGCATAAAAGCGAATAGCCCTTACACTATCAAAACGGCATTCCCACCTAGTTTCCGATAATGGTTTAGGTGTAATTTTTTCAACATGATTTTTTAAAACATCTCAACGTGATGTTAATGCTGCAAATATGGTATAAATCTTTTGTAAAACACCAAAAAAATGTAGTGCTTGGGTTGATGATTTTGCTACATCTCCCAGTAACAAATTCAAGTTGTGACTACCGCATGGCATATAAAACGCTTTATGATTTTTACGTAATATATTTATTTGCTTGTACTCTCCCTGATACGTTCCCCTTATATTGGCACCGTTATATTATCCTTGTCCGCGACAGTCAGATATGTTTCGAAGATCCGAAGGGCCGCTCTGAAATAGTTCCACCAAGCTTGATTTTGGTAGCTGAACCATTGAGAGCATCATGAACCCTTTCTATAAGTCTGTTGTTTAGACAGAACCTTCCTCTTCCACCGAACGCGTCATTCGTGATGCCGGCGTCTTCTATGTAGACACGCTGGTCCGTGGAAAGTTGCGTAGCTCTATTCCAAACCAGAAGGTTGGCAGTCGGAAGCCCTGGTCGTACTAAACGATCTGGGTGCGCTGGATCGGGTGCAAATGGCTGAGGTCTTAATGCCTCAGGAATGTCCCAATCACGCTGGTTGTCAACACCAGATGTATATCTTAGGTCCTGGACCACGGCTTGTGCCAAAATTCTTGGAGCCGGAAGCGCCATGTATTGCCAATGTGTATTATGGTCAACACGTCCGTAGTCTCCAGTGGCGTTAGGCCATACTGGAATTTCCAATTGATGATGTTTACCATCTATCTGGAAGTCACCGATGCACCGTAGATATGAATCTATTGCTGGTGCTGTAGAATAATTCTTGTCTTTAAGATAGTTTAAAAGACTTTGCTCCTTCGGATCAAAATGACCCCTGAGGTGCCTTATTTGTGCGTATCGGGCATACAAATGCATGCACATGACATATCGATAACAAGAGCGTGATACTACTGTAGCAAACCGTTTGTCAGTGGCTGCTCTTAAATCATACTCCTTATCAACAAGTGGTATAAACGACTCGTTTGTTACCGTAAATGTACGTCGTGCTCTTAGCTCGTTGTAGCCTGCGAAATCGTCACAATCAAATTCTATATTCATCGGATCGTTTGACAATGGACTTGGCTTTGTACTTAACTTCACGTTATCCTGCGCCCTCCTACCCGCTTCGGGCCTAGGCAATGGAGAAGCGACTGCTGGTCTAAGACCAGTTTGTTTCTGAAAGTTTTTCTTCTGAAACGGACCTTTCGGTTTTAGTTTTACATCGGTTGTACTTGATGTTTCTGTTTCGTCTACTTCCTCTTGACGGGCTTTTTCAGTGTGTTTTGACATTGTGAGAGTTTTGTAATTGTTGCGTATCTTCGCGAGTTTCACCAAAGTAAATTTGGGTCCCAACGGATCCAGAATAAGCATTATTGTTTCGGATAGTCCTTTTCCTGTTGTATCGTGAACTATTTCAAATTTGATAAAACGTTCTTTTATTTCTACGTCATCGTCTGTTATGTTAACATAACGAAGGACAGCCGATAGTTACTCTTGATGGCTCACATCTGGTGTACAATCCAATAAAATGGAATAATATTTTGCTCTCTTTATTGCATCGATAATTACTCTTTGTACTTTATTTGCCATTGCACTTATTAATTCGTTTTGAATTGAATGAGATAAATAATGATGCCCTTTTATGGCTGTTTTGTTTAAATGGTCATTTAGAACAGAATCAAATTTTGCAATTAACTGTATTAAACCCAAAAAATTACCATTTTGCGGCGTGTACAAAGTATCGGAACTTCCTCGGAAAGCTAAATTGTGTTGCGCCAAATATAAAATACTAGCAGATATTCTTTGGAAAACTTGTTCGCAAGGTGCCATTTCAAGTTTTAAAAGTTTTTCTAACTCTTTATCGATTAGATTGCCAGTGCGAAAATTTTGTTCAGTCTGAAGCCACATGTTTATTGCTTGTAAATGTACCGCAGATCGTTCGTGCATTTTGACTCGCTGTGTTAAGTGACGCCAATCGCAAAATCCATCCCAATGAAACATCAGTTGTGGAAAATAATTTACAAGCGAAACAGTACACCTTATCTTTAGATTTAGAATAAATTAGCCATCTTCGTGATTTCCTTTGCCCATTCGCCAGTATTCTTGTAAAATATGTTGCAGAAAAACTCCTTTTATTTTCGTTCTTAGGGAAGTTAAATTGATTAACTTGTACAGGACCATATGTTGAACTATTAAATTTACTGTTTGCTGTATTTTTTTAATTGGCCACGTGCTAGGATCTTCAATGTCGAAATTCCTGTTGTCTTCTTTTTGTTCTTCAATTTCCATATCTTCAATGTCTTTTTCTCGACGAGTTTCACAATCGCTCGTTTTCCTATTGTTTTCATTTTCGTCCATTTCAGTTTCGTTGGTGTCTCCTTGTTTTTCCTTCACGGGTGTATTCAACTGTTGCTTTCCTTCTTCCAAAGGGATCTGATACATTGCCGAATGTTCTTCATCTTCGTTTGGCTGTCGTGAATGACCAGTAGTTTCAATTACGTATTTCATAATATTGTTTGTTTGCTGCTTAATATAACCGTCTCGCTGCTTCTTCCTTTTCAGTTTTTCAGCCTCACTCATATATTTCCTTCCACGATCTCTATCTCTGCTAGCCATAACGGTTCTTTAAAAAAAAAAAACATATTTCTGTACATAAAAGTTTATGTCTGTTACAAAAATGAATAAAACCGCATGCAAAAAAAACAATTACTGCAAAAAGATAGGATAAACTACATATTTCATTAGTTTGTATGTAGTTAAAACATTTATATGTTATTGCTTACTGTTCGGCGGCGACCGACGCGATGCGACGGTCGGATGCGCCTGAGGCCGGGACCGCTCAGAGTTGAGCACGCGAAGTCAAGAAAGAAGTCAATAAAGAACAGTACACTGTTCTCCCGAATCCTCTTACTGCTTTCGGCTTATTTGTTGATCACCCTCATTATTCATTTCCCTTACGATTATCCGCTGCTTATAACTGTATCATCAAACTAAATATGAAGGATTTTAATAATTTATTTACGTCAATTCTCGTTAACGTACAGAAGACAACTGATTATTTATAAATCATTAGAAACGAAAGAAAAATTTAATTCTCACGCACATTCACACGCATTCACACATCTTCACACACATTCACACTCAGAGATGCCGCTGTTTCGATTCTCGATTCTCCCCCCCCCATTTCTCGATATTCCCACAAATACATATAGTTCATCTGTGGGCGCCGCGCCGCGCCGCACAGTGTTGCGAAATGGCCAAAAGGTGGCAAAAAATCCGTAAAGGTGAAACTACGTTATTCATACCGTAGAACCATCACTGGGATTTCCCCGCAATCTTCTCCTAACAATACTTGGAAATTCAGAATAACTGGATTCTTGAATGTATCACTTTCAGGGAGTAAAAGTTCATGTTTTAGGTGAAATTTTTAAGGGGCATAACATAAATAAAAAAAAAATTGTGAAATTCATAATTAAAAGAATATTTATTCTTTCTTTTTTTAATATTGTTATTACAATTTTTTGTTAAATAAACAAAGTTCTCGTTTAATTTGCGACCACTGTCACAAAAAATTCAATAGGCATTTTTCTGACAATATACATATAGTGACCTCTATAAAAATAATTTATGTAATTATTGGAAATATGGGTTAAATAAACTGAACTATGTTTAGAATCAACAAACTATCATTTATTTGATATGCAAGGAAGGACGTCTTGACACGTTGAATGACAGAATGAAAGTGAAGCATGAAACAAAAATTAACTATGAAGTTGTATTCAATTATATAAAACAAATTTATTTTTGTTTTATTGATTATATAATTTCAAATACACCAACAGTAATACAAAAAAATTGTTATTAACATTTTTTATACAAAAAGGATTAATAAATCATATACATTTCACATTTTTCTTTATTATTTAGAGGTTGATATTTAAACTTAAATTGCGGCCAAGGTAGCCGAAGTTGGCCGAGATTTTTTACACAAAATTACTTCAATATAACACCTTACTAATACAAGTAG
Source organism: Lasioglossum baleicum (assembly GCF_051020765.1). Lineage (NCBI taxonomy): Eukaryota > Metazoa > Arthropoda > Insecta > Hymenoptera > Halictidae > Lasioglossum > Lasioglossum baleicum. The sequence goes on along the minus strand of NC_134939.1, from coordinate 4,407,562 downwards.
TGCCATACCGTAGCTCCTTAACACTTTTAAGATTTGCTTCCATAAATAAACAATGAGCGTTACGCAAAGATGCTTCCGATTAATGCATATTAATTAATGTTAAACAACTTTATTGAAAAATTGTTTGTGCCAGTTAATAGTTTAAAGCATGCATAATAACCCCTATAAATTGCAGAGCTGTAAGTATTCACTTATAGACGCAATAATTAAATAACTATGGCATTGAAAACTGATGATTTCCCAAGAGAGAAAAATAGGTTACTTGCCATGCGTATATCTCCGTAAAAATTTTTTTTTAAAAATCGGACTTTGGCACATTATACATTCACTATTTGGTAATACAAAAATAATATTTTTTTTTTAAATAAAAAATTTATAAAATCGATTTTTGGCCGCCTCTGTACCACTGTGCGCCGCACCGTGGTTATCCCAATCGCTTACATGGGACATTACCCAGCTTGAAGACACCGATTTTACTGACATTCTTATAGAATATTGGTATCTTAAGGAAATGAAAGTCATATTTTTTCGCATCCATAATTCGCTTTCAAGGGGCAAAAAATTCAATGAAAGTACAAAATCTGTAATTATATATGACTTTCGCTGGTTATTGATTCGTTGGTTATTCGAATGAAATCATTCGGCCAGGATTGTGGCGAAAACGTGGCGAGAACGACTTGTGCCGAGATCGTGTCGAGGCAAAACTACGAGCCCTCACGCGCAAGTATGGCGTGGCCACAATCTAGTCATCGTGTGTTTAGAACAGCTGCGAGCGACGTTCGGCCACTGTAGTGCCCGTTAGGTGGCCTCGGCCCGCTGGGCTCGAGATGTGGCTATCGGCACGCTTTGCTGTATGGGGGGGAGTCCTGAAATAAAAAAATAAAACAAAAACATATTAAAATCGGTTCGTACAATGTCATTGGCATATAAAAACATTTTAATTTAAATGCTATTTAAATGATTTCCGGAATAGAACTTGTAGGATGTACAATTTTTCAGTAATACTTTGAAAGGAAATGTTCTATAATAAAGATTAATTGTAAAAATGTGTTGGTAGTACCAAGTTGGTACTCACATTCTCTCCCCCTTGAAGACAACACAACACGTTGCTCTCGATCTCAGTATCGATGTCGTTTTTGTTGGAATTTATATAGTAACAAAAATAATCTACTATTAGTTAGAATGTTATACTATTCCTTTACTTTCGAGAACGCTCGAATGGTACATTGTATCTATGCGGCTCACGCCATGAGACCCTCAACCTCCAAGTATTTCTGAGATCGTCATTCGTTTTTCAGAACGATTCTCACTCGTGTTCTAAATCTTGTAGAGTAAAGACGTGCCTCTCTGCGTAGCTTCAAATATAAAGTTGAATAAATTCCATTTATAGTTTATTGTATAGTCTTTTAGTTTATTTGTTTATACCCATATTCCAATAGTTTTTGGTCGTCAAGGTAGGCAGAATTAGACATCCAGCATTAGACAGCATTAGGCATCCACCATTAGACAGCATTAGACAATAGGTTCAAAATATTTTGTACCCTTAGGGCTCTGTAACAGAAAGAATAAATCCATTTAATCTCAATAGGAATTAAATAATTGAAGTTGAATATTTATTAATTGTACTTACGCTCGCGTCCTCTCTTGCTTGAAGAAGACACCGAGTAGCATCGAGTAGTCTCGTTAAACGATATTTTAATATCGAATAATACTGCCGTATTATAGTGTAATAAGACTATTTCTATACGAAAGTGAAGGATGCAAGTATAGAATAGTTAAAGAAAAAGATATCTGTACTTACGTTGTCGGTAAAATCCCGAATCGGCCATGATCTCTTGAATCGGTGAATCATAACACTATACAGGGTGTCCCAAACTAAGTGGAAGTCCCGGAAATGGGAGGTTCCTGAGACCATTCTAAGAGACATTTTCCTTTGCACCAATGTCAACTTCGGCTTTGTTTAGGAGTTATTAACGAAAAACACGGACCAATCAGAGCGCGCCCTGGGCCGCCGCGCCACGCCGTGTCGCGCCTTGCCGGCAAGCGAGTGTCGGTGGTACGCCGCGACATCGCAACGAACAAGAGTTTCTCGATTATGTGAATGCTCTCCGATTTCAATGAGCTTTGGATATGTGGTCAAGATCATTATTCTGAACAACATTTCTCTGTAGACTTTTTGGCGATCGGCTTTAGTTTACGAGATTATCGCGAGAAACTTTACTTGTAAATCCATGGGATCGATGTACTACTAGCTTCTATCCGATTTCGATGAGCTTTGGATATGTGGTCAAGATCAGTATTCTGAACAACATTTCTCTTTAGACTATTTGGCGGTTGGCATTAGTTTACGAGGTTATCGTAAAAAAAGAGAAGAAGCAGAAACTGATTGTATTAAAAACTCACGTATTCAGCCGTAAATCCATTTGCTGCTTCGAAATGTGTGTCTTGAAATTTCTCCACACTCACAACCACTGTTCACATTTGTCAACACATAGTTATGCACTAATAATAATTGCCATATCCCTTGTACTGCTGCACAAATCACAACAATCAGGTAATGCAATCACTAGACCGCGGGTTTCATGCATTTGTAGCAAACATGAGTAGGTGCATTTTAATACAGTAGAGAGATTAAAATAATTTCAAAACACCATAGTATTATTTTCAACTTCTTAAAATGATCACAGTGAGAATCAAATATCTGTCTGGCTCCTGTCCCTTGTAATAGCGGCAGCCAACATTAATTTTCATAAAGATCCGCAATCTAGTGATTAGTTTAAATATCACTATCAAAAACACAGCTAATAGCAACCGTTAGCTTTGAATTGACAAGTCTTTGGAGATGTTCTCTCTACCGTGGCTCGAACGACACTGATTTTCCGCAAGATTTTTCTAAAGAATTTAGGAAGGGCATTTAGAGTGTCGAAATTCGAAATGCACGCTGTAGCACGAGAACGACGGGACGGTTAGACGAAAAACAGAACGCGAGAAGGACCGCTGTAAGATTTACGGCAAACACATGTTTAGTTTTTCCTGCAGATTGGTACGCAGAGTCGATGGGTAACCGCGCGTTCGAAAACGTCATCCGTCCTTTTACCCAGCAAGGGGTAAAAATGTCAGGTCAGCGTAGCATCCCTATTGTCGATTATCGAACGTCGAATGGTTGACGGTCGGCGTGAATGCCGACCGATTTCAATGAGCTTTGGATATGTGATCAAGACCATTATTCTGAACAACATTTCTCTTTATAATTTGTGGCTGTAGGCTTTAGTTTACGAGATTATCGCGAGAAACTTTACTTGTAAATTCATTATGGGTGTTGTTTGAAAATGTTGTTTGAAATATCGATCGCAAGATAATGAAATGTATAATATTCAAATGTTCTCGGCGCAACGGTTCGATCAGTTAATAGGAAAAAAGCAAAATTTGCACGTTAGTTAGGAACTTTCAACGTTTCGATCTTCATTCAGATCATTTTCAAGAAAGTAGAAAAAACTGCGTCTGAAAAATATATTTTCACAATGTAAAACCAGAAACTTTAAAATATCTGCGTAACCAGAATGTAACAATGTAACAAGATACTGCAATAATTTACTTACATTGCTTTATAAAAATTATAAATACGGAATTGAAATTGTCTTAGCACATGCTGCTTTCATGTCGTCAGACAGGATACTGGATCATAGACCATCAAAGTCATTAGACACAGAACGTAACCGGTCGATCGATCAAAACAAAGTCAATCGTCGATCGATGTTTGGCGGTTATTTCAAACCGTGAAAAACGTCAAAAACCCAAACTTACCACATGTTCGTGACCATATGATGAAAAACTTTTATTAAATATATGATAAAGATGTAATTTATATAACATGTAATAGGAAAATAGTTGTTATTAGGAAGTGATTCATCATAACACACTACTGATTCAGTAGTGTTGCGTAATATTCTTGAATCGTAGGAGTTTCATACCTAAGATTCACGCTATGATGTTTAATCATATGAATCGTTTCCAGTAAAATCCTATTGTTCAAATTACTTTCTTTCTCAATTGCCTTAACATTTTCAAAGTCAAAGGCGTGGTCATACTCCATAGAGTGTTTAGTTAGTGCCGTATGTTGTGTTGGGTTAAAAAAAATGTTACGTTTATGTTCTTTTATTCTTGTCTCTAATAACCTAGATGTCTGTCCTATGTAAACCTGACTACATCCCTTACATGGAATTAAATATACTACATTGCAGTTTTTACAAAGTGGTAGTTTATCTTTAATTGGTGGAAAAAATGTTTTAATATACTGAGGTATCTTGTAAATTGTATGCATTCCTATTTTTCTAAAAATCCTCCTTATGTCTTCAGATATGTTCTCAACATAAGGGACGACAACAGTATTCTTCCAGTTTTTTGGACCCGCATTTTTGAATTTTTCCTCTTTTCGTTTATCGACGAGAAGAGGGTGATAAATATCAACAATGCGTTTCTTGATTATACGAGAAGTAAGTTCAACCGGGTAACCGTTTCGCCTTAATACATCCTTAATAATTTTTAAATTATCAGATCTAAATTCTGGATTAGCTAATAGGATAGCACGATCAATCAACCCTTTTACCAGACCAATTTTATGTTGCAAGGGATGGTGAGAATGAAAGTTGACGTATCTCCCCGACCAACTAGTTTTGTGAAACCAGTTCGTTTTGAGTTTGTTACCGTCTCTCAACACGCTAACGTCAAGGAAGCTCAGACATGAATCGTTCTCAATTTCGTGTGTGAATTGAATTCTATCATGAAAACTGTTGAACGTGTCCAACACAGTTTGCAATTGTTGTGGTTTTAAACATGTAATAACGTCATCGACATATCTCTTATAAAAAACTAATTCAAATGGTAATTTTGAAATAGAAGCCTGTTCTAATTTTTCCATCACAAGGTTTGCAATTACAGGAGAAATGGGCGATCCCATGGCAGTACCAAATACTTGTTTGTAGTATGTACCGTTAAACATAAATACATTTGCCTCCAGAACAAATTTAACCGCTTGAATGAATTCCTCACGTTTAATGGTGGTATGTTCTTTGAGTTCATCCCACCTGCTATCTAAAACTTCTAACGCCAAACCTATTGGAACGTTGGTGAATAAAGCTGTCACGTCAAGTGAAACCAGCTGCATGGAATCCTCAGGGATTACAATTGTCCTAATCTCTTTCACAAATTGCCAACTATCCACGGTGTGAAAAGGGGATTTTCCAATGATTTTAGAAAGAATACCGGCCAGGAATTTCGACAGTTTGTACGTTGGACCACCAATAGATGAAACAATGATCCTCCAACTCAAAACAGATTTATGTGTTTTTGGTAAAGCATATGCTCTGGGTACTATCGCATTGTAAGTTTTTAAACGTTTCCCCAATCTCTCATCAATTTGTTTCTTTTTTACCAAATTGTTAACGATGGAATTGGCTTCCTTTTCAAAAGTACTGGTATATTGGAATTTACTAACCTTGTATGTGTTATTGTCATTTAACATATTTATTACTTCATTATTATACATGTCCCTATCCACCAATACCGTGGTATTACCTTTGTCAGATTTAAGCAATAAAAGATTTTGGTTTTCTTTCAAAAAATGTTTTGTTTCCTTGATATCAGTTTTTGATACCGTTGCATCGTTAGTAAACCTTAAGTGTGTAGTGTAGTTCAAAATTTTGTTAACTAGTTTAATTCTAGTTGATGTTTGTAGGTTACCAATATTGGTGACTTTCATTAAACCTGTTTCCAACGATGCAATGAATCTGGGGGACGAGAGGTAATTTCTTGGAACTTCAAGTGCAAATTTGGGTCCCAGTTTCAAAACTTTTTCAACATTCTTTGGTGCAAATTTTGCTTTTTTCCTATTAACTGATCGAACCGTTGCGCCGAGAACATTTGAATATTATACATTCATTATGGGTGTTCATGATAGCGGACACGGCCTGCTAATGTCTCCGAAACTAAAGCCGACCGTCAACCATTTCAAAGGAAAAAGATATTTAAAACGTCGAGATTTATAACATTATTTCAAGGTCATTGAAATCGATGACGACCCGGATCATCCTTACCCGACTTACGGCAACTTTACCCGAACGAGAAAAGAGGCAGAAACTGATTGTTTTAAAAACTTACTTATTCAGCCGTAAATCCATTTGCTGCTTCGAAATGTGTGTCAATGGGTCAGTCGGTGACGAACTGCACAGGTGTCTTCAGGTATACGACAGCACCGCAATCCAAGGGGCGTACAGCCAAGTCAACGAACTGCACACCTGGTGGTAGATAGCAGGTATACGACACCCTGACGGATACGCGGTCAACGATCTGGACTTTTCACTTCCACTTTCAAATCGATAAATAAATCACATGTCTTTCTCACACAGATGCACTAATAACAATTGCAATATCACTTGTATTGCAGCTCAATAAAATTTAAATCACAACTTTCTAAAAGAAGAACATCCCGAATTTTTCTTTCACGTTTCTCTGTACGGTCAAACGTACGTCTCCACACTGGGAATATTTCACGGCGACAGTCGATCGTCCAGGTCAACGCACCTGTCACTTCAGCACGTACCAGGTAGTTCCTACGTGATTCCTGCGTTAAATATTTGGGGCCCTGAAAAGGGCCGATTACAATTGGACTCAACGCCTTAATTGTTCGAAATGTCCTCCGTTTTGTTCGATACATAGTCTGGCTCGCCGGATCGTCTCCCGCATGACGCGGCGAAGGGTGGCCGGCGTTATGTTCGCGATCGCACCGTGAAGTCGTGCCACCATCTCCTCAGGCGTGGTTAACGGGCGCTTGTAGACCTCGTCCTGTGAAATGATATTTATAAAAGAAAAACAACACGTAAGTATACACGTATACGATAACGATTAAAAAATACCTGAAGAAATAAATGAAAATTGAAATTACCTTCAAGTAGCCCCAGAGGAAAAAATCCAGCGGATTCAGATCAGGTGACCGCGGGGGCCACGCAACAGGACCACCGCGGCCGATCCACCTGTCCTGGAAGGCTTCATTCAAATGGGCGCGGACATTTGCGGCGTAATGCGCTGGCGCACCGTCCATTTGAAAGTACATGTTCTGCCGGATCGCATAAGGAACATCGTCCATGAGATCCGGCAGAGCATGTTCTAAAAATGTCAAAAACGCCGAGCCGTCCAGTCTAGCAGGTAGCATGTACGGCCCGATAACATACTCGCCACAAATACCGGCCCATAAGTTGACCGACCAGCGGGTCTGTGATGCGCGTTGCCGAACTGCCCTCGGATTCTCGGCGCTCCACATATGCAAATTGTGGCCGTTGAAGCACCCTTCTCTTGTGAAGAGTGATTCGTCGGTCCACAATATGCACGGGAGGAACGCCGGATTTCGTGACAGTTCATCCACCAGCCACCTGCAATACTCAAGCCGCCGGTTGAAATCCGCTGGTAGCAATTCTTGCACCCGCACAAATTTGAATGGGTGCATCGATTCGAGCCTCAAAATTCTGTGTACGCTCGACCGGCTGATACTGTGTAGAACGACAACATTATTTAAATAACATTTCTTTTCGCTTTAATGAAATATCATAGCGGTGTACTTTGACTTACCCTGTTTGGCGACTGACGTCGCGCACGCTTACGGTGCCATACTCTTGCACAATTTCGCGGACACGATCCACATTCAGCCTGGATCTCGTTATTCTTCCTGTTCCGGTGTCCCGTGTACGGCGATCGAAACACCCCGTCGAATATAATCGGTTCGCCAAACGCCGGATGTAATTCGCTGACGAGAGTCGGATGTGTGGCCGCTCTCGCCTGATACGCCTGAACGCGGCCTCAGCATCGCCCTCGCAGCGGCCGTAAGTGAGAATTATGTAAAAATTGTCTTGCGAACTAAGCATGATACGACAGAGACTTAGACTTTAGACTGACTGCAGCTTCCCAAAAAAGCTGCGAACACCCCCGAATATCCCCACCACGAAGGAAAACTGAGGATAAAGGAACATTCTAAAAAATCACGTGTTTTGCAGGCGTTGAAAGTGCAGCAGTGTGACTCTTGCCTTTCCTCCACGATAGAAAACAGGCATCCTCGTCTCCGCGGAAGGGATCGAGTCATAAATCAGAAATGTGCAGTTACTCGGGAGTGTCCGCTGGATACCGGAACGGAAAAATTTTCTCCTGCACATGTCGAGTTTACGAATTCTTTTTCGACCGTGCAATTAAGTCCTCAAAGATTTCTGGTGTGCGCCGCTTGATCTTTACCCGCGACGTCTGAGGCACGATGCAGGACTTTCGAACGATAGAAAACAGGGATCCTCGTCTCCGCGGAAGGGATCGAGCCATAAATCAGAACTCTCCAGTGTCCGTGGGACACGGTAACGGAAAATTCACCAACAGTGCAATTCGACATACGCGGAGGAACATTTACGAGTGATTGCGAATATTGAATAATGAAAATGAATAACGAGACTACCGCCTATTGAAGATGTCAATATGATTTCTCCTCTATTAAAACTTACGAAAGAATTAACATTCAATTTAGTTTCTATTCTAGCAATCAATGCAAATGTAATGAATAGACTGCGGATCTTTATGCAACTAAATTTAAAAAACTAAATTGAATGTTAATTCTTTCGTTAGTTTTAATAGAGGAGAAATCATACGTATGTATTGACATCTTCAAGAGGTGTCATCTTCCGCACGAGTAAGTGATTAGCATTGCGGTTGATATTACGAATTAGAAAGCACGCGTTCCGTTCTGCTCTGCTTGCACGCCGATCGGGATCGGGGAATCCGATGGCTCGACTATCAACGACGAAGCGCAGTCGCCACCGCTGCCGGCCCCGTCGCGTCGTCGCTGCTCAATACGATCGTACCGCCGCTGCTGACGGTGATGACACTGCGTCCGCTCGGCGGTGTTCTGGACGATACCATCAGCGACTCGGTACTGCTCGACTGATCGTCATTTCTGCCGAGAAGGTTGTGGTCGCGAATGCTGCTTCGGCCGCTGCTTCGGATGTTGTTCGAACGCACCAGCCGCGACCACAACCTTTTCTTCTTCCTTATGTCCGAGGGTGTCGACGTTGTAGGCGCCATTACATCAAGCCTAATGTGAAAAATAGTCAAAACAAAAAAAAGAGATCAATTCATTTCGAAAAATTTCATACGCGCTATTCTACATGTGTGTATGTATATACATATATATATCAATTAATTATCTTTTTTCAACAATGATAACAGACAGTAAATAGAGAATAAAATAACAACAAATTACACGTGTTACGTCCCGGGTCGGAAATGATCCGACGGAATGAGGCGGACCGGGCGGGAACGTAACCGAGTAATTTAATGAGACGATCTTAGATCCACGTGGCGCGTAACGTCCACGTCTGATCAGGGACCCGATACCGGTGTTCGTCGTTAAAAGGGCGAAGAGTGAAACGGAGGGCGAAACGCGGATGCCGCTGACGATCTGTTGAGTATGGGGGGGGGGGTGGGGTCAGCTGAGGAAACTCCAATTCCAACGTCGGACGACGTCACACCTTCCTCCTGGGGGCGGCGGCTCTTCGGGCGCGATGGCCTCCTAATTGCTGGCCGAAGGCGGGAGCGGGCCGTTGGTTCGGTAACTGGGCGCCGGGTTGTTGGCTCTCGGTGGGAGCAGCTATTGCCGGAGTTCCTCGTGATGGATGGGGGCTGTTTCTGAATATGGTTTTGGCCATGACTATATTCAGCCTTGCCCCACATTCGTAGCAGTCCATTGGGGATTGCGTGTGGAACAGTGGCCCCTTGCAGCTCGAGCAAGTGTTCTTCATCCATCTTATCCACTGGATGGAGTGGACATGGAACGCCTCTCCGGTCCCCCGGATGTGCAGGCTGCAATGCTGGCAGAACTCTCGGCCGTTGATGTCGGAGTAAATGGTCCCCTGGTAACACAGGTGCCAGTCGAAGGGAGAGATGAATCTGACCGCTTTCTCCCTGGCGGTGGTGCGTGGTTTTGTTTGAAGACACATGTTGACTTGGTGATGGGTCTTCGTCAAGTGCCGGGGTGTCGTCGTGTCGAGGGCACGACGACCAATCGGAGGGGGGTATGAAGTGGTAGAGGTTTGGGGGGTGGGAGGGAATAAGCCATGGGAAGCTGGGGGAAGGGCGAATCAGCCGCAAGATTTATTGCGGAGACGAAACGGGAGGCATTTCGCGGTGTTCCATCGCCCGTGGAACGGTTCTCGGAGTCGGGGCCTCCCGTCCGGACGCTGGCGCGGGCGGGAGGCTGGTCCCGTTTCCCTGCCTCAAATTATTATTGTACTCCCTCTTACGACATTCGTGAATGTCGTGGCCCGGGTTTTTGCAGTACCTGCAAAATTTTGCCGGCTCGGAGGGGAAACGGTCGCGAGGTTCTCGAGATGGGGGCGTCGGGGCCCGGGCAACGAGAGGAGTCGGGGGTGCGGGGCGTCGGACATCCTCGCTCTGACTTCCGAAATTCGGAGCTCGCCAAGCAGATGGCTCGGTGTAGGAATGGCGTTCGGGTGTACGGTTTCGAGGTTCGCGGTAACCGCGAGACTCGTAAGGGGGGAATCGTACCGGTCGCGATTCTCTGGGGCGCGGCGTCGAGGTTCGGGGGAGTAATGATCGCGGCGATCGGACGTGCTAGGACGCGCCTCCGTGTAATGTACGCGGCGATAATCGTCGCGAGGGGTTTCCCTATATCGTAGTTTGTCGAGTTCATACTGTTTGTAGGCGGAGATGGCCTCGTTGAAAACGACTCGTAACGGTTCGTTTCGAAATGGTCGGACCTCGGCGCGTAAGGTGGGGATGAGGCCGCGAATGAAGCTGTCGATGGTGAGGGTATCGACTTCGTCGACATTGTTCCCGTCGCGGTGACAGTCAAGGATAGCGGTGCGTAAATCCTTTACGCGGCTAATGAAGTCGAGCATGTGCTCGGCGGGACCCTGTGAGATGCTCGCCAGTTCACCTCGGTACTGGTCGACGAAGCGATGGGGGCCCAGCACGTCTTTAAGACGGCTGCAGAGGTCAGAGACCGTGGAACAGTCCTCGTCCTCCACGGCAGCATAAGCGCGACCGCGGAGCTTATTACAAATGAGCTTTATCAGCGTGCGTTCCGCGTACGCGGGGATGACTTCGCGTGCGCGTTTACACGCTCGGACGAATTGAAGGACAGATATGTTGCTGCCATCGAAGGTGGGCACGAATTCGACCGGTTGTTTAACCGTGAAATTCACGGGATCGGGGCGAGGAGTTTCGATGAGGGGGGTCGAATCATAACGGGGGCGGAAACGTGTAGCATTCTAGTCGATGCTGTTCATCCGCATGTCGTGAAGCTCGCGACGCATTGCCAATAGCTCGTTTTCCCACGCGCGTTGCTCCGATTCGCGTAGGTTCGCCGCGGTTTCAAGGGCGGCGGCGCGCATCTTGAAGGGTGGCTTCCTTCTTGGCGAGCTCCAATTGGAACGCGAACAGGTCCTCCTCAGAGAGGGGCGAGGGCACGTTAGAACTTAATTTTGAGTTCGCGGAATCCATCGTGAAGAGGAAGGGTTAGGCGATACAGGACCGCCAAAGGGCGGGAAAGAAATAGAATTTCGATTAAAGTTTCAGCAACTAGCAACCGGTTTTACTCGGCGATCGTCGTGTCCTACCGACTGCGCCAAAATTCTCTCCTGTTACGTCCCGGGTCGGAAATGATCCGACGGAATGAGGCGGACCGGGCGGGAACGTAACCGAGTAATTTAATGAGACGATCTTAGATCCACGTGGCGCGTAACGTCCACGTCTGATCAGGGACCCGATACCGGTGTTGGTCGTTAAAAGGGCGAAGAGTGGAATAAATGCGAACCGAGACGGACGTCGTCCGTCGTGAACACCGCGTAGAACTAACACACGTCGCGGTGGTAGTGGCGGTTCCCAGTGGTCGAAGTGTCGCTACGTGGGTGTGTGCAACCCTTTCGAACGCGCGGGTTTGCTCGATTCGTGGCAGGAGATTTCGATCGAAGGGAATTAGTGTTCTCTCGGTACCGAGCACCCGCTGGGCTCAGACGTACACGATTGAAACACCAATTTTAGGGTTAGAGGAACGAATGTAGAGTCTGAGGAATTTGAGGAATAGGTCGGAGTCGAACAACCCGATGAACCACCACACGCACACACACCTTCGCGATCACTTTTAACCGGTCACTGGGAACGACACTTTAGAAGTACCACCGTAGAGTGAGGATTCTCCGGACGACGTAGCGCTCGTACCGCGGGTCCTCTATACAAATCTTTTCCAATGGAGGAAGACTCGGGACGATCTGAAGCGGTATCAACCTCCACGGAGGAGGAGGCGCGGAGTCGGACCGTTCGATGGCCGTTTCTTCGCGTCGCGGGGATGCTCCGGTGCTCCGATTGTCCACTACGGTGACTTTGCGCGAAAAGGCGGTGTCGCGGATGACCCTGGGTCGCTTGGCGATTCCCAGATAGGGATTATAGACGGTACCCTCGCCTTTGGCTTGGAGTTGTCGTACCAATTTCCCGATTTGGTAACTCCTACCGGCGCGACGAGGCATGAATAGTATCGAGGAATAGGGTAAAAGCTAAATGAAGTAGAAAAGAATAGAGTTAGACAAGAAAGTATAATTGCCAGAATATATGAGCCAATTTGACAGAACTGGCAAGCCAGTACAAAGAACAAATGCGTATGACGAAATAATATACATATGTGGAACGTAAGAAAATACGAGCGAACTCGAACAAAATATATATAACAATGTAATATACGTGAAACGTAAGAAAATGTGAGCGAGCTCGAACAAAATATATATATAACAAATAATATATGTGAAAGATGAGAAAGGCACGAGCAAGCTCGAACAAAAATATATATGTTAAAAATTGTAAAAGGACTCGTTCGCTTCGAAGGTTCTGGGGTAAGTGCCGTGGGGTCTAACACAGTCCTCTCACCAAAAGGCACCCTTGCCTTCCCCACTCCGTGGCCAGATCCTCTTGGAACAAAGTCCCAATTCTTTAGGACAGCGTGGCCTTGGGTTGCATACCCTCGGCAAGTTTCACTCGTCACGTCCTCATAAACATGACCTTCCCGAACGATAGCTGGATGGCCCAAAGTGCCCACCCGCCATCGTCCGAGGACGGTTCTGTTTATTCTCATCCGTCTCTATTCAGGGCATCACGTACGCCCAGGTCCTACCATAAATCCTTCCAATCTTAAGGGTCGCCTCGACATCAGCCCTTGACTTTGCTTAAAACACGTTGACGCTAACACGGCCAATTCTGACCTGCTTCACGTTCTCGGGAAGCAATATTCCATAGTTTATAACATATTTTAGTGTCCCTTGTTTTACGATATTAGTAACAATCAGTCCACAGAACAGAATAGCGCTGCGCGCCAGAACAGTACGAATGTTTCTTTTCAGACGTAGCAAATCTCCATGACTAGTAGTCACCAATAACAGACAATATTAGAAAATACTTCTGAGCAGCGCCACACGCAACAATGTTCCAATTGTTTTACAGACGTAACACGTCTTCATGACTAGCAGTCATCAATAACAGACAGTATTACAAAATACTTCTGAACAGCGCCACACGCCACAATGTTCCAAATGTTTTTCGGTAGGAAGTCTATTATTAATATTAAATAACTTCCATGTTAGAACAATCCTTTTATTACGTAATATTAGAGGAAACAATTTTCCTCTTCTTCTCTCCTTACAGTAACAAAAACATAATTAGAAATAGACTGGGTAGAACAAAAACATTATTGCATCGCTAACACGGTTCATTCGGATCTTCGTCATCGCTCAGCATCCCGTCACCAGTCCATTCGCCCTTCCACAAACGTAGCCTATCTTTCGGTGCTATTTGAGGTCTACCGGTTTTTCCTACAATTTCGTATCGATCATTAGGTAAGATTTTTGAAATCGTATAAGGACCAAGGTATTTTCGGTCTAATTTAGCACGGCGTGTAACCGCGGGTTTCAAGAATATAGTGTCCTTCTCCTTAAAGTCAATGTTCGTTCTCCTTTTCTTATTAAATCGTTCATTTTGTTTTTGCGCATTTTCTAACAATCTTTTATGAGCGATTTCTCTATCGTGAGAAACATCAATTTTTTCGCTTAAATTTGGTAAATCAGACTCGATTTGAACTGCGCTACCTGCACTTCGTTCTACGCCGAACAACAAACGAGTGGGCGAAAACCCAGTCGTAGCTTGTAATGTAGTGTTCAATGTATCTTGAATTTTAATAAGTTTGCTCGGCCATTCTGTAGTTTTTAACATTTCTACGGTTAATAAATTGGTTACGGTTGCAACATATCGTTCGGCTTGTCCGTTCGCTCGTGGGGCACCCGTGGCAATGTAATGCACTTCCACATTTTGCTTTTTAAAAAACTGCTGTAACGATTTAAACGTGAAATTTGTACCACGATCTAATACTACTACTCGTGGTCTACCAAATAACGACAAGCGTTCCTTAAAAACTTGTAAGGTTTCTTCTCCCGTTAAAGACGTCAAAGGTACGAGGTGAACGTACTTAGTAAAAGCATCCAAAATGATCAAAACATGCTGATAGCCGGTTTTTGTTTTAACGAATGGACCAACACAGTCACAATGTATCGTATCAAATGGAATTGGTTTCTTTTCTATAGAGTGAAGTAAGCCTTGTTTAGGTCCCGTTTGGCGTTTCGCGACAATGCAGGTGAGGCAATGGTCGATATATTTTTTGATAAATGCTCTCATTCTGGGGAACCAGTATTTGCGATTGATACGATCCAAAACTTTATCTGGTCCTACATGGCAATTTTCGTCATGATACAATCGCAACAACCCGATACGACTTCCTTTTGGCACATAGAAGAGAGTCAATTTCTTTCCACTAGGATTACACAATTTACGACATAATAAATTGTTTACAACTACGAAATCACTACTGATCGAGTCGTTAGTGTTAACTTTTTCAATTATGGCTTTTGTCTCTACGTCGTTGCTTTGTGAAATTTCTAACCAGGAGTTTTCGCAAATAACATTTACGCGACAGATCCTGTCTTTAGGGGGGTTACGACTCAAATAATCGGCGTGTTCGATGGATTTACCTTTTCGATATTCAATTGTGTAATCGAAGTCTTGGAGGTAAACCCACCACCTGGCTACTCGAGGCAGTAAATCTCGCTTGGTATTTGTGGCTTTCAGAGCATTGCAGTCCGTCACTATTTTGAATTTTATACCTAGGAGGTAGACGCGAAAATGTTTCAAGGCATTTACAACGGCCAACGTCTCAAGTTCATAAGAATGGTATCGCGATTCCTCCGTGGTTGTTCGACGACTATAATATGCAACCACCCGTTGTTCTCCCGAATGTTTTTGGAGTAGGATGGCCCCGTAACCGATGGCGCTCGCGTCCGTGTGTAACTCCGTCTCTTTGTCGGGATCAAATACCACTAGTAACGGTTCAGAAGTGAGTTTATTAATAATGTATTGTCTAGCCTCTTCCTGTTCGGTACCCCAAACCCAGGGTTCATTATTTTTTGTAAGCTTGGTGATACAGGCGGCGCGAACTGCAAATTCCGGCACGAACTTGCGGAAATACCCGGCAAGTCCCATAAATTGTCTTACTTGTCGAACATTAGATGGTACCGGTGATTCTATTAATGCCTGGACTTTTGCTTTCCCAGGTTTAACACCTTCGCTCGACACTACTCTGCCTAAATATTCTATTTCGGTTTCAAGGAATTTGCATTTATTAATGTTCAGAGAAAATCCTGCACGATGTAATGCCTGCAGCACGCTTTCCAACTTATCTAAACCTTCCTCTTTCGTCGATGACGGAATCAAAATATCATCCAAATAAACTAGAGCCACATTATTGCGAAGATTTCCAAGCGCGGTATTTATTGCGCGCTGAAAGACTGCAGGAGCATTAGCTAAACCAAACGGCATGCGTTGATATTCATAATGCCCATCTGGGGTGACGAAAGCGGTTTTGGCAATTGACTCTTCCGCTACGGGAATTTGATGAAAGCCGGAAGCCATATCGAGTATCGTGAAATATTTATTTATACCTAAACGATCTAGTTGATCTTCAATCAACGGCAATGGATATCGATCCTTAACAGTTATTCGATTTAAAGCGCGATAGTCGACACACATTCTGTCTTGACCATTCTTTTTCTTGACGAGGATTACTGGACTCGCGTACGGTGAAACGCTTTCGCGTATAATACCGTTTTGTAACAATTCGTTAACGATGGAACGTACCTTCTCGCGTTCAAATATTGACAAACGGTAGGGATGATAATTTACGATCTTGTCCTCTTTAAGAATAATTTTGATTTCGCCTGTGGTTACCTTTTGTCCCGCAACGCCGTCGCTTAGTATCATGGTTTCAAACCGTCTTAGCAGCCCAGAGAGTTGCTGCGCCACGGTTCCGTCGACGCTCGTGAAGGTGTAGTTCGCCTGCATCCTTTCCGTTAACCCTCTCTCCTTCGTCGAACTTCGCTGCAGCTTGGAGATTCCGTCTTCTCCCGTAACCATTTGCAGGTTCCCGTCCACCAACACATTTCTTCCGATGATGACAGCATACGGGGTGTTCTGGTCCGGAACCACGAGCAAATCCGTTTCGAAAGTTGCATCCTCCGTCTGTACTATTGCAGTCGTTATTCCGGTGGATGTCATCACCGCACCTCCAATGCCTTTTATTAATACCGATTTCGGTTCCACTTTGCAGTTTGCTCGTCTCGCCACAGATTCTTTTATGAGAGAGCACGTTGCGCCCGAGTCAATCAAGCACTCCCGTACAACCAA
Source organism: Lasioglossum baleicum (assembly GCF_051020765.1). Lineage (NCBI taxonomy): Eukaryota > Metazoa > Arthropoda > Insecta > Hymenoptera > Halictidae > Lasioglossum > Lasioglossum baleicum. Next base: position 4,390,744 of record NC_134939.1, on the reverse strand, counting down.
ATCACGCAAAATAATCGGTGAGAGATGATGCGGAAGCGAATAGCACGCATTGACTTCGGGTTTGCCTTTATGTGATTTGCCAGAACCGTTACGGGGGTGATTCATAGAAGCGTTGGTGTTATACCGCTGAGCACGCTGCTTCATCCAACAGTCGGTTTCCGCGTGACCTCGTTTAGCGCAGTAAGTGCAGGTCGTGGAATGTCCAGGTGTCGGTTGCGCACTTGTCGATGCCATCCTTCGGCGTTTGGGGCAGTCAAGCTGCACGTGATCAGCACTGTTGCAGGTAAAACAGCGTTTTACAGCACGAGGAGGGATTTGAGGACGTTTCGCTGAAAATTTACGACGATCTTCTTCCTTCTTTTCCCTATGTGGCTTCTCATAATCCGCCATTCCTGCTATTAGTTCAGCTGTAGTCGAGAATCGAGCGTTTGTCAATGATTGACGGGTCGTAGTGTCGGAGATATCCGTAATTATCAGCCGTACCAATTCCGTTGTCTTAAACGACACTTTTGTCTGTTGCAAATATTTTAGTTTCGTGCGAGCATATTCTGCATAGCTGGGAGCATCCTCACTCGTGTACAAAACTGCTCGGCGAAGTAATTGACCGATGCGGTCGTCCGTGGTGAAAATAGAGCACAGGTCTTCTCGAAACGTCTTCCAGTTCCTTGGGTTTCCTTGCCACGTACGGTACCACTCTTTGGCCGGTCCTGCGAGAGAGTGGGTAGCACAACACAATCGCTGCGACGCACTAAGGTCCTTTGTAATGTTTTCCACTGTGTCACACCACGAATCCGAACTTTCACCGAGTTCATCGCCACGAAAAGATGGGATCATTTCCACTAGATAACGTGTAGATCGATGGCCCGCCAATAGTTCACTCGCGGCGCGCTCTTCTTCGAGTTTTCTTATGCGTTCTAATAAATACGTAATGTTCACTGTATCTAGCTGTTGGTCAGTCATAGCGATAGATTCTTTATTTTTTTTTTTTTTTTTTTTTTTTATATTGTTTGTTCTAATAGCCTTAAACGCGCGACGATTCACTTTGTGGGCGATAAGTGATGAAAAGTAAGAACTTTTCGCGTATCCCAGTTCTGATGTTAAAAATTGTAAAAGGACTCGTTCGCTTCGAAGGTTCTGGGGTAAGTGCCGTGGGGTCTAACACAGTCCTCTCACCAAAAGGCACCCTTGCCTTCCCCACTCCGTGGCCAGATCCTCTTGGAACAAAGTCCCAATTCTTTAGGACAGCGTGGCCTTGGGTTGCATACCCTCGGCAAGTTTCACTCGTCACGTCCTCATAAACATGACCTTCCCGAACGATAGCTGGATGGCCCAAAGTGCCCACCCGCCATCGTCCGAGGACGGTTCTGTTTATTCTCATCCGTCTCTATTCAGGGCATCACGTACGCCCAGGTCCTACCATAAATCCTTCCAATCTTAAGGGTCGCCTCGACATCAGCCCTTGACTTTGCTTAAAACACGTTGACGCTAACATATATAATAATTAATATATGTATGAAACGTAAGAAAATACGAACGAGCTCAAACAAAATACATATAAATCAATATAATTAGAAATGGTAAGATGCAATACGACCTGTATCCCGTGGATAATTCGTAAATGAAACAGAGTCTGAAAACGCGAGGAAATGATTGAACTGAACTCGACTGAAGACGCTAGAGAACTGGAAGGTAGAAATTCCGAAACTGGAAGAGAGCGATTCGCGCGATTTCGTCTTATTTATAATGAGAGCGCGGACCATAGGGATTCGGTGAACCGTGAAGTCCTTTGTCTAAATCGTACGAGGTACGGCCGAATATGTTATTGCCGAATGTATACTTTTCGCTGTTTGAACAGGACAACGGTTTAGATGTACATACGTACACCTGTACTCGCGGTTGCCATGCTGGCGTTCGCTTGTACCGGTGGCTATCGCGCGTCTTTTCCGATTCCCTATGTTCGCGCTCGCGGGGATATGTGTATTTGCTCGTTCGAACAAAGCCGACGCAACACGTCGGTACGACGTTACACTTTAATGTACACGCGTACACTTAATCTTACAAGTGAAAAGGTTAGAAATTCATACACACAGTTTCAAATAAAATTAAATATTTATTATAAAGTTTTTTTTTGACGTTTACACGCACGTTTCGCATAATAATTACATGCAGCGTCGAATAGTAGTGTTCCTGAGTTTTTAACATTTTTCAATTTACCAGTTACTATCTGGTTTGCATGATGTATGTACATTTGTAAAATATACTGAAAAATTCACTGGGATTCACTTGGATTCACGTGGATGCGTAGCTGGTAGCAATCGTAGCAATGCGTAGTGATGCGTAGACATTGGTAGACATCAGTAGCATCAGTAGACATTGTTAGACATGCGTAGATCACGTACGTACCGCGTTCTGCGCGTGCGCCCCCATCACGTGATGGACAACACCAGCGCCGCTGGTGTCCGGAGGCCGAAAAATAGTGGTCAAGCTATTTCCATTATAGCTTAAGCCCCCTGAGTCATACCCGCGAGGAGACACGCCGCCTCACCGGAGATGGTGCGATAGCCCCGTATGGTCCGAATGGCCAGCCGTCGTTGCACGCGGTTTGCGTGCAACATGTTACGCCGGCTGGCCAGTAGCTGTTCGGACCACACGGGGGCTCCATAAAGGAACTTAGCATGCACCACCCCCGAGTAGAGGCTACGTATCCGATCATCGGGCCCCCCGATATTGGGCAGCAGCCGTCCTATAGACCGCGGACTAACCCTAACCCAAACCCGGTTAACCGAGCGAGGTTTTTCTAACCCACACTAACCCAGAGAGACCGGGCCTTAGAGCCCAGAGAATGCCGGTTAACCCCGCTCGGAAGCGGGTTAACCTGCACGGAGCGGGTTTCACAGCCTAGAGACACCGGGTTAACCGGGTTACTATTGAGATAAGATAGATACTTTTACACAGTTTACTTCAGAGTTCAGAGATATACGAATATATGTACATGTATTATGGAAAAAAGAGATCCCTCAACAAAATTAATAATTCAATTAGTCTTATAATGAACTTGATTATTACTAAATATATTTACTTATACTTCGTCATCGTGGTACGATCGCTTCTGGTGGTAAAGGAACATTTGGCAGCTTTTCTTTTTCTATTCTATGTAAGTCGAGCTTCCATGAATATTTGTTTTACAGAAGCTATGTATTATACTTTATTGACCAATGGAAAGTGCATTCGTATTTCCTCCGCTATTCTGTGCAATTCATGTGCTACACATATTATACGTACCACACACATATTGGGATAAAATAATCATTATTATTAACGATATAATGATATTATTAACTGTTTCTTAGGCCGTGTTTATACAGAGAGCAACAAGCGGCATAGCAATTTATTTTTGATTATTGTTGCATGAGAAAAATGCAAAAAATATGCACTATGCGCAAAATAAAAAATACATTTTTGGAATCACCTAATTAAGACATAAATTTCTGTCCAGGTCCCATTTGTCTACCCATTTTTTATAAAAATATGCATTCGCATAAACATCCTTTTTTTTAACATTGGCCACGACCACACGGGTCGCACCTCGTGGGTCTCAATTTCCTCTTCCACTAAGAAGAAATTGGTTTGTTCCTGCATAAACGTGACGCATAAACCGTTGGTTTGTATTTAAGAATGATGTCCGGGACTTAAAAATGATGTTTGAAAATCACTTAATTGGGGGTACATCTGGAAGGTCTTTGGTTTATAACGTTTTATTACGGACACAGTAGATACATTGTCAGTGGAGAGTTTACGACAGTTTACGTACCTGAATTCGGATCCGCGCTTATTCCTTCGCGCGGAGGCGCGGTGGGCTTTACGGGTTTTACGAAGCGACGTTTTACCTTTTACTATTTATTAAGTTGTTGTTATTAGACCTTATCCTTGCGAGTGTTAACTATTTCGGTTTTTTCCATTTTGGCACTATTTCGGTTTCAATATAGCAGCATACTGTCGAGCGGACAGTCGTTGAATTTCGGGGGTCCCATGGAAATCACCGACACAGATTTCTCCGACACGGTTTTCACCGACAACATTTCATTAATTTTTTATTAATTAATTAATTATTTAATTAATTAATGTGGATTGAATGAAAATCAGTGGAACAACGAAATATGAAACCTAGTGTTCTTGAATTAATTAATTAATAAATAAAAAATTAATGAAATGTCGGTGAAAACCGTGTCGGAGAAATCTGTGTCGATGATTTCCATGGGACCCGAATTTCGGATGGTGACCGTAGCAGGCAATAAAATAACGAAGCGCTTCGGTCCTAACAAAAAGCATACTGACAAGGGAACATTTTCAGTTGGTACAAGTCGATTTTGATGAAACTTATGTGAGATATAGTTCTTGATTGGTTGATTGGTTCATTTGCGGCACACGAAATTTGTGGAACGTTCATCAGTCGACTAGTTATCCATACCTGACAAAGTTGCGGCTCCGTTGATTTTCAAACAGCAACACGACGGAGGCGATCCGACGACTTTATTTGTAAACACGCGTTTAGTTTAGTATCGTGTAGTTCATAGTTTAACAACTAGATCTCGAAGTTGTGACAATTATCCCGTTTGTTGCATTGTGTTGATTTGGAATTTTTACGAAAATGTCTGTGCCGGTGATGTGGATTAGAAAAAACATACTGACCTGCGACCAACACGTAAGTGTTTGTTTAAATACTATTATTACACTATGGATTTTATGCATTTATAATAAAAATTGGCAGGTCTAATTTCTCACTGTAAAAAAATTTGAATGATTTAAACGTACTACTATACTAGTTTTAACCTATTAAACATATTCAACAAGAAATTAAATATTTACAATTTCACCCCAGCTTGTTGCAATTCAGATAGAAAGTTTCTATTTTGCATAAAGATCTGCAGTCTAACTATTGTAAATGGACTGCTACATTTGTTTGTTAATTTTCACCTTGATACTCATGGTAATTTTATATTTTCCTTTCTAACAATAAATGAACTCATTTTTGCGGGATTAGTCTTTTGCTATTGTAGCATTCGCAATCATTTAACATTCAGTTACTCGCACTCCACTTTCTACACAATTTCTATTAAATAGAATAACTTCTTCAATGCGCAAAATGAATAGTTGTCAGTGTAGTAGTCGACATCTTTGTTCACGCTTGTAACAAAGGTTGTGAGGCTAAAAGTATTTTACGCGAGTAATTAAAAGTTAAATATTCGATATACTATGTTTATTATAACAAAATTTAGCGTGATTTCGAAGTGAAATTATTTCCGGCTAACCTCAAAAATGAGTATTTTCGTAAATTCTGGATGATCGTTATACTGATTATTGATTATGTTTACCGGCGACTATCACACCTGTATGAAAACATGCTTGCGAGGTTCAACGTATTCGAGAGTTACATGGCAAAGAAACAAACAGTGACACTGCCTTCTTAGACATTGTTTTTATTAAAATAACTTGTTTTTATATTTTATACCCGAGCTCATAAGATTGCCATTTAATCAAATAATATTTTCATTCATGATTTGAACATGGAAACAATTGACAGAGGCGGAATTGAAGGTTCAGAGATCTCTAGATAGTCTTTCCATTGCGGAGTGGTATCTGAACAAACGCTCGAACCCGGCTAAAATTTTAACCAACATCCCGGTTGATTGTCGGCCACCATCTTGGAAGCATCCTGATTGGAAAAGAACTTCTATGACGAATTTGAACACATACAAGATTCAACGCCACCAAAAATCTCCGAACGCGAAACAGCAGAAACCTCCATCAACAGGGACAGAAAAGATGGACACAAGAGAGAGAGAGAGGGAGAGAGAGGAGAGAGAGAGAGAGAGGAGAGAGAGAGAGAGAGAGCAACCGCGGAAGACAACATCCAATCTCCAGAGCCGATCTACGCTCAAGTAACATCACAAACAAAATCGAAATTCAGAGTCCGCACGGCTTCGACACCAAAATTCTCTCCGGGTAGCCTCCTCTCGTCAACAATCCTTGAAGAATCTCCAAAAGGAAAAAGACGCCTTCCGAGGACATTCTGAGGAAACTCTCAATCTTCGAGGACAGCTGGAAGGACACATCGATCCGCGATGACTGTAAGAAGGCCTCGCAGAGTATGGAACATAGAACTTTGACTTTGAAATCAGAGTGTGATAAACCACTATCGGTCAGCTACGAGGAAACATGTAAAGGTAACCAGAGACTGAGAAACTTGTTAGACAAGAACATCCGGTCAATCGAACCAGTCCTCTTCGAGCCAGTGGCCTCTCCTAATTCATCAACTTCGGTTCGAGAGATCGTGAAGAAGATGGAGAACATTAGTATCAGCGAGAGCACTCCTGTGAAGCGATCCCATCTGGAATGGAAGAAACCGATGGTTCCTGAAGATTGGAAGAGCATTGAAGAGGTTTGGTAACGAGGCTTGGTAAAGAGGCTGTGGAAGGACAAGGAGATGGAGAAGAAGAAGATGGAGTCTTCCAGTACTAGAATCTCGAAGGCACTGTGTATTGGAAATGAGTGGTAGTATAAACGAAAACAGCGTATACTGTTAAAACTCTCGTGTATTTGACTGAGCTCGGAAGGACGTCGTATCGCGTTGAAGGCTATACTCGAAGTGAAGAGAAGCGAAAAATGCAACGTGGAAAAGTCCGTTGTCCACTTGAAATAATGGACCAGGCCTGTGTTCTGCCTTTTTCCCAGGCGGTTAGGTATGCTGAGAAGTCACAGGCCCATGGGTCCAAAAGCCAAGAATATGAGTGGCGTCACTCGGGAATGCGCCGAGGGGTGAATTGAAGAAAAGGCCTCCCTTGACGTTCCGAGTAAGCTGGAGTTGTTTCCTGTTGGAATGAAAAAAAGGCCCATGGGTCCGCTGACATCTGGTTTATTGTTAAAGCCGGTGATTCTCACACGAAACTAATTTCGTTTTTGCATTTGGACTGACGCAGTGTTACAAACAATCCAACACTGTGGACGTTCTCCGAGGACTGCGCAAACATATCGCAGATCTGCGGTGTACCTTACAGCTCTACGTACGTTACATTGGCCACGTTGATCTCTGTAGATTCCAACATCCCAATTGCATAATAATGGAGGACATAGTCACTAGCGGTAGCAGTATTATAGAGACCGCACAAACTCTAAAGAAAGAGGGCTTGAAGGTGACGGATGCTTTTGTGGTGATCGACAGAGAACAGGGTTGCAAGAAACACATCGAAACCCATGGTATAAACACGACGAGTCTGTACTCGATCACTAGTATCCTCGCTCACCTCCTGGAATGTAAGAAGATCACACCGAAAGTTGTGAAGAAAGTAAAAGACTACTGGTTGGAGTTCCAAGCTCCTGTTATGCCTGCTCAGGGTAAATACTTTGCAGAATATTTTCTGTTTTGAGAGGATGCTGGCGCAACAGAGGAAGGAGATGGAGAGAAGTAATGCAGACTCTCCCGCTACTAAATTCTTCAACTCCAGAAGAACGTCATGGGGGTCTCCCTCTCTCTCTCTGTCTCTTGCGAGATAAAGAACATTGAAGAGTCCTCGAAGGGGAAGAACACTGGCCAGGATCCTGATCGGGCAAACTATCCGAGCACCAGGTTCCTGAACTCAAGGAGGAAGTCGATGGATCTTGAGAATTTGGTGAGGAGCAAACAGCCTCCTAAACAGAAGAGCGTGGTTCGAGAGATCATCACAGCTATGACAGCGAGGGCTATCAAGAAAGCCCTGTTGCGAAAACAGCACAACGTTCCTGGAGCACAGCAGAATTTTGTGAAGACCGTGGTGGACGCTTTGGAGAAAGGGAACTCGTCGCTCTTGGATGACACTATTGAGGAATCGTTCACTTCGACGATCAGAAATGAAGACGATTTAGAAAGTGCTAGCGAGTCAGATGCCAAATTCTGTTCAATGGCAGTGTTTTCCAACGGCACCGAGAGCAGCGACTCTGAAGGAAGGTCTCCAATTTTGGTGGAAACCGATGACAGTCGCAAAACCTTCGACTTCGATATGTCTTTGGACACCGGCAAGGCTTCGGAGCAGAAATATCGCAAGCAGAAATATATCAGCAATATATTATCTACTATTAAGAAAACAGACTTTTAATGTTTGTAATCTTTGTAATGAGTACCCTCCTGAGAATGAGGGTAGTAGAAGACTATTTTTAGATCTATAGATCATTGTAAAAACCAGAATCATCCCCCACGGGGCAATGTTTTTTCTGCGTTCGCGTTTTGCGGTTTTTCTGCGAGTTTCTTGTAATATTAGATTTGCTTGCGATCGAGTATTGATAGATTTAGAAACGTTCTTGCAAGGTTTCTAAGCTGCGTTTTGCGTTTCGTCGTTGAACGGACCGCTGATTATCATATTTTAATCCGCCGAGGACGAGTTAACTCGTCGATTGTCATCGACTCGGACTTCCTAGATATCATTGATGTTATTATATGCTAAAACAAGTCACACTACAGTGGCCGAAATAATGATAGGTTCACTTCAATTTGTTGACATAATTTAAGGGAGAACTGTACCCTCAGATTTTGGGGTATTTATCAATGTTATCAACCTCTGTGCAGAAAAATGTTTGGTAACATTGATAAACACGCAACTGCCTAATGAACACGAGATTGAGTTACTTGCTATTTCCATATTGTATTCAGCTCGTCGCGAATGCTGTTATACAGGGCATGATTTTGCTATGATTTCACGTTGACAGCAGTGCAGCAGTGAAATGTTGCACCATATCGCAGTTCTGATTGACAGTCTTCCTGACTAGGCGCCATCTCGCCTAAACTAACTGAACTAAAATTGGCTCTAGACTGGCTCTGCATCAGAAAGGACCTCTGTATTCATGAACGTAATATGGGGAAATCTCTGCTATGTGAATAAAATCACGCGCCTCGGTTTTTTCTCCTTATACGATCATATTTTGAGCTGCACGAAGTTTCATTTAATAGAGGAAGGTTCATCGCGGCGCGCTCTGCTCATCACATCAGTCAAAAAAGTCTTTTGGAGACAGAAAAATGCATTGAAATCTGCGGTTGTTTTTCTCGATTTTTTCTCTACTTTGGGAACTCATATTATTAGATATAAACATAATCTCGTTAAATCAATAGCAGAGCGCGCTGCGGTTAACCTTCCTCTATAGAACGAGCCCTCACCCAGCCCAAAATCTGTTCAAATAAGGACAAAAAACCGAGGCGCGCAAACCCATGTTTCGACCCAAAATCTAGTAAGATTCCAGTTCCTTTCTAGTTACTTCATTAGGGTACAGTTCCCCCTTTTAATGCAGCATATTTGATTTTACTTAACAAAATTATTATTATTACTTAACAAAATTAACAAAATACACAGCTCAATTGAATAACACAATGTTAATTAATGTTAATTACAACAGTCGAATTTTTAGTTGCGAAATAAACATAGGTTCATTATATATTTTTACATAAAAAATTTAAAAAATCCTAATGAAGCGACAACAAGATCAGGAACAACTAATAATTAATAATGAACGATCAAAATTTGCGATGCAAAGAAGGAGAGCATATGGGAAATGCTATGAACTATGTCTCTTTCTTTCCCATACGCTCTTTTTTGATCGTTCATTTTTTGAAATGAAACTTTTTCTATGATTTTTTTCGTATTAGTTGTTCCTGATCTTGTTGTCGCTTCATAAGGATTATTTACCATTTCCAATCTTAATTTACTTCTAAACATTACCAGACTGCGAGAAGTTTTACTTCTGCCGTGCGTGGTTTTCCACGCGTATGTTTTTTATTTTTCATTGTCTTTTTATGGGTCTTTAACCAACATATTCGTAATATTTTTCTAATGAAAATGATACCAAATATGATATAATTCCAATTATATTTTACATACTTTCGATGAAAGTTTCGATGAAAGTTTTGATGCGAAGAAGAACAGCGCATAGGAAAGAAAGAAATGCGGAGAGACGCAGCGCACCGGCACTGTTCAAAGTATAATATTTCCCATATATGCTGTTCTTCCTTGCGTCCGAAACTTTCATCGTTTATTACTAGACTGCACAGATCTTTATGCAAAATAAAAATTCTCAGCATCGATTGCAAGAGATGGAAGCTAAGTTTAAAATGTCCCCATGTAAAAAAAAAAACAGTGTGGTATAAGGGAAAAGAAAATTTATATTTTTTCTATAGCTACATTTATTTTAATGCTACAACATTGATTATACGCGAATTAAATTTTCTTTCATCTGAACAGAAACGCAACAAAACTAAATACACCAATCATGAATTTCATCTATTTAATTTTAAAGTTATTATATTAACGCGCGCGGTAGCGCGCGCACCAAGTTCCCCTCCCGCCACCTCTAAGCTGCCGAGTAGTTATTCTCGTACGATAGTTTAGCGCTTTTTAGCCATATTGCCACCGCCACTGCCGCTCTCCCCGGTAACCGAGGTCAACCAAAACTTTTAATGCAAAAGCAGAATTATATAGGACCGCTGATTATGTAGCAGGCTTATTAAAAGGTGTTATGAACCAATATAGTATAATTTATTTTCAGTACAATGTATTAATTCTTGTTAGCAGAGGAGCTACCTAAGCGACCGGAAAGTGGACCAGCAGCTGTAGACTATAATGTTACGTCCCGCGCCGGATATGATCCGACGAAACGAGCCCAGACGGGGCGGGGACGTAACCGACCAATTTATTTAAGACGATCTTAGATCCACGTGGCGCGTAACGTCCACGTCTGATCAGGGACCCGATACCGGTGCGTGTTGCGAAAGGGGCGAAGAGGGAAATGAATGTAAACGGGACGGACGTCGTCCGGCGGGGATGTCGCGACGGAGCGACGAACTGCGCGATGACGGTGACAGCTCCCTGCGATCAGAGTGTCACTATGTGGGCGTGTGTGTTACTCGTCCGAACGCGTGGGTTGTTCGATTCGTGACAGGATTCTCGACCGAAGGGAAATTAGTGTTCTCTCGGTACCGAGCACCCTCTGGGCTCAGACGCACACGATTGAAACACCGATTCGGGGTTATAGGAACGAATGTGAGGAATATGAGGGATGTGAGGAATCGATCGGCGGGCCGATCTGGATTGAACAACCCGGAGACGCACACGCACACACTCGCGATCACTCCACTCGGTCACTGATCGACGAAACTTTAATAATACCACCTTAGGGTGAGTATTCTGCGGACGACGTAGCGTTCGTAACGCGGGTCCTCGATGCTGATTTCCTCTAGTGGAGGGAGACTCGGAAGGAATCGGATCGGTATCAACCTCCACGGGGGAGGAGGCGCGGAATCTGGCCGTCCGACGGTCGTTTCTTCGCTGCGCGGAGGCGTTTCAGCGCGGTCAGCGGTTCCTTCTTCGCGTCGCGGGGGTATCGCGATCTTTCGACGGTCCACTATTTTCACCCGACGGAGAAAGGGGACGTCGCGAATGATCCTGGGCCGTTTGGCGATTCCCAGGTACGGGTTATAAGCGGTGCCTCTTCCTTCGGCGCGTAGCTGTCGCACCAATTTACCGATTTGGTAGCTTCTACCGGCGCGACGAGGCATTGGAGATAGCGAGGAGCAAGGTGTTGCTGAATTAAAGCTGCTAAATAATATGTTTAACAACAAGGTATAATGAGCCAGAATATATACAAAATAACGGTTTGCGAGCGAACTCGTACAAATCAAAATGGCACCAAAAATAAGAAATTACGAGCTTGAAAGATGATGCGAGCAAGCTCGTACAAACAAGATAGCACAAAAGTAACAATTGTAATATGAAAGGTAGTGCGAGCGAGCTCGTACAAACAAAATAGCGCAAAAAAAGCAATTATAATGTGAAAGATAATGCGAACAAGCTCGTATGAACGAAAATAGCGCAGAAAAGGCAATTATAATATGAAAGATAATGCGAGCAAGCTCGTATAAACTAAATAGCACAGAGAAAGCAATTATAATACGAAAAGTAATGCGAGCAAGCTCGTATAAACAAAATAGCGCAGAGAAAGCAATTATAATATGAAAGATAATGCGAGCAAGCTCGTATAAACAAAATAGCGCAGAGAAATATCTGTAAACTTGGTATAAATGTCTACGAGCAAACTCGACGGATAATTTAGAACAATTGAGATATAACTGTAATGAAAATGGTAGAAATGGTAAGATGCAATACGACCTGAGTATCGTGAGCGATTTGGAACAGAGTCCGAAAACGCGAGAAAATGGACTAAACTAGATTAAAGTCCGAAAACGCGATTTGAACTCGACTGACGACGCTAGAGAACTGAACTGTATAAATTCCGAAACTGGAAGAGAGCGATTCGCGCGATTTCGTCTTATTTATAATAAGAGCGCGGACCATAGGGATTCGGTGAACCGTGAAGTCCTTTTGTCTAAATCGTACGAGGTACGGACGAATATGTTGTCGTCGATGTATACTTTTCGCAGTTTGAACGAGACGACGGTTTAGATGTACGTACACCTGTACTCGCGGTTGCCATGCTGGCGTCCGCTTGTACCGGTGACTATCGCTTCTTTCCCGATTCCCTATGTTCACGCTCACGGGGATATGTATATATATATAAATACGCGTAAGATATATATACATATCGCTGTGTACGGATTTAAACGCGATTTCGGTTTGGATTTTACGAAGGAGGTATACGTATACCATATATACATATATATATATATATATATATGTATGTATATACGACGAGAATTTGCTCATATGAACAAAACAGACGCAACACGTCGGTACGACGTTACAATAACTAATCGACAAGAGCATGCGCGTGGTTTCGGGATCGAGACAGGGATTCGGGCGTAATACGAACATTTGGTCCCCGGATTCCCACCTCGATCAATAGTCGATGTGTAGAGGGCCGGTCCATTGACCATCCATTGAGTTTAGGTGTTTAGTGGGTATGGGTACGCCGACGAACCGCGGCCCGAGACCCAGCTTGCGCGGAAGCTGCCCAATATCGGGGGGCCGCAGTTGAGTGTCTGCCGCCTCTATTTGGGGGTGGTGCGGTCCATTGATTGCCCTGTATGGGGCCCCCGTGTGGCACCGCTCCACAGTGGGACGGATGGCCATTCTCGGTGGACAAAAATCCTACACATTAGATGCGGCTAGTGATATCAACGTATGTGGTGTCGTTGTAAAGAGGAGATCTCAATCTTTATGTTTATGGTAATTTTAATCGAAAAAATTTTTGAAAAATTTTTTGAATTATATGTAATTTTTTATAGATAAAGTATCATCAATTTAGCACTCGATTTTTAATATAAAGGAAATTTTAAGAAAATTGAACTTGGTGGAGAAAAATCATAGATCACGCTTCTTGAAACCGATTCAACTTTTGTGTTAGGCGAAGAAATTAGATTTAACATATATACAGCCTTTAAAAATAATATTTATGTAAAAAATATTATATAAATTACATAAACAAATATAAAAAGGGATAAAAAATGCAATAATAATATTAAATAATAAATAAATAATGTAACAGTAATATTAAACAAGTATAACAATAAAATCTAAATATAACAATATAACTACAAAAAAAATATAACTATAGTTCTTTGGTAATATCACTGTCGCTGTAAACTAAGAATACTATCACTATTACTACTATTATAATACTTCGGTATTAGACGGTACTTTAGCTGGTATATTTATTTACAAAGATATTCTTCTTTCTGTGGCAAGTTACCCATTTGTTCTTAAAGTCACGAAATAATCTTTCCAATTTACATTTCATTGAGCTTTCAGAACTATGTGTGACATCTTTGATATCAAATTTATTTACGATATAATTGTATATTGAATTTATATTTTTGGAATGTCTATCCGATTGTAAGATAATAGCCTACTAACTAGACTATTTTAAAGGTGTGGGCGGTAAATGATACAACGATCGACGGTGAAGCCGTCCGCAAAGGTGCGTGCGATTTATTAAGAGAATCTTTCAGTACTTGACACTCCGAGCGTCACTGGAAGAGTGACCGCTCAGGTAAACTCTAGTCTTAAGGACACCTTGTTGCCAGCGTGTTTTCTACCTGCACCCCCCAATGTGCACTGGGTTTTTACCTGAAGGGTACGCGTCGCGCTGTCGAGCCGCACGCTGTCCGCTCTCGACATTCGCAATTTCGATATTCCTTACACGATATCCATAATTCAAAAATTTCTAGTTTCGATACTGAAACAGTTGAATCTAAAAAATAAAATACAAACAATGTAGAAGATGTCAGCAGCTAATTTCTGTGGGAATTTGTTTTAAACAGTCTAAAGTAACTTCTATGCAAATTTTATGGCAAGATCTTTTAGCATTTTTCAGTTATTCAATTTTCAAGTGGGTTATATGGCATACAAAAATGGTATTTGTAAAACCAACAAAATCTTTACGAAAAACATTATTTAAATAACTTATATATGATCAAATAGGTACTTACGGGTAGTAACATTCTGCATGGCACTTAGAAAAAATGTTTAACGGAAAATGACTTGCTTAAAGGCAAGTTTTCTAAGCAAGCTAGCTGAAGAAAATAATTTCGATCGCTGCAGTCTAACAAAGTGATACTTTCAGTTTCACGTCTCTGAAGGCACTAAATGAATTTCTTCTATGGCTCTTAGAAGAAGTAAACATTTCTGAGTTATCTCTGCGTGTGTTTATATGACGTTTTCCCGGCTAGCATGCCCATTCAGTCCACTACTGCAGCGCACCGTATGCACCGTACGCACGCGGCGCGCACGGTGATACAGAAATTTAAAAAATTGTAGCAGGCGGATCCGCAGCATTCCGCAGGGTTTTTTTGTCAGAATCTCTTTAGTATAGTTTGAACTTTAAAACAAAAAAAGTTTCACCCCGGCTATCCCTGGCGGTTTTTAGTTCTGCTCCGTTAAAGTCAAGTAAATTACGTAGAAAACTGGTACTTAAACAATGTCTAAAAATTATTAGTAAAGGACTTTACTAACAAACTTTGTGAACATTAATGTAAACTTTTATATTAATATAGAAAATCGTGTATAGAAGCTTAAAGAATCTTATTTATTGCTCTGACACAAGTTTCTTTGTAACGAATATAAACGTACGATTTCGCCGTATTACGGTTCGGAGTTTTCACGTATTGATTTCTATGCTTATATCACTGTTAAATGAATTACTATGGGTATAATTAGGGTCAGTGAACATTCCCAAAGAAGTATACATATATGAATGTTATATCTATTTTCTGACATGACTTTTTTCCACCTAAGGGTACGATCACAGTGGGTCCTACATCAGACAGACTTGGTGACGTCAGAGCCGTCTGGCAGACATTTCAAATGTGTGGGTAGGCCCAGGTAGGCCCGTCTGTGAGACCCTTCTAGTTTCGTCCTACATCGACCGACAGGACGGCCCACAGTGGTCGGAACGTATGGGAAAATGGAAAAAACTCCATAACTTCGGCAATTCTCAATATTTTTGAATAATTCTTTTTTTATTGCTTCTCTCAATCTTCAAACTTCTCATATTATTAAACGAAATATTAAACAACGAACTTAACATAATTGTTTATACATAATATTGTTTATTACATTACGAACTCTTATTTCAGCATACTAAAATTGAATACTTGAAATAGTATTAAAACAAACAGACTAGAAATAGAATTAAACAAAAAAACTTCAAATAGTATTAAACAAACAAACTTGAAATAGTATTAGACAAACAAACTTGAAATAGTATTAAACAAAATAATATTATTAACGAATAGTATTATATTAGTATAATAATATTTACATAATATACATGAACCCTATTTCATTAGAGACTGCGCTTGTTCACTAAGTGGCAGTGATTTGGTCTTCGGTTCTGGTCTCAAAAGATTAATATATGGATCCGAAGTTATTAAAAGCATGTGTAACATGTCCTCATTTGTTGCTAAACGAGAGCACTTTCTGGTGTGGTGTATTCTGTAGTATCTGTAATCTTTATTCCTACCCTCCTGGGCCTCTTCCGATAGCGAACCCATAGGCAAAACAGCGTATTCGATTATTTCCTTGCCATGCATTAAAATTTTATGCACAGTTGCTGGCATGTAATACCAAGGATACAACGATATCGCTAAATTAGCTGTTTCGCGAGCATAAATCTCAAATTTATTTGCATCAATGGTAAAGTTGCTAGAAATAACTTCTAAAATAACAGCTAACCTTTTTATTAACGTTTCGTCAATCTTTGTTATTTGGGCTGTTACAGCTGGATTTTCAAAAAACCTTCTGGAAGTGTTGCCAGTATTTGTTGTGCCCATCCCTTGCTTGACCCTATCGACCACTATTCCTATTTTGTCCTTAAATTCCGTCTGTATCCGCTTCTTTGTTTCTTCCTTGATGGCTCGGGTTGCTTCCGTGGTTTTCCAGGTCTTAAAAGTTAAATTATAAGCCACATGTAAAATGTAGTCCATGAACCTTATACGCGCATGTAATGGAGACATTCCAAGTCGTAGCGCTTCTTCATTTAATGATCGCTGCCCATTTTTAATACTTGAAATGTCGTTCATTTGCGATGGTTTGGCTCTGCAAATGACACAATTACTTGCCGATGTCGTATTAGTCACAACTTGAGCAACTTTGCCATCTATCATGGTAAAATAAAGCGCATGTTTAATTTTAAAAATGCGCCCATGCAGGTGTATCTGTGTTTCCTGCAACTTTTCTATTTCGTTATCGACGCGAGATTTCTCCTCTCGTATTACGCCTGGAGTCTCCTGGATAAATTCAAACTTTAAAGGTCTACAATACCTCGTTGAAGATGGTCGACAGTTTTTCCAGACGTCTTTGGTGTTGTTTTTCTGCAGTGTCATCTTCAAAGATACAACTGATGTCATGAACAAATAGCTGTCAGAAGTATCTTCTTCTGGATCCGAAAATTTCTGCATAAATTCATTTTGATTCGATGCACCATCACAGCCCCATTTCGAGTGCAGTACGAGATCTTCTTCTTCCAATTCTTCGATTTCTGCTTGACTTTTAGCTTGAAAGATCCTTTTGGCAGTGTGATCAAGCAAGTCCTGTAGACTGGTTTGTGCCGATTTTTCCGTAATAACCATATTACAGGGATAACATTTTTTCTTAGATTCTATTATTTTCTCATAGCTTGGATATATATCATGTCCAATACCTGCAGCAGCTGTCCTGATAATATTGTATTGATCCTTTGACAGTTTCTCTTGCGTTATTAATGCCAGACTAGAATCAGCATCAAAGGTCGTATTGTTAACCGGAACAGATGAAGCAGCAGCATTAATAAGGTCCTGAGAAAACGACTCCTGGTGTTCACGTACTTTATATTTCTTCGCTCGGTCACAGCAATCTTCAAAATTTTTCTTTGGCCTGCCTCCACTACTTTGCGATGACACCACAGGTTGTACATCAGTGCTTTCTAAATTTACCAAAAACACATGTTCTAGCCAATCACGATATTTTTCATTAAACCTTGGTTTCATGTGATGTACAGCACGAAATCTTTTATTAAATTGTGGCACGAATCTTTTATTAATTTCACCCACTATTTTATCAATTTGCTCATCATGCAAAACTGGGTAACTCTCGCGCAAGAATTGTTCTAATGATTTGCTTTCTTCAAAGAGAAAATCACAAAGAACTTTGTACGAAACCACGAAATTGTTCATGATGCTAACAGAAATCAAAACAGAAATGAGTGAATACTAGAAATCGTGGTTTTGTACGTTATTTTGTTTGTGCAACATTTGTTATGACAAATGAAATGAAATTAAATGAAATGAAGACGACAAATTATATATGTATACAGGGTGTCCCAAAATTTCTGTTAGACGGGATATCTCTATCCATCGTATTTAGAAAAAAATACTTCCAATGAAATTTGTATGGTTTTCAAACAGCTAAGACGCAGAAAGTTAAACATCTTAGACTTGTAGAGAACCGGCAAGAAAATATTTAAACATATTCTAAGAATATGCTAAGAATATTGGTATCCCAAAAAACTCGTTTATTGTTAGAACATTAAAACATCAGATTCTTCTCTAATACACTACATGATTACATTTTTTGTAATTGGAGTGGTTTTCAAATTAAATTTTGTATCTATTTTATATACCCACACTTTGCTTTCGAAAATTAGTAACTGTATCCTAAAAATTAATTCGAAATAAAAAAAAAATAATAATAATAAATAAATAAAAAAATAATAATAATAACAATAATAATAATTCCTATGAGAATAACAATTCGGTACAGGGATCATAATCCTTCGAACCGTTTAGCGAAGTGCCGCGCTCTTATTCAGGAATCCTGCTTCGTTGCTGAAACTTCATGCGCTCTCAAACTTTAAACGTTAATATCAGCTAAACGTGGAAAAACGTGGCGCTGATTTTTGCAGGACTATTGTGTGATGGTGTCTTCTTTCAAAAGATGCCACTCAGAGAATGTAGGAACGTGTAGCTTTTTTTGTACAGCTACAGAAAGCAGCTGTAATATGAAATTATACGTATCCTACTTTCGGGCTTTATACTGTTATTTTGGTTGTGAGTTTTCGAAAATTATTAACATCGGGCATAAGCTGAGACTATATACATTTATAATATATAGCATATATGGTTATAAATGTCCCCAAAAATGAAAGAATAACGTCGAACGTGTGGTTAGAAATCTGTAAGATTCCAACTAGAATCTGAGAGGTCTACTTTAGATCTATTTTTCTCCGTTATTAAAGAGAAAAATATAGATCCATTTTCATAGCAAGATACATTGGTTTATGGAGTATCAGGAAATAGTGGTCGATATTTTAAATAACGACTTTCATAATTTAGGGTTTTTTCCTGCTTCCGACCACTGTGCGGCCCTCGTTATGGAAACTCGGAGTTTATTGTACCAGCATTTGCTGGCCGTTCCCGGGGTTGTTCTCTATGGAGAGGTTTATGACAGGTCATTACTATTGAGCTGGAAGTCGACACTTTCTCGGACAACGCGTGTTGACACAGTAAAAAATTATGAATTGGACGCGCTACAAACAGCTTTTTGAAAAATATCTTTGCCGTCGATCGCCCAATAATGCAAATGACCCGTCCATTTGCATGCCCAATGTTTTATTGCACGTGGCGATAGCCGCTACGCTATCGTACGTCGCACAGTGGTGCAAAATCCCCAAGACGTGGCAATAATTCGTTTATTATGGCAATGTCATTTTGAAAAATCTATGTGTATTGAAATACATTGCAGTATTAATACGTTACAGTATTAATGCAACGATTGTAATAAATTATAATAGAACCTAAGCACAAACACTGACATTGGAAACAACTGCGACATATACTATTGAAGAAAAAAATTTTTTCTCATTTCTTTGTTGTTTTTGTGTACATGCACTCCTTGATTTTCAAAAGTTTCATAGTGTAAATTTTATTCAGTGCGGTGAGTACATTAACGCCGGACCTCGTTCAGCGAAGCCTTTTAGAAACTCGGGGTTTATTGCACCAGCATTTGCTGGTGTAGCAAAGTTTCTATTTTCTACAATGACCATTATCATAATGTTTTTAGCGCGTCCAATTCATAATGTTGGACAAAGCATGCTCCGTTCTTTACAATAGTTTGTTTTCGGCTGTACCAGCAAATGCTGGTACAATAAACTCCGAGTTTCCAAAAGGCTACGCTGAAAGGCGTGCCAGGAAAAACCATTTGCATCTTGTATGATTCATCTTGAATCAAAGTAACAAAAATCAGATTGAAGCACTATACATATGCCCCCTAGGAACCATGCAACATTTGTTTGAACATTTTTTTCGCACGAGAAATAGCTTGCGAATTATTTGAGATCGTCGTGTTGTCAGGCTCACCCTGCAAACTACAAACAGCTGTTAGATTTGAATTGTTTGTTATTTTGAGTCCATAAAATTGCTGAATATTCTCTAGGCATGCTGAAATAAGGGTCTACAGCGTTTGTCCTAAAATTACACCTTTCACGTAGTGAAAAATCATTTTTAATCGGTTTATGTTCAACAAGTAGTCGAATACACTGCCCCGTACGAGCGATTATACCGTTACCGCCCACTACTACGCGATTGCAGGGGGTGGCAAGGCGCCATCTCGTATGGGTCCGAACTAGTGTCATTGTATTCATGCGAGCCTGAGAAGAAGCTGTTCAGGGCAGGAGTACGGTGACGTGTCTAGGTTTGAATGCGCGGCCGATTGGGTCAGAGTGGAGGAGGCAGGCCTCGTTTCACACGCATTTGCGGCTGTGTCGTCGAAGCATTGGCTACAGCGACCACACATACCATGTAGCGTGCAACGTGGAAGCCAAAACATTGGGACTACGGGCGCGGCTGTGGTGGGGATAGGCAGACCTAGCAATGATAGGCTCGATTTGTTTATGTGCCGTTCCCGGGGCTGTTCTCTATGGAGAGGTGTATCACAGTTCATTACTATTGAGTTGGAAGTCGGCACTTTCTCGGGCAACATGTGTTGACTGTAAAATAATTTGTAGGCGCCCCGACTTCTCCGGAGGAAAATAAATGTAAAAATGCTACATACAGCGACTCCCACTAATATTCGGACGCTCAAAAAAAGACGATGACTTTTTAAATATTCTACTATACGATTTTAACTTTTTTGTGAAGCTAGAGCAATTAGTTTACTACAGGATGGGAAAAGAAATTTGTTAAAAAATTGCAATTGATCGGAATTGTAGAAAAAATACTAAAAGTTGCATTTTACAATTTTTTTATGTGGGCCTATATTGAAAATTTAAAAAGTACGTTTTGTAGGTCTGTGTCAATTGTGAAAGTTTCATCGAAATCGGTTAAAATTCGTGAAAAATTAAAATTTTCAACATCTTTGAACGTTTGCAGCTTATTGCAACATCGACTGATTTTGAAGGAATTTTCAGAATTGACACAGATCTACAAAACGTATGTTTTAAATTTTCAATATAGGCCCACGTAGAAAAGAAAAAATTTCCTTTCGCGTCATGTAGTAAACTAATTGATCTGGCTTTCCAAAAAAGCTCAAATCATATAGTCCAATATTTGGAAAGTTATCGTCTTTTTTAGAGTGTCCAAATATTAGTGGGAGTCATTGTATGTAGTCTTCGAGAATACACGTAGAGGGGAGTATGCACAGGAAAGTAGTAAGTAAATTGTTCATTTTACACTGCGACACTTTGCAACTTGATTGACCTTGTACACACCGTTTAAAAATTTCATACGGTACACATGGAATGTGAAACACCCCAATAACTACAAACAGCTGCACATAGAAGGTGTTCTCCTGTTCGTCCGTTACCTTAAGTCCATAAATTTTATTACAGGTAAAGACAGGTATAAATGAGGGTAGCGTAAAAATAAGTTTCGTTGACGAGCATAAATTACTTTATGACCACCGTCCGACAAAAGCACGAAGGAAAACACGTGGCCAACACGTGTTGGAAGGGACTTCCACATTCTAAATTATAATGTACCAGCTCAAAAATCACACCAATAGATTGCAACGTTGCCCGAAAAGGCGTGTTGTGTTGCTCGCGGATTTGTTTATGTTCTGACTAGTTCAAAACACTGCCCCGTACGAATGATAGCGGGACAGCTGTGGGCTAAGATATGAAAACCGCTACCCGCGAGTTTAATTTTTTTGAAAAGTTAGTACAATTAATTGACAACATGACGTGAAAAAGATTTGTAGACAATTGCAATTGGTCGGAATTGCAGAGGAAATACTAACAGTTGTATTTCGCAATTTTTTTGAGGTGGCCCTTTATTGAAAATTTGAAGAGCACGTTGTGTGGATCTACAGGTTGTTTCACACTATTCCTGGCCAGCGTTTTTCTTGCAAATTATTAGAAAAACATGAAAGAGGAAAAAGTAGTATATACTGTTTTTTATACGCACAACGCAACGACATATGTAATTTTTTTGTGTTTATGATATTTTGTTAGATATGAAGGTGACCTTCAATTTTTTAAAATAGAATGCTTTATTATTTCTTATGTCACATGAGAGCGCGTGTCTAGTCGAATTCATTCTGTACATACTGTGCAGTGACCCTCAAGGTCATGCAAGGTCAGAAACGAAAGAAGCATTTTGAAATACTTGCAAACACATTGGTATTAAATATTCAAAATGCTTCTTTCGTTTCCGAGCTTGCATGACCTTGAGGGTCGCTGTACAATATACGGATTTACATCTAACAAAATATCATAAACACAAAAAAATTACATATGTCGTTGCGTTGCGTATAAAAAACAGTATGTACTACTTTTTCCTCTTTCATGTTTTTCTAATAATTTGCAAGAGAAACGCTGGCCAGGAATAGATCCACACAACGTGCTCTTCAAATTTTCAATAAAGAGCCACCCCAAAAAAATTGCGAAATACAACTGTTAGTATTTCCTCTGCAATTCCGACCAATTGCATTTTCCACAAATCTTTTTCCACGTCATGTAATCAATTAATAATTGAACTAACTTTTCAAAAAAATCAAACTCTTTGTTATAACGTTTAAATTCCTTAACAACGTATTCGCCACCTATTGACACGACAAACTCTGACAAGTTCTAGTCAATAGCTTTTTAAATAGTTACAGCATGTTATATTCTGCCTGTGCCACGCCGGAGCGGCGGCCGGAAAAATTTCGGAGAGCTTGGAATTTCTCCGGCGACGGACCGGCGACGGACCGGCTCTAGGATAGGCATCTCCTGAGGTGTAGAGGGGAGTAAAAGATTCAGGGAACCCCTGGGGTTTGTCCGCGAACCCCTGGGGTAAGACACGATCCCCAGCGCTTGGCCTTTGTGCGAGCCTCACGAATTACGACCAGCCCACCGGACACCAAACTAAATGGTCCAACATGTCCGCGCGCCGGAGACGGTGCAAACTAAAGGGTCCTTAAAGGATTTACGCACCGCTATCCTTGACTGTCACCGCGACGGGAACAATGTCGACGAAGTCGATACCCTCACCATCGACAGCTTCATTCGCGGCCTCATCCCCACCTTACGCGCCGAGGTCCGACCATTTCGAAACGAACCGTTACGTGTCGTTTTCAACGAGGCCATCTCCGCCTACAAACAGTATGAACTCGACAAACTACGATATAGGGAAACCCCTCGCGACGATTATCGCCGCGTACATTTCACGGAGGCGCGTCCTAGCACGTCCGATCGCCGCGATCATTACTCCCCCGAACCTCGACGCCGCGCCCCAGAGAATCGCGACCGGTACGATTCCCCCCCTTACGAGTCTCGCGGTTACCGCGAACCTCGAAACCGTACTCCCGAACGCCATTCCTACACCGAGCCATCTGCTTGGCGAGCTCCGAATTTCGGAAGTCAGAGCGAGGGTGTCCGACGCCCCGCACCCCCGACTCCTCTCGTTGCCCGGGCCCCGACACCCCCATCTCGAGAACCTCGCGACCGCTTCCCCTCCGAGCCCGCAAAATTTTGCAGGTACTGCAAAAACCGGGGCCACAACATTCACGAATGTCGTAAGAGGGAGTACAATAATAATTTGAGGCAGGGAAACGGGGCCAGCCTCCCGCCCGCGCCAGCGTCCGGACGGGAGGCCCCGACTCCGAGAACCGTTCCACGGGCGATGGAACACCGCGAAATGCCTCCCGTTTCGTCTCCGCAATAAATCTTGCGGCTGATTCGCCCTTCCCCCAGCTTCCCATGGCTTATTCCCTCCCACCCCCCAAACCTCTACCACTTCATACCCCCCTCCGATTGGTCGTCGTGCCCTCGACACGATGACACCCCGGCACTTGACGAAGACCCATCACCAAGTCAACATGTGTCTTCAAACAAAACCACGCACCACCGCCAGGGAGAAAGCGGTCAGATTCGTCTCTCCCTTCGACTGGCACCTGTGTTACCAGGGGACCATTTACTCCGACATCAACGGCCGAGAGTTCTGCCAGCATTGCAGCCTGCACATCCGAGGGACCGGAGAGGCGTTCCATATCCACTCCATCCAGTGGATAAGATAGATGAAGAACACTTGCTCGAGCTGCAAGGGGCCACTGTTCCACACGCAACCCCCAATGGACTGCTACGAATGTGGGGCAAGGCTGAATATAGTCATGGCCAAAACCATATTCAGAAACAGCCCCCATCCATCACGAGGAACTCCGGCAATACCTGCTCCCACCGAGAGCCAACAACCCGGCGCCCAGTTACCGAACCAACGGCCCGCTCCCGCCTTCGGCCAGCAATTAGGAGGCCACCGCGCCCGAAGAGCCGCCGCCCCCAGGAGGAAGGTGTGACGTCGTCCGACGTTGGAATTTGAGTTTCCTCAGCTGACCCCCCCTCCCCCCATACTCAACAGATCGTCAGCGGCATCCGCGTTTCGCCCTCCGTTTCACTCTTCGCCCTTTTAACGACGAACACCGGTATCGGGTCCCTGATCAGACGTGGACGTTACGCGCCACATGGATCTAAGATCGTCTCATTAAATTACTCGGTTACGTTCCCGCCCGGTCCGCCTCATTCCGTCGGATCATTTCCGACCCGGGACGTAACACGTGTAATTTGTTGTTATTTTATTCTCTATTTACTGTCTGTTATCATTGTTGAAAAAAGATAATTAATTGATATATATATATATGTATATACATACACACATGTAGAATAGCGCGTATGAAATTTTTCGAAATGAATTGATCTCTTTTTTTTGTTTTGACTATTTTTCACATTAGGCTTGATGTAATGGCGCCTACAACGTCGACACCCTAGGACATAAGGAAGAAGAAAAGGTTGTGGTCGCGGCTGGTGCGTTCGAACAACATCCGAAGCAGCGGCCGAAGCAGCATTCGCGACCACAACTTTCTCGGCAGAAATGACGATCAGTCGAGCAGTACCGAGTCGCTGATGGTATCGTCCAGAACACCGCCGAGCGGACGCAGTGTCATCACCGTCAGCAGCGGCGGTACAATCGTGTTGAGCAGCGACGACGCGACGGGGCCGGCAGCGGTGGCGACTGCGGTTCGTCGTTGATAGTCGAGCCATCGGATTCCCCGATCCCGCTTGGCGTGCAAGCAGAGCAGAACGGAACGCGTGCTTTCTAATTCGTAATATCAATCGCAATGTTAATGACTTACTCGCGCGGATAAACCGCTCTACCCCCGTCGCACGATTAATGTTTCCGGAAGCGGCCGATTACTAGCGACAAACGGTTATGGCGCGGCGTGGAAGACGATACAGGCTGCGATACCGACCTGCATTCTAGTTTTTCACGATGTGATTGCACGCCGATCATGCTCGCTTTGCGAATCCAGTTCTCGATAGTAGAAATGTTAAGGATGTGCGGGTACCCGAAATTTCAGGATCGGATCGGGATCCTGAATGTATAGGTATATTGTAACAATTAGCTATTACCAATCTACATTTCAAGAACCGAAAATATTGAGTTGGGTCAGAACCCAATTCATAAAATTTTCTCCGGTAATCCCGACATTTTTATGTCGCGTTGAGACACCCGCCTAAGGTGGCCCGACCTGACTTATTCGATCCAACGAGAGTCCGTATAGCTAAACAAAACAAGTGGTTACAATTACGAATTATTTCTGATAATTAGACTGCGGAGAAAAGTTGGGTCAAATCGAAGCACAAACAGCACATTCCCTCTACATCAGCAGCGACATTCGTCGAGGAAAGAACTCGAGTTGATTTTGACAGGTATGAAGAAACGTATTATAATTATTATTATTTATTGAAGTGAAACTTGTTTTATAAACGGAATGTTTTTATTTTTGTAATAGATTATACACATAAAACCAACATGAACGCGGGAAATGAAAACGATGTTACCCAATCGAGGGAATCAATTTATTTGAGCTGCGAGGATATCCATTTCGCGGATGCAACCAGTCAAACAAGTGAAAATGAAATCATAAACTATGATACATTATCGCGCCGGGCCCACGGAATGTTCGACGGCGCCATGCTAACTGGAAATATGTATCGGCGTCGAGGTTCGGGGGAGTAATGATCGCGGCGATCGGACGTGCTAGGACGCGCCTCCGTGAAATGTACGCGGCGATAATCGTCGCGAGGGGTTTCCCTATATCGTAGTTTGTCGAGTTCATACTGTTTGTAGGCGGAGATGGCCTCGTTGAAAACGACACGTAACGGTTCGTTTCGAAATGGTCGGACCTCGGCGCGTAAGGTGGGGATGAGGCCGCGAATGAAGCTGTCGATGGTGAGGGTATCGACTTCGTCGACATTGTTCCCGTCGCGGTGACAGTCAAGGATAGCGGTGCGTAAATCCTTTAAGGACCCTTTAGTTTGCACCGTCTCCGGCGCGCGGACATGTTGGACCATTTAGTTTGGTGTCCGGTGGGCTGGTCGTAATTCGTGAGGCACGCACAAAGGCCAAGCGCTGGGGATCGTGTCTAACCCCAGGGGTTCGCGGACAAACCCCAGGGGTTCCCTGAATCTTTTACTCCCCTCTACACCTCAGGAGATGCCTATCCTAGAGCCGGTCCGTCGCCGGTCCGTCGCCGGAGAAATTCCAAGCTCTCCGAAATTTTTCCGGCCGCCGGTCATTACATTAGTTAAACATGTTTAAACAATCATAATGTAGTAGTATTGCACAAGAACAATACAATATCTTTTATAATAACATCACAATATTTGTTTAAAGTTGAAAAATACGTTTTTTTTTTCAAAACCATTTTTTTCAAAAACTGTGCGTGTAGGGAAAAAATTAAGGCCAGATTCGGAATCAGCGCAAAAAACTCTATAACATCCACCCAACAGTTATGTGAACAAAAATTTGGTGTTGGACAGTAAATAATAGAAGGGATTCCTTTATTTTTGTTGTTGTTTTTTATTTCTCTTGTAGAGTGTAGTGTATGGAATACTATAGGCCCGTGCAGCCTCCCGTATTGTGGATGCATTTCTGAAACACGGAAACGGTACGCATAAGTATTAAAAGCCGATTCCTTCCTCGATTTTAATTTAAAATAAAGTATATTACTTTATGGCGGTTAGCGCCTTCATCATCGTCTCCTCCTTCCATACGGGTTTCCTACCCGGTTTGGTGGCTTCTGAAACCATATAATCAAACATAAATCCTAGATGAATAAAAATAAATTTTTAAAAAATACCACGTTTTTAAAAATCAATTGCAAAATTTGCCACCGAACAAACAAACAAACAAACAAACAAGAAAGCGAGCTAATAAAAACGTGAACCAAGATCATACCATTCTTTTTTTGTGTTGCGACGTTCGGCGTAACGGCGCGCGGCGTAACGGGGCGTGGCGTAACGGGGCGCGGCGTAACAGGGCGCGGCGTAACGGCGCACAGTGGGCTGGATCGAGAAATTTAGTGACATTTCACGAAAGAGTCGACTTTCTCATATCGATTTCTAATAAATTCGTATTGCTTCCTAAATGTCCATCAACATCGAAGCGGAAAATATTAATGTTCGTTCACAAAAACTGCAGTTAATATAAATTGACAAAGACAGACATTTGGGATGCAGTATTTTTCAGCGAAAAATTGCTTCTTTTCATCGAGGTGTCCTGATTACCCTATTTAATATTTCTTCTGGGTCTTTTGTGTAAATGAAAAACAGTCCTTTGCGGTAACAATTAACGCTGTTAGTTGAGGATGGTTGCTCGCAATCTATTAACAATTAATATTTAATGAAATGAATAAAATCTATATACTTTCTTAGAATTTGCAAGGTGTATCTTTTAGGGAACCTAACGGAACCTAATCGGATAAGTCAGATCATTTTCATTGGACCTTCCTCTACATATCCCCACAAAAATCATATCCGAACCGATCCGATATTGGAAGTTATGATTGTTTAAAGTTATCGGGACGTGCCACCTGACGCATAGCAACTCACATATAGTACTTAAATACCATCCAAATATGAATATTTTTGCAATTGCATTGAAAGTTCGTACCTACCTAAAACAAGTATGTAATTTTTAACAATTAATTAAATAAAAAAAAAAATATTGTTAAAAATATAATGAACGGTAATAATATAACTAGACTAAGAGTTTCTTAAATAAGTATATGTATAGTTTATTAAGTGTATTTAAGTATTATTAAGTTTATTAAGTGTATTTAAGCGTTATTAAGTTTATCAAGTATTGACACATTTGTAATATTAATATACATAATACATAAATATACATAAATATATAAATTTGGAAATTTAGTAAGTACAATGACGTTTAAGCATTTGTTATAACAAAGACGATAATATGCTCATGCATAGTGCAGATATTGTAAAATATGCCTTAGTACCAATTGGCCAACTTAGCGAAGAAGCACAAGAAACTCGGCACAAAGATTTTAAGAAATTTAGGAGCAGAAATAGTAGGAAAAATTCAAGAACAAATACAAATAAAGACATATTTTTATTTATTTTTTTTTTAATTTTTTTTTCTTGTTTTTTTTATTAGTGATACTCACTAAGAAAAACTAAGAGACTCTTAGTCTAGTTATATTATTACCGTTCATTATATTTTTAACAATAAATTTTTTTTTATTTAATTAATTGTTAAAAATTACATACTTGTTTTAGGTAGGTACGAACTTTCAATGCAATTGCAAAAATATTCATATTTGGATGGTATTTAAGTACTATATGTGAGTTGCTATGCGTCAGGTGGCACGTCTCGATAACTTTAAACAATCATAATTTCCAATATCGGATCGGTTCGGATATGATTTTTGTGGGGATATGTAGAGGAAGGTCCAATGAAAATGATCTGACTTATCCGATTAGGTGCCGTTAGGTCCTCTAATTATTATTATTATTATTACTAAACAAATTGACCAAAAGTTTACCAGTTACCATCAATTTAAAAACGTTTTGGTAAGATAATTGGATTATCTTTTATATTTGTTATCTTTTTGTTGATATTTTTATCTTTTATAAACACATTACACATACATGAAATAATACGACATAACAAAGGTCGTAATATATAGAATAGACATGATTTTAAAACAATTAAATTGAAAAATTATTTATAATTATTATAAATTATTATAAAAAATATCTTTTGACACGCTTGTGAGACGTTTTTACCTCCTCAGTACATTTTGTATGCGTTGATTATAAAAAGATTTCTTGAATTTATATTTTACGTATTCTATAAAACATTACATGTATGAAATGTAAATATAAAATACATATTTAGTAAGTAAAAAATAGTTTGGAAGATTATACTTAAACAATTTTATTTTAATACAAAAATTCAATGAAAATTAATTAACAATTATTGTTTAACAAAATAGAAAAAATTTTATTTGTTTACAGTTAAAATTCACTATTTTTTTAATGAATTTTAGTGCAAATTTCATCCCGATATCTCTTATGGTTCAAGAGTTATAACAAGATGTCACTAAATTTCTCGATCCAGCCCACTGTGCGGCGCGCGGCGTAACGGGGTGCGGCGTAGCGGGGCGCAGCGTAACGCGCGGCGATTTATGCGACGGTAAACGCGGCCAGAATAGGTCGCGCGGCTGTATAATACACGGAGACTTCGTGCTAATAAAGCTCGTGATGCATTCCTGCAACAAAAAAAATAAATTATACTTTTACAAGTGATCATACGGGATTGTTGAAATTTGAAAGTTAAATCTCGCGCCAACATGCCATAGGCTCGAAATGGGTGTTTAGTATTAAAGCAAATAACAATATAAAAAATATTCCTCGCTTCAAGGCAAGATTGTGTGCTAAAGGATATGCACAGAGAAAGGGTGTTGACTACACTGACACTTTCTCACCAACCGCAAGATACGATTCCATAAGGATTTTACTAGCGCTAGCGGTACAACAAGATTTAAAAATGAAGCAGTTTGATGTTAAAACCACATTCCTCAATAGGGAACTACACGATGAGCTATACATTAGGGCTGTTCGAGTACTCGCAAAATGCGAGCCGAGCTAAGCTCGACTCGATTGGTCGAGTCGAGTCGAGTACTCGCACGAAGCGAGCGGCTCGCACCGATGCAAGCTACCCGCATCGAAGCGAGCTACTCGCGCCGACGTCATCGGCTCGCATCGGTGCGAGTTACTTGCATCGATGCGAGTACTCGACCGGCTCGATCAATCCAGTCGAGCTTAGCTCAGCTCGCACCGATCCACAGTGCGCCGGAATGCCTGTTTCTTGGACAAAATTCAATAACTTTTGTTCTGTTTATGATAGAGACATGAAACAAAGTGGTTTTTTATTTATATTGAGAGCAATCACAATATGATATTATTATAAATATAGTATTTATTTAAACATTAAAAAACGATATTTGTTCAGTTCTTCCGAAACTGAAACTTCGTTTTAAATTAAATTTTTTTCATAAATAGCAACTGATCGGAATTGTGGAAGAAATACTAAAAGTTACATTATACAACTTCTTCATGTGGACCTATATTGAAAATTTAACAAATACGTTTTGTAGATCTGTGTTAATTGAACAACAAACGTCTACTATTTGATCTTCCTAAAATTCGCGTACAGATTCGCTTGTAACTAATTTCCTACTGAATTTTTTAAATCTTTTTCTCAAAAACTGATTTATTTTGACATAGTATGAACATTGTTTTAAATCGATATGAAGCAGTGACTTTTTCGATTTTTGTCAATGGTTCGGCGCACTGTGGCGAGCGTGCGATTCGTACGAAACGAACGGCATGCATGAAGGAATTGATTCGAAATAAATTCAAGCGTAATACGACATTGAAGTTCTCGCCGTGCCACGTTTAAATTATTATATTGTACAAGCTTTAAAAAACGCAATACTCTTAAAAAAATAATTTTAAAAATATTTTATTTGTCTATATTTCAATATATGAACAATACTTCCAGCAGATACGATTAGAATCCCACACCGAATGATTTTCTTTTTCGTTAAACACTTTTTTTTCTTCTTTCTTAACCATATAATTGTTGTAGTGATATTTCTCAAATATATTGTCAAAGCAATATTTA
Organism: Lasioglossum baleicum; assembly: GCF_051020765.1. Taxonomy (NCBI): domain Eukaryota; kingdom Metazoa; phylum Arthropoda; class Insecta; order Hymenoptera; family Halictidae; genus Lasioglossum; species Lasioglossum baleicum. The sequence continues at coordinate 4,359,771 of NC_134939.1, read as the reverse complement.
TATTGCATTTTTACGTTTGTTAAAAATGTTCAATATTACATAATACACATACAAAAGGTAAAGAAATATCGAAAAAGTTGATTTTTATTTTTTATATATATATATATATATGGTATATATAAAATTCTGAAAAACATTAAGAAAAATGATTTCGACAATATCCCATTACTGAATTTTTATAAAACTGTTATCTCCCATACTTCAATAGGAAATATGCATTTTTTTCGAATGTTTTAAAATATGCAATTTTTTAAAGACGTTCGCATAATTCGAAAATCTGAAAAGCATATGCATTAATAATCACGATGGGACACAACTAACATATTAATATAAATAAACGAGTTATGTACTCTGGAAACTTTAAAATAAAACTCATTTCACGGCTACACATCAGATACATTGTATACATTGTTCGTTTCGTGTAAGCCGTTCGCTTCGGTGCGAGTAAGCTATCTTCTCGCATCGGTGAGATCGGTGCTTTGAAAAATATATTTAATATATCTCTACAACAATTATATGGTTAACAAAAAAGAAAAAAAGCGGGATTCGATTCGCAGCGGGAGACCTTGCCGTCTGCACTAATTGTATCTGCTGGAAGTATTGTTCATATTAATTGAAATATAGGCAAATAAAATATTTTTAAAATTATTTTTTTAAGAGCATTGCATTTTTTAAAGTTTGTACATTATTTTTCTGAATACAAGAATGTTCACTATTACATAATACACCTACAAAAGGTAAAGAAATATCGGAAAAGATTATTTTTATTTTTTTTAAGTACGATGCACTACATAAAAAATTCTGGAAAAAATTAAAAACGGTTGTTTTAACAATATCTCATTATTGAATTTTTATATACCTGATATTTCCCAAACTTCAATAGGAAATATGCATTTTTCCGAATTTTTGGTAATTTCCAATTTTTTAAAACCTGTTCGCAAAGTCTGTAAAATCTGAAAAAATATACATTAATAATCATGATAAGACACATCCAACATAATAATTTAAACGTGGCACTGCGAGAACTTCAATGTCGTATTACGTTTGAATTTATTTCGAGTCGATTCCTTCATGCAAGCCGTTCATTTCGTACGAATCACACGCTCGCTGCGAGCCGCGGTAAGCTCGACTGGACTCGCATCGATGCAAGTAACTCGCACCGATGCGAGCCGATGACGTCGACGCGAGTAGCTCGCTTCGATGCGGGTAGCTTGCGTCGATGCGAGCTACTCGCATCGTGCGAGTACTCGACTCGGCTCGACCAATCGAGTCTCGACTCGACTCGACCAGTCGAGCTCGAGCTTAGCTCGGCTCGCCTGCAGCCCTAGTGCCGGTCTCTTTGCCACCGATTACAAAGCATCGGCCGACCCTTAGAAGTCGCTGTGCCTAAAGCATCGGCCGAGCAACAAAGTATTAGAACCGATATGAAGACCGATATAGGACCGAAAAAATATCGGTCTTAGACCGTTATGCTAGGACCGATATCCATGTACGAAGGACCGTAATCGAAACCGATATCAACCAAAATTTCGGGCCTTCATAACAGTTATTCAGAATATCGGTCCTTCATAACTGTTTCGATCAAGCCCGAAATGAAACAGTTTCAAACAGTTATTTCCGGGCCCGTTTCAAGCCCTGCCTGGAACCGTCTGGATGCAGCCCACGGGGAATGCAGCTTTCTGCAGTCCAGCTGGAACGCCACTCTATCCTGGATTCCGCTTCCCCGCAAGATGGCAGCACGGTCGCACTGATTAATGCGGCGAATGCCGTTATACAGGGCACCGACGAGATACTATTAAAGACTGCCAGCCTTACGGGAGTTGGCGAGCCTAAAATTTTTCGGTGTTCTCTTACGCCCTCTAGGATATATTCTGACTGGAGTGAGAAACAGGAGGCCACCGACGGCATTTCGTCGGTGCAGAAGACCACTGAGGAGATTCTCGTCGCGACACGTCGGTGAGAACGCGAAACATCACGAAACCATACGATTATCATCAAATGTTACATTCTCCGTCATATTTCAGACGATGTTTTGGTGGTTTATTAAAAAAGCAAAACCAATATCAAGAACAAAAAATTCATAGAAATATTGTATGTAAGAAAGTATTACAGCATAATTTTAGGAAAATCTAGAATTCCTTCTTCAGATTTCATATCAAATACCTGAATCTTTAATTAAAAAATATTTCATATGTGAGCATTATTTCCTTACACTTTTTTATGTACATAATCGTTCCAAGAATCGATCTGTGGAAACAGAAATATACAGAAAAATGGAATAACTTTTATTTGACATACTTTTTTGAATAATAAAGAGTTCGATAAAGAATTACGTGGATGAATTAATACAGGGTGGTTCACGCAACTTGCACACCTATATAACTTCCAAAGTATGCGTTGCACGAAAAAGTTTTGAATACAGAAGTTCCATGGTCTTAAGGGGTACATTATGTAGTCTTAATTGTTTTTTTGTGGGTGGAGTGGTGGAGGAAATCTGAAGGTCAACTTTCTTTTTTTAAATGGAATGACCTACTTTTTATAACATAGATCGATAGAGTACCAAATTCTGAGTATAAATGTGTTGACCTCTATATGTCCTAAATGTAATAGTTAACGAGATATTATCAGAAGAAGAAAGAAAATTGTTTCGATAATATCTCGTTAACTATTACATTTAGGACATATAGAGGTCAACACTTTTATACTCAGAATTTGGTACTCTATCGATCTATGTTATAAAAAGTAGGTCATTCCATTTAAAAAAAGAAAGTTGACCTTCAGATTTCCTCCACCACCCCACTCACAAGAAAACAATTAAGACTACATAATGTACCCCTTCAGACCATGCAACTTCTGTATACAAAACTTTTTCGTGCAACGCATACTTTGGAAGTTATATCGGTGTGCAAGTTGCGTGAACCACCCTGTGTGGACAGTGCAGAGCACGATAGAAAACTAGCAGGTCGGAAACGGGGCAAGAGGGGTATTCCGCACGCTTCACCCAATCCTCACTTTTCGACTCACGCGTAGCTCCCGCCGTTCATAGGAGTAGGGAGTAGGGACAGATATTGGTAATATGTATGTATTTTTACGCCTTCTACGCCGACTACGCCAATGGATTGCCGTTGACCGTATCGCCCGCTCTGTCTCGTTTGTTTTGTATACAATTGACACGCTCTCGCGTCACGCGACTGATTAGTATGTGTGTGTCCGTTTCACCAAATAGCGAGTTAGGGTCCAGAATGCGTATGAGAATAGATCTCTACGGGTCATTCCATGCCAAATCGATCACTTTTTGTGGGCACCATCGTCGATTTTGTTCTAAATGAAATATGTTGTAGGCCATGTGAAATTAGGGGGGTTTAAGTCATCATTTTGCCGGTTCCGAATTTTTTTTAGATATGACAGGCCTTCAATCTTTTCAATTTTTGCCCATTTCGGCGAAAACGGGCCTCACTTACGAATTTTTATCTCAGGAACTGTTTGTCCGATTGAGCTACATTTTTTTTGTTTTATTCGGAAAGGATTGGGCTATAACAAAATAATTTTTTCAACCTCGACAATCAACTTTATAATGTCGAAAAATGTAAACAAATTCTTTTTTTACGTTTTTTTCGATGATGGGTCTCAGAGATTTAAATTTTGAAAAAATATGCTTATATTGCTTGAAGTTTCCCCTTTAAAATGAGCCCTTGGAAAAAATGGAGCAATAAAAATTGGCGTCACAATAAGTTGGTAAAGTACGCCGTGTACTTCCGTTGCAGGTAGAGGCGAATCGAGCGCATCGTTATTGTGGTCTGTTGTCTATACCGCTGGTCTCGAGAAAATACTAGCAGATTGTATACGACTAAATAACCCTATTTATACCTGGAGAACAATACTAGTAACCACTCTTGTGGACCAACAACACCTTTTTAATCATGACTTCATTTTGAAAGCTTATATGCATATATAAGCTTATATATATATGTATATTATATGTTGCAAAGCGAGCTTGTAAACAATCAATATATTTGTTATGCTCATTTTAGGTGACGAAATTATATAAATCTTATATTTTTGAAGAAGATGTTTCTGCCCTTTCAAATAAATTTTTAGGGGTACACGACGGATATCGTATAGAGTATAAACAATTGAAAATTAGAGACTGTATATTTATTAGATCAGAAAGAAAGTTCTTACGGTTTTTTTATTTTGATTTTAGTTAAAAACCGCAAGAACTTTCTTTCCGACCTAATACATAGTATAACACAATGAGTAAATACTATGTAGTGTAAATTTATTAGAAATTGCCAACAAAGTATGTCTAAAATTGTCACACACTTTGTACATTTCTTAATTTTTGTACAGGTTTGTGGCGATAATCTGTTTTTCTTATTTTATTTCCTAACCATACTAGATCTTTATGAATTTTGACTTTCATCATATAGTATGCAAGATCCTTCCGATGGAGCCCACAAGTTTCATGTTGAAACCAACCTGGATATTTCGTATCCACAGCTTCCACCATTAATGGAAATAACATATCTTGTATACCATATTTTTCTCTAATATTAGGATAGCCCGCGTCAAATACTGCGTTCATTAATTTGAAAACAAATGAAAACATGAACATGAACATGAAATGTATTTATGATTTTCACTAATTAATGAAATCGAACATTGTTCGCAACCAGATTTCTTAACACATTTCATTGCCACAAATCCTGCAAAAAATTCAACGGCGGAGGCTTCTAATGTTTCGTCATTAATATACGAAGCATCAATGGTAACTTCTTCGACATCAATAATCATTTTTTGATCAATTTCAGGTTCACGACTTGTACTTGGCAATGTTAATGCAACGTTGGATGCAGCACCATGTTTCGAGCTTGGAAGTAACGTTTCATCCTCATCATCCAAACAATTGGCAGATTGAGCCGGTTTTGATAAATTTAATACACTGTTTTTCTGCAATATCAAGCGAAAACCTTTTGGAGACGGATTCAGGTTAAAGGTTCCACCATAAGTGCGCGTCATTGAAAATAAATTTTCTAATGGGTCTTGACTTACTCTAGACGTCATAAAAAATTTAATTCCTTCGCATTTAAGATCGTCCCATAATTGCAAAATACCTTTAACACTAATTTCCAAACCTTCGAAACATGGTGGTATGTTCGGACCATTTTTCGTAATGGTGCGCCATTTTGAACATTTTTCTAATAGCTGAATTAAATTATTTTCTGCATTTAAACGAATTTCCGACAAAGCACATCTATCGGGATTCGAATCGTTGCAAGTCCTGCTGTTTAAAGAATCAAAAGTATCGTTAAGCATTCTGAAAAATTCAGCAGTATGCATCACAGTTTGACTGTCAATTTCTCCCACCGTTGCAGCGGTCAAAAGAGCTGCTGAAACTCTGCGACTAAATACTTGCAGAGCTAAACGACATTTCATTTTTTCAAAGTTATTTGGATAAATGTGCTTTTCCGATAATTTGCAAGCAGCTCTCGTTGCTTTACCATCTTCCAATTGCCATAATGAACGTACGTCTTTCCACGATGCAATTTTGTTATCATCAAACATAATATCATATTTCAAAAGTTGATTTCTTATAGACTTATAAATATGCGGTATATCAAAAATTGTGTATATTTTTTGATTTCCATGTATGAAATATGGACGGTCAACAGAAATTCTATTTTTAATGGTACTTCGATTATTAGCACCTTGATCACAAACAACAGCACGTACTTTTAATCCCGTGCTCAAAATTGCTTCTATAACTTCATCTAACAAGGATGCTAAATCAATATTTTTGACTGCATTACTGGTCAAGAAGTATGCAACAGGTTGTTTCCAATTATGTAACAAGCCTCTGACCATAAAAACTAATGCATTAGTCGCTACTTTTTTAGTACATCCTAGTGATCCTAAATCTTCAAAACCTTCAACTTTCTGTCGAGGTTCATGGAAATCAAAACATTTCTTTATCCGCATTTCATCTAGTAATAAAACACAGTTGCGTTCGTTAATGTCCATACAATCAACTTTTGATTTAAGTTGTAAAAACAAATCATTGCAAATTCCTGGCCATAGATTTACAGTGCCAAACCATTTGCTGATTATACTTCTCCCAGGTAATAGAAAATTAAATTCTTTACGCATTTTTGCGTACAAACTGGGCGAAGTATAATGCATATTTTTTGCTAGTTGCTGCTCTTTTTCAGTATAAGAAGATTGCTTGTTGTGAAATAATTGCATCGTGATAAATGTCAATAAAAATCCTTGGACTCGACGTTGTATAGCCTTTAAAAGTGTTTCATCACACAAATAACCTTCTGTCAATATTTTTAATTTTCGTCGCAAACGTAAAATAATGTCTTTCTTCTTTCGATTTTCTATTATTTGTTTCATATTTTTATCTTTTAATTTTTTTATAGCAGAATTTTTTCGCATTAGTTTTATTTCCAAAACATGTATTTTATCGCGGTAATATTTGTCAGTATCACTGTCAAAATCTTCATCCTCATCATCAGAATCAATATCGTAAAGAAGTGGTTCCGCATTTCTTTTCAATCTGCCACTTGGACATATTACATTTGCTGAAAAATGTCTGCTGCATATTGAAAATTTCCGCAATTCTGCGTCTGATTCTTCTATTAGATCATCGCAACCACTATTTACTAACCATGTGATTAACCGATCTCTATCAGCAACAGGCAGACGATGAAATCGGACATTTAATATGTTGTCCCTACTTCTAATTCCACAATTTTTATAAATACAATGAGTACTATGAGTTTCTAAACTCACCATTTTGTTGATGGTTTTGCACAATTGTAAATCCAAAATTGTATATTTATATCCTAATATTCTCACACTTCACAATTTCACTGCACTACAAAAGCACACGCGGGAAATGTTTTACACGCGTGAGCATTCGATCGCACGGTATCGCAAACTGAACGAACGCTTCTCGTGATGCGATGCGCGCGCGACGATGATTTTGTTTCGGTGGTGAGATGCTATGAAGGAATCAACAATGTATGGTTTTTGTGAAAAAATCGCGCCAACCTCGAAGTTATTTGAATCCTTCAAATAAAATAACGGCTCCTATCTATATGTATAATGCTTATTTTAATGTTATCAGAATGAAGATTTTGTAAAATTTTTTCCTATACAGGGTGGTTCACCAGATATTACCATTACTATTATTCGCAGCGAGAAATATGTACATGGCACATGGTGATTGAATGGTTTCAAGAGATGCACAAAATGGTGTTATTCTTTCTTTTTGTAGGTGATCGCGTCAAGGACATATGAAGATGAAGGTCAACTTTGATTTTTGAAAAAGATTAGATTCTATAAGAAGATTAGTTTAGTAAAAAATGTAAAAATTTAATAGATATATTAATGTAAATATTGCAAAGAAAACCTCGGATAAAGAATACAACATATGCAGTAGCTTAGATCACTTTTCTCGATATGAAGGAACGTATCATATACAATTATTTTAAAATATCGACCGAGATCTTGAAGGTGGAGATGTAAATAGATGTTGCATTAAACCTTTTTTGTAAATAGATATTAAAAAAATGAAGTTATCATTAGCAAGAAAAAGTGAGGGTTTCTTAGCAATATTTAAATTAAAATAATTTTTAAACTAACGATTTTTCGACATATACATTAGGGTGGTCCTAAGCTATACTTGGCGAAAAATTTTTATCGAGATACAAAGCACGACGCCCCCCAGAATGGTTCTCTTTGGTGAGAAAAAAATTTGGGCAAAGTTTGAAATCGATCGAAAAAAAGGATCACGTGGCGCATTTAAATTGAAAATTTTGAAAATTTTGAAATTCATCGTAACTATAAAGTATTATATATCGTTGGATTTGTAATTTTTTTTTAAATAAGAATATGGAAAAATTATATGACCTTAATTAAAAAAAAAATAACGATGACCTTGAAATTTCGAAAATTTCATTTTTAAAAAAAATTTTTTTGTGCCATTATATTTACCATATTGAACAGTGCAACTTTTTCCTCTGACATTTTTTCGTATAACCACAAATAACAGAGATATGTCATTTTGTATTGTACTATTGTACTATACATGTGAATGAATATTTTGAATATATTCTACAGAATAGTGATAAGGAACTATTTCTTATATTCTAATGTAAGACTATCCGCTTTTAAGATGGCAAGGACAGAGCGGATCACCAAATAATACTCCGATCAATGGTGAAGCCGCTCGCCAAGAATGTATTTTATTAAATGAACAGACAAACAATACAAAATCTAGAGAGAGAATCCAAACTTGACAAGTCACTGGAAGAACGGGTCCTCAGACCCGAAGTGGCTGTAAGGACCCGCGCTGCCAGCGTATTTTATGACGCTACCCCTCTGGGTTTCCCTGAGTGGGAGGTAGCTGTGTGGTTCGCCTGTGCTGCGGACCCTCGACGTTCGATTTACATGTTTTTCGCTATTGTTGTTTTCGTTGCGTCAGGATATTGCTGGCGGTAATCTTTTACCATTTGCAGTACCAACTGCTTTTCTTCCTCATTGCGAGCTAAAATTTGATTGTATGTAATCCTGTATTAGCTTAACGGCTCTTTCTGCCGAATCATTGACCACAGGTAAAGCCTTAACTATATCTAAACCTAGTTTGTAAGAATCTTCATCTTGCCAAACTACTGGATCTTTTTTTAAAAATTCTGTCAATATATTAAATCTACTAAATAATTTTCGGCTTTCGTCTGATATAAAACCTGAAATGTCCTCTTGCATGTGATCGGCCACATTAGTTGGTAAAATGACAAATTTTTTATAATAATCGCCGCTACTAAAAGATCACTAATTGATCAAGAAACTCTTGTTCCTGTTGATCTTCTATCTGGGATCGTCGTTTACAACTCTTTTGTAAGACCTTCCACTTGTGGTATAATGACTCCAATTTCTCGACGCAGCGACTGTTTAACTGAACTGGAATTTTGGCCTTTTCCCACAACACCTCCACTTCTTTAACAACAAGGTGTGCACTAGACCGAAGGTTCAATTTCACTTTCCGCAAATTATAAAATAGCACTCCTAAAACTTGTCGTTTCGATGGCAACTTAGCGTCAATTATCTGATTTTCATCATGTTCTAATAAGAACAGTTTTTCGCGACTTCTACTTTCCATTGGGCTTCTCAATTTATATAGAAATTGAGTAGTCTTCCTGTATGACTACTGTAACGTCTCGCGTCTGCCAAATCTGGATTGAACGACGATGATCACGAGTCCGATTTTGTAAGTTGAGGTGATAGTTGATCAAAGACAACACTTGAGGTTGTATGTTCGCTTACTCGATACTGATGATTACAGTTCGTTAGCTCAGACAGATCTAATCGGTGGTTCTCTGATACATCTAAATCTTACTTCGGTGTGGATGTCGTTTGTTTGAAAAAGCGTGATGATTGGTTGATGGAGTTGACAGTAATTGGTGGAAAAACTTGTAAGGATAGGAGTAGGAATAGGAGTGGGAGTTTAAGTACGGGTTGTTATAAAATTTTTAACGAGGGTTTACATCTGTTTCCCGGGTGTGCGCTTATGAATTTCAAGATAGGTAAAATTGTAAAAAAGTGGACTTAAGGTCCACGGGGTACATCTGGAGGTAACGTAATAAATTATATTGGGTCATAGGTAATAAATGGATATGTTTAAATATCTGTTATTTGTGGTTCTACGAAAAAATGTCAGAGGAAAAAGTTGCATTGTTCAATATGGTAAATATAATGGCATAAAAAAATTTTTTTTTAAAAATCAAATTTTCGAAATTTCAAGGTCATCGTTATTTTTTTTAAAATTAAGGTCATATAATTTTTCCATATTCTTATTTAGAAAAAAATTACAAATCCAACGATATATAATACTTTATAGTTACGATGAATTTCAAAATTTTCAAAATTTTCAATTTAAATGCGCCACGTGATCCTTTTATCCGATCGATCTTAAATTTTGCACAAATTTTTTTCTCACCAAAGAGAACCATTCTGGGGGGCGTTGTGAAAAAAATTCGTTGGTCAAAAAATAAGGACCACCCTAATATACATATACGTTAATACTTTTTTTATAGATAATGAAAAGCTGCATCGATTGGTGCATAAAAACATGTGGTTCCATTTAAAAAATCAAAGTTGACCTTCCTAAATCCTTGACGCGTCCACCTACAAAAAAGCTCATAACACCACTACGTGCATCTCTTGAAACCATTTAATCTCTATCTAAACATTTTGTGCTGCGAATAATAATAATGGCGTAATATCTGATAGTTACCGCCTTTTTGGCTCAAGTTTTAGTTAGTTTTCAGTTATTTTTTATATCGTTATGGGTCATTTAAAAAAAAGCTATCATTTTGCGCAAGCGTTGTCGAAAACCAACCTATAAATAAATCCGAGACTTTGAAATTTAACCCAAACCTAATCCACAACCTAATCCAAAATCTAACCCAAACATAAACCAACTGACTAGGTCTGGTTTAAAAAAATCAAACTTTCATTATCATTTGTAGTAAAAAGTTCACGCGGTATACTATAGATCGTTTGCTAATCGTCGTGATGTATCTGTAGAAACAGTTGACCCTTGCCAAGCTTGATGCATACGCGCGCTAAAGACGTGCACGTGTAAGTAAAATTCAATGTACGTAGTAGTAGTTATACAGTTTTTCGCGAATATCTGAAATTAAAAAGTTGTTCGAAATGTTGAGTTTTACAACATATTTAAATTTTATCAAAATCGGCAAGATGTTACCTTTTATGTACAATTACTATATATATATATATATATATATATATATATATATATATATATATATATATATATATATATATTATTATTATTATTATATATATTATTATTACTATTATTTTTAAAGTCTCTTGCCCAAATTGACCGACAATTATCCGCAGACAGTCCGCGTATAGTCCGGATACCCTTTTTAAAAGTAGACATTGATTTTATAAATGACGTGTAAAACAGATTTTATAAAAATTAAAATTGGTGGGAATTACATGAAAAAATGAAAGAAAAAATTTAAAAAAAATTTTTATTTTAATCCGCAATGAAAATTTAAAATGTGTACATCTACGAAGCTACGTTAATGATACACGTACTGAAAATTTCATCAAAATAGGTTGACGCAGAAGAAAACAACACGCATTGAAAGCAGGGATTGAAAACTGTTATGAAAACCGAGATGATGTTATAACTGTTACGAGAATATCGGTTCTGGCTTATATCGGTTACGGTTCCGGTTTCGGTTCTGTCATTTTGAATTCCGTATTGTGTTCGACTTTATACATTTATTATTTAAGTAGTTATTTATTGTTATTTATAATGTAAACAATTTTTAAATAAATAATTTTTTATAATTTGTTTCTATATTCCTATTTGAATTATTATTTCAATAATAATTTATTGTCAAAAAATAATTGTTTAAATAAATTATTATCAATATTACTATGGAATTTTTCGGATGCACCGGTGCACAACAGTGCATACAATTAGTTGCATATTATGCACCGTCTGATACCATTCGACTTTTACTTTTAACATCTAATTTATTCCCAACTGTTTAGGAGGTACAGCCTGTTCCAGTTGCGTGGGATACCCTGTATAAGGTGAGCTTTCAATTTTGAGAGCCTACTCCTGGATTTTCGTCACCACCTAACAACAACTTACTCTGTTCGCATAATCATTGCATTGTAGCTGTTATCCAGAATTTGAACTAGTAATGGAAAAAATTGGTCAACCGATCATGCAGACGAAAATCCAGGAGTAATCTCTCAAAATTGAAAGCTCATCTTATGCATATATGTATATGTATAACCAGAGTGAGACCCTGTTTTCATTTTGATCTCCACAACGTGTTTACAAAAACAGTAAACTGACGCCGCGCCGGAGCAGGCTTACATTGCCACGGAGTGCGCGCGCGTGCACGAATACGGAAAATTCATTTTACTAGCAATAGTTTTGTGCAATTATCTCGGAAACTAAGAGCGCCCGATAGTGCCATAGTCATCCGAGATGCCTCCCCATAACATAGGGTTTACCTTTTAACAATACATTAGTATTGGAATAATAATTTAAATAATGAATATAGAAACAAATTATTAAAATATATTTATTCAAGATTGTTTGTGTGAATTATAAATGACAATAAATAACTATTATAATAAATGACGATTATTACATAATTCTTTTTCAAATTAATTTTAAATTCCAATACTTTTTTAGAAAAAAAATATTACGTAATAATTACTTTAATTTTTCCTATATCTATACACTGTCCATTATAAAACAATAATTACAATGGTAAACAATAAGGGATATAAGAAAGAGTAATAAGAGTGTAATGAAATTATACAATAAAAAGTATTTTTTTTCCATACAATTACAGAATGGGTAATGTCAGCATTCTACATTTATTTATTACCTGCGGTACTAAATCTATTTACCTACGCCACTCTGACGCAGTCTTACATGGTTCACGAACAAATATTTTATTTAGGCAGAGTGCGCGGAACACCACCAACTGTATCACCGACATCTCGTTCTGGTGGAACTTTTAGCGCTGTGGTATATCAGATCACTGTAACTTTCACGTTATCCCCGCGCCCGTTTACCGGGCTCGCTGAATAGCACAGGGGCTGGCAGCACCGACGAGATACTGTTAAAGACTGCCAGCCTTACGGGAGTTGGCGGGACTTGAATTTTTCGGTGTTCTCTTACGCCCTCTAGGATATATTCTGACTGGAGTGAGAAACAGGAGGCCAACGACGGCATTTCGTCGGTGCAGAAGACACTGTATTGGTATCGTGTTAGCAACGCGCCCGCGCGCTACACTCCCCAGCGTACCTTTACTATATCCGTGTGCGCTGCTTGTGCGAGCCACAATCTATTTTTAGAACTTGCCATGTTGCCATGCTTTACGGCTTACGGAAACGAAACTGAAATTCGACTGTCGAGCCGTCGAGCGTATGAATCGCAATCTGGAGCTAGCCTTCGGGTCCCCGTGCAGCGAGGATTTTTTTTTATTTTTATTTTTCATTACTTTTTTAATTACATTTTTTAACCTTCCAAAAAATTAAAAATGTTAAAACTATGTTCAAAATATGTATTCATTTTAAATAGAAACGTTTTGTTACTGTCATAATTGCATTAATAAAAATTGGTATATGATCGAGAACAGGTTGATGGTATTTATTTGGACTGATTGGAGAATACGAAAATGCAGGAAGTATTTTTTAGTTTATGAAACAATTTGTAGATTTATTAGTTGTCAAACAAATAATAAAATAAATTGTATAATATATATAAATTGATTTTATACTAGCATACACAAGTTTATTTGATCTTCTGTCTTCCTATAATAAAAAAACACAGTCATAACTATAATTATAATAGAATTTCATAAAATATTGAGGTTATTGCAAACTCATCTTTTTTCGCGATGATGCTCTAATTTTATTGCTTCTCTCGAATGTCCATTTCCTTCCGAGACAGTGCGTTTCTAAGTGTAAATAAAAAATGTTGATATAAAATGTATCATAATTAAACTACAATTATTCTAATAACGTAGAATGTAGTACATATTAAGTTTTAATTACCAGGATTTTCTTCTTTGACGTTAAGCACCCTTTACTGCTTCTCGTAATTTACGTATATGGACATTAGGGTGGACCTTATTTTTCGACCATGAAATTTTTTTGTCCCGTAAACCAGAATTGTAACAAATGTTGAGAAAATGATCTGGAAAAATTTTGGGCCGATTGGATCATGGGAAAATGAGGCGCAGCAAATTTGAAAATTTTGAATTTTTTAAATCTTTACATAAATAGACGTTATGATATATCGTTGAATTTGTCTTTTTTCTCTTTAAGAATCCGTATGTAGCATAAACAGTTGTTGATAGAAAAAACATCCGTGACTTTGAAAACTTGAAATAATTACTTTGAAAAAAAAATTTTTTCTGATACTATATCCACCTCCTAATATACTACAACTTTTGTTTGAAGAGTTTTTTTATATATACATAACTGACAGAGATATTAAGGGGCGTAATTTGCACTATTCGGTAGCTATTTTCATAGCTACATGCTGCCGAATAATGAAAATTACGCCTCGTAATCGAAAAAATAGGACTTTTGAGGCAGATAGCGCCCTAGATCGATGTTTTATCTAGCGTTTTTGACTAGTGAAAAACCCCGTGTTTGTATTATCGAGAAATGAGTAAATGAATATCTTGCAATCCTGGAAGTCTCTCTACTACCTTAACTAAATTCATTAATACGCTCCAATCTACAAAAGAAAAACAGTTAAAATATCGGAAAAAGAAGTTATTATGAATAATAAGTAGACTGACTGAAACATAGACTGAAGGTGGTCAATGATACCGCTGAACGGGGCGTTAAACTAATGGAGGATCATATTAAAATTTTATATAGAAACAAAGTGGAGAAATAATATATACTATACAAACTGTGATGGAATATCGACAGCAGTATCCTGACGCCACAAAACAGATTTGTCAAAGGATTTTTAAATATTTTTTAATATAGAGAGAGAAACACCTGATCAATCCCTACATGCGATTAATTGCATTTTTAAGAGGCATTGAAGACAGCTTATTAACTGAGAGTTATTAAAGTTTTCATTTTCCTCAGAGTCAGTAAGTTCTTTATTTTTCTCGGAGTCATTAAGTTTTCCATTTTTCTTGGAGTTATTCAATTTTTCATTTTCCTCAGTGTCGTCAAGTTTTTTCATATAGTCCAGTCGGCAGGTCGAAAAAAGGCGTCTACCTGGAAAGTATTCCGAACTTAATGAAATTTTGACACGTCATTTAGGGGTACTCTGGGGTGTCGAATCTCAGTTTTCGACCTCGAGGACCCTGTGCTAACTTGGGGAGGGGGAAAAACCACGATTTTTATTACCTTGTTTTGGTTTTTCGCCTATTACTCAAAAACTGTGGGTCCTCAGAACTTTTGTTTTTCATTTTTGGAAAGAGCATTAAATTTCCTTCAAATTTCACTGGTCAATCTTTTTTTTTTGACCCAACAGGCACCGATAGACAGGCGTTCAAAATTAGGAAATGTTTCTCAAAATGACATTTTGAGCCACGCATTGTGACATTTAGCAGGCAATTGCAAGTTTTTGGCTCATAACTTTAGTTTTTCAACATATCTATATATAATCTTCATACTACGGATACCCCTTACATTTTCACTATTAACTGGGGAGGATAGCACAATTTATTTACTTCAACCGAGTGGATTCAAGCTTTTTTATATTTTTGTTGGTGTTATGTTTAATAGCAATATAGATATTAATAATAAAAAAAAACATCCCCGATCGGACCCCGCCGTCGTTTTTTTCAGTTTTTGAGTAATAGGCGAAAAATCAATAATAAGAATCGTGGTTTTTTCTCCCAAGTTAGCACAGGGTCCTCGAGGTTGAAAACTCAGATTCGACACCCCAGAGTACCCCTAAATGACGTGTCAAAATTTCATTAAGTTGGGAATACTTTCCAGGTAAAAGTACCTGGCGACTAGACTATACGCGCTGTCGTAAAAAAAGTTCTGGTATGTTGATAGTCTAAAAATATGATCACAATGCTATTTTTCAATTTTTCTAAAAAACCTGCATTTGTCGAATTTTTGCGTGTTTTTCACTTTGTGTAATTAACATTTTGAACCAAAAAATCGGGAAAAAATCTCAAATATCAATTTCAATTAAATGCAGTTATATGATTAAATTAATGCAAGTAAATGGGGAAAATTGACCGAAAATTGAATGGCACAACGACTGTTTAAATAATTCGAAGGACTACCTCGTCCGGCTGGGCCCTTCATTCCAAATTGTAATATTCCAATATTCCAAACCATTTTAAATATATTCAAGTACTATTTAAAACTATTAATGAGTTTTAACAACAAAATATTTTAAATAGAAAACTAAATTTTGACATATAAGATAAGATTATAGCAAGCTTGCTATAAATGTCGAAAACTCGAGTCTGGCCAGAGACATTCAATTTTCAGGAAACACTATCCTATGATGACGAACGGAGAAAAGGGAAGTGAAGCTCGGGGGCTTCGGTCGCCGTGGAGTGGAGTGAAACATTGTAACATGATACGGGTCGGGTCGGGTATATCGGTGTGAGACTACTAATCAAACAACGAAGCTTAATTATTTATCATTACTTTTTTATAGGATTTTCCTTAACATATTTGGTGAATTTTGTTTCTTTTTATGAAAATGGTACCAAAATTATATAATTCCGATGATATTTGCTAATGCAATGAGCGACGGTACGCAAGTTTCCGACACAAAGAAGGACAGCGTCGGGAAAAAAAGAGACGCGGAGAGTCCTTATTTTTTTAAGATTTCGACTTCGACTTCGTCTGCTAGCTCTTCGCCTCGTCGCACAATGTACTCATAAATGAATCATGTTTCAGGAAGTGCTTCAGTTCAGAATGAAATAAAATAATGTTACACGCACTTTTTAAATAGCGTCATATATGGTGCAAGAAATATTCGTATAGAGTCAAATAGGATTATTTTTTTAGATATCTTCGTACGAAATACTGCCTCTAAATAACATTGTATGGATAGGAGCCGTCGAAAATTAGTTTAATTACTTAATACTTTTGTCTTGTTACTATCTCTATTTTAATAATTGCAGTCAATAATGCTGTCGAGCATTACAATAAGTATGGGATAAATAAGTAAAAAAATTAATTTTCTGTTTCCTACTAAGGATCTTAATAAGAACGATTGAATTTTGTCATTACACAACATAACAGAATATTTTTTAAGAATCATTATTTTATATATAACGCAATAATGTTCAAATTACTTTTAAATTCCAATACATTTGTAGAATATTACGTAGTAATTACTTCCATTTTTCCTACATCTATAAACTATCGATTATATTGTAAACAATTGTTACAATGGTGATAATAAGGAAAATAAGAATGCAATAAGAGAATTATATATAGTATTATAAGGCAATTACAGAATAGGTAATGCCAGCATTCTACTATATCATTCTTCTTCAACTTGACGAATATCTCGTCGATTGTGGAACTTTTACCGCTGTGGTATATCAGATCACTGTAACTTTCCCGTTATCCCCGCGCCCACTCGCGCCCACTTACCGGTCCCGCGGAATAACACAGGGGCTGGCAGTCTTTAATAGTATCTCGTCGGTGATAGTATCTCGTCGGTGTACAGGGCAGCGCCGTCGGTAAGGGCAGATCGCACTAATGTGGCAGATGTCGATAAAGTAGATTTCTATTGTACAAATATGTAGCAGTTTTCCTTTTTACCGACAATACTGATTTTTGAATGAATATTCAGTCACATGCAAGGAGAGAAAACGAAAAAAAAAATAATCTGTGCAAAATAAAAATTCTCTGCATCGATTGCAACAGATGGAAGCTAAGATTAAAATGTCACCATGCAAAAAAAGACAGTGTCGTATAAGGGAAAAGAAAATTTACTTTTTTTTATTTTTTAATACACCGCAGGGAGTTGGTAAAGACACATGGACAATGACACAAATGAACATATATATATAATAAATATTATAATTTTTTATTATTACTATGCTTTATTATTGGAAATTACAGAAATTTACAATCTTTACATGGACCTAAATCTACAGGGTGAGTCACCTAACGTTTGCACCTCAAATATCTTTGTCGTTTCTAAATATACGTAAAATATGGTAAGGACAAAGTTAAATGGTACAATGGAGCTGATATGATGGTAAAAAAATTTTGTTTTCATGTCATTTTTTTAGAGATACCTTGAGAGGTCGCCTTGACTTTTTTAAATGGAATGAGGTATTTTTTGATACATCAATCGATGCAGCTGGACATTCGTTATAAGAGAGTTGGCGTTTTAGAGTTATTTAAATTGAAATATCTCGTGAACTACTAACTTTTCGACATACATAGGTTAGTACTCTCTTATAACGAATGTCCAGCTGCAGCGATTGATGTATTAAAAAAATACCTCATTCCATTTAAAAAAGTCAAGGTGACCTCTCAAGGTATCTCTAAAAAAATGACATGGAAACAAAATTGTTTTACCATCCTATCAGCTCCATTGTACCATTCAACTTTATCCTTATCATATTTTACGTATCTTTAGAAACAACAAAGATATTTGAGGGGCAAACGTTACGTGAGACTCGCCCTGTATATATTATGATTATTACACGTTGTTGCCTCTGCTTCCCCAAACTTGTGGCCCGTAGCACGTTCTGGCATAGATTTCTTTCTTATTTCTCCTCTTTCCCTGGACAGCACATAATATTTTTCCTCCGTAGTGGCAAGTCGAGCGCACACCGCTATGGCATGTTTTGGCATAGGCGGGATACCTAAGAAATACAGATAAAATCAGTAATGTACAATATACGTATACGTGTGTTGAATGGCATAATTAGATATGCAATACGTACCATAAGAGAAATTAGAGGTCTTCCTCTTCCCCGGTTGCCGCAGCTTCCTTTTCCTCTTTCCCTGGACAGTACATTATATTTTTCCTCAGATTCCAATAGATTTCCACATTACCCTGGAGGTACTATTGACAATGCGTTTTTTTTTCAGTGGTGTCCCCAGTAGGCCTATTCCACTTTGTCGCGGAAAAATTTTGAAAAATGATTTGTAGCTACAACATATGGTGACGTAAAAGAAGCGATCAAGTTGGTATGGAATGACACATATATTGTTTAATTCGTAATAATCTAACTGGTATCAAGACGAATTCAACGACCTATGATAGTATGACGTAAAACCTTGAAATAATGGTGCGATAGAAAGTGACTTTCCCACATAGACAGTAGGGTGCCATGGAAATCACCGACACAGATTTCTCCGACACGGTTTTCGCCGACAACATTTCTCCGACTCCAGATTTGTCCGATAATAGCTTTGGCCGACAACGCCTTTTACCGACAACGAATTTGATCCACAACGACTTGAGACACAGTATATTAATATTGTATGATAATACTGTATGATGATACATATTATAATACATACTGTGGTGGTCTTAAATTGTTGTCGATCAAATTCGTTGTCGGTTAATTAAGGCGTTGTCGGCCAAAGCTATTGTCGGACAAATCTGGAGTCGGAGAAATGTTGTCGGCGAAAACCGTGTCGGAGAAATCTGTGTCGGTGATTTCCATGGCACCCAGACGGTACTGGTGCTGTCTATTGTATAACGGCAACTTTGGAAAAAATTATGCTTTTACAGTGTGTAAAATTATTGAGACAATCCATTCGGAGAATTCCAATGCGCCATCCACGTATTCACTTGTGCCGAAAAATGGCATTCGGTAGCATTTTGCCCTAACGTCTTCCAGGCTGGCAACAACTACTTCAGTGCTCAAAGTAGCACATTTATACTTTCCTAAATCGGGGAACTGATAATCAACATTATAAAACGGACCTACGACCTCAAACCGTTTTACGCCTAATCTAAAAGTATTTCCATAGGGGAAAATATACGAAACAATGCAAATCGAACCGTCGCGTAACATACAGCAATTGTCGCGATCTTGTGTTGCTAATAATATCTTGCCAAATTTAATTTTACGGTAAAAAACCTCGCCACTGCTAGTGCGGAATGGCATAGAAGGTTTCGGAGGGGTGGATGAATCACCATCACTCGCTATGAGAGCATGACGTTCTTGTTCAGCAAATCTTTTGCCGAACTGTTGCAGAGGTTGCCGCGGCTTTCTGAAATATATCCCGAAAAAAGACATGCTGTCTTCGTACGCGAAAACTGAATATGAATCCAAGGGGCCGTATCGTTTTACGTCATCCGCCAAATGCAGAATACTATGGACATTATACGAATAGAATATTTGACCGTAGACGGCTTCGCAAGACTCAACAAAGCTTTCTATTGCTGCTTTTGCAAACAATAAATGTTTCTCTACATAGGAGGCTGAAACCATTATTCTGATGGCAATGTGCAGAAACATGAAGTGTAAATATACCGCATCGGACACTACTCCGTATGTGACAATTGGGCCAGTGTACAACAGAAATTGCCGAAATTCGGTCGCTTTGAAGTTTAAAAAATCAGTGATCGGTTTTGGGCGCCTTGCAAAATCAGATGGGCAGAACGCGTGAACTGCTTTCATTCTCTCGTCGATGATATGAATTTCTCTAGGAGATAGTCTGGAGTGTCTTGTATAAGAACCACATTTCCAGGCACGGATGATCTTTCTCACAACGCCGATGCATACTGAATGCATATATTCGAATACAACTTGCGTTACCATTCCCATTTGTAGAGAAGCCAAGGGACTGGAACCGTCTTTATGATGAACATCATAAAGAGCTCTCGCGTATTCTTCGTCGGTTCGCGGATCGTGTTTAGTTCCAAGGTAAATCGTACGATTTTGTACCCGTATGCCCTGCACTTTACATTTGGAACACGGTCGGAGTAAATTATGTCCTGAATGATTAAGGATTAACGCTCGGGCTGGCGCATCGCCGATAAAGCATCTTAAGGAGACTGGGATACGTCTACCCTGAAAAATAATGCCTCCATTCGACATGATTGATTCCATGTCGGAAACAAATTTTTCAAGGTAGCTTTCGGCGTTCATAGGCTTCTGTTTGCCTCTATAGATACCTACTACGATGGGTTTGCTATTTTCAATATTGCTAATTCTAATTTGAATGGGCCAAAGCTGAATTGAGTTGGATTTGTCTAAAGTGCATCCATCTACAATAATTTGTTATTTTAGACTCTACATTGAAATGAATATATTTTCCCGGTAGGACGTCATATGTGATGGCACTGTGGCGTGGTGTGCCGATAAGGGTTCTTACATCTTTGGGTAACTTCTCAAAACATGGATGCGAACGTAGTACCTCTAGCATTTTATTTCCCTGACTGTGTGTTAATTTACTATTTACGACATAAGACGCCAAACGACCGCGAAATGACACAGCGCCAGCAGATTGCCGGGCTGTGTTATCGCATAACGGAATTGAAGAAGAGGAAGTGCTGGGCATGTCTTGTAAATCCTGACAATGAATGTTAAGAAATGATTCTGAATTTTCGCGTGAAGGCTCATCAGTTAAATTGTGCGCGAATGAAGAGGTGGTGGTGGATGTATCCTGCACAGTGCCAACATCAGCTGGTTTCGCTTGTTTATAACGCATCAAATTGGATCTAATGTCCTTTAAAATGCGTCGTTTTTGGGAAGGACTTAAGTACTTAAATGGTTTTCGCGATGTCGACTTTTTTAAAATACTGGAAGACATTTGGGCAAAATGATACCGGTGAAGCAATATAAAAATGAAAATACCTTCCGCGTAGTGCGCGTAATCCCAGCAAATCACGTGATCCAAACAGTCAAATGCGCCAACGCAGACCGCACTCGCGAGTGTAACTGCAAAGCGGATCACGACACGACCGAGCTAAGCGAACGAGAACTTGGAAGTGAACCAGCGGCGGTGGCAGTATGTTCGTGAACCCCATGGGCCGTTCCCCCCACCCGGTGATGCCAGAATCGTGGGCGGTTCCTCCCCCGCTAGCTCAGTCTGCTCGGCCACCCACTCTGACGCACCGTCGTCGCTACTTATGCTGCGCACGCGCTACACACGAACGTATCTCTACTCTGCCCGTGTGAGTGCCTGTTCGATCGAACGCGCTTCACACGAATGAGCGTATCTCTACTCTGTTTGGGAGACCTTAATTGAATGAAACTGATCTACGTCCAGAAACCGTTTCACTTCGTTTCGGTTCAGGCGAGATTATTAATTTGATGAAAAACCATACGACGTTGTTCCCGTGTGCCACACACGTGTGTGTGTGACACTTGGAACAAGGTAGGTGTGAATTGTGCCCTAGATGATTGAGAATTAACGCTCGGGCTGGCGCATCGGCAATGAAACACCGTAATAAAAAAATTGATCGTCGGCTCATAACAACGACCAGCGAGATGAACAGACGACAATCGTCAAATCGACTCAGCTGGTCGCCGACGATCGATCGGCATCAACGCCAACGTATCTAACATCTAATTCTTATACGTTCCCACAATACATACATATACAGTGGCTCACGAAAGTATTCGAACGCCCTTTAAAACAGTATAACTTTTTTATAATTGTAACAAACGACCTGATTTTCTGTAATTAATTAGAAGCACTGGTTTATGAAATGATATGCACAACAGATTTTCGGAAAAATTATAATTTACAAAGTTACATGCAAAAATAAAAAAGGCATTTTTAAAACTTTTTTATCAGGGCCCTTAAAGAAAATTTAAAATATGGGTTTTGTAGATCTATGTTAGTTATACACGTGCTGAAATTTTCATCTAAATTGGTTGACGCAGGAAAAAACGACACGCATCGAAAGATGTACGATTTTGTGGATTTTAAGCAGAATCTGATCAAAAATCGTGTACAACTACGATTTCCAACGTTTTTAATCGCTTGTAGCTCGTTTATATGTTAATCGATTTTGACGAAATTTTCAGCACGTGTATAAGGTAACATAGATCTACAAAACTCATATTTTAAATTTTCTTTAAGGGCCCTGATAAAAAAGTTTTAAAAATGCCTTTTTTATTTTTGCATGTAACTTTGTAAATTATAATTTTTCCGAAAATCTGCTGTGCATATCATTTCATAAACCAGCACTTCTAATTAATTACAGAAAATCAGGTCGTTTGTTACAATTATAAAAAAGTTATACTGTTTTAAAGGGCGTTCGAATACTTTCGTGAGCCGCTGTATATATTGAAGATACATGAGTCTTTATTAAACTTACTTAATGTTTCCAACATCCGTAGTCTAGCTTCCTCGGTGGCGTATTCAGGATGGACTGGTTTACTCAAATCCAATCAGCTTGGTTTTGCTGCAAATAAAATAGTAGTGTAAACAGTAAATAATAAATCATCCTATTTATTATATTATTTCATATAAAAGTATTAGGTTGGGGAAATAGAAATCCATCATTTCTCCGCTCGAGATAACGAATTCCTTTCTCCCCCTAACGGATTTTTTTTCCCCAACCTAATATAAGCATATAGCATAGTATAGTGTATATGTATAGAAAAACGTTATCCGGAATGTTGTGCTCGACAACATATTTCAAGGTAAAGATCATCGGAGCTGGGTCCCCTTTTGTAAATATTTACCTCACACTCATTTCACTTAATGGCAATACGTCGACCCCCCCCCCCCCTCCCGCCAACTAACCGTTCGAAACAGGACATGCGTCATTCTATTCGTTTCAACATGCTGAACGCGAAATGTAATTTTAACTTTTGGCGGAAATGAATAGTTTGTTCTTTCTAAACTGTAGATCATTGTAAAGCTCTGAAATTTTAGATTAATTTGATATTAAATACTCGTGCTTAGAGAATATATATATATGTAAATGTCGAAACGAATATAGAATGACGCATGTCCTGCTTCGAAAGAAGGGAGAGCAGGGGCTTTAGAAGTTCGGCCGAATAAATATTAATGTATTAATATACAATTGATATATTTATATATTTAGAAAATACGAAATTGGAACCGGCAATTAAAGAGAGATCCCCTCGCACGTGGAGATGTTGTTCAAAATATGTAGCTGTATAACCTACACGTTTTCGCGAACAAATAAGTCATATACAGGGTGTCCCAAAATTCGTGAAAATCCCGAAAGGGGGTGGTTCCTGAGACCATTCTAAGAGACATTTTCCTCTGCACCAAAGTCAACTGCGGCTTTGTTTAGGAGTTATTAACGAAAAACACGGACCAATCAGAGCGCGCCCTGGCCCGGCGCGCCAAGCCGCGCCGGCAAGCGAGTGTCGCGGTACGCCGTGACATCGCATCGCAGAGCCGGAACTAGCCGCTTTGGCGCCTGTGGCAACAATCTGGCATGCGCCCCTACCATCTATGTAGTATAATGGGAAAATATATTGAACTCAAATATTTTTCCATATCGTATAATTATTAAAAATGAATGAAACATACGTATAAAATTTTTTACAACATTTTTTGTAATAAATTATTCATATCAAAACTTTTCTAGACTTCGCTTCCGCAAATAGGTTGATTATTTCATCGTAATTGAGGCGGGTTGCTATTTCTTTCTCAATTGACAAAATAGACATATTCGCCAAATGTTCTTGAGCCAAAGAGGAGCGCAGATATGATTTAATAAGCTTCAGCTTGCTGAAGGAACGTTCGCATGTAGCCGTCGTTACAGGCATGCATAAGAATATTCTCAAAGCTGTGATTATATTAGGATATACATTTTCAAGCGATAATTCGTATATTTTCTCCAATACTTGGAAATGGTTCATACCCTTGTCCTTGAGGTCGTTCATTAATGTCGTGGCTTGGAATTTGAAACTCTCAATTTCTAATGAAAATTCATACGGATCCAGGTCATTTGGATATTTGAGAGCAAGATCGGCTGCCATTTTGGTGAGCAGAGTAACATCGGTGTCAAGAATCGCTTGGCCGCTCAGAAATGCGAAATCATCGGCAACTTCATTCAGAGCGACGAATCGGGTATTAATTTGGGTAATCATCGAGTCAATAACTTGTATCAGTTCTACTTTAAATTGAGTTTGGGCATTTATATGTTGAGATTCATCTTTCGCCTTTTCTCCTGCCATCATCTTCTTTTTCCGTTTTCGAGTGTCTTGAAAGTCTTGTGTTACTTCCATAGACATATAGAGATAGACTGCGCGGCCTGTACGAAGCGCTGAAGCACATAATGGCGGCGTGCGAGAGAGAGAGCATTAGCCGGGGTCCATAGCGTTCTCTTTCTAATTGATGTGTCGGTGGGGAAAGATTCCCCTACTTGCTTGCTAGATAATGTAGATTTCTACATAGTATTGATTAATTTGTTAATATTTATTTGATTTTTGACATTTATTTGTTTTTTGGTTCCCTACCAACGAATTGTAAAATAATAACAGATTAGAATAAACATTCAAAGACACACGTTTATTTATTGTACGTAACCATATTTATTTTAAGAATGGTAAAAAAGTGCTGCATCTGCAAGCTCCAATATTCTCCTGACGTTACTTTTCATAAGTAAGTAAAATAAAAGACATAACTGTTTGTAGCTTTTACATTCGTAATAGGTTTTGTTTACAAAATTTGTTTAATTTGTTTTCTATTTGTTTAGTTTTATTTATCTGTTAATATTAATGTAAAACTGTTTCGTTTTAATGTTTAGAATTCCTAAAAACGAAGAGGTAAAATTAAAATGGTTTGCAGTTATAGGGCGAGAACTAAAAAAGTACAGTACAGTATGCAGTAATCATTTTAATGAAAGAGATTTTACTTATAAAGTTGTTGGAGATAATATAAAAAGATTTATATCGCCTAAAGCTGTTCCAATAATACATGGTCAAGTAATGACGTAGTAACAATATGCAAAACAGCGGAAAAAGTAATAAGACTCACACCAAATTTACGTTCAAAAAATATTTTACAAAAATTAATCATCCAAGCAAAAATGTTGCTTTCAACAGTAAACATTTTCCCACGTATGGATATGTTTGTTGAACAGACGGTTGAAAGAAACCATAAATTAAATTTAATTAATCTCATTTTAAAAAAGTATTTTAATCTTCGGCTTCACCATGAAGCCACATGTGTACAGGATTCGGTACAGCGAATTCGAAGTTATTATAACAGAATTGTTGTTTTCAAAAATCAATAAAAAACAACTAAAAATAATCCTTGACTTATTTTATTATTTATATGTTGGTTGATAGCACTTTTTTACCATTTTTAAAATAAGTATGGTTTCACTTAATTACGTTAATTAGGCACGTGGCACGTGTTTTTTCCGTAAGCACAGAGCAGCACAGAGTGTGGAGGCAGGGCCGTTCCTACCCATGGATCCTACCAGGCGTGCAATGCGTGCCCGCACGCAGGCGGCCGATTTTAGGGGGCGGCCGACTGCGGTCGAAAATGGAACAACGCAACCGAAATAAAATAAAATTTTATATTAGGAATGCGATATATTATTAGATTATAAAATGCGTTAATACAACAAATTCATTGTATTCTGAATTTCTCATTATAAATTTGAATAAAGCACTTATGTATACTGGTTTAAATATTTTTTCTCATTGTCAAGGTGAGGGTGGGGGACGGCGAAAAATTGCTCAGCACGCAGGCGGCTGTACACCTAGAAACGGCCCTATGTGGAGGAAAGTTCTCCAATAAATAAACGTGTGTCTTTGAATGTTTATTCTAATCTGTTATTATTTTACAATTCGATGGTAGATAACCAAAAAACAAATAAATGTCAAAAACCAAATAAATATTAACAAATTAATCAATACTATGTAGAAATCTACATTATCTAGCAAGCGAGTAGGGGAATCTTCCCCCACCGACACATCATATAGAAAGAGAACGCTATGGACCCCGGCTAATGCTCTCTCTCTCACTCTTTGTACCGCGCGCCGCCATTGTGTGCTTCAACTCGCCCATAAGACGGCGCAGTCTATCTCTATATGTCTATGGTTACTTCTAATTCTTCAGCTGTCACAGCAGATGATTGTAAAATTGTTGGGAAGAAAGTTTCTCTGTATATTGTCAATTGTGACAGCAAACCTTTAATCATTCCTGTGGCTCGAGCAATATCGAGGTTTTTGTCTTGCAATGCTAGGTTGATTCGGTTGATTTTTGACAGGAGCGAATCCCAAAACTTTAGTCGACCTATAAACTCAAAGGTTTGTATCGATTTTAAAATAGACTTAGCTTGTACTATTGTGTCCCCTGTATTCTGATCAGACTCTGTCATCTTTTTAAGCATGTTCACGATTGCCGGCAGTTGGCAGTTCATTGCATGCACGGCATTTGCTTTTGACGACCATCGCGTGTCACAAGACCCCTTTAACGTGGTTTTTAGTTCGGTTTGCAGTAATTTCCAGCGAGCAGCTGAGCCAACAAAAAAATTATAAGTTTGTTGGATAATACCAAAAAAAGTTTGCATTTGTGGTACTATATTCGCAGCATTAACACCGATCAAATTCAAGCTATGGGCAGTGCATGGTATGAATCGTGCATTCTCATTCAAGGCTAATATTCGTGCCTGCACACCTTTATACTTGCCCGCCATATTAGCTCCGTTATCGTAAGACTGACCTCGTACATTTGCAATTTCCAAGCCATCTTCTGCTAGTTTGTCAATAATTTCTCTCGAAAGACCTTCTCCGGTTTTTGCTTCAGTGTTAATGAAAGTGATGAAGCTTTCTTCAATTTTACATTTCTTATTTGAATCAATGTGAACGTACCGAATTATTTGAACCATCTGTTCTTTATGAGATATGTCGGTCGTACAATCGAAGAGGATTGAAAAATATTTACCTTTCTTTATGTTTTGAATTATGTGCGATTGAACTTGTTTGGCAGCCAAATCAATCAATTCGTTTCGTATTTTTGGTGAAAAATAAGAAATTGCACCTTTATTGTGACTGTCAATATGTTTTTTGATAGTACTGTCGTAATGGCTAATCAATTCGATCGTGTTCAGAAATTTTCCACAGTCTGGTCGCCCAATGATTTCAGATGTCCCTCTAAGGGCTTCATTGTTTTTGACGCAGTGCAAAATTGCATCGAGTATTACTTTCAATACATGTCTCCACTTTCCCTTTTCTTTTTCGAGTTGTTCGAGTAAATGGTCATCTACGAAGCCACCACATTTCAACTTCTTCTCAAACTTCTTCAGTTTTATATAATTTGCTCTATGAGATATAGAGCTTTCATGTCTTGGTAAATAGGGGTTAAGATGTTGCCAGTCATTAAAACCGTTCAACCAAATGCTGCTTCTGTCGTCGTTGAACAGTGTGCACGGGAAACAAAACAGAGAGTCAAGCTGTTTACAGTAGATCAACCAGTTCCTGTGTACTTGTTCTCCATTTGTCATTGTTCTCGTGAACCACTTTTTCTCAAAACGTCTATTGTTAGTTAACGGATACATGACGATATCGTCGCCATTAATAGGACCGTGTTCAATATACAGTTTGATAGTGTCCTTATTAACTGTCCACGATTTAGGATTATTGAAATCAACGTCAATCGAATTTTCTACTGCGCAATCATGTTCTAATCTTTGTTGATTTGCGGAATTATTCTCAGTAGGTATTCCGTTTGAGCTGTTGGATTCTACGTTTTGTGCAATATGTTCAGGTTGATTGAGTTCTGTATTTAGTTCGTTATTTGTGTTTTCCGATGTCGATGGTAGTTCTCTTGGAAAGAATTGCTCTATATTACCGGTGTTTTTTAGAGCTGCAGCCTTTTTCTCCTCGCGGATCTGTTTAAACTGAGCACCTGATTTCTTCTTTGGTGGCATCCCTATAAACAAATACATATACATATACGAAGGAATGTTGTATGGTTTCAGCGTGAATAACTTTGAACAATTTTGCTCGAACCAGATAATATACTCACTTGAAACTTTCTTCTTTCCTGCGTCGCCGATGCTCCGGGCAGTCGTCGTCCGCGTGGCGACTGCGGTATCGTGCAAATCATCTTTTGTTTTCTTTCTCGCGCCGTTACGCGCTTGTTCGCGTTTTCATCCGTGGGTATCGTGCAAATCATCTTTTGTTTTCTTTCTTGCGTCATTACGCACTCGTTCGCGTTTTCCCGCCGAACGACCAACCGAAGACTGACCAGCGCGCAGCGCTATGACTTTCTTGGGCTTGGTCGTCAGGACGGGAGGCGGGTTCGGCGCGCGGGCGTTGCGGCTCGTCTCGAACGCCTCGTGTGGCCTCGGAATCTCGGACGCTCGGGACTCGATAAAAATTCGCGCCTTTGCGCTGCATGTAAATAAAAAATTTGGCATAGCGCCCCCACGAGACCTGCGTGCGTTGCGCCCGTTGCGCCCCTACGACTGTTGCGCCCGTGGCAGGTGCCACCTTCGCCACGCCCTAGTTCCGGCTCTGTCGCATCGTGACGGCGCTGCGGCCCAGGGCGCGCTCTGATTGGTCCGTGTTTTTCGTTAATAACTCCTAAACAAAGCCGCAGTTGACTTTGGTGCAAAGGAAAATGTCTCTTAGAATGGTCTCAGGAACCACCCCCTTTCGGGATTTTCACGAATTTTGGGACACCCTGTATATGTATATATTCTTTAAGAGCACGAGTATTTAATATCAAATTAATCTAAAAATGCAGAGCTTTTCAATGATCTACAGTTTAGAAAGGAATGGTCACCGAATAAGGTAATTTTAAAGAATAAAAGTATGTATTGCGTGTTACTCACCGAACGTGTGGACACCTTCACGTGCTGAACAAGAAGACCGGACAGATGGATAGACGCGTAGTTCCGCGGCACGGCATACACACACATGCGAGACGCGTACACGTAATCGCGAATGCCCCCTACGGGAGAGGGATGTACAGGCTAAACAACTTGTATTTGTGTATGGTGAATAGCACAATTAATAGATGTCGCGATCGTTAAGAGGTAACCGTCCGACCATGAATAAATGTAATACGCAAGAGAAGTAACTCAAACGCATAATTATATGCCATTTGTTTCGAATGGATCGATTTGTCACGAATAAATTTATTTCGTTATTGCAGTATAGTCTACCTTTAGGTAGAATATAATCCTAGCGAAAGCAATAGCAGTGATTGTAATTAGCAGGTCGCAAATATACATTTTTCAAACCTTAATTTGTGTTTAAAAAAAAATTTTTTTCTTTGCATTATATTTAATTTAATAAACAATACAACTTTTGTCTAAGAAATTTTTTTATATTTTTATAAATATACATTATACATATAATACAGTACATTATACATAAAATAATTTATTTATCTCGTAATGACTTTTTTGATACATCTGGATATTGTTTCCTATTTTCGGAAATAATTTGTAAAATATATTGTTTCTCCTCCTTCATTTTTTGATAATAACTGATTATAGTCTTGAATAAGCTTAATACCGCGCTCAGCAGTGTCATTAACAACTTTTAAGTTTTGTACAATGTTTAGTCCAAATTTGAAATCCTCGTCATCTTCCCATGAATCGGGATCTTTTTAAAAAAATTCTATAGGAATTGAAAATCTTTCAAAAAATAGTAGTGTTTTGTGGGAAATAAAATGTTCAATTCCTTTACCAGCATAGTTTTTTAAGTCTTCACGAGTTAATTCATATTTCTTACATGATTCGTCGGTTTCAATTTTATCAGATTCGTCGACTTCATTGGTAAGTGCCTCCACCATTCGTAATTTTGTATTCTTCTCCACGGTTTTGTATTAATGACAAAATAAACAGATGGAACCCAAGAATCCAGGAGATGTGTAATCCAGGAGATATAATGTGTAAACTTTATTTAAAGTAGAAATTATATGGTCGGTTGTGATACTCTCTGTCTCGTCTGTCTCGTCTGTCTCGGCCTCCGCTTCCTCGGCCTCCGCGTCCGCGGGCTTCGGCGGTCACTGCCGCGCGTTGATGGAGGTGAATGAATCTCCTCTGTGCGTCGTCAAATACTTTGTTCTGCAACAAATAAAAAAAAATTAATCATAATAAAAATAACATAGGAGACCTAGTTGGGACCGGAGATTGAAAACTGTCCTGATAAGTACTTATTTATAATTTGAACCATTTTTAAAAAATAAATGCATTTTTATAATATGTCTCTACATGCATTATATTTGAATTATCATCTTGATAACAATTTATTGTTGAAGCAATTGTTTGAATCGACATTATTACGGAAATGATAATGTAAACAATGAATATGGAATAGCTTCACCAAAAAAGTTCAAATCGTACAGTACAATATTTAAAAAGTTTACGTTTTTTTTTAGGACACTACACTTTGTCCGATACTGGATATATGTGATTCCGGTGAAATGAACTATGTTACTCACCCATAGCAATTCGGCCTCTGTCGCGGACGATGAGTATGGTAAAGAGGCGGCGGCTGAATGATCCAAGTGGGACCACTTTCCCATCGATGGGAACCCACACGTTGTCGCGGCTGCTGTCACGTAAGAGGCGGGTGGCGGCACTGCATTGTAACTTCTCGCGGGTGGTGACGGGGCCGCTGTCGGGGCCGCTGGCGGGAATCTCGCCAGAAAGCTTTTAATCGCGGGTGGATACAAATATGCTGCTGTCGGGGCCGCTGGCGTGGCCGCTGTCGGGGCCGCCGTCACGATTTCGTTGCCCGCTTGGAGGGCCTCTGATTTCCAGGCCCTCTCTTGTGCTGCCTCAAGGGCCGCTATCTGGGCCGCGAGTGATCGGTTTTCCTCTCGTGCTGCCTCCAAGGTCGCCGTCGCTCGTCGGGCGACGTTCGCTGCCGCTGCCGTGGACACCGATGTGGGTGAAAACAGTGGTGGTGAAGGTAATTGCTGCTGCGTTCTGTACGAGTCCATCTACATCGTGAAAAAAAAAACAAATTAATCAAAACACGAACACACACTCAATAAATATTCAAAATATCTGGCCAAGTAGCAATAAAAAAGTACAGTAAAGTTGCGATTTTTGTCAAAGAGCCTGTGTTCTGCACGGACAACTATTTCATACGACATTATTTTTTTATGATCGCGACGAGAGTTCAAAAGAAAGCCAAACGTAGAGAATAACAGCATGACAGTGGAATGCGCGGGCACCCGAAAACTATCGCGCACAGGGTCGTTTACAAATATCGCGACTTTACATTACGAGAAGAAATGAAGAATAAACGAAAACTATCGCGTGCGTGGTCGTTGACAAATATCGCGACTTTACAGTAATGATGAAATAGTGAAAAATAAACGAAAAACTATGGGTCAGATATTCTGGATTGGAATGAAGAGAGGTTTGAACAGTACTTACTTTCAATTCGACTGTCGAGATCAGAATGACGGTCCGACCCAGTGCTGCCAGATGAGGGGAATCACGCCGATTTTAGGTACCCCCTCTCCGACGACCACCAGAGTAAGTGACACGTTGCGCGTGCGCGACGGGGATTGAGTAGGGGCAAATGGGGGACACGTTGCGCGTGCGCGATGGGGACGGGGACGCACACACACGCAACGATGACAGATGAGATGATATGACATTTCGCAGGTTTTAGGTTATTGCCGCGTATCGTATCGAACTCATGTACATATACGTACTTAATGAAATTAATAATATGAATCGATCTAAATAGACATTGTAAACATTCTTTATTATAAATAAAATGAATTGTGGGAGTTTCAGTCGTGAAGCGAAGTATGAAGTATGAATTTTCACACTGTGGATTTTGAAACTACCTTTTTCAATGCATATATTCGAAAGTTTGGTATTGGGATTATTGGGAAGGCGAAACGAATTGTAGAATTGAATACTGAATATAATAAATATATTATACATAATAATATACACCAGCTCGGTTGGTTGAGCGCGTTAGGTATTCAAGTGTAGACGTACTTGTACATAATAGTATACAATAAAATACAATATGATATAAATATACACATACACACACACACACACACACGTAATAATCAAACTAATATTCAACATGTATCACTCTCACTGCTGCTATTTTCGGTTTCGTCAGGGAGCAAGATCCCATCTAATTCGGAAGGTACTTCTTTGCTGTGGTACATGTCAGAATTAAAATATTTCAACACATTGTCCGGTACATTGTAGCTGCATGCATCAACGTTCTTTGACTTTAAATATAATTTAATTCTAGTTATAGCGGAAAGCATCTGCGTACCTAAGCAATTTCTTTTTAAATTTTTCATGTCCGTGATTATTGAAAAATACCTTTCCACATCTGCATTGGAATGCGGTAGTGATAGGCATATAAATGCTAGTTTTGCAAGTTCGCCATACATTAATTCACCTGAACAATCTTTTAAATTTCTTACGGTGCTCCAAAATGCTATAACATCTAATTTTTTAAACTGTTCTTTTTGTTCATATGTTGAACCCGCAGACAATGTGAACCATTGGTCAATTGCTATTTCAGCTGTCACTTTGGATGGAAAATGTTCTGCAATGATATCGATTTGACCTACGTGTTTACTGTGATCTAATGCTACGTTTGGATCTAAAAAATTCAATGCATTTACAAACTTGTCGTTAACCGGAAGTCTTTTGATGGACTCTTTGTACGCAGTTTTATAAAATTGTTGAATATTTGTATAGAATTGTGTGACTTCCTCGGGCTGACTTTCTCTTAAATCATCTATCAAATTGGTTGCTGCTGCCCCAATATAAATTTCATTTAACGGCAATAATATCGTTGTATCTTCTACATTTAATTTGTCTACATTATTATCCACCGAAAACTCCGGTTTAACGAACCCGTACGCTAGTATTCCTATAAATGATTTGCATTCCTCGCTAATTCTGTGTATTAAAACTTCATTAGACTAAAAGTAAATATTAAATCTGTGAAATTTATGTAATATATAATTTAAAAATTCCAAATATGGCTTTGTGAAATCATCTGTAAGTTGAGAATAAATCTGGTTTCCATCCAAAGAACCCTCACTGCCACTTACAACTTCCTCTGCGAATGCACTGAACAATGGATTCCATTGGCTTAGTACTCTCGCGACGCATGCAGCTTGAGCTAGCCACCTAGTTTTTGATGGGCGTAGAATCTTCTGTTTTTCTACCCGCATCAATGCCTGTATATCGCCTAATATGGCTGCCCTTTTGGAACTATTCGAGAAGTGTTTATATATGTCTTGCAACAGTCTTTCTACCGATTCGGGTATCCATTTCGTTGCATGTCTTGCAACTAAATGGATACTGTGGCACAAACATGGAAATTTTATAATTTCCCTATTCCTATTCTGAAATTTAGTCGTTACAGAATTGAAACGCCCTACCATTACATTGGCATTGTCTACTCCTATCCCAATTATGTTATTAACAGACAAATGTAACTTCTCCAAACTATTCATGACGCATTTAAATATATTTTCGGCAGTAGCGTCTTAAATATTTAATATTCATATAACTAAAAGAATATCCACCGAAACCTTCGGATAGTAAATTTTAATGTGGTAGACTCCGTTTTCCAGGATTGCAAGGGTGCGGGATTCGGATTTCTCGATAATACAAAGTATTTTTTCTACAATTCCGATCAATTGCTGTAGTAAACTAATTGCTCTAACTTCCCAAAAAAGTTCGCATCGTATAGTACAATATTAAACAAGTTATCGTCTCTTTTATCCCAGACAACCAACTGCTCCGTTCTGCAGCTGTACTGCGCCGCAGCTATGTCGCGTTTTGGATCCCTGCTGCCGCGCCACTGCACGGAGAACGGGGCTCGATTTTGCCTCGCCGTAAGAGGGCAACACGGTCGCGCCAGGTCGCATTAATGTAGGACGTGCTATGTGGTAGATGTCGCTAACGTAAATGTCTATTATACAAATGTGTAGCAGCAGCAGTCTTTCTTTTTACTGACAAAATTAATATTTTTATTTAAATTACATACTACATACTATCAGGTCGTTCGGAAAGTAATTTCGTTTATCGTGTAGGGATGGCAATGCTTCCGTTTGTCATTACTAGACTGCGAATCTTTCTGCAAAGTAGAAATTGACTACATCGATTGCAAGAAATAGAAATCAAATTGAATGTTATTTCTTCAGCAAAGGAGAAAACGAAATGACTTTCCGAACGAGCTAATACATTAACATATTACAAGGAGAGCTGCATAAAGTCTAAATAAAATCAATCTCATCACTTTCATACAAAGAAACATTTACCAGTTACTTTTAAGGTTCGGTAGGTGTAGAGTGTTGAAATTTATAATTTTCGGCTCGAGCGCGTTTCAAGCTACCCGAGTGCATCGGGCTGCCAAGGGGTTTCGAGCTGCCCGGGAGTGTCTCGATCTCGTCGGGCGGGTTCGGAAAGAATCGGACAAGTTCGGGCGAACGAGTTTTCGCGCTACTCGAGATTCAATTCTGCGTTCGCACGAACTTGTCCGCTTCTGTCTGACGTCTGAAAGCGCTCGACGAAGTCGAGCCACTCTCGGGCCACCGGGCCACCCGATGGTGTGTCACGGATAGACTGCGGATCTTTCTGCAAAATAAAAATTTACTATATCGATTGCAAGAAATAGAAATCAAATTGAATTGAATTGTTTCTTCAGCAAAGGAGAAAACGAAATGACTTTCCGAACGAGCCAATACATTATAACATATTACAAGGAAAGCTGCATAAAGTCTAAATAAAATCAATCTCATCACTTTCATACAAAGAAACATTTACCAGTTACTTTTAAGGTTCGGTAGGTGTAGAGTGTTGAAATTTATAATTTTCGGCTCGAGTGCGTTTCAAGCTACCCGAGTGCATCGGGCTGCCAAGGGGTTTCGAGCTGCCCGGGAGTGTCTCGATCTCGTCGGGCGGGTTCGGAAAGAATCGGACAAGTTCGGGCGAGCGAGTTTTCGCGCTACTCGAGATTCAATTCTGCGTTCGCACGAACTTGTCCGCTTCTGTCTGACGTCTGAACGCGCTCGACGAAGTCGAGCCACTCTCGGGCCACCGGGCCACCTGATAGTGTGTCACGGATAGACTGCGGAACTTTATGCAAAATAAAAAATGTCAGCGTCGATTACAGGAAATAGAAACTAAATTGAATGTCATCTCTTCCTTTAATGATTTTAATAGAGGAGAAATCATATATTGACATCTACAATTTAAAAAATTTTCCAACAACTATCAATTTCATCTACTCAAGTTTGCTATAAATGCATAAAGATCCGCAGTCTATTCGTGACATATCAAGCGGCTCGAGAGTGGCTCGACATCGTCGAGTGATTTGAAAATTACAGTCAAAACGTGTTGGTCGAGGAAGTGTCGACTTCCAGCTCAATAGTAAGGACCTGTCATAAATCTCCCTCTAGAGAACAGCCCCGGGAACGGCACTGAAAGAAATCGAGTCTACCGGGTTGGGTCTGCCTGGGTCTGCCTAGCCCGACCCCAGCCGCGCGCCCGTGGTCTGCCTAGCCCGACCCCAGCCGCGCGCCCGTAGTCTCAATGTGTTGACTTCGATGGCGCACGCTGCGTAGTATGTGTGACCGCTGTAATAAGTATTTCAATACAGCCGAAAATGCATGTGAAACGAGTCCTGCCTCCTCCACTCTGATCCAATCGTCCGCGCATTCGCACCTAGACACGTCACCGTAATCCTGCCTGGGAACCTTCTTCTCAGGCTTACACCAAGTACAATGTCACCAGTTCGAATCCATGCGTGTTGGCGTCTTGCCGCCATCCCCTACAATTGCGTAGTATGTAGTGGGCGGTAACGGTATCGTATCCTAACCCACTGCTGTTCCGCTATCGCTCGTACTTACGAGGCAGTGTATTGGATCACTTGTTGGACATAGACAAATCTAAAATGTTTTTTCACTACGTGAATGAAATATGTAATTTCAGGACCGACGCTGTCGATCCTTACGTCAGAAAATGTCTGTTCCAGGGTTGTTACCTTTCACTTAAAAAGGCATCGTTGGTCAAGACTGGTTGCTAATATTATTCTCGAGGTGTAAATGGGGTTATTTAGTCGTATACAGCGTCCGTTGCCAGCTCCTTGTGACGCCAATTTTTATATCTCCATTTCTTTTGAAGGGCTCATTTTACAGTGGAAACTCCAAGGAATATAAACATATTTTGTTCAAAATTTAAATCACTGACGCACAGTGGTCTGGATTGGAAAATCGTGTGCCATTTTGTTATAACTTTTGAACCAGTAGAGATACTGCAATGAAATTTTCACTAAAAATATTTAAAAAATAGTCATTTTTAACTATAGGTAATTAAATATTTTTTGCATTTGTTAAACAATAATTTTTTATAAATTTTCATTGATATTTTTGATTTAAAAAAAAATTTTTGGAATATAATCGTACATACTATTTTTTACTTTCTAAATATGTATTTTTTATATTTATGTTTCACACATGTGTAACGTTTTATGGAATACGTAAAATATAAATTTGAGAAGTCTTGTTGCAATCAACATACACAAAAAAAATTACCGTAAAGGTAAAAACGCATTACAAGCGTGTCAAAGATATTTTTTATAATAATTTATAATGATTAAAAAACGAAACGAGCCTACTACCTTATATCTTTATTTTACTAGAGGTGAGCGAAATATCAGAACGAAACAGAATTGAAAAACTTCTATTATATTTTAATACTAAAGAATTACCTCGGATGCAATATTTAACACTAAAATCTTACATTTTTCGCTATGTGAAGTCATCTGATAATAATTTGTACCAACAATATTCCTCGCAAACATTCTATTACCAACTTTAATGGCTTTAAACAATAATAATTTGAGCGGGCGGAGAGGGGCGGAATTAATTTTTTCATGATTATTTAGAAGGAAAGTGTACTAAATATATTCCAATTAATTAGAAAGCTAAACTCGGCTAAACTTTAAAGATATACCATCTTAAATGGAAAGGACTTCACAAATTTTTCTTACGGTATTGAGCATTATTATATAAATAGAGTATTTACGTTAATAAATAATAGAAAGATATGATTTTTATCACAAAAGTCTGCTCTTCAATATAAAAAAAAAGCGAGAGATAATATTAAATAGGAACGTCAGGGCACCGCATCACAGAGAAGCAACTTTTCTCGTAAAAAATCCTCCTCTTAAAATGTCCTATTTTCCATGTTTATTGCAACTATTATATTTATTAAATTGTACTATTTTCTTCATTTCCGAGGTCTGTGAACATTTGGGAAGCAATGTTTATAGATATCGATACGAGAAAGTTCGTTTTTGGGCAGAAAGGCACACGATTTTCCAATCCAGACCACTGTGTGACGGCTCATCGAAAAAGACGTAAAAAACGAATTAGTTTAAATTTTTCGACTCCATACAGTTGATGGTCGAGGTTAAAAAAATAATTTTGCAATAGCCCAATCCTTTCCTAATAAAACCACCAAAAAAAAAGTGTAGCTCAATCGGATTTCAACGAAAATATGATTTCATGATGTTTCGTTGACAAAAAATTCGATTTTTTGGAAAATCCTGAGGTGGTAGACAAATTCTGAGACCAGATTTGAAATAAGCGTGGAAGAATGTACGGGAAATGATGTACAGCATGTTGCAAAAAAGTTTTATTGAAATTGTGCAGGTTTAACGAATTTTGTCAAGGTTAAAAAACGTTCGTACCATCATTTCCCTACTTTCCGCATATTCTGCAAAGTTAGAGCTTTAATTTAAAAAAAAAATCATCGTTCTATCTCTTTTCTATCGAAAGTTATTCGACTTTAACACAGAAACTTGCGGCGACCCGTGCAGCGACCCAATAGCTGCACGGGTCGCTGCAAGGGTCGCCGCCTGGATCGCGACGGAATGGCCAAAAAAGGTGTGTCACAGCTCTGACCGACCAGTCCTGAACCGCTAGAGGACTCATCAGTAAGGCGGGCCATGCCCGAGACGCTGCGATATCGGAAGGTGGTTTAAGACTGTATATATAGAGATCGGTGACGGATCAGGTAGCAGCGAGAAAGGTCTTTCTTTGACTATCTGTCCATCTTGTGGCAAATGTAGGAAATTAGCTGCCACAAAAGAGAGCGAGTTATTATTGTCCGCTTCTGTCCGAACGCGCCCGACGAGGTCGACCACGTTCGGGCCACCCGCCCGATGTGTTACGGATAGACAGCGGGTCTTTATGCAAAATAAAAAACGTCAGCGTTGATTACAAGAAATAGAAACTCAAAAGAATGTCATCCCTTTCCTTAATGATTTTAATAAAGGAGAAATCATATATTGACATTTTCAATTTTAAAAATTTTCCAACAACTACCAATTTCATCTGCTCAATTTTGCTATAAATGCATACAGATCCCAAGTCTATCCGTTACACATCGGGCGGCTCGAGAACGGCTCGACATCGGCGAGTGATTTGAGGAGTTGGTGACAGATGGATAGACCGTATGGCGATTAACTTCATCAATCGATTGAATCAATTCGATCAAATTTGTTGCCGGTCAAATCTGGAGTCGGTGAAATGTCGGCGAAAACCGTGTGCGCCGTCCGGCGCAATGTTCGTCGAAATGTCATAACATCTCCAAAAATTCAAGTCTTTTAGTCTCGAATCTAATGTCGTTAATGCTTCGTACAGAGCTGAACATTTCGCTTTGAAACTTTAATTCACTGTGTGAAATCAGGGACTTAATCTCGGTAAAATATATATACATACCGAACAATACCGGTGACGGTACTATGCCAAGTGGCTGAAATAACACCGAAACCGTTAATATACTTTTTCGAGCAAAAGGTCCTGAAAAACGAAGTTTGGGCTTTTGTTGTGCCATGGCCGAACTGCAATGTGCCACCAGCCGTACCCTTAGGAGTTAATTGCCGTAATAACCATAAAGACATTAAAGACCAAATTGGTCTGACCAGATTCCTTGGGGTTACCGTGCGCTCGCTACCCCCGCCATATAAAAGATTCTGTAGACTTTTTCAAATACAGTGATATCCAATATTAATACAGTATGATTGTTTAAACATGTTTAAACAATGGTTTTGGAAACAGCGGGACAAACGATTTTTTCGAATCCATATTTATTAAGCTTAAGATTTTTAAAACTAAGAAAATGAAAAAACACTATCCGAATACCCGAAATGTCATCGAAAACGGTCAACACATAAGCCGAATCGAGCGCGCTCGACTTCCCTCGACCCGATCTACCTGACGATTCGGGCGGCCCGCACATCCCTAATATCTACATTTATTTTAAAAAACTTAAATATTGATGACAAACGAATCAAATTTTATTTAATCTATAAGGAGGAACGCGTAACATTTATATTTGTTAAGCTATGGTTAAAAGTAACAATTCTGAATTAATTAAATTAATTTTGCTACGCCGCAAGGAGAGTTGGTGAAAGGATGATGGACGAATTGCGCAAGTAGTAATGAATATTATGAGTTTTTATGCATCTTTTATTCATGATTGTTTATTATTCAAACAGAAAGTGAAAATCTTTCCTATGTAGGAATCTATACCCTAATTTATCTTGCAATTTCGTCTTCTTCCCGAAACGTGTGGTCGGTGACATACGGTGTGTCCTGAATACCAGGATACATAAAAAATACAGGAAAAATCATTGATATACGATATATGTTTGTACATGTGTACAATGACATCTTCCTCTTCCCCAGTTGCTTCCTTCTCCTTTCCTGGACAGCATTGCATTTTTCCTCGGCTTTCAATAGATTTCCACATTACCACGGAGGTACTATTGTTAATGCGTTTTTTTTTTAGTGGTATCCCCGGTAGGCCTATTCCACTTTGCAATAGTCCGGCTTCATTGCCCTTCAGGAATATGCGATCCTGAGAAAAAAATCATTAGTTCACATATTAATGGATTATATATACTCATTTTTATTACATTTTTCTTATAATATACTTACGACACTGCTGACGTCCCCTCCATTTCACGGTGGCGGGCCCACGGTGGTGGTAGCGGCGATGGTGGTAGCGGCGGCGAAGGACGCCCTGGACGCCTTCCGGTTCCGCTGCTTCGCCGCTTTCAGCGCGAGTTGCGCCGTCGTCGCGAACTCCTTCTCTGTTGGCGGGGGGAATGAACGGCTCCGCGCCGTTGCGTCTGTAACATTTATTCAAAGCAAGATAAACAATGAATTGAGAATGAAATTAAACTATGTCGATGATGTGCAATGCTTACCGTAGATGGCTCGCATGATCCGCGTGTTGTGCAGCGGTCGCGTTTCATAAGCGCCCAGCCACGCGTACGAGGCTGCGGTGGAGTCGGTCAGGGCCTGCTTAAAGCAGGTACTGACAGCCTCCCTTAACGTCGATCCTCCCCATCTGGCGAAGTACCGAACCTGAATAAAAAATAAATATTAGTTTATATATTGATAAATTTGATATACGTACTTTTATTATTTCTCTGTTCCAATATACTTACTACACTGTTAAAGTCCTCTGCAGGACCTACCGCAAAGCGCTCTACCTCTTCTACGGAGCGTAGAGGTAGAAACTGCGGCCGCTCCACCTGCATCCCTCGTTCAACAGCCATGGGCCCTCGAAGTTGCCCCCTGTTGATTGTAACAGCAAAGAAGGATTAGTAAATGAAACATCTTTTCGACAAACATATAATTTCAACTAATTCTGAGGATGACTCACTCCAGATCGTCGCTCAATGTGGCCTGGTTGCGCAGCAGTTGGGCCTGGACCTGTTTGTCCTCTGCATTACGATTCTTAAGGTCGTCCATCTGCTCCTTCAATTTGGCCGTGTGGTCCACCAATTTGTCCACGCCTTGCATTATGAGGCCCTGATTGTGCAGTACCAAAACCAATTGGCCGCTAAAACAAATGCAAACATTACACCGTATACTACAAAATTCAATTATAATTATTGCTGCATTTAAAAATATGTATACAACTTACTTTTGACACTGTTCAGCGCTTCTTGCTTCGTTGAGAGGAGGCTCGTTATGTTGGGCTTCCAACCTCCTGCGCATGGCGTCGTAGTCGCTCTCATTTTGTTCCGGAAGCGAAACAAGGCGCTGCCTCTTTTTGACGGGACGGTCGTTGTCGGAGGATATGGCATTTTTGTACCTCTCCGGTTTCGGCGCATTTCTTTTCGGGCGTTCCTTCTGAAATGTATGAAACGTATTTTTCTATTTTAAACAAATATTGTGATATTATTATAAAAGATATTGAATTGTATTATACTTAGCTAAAAAAACTGCTATAAAACAAAAATCTATTTAATCTGTTCCCCTATAAGATCGTGTCAATATCATTTCCCGTGCTATCCCAGCGTTAAAGTTATTATAGTTTAATCGATCCGCGGCATGTCATCTTATGCGTATACGTTTGGATCCAGCGCCGAAACTCCGCAACGAACTAATGTAAGACATTGGAAAGATTTGTTTAGATTCTTTTTTTACGGAAGAAGCTTTAGAAAGCAGACACAAAGATTTTAAAAAATTTAGATTGAAAAATACAAGAAAATTTTCCAGATTGATTACGAATCAAGATTTATTTTATAGACTTCTGTTTACATCTGATCCGTATGTATCCACTGCACGAATAAACTTGAAGAAAGAACATAATAGATGCGGAAGCTATAAAATTAATTATTAAATAGCTTCAAAAGATATGCAGTTAAATAAAATTGATATTTGTAATTGTTTTTTTTTGTTACAAATATTGTTTTTTTTTTATATTTCATGTTATTCGTTGTATGTTACTATTGTTATATTATAAAACCGTTATTGTTATCACATTTTTATAACAAAAGATCTACAAAAATGTTACTAAATCATTATATATTAAAAAATATCTTATATATAAAAATTATATATAAAAAATATCTTTTGACACAGTTATGAGGCGTTTTTGGCTTCTTGGTACTTTTTGTATACGTTGATTAAGAACAGATTCCTCAAATTTACATTTTACCCATTCCATGAAACATTGTATGTGTGAAACATAAATATAAAATACACACTTAGGAAGAAAAAAGGGTTTGGAAGATTGTATTTAAACAATTTTTTTTTAGTTAAAAATATGAATGAAAATTAATTTAAAATTATTGTTTAACAAACGAAAAAAATAATCATTTGTCTATAGTTCAAAAGTTATAACAAAAAGTCACTAAATTTCTCGATTTGGACCACTGTGCGCCGATACTCTCTGTGCAGATCAGAGACGTGTTATCACGCGACGCAATGTCGCTTGTGCCGAGGCCACGGACATGTTATCCCGCGACGCAATACCGTTCGTGCGGTGCTACAGACGACATATCTCGCGTGCTTACATTATGACGGTCCGACGATGTTGCCACTGCTACGT
Source organism: Lasioglossum baleicum (assembly GCF_051020765.1). Taxonomy (NCBI): domain Eukaryota; kingdom Metazoa; phylum Arthropoda; class Insecta; order Hymenoptera; family Halictidae; genus Lasioglossum; species Lasioglossum baleicum. Next base: position 4,316,927 of record NC_134939.1, on the reverse strand, counting down.
TCCTCCGTTCCTCATGGTCAGTGGTGGGGGTTGCACAGAGTTGCAGTGGTGAGTGGTGCGGTGTGTGGTGGGGGTACTCTTATTGGCGCGGCGGGAAAATGTTGGAGTCGCCGCAAGGCGAGTCTATATCCGCGTAAACACCAGGTTTTCGTTCGGCATGGCGCATCTTCGCCCTGATTGGTCATACTTACACTCTATACACACCACACACCGCACCTCCCACCACTGCAACTCTGTGCAACCCCCACCACTGACCATGAGGAACGGAGGAACGTAGCAGTGGCAACATCGTCGGACCGTCATTCTGATCTCGACAGTCGAATAGAAAGTAAGTACTGTTCAAACCTCTCTTCATTCCAATCCAGAATATCTGACCCATAGTTTTTCGTTTATTTTTCACTATTTCATCATTACTGTAAAGTCGCGATATTTGTCAACGACCACGCACGCGATAGTTTTCGTTTATTCTTCATTTCTTCTCGTAATGTAAAGTCGCGATATTTGTAAACGACCCTGTGCGCGATAGTTTTCGGGTGCCCGCGCATTCCACTGTCATGCTGTTATTCTCTACGTTTGGCTTTCTTTTGAACTCTCGTCGCGATCATAAAAAAATAATGTCGTATGAAATAGTTGTCCGTGCAGAACACAGGCTCTTTGACAAAAATCGCAACTTTACTGTACTTTTTTATTGCTACTTGGCCAGATATTTTGAATATTTATTGAGTGTGTGTTCGTGTTTTGATTAATTTGTTTTTTTTTTCACGATGTAGATGGACTCGTACAGAACGCAGCAGCAATTACCTTCACCGCCACTGTTTTCACCCACATCGGTGTCCACGGCAGCGGCAGCGAACGCCGCCCGACGAGCGACGGCGACCTTGGAGGCAGCACGAGAGGAAAACCGATCACTCGCGGCCCAGATAGCGGCCCTTGAGGCAGCACAAGAGAGGGCCTGGAAATCAGAGGCCCTCCAAGCGGGCAACGAAATCGTGACGGCGGCCCCGACAGCGGCCCCGACAGCGGCCCCGACAGCGGCCACGCCAGCGGCCACGCCAGCGGCCCCGACAGCAGCATATTTGTATCCACCCGCGATTAAAAGCTTTCTGGCGAGATTCCCGCCAGCGGCCCCGACAGCGACCCCGTCACCACCCGCGAGAAGTTACAATGCAGTGCCGCCACCCGCCTCTTACGTGACAGCAGCCGCGACAACGTGTGGGTTCCCATCGATGGGAAAGTGGTCCCACTTGGATCATTCAGCCGCCGCCTCTTTGCCATACTCATCGTCCGCGACAGAGGCCGAATTGCTATGGGTGAGTAACATACTATAATACATAGTTCATTTCACCGGAATCACATATATCCAGTATCGGACAAAGTGTAGTGTCCTAAAAAAAAAACGTAAACTTTTTAAATATTGTACTGTACGATTTGAACTTTTTTGGTGAAGCTATTCCATATTCATTGTTTACATTATCATTTCCGTAATAATGTCGATTCAAACAATTGCTTCAACAATAAATTGTTATCAAGATGATAATTCAAATATAATGCATGTAGAGACATATTATAAAAATGCATTTATTTTTTAAAAATGGTTCAAATTATAAATAAGTACTTATCAGAACAGTTTTCAATCTCCGGTCCCAACTAGGTCTCCTATGTTATTTTTATTATGATTAATTTTTTTTTATTTGTTGCAGAACAAAGTATTTGTCGACGCGCAGA